>NC_086302.1:0-1413333 GCF_963924245.1 Chroicocephalus ridibundus | reverse complement strand
TCTGCACGCAAACACGTCGCTGCAGCTCAGCTGCGACTCGAGGCTGACCACAGCTGAAAACAAGGCAGCTGCTGCGGATGAGCAGCAACCCCCAGCCGCCGCGGGCCGCGGCAGGAATCACGGGCTGCCTGGAAAACCAAAAACAAGTACAAGCCCTTTCCAATAACTCAGACATCACCCTCCTCTTCCCAGCCGATGCTGAAAGCCCTACGTTGCCCCAGACAGAAGCGCAACAGCAAATTGATTTATTTTAGCCAGGAGCAGGGACAGGCTCGGTCCCCGATGGGCACCGTTGATGTCCAAAGCTGGTTTTGCACCAGATGCTGCAAACGCACGTCAGCACCTCTCCGGGCTCTGCTGCCACCGAAAGCCTCGGCCACGTGTTAATCACTGGTCACGTCGCTGGGTGTCACGGGGAGCATCAGCCACCTCCTCCGCTCCCGGCCCCGCTCCCTCTCCCAGCTGCTCCTTGGCACAGAAGGCGAGAGCCTTCGAAGGAATAACTCGGCTTCGGCCGGCCCCGCGCTCTCCAAATAACCCCAGGCGGCCTCGGGGAGAATACAGCCTCTTGACTGCAAAAACCTTTCTAAAACCAGCTTTTAAAGCCAAAAGAGCAAACATACACAAGATTATCATTATTATTTATTTGATAACCTTCAGACTTACTCAAGGCCTATGAATGCAACACGATACCGAGACTGTTATCGCTATTAATCTCTATTATTTACTTCTAACATTTATAAAGTGGCCTTCCTGCGGGCTGGGGCACATGCTTCGCATTTCTCAGACCAGAAACAAACACTGGAAAGTGAAATGCTCTTAACCCAAGCTGCCGGGAGACTTTTTCCAGCCCCCTCTACGCAAGACGCAGGAGGGAAGACCCACGGCACGTGGGAAAGCCCCTCCTCTGGGCTCCTTGAGCTGAAGCCCGTCCCCCCGCGCCTCGGGAGCAGGGGCCGCTTTGGGTCCGTGTTCCCCCCCACCTCGTTAGTGACAATTACCCGAGTGGCTCCGTCCCACCGCGCCAGGCTCCCGCTGTCCTCGTCGGCAGCACTGGGGCAGAGGCAGGACCTCGCCAGGGTGCGACACAAACCCCCGAGCCCCGCTCCCAGCTCGCTCCCCAGTCCCGACATTCCCAGCCCTTCGCTCACCGGAGCCGGGACATGCTGGACGTGTCCGTCCAGCTCTGGGAAAGGATGCCCAGAAGCAATAAGACCATTCCCGAAGACACCCGAGTGCGAGGAGCAGTTCGGGCTGACCCTCAAGCTCCCACCTGACTGGGATCCCCAGTGAGGGACCCCACTTTCAGCTCCCGGGGAGGGGGACACGGCACAGACGGAGCAGGATTTTTTGCCTCATCCTCCAAGAAGAGGCGTCCGGCAGCTCCAGGGGAGTTTAAGGTACAATAACTCCCTCGCGGAGCGAGCCGATTCTCCAGAGAAAACGACGAGTAGGTTCGTTGTGTTTCAGAACAGGCTGTTCCAAAGCGGCTCTCTCCGACAGCACGGCAATCGCATCCAAAACAAGGGTTTCGCTGCCCGCGCATTTAAGGAGAAGAGGCATCAGACGCGAGGCTTTGCCCAGTAATTGCACCCAGCACGTGGAGAACATCAGCTCCTTCCCCACGATTCTCGCCCACGAGCCACGCTACCTTCTCCGCACCGTCCCGGGCAGAGCTTGTGCCCTTAATCCAACTTTCCTCTTCAGAGAGCCGCCGCGGACGGGCAGACACCGAGACTTCCCCAAAAGATGCCTCCCCGCTCCTCCACTCGTCCCTACCGCGCTACAAGGGACCAGCCCCGACCACCCCGGCCCCGCTCTCCGCTAAGGAGGGGGATGCAGGAGCACGAGCATCCTCTGAGCGGGAGCGCAGGGCCACGGCGCTCCTCAGGTCCCCCGCCGAAGGCACGTTTGAGCCTCCGCATCCAATTAAAAACTATTCTTTGCCTTGCCCAAGCCTCTCTCCCCACCGTACTGATGTGGACAACAGAAGAAAATCATCTTCTGCCTGAAATCATTCTCAAAACACGAGGCGCAGAAAACCATCTCGCCGCGTAAACGACACCTCCTTCTAATTAGCGGCACAAAGGGACCTCGCTGTTGCACAAGGTGCTATTTCATACGTGCCCTTGCTGAAAACAGAGGAGGACCCAGACCACCACCTGGCTACCCAAGCTGTGTTTGTCGTTATTTTCATTCCCGTCCGTGCCAGCTTACTCCGTTATTTCATTCCTCGGCCCTGTCCCCAGCAGAGCACCGCGCTGCGTCTAATGAAGGGGCCGACCCGCAATTAACCGGAGTCTGTCCCTAAAGTCAGCTCCCAGGATGAAAATAGCTCGGGAAAAGGGCACAGGAAAGAAAAAAATAAAAAAAAAAAATCATCACTCTGCTAAATTATAAGGTTGTTTAAGTCACATTCCATACAAAAGGAAACCTCACGTTGTGTAACGGCACTTAGAGGCAGCTGCAGCCTGCGGCAAACACAGGGCAGACTTTTGTCTGCCGTGGATACGCGTCCTGCCGTATCGCTCCAGGTCGGCACATCCACCATCCGCACGCGACCGCGGAGACGTGAGCCCCGCTGGGGGGTATCCCGGCATCCCAGAGCACCACGTATCCCAGTTACACTTAAAACAACAAACCGCAGAGGGCGGATGCTCTGGGTCAGGACTACAGGCTCCGTGTGACAAGCCGGCAGCGGGACTGCCACGAAGCGGGGACACTCGCCACCTCCGTCCTCCCGCTCCGCAGGCTGGAAAATTCCCCCCAGCATCGCTTAATCTGCCCGCGTAGCAGCGCTGCCTTATCCTTTTAGGATTAAGGTCTAATCTATTTCTAGCGAGCCGAGGCACTGCGCCTCAGGACAGGACTGCTGCTCACCTGCTACCTGGGGAATTACGGAGCCGCCATTATAAATAAAACAGAGGTCACCCACCCACGGGCCGGGGTGCAAGAGACCGTCTGCGGGAGCACTGCTGGCCAATCTGGCCCACCCTGGGGACTGTCACCCGCGGGGAGCGCTTCCCCACTGCCAGACGGCTCCGATAAGCGAGAAAACCCCCCTCCGCAGCGCCTGCCGCACCAGCCAGCGTCCGCGGCGAGGAGACGCCCTTGCCGACGGTCCGGGTGGCAGCAGCTCCTTCTCCCCTCGCCCGGCGCCCACAGGGATCCCCACCGAGCCAGGGGACGCCTTGCCATGAGGCAGGGCTGTAGAGCCGGGCTCCAAATCAGCATTTTATTCCCCTTTTTCCCCGCAGAAGACAGAGGACAAGGGCAGGGCGGGCTGCACCGAAACCGCTCGGCTCGCGGCACCTTTATTGTCGGCACCAAACGGGGAGGCAGAGCTCGCCCTGAGCCTGGGCGAGATACCGGCCAGCAGAGAAATCTCCCCTTTTTGGCTCCTACGCTGCTGTGGAGCTGCAGGAATGAGAAGAAAAGCCCCTGGCTCATCCTGCCAGCCCGCTGGGGACGTGCCGGTGGTCGGAGAGCCCAGCAGCCCCGCGCCGTGCAGCGCTGACGACCCGGCAGCACCAGGCTGCTGGAGGGGAGAGCCAGGGCCAGCTGCCGGCACAGCGGCAGCGCTAACGAGGCCCTGCTAATTGGGAGGGACGGGAGCAGCGGGCAGAGGTCACCCCGCAGACTCCCGCGGTGACTCGCTGCAGCCGTCACAGCCAGGTCTCTGTCGGAGAGTCAAAGGCACCTCCCCGCCGGGAGATCTCCGCAGGCGAGACCGCAGGCTTTGCTCTCCGTGTCTCGGTTCACAAACCTCCGCCGTGACCTGAAACGATGGCCACTGCTCAGGGATGTTTTCAGCCGCTCCAAAGAGGGCTGGGAACGGGCAGGAGACCGTGACAGGGCCACCAGATCCACCTCCCCCTGCCTGCAGCAGGCTAATCCACAGCCTCGCAGGAGAAGAGCAGAGGGGCCGAGGAGCAGAAGGCTAAGGCGCCGTGCTCTCCTCAAGTCCACCCCCTACACCAAAATCCTCCGCAGCACAACCCTCCCACAGGGACCTTCCTCAGCCAGTTGCCCCCCTTCTTCCCCGTGCGCGGTCATCAAAAGGAACCGAGGATCCCGACGGTTTGCCAAAAAACCAGAGAAGGGCATTTCTCACGTCTCGGAGCTGCGGCTGCGTGCCCAGGTCCTGCCGCCTGATTAATAAACGATGCACACTCTGAAAGTCACTGTTTCAACCAGAAGGATGACAGAGTGGATGGCAGTAGCAGCCAGCGTCCCGGACACCGGCGAGCCCTACCGAGATAACAAGCCCTGGGCCCCCCGGGCTCTGAGCCACCGCTGCCCACCTTGGCCATCGCGTCTCCCCCGCACGCAGACCCTGCTCCAAGCCCGGCCCCGGTGGGGACCAACCCCCCTGGAAAAGGGATGCTCCTACACGGGGCCGGGGGGGGGGGGGGTCGCAGCCGCATCACGTTTGTCACCGGGGATACACGAGGTGTCCCCGCGTGCCACGTGCCCTGGAGCAGAGCCAGGAGCGCTCGGCCCCCGGGGTGGTGTCGCTTCCACCACCGCTGGCTGCTGACGGTGCCGTCCTGCACCAACAGAAAGGGGAACCCCCGCGGGGAACTTCCAGCCCCTCGGGGGCTGAGCGCAGCCTTCCACAGCCCACTGCAACTGCAGCGCGACCCGACGCAGCGAGCCAAGGACAGCAGGGCTACCCGGACCCTGTCCCCGCATCCAGGGGACGTTACCGACCCAAGTGCTCTGCCACCTGCGCTGCCACGCGGGCTGGAAGGGGCTGCAGCTCTTTCACACAGGGATGGAGCCGTATAGCCAAAACCAGCCACGGTTTTGCACCCGAATCCCCATTAAACCAAGATGCATTTTTCCAAGGTCAGTGTCCTGGAAAGTTCCCCTTTCCAAGGTGACTTCTCAAGCTGTTGAGATCCAACATCTGCAGGATTTTCCCTTGTAATAATAATAATCCTGATGAGATTTACCTAATCTCCGAGTGACTCATCTGCCTCCCCGTATCCCTGTCCTAATTACCGTAATGCTCCTCAGCCTCTCGCCCAGGGTATCTCCCTGTGCGTCCACATTTTGCATCAGACCCTTCCGGCCCGTTTTACCGCTTCCCCAGCCCTGGAAACCCTCTCTCCCTCCCATTACCACCTCCCAAGCACCTGGCCGGTGCACGGCATCCTTGTTTTGTGCAGGGACACCCATCCCCTTGCCAGGCTGGTTCCAGCAGAGCCGGGGTTTCCCGGGCAGCTGCGGGGCTCCCCGGCTGCTGGACCGCGGTGGTGGCATGGGGGGCAGCCCTCTGCCCCACTGCTGAGGTGGGGCATTGCCCTCCGTGGGGTCAACATTGTCCTCCATCTCACGCGGGAGCCAGCAGCTGGAAACTTTCTGCTCCACGTGGGAGCTCAGACAGATTTGGACGAACCATCGTGAGGCAAAGGGCTCATTTATCCGCCCTCCACATCCTTTCTCCATTATTGCATATTCCCCGTTGGGAAGTGACAGCCATGCCTTCTGCTGCGGATCGTGTCGCTGCAAGGGACAAAGTGCCCAAAACGCTTCCAAACCAGCAAATCCCTCCCACGGTAATTCATCCAGCGCCTCCCAGCTCCGCGCCTCCGGTGACTTCCGAATTCTCCTGCTGGGGACAACCCGCTCCGCCTCAGGCACCTTCTGCTGCAGCACAAATTGCGGGCGATTAAGCTATCTTCAAGGCAGGAGAGGAACGCTGAGCAGGGACCAAACTTCAACCCGCGATTCCCCCGTAGCAGAGCCCCGCACAAAGCGGCAGGCACGAACAACACTTGTTCACTCGACATGAACCAAATGTGGCCGAACTCCCAGAAGAAGCTGCTGAAGCCAAGAAATTAGCAACACTCCAAGAAGAAGCATATGCTTATGTGCATAACAGTGAATCATCTTACAATAGTTAAGCGCACACAGGAAAACAAAGGGAAAAACACCCTCATCCTTCCTGCCTCGGGCAAACCTGTGTCAGGGATGAGGCACTAACAGCGGGGTCTGCCTGGTGTGGGGTCGCTTCTTCTGGAGTCCTTGGGGTGAACGACTGGAGACCAGACACACGACGGGTAGGTCCTTCCCATCCTGCCACACGCATCTTTTAAAGATGGAAAATGTAACAACTTGGGTTAAAAATCAAGGACCGTGGAGATCTGCATTTTCAACCGCCACCTCCTCACCAAGGACACATCTTCCTCCCCGGGCACGGGCAAAGGCAGGTCTCGGGCCTCAGACCGGGGCCAGTTACGACGAAATCTTGTTTATCTAAGGCCCTGCCAGGCGGCCTCTTCCCTGTGTCCTCACTTCAACGGTGCCTTTCCAACCTCATTCTTTCACTGGCAAAAACAGGTCACCATCTGCTCTCCCTCCTGACTCTGGCTAAATGACAGCGCCTGCCTCTGCAGGAGATAAAACAGCTCTTCTGCAAAGCGCTTTCCCTAACGCACGCTGGGGAATACACAGATTCACTCTCCAAACCAGATGACCAACAAGGACACCAGGCGCGGGGACGACGGCTGTCACAAGGAGACCCGCAGGCTACGAAATAATGACCAGGGGCGTCTGCCACATTCATCAACGCGGCCCCAGGAGACAGGAGATCTTACAATTTCCACCTGCAAGGCAGGAATTCAGCCTGCTCCGCTCCCAGCTTTCATTTTCCACCCTAAAAGCCGCACGGTGCGCTGACACGAAGCACTGGAGCGGGCAGGTGACCGGCACGGACGAGACCCCCAGGCTCCGCGATGGCCCCGGCCAGCCCCTGGAGGAGAAACCAGGAGGTTTTAAAGTGCAGAAAGTTCACAAAAACAAGGGCCAGAGAAAAAGCTGCCTTCCCTCTCGGGGAGCCGCAAGGGCCCTGGCTCCATCCTGCTGCCCTCCCCGGACCCACGCTGTCCCTGGGCAGGGCAGGCAGCTCCGGGCTGGCAATCGCCAGTCTCCCGCGGCCGTCCCGCAGCCCTTCCCTGGGAGGAAAGCTGTTCCTAACCCCTCTCCCTGCGTTACAAGGCGAGTCTCTCTCTCACCCAGTGACTATTTCATGGCGTCACGGTTCCCAGCGGCGATGCCGCCCTGCCAGGCAAAGGCACCAGAAGCCGGCGCTGGGGTCTCGTTCACAGCAGGGACCTGAATCCACCTCCCAGACAAGTGCCCGATGCTCTTGGCTTCCTGGAGTCAGATGAGCGCTCTTCTTCACGGGGATAAGATTTTAAAGTGCTGGGTTTGAGCTCAAAGCACCACTGCCCGCTCCCCCTGGGGGCGGAGAACACCCCAACGCAAAAACCCAAACGTCAGCAAAAACCCAAACGTCAGCAACGCACACGGGTTGCACATCGCGTGCCCGGTGAACCCAAGGACCATCTTCCTCCCTGGAGAGAAGAGGAACAGAGGTTATAACCTCACCGGTGGGCTCGCGGGGTGTCTCGCACCCCTGCTCAACCCCGCGCCGCCTCTCAGCTGCCGCCCGCGGGACGCAGCGGGCGCAGGGGCAGGGCAGCAGGCGGCCCCTCCGCGCTCCCCTGTTCGGGTGGGACACCCGCAGTGACAGCCACCACGGCGGAAAGAGCTGCTCTGCCACGGCCAGGCTGCTGCAAGTTTAACTCGCCTAAACCTTGTCCAGCTGCACTTCGCTGCTTTAAGCCGAAATCACTATTTCCCAGCCCTCCACCCCCTTCCTTGGGCTGACCTGAGCCTCCGCCACCGGCGCAAGCTGCGGCAGGAGCGAACCCGGACACAGGCCCCACTGCTTCTACGCTCCTTCTTCGCCTTGATGAAGCCATTTAACGCTGCCGCACTCGAGGCCGCAAGCCCTGCTCACGGTGACACTTTGCATCCATCCCTGCATCCTGGCCTGTCACGCCGGTTGCCATGGCAATGGACCACTCGGAGGAAGGAAGGTTTATTATCAGTTTCTCTATTGAATAAAACCTTGGATGAAATTTTGTTGTCTCCCTGCTGATGCAAAATGTCACGGATTTGTTTCTGACCCTGCTGAAGCTCCCTCTGTATTTATAGATTATCCAGGCCAACTTCCAAAGCACGTTTTCTGCCGCGGCCGAGGGAGTCTAACGCAGTCAGGGCAGCGTCTGAATCCCCATCAACAACTCGCCTGAGCCCTGGGGCAAACCACAGAGTGCAGCATCCTGGAACCGAGCTCATCTGGTCACTTCTCGAAGGCTCAACAAACACGCTAACTGCTGTTAATTAAAAGGTAATCAGCTGTCTCCTAGTAAAAAAAAAACAAACAAAAACAACAAAAAGGCTTTCCTACAGACCAAGGGTCCCTGAGATTAATCCTGTAAGGTGCAGAGCGCTTTCTGCTGAGCTCTCCCATGAGCCCCACCGCGGTACGGAGGCTGCAGAGCTACAAGACACCCAGTACCGCCTGAATTAGGCCCTCGGGCTGGATATCAGAAATGCAGAGCAGCAGGTTTATGAGTCAGTTCTAGGAATGTGAGAAAACTGGGTAGGAAACGGCTAAACAAATTGCAGATTTTTTTTTTCTTAAAGCTCTCTGTGTTGCAGTGCCAAGGACCCTTCCTACGCAGGCCAACTCCCCTCTTTCCCCTCACATCAAAAGCTCTTCAAAATTTGTTCCCACCACGCTTTCAGGCTGACGCACTCTCCAGCGCGTTCTCTGAAGTACAAGGATGTGACTTGAGAAACACTCCCGTGCTTTTAGCAGGTTTTTCAAAATCAGTCGGGAAGTGGGAAGAGAGAAAGCGGAGAGCTGCGGCACGGTACGGTACCAGGGGCGCGTTGGGCTCCTCTCCCCCGGAACAGGAGATTCCCAGAAACGGGCGTCAGCCTGAAAAGTCCCGTGTGACCGCAGCCCAGCCAGCCCTGCCTCGGCACAGAGCCCTTCCTGGAAAAGCAGGGAGAGCGCCATAAAATCCTCAGGTTTCATCCCCGCGGAGCGTTGCCGGCTGTTTGCGGAGGAGTCCGCTCGCCCGCAGGGAGAGACAGCCCGGGCTCCCTGCGCCGGGGCGGCGCTGGCTCAGGAAGGGCGATGGTATTTCTGCCCCCGCGCCCTCGCCAGCCCCGGGCGCAGGTGCCGGGGGGGCTCACAGCCTGTCCACGGCCATGCCAGGGCGACCACCGGCACTCGCGTGCCTCCCCCTGTGCGGGCAGCGAGGGGATGAGGAGCGAGGAAGCGGCAGCAGCTCGTTAATCCCCGGCACCGTCAGTCGCTCCCCGTCCCTGCTCCGCCGACCCTGGCACGTGCGGCTCCATCTGGCTCGGAGCAGGAGAACCGCTCCACCAGGACACGGCACGCGGGCGACTCCGCTCCTGCCGCTCAGCACTCATGGTCCCCTTCCATCCCCCAGCATGACTCCATCCCAGGATAAATTTCCGACAGGGATAAATCCCAAGGTACCACACCACGGGAACCTGCTCTTCGCTCCTTGGCAAGGCGAAGGCAGGTGCTCTACCAGATGGCCATAACTCAGCTGAACGTTAACGACGCATCCCAGCGTCAAAACCAAAGGAGTCTGAGCCCACGAGCCTCTCCAGTTGACAGACACCGTTTTGGACCATAACCAAGAAGGGAAGTTATTTATGGACGTGCTCTTTCTGGCCAGGAACCCACCCGCACTGGGCTCTGCCACCCCCACGTCCATCTCACCTCTCCTAGTTAGCAAAGACATCCCGCTAAGGGACATCTAGAGACCTCGGTGGCCTGGACCTGTCATGCTCAGACAGGTGACAAATATGTCCCGTCCCCCCCCGGGACTGCATTCAGCTTGCGCCAGGCAGACAGCAGATGGGCAAGGCAGGCTGTGGCTGAACTGGGAATAGCATCCACATCGCCCGTAATCGCAAAATAGAGCTGCAGGATTCCGACAGGCTGGGACGTCACCCAGCGTACAGGGGATGGATGATATTTCTAATTACGCTCTAAGTCGAAGGGCAGCAAAGGCAGCCAAGTTAAAACACCGTTTGATCTGCGACACGTCCCCCGTGGCTCGTAGGGGGAGGGTTACGAGGACCAAGCCGTGGAGAAGTCAGCGCCCCGGTGAAAAGAGAAGGCGACCTCCAAAACCTCTCCTCTAGCAGCGACGTTTGGCTCCGGGGCCGCCCTGGGACGGTGTCGCCAACGCAGGAACGAGCTGATGCTGTTTTACCAGTGGAAGTTTGCGTTTTGCAAGCTTCTGCGGGGGGGGGCAGTCTGCAACCGAGCAGCCCGCTGCCTCGACGGGTGGGAATTGCCAGCGCTTCGCCTCTCCCCAGCAAACTCACTCCCAGGCGGGGCCACCGAAGAGCCTGCCGCACGCAGCCTGACGCCGCAGAGCATCTCCCCCCGCGTGCTCCGGGTCCCCACGTGCAACCCATGGCCTCGGTACAGCATCGTGAACGACGGGACGGGGACAGGGGACACCCCCGGCTGCGCGGCCCCGTCGCTGCCGAGAGCGAGGAGCCAGAGCCCCCGGGCAGCGTGACGTGCGTGGAGCCTGCGGGCCACACACCCGCGGGGCGTTACGGTGCGGACTGAGAAGGTCACTGTCCCCAGCATCACCGTTTGCCCTTGAAGCATCCTTGTCAAGGGAAGCAGAATCATCTCCTGCCTGGATTCTGCCAAGGTATCCATCTAAAACCCCTTCTTTGTCTTGCACCAAAGGCAAAACGCGCATTAAATCAACACCCCCAGCGTTTTATGACCCTTTTCTCACCAGCGCAGCAGAGCTGGACTCCCGCCTTTAGCTCCCTTCCCCAGCCTTAAGCTCCCCTGCCCATTCTCATCCGTTTTCCGCCTCAGCCACACAGCAAACGGGAGGGAGACTCGAGTTTATAATGCAAGTTTTATGAAGCACGGAGACACGACATAAGGATGGAAACGCGGAGGGGATTGGGAAGGCAGCGTTACGGAGCTCTCCGCAGGCGCGTGCCCTGCCCAGCTTCCAGCCGGGAAATCGCTTTATGAGGCTGCAATTATATTTCTTCCGCTTCTCATGGGAGGTCCTGAGAAGGTACGGATTTAACGCTGCTGCATTTCTACCGCGTATTGATCAGCTATCGGTGTTCTGGAGCAGCAGAGAGCTCCCATCAATTAGGAGGACGCTCCCTGCTGCATTAAGCCCCGCAGCCGGCCGTCGGAGCCCTCGAAGGCTGACTCAAAGAGCAATTGCTCTCTGTATTATTGCATTTTCAATACGAGACTGATCTCTAAGAGGTTACATTTATTCTCGTCGTCAAAAATTGCTACCTGGATGAACGATGGCCCCAGCCGCCAGTCTGGAAACCAGACCCCAGCTGAGGCCATTATGGAGACGAAGGCAGGAGCAGCAAAGGGCAGAAGAGCTCCCACCGCGGCATCCCACCAGGACTTCGTGCCCGGCGCCCGAACGCCAGTGCTTCAGAGGAAAGCAAAAAGCTCCGCGCTCACGTGGGCTGCTCCACGAGATGCTTCCAAACAGACACGTTTGCAGAGCTCAAAGAGCCGAGCTGGAAGGGGCAGAGGCAGCAGGGGAGGGTGCTCAGAGGAGGCCGGCTGGGAATCCGCCGGAATGCTTTCTGATGCCTTCATCTACCGAGGCAAGGATCGCAGGGACAGGAAAACAAACCTCCTCGTTGCTGTCTGGCTACGAGGCATTTCTTTCACGCTGCAGCAACTGCTCTCTGTAATCAGTTCACCGCTGAGGCCACGAGACAACAGAACATGTTTTTTTTCCCCAAAACAAGGAGCTGATTTCAATGGATCTGCAGGTGGAAACAGCCTCCTCTTATCCCAGAGGGGCCAGGACGCTGGAATGGCCAGGTACCCCTCGGAGCCTCTCCTGCCCAGGGCCAGCTTTCCCCAGCGCCCGTGTCTCCGGAGGGAGGAGGAGCTGGCAGCAGGCGCTGCCGCCGGAGGGGAAGCTGGCCCGGGACCTCGCTGAGCCAGCGGAGCCCTGGCTGGGCCCAGGCCGCGCTGCGGGACGCCCGCCCTGAAGCCCAGACCCATTTGTGTTCCCCGGGATCCCCCCGCTCTGCCTCTGAGCACAGCAGAAGCCGAGGCCGGGACGAAGGCTCAGCGCTCGCCCTGCTCAGCAGAAACGCTGCCCCTGTTCCCCCGGAGCTGCGCCCCCCGCCTGAGGAGGGGGTTTGCTGGTTCGTTAGACCGCGGGGAGCAGGGTCTTGCCCAGACTCATCACAAGGGAGGTGCAGGAGCATCGCTTCACCGGCATCCTCTCCGTAGGACGCAGCACCGCTCCGCAGACGGGAAACCCCCCGAGCTCCCAGGCAGCCGGGCAGCAGCCTGCTGTCAGGGGGCCGACAGGTCACGTCGCGATGCGATACCGCAGCAGAGGCAGGCGGGTAGCAGTTTCTTATCATAAAAGCTTGATGACATCTCTTTTTAAATCCCTCTGGTTTTGAGCCGATCTGAGGTTTTTGTTTTTTTTTTTTTTTTAACCCTGCCACAATTCTCCGCCACACAGGACCGGTAATTTCTTCCGCAATTTCTCAGCCATCCCTCTAGAACAGCGCACAGCAGATTTCCCTAATTCACATTATCAGCACCATTTGCCTCATGAACGACAGAAGGACCACCTGAGAGTGAAGGGAGAGCTCTCGCCCTTTGGGTTTTCCCCTCTCACAAGTTATACGGTGTCTCCGCTTTCAGCCTCCTGCCTCAAGAGCCGTGTAGAGTTTAAATCCGCTGCCCAGCAAACCAACGGTACATGCAAAACCTCTCTTAAAGAGCAGAAAAAAAAAGAAAAAAAAAAAATCTATTCCCTTCCTAGGCTGTTAGACGCCATGGATAATTGATACACGACTCCATGAGATAAAGAAATAAACCATTCTTCCTTCTGGAGGCCCCTTCTGCCTCCGACTCGCAGAGCTGGGCAGCCTTTGACCCCGAGTTCTCGCATTAATGCCCGGGCGCAGCCAGAGAGGGATATCGCACACGCGCTCGGCTCCTCTCCCGGGGTTTGGCTTTCTTCTGCCCCTGAATAATGGCAGCTTTGTCCTCCGGCAAACGAAGGAGCAGGCAGTTTATTGCAGGCCCAGCTTGTTCCCAAAGATAAACCCAGTGAAAAATGTCACCTGCTGATTTGATCCGCCCCGTGCGCCACTTCAGCAGCTGCTCCAGCCCAAACGCCCATTATCATCAAACAGGTGGAATAATGGAAGTGTATACCGCGAATATGCATAAACATGAGAGCTGGAGGAAGGATGGCATTTCGGCTCGCAGGCCTGGCTTTGAGAGCTGCTTTGTTTAGCAGTGACAACAGCCCAGATTCACAACGCGGCTCCTCGCTGCCCTGTCGGCACTGCAGCAGCCAAGGGCAGAATTCCGCCGGACACCAGGCCCCTGCGGACCACCAGGCACTAAAGCAGAACCCCCAGCAGTGCCGGGGGGCAGGGGGGAAGAGCCCAGGCAGCACGGCAGAGCTGCCTTGGACTCGGCTCCCGGAGGAGCCGACCGCGTGCCTGCACTCGGAGGAGCTGTGGGGCTCCGGCCGTATGAGTTCTCGCACAGCTGTGGGGCAGGGGAAGGCAGAGAAGGGCAAGTGCTGTTTGCAGAACAGTCGCCCAGAACCGCCCCCCATCCCAGCCGTCCCCGGCAGGCTCAGCTCTGCAAGCACCAGAATTAATTTCAAGGCATTTCCAAGCACAGGCGAGCAGTTTAATTCTGCTGCCCTTCAGCAACCCCTGCTTTGATTTCTTACTGAAACAGGTGGAAGGCTTGGGTTGAGCTTAGCGGAACACAAACAGGAAAGCCGCGTGATGAATCACCTTTGCAGGCACGAAGGATTCACCTGGGACAGGGCCATTACCTAGTAACCAGGCAGCAACCGCCGGTTATCGGCGTCACAGCTGGCTTTGGCGAGCGCGGCTTTCACCTGTGCTGGGAGCGCGTGGGAGACACCGGCAGCTCCAGCACCTCACCCGTGGGGCCACGCGAGCGGAGTCGCAGCGGCAGCATCCCAAGACTCGGCAGCTCTGCGCAGCCCTCCCAGGGAGTTTAAATTTACTGTCATCATTAAGGACAAAGACGCAAATGTCAAACGCGAGGCATCCCGTAATGGATTTAACGCAGGCTGGCGAGGAGTTAACCCAAATGCCGAGCATTCGTCTTGCTTTAAGTAATTATCCTTGCAGGAAGAATACCGCTACCAAAAGCAAGTCTGCTGTAATTTCTGTCACCTTCCTCCTGCCCCTTCTCCTATCTAAAATTTCTGGCTCACTTTACAGAAAGGAAAGCAAGACCGGCTCATTAACGAAGGTACAAAGAACGACTACAGCAGGTTGGGATGGAGTCCACACAGCAATCAAAACAAGGCTTTGTAGTTAGCGCTGAATTCCTGCTGTCTCAATTACGTTTGTGGAGCCTACCCCGCGCGGCACCGCTCTGCTGTGGGGAGACTTCTCTTTGTGCCTCATTGGCTGCGCGCAGTGGTACCGGCAGAGCAGTTTCCTTGACAACATTTTTTTTTTTTTTTTGTAATACAATCTTTTTTTTTTTTCCCTTTCTTTCCTTGCCCCACTCCACGGCTGCAAGATCAGGCCCGACTTTGAATCCCAGTTGCAAAGATACCATGAATAGGAATTAGCGGTACGCGAGAAGGAGCCCCCCAGAAGCCTGTCCGTGAGGCGAGGACCCCGTCCCACGCAGCCTCCAGTGCCACCAGTGGCAAGGAGCTCGAGGAACAGTTGGGAAGAGGGTGATTATCATTAAGTCATGCATTATGCAGTTCTTCCTCCAGGTTTTTCTATTATTTTTTTTTTCCTCTCAGCCTGACAACATTTTGTTACTCCTCCTTTTCGTTTTCAGTGTCTAGGGAGGAGAGAAGGGAAGAAATCTGTGGCTTGTACCCACTCCACCGCCAGCTCTCCCAGCCGGTGCTCCACAGGACAACACGCTCCAGCCGATCCCCCCAGTCCCTCCAGCCCCAGGGAATTCATCGAATCCCCATTTTATCTCCCCCTGGGCCTGATCTGGCGGCAGGACACCCACCGACTTGCTCACTGCCCTCAAGCAACAGAAATAATAAAAAAAAAAAACAACCCACACCTCTCCCTGCCAAACGCTGAAACGACGGGATGGCAGCATTCCGCAGGAACACATCGATCCCGTCGCAGTTCTCAAAAAAGCAGGAGGCTCTGCCTGCGCTCCCAGCACTTCGGGCTCGCAGGCTGAGCAGCGGCGAGGATTAGATGTCAAAAAGCTGCTGCTATTTTACCATTTCCCCCCAACCCCACTCAGCGCCAGCCTGATGGGTTCTGCTGCCCTTTTCTCTAGGAAAATTTCTTATTTGAGTCCTAAAGCCGTTTGTATTCCACGCAAGAACGTCCTCTTGCCTTTTATTGTCGGAAATTGAAATTTGAAATTGAAATGGCAATAAATCACAGAGTAGCACAGGAGTCAGCCTGCACGCGGAATTATCAGCCGCAGAAGGTACCCTGAAGCACGGAGGCCAGTCAATTGGAATAACCAGCTCAGCAAGAGCGTGCCACCCAGCACGCTAACGATCCGACAGCCCTCTGGATAACACGGACAATAAACACCAGAAACAAAACAGTAGCCCGGGAAGGTCACAAGCTCCACACGCACGGCCTTGCCAAAGGGCTTTCGGAATATTATTTCAGGCAGGGGTTCACGCTGTGCTCTCCATTCCCCGCAGAACACCGCGGATGTGAGGAGCCCCAGCCGCCCCGCCTGGCTGGGAGCAGGGGGCCGTTCACAACATCCCGCCCTCCAACTGCCGGCATGTGCAGCCCCTCAGGGTGCTTGTCAGCGAGGGAATTGTCTCAGCAAAGGATTCCCGTCGTCAGCATTCAGCCCCGCTTCCCAGCAAAGCGCCTTCGGGAAGCACGGACGACATCCCGCGTCTTGGGACCAGACTCGCTCCCTCTCTTGCCTCTGTGCAGCCCTGAGGGACTCACGTTATTACCCGGTGCTTCCGCTTTCCCTTGCTGGACAGACGAGAAGCGATTCCTTACCTGGTCCTTTTCCCCTCCTTGAGCTCTTCTAATCCATGCACGGATTTGGATCAGGGATTGTCCTCTGGTGTCGGCTCCCGGTGTCCCTCGATCCCCTGCATCTACAGAGTTAAGCCCTGCAAGAAAGCGCACAGAGAGCCACCTCAGCCTCCAGCTATCCTGCCAGAATCACTGCAGCCACCGCCAAAACCGAGCAGCTTCTCCAGCAGCCTCGGAGTCTCACCCACAGCTGTTTCCCCAAGAGCCAAACTCCCTGCAGGCACACCCCCGCCCCCTCAAAGCGCTCGGGGGCTGTTACCTGGTCCCACACCCCTGAAATGAGGATCTCAATGGTCCGACGAGAAGAGCAAAAGCCCAGGAAGGAGAGTTCCCGTCCTGGGTGGTGCAACTGCACCAACCATCAACTTTGTCGGCCAGTAACTTCATGAGTTGGCCTCATTTTCTTTTTGATGATGTCCCACCACTCAGCAGTAGCAGGATCCAGACGAGATACCTGGCATGAACAACAATTAAGACTTCACTTACGTCACTTCATTCATCGATGACGGCGATTAAAGTTCTGATGAAACCAGCAGTCAGAACACAGGGAGGTCCTAAGATTTAGCTCCATGCCTTTGGGTTTGGTTTTTGCAGAATAGGGATACAAATATTTAACGCGGGACTATCAAGGTAACAACGGCAACGCAGCCCTCGGACAGCCTAAAGGGAAAGGCGTTCCAGATCAACCTGTGGAAGCGTTACCTGTTATGGCCCTGTGGGACCAGCGCTAGACAGGGTTCCTTGCCATCTCTGTTTACACAGAAGAGTCAAGGGACTACTTGATACCCCCAACTTTCCACCTCCGCAGCCACACCAGCCTCCAGAGCAGCCAGACGAACACAGCAATCCCCTCGCCCGAGCCTGGAGACTTCCCACGGGGCTCGGCTGCAAATAAGGGTGCGCTCCAAGCGCCCGAGCCGCAGCAGCCGCCGGCTCTGCCGGGGAAGGTGCCAGCCCCGGTCCAAGGCTCTGGCACTCCTCAGCACGGACAGGAGCGTCGCTGGCCACAGCCGTGACACTGCACAGGTCTAGAGACGCAAGGGGGTTGATAGCAGCCTTAACGTTTGACTTCACTTCTCTTTACTGACAAAAAGCCATTCTTCCCCTTCCCCAAAGAAACATCTACTCAAACCGCTCTCTGGAGTTGATCTGCAAGCGTTAAGACCAAGTTAAATGATTTATAATTTTTTGGTTAAAAGAACATATGCTATTACAGAAGTGCAAACCGTGATTCCTGCAGTTTCTTTCCCCATGCGGAGTCACTCCACTCTGCTTATCATTCCTAACTGCTCCAAAAGTAGCATCTTAAGTGATATAAATATGCATGTGAATAAGCCTTATCTCCTGTTAAAGTACCAGTATCTGAAGCTGCCCAGATGTCAGTGAAAAAAAATTAACCAGAGAAACAAGTAGCTCCTATCATGCAGGAATATCTCACTTCCAATTAAGTGCATGATATTTTTTACACCGAATAGCCTTTAATTGGCAAGACACCTCATTTTTGTGCATGGTAACCAAAAAGGTATAAACTTTGAAAAACAAACAAAGCAAGAGTTTGGTGTTAAAAAAACCCTGAACAACAAAACCTATACAAACACAAAGAGGAGATGGAACTGCAGGGTTACGGCTGCCAGTCTCGCAGTCAAAGTGCTTTATTATCTCACCGCCAACAGGGACTAAAAATTTGTTCTAGTACACTAGTGGGAAAAATCTGATAAATATTGGAAACACGATACTGATTTGCAAGTAACATATTTCTTTGATGGCAGCAAAGCAAAGCTGATTGGATTGTTATCTGCGCAGCCCAGAAAACAGCACCTTAGTATTACTTAAATAAATTACACAGATGGAGGCAGCGGCGTTCCGCTCCCAAGGAAGGGGAACTGACAGGGCTCCAGGATGCGAAACTCGCTCATTGTTACCCCAAACAATAACCCCATTCAGGCCCTGCCAGGTGGGATGGTGTCTAGTCTTGTCCAGGCCACAACCGAAAGTTTTGCAACCGATCTTTGACAGTTCTTGGGAAAGTTCAGAGCTGTTTGGTTTGGGGGGTTGTTTTGTTTGTTTAGAAGTAAGTCTGCACTTTTAGAAAACAGGTAATTTGACAGTAAGAGAAGGGTTCCCCTCTGCAGCGCTGCTCCGAGGTCACACAGCCTTTCCCACCAGCAACTCCGAGCCACGCGGTACCCAACGGTGATCACTCACACGTGGACAAGCCTGTCCAAAGGCCTTTACAAATCAGATTAAAGAAGAGCATTTACCATTAACGAGCTGCAATAAATTCATCAAGAGCCAGAGGGAAGACATTTTACTGCAAGAACTTTATTGCACTACGTTCAAGTGCTGAACCACGTATTGTGCCTACTGGACATCGGTCACAATTACACTCCCCCCGCTTGTGTCTACACTGTATGACAGTCTGCACTTTTCACTATTTTTCCTCAATTAAGGCTGCAGAGTCATAGTATATGAAAATTAGTACATTATAAATCAAACTAGGGGGAAGAATGCAAAGTTATACATATAGCATGTGTAAAATTTTTTTTTATTGTTCTTCAGAAGGGCTTGGGTTTGGTTTTTACCTTCCCCTCCAATCTGACTTCCACCATTTCTCAAATCGGCTTTAACTACCAGTATTTCATTTTACTAAAAACATCATTTTTCATTTGCAGAAACAGTTAGAACATTAGGCTTCTAGTTTGCGAGGGGAAGGTAAAGGCCAGAATTAGGTAATTTCAGCATCATCTACCTTCCACATGGACTCAAACATTACCAGATACGTCATTTCCCTAATGTAGGCATCGACATCACAAACACTTTCGCGTCTCCTTTATCTGTTAAAGAAATCAGAAACGTTACACATCTTGAAGGGAGGAAGGAGCTCAGTACAGCAATACAGCTTGAGGCAGGCTACAGACCGGGCTTCGTGGAGTGCCGCGTTGTCAAGCCACGGACCCCAGACAGGTCGGTTGGCCCATCTGTAAAGTGAGGAGCTTGACAAGTACCTTTTTTTTTTTTTTTTTTGCTTAAATTCATAAAACCCTTCCAGGAATAGAATTCTAAAAGTCCATTACCTATGTTCTGAAAAATGTTTGCGCAGTTAAGCTGCGGACTGAAAAGAGAAGTCCAGAAGAGGAAGAAACCCTGCGAAGGCAGCTCGCGTGGCCAGCAGCTGAGGTATCGGTAGAAGCTGGGTACCAGCCTGTACCTGCTACAGGCACAGACCAACAAAAGCCTTTGGTGCTCCACAGCGAAAGATCACAGGAGAATATGACCCTAAACCTGTATTCAAAGCCTTCAGTGGCTGAGTATTACAGACATAATGTCAAGTTGAAAGCACATGAGGTCACTACTAGGGCAGGGCACTAAGTTAACGTGGGTTTGGTAGAAGTAGCCTGGCTGGAACTGCTTATTACAGGCTGGAAAATGACTTGTCTTGATGAATTCACTAACACCAGTGGCCCTACAAAGAGAACGTGGTGCCAGTCCACGCTCCAAAAATCAGCATATTTATGGTCTGCCAACGGTGAATAGATGGTAGGCGTGTTGGTGTGTAACTTGGAGGGAGAATCTCTAAAGAGCCTAATAAAAAATAACAAGGCAATCAGTGGTTAAACTGAACTGTACACAAGGGCCAGTCTGGGAAAATACCCATCCTAGGCTTTCATTCACGGAGCGAACTGCTGTGCACGCCATCTTTACCTCACCTATGATACAAATGAGACCCTCCCCCCAAATCCTGATTTACTGTGTTCAGCAAGGCAGAGAATCTGGACAGCAGCAAAAAGCCTTTTCTTCCTCTTTATGACAAATAAAATTAATTTTAAGTCCTCGTCTGAATCACCCCTTGCTCACCTACGACACTTTTGAACATCAGTCTTCTGCCGGGATAGATTTTCTATCTAGCAACAGAAAGACAATGAAAATTTCAGCCAAATTCTTTGGAAAAATAAGACTGTGACATACTCACACATAAAGTCACCCACACATGCGTATACACACACACACACACACACACACTCTCACACAGTTAAAAGCACTGTCTCCCATCAGTCAGAAAAGGCCTTTAGCAGATTCACCAAAGACATCAGGCAGCAAGTCTTCTGGTAAAGCCCACCAGGACGGTGAGTCACACCTGCAGAGTCTGAACACCACGTAGACAAAAAACACAGACATCACCGAATCTCTAGAATACGCCCAGAGTGGGCTTAAGGCTGTCAGACTGCTCCCATACAGCAACAAAGGCTCCTCCGCACGTCTGTCTGCCAGGTCCCAGCAAGGTTAAAAAAAAAGGCAACTCCATTTAAGAGAGTCCCGTAGGAATTAATGTATCAGGCCCTAACTCTGGGGTACTTTCCTCAAATCAAGAAAATAGTTTCTGCACAAGCCAATGCTCTGCTGGTTTTCCTTAGACATAAAATTTACTTTATTTCTTTTCTTAAAAAGTTAAAAATACAGAAGGTTCAGAAACTGATTTTTCTCCTTGCAGATGTTCAAACTGCAGCTTAAGGAGAAAACAATCCTTCACTGAAATGTTTCTCTTAAATTTTTTTTTATTTTTATTTTTTTTCAATCATCACCACCATTAGGACAGAGGTTGAGGAGCACTGACTCCACCACTAAATTGACGACGTAGTTTCATTCCAGATTCACATTTCCAGGTGCCTAGAGTCCAGAAAACAGCCATGCTAACTTCTGCCTTCGTTTGAGATTTATTTTTTTTTTTTCCTATTGAACACAGCAGTGACCGTTGGCATCTTTGAAGCGTAATCGCATCTTAGGTCGGTATTTCTCAAGGTAAAGCAGCTGTTTGGAATTGAAAGCTCCCCTCCTTTTCCTGAAACAAAGAGAATGAAGGGTAGCATCAATGGAAAAGGTACTGCTTCGATCACCATTGCACACTCTAAGGCAGATTAGTCCTTGTTTCAAAGTTGCTCTGTATCAACAGAACAGCATTTTGGCTTGGTTCCCTACCCACTGACACTTCGAGGAAGGTTAAACCAGACCAGCACATGCAGTTCACCTACATGCCAGTATTAAAACTGAAATGCGGTTGGCAAATTTCAGCATATTTTCTTGTACTGGGAGAGTTTATTTCCATCACCAGCAGTAGTCACTGAACAACAGCAAGGTCACCCTTTCCTTGCAGATGCATGTGCTACTTAGATGTTTGTATCCGAACGTCATGGTCTTACTTAGCTAATATAATAAGAGGTTCTCAGAAAAGAGCTTCTCAGTATAAAACGTACCATACCAGGAAGAGAAAAAAGGAATTTAAGAAAGGAAAAAT
Organism: Chroicocephalus ridibundus; assembly: GCF_963924245.1. Lineage (NCBI taxonomy): Eukaryota > Metazoa > Chordata > Aves > Charadriiformes > Laridae > Chroicocephalus > Chroicocephalus ridibundus. The sequence goes on along the minus strand of NC_086302.1, from coordinate 1,392,080 downwards.
TCAGAAAAAAATCTGTTGACAGCAATACAGTTTGCAAAGATAACTGAGGACCTGCGAATCCACAAAAGGGTGAATTGTTTTTTTCGCAAAGCTCATTCAACATAATCTTACCTGCTGGGCTTCATTTCAAGGTCTGATGTTATCACTAAACCAACAGAACTCTGCAGTCTCATCCTTCACCAGTTTTATTATTTTCCAGCCAGGGAGGTTGCTGACATTCCCTGGGTGGGTAACGCGCTCACCCACAACACCTGCAGGACTGCTGGTGCTCACCTACTTGCTGCAGAAATTCTGCTTGGGGGCCCAATCTCACTAGAATTTTATTTTTTGTTTAATTAGGAGCAATTAGTCCATGTTCAATTAATCCATAATTTTTTACAGCCCCAGCCTAGCCATTTTTTCCTCCCAAGTTCAACATCTTTGAGTCTCAGGTGGCTTAATATATAACTCCAGATTTGAAGCCTCAGCATTAATGTCAAGATCATGCCCTTTATTGTCAGGATATAGCTACTAGAAAACAAATCAGAAATCTAATAAACTCTGCTGAAGACTCATGATATTCAAATACAACGTAAACTGAGAGATCTCTTGAGAATGGGGAAGTTTAACTTACTGCCTTATAAACTGAACTGCATCTTCGTACTTCATTCCACATTCAATGAGAGCAAGTGCAACCAGTACAGGAGCCCTAAAGGAGAAATCAATATTTAAGGAAGATCTAGAAAAACAATACATTGAACCTCTCAAAATACATCAAATTAATCTGTAAACAGATAGCTTAAGTATTTTCTCTTTTTATCTACAGAAAGACATTTGCTTGCTGAGTACCTAATGTAAAATTTCTTCTAGTAGACAGCTCTGCTTCCAGCACACCCAGAAAAATAAAAATCAATAATTCCTTAGCATTTGGGCCATGAAACAATAATTCTAGATTTTTACGCTTTCTCATTTCACTATAACCTGATTTTCTACTTTGCTAAAACGAGTGTGTAACACCACCTGCATGCATTTTGCTTCTTAGGACACTTAGATTTAGCTGTACGTGAGACAGATCTATGAAGTGCTGAACAGAGGACTTAATATAGATTTACTTTTTTCTTTAATTTATATGCTGTACATGGAACTGAGCGTTTCAGGGACAATAGAGTAAAATTTCCTACTTTGAGGTCCACATTTTAGAAATCCCTTAAGTGTAAAAAGCTGGCTTTTCAAACAAGCGGAAATCACTGAACACACTGACTCTCTCCTGGACCGATGTCCACTGAACACATACAGTTGCAAGAGACACCTCTGAGGGTAGAGAGGGAAGGATTAAAAAGGTACTAGCACTTGGACAACCTGTATTCATGATTAAACAAAAACATAATTCAGGATAAACAACTCTATCACTGCCACACTGCACCTGCATAAACAGAATTAGTCACTTTCCAAAGAAAACAATTTGAAACTTCAGAAGTCACTTTAACAAGAACAAAAAAATCTGCCTCTTTACCAGTTAAGTTCAATTCTCTGCTACAGATAGACAGTTTTTCACATTAAAGCAAAATCTGAAAAGCTCGCTCTTTTCCCTCTGCCAGAAATAGTCTGAGAACAACAGCAAAAAGGTCATTCCGCAAGGAACAGACAGGAGTTTGTCACATACAGAAGGTGGGAAGCTTCTGGCACCCTTTGGCCTGGTATTATGCAAGAAATGGGACAGTTGAAAAATCACTTGAGATACACGTGGCCACCTTCCTAAAGGTGTTCCTCAGATAAAAACAGAGCAGAAATGGATAAACAAATGGAAATTGGCTTGTGTTTTTGGCTCTTGTGTCTTTAAATATTGGCTGTTTCTCCCTCTACCTCTTCATTTCCTCCATCGCTTTTTCTCCAGAGGTGGAAAGTTAAGAGCTTGACGCACTCCAACTCTGTGCTTACTTGACTTCTTCAATCCACCCTTCCTGCCCACTCATTCATATCCTTAAATATCAAGAGTCCCATGGTAAGAATACCAACACTTAAGCTCCATTTCCTTCTGGCCCACAGGATAAATATAATGTTCAAAGATTACAGTTGGGAATACGAATGTAGCATTTAGCTTTCCTGAATCAGTCATCTTTTCACTTCATCTTGAAAGGAAGTTCTTCCCAAAGAAGGAAGTTATATTTTGAGTGCCAAGAAACATCAGTCTGTATGTGAGGAAGAAATACCAGCCTAACTCTTCTTACCACTGAAGTGAAGCCACTTTAGAGCAAGAAAGTAACTGAACCAGTTTTTCTAAATGCCTTTTTTTTATTACCACATTCTTAATAAAATACAAGTTAAAAAACAGGAGGAAATTAAAAGAACCCCAACTGTACAGCCTTAGAAATTGTACTATACTTGTATATTACATTTGTCACGAAGCACAAGAGATTTTACTGTTTTTGCAGGAAGACATAAACTTTCAAATTAATAGGATCTCTTAACTGCTTGTGTCGTTCATGACTGCCAGAAGTGTTCTGAACAACCTCTCCAAGTTTTTTCCTCTCATCCTTGATCAGAGTTACGAAATTACCGAAGATTTTTAAGCAGCAATAAGTCTCTCTTGCTTTAATGACACAAACTTGATGCTGCTGCTTTAAAGTGTTATTTGGGAGAAAATAGAGGAATTGGCATTTACTTAACACCTTCCATGACAAACTAACTTTAAGTCCAGTATAAAAAGAAGAGAGCGGAATACGAACCTTCCCAACCCTGCAACACAGTGAACAGCAACACAGCATCCAGGCTCTTCACGGAATTTGGTTTTCAACAGGTTTAGCCAGTCGTCAACTATCTGATTCGGGGGTGGTGCTCCATCATCAAATGGCCAGTCCTTTGAAGGAAAAAAGGACATTAGCTCCCTGGATTTCAATCCATAACCAACAGCAAGGTAACCATAACTGGGAGAAGCAAAATATTCCATCCAGCAAGCAGCGCATATCACATGAACAGTTCTGTGAGTATTCTTCTGGCTGCACCGAAATGTGCAAGTCAATATCATGATGCAACACTAAATGTTTAACAATCGTTTAATTGCACTTTTCAATAAAATTTCAATAAAACTCTACACTAACTCCTTTGTAGTATAGAATTTTTAGAAAAATAGCTGCCCTTGAAATCTCATTTTATTAAAAATATGTAAAAATCAATAGACATTTCAAATAAACATTTGAAAGATGAGAACTCTGTAGACTTTTGCCTGTGGTCGTGTCAACCTTTTAAAATACTATTTGTACTGCAGACTCTACAGAGGAGAAGCTACTTCATAACATTCCAGGAGATCAGCAGAAGAGAAGGTACTTCATAACAGCTCAAATGGATCAACTTGTGCCGCTGCCGGGAATCCAATAAGCAAAACAGTTCAAATTACCTGGGTATTTTCAAGTCAAAAAACCACATTCACAAGCAAAACAGAAGAGCGCTTCAACAAAGGCAAAGTCAAGAACTAAGCAGCATTTATAATTACATTTCTGCCTACTAAAGGGGGAGCCAACATTTAAACTACTTAAGCCACATTTAATATCATCAACATGGCCGTCAATCAAAATTACATGTCAGAAGCTTCCCATTTTCCTGAGGTCACAGCTCTCTCCTGGAACTTGTGCGAAGTGGAGTACTCCATGTCCTACAGTTCAGGACCAAGCACAACATCACATGCTTTATAATCTTCTCAGACACAGGGAGTGCTGTAGAAAGAGCACTCCTAGATGCAAGGGGAAAAACTAATACTTAGTAGTTATTTAGCACCTTTCATTAGATGACTACAAGAGAGTCTCCTAGCTGGAGTTTCACATAATTCAACAACCTCTCCGAATGGTGGGGAAGTTGCTTTGAAAGGAGTTCTCCTCTTCCCTCATTGGCTAGAAACAAGTCTTTCATGTCCTATCTTGAGAACAGGTTAATATCAAGTAATACTCTCTGAAGCTTGAAAGAAGCACGCAGAAACTCTGAACACGTACAACCGCCAGACTTTTCATTTTGAAACGCGCTTATTGCTACCCTGACACTTCCTGAATAGCAAGTACAGCTCAGCACAGACCTCAGCCCAAGAGCACCTTATAAATGCGTTAGCACTCAAAAAAGCTGCAAGGTGGAAATCCGTGGCTTGGAACTACAAAACCAAAAAGCTTTAAGTTACTGAAATAACTTTATATGCGATTAATTCAGAAAGATACACAAAATCTGAAGAGCGCAGAGAACTCCTTTTTTTGAAGGGAACGGGAAATTAAAAATATCTGGGACAACACAGCAAAATAAAAGGCTATAGAAACAAGATCATAAAGTAAAACTTGCTCTTTCTAATAAAAGGCTTTTATGAGATTTTCCACCCAATCACACACTGCTAGCTGTATTATTTTAGGCCTAGTGTCATCCACTGTCCCAGGAAGAGATGAGCTGCCAAGAGAAGAGGCATTACCCATTGCAAGATGCTTTCTTTTGAAACTGCCTTGCAAAGAACAGGATTTACATGTCAGTTCTGTGTCCTAGTTTTAGGTAAAATTAAATCCTTTCCTTCAGACCAAGCACAGGAGCTCACTACTGTGCTTCAGCTTACATGTTAACCATCACGTCCACACAACTCTTGCGCTGGCCTGAATTAATCACAATCATAATTTCCCCACAAATCATCACCTTCCCAGGGACGGTACACCACTGATATTAAATTAGCACTGATAAAACACTGCTGCCTGGGACACTGCCCAGAACAAGGAACAAGAATAATTCTGGGACTAGAAGAGTAACTGCAGCAAAGTTTCAGGTTTTTTTCCTGATTATGAGTTCTGCCAGCATCACCTCTGAATTCCTGCTGGACAGGATAGCAAACAAATTGCTAAGCTCCGTGACCAAAATGGTCATTAATAACCACGATGATGCACTGAGATTGCACACACAGAAAATATAGCTCTTTTGTGCCACCCTGCAGTAGCTGGGAAGGATGATAGGCAAGAAAGGGTTACTCTTATTTGCCCTTTACCTGGAGCAGCCCTGCTCAGCAGAACAGCTCTAGGTTTGTCAGTCAGCAGTGACTGCAGGACTGGCAATGCAGAACGGAGATGACCAAGAAGCAGTAACAGCACTTCATAGTGACAAAGGACCCTTTCTTCAAAACCCGTGTGCGACTCGCACTGAAGTTACAGCAGCAGAACACTCCCAGAACTGCCTGCATCTGCACAGGATGGGATCGCAGGCACCAGTGTGGAACTCTCCCACCTTCGATGCCAGAGTCCAGGGCGACACAGGAAGTATCATATGGCAACAAAGTCCCGTCTCTAACACGGGCGCTCCCGCCTGGCCACTAGCATTCAGGAGGTGGCCATCCTGGTGCGCACAGAGCATAAATTAAGTCTGATCCAGGGACGAACAGTAAATGAAGGACTGATCGAAGGAGAAAACGCCACGTGCCTTAGATCTTGAAGACGAATAAAACTACCGCAGTCTCCTTGGTTGCCAGCCAGTGCGAAAATACTTCCAGAAAAAAACCTGCCAGTTTTTCCGAAGTAGCATTTCTGTGTTACAAGACCTTACACATGAACATAACTGTAAGAACTGCAGAAGCCCACAGAAACTAAATCCACCCCCGCCTCCCGTCTCCTGGATTTAATCTCTGTTGATAAACATGCGCATGCAGTAGTACTACTTCAAACATGGAACATCTAATTCTCTACTTTCTCACTATGCCATCTGCCAAAGCTACTCTCTAGCTGACACATTCTACCCATCTTGCCAGTACACGATCCTGTACCATGGCATGAGAGCAGGCTTTGCTAAATGCTCTCATTTTCAAGGGTTTCACTACGCTTTTGACCTCAACAGTTTTAAAATAGACACTAATCTCTCTCAGGCTGTGTTTTTAATCTTAATGTTATTTTCGCAAGCAAATATTAGCTTTAAATAGTGATGTGTTATTTTCTCAGACAGACAGTAATTCAATACCATTTCTGAACAGCAACAGGTCTATGTTTTGAAAAAGCATGCATTCATAGGAAGGAAAAGCTATACAGGAGGTGGTCGTGTTGGTGACTAGTTAAGCTTATCTCAAATAGCAAAACACTACTGCAATACAGTAAATTACTAAGACAACCTCATGACTGGGATCATCAGGATCAGTGATGACATTAGCAGCAAACCTTCCCTGTCACCTTCTGCTTTCTGTTACCCTTAACAGATGCCTGGTGGATTTATGCTCTCTCCTGTTTTGCCTTCTGCAGCAGTGGAGTACTAAGAAGAGCTGGTACATACCAAATGCGGAGAGGCTTGTTAGCTGAGGCAAATGTGTACAGACATAAAACTCTCTCTTGCGTGTGTTACTCAAAGCGTAAGGCTCTCCAACAGAATGGTGCTTAGCAGAGCTGGCGGAAACACCATTTCCAGTTTTTAGAAAAGCTTCCTCAAAAAACTGCTTTCAGTTCAAACCTAGCCAACACCAAGTTTTGAAAGTTTCTTGAGAACCAAAATCCCCAAACCACTTCGGAAGCGCAGGCTCCAGAGCACAGAGTGCTCCCCGGCTCCTGCAGTGGCCCTGGAGTGGGCCTCGGACTGGAGAAGGTGGACTTCGGTCACAGCTGCAGGAGCCAAGGCCAGCCGGTCTCACAGGGCAGCCACCCTGGCAGAGCTGGACACCTGCAAAACTGTCTCAAGTCTTCTAGGAAGAACTCAGACCTGTGCTCTGGCACAGGAACACAGAAATACTCTAAACACCAGCTTAAATCAGGGCTCTGAGGGCTTCCACACCAGAAGTTTAATCCTTCCAGTCTCCAGCAGCCTTCAGAGTATTGCAGTTAGAGGTTTCACAGCAGTGTGCCCGAAAATACTGTGATGCTCAAGTCCAAGACAGCTCGAGAGTGAACAAAAATGCTAATCCAGAGCACAGCCCTAGGAGCACTGGTAGCCCTGTAGTGACTGATTTTTCCAACAACACTGAGGCACACGTGGCTGCCTGGAACTGGAGTAAATGCTTACTAGGGCCAGGAGCCAAGAAACCCAACTGACCTGCACGTGGAGTTTTCACAGATATGCCAGGATAAAAGTTTTTCTTCTAACGGAAAACTGCAGAAGTTTTCCTCTGACTGAGCCATAAAAATCAAGAGGCAATAGAAGACCAACTACCTGCGACAAGAAGGTAAGATGCAATTTCTGGCCTCAAAGCAGAACATTACTCACTCCAGTAAAATAACCTGATTATATCTGACACACTATAATAATTCAGAAGTATTGCCTGGAAAAATACCGCCTGCAAGCTTAGTATGAGCACACACCTATTAAAAAAACCTCCCCTAAAACACCAAGCAATGCTAGACGATATAGTCAGACAGTCATTGCATAATGTTAACTCTTGAGTTGCAGTTAAGAAATTCCACCTGCTAAAGAGGGAAGCCACCAGCAGCCAGGCTCCATTTAGAGGGGAGAGGTGACAAGGCTATCGATCAATATCCTGCTACAACCAGTCCATGAAAGCCCGTACCAACGCGTCAGCTATAGTCTCAAAAGGTGGAGCTTTTTGACAGAGCGAGAGAAAGGAGCTCTATCTGCATCCTGAGAAGGTCAACGGCAAAGCCAAGAAGTGCTGTATCCAGAGAAAAGGACCAAACCAAGTTGTACGAAACGCAAGGCTGAACGTTGGATTAGTATAGAACTAGTCACTAAAAGGCAATCAAAATATCTCAACAAATCCAGAAATCCAGGAACAGGCATTTCTACTGCAACTAAAGCGCCCAGGTAATAGTAATGAATCAGCTAGTAGCTTTCGCAAAAGTACAGGGAGTTTCTCAAAACCAGCTTTATCTGATGCAGGGGATCAAATTGCTTTTGGCCAATCTGAAACAGCCATCAGCTCTTGCCCAAAGCACGAAGGCCACGCCCACGACTTCTAGACATGTGATTTTTTCATTTTTAGACAATTTTAAAGGCAACTCACTAGAACCTGGATTCCTTCTTTTTCAATAGGAGCTTGATCATAAGTGGCATCACAAACTCGCACCAAGGTTCTCACTCCGTACTTCTTCAGCTCCTTTAAGAAAAAGAAAAAGATGTGAGCACACTGACAGAGTAAAGAATTAAACAACCTCCTCATCAACTACAGAACTAAACATTTTACAGAGAGTGAGTGGTACCATGACTATTGCACAGCTCCAAGGTGACTACACAACGAAGGAGCAAGGGCCAGCGCAGAAAGGGGGGTTCATGGCCTACATTAGGACAAGGGTTACAAGTGGCCGGAATAAATGTGAAACAGCTCTGAATTCTTCTCTAGGGAAATGCCAAGGTGGAAAAAAATTGCACGTATAAGAGCAACATTAAAATAGCTGCTTATATTCTCCATGCAGCTTCTTCTTCTCTTTAAATAGAAGCCTGGAACTGTTTGCTTCAGCCAGTGTTGACATTTTGAGGCAGGGAGGAACAGAACACACACACCACCATACTCTAGCTTCCTTGTAATGCACTATAAGTAGCACATTGTGCTGGATAAATAATCAGAAGATCAAACAAAAACTTCCAGTTCACTTTGAAGGTTCATACAGCAAGCAGAATTTCCTCTCACGTTTGGACTACATAACTATAACTTCTAACAATTAGCAATAACATATATTCCAGAGTCAAGACTCCTGAAAAAGGAAGACAGTCCACAACAATGGGGAAAAAAATATACATGAAGACCAAAAGAACATGGCTTTCAGACAAGATTAACCACTAATATCTGAACAGATTCATGGTGAAGAGCACACTGCTAAATGACGGAAGTCTGTTAAAAGCTCCAGTCAGACATCACTATCAGATGACAGGATCTCTTTGGAATGGAAGAGACCTGCATATGCAAGATAAAAGTCCTCTAGATACAAGGGCACAAAGATATAGCAGGTTTGGAGCAAACCAGAATGCAGAAATACACTGCACTACTACTACTCTGATGACACCATCTGCTGCTTTTTCAGAAAACCAAGTACTAAATTTTGCAGTATTTAAGATGTTATTTTGTCAGTAATGGTCTGATCGACGCCCACTGTAACTGACTCTTCCCATAGTTCGATCCAGGCAGGTGTCATATTTCATGGATAAATTCTGGCATCTGAAATCTCTGACAATTCTGGGATTGTACGGCAGTTTGAGCACGCATCCTGTAAACTAAAACACCAGTTAAGTATTGCATTTACTCCTACTCTAAGGGAGAAGAAAGGTCAGAAACCAGTTACAATTCTATCAACTACCTCTTTAAAAGTCAGTTGATGAGCCAATATATTAGCAGCACTGCATTATTCAATGAAAAATAACATTTAGAATTGCAGAATGTGCAATCCTGCAGAAGCCAGGGCCAGAACGATGGCAAGGGTGTGTGCTTGTATTCTAAAACGGAAGTTCATCCAGCCTCTCACAATTAAAGAAACGCGGGACTTTGGAAAAAGTAATTGGTGGATTCTCTTCTCACACTGTCAGGAGAACGTGAACAGCATATTAAAGATAAAATGCATTAACTTTTAAGAAACATGTAACATATAAGTAAAGCATTAAGCAACAGGCGTGAAGAATGACTGCTCAGTACTTCTACAGAAACTACGAGCACATCAGGAAAGAAGGATGATACTTCACTTGACAGCCTTACCTCGATGAACTTGCTGAGGGTTGCATTGGTTGGGTTGTGAGTGATCAGGAAACGCATATTCTCATAAGTAATTTCCACGGGGGCTGGACGGTTCATAATGGCAAAAAAAAGTGTAAAGGGCCAAAAAATTAAAAAAAAAATAAAATCAATAACCTTGGAAACGTTTCACAGCAGAACACATTAAAAAGACCACTAAAATGCCTGGGACTGATCAGAGCTTGCTTTGACGTGTTTGTTCCTTAAAGAATTCGCTTCTAGAAAAGCAGGTTTGCTTCAGAATCCACTTGAATTTAACTTCGGCCTCAATTACTGCAGGTGGTATCCTTCAGACTCCAAAAATTCTGACTACATGCAAGACTAGGCAGCCTGTTCTACATTTAGGCACTGGTGAGGCAAAAAGGTAAGGGCAGATTTTCTCTCCACTTTGTTTTCTTGATGCTTAGTTTTGCTAGAGTCAGTAAGAGGAATATGCTTCCAATGTGCAGAAGATATCCCATATATTTGAGTGTGTTCGCTGTGTCTGGAGTCTTCAAGGCAAAGTAATTATGGCACGTAGAACCCCCTGCGCTCAGCTCACTTGTCAGCCAGGATGCTGTGCTGGGCCTGGCAGAAGTCTGCCCTCACACTCAGAATCGCCATAAATGTGCGACGTATATTCCAACGGAACACCTAAAGAGAAGAAAAATACCATGTAAGAGGATTTGTTGCTTCTGCTTCCAGAAACACCAAATATTGACCCTGCCAGAGAAACTCAAATTAGACTAAGTAAGACCATGGTTAAAGAACAAACAAAACTCAATCTTTACTGGAGTCCCGGTAGTTGTAATCCCGAATATTCTTTCGTCACCAAGTATGCTCTAGCCCAGAGACACGGGACTTCTCCTAACTGCTGTTCCTGGCAGCCAGGCACCGGAACCGAGAACAAGGAAACCTTTCTGCGCTCTCTGCAGCCCCTCCCTCCCAAGCAGGTGCCCTAGCAGAGGAGAAAATAGCACAAAGCCAAGTACACGCTTGAAAGCGTCCGTTGGTACTGTCATACCTGCTTGGCTTAAGCCCAAATATGTAAAAATATTGTCGGCATGGCTATATTTTCTGAGCAAAATAAGCAGTACAAGCAGAAATGAAGAGTATAAGAGTATAACTGCCATAGATTCGAGCTTTTGGTAGCAGATAAATTTCATCAACGTTGTATCACCAAACTCCTACCAGTAGTAAGGAGATATGCTCCAGAAATTAGTCACTTCAAAAGCAACTAAATAGTCATTTAGCAGTAATAACTTTTAGTTATTCTCAGTCTTATCTGTGTTTACAGACTGGGGCATTAAAAGACAGCGGCAGCTTCCAGTCCCACACACAGGATTCAAAATACAGATGTTTTAAGCAGCAAGAATAAAAGATGGATAATGTGATTCTACCATGAAGTTTAGGGGGATGAAAATAGAGCTAACCTAAACTAGCTCAACAGATTTAAGGTTGAAACACTAAATAAGCAACATGGCTTTTCGCTGCATTTAAAAAGCACAAAGCCAAAGAATCACAACTGACACTTGTTTTTTAAGGGAAAAGTTTTAAATTGGTTGAATAAAATCCAAACTAGCAGCCAGAAGTCACAAACCTGCAACTCAAGCAGAAAGGTCAATGTGGCACACTCAAGTGAATACAATTAGGGAAAAAACACACATGCATGGAAGTTCACACCCCAAACTGCTGGTGTGCTCAACATTTTAATGAGATCCTCACTTTAAAATAGTCAAATTAAGTACTACAAAATTACCTTTTTCACTGACATGCAGTCAAAAATCACCCAAAGAACAGCAATTATTTCCTTAAAGAACAGCTTTCAATGCCAAAAAAATACATTAATTAGGTTGCCAGAGGCAAGAACAAAGATGTTTTCAATAACCTCCCCCGACCTTAACGCAGTTCTTACCCTGAGTGACTGAAATACAAATTTCAAAAATGAATCCTGGAATATTTTATCAGTGTAATGACTATAGGATTAAGTCTCACCCCAAATGGAAGAGTCCCATCCAAACCCATCATACTCAAGTCCTTACACTCGTCAATTCTTGCACGTTTGTCACAACTCTCATATACACGACCCAATCCCAAAACAAAGGACTTGTTAAAATGTCTTACAGTCTGCTATAGCTCTGATGTACCAGGAACAGAGTATCTGAAGTTACAGCATCCACATGTGTCCAACACCTGTAAAACTTGATGCAAGGAAGTCTTTTTTTCAGGCAAATACTGGCCTGTTTTTCCCCCATTTGAAAATACGCTCCCATCATCTGACACGTCCTGGAGAGTGATCTGCAGACTTAAATTACAGCAACAGTTTCAAAACTAACTTTTTAGGACCTAACAAGGTCAATTAAATAAAAATAATCGTCAACAGATCTTGGCATAGGACATCAAAAGTTGGATCCATTGTACCAGAGGCTTACAGCGTTACAAAGTACACTGTCACAAAGGCAAGAGCTATTGTGTCATATTTAAACAAATCCTTTAAACATTTTTCTTTTCAGCACCAATAATTTGGTTGGAAGAGCCCCATCCAGTGCTATTTGCACTGTGAGTTGTATCAGATCAGGTCATTATGGTTACACTTCTCCTCCCTCAAGCAAATCAAAGAGGGAATTTCAACCCAATTATGTTAAAAGTCTTTTGTAAAAACTATTTACCAAGTCATTAAGAAAGGACACATGGAGATGACATGTTCCAGTAAATTAAGTATTGCAGGGGAGTCGCCAACTCCAGTCCTACTCTCAGATCTGCAGCCGCTCGTGCTCTGACCTTGGCCAAGCCACTTTCAGTAGCTCAGCTCATCTGCAGAACAGGAATGACACCATCTTACCTTCCCCAAAGGAGTACTACTGAAGCATTTAATTAGCTAGTAGCTAAGGAGTGATTAAAAATGTAAAGAACTGTATTTAAGTCTGAAAAATGATTTCCAGAAGGATAACAAGTTTATGTAGCACGCAATACTATTTTTAAAAGTTTGGTTACTGACACATATGTGTCCTTCCTCCCATGACTTTTCAATTGCTAACTGTTAATCTAAAGTTTAAAAAGAAAAAACAGGCTTCCAATTAAGAAAAACGGGAAAAACTCTATTGTCTACAACCTCTGATCTCTCCAAAGAAACATTTAAAATTTCTTCCTCCCTGTGTTAGCAAGCAAATTTGCACTTCAAAATCCCAAGAGAACTGAGCACTATCAAACTGACGATGATAAATAGTTACCAGGTCTACGAACAACATAAAACAAGAAATCTTTTTTAAGCCAATTAACCTTCAACTTTTTATACTTAGAAAGTGAGATAGCACATGGAGAGAAACCAAAAAATTACTACATGTTTTATGTGGCTGGCCTCAGAAAGGGAACAGAAGTATCACACGCGTCAACACTAGGAATGAGGTGCAACAGCTCCATCAGGAACCAGAGGAGGAGAAAAAGCAGAGAAAGCAGCACAAACAAGCCAAGCAACAGCCACTCGTGCATCTGAAAAGAACTAGATATGCCTGGGAGTCAGTTCCTGATGTTGTTTAACTTAATTCTCAGGGAATAATCATCAATCAAGATGCCTATCTACACAACCAAGTTCAGCGAGCTGTGACAGTCTCTGCGGTACAGACAGGATTAATTTAAGTTATAACTAACAGCACCGTGAGCTCCCCACCTCTCACACTCACACAGCCGTGCACGCAGAGAGCTTGATAAAGCCTAATGAGTCCAATTTGAGAAACATGTCTTTCTAAATGCTATGAACCTGCAAGAATATGTTTAAAATGTAAGCAAAGGGCAGTCCTATTAACTAGCACAAATAAATCAGGGTGATTAACTAATTAAGAGAGAACAGTTAAATGAATTCTTGACTTGACAGAAACTTCACTACAGATTGCCTTAAGTAAAAATCTAACGCACCTACAATATTCACCTCCAGTGGCTGCCTCGACTATCATTGCATTGACTCCTAAATTAGATACTTCAATAGGGCAAGTCACTTGCTCTTCTGTGTCGAGCTTATACAAGTTCAGGGAGACAGGTCTAATGAAAAACAAGTAACAACATCGTAAGGAATTCCTAGTTCCACCATCTCCTTCAAAACACACCAGTAAAAGTGCTGCCTTAGCTACGCTGAGACAGCGAAACAGCTTGCAACAGCTGCAGCTTCCAGAGATTGCAAAACACGGATACCTTTGGAAAGGTCACTTGGATCACCTTTCAAAATAACCCAGTGCACAGGATGCAGAGCAAAGCCCGCTAATTTGTCAGTCAGTATTAAAAGAATACTTCAGTGTTTTGAAGACCAGTATTTAGAAACCATCTCAACTAAGTTTGTTCCTGTAAGTGGGAGTCCACATTCGATGTTAACGAAGTCAGGTCACAAACTGCTGAATTTTTCCTCTTCTATAAAACCTCATTCTTGTGGTTTGCCCTTACACATGCGGAATCGGCACCTCAGCACACTGTCGGTACACAACGTGATCCCATAAAAATTGCCATCCTGGTACGATGCTGCAGCCCAGCCAGGCTTCTCCTGACACTCTGCATACGTTGCATTTCACTTCCCCTTCCTGCATTGCCTCGCGAAGTGACCCACATTCTATCCATACACTATCAAAACGTCCTGCTGCTTCTGAAGCACAAGGTGCTTTTCAAGTGAAAGAATTCACTAAGACCTCAAAAACGAGCCTTAAAACAGTGGAAACACACATTAAGAAGAACGGAAGCAACCATCTTTTCTAAAATATACTCTCCCAGTGCACAGAGAAAAGAAACACTGGAACTAACATTCTTGGAAAAAAATTCTCGAGCGCTGTCTGAAAGAAGCTTGCTCAGAGTGACACGTGCCTAGAGAGGGGTGAGGTCAAAAATTTTACTGTTCCACCCTATCCACCCCCGCCGCAGAGCTCCCTCCCAGCCTGCTGACAAGTTCTGTGGGTGACTCATTCGTTTCCTTTTGCACTAACCCAGTCGCTGCGTCCCAGGCCATAAAACCCACGGCAGCAGATAGAGATCTGCCTCAGCGAGAGAAAAAAAAAAAAGTCCAGATTAAAGTAGTCTCAAAAGTGACACATCAGGAAACGGTAAGAATTGTCAAATGTAGCGTGCAAGACGACTCAGAGAGACAACAATCCTGCGGCAAAACTCAAAACTGGAGTCCTAGGCACAAAAAGTTTAGCTGCCATCCCTAAATTTGGGTGAGGTCAAACCACTGTGTCCACCAGAGGCATGGATGCACAGAGATCATCCTCCTGGCGAGCGCGGCAGCGGGAAGTGATTAGATACAGCATTAGCTCTTTCAGAAAGAAGTGACAGGCATGCGCGCAGTATGCTTCATGTCTTTGCTTTCCTACTTCGTAGTTAGAAATGCTAAAATGCTGTTCTAACACAGGATTTTTGAACGCCTTCCCCACCCACCACTTAGTTTTTAAAATCCCTTCAGAGGACACATTTGAATGTTATTTACATACCATGCCCAAAAAGTTTAAAGTTACTAAAAGTGTTTGAAGTCAAAACCAAAAGGCCCCGCTAAGAAGAAGAAATTTAAGCTATTATCCTGTTTAAGTCACAGAACGACATTTAAGCAAAATCAAAAGTTACTTTAGACAACAGTTCATGAGTATGTGACACTAACTCACTCCTAAAAATCAGAATGCTGAGTTGTCTAAGCTGTATCAACTGTTGGTTTTTGAAAACACAGTCCTGCTAAATCATCAGCTTCCCCGACAACTCAGACTAAATATTCTCACAATTTAAGATGAAGTATCAAAAAAGAAACCACCGAAAAATCATTAACAAGTCAAGCAGGTCTTAAAAGCAATTTCAAATCACACAGCAACAGGGATATTACTCTATGAAGTTACACAGTTGAATCACTTGCATCTTAGTCATCTCACTTATTTGAATTTGCTGTATACTTCTGCCGGAAAAATGACTTAGTGGAGAGTTGGCTCCTTTTCCACGCTCCTGTGGCAGTTAAATTCAGTCTGAAAACTGAAACTGAAGCTTACTGATAAATTTCACTCCATGTCCACAGTGTCTCAATTGTTAAAATCCACAGTCCATTATTTCGAGCAGAGCTAGACTTTCAGCGTAAGAGACCAAAAAGAATTTAACTTTTTACTAAAGAACAGAGAGAAACAAGGGGTAATGAAAAGGTACACGTAACAGTGACCTGAATAGAGACAGCAACCCAGCCTCTCAATTGTTATAACAGTAAAAAGGATCAAGAGATTTAAGACTCCTTTACCCTTTCACAATTAAATAAATGAGCTGTGAGATGATACCGAAGTCAACAGACACTATAAGGGTATTTTATACTCTCTTATGATATGCATCAGCCAGATACTGGCCTAAATATGTGGCAGCCTGATCTAGCACTGCAACTCACATGCATCAAAAAGAATAACTTTTACCCCAGATTCCCAAGCCATTAGGTCTATTTTTCAATGTTTAGACAGAGCTGTTTTAAATCTCCAACTCTTTAACAGGCAAATAAGTTGTCAAACTAATCCAGATACAACAGACAACACAGAGCTCCTCTCTGCTCGTTCAGTAATGGTACATTACTGACAACATTTTTTCTCCTCCGAAGATATTATCAAAATACACAACCTACACCATTTACAAAAATTATCTGCTTGCACTACAACATCTCAGGAGCTACATTTTCAGGTGTGGATCGTCTTCCTTAAAGCGAGCACAGAAATGTGCCTTTCCACAAGCCATGCGTCACCCAGCTCTCCCTCCCAGGCCACACAACAGTTAACCAAGACAGCATTCCACCACGGGGTAAAGTCCAGCAGCAGGAGCGAGGAAACCAGCTGCGATCACAGTTCAGCTCCACTCTGATAGAGGAAGAGCATTTAAGTACTGTTGTGTGGAAAAGAATGATGGATATCTGCAGGTAACTAAACGTGAAGTCAGTTACCTGTTTATGAGACATGTATGAAAAAGCATCACAACTAGACCCCATGTAAGGCCAACATTCCTGCCTGTGCATCAATACGTACACAGATCCATACTCCTACCTTAACTCTGACCATCTTTTCTTTCCAACAGTTGAGTTCATTAAATCCAAGTATTTCTACAAGTTGAGTCATAAGGAGATAGAGTTTTCTGGCTGCTGCTAGTGGTGGGTTTATCTTTTTTCTTCTTTAAATACTAACTGCAGTTCTGAGTCAGAACCTGACTGGTTCATTTTGGGAGTTTTGAAGCGAGTTTCCATTTATACAGTAGCCTTTAAAAGCCAACTTTCTGCCTTACTCCTCCTCACACTGAAACCAACAAGCACACAGCTGCCCCTAGAGAAAAGGCAGATCGTGACTAATCACACCAAGGAACCATGAGGAACCATCACCGCAACTGAGTGGAGGCCACTTCTACGATCATCCCTGTACCGTGACACCTCCCAACCTGCAACCTCGCCTGGGCCCCAAATCCCAAACCTCTACAGCTCTCAGTAACGAGGGTTCCTCACGCACCAAAGCACGCCCTGAGCAGCGAACCACAGCCATTCCACACCACTCCCTGTCTCAGGGCCTTCCTGCAGGTCACTCTCAGCACCCTCAGCAACACCAGTACTTTCTTTAGCCACTGCCCTGGCCAGACTTCATCAGCTCCCCCCATCCAGACCAGGCAGCTCCAAATCCCACAGGGCAGCCTTCTATCTACACAAACCGGCCTCAGCATTCAGAACCCTGCCCCCACTCAAACCCCAGGAAAACCACCACATCCTGGACACCCTTCCTTTCCAGCTCCACATGCCCCCTTCAGCCTGAGAAAGATTCCCCCCGCCCCAACATTGCTCCCAGCCTTCCCCCTCCATTTTCCATCCCAGATCCCAGAAAAATTGTTTACTTTTTACAGACCATCTCCAGGCCTAACATAAGGCCCCCCTTCCCCCAAAGCAACCCTCCCATCCTTTCTCAAACTCTTCCCACATGCGTACGTACATATAGGAATAAGTAACACCCTCTCCCCTCAAACAAACCCCTCTGAGTGCTCTCTATGGCCCCCTTGCACAAGGAAGACACCCCCCCCATTTACTCACACCAACCCCTTTGCATTCTCCTTATCCTCCCACTGTTGCAATCCTACAGGCAATCACCTCCCCTCTGACCCCCCCCAAGCCCAGGTACAAGGCAGACTCCCTTCCCTAAACCATCCCTTTGGGGTCCACTCATCCCAGCCCCACAACTGAGATGGGACCCACACAAACCAGCCCTGCAGACCTCAGGGGTGGACACCGTAAGTCAAGCCCATCCCACAGGGGAGGCGAGGACACCCCAAACCAGCCTCGCAGGTGAAAGGGACACCCCACAAAGCAGCCCAAACCTGCAAGCAAGGCCTACTAACGTAAACCAGCCTTTACCGGCCATGGGGGATCCTCCTACCAGTCCAACCCCACAGGCAGGGGGGCTCCCCCCAAAATCAACCCCACAGGTAAGCGAGCTGCCCCCAGGCCCACTCCTCAGGCCAAGGGAGCCCCCAAGGCCCGAAAAAATTCCCCAACCAAGGCACAAAGGTCAGGAAATCCCCCCAGGCCAATAAGGACGCCCCCAAACCACCTCCTCAGGCCAAAGAGACCCTCCTAGACCAGCAAGAACTCCCCTAAACCAGACCCCAGAGCACAAAGACCCCCCCCAAAGCAGCCGCAGGGGCAAAAGGAGACTCTCCAGGCCAGGGAGCAACCCCCGGATGAGCCCCACAGGCCGAGGGATCCCCTCAAAACTCCACAAGGAGCCAAGGGGGGCCCTCACACGTCGCCCCGGACCCACCGCTCCCCCCTCCCCGCATCCCGGGCCCGCCCCGGGGCGGGGGCTCAGGCCTCCCGCCGTCCCTCCTCACCCGAAGTCCCCCCTACTCCTCCCCGCCGCGGCCCCTCACCCTGGGCATTGATCGCGTCGGCGTTCTTCCGAACGGGCCCGGCGCCTTCCACACACCGGGCCGGGGGACGGGCAGGAGCGGGCGGGGGCGCAGCGGGCCCAGCCCGGTGGCGGCGGGGCCCGTGACGGGGCTGGGGCTGCGGCTCGACCCGGTGCGGCGCGGAGAGACCCGAGAGCCCGCGCGCCCCCAGACGGCTCCTCGCGCACAGGCCGCTCCCTCCCCGCCCGCGCCTCTCCCGTGGTACGGCCCGCCCGCCGCTGATTGGCACGGCCCTACTCATTCCCCCCCCCCCCCCCGACGGCATTGGTACGGTCCGACCCGCCCCGGTTCAGCGCGCCGGGCGCGTCCACCCGCCGCCGCCGCGGGGGTGCTCAGGGCACTCTGACGCCGTAGAAGCGGCGCTAGATCAAGCCTAGCTCTCCCCTGCCGCGGCTCGCCGTGCCGCTGCCGTGAGACCTGCCGCAGGGAGCGTCTCCCTCCATCCCGCTGCTGTTGGAACAAGTCTCCCCCCACCACGAGGGCGGCATTGGTACAGCCCACTTCTCCCCCTCCTTGGGCATTGGTATGGCGGCCGGGGAGCCCGGCGGCGGCTCGCCCTGCCCGTGGGCGAGCAGGGCAGGGAGCGAGACGCGCCGCCCCCCAGTGCCTAGCCACTCTTGGTACGCCCCGGCTCCCCCCGGCTCCCCGGTGCGCTTGGACTAGTCCTCCGGCGGCACGTGCGGGCGGGCCCCTCCACGCCAGCACGCCCCCCAGCGCACAGCAGCAATGGTACAGCCCGCCCTCCCCTCCCCCGCTCCGCCCAGTGCTTCCCACGGGCACGGATCTCCCAAGCGCGGGGTCGTGTTTTGCCATTTTCTCACCCAAAAAGCTGCCCCGCCGATGGGGAGCGGGTGTGTGGACCGCGGCAGCCTGTGCCAACGCCGAGCCTGACCCCAGCAGAGAGCACGGGGACGCGGCAGGGGCCACCCCTACGGCTGCTCCAGCCTCCCCCGAGAAAGGAGCATTCAGCCATGGGGTGAAAGTCAGCAGGGCTCCCAAAGATCCCCAAAATCAGCAGGATTAGCATCAAAGGGATGTCTCAGCCCCTCTGCACCCTGAGCAGATCGGACATTATGAAGAAAGAAGGCAGAAGTGGCTTAATTTACAGGTGGTGAACTGACTGGTTAAACAAAGCATCCGGTTCGCTCAGGGACTCCGGGAAGCGTTAGAGACTGGTCCCACATTTCCTAATTTCCAGTCCAGGGCCCACCAGGAAAGCTTCCTCGAAAAAATGAAACATACTCTACAGGAGTCACATGCATCTCTTCTTTTTGCCAAAGTTCCTTGAGGAATGGGTCCAAATCCTGGGCTGCATCCCCAGCAGGGCGAGGGGGGGCTTCTGCCCCTCTGCTCCGCTCTGGGGACACCCCCTGCAGTGCTGCCTCCAGCTCTGGGGCACCAACAGCAGAAGGACACGGAGCTGTCGGAGCAGGGCCAGAGGAGGCCCCGGAGATGCTGGGAGGGCTGGAGCCCCTCTGCTGGGAGGACAGGCTGAGAGAGCTGGGGGGGTTCAGCCTGGAGAAGAGAAGGCTCCGGGGAGACCTTCCAGCCCCTTCCAGGCCCTCAAGGGGCTCCAGGAAAGCTGGGGAGGGACTCTGGAGCAGGGAGGGGAGCCATGGGACGAGGGGGAATGGCTTTAAAATGGAAGAGGGGAGATTGAGATGAGATCTCAGGAAGAAATTCTTGGCTGCGAGGGCGGTGAGCCCCTGGCCCAGGGTGCCCAGAGAAGCTGTGGCTGCCCCATCCCTGGAGGGGTTCAAGGCCAGGTTGGACGGGGCTTGGAGCAACCTGGGCTGGTGGGAGGTGTCCCTGCCCAGGGAAGGGGGTGGCACCGGGTGGGCTCTAAGGTCCCTTCCGACTCTAACCATTCTACGATAAATCAAAGAGCTAATGACAGCTGCCACCCACAGCTGCACGAGCACAGCAGAGGTGGGAAGGTGGGAGCTGTGGGTGTTCAGGGAGTACAGCTGAGGCAGCTGGTGAAAACCCTGGGGCAATGACAGCCCATTACCTGGAGTGGGGTTAGTTCTTCCTGGCTCTGGGAAGGTGCCATGGCATTTACAAGTGACGCAGCTGTAAGCATGAGACAGGGATGGCAGGCAGGGAAAGAGAATCTCTGGAAAATACACAAGAATGACACTGAAGATACACAACAGGGGTGACGGAAAGAGACAGTGTGAATGAGTAAAGAACTGGCAGAGGACGAGCACAGCAGGCACGCATAACAGGGACCCACACAGCTCCAAAGCCATCAATAGCAGGAGCTCCCTTATACAGGCAAGATATTTTGTGCAGAACTGCAGAACCATTGACCACCAAGTGACAGGTTTGCACAGGTCCAGGGGGGCTGTTTGGAAACGGCACCTTGGAGGCACGAGAGACAGGACAAGGGTCAGGCTGCGTTACCTGATGACGCCGGAGGCTACGTCTGTCCATGAACATCAGCTTCAGCTCTGCACAGAAGGGGCTGCTGCAGACAGCGGTCTGTCACAGGATATTGAGAGATCAAATAAGAATCACATGCTTCCTTAACAGGCTAAAGTAGATGTGTAACTTCATGAATTATAAAAGCTGTTCACTGCATGTTCATAACATGTTCTCATGCTGTGACTGTCAAATTATTAATTAAAATGTTTGATATTAACTTAAGGAGCTGCAGAGACTGAAACGCATCCTGTGTGCTAGCTAAATAACTGCTGCCTCCACAAACCACAGTAACAGAAACCCCTGCACACAAGGGTTTCCGCATCTGCAATCACATTTGAATCATTTGCAATGACTCAAAAACCATCCAGTGCTGCTTTGATGTGTTTCAAGAGTGGGCAGACAAGCCTTATCCCACGAGCTCCACCCCAGCACCTTCAACCTCTTATAACTGTAGCCTGCAAGACTTTTACTTCCCTCTTCAACACTGTGTAACATCACCTGCCACACAGGAGTAAATTGTTCTCTCCAAAGTCCTGTACTACACCACGGGGCCAAGGGCCTGCGTCCCCAGCGGGCCCTGCCACGGCCCTATACCGCAGGGCAGGGCCATGAAGGCAGGAGGGGGAAGGCTCAGCTCCCACACAGGCCCTGCGAAGGCCCTGTACCGCAGGACAGGTCTGTGAGCACAGGCAGGCCGCGGGCCCAGCCCCGGCGGCAGGCGGCGCTGGCTTACCGTCCCCGCTGGAGGCCGGGGGTGGCTGCGCTGCCCCTCTCCCCAGCCGGTGCCCACGGCCCGGCCCGCGCCGCGCTTCGCGCCTCAGAGCTGCCGCCTCGCGGAAAGGCCGAGCGCGCACGCGCCGCAGCCGCCTTGTCCCGGCGCAGCGCGGCCCCTGCGCGTGCGTAAGGCGGACCCCGCTCTGCGCAGGCGCGAGGGGCCGATTCTCTCGCGGCCTGTGACCAATGTCGCGCCGGGAGCGCTGCGCGTGCGCAGTACGCGCCACGCCCACACGTGTGTCCCTTCCCCTCGCGGGCCGCTCTGCGCATGCGCCGAGGAAAGCGTCGCCCGCAGCGCGCCGTTGACCGAGCGCGCACGCGCGCCCTGGGGGCGGGGCCGGCAGGCGCGAGGCGGGGGCTCGGCGCAGGCGCAGAGGCGCGCGGGGTGGTCGCGCGGGAGCCGGTAGCGGGGAGGGCGACGACGGGACGACGGCAGGAGGGCGGTACTTCCGGTCCCGCACTTCCGGCTCTGGTGCCGCGGCGGACGGTGTGGCAGCGCCGCTCGGCCCGCTCCGCTCCGCGCCCGCCCCGCCGCCGCCGCGCCCCGCCACCCCACCCCACCCCCCTTCCCCATGCAGCGCCGTGACGACTCTGCCGCCCGCCTGGGCCGGGGGCCGGGCCCCGGCGGCGCCCGGCAAGGAGGGCCCCCGCCGCGGCGGCCTCCCCGTGGCGGGGGGGGGCGCGGGGCCGCCGGCGGGGCACAGCCGCCGCCGCTCCTGCCGCCCAGCGCCACGGCCGCCGCTTCGGCCGGTCAAGCCTCCGCCGCCGCCCCTACCCCGCTGCTACCGGGGGCCGCTGCCAAGATGGAGCCCGAGAACAAGTACCTGCCCGAGCTGATGGCCGAGAAGGACAGCCTCGACCCGTCCTTCACGCACGCCATGCAGCTCCTCACAGCAGGTACCGGGGGATGGGCAGGGCGGGACCCCCGGGCAGGGCCTTCCCCCCCCCCTCCCCGGGGCTCGGTGGGGCGGGCGGGGGGGGAGCCGGCTACTAGTGAACGGCGAAGGGGGAGCGGGACCCTCCCGCTGGCGGGCAGCCCCCGGCCGCCCGGGGGAAGCGGCGGGCGGTGCGCCGAGCCGTTCTGGCTGCCCTGCCCGGTGCGAGGGGCGATGCCGGGGGTTTTGAAGATTAGATATTTCCCTCGTTAAATGTCTGTGTAGCCCCGTGCTTAATCCTGGCCCGGATTAAACGCAGACCCAGAACTTTCTTTTTTACATACGGTGTGCGGTCACTGCGGCCCTTTTCATCCCTGGGGAGAGGGGGGACCGGAGAGAACGCTAAAAACTGGGGGTTTCCGTGTAGCGTCTGCTTGAGTCCCTGTGAGGCATGGTTTGTGATCTCTTTGATTTTTCCTCTCTGGTAATCTGTATTAGAGCTTGTTTCATGCTTCTGATGAACCTAAATAGGGAATGGAAATGGCAGTCTTTGTTCTGTGCCCAGACGAGCCTTCTCCTTCCCCATCTCTGCCGGCCAATCGCCTGCCCGCTCTGATTTCTCCATATCTCCCCGGCGCAGCTGCTGCACCCGCCTTCGGTGCCTCCAGCAAGGAGATTCAGCTGCCTCAAGACACCGTAGTCAGCTTAAAAATCGGAAAGACTTAAAATATTTGCTACCACTTACTGCTTTATGTGTGCAGAGTGGAGAGCTGGGAAGTACCCGGCGGGGGGATATACTCAGATTTAATCTGCAGATGAGCAGAGTGCCGAGCTCTCTGGTACTTACTCTGCTTTTAAATGGTTTGGGTTTTTTTAAGGTCTTCAAAACGTATAGTATTGCTATAGTTGGTGCAGTGCTAGAGATTTCATTAGCTCCTCCTTTAATGTAGGAAATAATTCCTGTCTCCCATTGTGCAAGTAACTGAGGTATATCATCATGGGTAACTTGGCATCACTCGCAGATATGTTGATCTAAATAAATCAGTTTTATAATCCGATTTGCTGTCAATTTAATGTTTTTCATTAATAAACCCCTTCAGCTAGCAGATGCTCGACAGCTCTGTGATAATGCCTTCCAGTGAAATGAAGCCTAAGGAGTTTGCTAATTCCCGCACAAAGAGCAACGTTCTCAGTCCACATAGTAAAGTTTCGTTCATTGAGTGGTGTAACAAGGATTTATGATTTTTTTTTTTCATTAATTTAAAAATTGCTGATAGTAGACTGCAGCTTTGTGAGACTTAAAATTGATCATTGGAAGAGCTCCAGATGCTTCCTGCTTGCTTCGGATATTTTGAAAATTGCTGTCCTTTGGGAGCATTTTCTAGCAGTCCAAACTCAGGATGATCTGAGCAGGAAGCTCAGGAGAAAGAATCTGAAATAAACCAGTGGGTTTAGGAGACTAAAGCTTTTTGCACAGGTGACCCCAAACTGATCTCGATTGCTCAGAATTTCTCTCTTGCTGTGGCACCCTTTGGGGATGTCATGTTGGAGAAGCTGCTGTAAAACCAGAATGTAGGTCTGGGCCAAAGATTGTGATGCAAACGGCCAGCACAACTTAAGCAAAATGACTTCTAGACAAAGAAGTGACTGATTATTGAATGTCAGCGGTATTCCTATTCCAGCTCTTTTTCGGGAGTGGAAGTTGCTTCCCTGCCTGCCTCTGGGAGGGAACCCTGCAGGAGTTCTGCATTGAATCTAAAAGACTTCTTTAAAAACAATATGTAAAAGTAGTCTAAAATACTTTTGTGGTTCTAAAACTGCTTAGCATTTCTAGAGAAAATTAGGATTATTTAGGAACGAAATGAAGAGCAACACAGTGATGTAATACTGATTCGGGAACAATGTACTGTGTGATGAAAAGGCAGTAAAGTGGTTAGATTTTGGGGTTCTGTTACACAGCGCCCTGAACAGAAACTGGAATATGATCTGTGTTTCCTCAGCCCTGTGCTTTGGGGGCCGTGCGACCTTCCTCTTCCATAGGAACAAGAAAAGCCCTTTTTCTCACTTTGATTTATGCTCCCATGTGCTGCGGGGAGGGCAGGGGGAGATGCTGATGTTTTGAAAGGCACAGTCCTCTCTGCTTGTGTGCTTTGGGGAGACAGGAGACATCCCCCAATGTGTTAGCTAAGCATGGGGCTGGGGTTTTTTTTCAAATTCTTGTGGTAATCCTGGCTATTTTTATTTCACGGAGAAACCCTATGCGAAAAGAGCTGGTCTTCTCTGAGCTTCCTGTGCTGCAGACGGATATGTGAGCTATGTCATTCCTCTAGCAAGTCTCTATATGGCTGGCAGCTAGTTGGTCCTTATGTTAAATGCAGCCCTTTGCATCCCCAGAAGCTTGCAGTGGTGAGGAAGGATGGGGATGGGTGGTGAGGGGTGGATTCGGAGCAACATGTAGGATATTAGATGCAGGACTCATGAAGGGATGGAGGGAGCACTGAGCAATTGCAGACAGAGCAACGCGCTGCAAAGCAGGGAGCAGCCTGAGGTGCTGGAGGACTCCTCGGCAGAATCCCTGCTGGTTCTCCTGCCAGATTCACTCGGTCACTGCGTATTCCTAGGAAGGCAATAAAAAAAAGGGGCTGTATGGGAAAGTTGTATGGGTGGTGGCCTCGCTGGAGTGACTTGCCAAGGAACCAAATGGTGGGATTAGAGATGGGCCGAGGTCACAGGGGTGATGAGAAACTGTATGTAACGCAGAGCAGTGCGATGTTCTGAAACTTCCTTATCGTGGAGCGAAGGCTGTCCTGAAATGGAGAAGATTATTTAAATTTCTGTGCTTCCCAGGGTATGCCCTACCCCAAAAGGAGCGGTAGCTGCCGCCTTAAACTTGTGCCCCGGTGCTGCAGACTGTGATATTCTAACACCATTCCACTGTTGCGTTTTTAAATGTATATATTGCTAAGCCATGCCAACATTATTAGCTGCTGATGCTAGCCTGCCTGTCACCGCTGTGACTCTGCCACCTCCCACTTCTCTCCCAGGAGCCTCTACTACCTGTGCCATTTCTCATCGCTCGCCTCCGGGCTCTCTCCTCCCTGCCTCATGCTTCAGCAGTGTTTCTTTCCTTCCCCGGGCCCCTTCTCCCTCTGCTAGTGGCAGTCCCCTCCCTTCCCGGCAAAGCTCCAAAGCGGAGCTGTCTGCGTATAAATCCCAGCACACAGGCTAGAGGGTGGGGGGTGTATTTCAGCGGAAAGCGGGAGGGAGATGGTGGGGTTAGGCTTGCTAAATTCTGCAGCTTCCACAGTTCACAGAGTCCACCCAGGAACAGGTCCCTGCTTCCTCTCCTGTGAAACCAAACCAGTTGGGGAGTGGTAGCATAGGAGAGAGGGAGCTCTGCTGTCTTCCAGAGGCTCCCATCCCCAAACTCTTCTGGGGTTTTAGGGTTGTTTTGGGTTTTTGGGGGCACGGGGTCAGTATCATCATAATGTGAAGATAATACTCTCAGTATTATGAGCAAACAGAATGTGTGTCTGCTTACAGAGCACAAGCGTGCTGCAGGGCAATGTTTAATATGGTTGATTTTTTTTTTGTTGTTAAGGAAGAGCTTGGGCTTAGATCAGGAGTAGCACTGTGGCTGCTTAGCCTCCTCCTTGTGAAGCAGCGGTGTTACCAACCCCCTTTACCTACCCCTTAGGATTTCTTCTGAGACAATGCAATCACTGCCCCACATGAAGTCCTGGAAACCACTGCCACACATGCTGCCAGACTGCTGACATTCCCCGTGGCAAGAAGGTAACCTTCTGCTGCACCTCTGACACGGCTTTAAAAAATCAGCACTGAAATGAGGCATGCTTAATCCCTCGAGGTATACGTACGCTTCTCCTTCGTATCAGTAAGTGGTCTGACAAACTGCTACCACTCATCAGTTCATTCAGTACTGCTTCATGTTGCCGTAGCTAATGTGCCAGAATGCAGACAG
This sequence comes from Chroicocephalus ridibundus, assembly GCF_963924245.1. Taxonomy (NCBI): domain Eukaryota; kingdom Metazoa; phylum Chordata; class Aves; order Charadriiformes; family Laridae; genus Chroicocephalus; species Chroicocephalus ridibundus. The sequence goes on along the minus strand of NC_086302.1, from coordinate 1,365,487 downwards.
ATAATGCTGGAATCCGGAGCAGTAGGACACGTCACAAGTGGCATGTTTTTAGTCCTCCTTCACACCTATTTCCAGCCTTGGAGTTGGTTCGGAAGGTGTGAAGGGGACTGCTAGGTCACCCCCGCTGACCTGAATTGCAGAAGCTGGAGAACTTAGAATTATTCTGCTGCACAGGGTTTTGTCTTCTGTGTTTTGCATTTCATTTGAAGGCATGGTGATGATGGTTCCGATGCTTTTTTTAGCAAATGGTTAATTATTTGTTGCCTTCCCGGACCGATTCCCAGCTGTCGTTGCTCCTGTTGCAGGAGGCAGAATGGATTTTGCTGTGGCTGATGTGAACTGTGATTCACCGGGTTGCAGAGGCTGAGTCTGATTGCGTTGTGTTTTGACAAGGTAGAAGATGCCTCTGGGTAGTTTTAATTTACATCAAGACAGTTTTAGGGTGCTTTTATTCTTGACGTGTGCGTAGAAAACACCGCTTGTTAATATGCAGAATGCATTTTCAGAAATTCACTTGCTGTTTTTGAAGAACCAAAATAGTTGAGAAGTAATTGCATTGCATTATAAAGCTATGCCTAACCAGGGATAAGGCCACCAGTGCAATCTTTAGTTTCCAAATCTTGATTGTCTGATCTGCTCTTATAGCTAAAATTAAAAAACTATGTAAAACTAACCAAGGCAGCCAGCTCTATTGCTTATTTTATAAATTTCACAGGGCTTGAACTTCTGGGGTTTTTACTTTTGCATAGCGTCTTCAGAAAACCATTTCTTTTTAAAGCAAAAGTCAAGCTCTCTTTTTCAAAGCAATTAAATCCGGTAATTTTTTTTAAACTAAGGAGTCATGGTAACACTTTTGTAAGGGAGCCAAGGTGCTGTTGCAAGTAGAAATACAAAATTTAGGCTTTTTTTCATATTTATGCAACACAATCTCCAAGTTCTATATTTAGATCTCTAAACTAAAACCCAGTTTATGTTACTGTGTCCAAAACTGAAAAGTTAAAAAATTGATCAATGGTCTGATCATGTTTTCTTAAGGTTTGGGGTTTTTTTAGTTTCCCATCGTGTTGCTTGACTTCCTTCTGGCCTTCCCCATCTAGAAGATGCCGGTCGTGCTTCTCAGCCGGTAAGGCTGCGGTTGCCTGTCCAGCCAGGAGGGTGATGGTAACCCATCGTTCCTACTGCTGTTTGGGTGATCCGAGACTGTTAGTAGGTGGATAAAACATGTCAATTATCTGACCAGCCTTCCAAAACCACAAACATGAACATTTAATGTAAATGTTTCTGACATGGGCAGAAAATCACCGGAAACACAAGATACTGCAGCTGCCCTCTTTAAACTCTGGGAATGACTAAGCAGTCTTCAGTTTGAGTTTTGTCTTGCAGCTTTAATCCAGTTATATGTCTAATCTTGTGAAAGTGTCTCTCTTTCCCTTGAGATGTGAGAAGTTGTATTTAGAGCGCTTTCGACTCAGAAGAGATATTTATAGTTCTTGGGTTTGCTGATGAAATGGCGTAATTTAACTTTTAGGGAAGGGTCACGCTCCTCCCCTGATAAGCATCTGTAAATGATAATTTGTGATGGCTGTGTATGGTATCACCAGTTATTTTTTTAAGTTGCACCAAAGAGTGCATAATGGTTCATCAATCATTTGGGATTGTTAATGATGCCGTTAATAATAACAACTCCAAATTTGGGGAACTTGTCATCTAGCTGTTGGCCATTAAATAAAAATTGCACGTGACTGGACATCTCTGGAAGAGAAAAGCCAGTCAGCTACGGGCTACGTTCTTTTGAAAAATGTTGGGCGTTTGTCTTGTACAAAGGAAAGCGCATCAATGACTGTAAGAAATGGTGCTAGAAATGCCTGCCTTGAAGATGATCTTGAGTCTTCTCCATTTGGGTCGTCTTTTGAGGTGACTGTCTCCTGCCATCTCTCAGTGAAAGTTTAATTTCTAGCCAGATTTGAGAAGGTGTTTGCGTACAAGTTCCTAATTGGCCTACCTTAATGACCTACTTCCAGAAGGTTATTTGGATTTGCGTCCAGATCCCCCTCAGGCTGCCGCATGCCTTTGGTTCAGTCAGGCCACCGCAGTGTTTTTCCAAGACTCTATCATTCACAATGTACAAATAAAAATCAGAATATTCACTGAAATTCGTAGTGTCAGTATGTGTTGACACCACTACTTAAATTACAGATATAAAATAGCGCATCAGCATGAATGATAATGACTTGCCTGATGTGCTGATGGCTGCTGCTCTACAGCGAGTGGATCCAGTAGCGTAGTCGGGGCCGGTTTCTTTGGAGCGTTAGGAGCCCACGCCGGGGGACTGCTTTCGCCAAGCATGAGCTTGGGGCCTGAGAGAGGAAGGCACGGCAGAAGTGATACGCAAAACTGTACTTACAGTTTCCTACTCTTCCCTATTGAAGTTATTTGTAGGGCGTTCTCTGCCGGTCTTTCTTATTTTGTTCATTATCCCGTTTTTGGCCTTCTGGAATGCCTAGATGTGAAGGGAGGAAGAGGCAAGGTGGGCTAGCACTGAAGAGGTGACCTGGCTATCCAGGTTCCATTAACACAATTACAAGTGTTCCTGTATTCACAGAGAATGAGGGTGGTATGTCCTGTCATAATTCCAACTCTAAAATGATGCTTGTTTGAGGAATATAAGCAGCCCTATTTTTATCTTGTTTAGAAATTGAAAAAATTCAGAAGGGTGAAACAACAAAGAAGGATGAGGAAGAGAACTACCTGGATTTATTTTCCCACAAGAATATGAAACTGAAAGAACGAGTTCTGATACCTGTCAAACAGTACCCCAAGGTGAGGGCCAGAAAATAGCTTACTGAATCTCTGCGATTTGCTTATTTTCTATGGATTTTGTGGCTGACTCTTAGAGATAGTAGCTGACAAAGTGTCATCAGGAGTTATGCCAGTGTTCCACTATCACTATGGAATTTTTCCTATGCAGGCTTGCAGGATCTTGTTTCTGATATATTACATTTCTAAAATGTCTTGGGATAAAGCTAAATGGCGATGCATAGCTGTGATCTTTTATTACTAGAATAGACACTTTCCTATCTAGAGCTTTGTGTTTTACAGTTAAGAACTCATTTAACTCTTAAGGCTTGCTCCCTGTAAAACTACTGGAGAGTAGATGTTAGAGTTAAACGCTTTATGTGAGTTAATTTAGCTTGATTTTGTGGTGGAGCATTTTTTTGATGAAAAGTATGTTCTGGAATATCAATTTTCCAGTGCATTTTTTGGTCTGTATTTTTTGGTGAGGTGAAGAGAAAATGGAGTGTCTAATTTTTTTTTGTCAGCCAGCATAACGTTAGGAAGAGCTTTTGTTACGGCTGCTGAGCTCTGGAGGTAATTTTTTTTTTCTTTTCTTCATTTACAGTTCAACTTTGTTGGAAAGATTTTGGGACCTCAAGGCAACACTATCAAGAGACTTCAGGAAGAAACTGGTGCCAAGATATCTGTGCTTGGAAAGGGTTCGATGCGAGACAAAGCAAAGGTAAGGGCATCACCCCTGAAAACATACATATATATTAATGCCTTTCATATTGCTGTGAGAAGTAGCAGTTCTCAAAGAATTTTATAAAAGATTAAACCATTAAAATCCAAAAGCAAAGGCAGTAGGAGTCATCCTTCCCAAATTGTTTGGTGCGTGTTGGGAGCAATCTTGTTTGGGGCAGAAGTGTGATGTGTGTTTTGTTTATGAGCATGACTTGGAGACCCGTCACCCTTTGATGTCCTGTACCCTTAGGTGCAGAGACAGTTTGTGCGGGAGGTGAAGTACAAAGTTTATAAAATAAGAATGAATCCCAGCTACTGCATGAGAAGTCATTCCCTAAAGGAATGTTTACCCTTAAGAAAAAGGAAAAAAAAAAAAAACAAACCCCTTTTTCAGCTGTTCCCTCTGAAATCCTTAAATTCTCGTGGTTCACTGAAGATGTTGAAGCAGTAGGTTCCTGGTAATCTTTAGTGAATCACAAAGTGCCAGGAGGGGTTTTTTGAGCAGAAAAAATGAAAAGAATTTTTTTCTTCCTGCTTATTCCCAAAACTGAGCTAACAGTCAACAGAGTTGCCACTTAATTCAGCTTTTTACTTTAGCAGCATGAAAAGCTTTTACATTTCTAGCTTATTTGTAGCTTCGTAAAGCCATCTGAATAACACAGGTATCTAAGAGCAGAGTTAAAGAGCAAGCTCGTTTGAGGCATTAGACTTCACTAGACCTTCAAGAGCAACTCAGGCAGAAAGGTGGTGTAGAAGAGGAGGAACGCTGCTTGCATATGCTTAAACTTCGGGGAAAAAGGTGGCTGACATCCGTGCATTGACAAAAATATCATAGTCACCTGAAAAGGCAGCTATAAAAAGGTGGAAGGTGTAGATCGCATATGGCTTTTTGTAGTACGTTACCGTGATCTGTGTCCCTGCATAGCCAAAATGCTTTTACAGACACCTCCTCTTAAGACTTAGAAAACAGGTAAAAGAAAAACAGCTTCTGTGCATTTTACTGGGTTTTAGTGATCTCTAATCTGCATTGTTTCAGGAGGAAGAACTGCGTAAAGGGGGAGATCCTAAATATGCTCATCTAAATATGGATTTGCATGTCTTCATTGAAGTTTTTGGACCCCCTTGTGAAGCGTATGCTCTGATGGCTCACGCCATGGAAGAAGTCAAGAAGTTCCTTGTTCCAGTACGTATACTGGCGTTCTCTTCTGTTTGAAGGAGGTGGATGGGTTGGGAATCTGGCTGTAAGGATGGGTGAGATTTGCACAGTGTGAGGCTCGTGCTACAGGAATTGGTGGAGCTGAGGGAGCCTGAAGCATGGAGTGTGTGCGGCAGCTTTAGGTGACCCCATTAGTCTTGCATGAAGGCGTGTATTAATCCCCTAACCATATTTAGAAAGGCATACACTTACAGGGCAGTTGTCTACAACACTTGGAGTAGGCATCTCTCTCCCAGTACTAGCTGTGGCCACTGGGGTGGATGAGTAGCTTGTCTAGCTCCACGTCTCCGTTTTAGTGGGAGAAGAACTTTAGCCATGCCTGGCATGGAAGGGGCTTTTTGGATGGGTTGCTCTGACTTGGAACTGTAACGTAGGAATCTGGCTAGAAAACGTCACTGCTCAGATCAGAAACTAAGGACGGAGATGTTTGCTCTGCTCTGAAGGGGTGGTGTGAGGATGAGGAGGGTGACTGCCCAGGCAGCTGGGTAGTAGTATTCAGTGTTGTAGCTAGTTTGAGACACGTCTGCTAAATCAATATTTCTGTTGCTTTGAATGTGTACGATGTGAAGGAACCTCTTTGCTAATCAGGCATTTATACAGATGACACTTGTTATCTGTTTGGGGATGTCTTTTACTGGTGAACCTTGTAAGACCTTTCTGGACAACTTCAGGTCAGTTTTGTGACAGCTAGGGGACTGATTCCAAGAACTTGGAGTCTCTTGTATGTTATTAAAACAATAGTATTGCCTGCTAAATTAGGGAAAAAAACAAAAACGAAATGGGAAAGAAGCACGCAGTGGTCCCTGCTTCTGTCTGGCTCAGCCTGTAATTCCGAGAGCTGGCAGGTAGAGAGCTGGGTGTACCTCAGCGCTGCGCCTCAGCTGAGACTCGGAGCTCAGATGTTCTGCCTCAAGTACCAGGGGCGGGTGGGACCCGAGAGCGGTGGGTAGTAGGGAAGTGTGGAAAAGCGATGGGTACTGTGTGATTTCTGAGAGTCTGACGCAGGGAGGAGGAGAGATTGCTATGTGAAGTGTCTTTGAAGGAAAGAGGTCATCTTCAAGGAGCCCCTGGGATGTACAAAACCTCAGCTTGCTAAAGCAAGCGTACAGCCTTGCTATTTAAAGTGTCTCATCTGTCGCTGCCTTCAAACAATGTGTTAAACTTGTGAAAATTGACAGAGAAGTCACTATGGAAGCCAGCAGTGCTGTGAAGACACATCTGGTAGGAGACTCGTTGCTTTGTAGTGTTGCCATGGCATCGTGAGGATCCTCAGCGCGAGGCCCACACTGCCTGTGTGTTGAGGGGAGGGGTGGGGTGCCATGACTTCTGCGGGGTCACCGGAGATCCGTACTAATTCCTGGAGCTAGGTCCCCTGAGGCGATAAAAATGCATGGAGTGCAATGATAAAAAACACATACTGTGTTCCTAAGAATTTGAAGAGACAGCCTGGATTTGCAAATGGGCGTTTGCTCTTCGTCAGGCTGCATCCTGTCCTGTTCCTTCAGCGTGTCGGGAACACAGCAGTATGTTGTTACCGTATGAGCGCTCATTGCCAGCTACTTGTCTTTAAATAGGAGCTGTAAGATGCTCGAGGTGAGATATGTCTTGCCTGACTTCACCTCTGAACTCACTAGCATTTGCAAATAAATCCTGCTGACATCCCTGGGATGCAGAACACCAGCAGATGCCTCCAGGACCCTTACCAGCGAGGTCCTCTTCCCAGGGACCAGCTGTAGTGCTCACTGCAGCCCCTGGACATGCAGGTGGCGTGCCCTTCTTGGATGATTTGGGGAAAGCTGGCAGTTGTACACCGCTGCCTGCTGAGCAAATCCCGGTAAAACTAACAAGCAGATTTTAATTTAGGACTATCAGGATATTTTTACTGCAGCACAGTAGCCTGTGATGTCCTGGAGCGCAGGCTGGCTAGTTAGCTGTTCTTTGGAGTTGACTCTTTCCCCTCTTTAGGATATGATGGATGATATCTGTCAGGAGCAATTCTTGGAGCTCTCCTATCTGAACGGTGTGCCAGAGCCAACTCGTGGCCGAGGAGTCCCTGTGCGGGGAAGGGGAGCAGCTCCACCGCCGCCTCCACCTGTTCCAAGGTACCTTTCCCAAAAGCACAGACCTGGAAATGCTGCATCTTGCTCGGAGTTGTCCTGCCAGATGAGGCGAAGCTGCTTGTTCTTGCACATCAGCTGTTGGCCTTGACCTTGGCTTTTGGCCAAGGCTTTCTAGCCTTGTGTTGCAGGCTTGCTTTTAGCAAGCTGGCGTCAAATGTTTTGTATGTTTTGAGATGTAATCTAGTAATCTAACACATTGGATGTCTTCTGTGTTATTTTCGATGTCTGCAATTAGTATCTTCATAAAGTAACCTTTCAGAAATTGACCTATGAAATCCTGCGTAGATAGATATGCTGTGTTGGCTTCCATAGCCTTCGGCAGAATAGGCATTTTCAATTTAAACTGATCTTCCTCTTGAAAGTTATAGGATGGCATTATTCTGTCATTGCTGTCAAGGCATTGGCATAAATTGGTGATAAAACTCTTTTACTATAGTTCTTGCTTCGCTACCTGTTTCATGGGGGAGAGTCTTTGCTTCTGAGTGTTTAGCCCAGAAGTGTCCCTGCTCATCTCATCGTTGATCTTTACAGTCCTGGAGGTCTGGCAGTCATTACAGGTTGGTGATAAAGGGTTGTTTAAAATGAGTTCTGAGAAATTACTTGGTCGAAGCTCTATCTCAGATTTATTTCTTCCACTGTACAATATCTGATGCAGTAGAATTCTCATCTCAGAAGAGGGTTTTGTAAATCCTTCAATACAACAATGTTGTTAATTCTTGTGCTGTCACTTTTGGTAAAGAATTCATGGCTTAGTTAATTGTGTCTGTGTTTATTTATCAAGCTATTGCATTTTAAAGTTGGTGTAAGAAGTGCGTGCACTGCCCTCAGCTTTCAGCACACGAGCAGTACCCCAGTAGCTCTTCACAGTCCTTTTTATCTCCTTTCCAGGGGCCGTGGTGTTGGTCCTCCCCCTCCTCCTCCTCGGGGGGCCCTCGTGCGAGGAGCCCCGGTGCGGGGTGCCATTGCCAGGGGAGCTGCTGTAGCCCGCGGAGTACCTCCTCCCCCAGCAGTACGGGGGGCTCCTGCACCCAGAGCGCGAGCAGCCGGCATTCAGAGAATACCGCTTCCTCCTCCTCCCGCACCAGAAACCTATGAGGAATATGTAAGAAACTATATATCTTAGGGGGTTTTTATTCCAGGTAGCTGATCATAGAATCCTAGAGTGGTTTAGGTTGGAAGGGACCTTAAAGATCGTCTAGTTCTGGCTCCCCTGCCACGGACAGGGACACCTCATGTATTAGATATTGAACATTATTGAAATAAGAGCTAACAGCCACTGAAGAAGTGGCCACCAGTCACTGGCACGGTGCTGAGGGACCTGCTAGTGTCCTAAATGCAGAGTAAGGGGTGGTTTTTCTAAAACTGAAATGTTGCCGTAACTATCAGTGCAGGGTAGAAAAACTACATCACAAAGATTGATGTAGTTCACATCACGTTCTCTTTCTGCAGGAGAGTTCTTTGAGCAAGAAACACCAAAGGTTTCTCACTTCCCCTAAAATCCTTGAAGTAAACATGGTGACATTGCAAGTTGTATAACTAAGCACCACCTTCCTGCCAAGCTTATCTTCTCATCTTTGGTCTTGGTATTCTAAAGGGAAAAGACAATGACTGGTTTTGACGCGCAATAGCATTTTGGGGAATCATCCCAAATATTGATACTTTTAAGAAGTCCGTTTCTCCTCTCAGTAAAACTTCTCAGTTTTTCCACTGAAACCAATCACAAGTTGATAGGTTGGGTTTTGTCTGCCTGTAAATCTGTGGTTTAGATAACACCGTTACAGGCCTCCTGGCAGATGGATTTGTACCGCAGACAAACTGCAGCCTTGGACACGTAAATTACTTTAAATGCATTGTGAATATTAGTGTGGGTCATTCCTCCCAAGCCATGGGACACAGGCAGATCCTGGCTACCCGTGTCTGATGATTGAGCGCCTTCCCTGTGGCAGGCAAGGATTCACAGGCTCCTCCGAAAGCTGCTGTTTTCAGTTTTGCCATTACTCTTGATGAGGCATTAACCTTCAGTCCTTCCATTAACACCGTTTATGTCATCGTCCATTTCAGGGCTATGATGATGCATACGCAGACCAGAGCTATGAGGGGTATGAAGGCTACTACAGCCAGGGCCAAGGGTAAGTTTCCTTGTCTCCCGTATGCTACGGAGAAAATTATGCATGACCTTTTTTTATGTTAAGGGAATGGAAACGCTGGTTTCTGAGTTTGAGCTGTAGGGAAGGTGCCTTGTTCTGCTGGAATCCAGGAGCGCCTGGGAAATAACTTTTGGGAGTGTCCTGGTGTCCTTGACAATTCTGTAAAAGCAGTGATCAGCCGCAGTGCAGCCACGAGCGACACTGGGCATCTTTGCTTTTCAAGTGTTTGTGCAAGTTGTGTCGGTTTAGGCATACGATTTCAGCACTGTATGTAACCAACATAATTACTCTTCCAGGGACACAGAATACTATGATTATGGACACGGGGAAGCACAGGAAACCTATGAAGCTTATGGTACGTCTGGGAATACTGTTCTCTTGACAGGGAAGGGGCTGCACCTAGTTGGGAATTGCCTGCAGCGGTTGCACGTAGGTGGGAATTGCTTGTGGTCGACCAGCTGTTTTCCAGTGCTGCTCCACGCTCTGAGCAAAAACTTACTGAGGAGAACCTCAGGTAGTTTACGGGGCAGAATATTTATACCCTACACATTATCCAGGTCTGAACAACTGAGGGCATTCTGTGGTTTTAGACTCTTATCTAGCTTGATTTTTTCAAAGATGACACTTCTAAAATTCCATTTTTAAACTATGGAAATATCTTTTAATTTCCTTGTAGCTTTAGAATATTTTCAGAGCTCTGAATTTCCACCCACAGCACTACTTTTGCTGCAGCCTGGTTTTCACAGATTATATTTTGTTGAGCTGGATGAATGCATGGTTCCATCTGCTTCCTTATCCTCAAAAACCCACTAGCTGATACTGACTCTGCACTATGCATTTGCTTGAAAAATGGATTTAAGTGTCATATGAAGGCCTCCCTTTGACTAGGTGGAACAATTCTGGTCAATATGTAAGTAGTCAATGAAGTTTAGCTAATTTGAGTTGCATGAGGCTATCAATTTGGGTAGACTGAGAGGCATGGGAGCCCAATTTAACCACAACTCTGTAGATCACCAAGTGTTGAAAACAATAGGCCTTATATCTGAGGTGCCAGCAGTAAAGGATTGGGTGACTGCATATTTTCTTTTTAAAGCTAGTTCAGCTTTCATCTTGTGAATGGCATCTGCATGTGGCAATGAGTAAGATTCATTTTCCTCTCTCCGTAAACAAGCTGAACTATAAACAGTTACCGAAGCTATACAGCGAGCTGCTTAACAGCATGGAAATACGCTGTGGGGAAAATAACTCCCTTTAGCAGAGAGCATCGCCTGCCTGAAGGCATGAATGAAAGCAGGTAGTGAAGGTAATGCCCAGCTGGAGGGACTTTTTGGGATCCTCAGGAGCTGGGAATCCCCTGTGCCTTGTCACACTGGTATTAGGGGAGCGGAGTTGTTAATGCAGTGGCTGTCTCCCGCCTTGGGGTGTTCCCTCCTCGGGGCTTAAACTGTGTGAAGTTCAAGTTCAGGTGCCTAACCAGGGATGCTTTTCCAGTCTAAGATGCATTTGAACAGACAGCTGCTGTCAGTAATGTTGCTGTCTTTCCTGCCTTCAATGGCTCGGTTTGTTGCCCGTGTTAGTCACGCAGCACAAAGAGGCTTTTGTGCCTCCTACTTGGTAGGAGAGCGGTGGTGGTGTCTGGGATATGAAGGCCAAAACGCTCATTGTATACTTGGCATGAAGTCGCCACAGCTAATCTGTTTATCCACAGTAATTTCCTTTGGTCTCTGCTTTCATGAAAACAGAATTAGCGAAATAAATTGATGAGCCAGGCTGGAGACAGTTTTGAGAAAATGGGAATGTGCTGCACGGTGGTAGGAACAGGCTGGGCTGTCTTCCGGGCTTCGGACACTTGCTTTCACAGAGGGGTGACCCTGGAGAGAACGGCAGGCGTGCCAGGATGAGCGTTGCAAGCACAAGCCGTGATGAAAGCTGAGCTGGGATATTTGGAGCTTGAGCTCACACGGGGACCGTGGGGATGCGAACTTCGGTTTCCCTCGGTGGTGGTTGTACGTAGCAGAAGGGTTTGGGCCGTCCTGCCGAGGGCTTGGTCCCATCAGCAGTTGGTGCCGGTGCCGCGCTGCTGGCAGTGTCTGCTCGCAAGAGGTGAGCAGATGCTGCGGAGGCGACGGATGTGAATTTTCCAGTTGTCGCGGAGGGGAAGGAACAGCAAGTTGCAGCCAGACCGGTGTCTGGAGGCTCAGGTGGATGCGCTGCCATCCTAGAGCAGCGTCAGGACTTCATTATTTTGGCACAATTATCCAGGAGCCGCCTTGCCTGGTGTCTGGGAAGGAGAGGAGCGCTACCTGTAGCAGTGCCCCCAGCCAGACCCTGAGCTTGTAGACGCTGCTGGCCACCAGCCCAAGGGGCCGTGGCTGCTGCCACCTTGCCCGCGGCTGGCTGCCAGAGCTGCCCCGTCAGTTGGCTTCGGCTCTGCTGAAATTAATTACTCCAAAAAGGCACTGGGTTTGTCCAAGTCAGGCTGTCAGAGCCGCAGGCTTCCCGGGAATCCCCGCGTGAGGGGCTTTTTCCCGTAGTATCTCAAGACGTGCTCCAAATGAGACATTTTGGTGGTCCGCGGGGCGTTTTGCAGACAGGTTTCGGGGTGAAACTGCTGCGAAGATGCCCCATGCCTCCGCGTCAGCTCCGGAGGGGACCCCGGCTGGCCGGCCCCGCCGCTCCCTCCGTGTCCCTTGGCTCAAGCGTTCCCCATCCCTGACATATCCCTCTCTTTTCCGCAGGGCAAGATGACTGGAACGGAACCCGGCCCTCCCTGAAGGCCCCGCCGGCCAGGCCAGTGAAGGGGGCCTACAGAGAGCACCCATACGGACGTTATTAAAAAAACAAACATGAGGGAAAAATATCAGTTATGAGCAAACAGTTGTTACTGATTCTTGTATCTCCCGGGATTCCCGTTGCTTTACCCACACCAGACAAGTAATTGTCTAACTGTTTTTCTTCGTGGCCCTTTTCCTCCCACTCCATCCTCACCCTGCATTCTGGCTTCTGTACGTAGTATTTTAAAATGAGTTAAATAGATTTAGAGGACCGACTTTAATTTTTATTTTTTTTTAAGTGTGTTAGATGGCTTTTCTTTCTTTGTTGTTTAGATAAACACAACTGTACCTTTTTTTAATAAAAAAAAGTTGAGTTAAAAATGTTAGTTTCAAAAGTGACATGCTTTGCTTAGCCGTTATGAAATTAAGGTTTTGTTAACCTTTTAAGTTTGGTTTTAAGGAACCCATAAAAGTTGTAGTTGCAGAATCCCAAAGTAGGCTACATTTCAAAATTCAGGGCTGTTTTTAAGAATTAAAATCATAATGTAACGGTAGTAGCTGCCACCGTTTAAAAGTAACCTCAGACGTCAAACTTTCCTTAAAAGCAGATTGCTGGTGAATCTAAAGTTTAAATTTTAATACGAAGGATCCTCAAATTAAATAGCATTTTTTAAAGGTAATTGACTTAAAAGGAAAAAAAAATTAGGTTTATAAAATTGACTTTTCTTATGTGGGTTTTGAAATCTAGCCCCGAACATGCGGTGTTGAGAGATGCTTGGGAAGCAGATTTTCCAGTGTAAAGGGGTTCTTAGTTCGGTTCTGTATGAAGAACTTTTAAGGGGAAAAAAACAAATTAAAGCATGGCTCTAACTGCCCAGTGTTTGATATTAGCAAACAGAGTTATTACGTGAGTAGGTCTGAACTCTGTAAAATTACAGTCTTCTCATTTTTATAGTGCTTGGGGCAGATAATACAGTGCAAGTTTAAAACTGACAAAACTGCCAATGTTAGCAATCCCGTCGACTTGTTCAAGTGTATCTCAACACTAGCTTTGCATAAAAAGGGACACTGCAGCTGAAAAAAATGAGGAAAAATTTCACTTTGTACATAGGATAAAGTCCTAATTGGATTTGTACACTGTCCTCCCACTCTGTTCTTGAAGATTAAATGCTACATGTGTAAGTCTGCCTAAATAGGTAGCTAAAACTTGTCAAAATGTCTGCCGCAGTTTGTCAATAAAGTTTAGTCCTTTTTTAATCAAAGTAAATGTGATGAATTGTCATTTTTTTTTGTTGAGCAATAAAATAGCTATTTTTTTTCAAATAAATTTAAATTAATGCTAAAGCTAATTGTCTTTTTAAAACATGGAGACATTTTAAAAATGGTGGTTTTTGTAATTCTCACCAAAAGTTTCTCAAGCTCATTGAACGAGCTTCATTTTTTTTTAAATAAAAAAAAAAAAAGAAAAAAAAATTTGTTTTTCACCCCCTGGAAGTTGTTGAAAGCAGTTTGATCCTGGACTATGGCAGAAACCTGGTTTCTGTCTGCTGGGAAGCGTTTCTGGTTCTTTGCTGAGTTGCTGGTTGCGATTTCAGGTGGCCTCGCAGAGGATCGCAGCCTCCGGAGCGAGCCCGAAATGGCCGCTTTAAATGTAGCGTGACAAAACCAATGCTAAAAAAAATAATCCAAGGCTTAGCTGCCACCAGGAGGAAAAGGAATCTTGCTTTCTGCTTTATGTAAACACCCCAAGCCCCTTTTTCTGAGATGATGCCCTTCCTATTTTACCGTAGCCTTGACTTGGAGAACCACTTAAAAATGTATTTTCGTTTGAGAAGGGTGCTGCAGTTGTTCCTCATATCCTTCCGAGGGGGTCTGTATGTATGTGTATATATATAAATATAATAGTTTAAATTAAACGGCTTCTTAGATGTGAAAAACGGTTTGTATTTCCCATGTGCAAAATGAATCTGGCATTCTAGGGGGAGAGAATTAAACTGCTCGGGGGTGAAAAATAGAGCGTTAGGAACCAAACTGCTGGTAGCAGTGCATGATTGAGGGGAATACTTTAAAACAACAAGTTGTATTTGTAGATTGTTATTAAAGTGTAAATAACTGAATTTTCAACAATGGTTTGGAGTCAGCTTTCAGGGCATAATGTCTTGCTTGATGAAAAGATCACCCTATGCCCCCCTTTTAAAGGAAAATTATCGCAGGAGAATCAGGATGTGTAAAGCTAACATGCATCGCAAAACCCAAAAGGTAACCTAAATGTCTGATTTTAATAGCACATTTCTCTTTTACATAAACTGTGACGGCAACTTGCATAAACTTTATTGAAACAATTCTTCAAATGTTAATTTTAATGTAAAAATTTGCAAAAAAAAAAATGTTTAAAATAAACATTTAAAAAAACCACATGCTTCTGCATAAATTAGCAATAACTTTAATACTGTGCCCTTTGAAAATGCACTGTAATGTAATGTGGGCAAAAAGGAATCGGCAAGCTTAAATATCAGAAGATGTAAAATGACAACGAATATAGATAGTCCTGCTACTGCCAAAACCAAAAATTCTGCTCAGTTATTTAAAAATGTAAAATGATGGCCCTTTTTAGACCCCAGTATTGATATTTACTGTGAAATATTCAAAGCTCAGCTTAAGTTGCATGTTTTCCTTCCTGTGTAATTGCATGCAGGAATCTCTTTCTTTTTTTTTTTTTTCTTGTGATTTGTGCTTACATTAAGGAGACTCACAAATGTCTTCAATTTGCAGGAGTCAAGAGTTCGTCGCTGTGAATCGCCTGGGGGCAGATGAGCAGGGGCAACGCGAAGTGGGTAAGTTTGTTTATTTTTGCCACCCCTTGCAAGCTGCTGACGTGTTCCGTGTGGGAGGGAGGGGGCGGCGGCACCATCTGAGCTGCTAAATTGAAGCCATTCTTTATATACCCACAAATAAATTACTCCTGCGAAGGGCCGGTTACACGACTGACGCTCCTGCAGAGGTCACAGTGCGGAGGAGGCTTCGGTTTGTACCTGCGTAGAGCTCTCCCACCCAGAGCCCGTGGAGAAGGAGGTTGAAGTGGATGTGAGAAGAGCGGGCAATCATGGAATGGAATCACAGAATGGTTCGGGTGGGAAGGGACCTTAAAGGCCACCCAGTGCCACTCCCTGCCCTGGGCAGGGACACCTCCCACCAGCCCAGGTTGCTCCAAGCCCCGTCCAACCTGGCCTTGAACCCCTCCAGGGATGGGGCAGCCACAGCTTCTCTGGGCAACCTGGGCCAGGGGCTCACCGCCCTCGCAGCCAAGAATTTCTTCCTGAGATCTCATCTAAATCTCCCCTCTTTCAGTTTAAAACTGCTGGACAGAAAAAAAGAGGGACACGCATCCCACACCCCCGGCAAAACAAGGGGGCACCCAGATGTGATAAGGAGATCTGTCTCTTGGAGCTGGTTCCCGACTGGGACGTTGGCCTTCAGGAGGGTGCTCTCAGCAGCAGGGGAGCGCTGAAGTGGTTGCCCCATGCTCTAGAAACAGAGCAGCCCAAGGAATGGCTCAACAGCAATTCCTATAGGAGTCCGTAATGCGTTAGAATTATAGACCGCAGGTTTTAGATCAGATGCCGCCCAGCCAGACCCTTTTACCCCTTCCACACCCCCATCCATGGGCTCTGAAATGTGATCTGGCTGTTCTTTTTATGGCTTTTTGTCTGATGTCATTGCCAGAGGTCCTGCCTGGACGTGTTTGGCTCAGAGCCCCACAGGGCTGCACGCCTGGTGACCACCCCGAGCCCTCGGGGAGGGGTGAGGGACCCCCAGCACCTTTGGGTGCCGGTGCCAGTCAGCACCCACGACCGCGGCGCTCCCTCTGGTGGCTGCTCCAGCCCCACCGACTTGCTTATTTTCCAAGAAATACCTTAATAAACGCACACAAGCGCTTGCAGACCGAGCGGGAACTTGGCTGGGGAGATAATCGTGCATCAGCGGAGTGACCTGCTTACTTGGCAAGGACACGGCTCCCCCCGGGCCCGCAGGCAGCAGCCGTAAGCGTTTCCTTTGGGGACAGCTAATCGCTTTCTCTCAAATCTCGAGATCACTGAAAGTCTGAGCTCCATAAATAAAAGAACAAAGAAATAAACCCTTGGAACCCTGAAGAAGCCTAATGGCTTCAAAAGACAAGCGTGAAAAGCCCTGGGCATAGGACATAGAAGGACATAAGTCTTATTTTATATGGAATTGTAAAGCTACTAAACGAGCTTCTCTTATCTTAGGAGTATTAGGAACAAGAAAGCGGTAAGATGTGGAAATGCTGCAACAGAGTGAGATTACCCTCAGTTCTTTGACTTGAAAATTGGATCCGTAGTTCTCTGCTAGGGGAGATCATAACACGTCTGGATTTGTGGCCTGTTTGTCGAATGCATCTTCATTTACAATGTAACTGGATCATCAATTTATATGGTGGTGTACCAATCTTTCCCATTTCTTTCTTAATAGGCACAGCTTTTATATCAAGTGGAAAAGATTTGATAGAGATCATCTATTACGATGCAGTTTTTTACCAGTAGAAGTGGATCTTGTGGCACTGCCTTTGGAATAACACAGCTTGCTTGTGCATTGCGTTTGTTGCATGTTTACGTGAAAGATTTTAATGTTATGGAGGAATGTAAATCTTAATACATTGAAAATAACTGTATATGCCAGAAGTATTTTGAAAACATGCCCTGTATCAAACGTCTTCCTCCCTCTCATAGCATTACTGCGTTCAGGTTTTAGCCTCGAGCCTGCAAAAGCTAATTTGAGATCCCAAAATAGCCATCAGCATCGGATGTGTCTCTCAAAGATGCTCTAATTAGCCAGATGTTCTGGGGGTGATACGGGACTCACTGAAATTTCCGAGGGGTAGAAATTCCTTTGAGCACTCTGAAGTCTGAGTCACCTAAATAACCCGAATAACCTTCCCTCGGCCACTGCCCCCACGGGAGGTGGCATTCTGCTGGCTGGGAGACGACAAGCGCCAGTGGTCCTTCGTCTCCTGGTCTCCCCATAGGGCTCATCCACGCCTTATTGTTTGTAGGGGTTTGGTAAAGACCATAAACAAGATAAAGGTGCTCGGTGCTGTACAGCGTGATGTGCAGCAGCGTCACGTCTCCTCTGGGGACGTGTTTCCCAACAAAACCGTTCTTTGCAGGAGAAGCTGGGCTCTAGAAACGTCCTGCTGCGGCCGAGCGCTCTGCCACCTTCTCTGGCCCTGGCTCTGGGTGGCCAAAGCTCCTTCAGCCAGTCCAGCCCTTTGGCGTAAGTTTTTGTGCTGGCCTTGCTTGGAGCTGGTACAAACCTGGGCTTTACGCTTTCACGGTGAGGTTTCACAGCGATTCATGGCCACTGTCGAAACTGAGCTTGCAGGGAAGCCGCTCCAGCTGGAATTGCGGAGATGTCCCCAGCAGCTTTCCCTGGAAGGAGACTGGCATGCCCTGCCCATTCCTTACCCCTGGTTTCGAATTGCTGCTTGGATTATTAAACAAAGCAAATGGCTACAAGCTTTATTTTATAACCTAGCAATGGTATCTTTATGTTTAACTTAAAACACTGTGCTTTCAGTACAGCTGAGACATTACCTTGATGCAGCCCTCTGTAAAATTGCGTGTTTGCTAAGTTGGGTTTTAGACCACAGCTGGATTCCCTGTGCAGCTGTTAAAGCAGATGATTCTTTTTGTACAGAATTGAGTTTTTAAATTTGTATGAGAGCATCTGTCACGACCAGAGCCAAGAAAAGACATTTCGGCGTGCGCGTCTCCCCTTCCTCAGCCCATCCGCTGCTCTCCTGAAGAACTCCCGGGCTGGGGGCGATCCCTGCAGCCTGTGACGGTCCCTCCCAAGGGCCCCAGAGGAGGAGGGACCGGCTGTGACCCATCCGCTGGGAGACACCGGGGAGAAGGGGCAGCGCTGCTGACGCAGCTCTTCTCTCCACAAGTACGAACGGTGCTTCTGGGGACAGAGACAGGGCTTAGGGAAATTCTTCTTTCATTGATAAAGCTGTGACGTCTTGGATGAGACGTTGGACACTGCCCCCTTTGCGAGCTTTGAGGGGGAGGAATTTCTGCAGGGCCCCTGGGAGCCCCCGTCTCGAACGGAGGCGTTGCTCCTCGTTTTCTGCTCGGGGAAGCTTAGTTCCTGTGAGCACGGAGCAGAAACCTTTGCTGTGGCTGCTCGGCCGAGCCTTCCATTGCTGCCATATGTTTTAATAGAAATGTTTGTTTCCACACTCGTTTCGCCCCGTTTGCAAAGTGGGATGCATCTCCAACGGGCTGATTTCCGATCTGATAAAGGAACCCGCGTTAAGATGCCATTGGCTTTGCTGTGGCTGGGAAATAGGAACCTGCCGGCTCTTGGCGAGGGGTGGAGAATGCCGGAGCCTCCCTCGACGCCGCAAACGCTGGAGAGCAACAACTGTGTGCTGGAGTACTGAAATATAAACTATTTTCCGAGGAAGTTGTTATTTTTACCTCTGGTTTTAGAACCAGATACGACCAAAGGCTCGTATGTGGTGTTACAGATGCAAACCTGTTTTTAACCTGAGACGGGTACATCCTGCCTGTTACCATCGTAGTCGTACTTGGAGGATTCTGTTAAAATCTGTCCGGATGCTCCTGTTGTTTGATGGCTCTGCACATTGTAGTTTCAAAACCAGTAAGAAATTAAAGATTGACCTTGTGAAAGTCCGTTAATTGCAGACCTGGCCTTGCCTCCAGCCCGGGCGGGGCTGCTTCTCGGGATTGTATAATGCTCCATCTGTACTGAAGCATCAGACACCCACAAGGTACGGAAATCGATGAAAAATACGGCAAGTGGTTGGTAAAGCTGGTGAAAAACTGATCAAGGTGAATCACAGCATTAAAATAACTTGTATAGGAAACTGGCAAGCTCTTCTGCGGCTGGCATTTAGCAAGAAGTGTTCAACAGATGTTGAAAATGATTAGTCATCCCCCATAATAAAGGATTAACGTGGAAAATTCTTTTTTTTTTTTTTTTGGTTTTCAAAGGCGTGAGGTTTTTCTCTTGTTTCTCGCCCTGCTGCAGAGTTGCTGTTTGTGGGGAGATGGAGCCAGGGGTGCTCTGGCCCGAGGGGGGTGTTGAAGGGGGCGGGGGGCCGATGGGCGCCAGCGATGCCCCAAAAACGCTGCCAAAATGCCCCAAAAAACGTGCTTGGCTGCCTGGTGCCCCGCGAGGGGCGGGGCCTGGCGGGAGGGGCGGGGTCATGGGCGGGGCCTGGCGGGAGGGGGCGGGGCCTGGCGGGCGAGGCGAGCGTGCGCCCGGCAGGAGGATTGTCCGCTGGCGGCCGCCATCGCGCCGCCGGCCCCGCCCGCCATATTGTGCCCGGCGCAGGTTGAGCGGCGGCCGGAGATGGGTGAGGGGGGACCGAGCGGCGGGACGGACCCGGGCACCGGACGGGGGTGGGGGGAGGACGGTTGGGAGCGGGGAGGGTGCGAGGGGGGCCGAGCGGCGGGCGGGGCGCTGAAGAGCCCGCAGCCGGCCCCGCCCCGCCCCGCCGCCGCCGTGAGGGGGGCGGCTCCCGGGCCGCGGCCTGGCCCGCAGCCCCCCTCGCCGGTGCTGCCCTAGAGCGCCCCGTTCCTCCCCGGTGCGCGCTCCCGGAGCCCCCAGCGCTCCCCTGCAGGGTTCTTGTGACCCCGTGGAGTCTCCGGAGCCCCCGGTGCTCTCCTGGGGCCCGTCCCGCGGACCCCGCGGCGCTCCTGGGGCTCCCACTGCTCCAGGCCGGCACCCCGGGGGCCCGTACGGTCCTCCTCACTCCCGTACAGCCCCAGCCTGTGCCCTCAGGGCCCTCACAGCCCCCACGGCTCCTCTAGAGCCCCCGTGTCCCCCGCTGCTCTTCTGTCGTCCCCACTTGTGCCCCCACATCTCCCATTTCTCCCTGCAGCCTCTGCTGGATCCCCTGGAGTGTCTGTGGCTCCAGCTTGCACCTCTGTAGGCCCCAAGGCCCCTGGCCTGTGCCCTCACAGCCACAGCTGCTCCTGCAGAGCCCCTGACTGAGCTCCCAGAGCTCCTTTGGCCCCTGAGCTGCACTCCCAGAGCCCCCAGAAGTGTCCCCCCCCCAGCTCTTCCAGGCACAAGACTTTCATCCTACTGCTTTTCCCTCTCAGATTCTCTTGTTCTGGTGTCCTGGGCCTCAAACCTGCTGTCTTCATCTCCCCCCAAGGTCCTGGACATCTGGTGCCCCCATGTTGTGTGCTGGGGGGCCCCTGTGCACAGCCCCTCCAGTTCACCAGCAGTTACCCTGCGTCCCCAGGTCACCAGGGGTCAGTGTGCCATGGCACATAGAATCATGGAATGGTTTGGGTTGGAAGGGACCTTAAAGCCCACCCGGTGCCACCCCCTGCCCTGGGCAGGGACACCTCCCACCAGCCCAGGTTGCTCCAAGCCCCGTCCAACCTGGCCTTGAACCCCTCCAGGGATGGGGCAGCCACAGCTTCTCTGGGCGCCCTGGGCCAGGGGTTTCTGCCCTTTGCTCTGTCTCCCACCAGTTCCCCCAGCGCTGCAGCCACCACTGTGCCCCGCTGGCCCGTGTGATGGCCCAGTCTTGGGGTATCTTTGTTTTTCTTGGGTCTAGCCCCCGGCGCAGCCCCCTCCACCCTGTCCATTGTTGCCCCGGACTAGTACAAACATTTGCTGGAGGACTCTGGAGCTCAGTGTAAGCTTCAAAACTTATTTGAGAGCAGTTTCTAAACCTTCAGCACGTTTTCTTTATTCCAGGTGCTAATTGCTGAGTGATACAAACTGGAAATTAGCAATCAGAAAAAGACATGTTAAGCTATCAATATGACCTGATCCGAGATTCTTCACAGCTCGGATTTCTTTTCTAGTAAATGGTGTATTATCACCCTGGCCTTTAAGTTGTATGGATTCTCCTAGGGTTAAACAGGATTCCAGAGAAGGTTTTTAAAACCTTGGTATTGTTATTGTTTACACTGTGGCAAGCAAGCACTAGAAAAGCTAACTTTGGGCTAACATCCCGTTGAGCTCTTAGCCATGCAAACATACAACACCACACACCCTAAAAATGCTAGTTATTTTTTTCACATCTTAAAGGAGCAAAGAAGGAAAAAGCCAGTTTGTGTGCTTTTTCAGTGTCCCTTTAAAAGAGCTGTGAATATTTGATTCCAACAGAAAATTGGGCGAAAGGGGACGTAGGTAATATACCCAATTTACTGGATCCTTTGGGTGAATTGTTTAGCATCTCTGTAAGTATATTGCTCTGCCTGTAAAGCAGGGAAAACACCCCAGTGATGCAGATTAAATTTCTTGTAAACTGCCTAGGGTTGGGAGAGAAGCATGAAAAGCTTCTTCCTGCTCCCCTGGAAGCCTGCGTACATTAGGCTTTAGATTCTCAATGAATTCACAGCACCTTCACAAGCTGCTGCATGTCCTAGAGCATCAGGAGCTATCTAGGGCCACTTCTGTAGCCTGTGGCAAATACAGGAGATGGAGAAAAGGGCTGAGCAAAGTTGCATTATCCTGCTTTTTCCTGCAAGGTAGCACGTGAGCGATCCGTTCCTGCTGGTCACCAGGGGCGTGGTGAGCAGATGAGCCTTAATTATAAATCTCTTCCTTTCAGTTTTAAGGACTGAAGACAGAATCACGCAGTGAAGAGCAGAGAAGCCACCTGGAAGAACAACCCTCTGTTGTTATGGCAGGGGGAAGGCGGGGCCCTAACCGTACCTCCTACTGCCGAAATCCCCTCTGTGAACCTGGGGCCGCTGGCGGCTCCGGCCATTCCACGAGTTCCTCTGTCACGGGTGTGCGCTCACGCACCAGGTACGTCCAGGTCTCCGTGTCTTCACATCTGGCCAGGCCGGCTGCTCCTCTCTGAGGCAGGGGCCACCTTATCTCCCCATCTCACAGGCTGCTGGTTTTCCTGTGGCTCAGAGATTTGTTAACTCCCTGTGTCTAACTGAAATCCTTTCCCTATAAGTGGCAGTGTCCGTGCTACATGTTGTAATTGGGGTATATGGGTTCTAATTTGCTTGAGACTGTTAAGTGCTTTATCAGACCGTGACAGGCTTCCAGGAGCGTTCAAAAGCCTTTAGTGACCGTTGAATTGAAAGTAAGAGTAGAGTCACAATTTTTATCCAAAGCCTGACTTGACTTCTGGTTGTTGCATCTCCTGTGCCCTGAAGTTTATGTCAGGTGAGGCATTTCTGGGGTAGAGTTTGGCTAGGTCAGGTGACGTGTAGGCTGTGGGGTTTGTTTTGGGTTCTAGTGTAGCTGGTTGGTTGCGTTTCTGTGACTGAGGTAGAGAGGAGGAAGGAGAAGCAGAGCACCGACAGCAATACTGAGGCAGGAGGTGCCTTATGAACTCTCCGCAAAGAGAATGTTAGATCTGTCTTAACATACTCCCTGCTTATGGCCCTAGGCCAAGAGATTTACAGGGATACAGTTATTCAAACAAGTTACTGCAAGGCCACAGAAGGTGGAGCAATCCACCTCGTACATACGAGAGCGTGCACAAAGGCCCGTATCACGAGTGGGTAATGCTGTACAAATCCACGCCCAGGCCTTCCTCCAAGTGGTTTGTCTGTGGCCTCCGAGACCCGTCACCTACGCGGCAGTCCGGGCCCAGGAATCCCAAAGTGCGTTATGCTCTTCATACTCATGAGTCTTGTTGCTGCTCTTGCAAGATCACCCTTAGGTCTTGCGTGTCCCTTCAAAGTAGAAAAGGCTTCGCGTTTATATTTAAAGCTCTTTACTGGAGGACCAGAAGAGGAACTGTTGTTCTGTGTTCAGGAACAGAGTTTATTAGCGGATTCATCAGTCCTGCGGAGCTGAATCGGTCTTGTCAGCTTGGGAATCTGGGGGTTTCAGAGAGACAGCACGGGTTCCTAAAGTTTTCCCCTCACGTGCGGCTTTATTTTAGGCTGTCAGCCTTATGTTTTAAAAAGCATGGGCTGATCCAGCCGTGCCCCCCCCGGACTAGAAGTCTTTCTGCAGTCACACTCCGAGACTTCTGTGGTTTCGTTTTGGGATTTTCGACAGGAGTTCATGCTCTGTAGTTCCTTTGAAACCCACACCCAGATTCCTTTGACTGTTGTTATTTAGAGATTGCAAATCAGGAGAGATATATCTAGTATATATTAATTCCCTTCCCTTTGATTAAAAGGGTTTCTGTCTGGGATTGTGTGCATGCTCACACAGGAATATGCACTTCTGACTGAACTTGTTTTTCCTCCATAGTTGAATAGAAGTTGAAGAATGAGAAAGAGCTTGTGTTTAATTGCTCCGTATTTCATGTTCAAGCACTCTTAGAAATGTAAATAGCAACTCGAGGCCTGAAAGCTTCCAATTAATTAAAAGGGCCACCGGTTGCCCCTTGAATAGCTAAACACAGCCACAGCTTTTGAACCTGACTCAACGCAAGGGATTTAATATCAAATGACCTGGTGCTGTCTAGACTGGCCTGGTTCCAAATATTGCTTTCACTGGGCAAATTTCCACTCACATCTGCCTGTAACAGTCATCCTAGACATCCTCGGGGCGCTGACACTTCTGGTTTGCGGCAGCTGCTGACCACGATAGTCAGATTAGGTTTCTCAGTATTGGACACACCGACTTCTACAATCTGAGGACGTGGGCTGGAGGACAGCGCTGTGTTTAGCTCAGGGAAGTGACCGCTGGCTTTTGGTTTACCTTGGCAGGAGCGGTTCAGGTACAGGCCTTTCCAGCCCACCTTTGGCAGCTCAGACAGTCGTCCCCCTCCGGCACTGTAAGATCCCAGAGCTGCCTGTGGAGAGGAGCGTGCTGTTTGAACTTCAGCTCTTCTTCTGTCATCTCGTTGCTCTGTTTGTCCACTACATCAACATCTACAAAACTGTGTGGTGGTACCCACCCTCCCATCCGCCTTCGCACACGTCTTTGGTAAGCACCAAGGGACAGCTGCTGTCCGCTGATATTCACCGACTCTCTTGAGTTGTTAGACATAAAGTTTTCTGTATATGTTTGATGCAAACTACATGTGACTCTACAGCCCTGGAGGGTTGCTCAGGTGACTTATTTGGCAAATTTTGGGCACCGGCTGTCTGCTTGGCATTCTCTTTCTGATTTTGGAAGAGAGAGTCTGGGGACAAGACAATAACTTGGGAGCTTCTCTGTTGAATGTGGGTTTTTGCTGTCTGGTGGAAAGTAGAATCATTTTGGTTTTGTCACTGCAGAATTTTCATCTTATTGACTTCAACGTGCTGACAGTGACGACGATCGTCCTGGCACGCCGACTGATTGGTGCTATTGTGAAGGAGGTAAAATCCCCAAGCAGATCTCAGACCTGTCCTTTCTCCTCAGGCAAAATGTAAAGCTCAGCGTCCCGTTTGCAATTCCGTACTCTTCTGTCCTTTTCTAAAGAGCTTTGTGCTATGTCCAAGTCAGAAACCTAGGCATGGTTTCTAATGAGAAGAACAGAGAACAGAAACGGGCGCCTCAAACCATTGGTCGTGACTCTCTCTGTCCTTCTGTGATTGTTTCTGAATTACTGTCTCAACTAGACTGTAGTAATTCTGCTTTCTTCCCTGCGAAGAACAGTATTTGGCTCTTTTCCTGTTCTCTGAATTACCCCAGCTTTCTGCAAGAAGGAACGAGTGTAGGTCGGTTTCTGCTGACTGTGGAAGCTTTCTGTGGCGAGCAGGTCCCGGAGGGTGGGCTGGTCACACCGGTCGGTAACTACCAGACCTTGACAAGAAACTCTGAGACTCTCCTCATTCCAGCTTGAACGAGGCCCTGGGTTTTGGAGAGTCCAGGTTCCAGCCTACAGGCCTCCCCTTCCTGGTGGCAGTCAAACAGAGCCTCTGACTAGCTCTTCCTTCGTGCATATGCAGTTGATTTTGCAGATTGAGTGCTGCTCGTTTACCATTTGCTTCCTTAGGAAGAGTGAATTAGTCTCCCTTCTGCCCAGCTCTTTCTTCTCTCCCCGCAGGCTTCACAGAGTGGCAAAGTCTCCCTGCCACGCTCTGTTTTCCTGGTGATCACTCGGTTTGCTGTTCTCACTGGCACAGGCTGGAGTTTGTGTCGATCAATAATTCACCTTTTCAGAACCTACTCTTTCCTTAACCTCCTGTTCCTGTGTTACCCGTAAGTATCTCTTCTGTCACTTGGGTGTGATTTCTAATGTTGCTTCAGTGCAGTGGGTGCTGCTCAGTTGAAATGAAGTCTGAAAGCAAATAAGCACTTGATTACCTGGTAACAGAACCTAAACTACCCTTTTCCCTCTTGCTGTCACATTTCTTCTTGGTGGCAGGGCGTATCTTTAACATTTACCCATATTTCAGCTTTAGTGTAAGCATGAGCTATAGTTCTTAGATTGCTCGTGTCCTCTGAAAAGGATTGTGTGCTTTTCTCGTGGCATTCAAAGAACCCATATCTTAGGTTTACCTTAGTCCCGAGGTGCCTCTGCCAGATGGAGTGAACCAGACAGCTTCCCAGCTTCATGTTAACGAACAAAAGGAAGCCAGTTCTATTTCCAGTCAAGCAGTGGAAATAGCTCCCTTCCCTCTGGTAGATGCAGGAGGAAGCATCTCATAAAGACCTGCAACTCAGTGCTTGTTGGTGAAGCTCTTTTCTGGAGTTTATATAGGTACCAGATGCCATTTAGGAGGGGGATGAGATGGTAACGCTGATCTGCTGCCAGCAAAGGGAGCTCGTAAGGAAGTAACCGCCTTTCTGCACTCTGCTGCTCCAGGTTTGGCATGTACATTCCCTTCCTTCAGCTGAACTGTGACTTTCGGAAGACGGGCCTCTTCTCCCAGGTGGCCAACATCGGTCCCAGAGAGACTGGCGAGGTGAA
The DNA here is from genome assembly GCF_963924245.1 of Chroicocephalus ridibundus. NCBI lineage: Eukaryota > Metazoa > Chordata > Aves > Charadriiformes > Laridae > Chroicocephalus > Chroicocephalus ridibundus. The sequence goes on along the minus strand of NC_086302.1, from coordinate 1,339,874 downwards.
CTCCAGGGGCAGAGACTACCTGACCGTCCTAAAGGAAACCTGGAAGCAGCACACTCGCCAGATGTATGGCATGGAGGCCATGCCCACCCACGCCTGCTGCCTCTCCCCAGACCTCATCCGCAATGAGGTGGAATACCTGAAAATGGACTTTAACTGGCGGATGAAAGAGGTGCTGGTGAGCTCCATGCTCAGTGCCTACTACGTGGCCTTTGTGCCGGTCTGGTTTGTGAAGGTGAGCGAGGGCCGGCGCTGCTCTTGCAGACGCTGCTCCTCCAGGCGTGGGACTGGCTGGGGAGGATTGTGGGGAGGTGGACACTGGGTTAGGGAGGAATCTGGCTCTCCCTTCTGGCTCAGCCGTAACGCGGAGAGGTTAGTCGGAGAGCTGGGCTGTGTGCACAGGGGGCTGTATCAAACCCATTTACAGGGACCTTGTGAAAAGTAAGAAGCAAAACCATCTAGGCTTAGGTTTGCTTAAACTCCGGCTAACAGAGGTCAATATTGTCCTGGTAAAGGTTATTCTGACTGCCCTGAGAGCGTGCATCCGTCTGTTAGGGAGCAGTGTCTCCCTCCTGCCTCCCCGTGACACTAGGAGGACTCCAGGCTGACCAGTCCTTCGCACACCAACCTTCTGTGAGGACACTGCTCCTGGACAAGGGGATTGGCTTTAATAAGGGAGGCAGTATGAAAGAGGATGGACTTTCATTAGGATTTTTAGCTGTTTTATTTAAGTTCCCGATGTGTTGTACAATGAGACAAATGTCTCGTACTAAGTCTGCCAGACCTCGGGGATGAGCCCAAGCCTCCTTCCCCTGAGGGGAGACCTGTCATCGGCGGAGCTAGGGGAGCATCGGGAACTGTCTCCCTGTTTTTGGAGATGGGTGATGATAGCATAAATGTTTCACTGTGGTGTGTTCGGGAGTTGTACAGCAGCCGTCCTATGTGGGCGCTTCTTTTTCAAGCAGGATTAATAGCTACGTGAAAAGCCCTCGTTTTACCTGCCTGAGTGCTTTGTGTTTTGATGGCTTTGTTAGGTGAGGCTGTCCAAACACGTTGTCACACATCCTTCTTGTCCCCCCACAGAACACCCAGTACTATGACAAACGCTGGTCGTGTGAGCTTTTCCTCCTGGTTTCCATCAGCACCTCTGTGATCCTGATGCAGTACCTCTTACCTGCGCGCTACTGTGACCTGCTCCATAAAGCCGCAGCGCACCTGGGCTGCTGGCAGAAGGTCGATCCAGCCCTCTGCTCCAATGTGCTCCAGCATCAGTAAGGAACTCCCTCACGGGGCTAGGGCTGGAGTTTCCTCTTCGCTGGCACGTCTGCTGGCCTGAACAGAGGCTGGATGGGGAGCTCAGCTTTCCAGCCGCCTCTCCTCCTCTCAGTGCTTAAAAAAAAAAAAAAAGAAAATGAAAGAAAAACGAAAGCCAAGTTGTCGGCTGACACATCCGACAGCGTACAGACACTCTCTGTGCTGTCCACCTCCAAGCGCGGCAAGCAGGTCTGATTTTTGGCAGGACGCCTGCCGCTTCTGGCCCCAGGTGTCTGCCGTTTGTCACTGCCGTAGTTGGGACAAACTCGGCCCTCACAAATGCTGCTGCGACCAGCGGCCTGGAAGCAGCTCGTGTGTTACCCTGGCTGATGGCGGGAAGGCAGCAGACCCCCTTCGGCTGTGGGGGCAGAAATAAGAGCTCTCTGCTTGTTTCCTGCAGGTGGACAGAAGAGTGCATGTGGCCGCAGGGAGTGTTAGTGAAACACAGCAAGAACGTGTACAAAGCCGTGGGTCATTACAACGTGGCGGTGCCCTCGGATGTCTCACACTTCCGCTTCCACGTAAGACCACACGCGTAGCCGGGTCACGGTCCCCTTGTCCTCGCTGCCTCAGCTGGCTCCCCGCAGGAGAGCTGCCCCTGGGCTGTCCCAGGGCAGTGGAACGAGCGGGGTTCGGGGCAGCATTTCACGTTAGTCCCGCGTCTCCCGTCGGTGCTGTCAGAAGGGTGACTGTCCCGTACAAACCGGGGCTCTGCCCAGAGCCGTTCCCGCGTAAATGTGTCTCCAGAGAGGAATCCCAGAGGAATCCTCACCGGCCTCTGCCTCGCACATCCTCAAAAACGCGACCCGGAGGGTCTGACCTCGCTCGGTGCCTGATTGTGGTCTCTCCTGCAGTTCTTTTTCAGCAAACCACTGAGAATCCTCAACATCCTGATTCTGCTGGAAGGAGCCGTCATCTTCTACCAGCTTTACTCGCTGATTTCTTCAGAGAAGTGGCACCAGACGATCTCGCTGGCTCTGATCCTCTTCAGCAATTACTACGCCTTCTTCAAGCTGCTGCGTGACCGTCTGGTGCTGGGCAAAGCCTACTCATACTCTGCCAGCAGAGACTCAGAGCAGAAGTTAAATTAAAACAATTGCACTGATGCTCGGCTTATTACAAAACAAACAAAACAAGAAACCCTCAGAGCTTTGTATTTTTGTTACCACTGCTTTTTTTTCTTTGATAACTGATGTAATTAAAAGGAAAATACATATTTTTTTACTCCCAACAGAAGTTTGTGTGGTGTTTGTCTGGTAAAATCCCTCCCCCCGTTTGGATTTGAGAGGAGTGATTTGTTAACAACGGTGCTTCGTTTTCGGAGGTGCAAACGCGGGCTCTGCTCCTGCTGGCGTGGGAGGATGAGAATTACAGGTACGTTAAAGCTCGCCACTGTCTGCCTTCCTTTAGGAGGGGCTGAGGACCCCCGAACGACCTGCCGCGCCCCCTGGTGCTCTGTGGCCGGGGGGGGGGGGGAAAGCTGTGATTTTTCCCTAAAATGGGATTTTTAAGCCCCTCGCTCGCAGGTTTGAGGCCCGCAGAGGTGTGAGGGGACCCGCTGGGGACCGGAGACCTCGGGGGGGGGGGGGCGGCTCAGGGTCCCCCTCCTCCTCCGGGAGGAGGAGGGGGACCCTGAGCCGCGCCCCCCCCCGGAGGTCCCCGGTCTGCCGGGGCGGAGGAGGAAGGGGGCAGGTCCCCACCCGGGTGATGCGGGGCTGGGGACACCGGTGCCATCCCCGCTGCCGGACCGGCTCCAGGCTCGGGTGTGCCCCCGAGGTGATGGAGGAGGGGTGCGGGGGGGTCCCGGTGTCGGTCTTTGTTCCGCTCCGGGTCCCGCCGCCGCCGCCGCCGCCAGGGGGCGCCCTGCGCTCGCGCGGTGCCGGTGCATCCCGGCCGGTCTCCGGTCCATGGCAACCCCATCCCCACCCCCCCACCCCCGCCAACTCGGTGGAGATTATTGTTAATTAAACCGGAGATCAAATAACCCCCCCACACCCCACCCCCTCCCCGGGGACCGGGCCCTGCAGCGCTCCGGCAGCAGCATCGTCCCGGTGCACCGGGAGCGGGGGAGGGGGGCGCGACACAGGATGTCGTGACCGCACACGACAGCGGGGGTGACGCTGGGAAGGGCGGGGGGGGTGGGGGTACCAGCATCCCACCCCGCGGCAAAGTGTCATGTCCCCCCCGCCCTTGGTGGGGACACGGCGGGGGGCAAAGGCCACCGTGAAGCAAAGCCACCCCCGTTATTGGCAGGACGAAGGGCACGGCGAGGAAGAGGAAGGAGGAGGAGGAGGGAAAGCGGGGGCCAGGGCTGGCGGGGAGCCCTGTGGGGCTTGGGGTGCAGCTGAGCCCTCCCCCCGGAGTGTGCCCCCGCGCAGCCCCCGCGCCCACCAGCAGCACTTGGGGGGGCTGGGACAGGGCCGAGCCCCCCGCCACGCACGGGGAGGCCGAGGGGCAGCCGTGCTCCACTGGGTCACAGCGTGGGAAGGCCCAAAGACCCCCCCCCGAGGACCCCTGGCAGGGCCTGCGGGGTGGGGGGGGGATGGAGAGCCCCCCGCAGCCGCCCCTGGCTCCCGCATCGTCCCGGCCGGGGCCAGACCCAGTCTCTGGCCGGGATGGCTGACTGGGACGGGGCGGGGGGATGTCGGGGCGCCGCGGGCGGCTGCGCCTGTGCCCCGGCCCCCTCCCCACCGCGGCAGGAGGAAACGGCCGTGTCCAGCCTTTCCCGAGGATGAGGATTTCCTTCCTCCCATTGAGCGGGGACCCTGAGGTTAGCACGCAGCCGTGGGGCGCTCGGCCTGCAGGAATGGGGGGGGGGGGGCCTGGCTGGGAGGTGGGGGGGCAGAGACCCCTCCCAGACACACCACGCTGGGTGCAGCTCCCGGCGGGACCCCCCTGTCCCCCCCAAGCCGGCCGGGACCCCGTGCAGCCGCGCAGGCAGGAGGGGGGCAGCTGCCCGCAGGGACGAGGGCACGTCGGGGGGGCTCAGGATGGAGACCTGCATCCGGCTCCTTCTCCCCTTCCCCCCAGCCTCGCCCCTGCTGGTATTTTGGGGCAAGAAGCCGGGCAGAGCGGGCAGCCCTGGGGTGATGGAGCCTGTCCCACCCCGGGGCGGCCCAGCCGGGGCTGGCCGAGCTGCAGCCACCCTGGCTGCAATTTTTGGGCTCCCATTCACGCTGGGGGGGGGGGGCTTGGAGGTCCCTCCAGCTCCAGACATGTCACCCTTGTCGCCACCCACCTCCGGGCAGAGCATCGCAGCCCTGACGGGAGCCTGTGCCCCACAGCACCCCCGGCCCCATCCTCCTCCCAGGGACCTGGCCTAGCCATGGAGGTTACTGGATTCCCAGAAAAGGCTCTTCCTGCCGCTGGGAAGGGCTGTCATGAGGAGACGGGGACACTTCTCATTTCCCCCGATTCGTCTGACAGCACAGGGGCTTTCCCGGGCACCCTGGAGGGGACAGTGACGTCCCAGGGGAGGTCCCGGGTGGGAATTCCCCTGGGAGCAGCTGGGCACTTCGTTGGGGACCCAGCTGCCTTGGTGACAGCGGGGTCCCGGGCAGCGCTGTGCCCTGGGGGTCCTGGCCTGGCCGGGCTCCATCTGCCGCCCTCCCCACGCCCGCTAATCCCGGGATTAGCAGCCAGGCACAGGTTTGCTGCAGGTAACGAGGATCCCTCAGGGAGGAGGTTACGGACATCAAAGTGCAGGCAATTATGGCTAATCCCACACCTGCGCCTAACGAGCTCGGCAGCTGTCCTGCCCACGCCAAGCAGGGCCTGGCAGCTGCCAGGGAGAAGCCGGACGGCATCACGGTGACGTCCCCGAGCCAGGAGGGTGGAGGGGACGAGGAGCTCATGTGTGCCGAGGGACCCATCCTGGCATGTCCCCAAGCACAGGACCCCCGGATAATGGCTGTGCTGGTGGGTCATGGAGCAGAAATCCAGGCAGAAACGCCCTCCCCGGGGCTCGGCGCTGCTGACCCAATGGGGCACATGCGCTGGGGACAAGCTTCGGCCTCCCACTGCCCGCCGGGAATCCCCTCACTGCTTCCCAGCAGCCGCAGCTTGATGGGAAGTGGCTTGTTTTCCCCGAAGAGCCCGGCCCATCCCAACATTCCCGGGAGGCCACGTCTGCTGCCGGCAGCCCCCGGCCCTGGGACCTCCGTCCAGCCGGCTCCCGGCAGGTCCCCCCCGGCTCGGCGCAGCTGGAGGACGGATGCTGCAGCTGCGGCTGCTCAGCACGGGGCTGCCGGCAGCGCCCAACCCACAAACCTGCCCCACACCTGCACCCCACTGAGCCTCTGCCCCCAGGGCAGTGGGGGGGCATGAACACCCTGCACAGATTTCACCCCCCAGCCTGCAAATCTCTGCTTCCTTCCCCCGATGCGGCAGGCGAAGCCGCTGCCACCTTCCAGCACCGACGCAGAGATGGTGTTGGTGACCTTGGGGACCCCCACGCTCTGGTCCCGGGGCGGGGGTGTGTTTCTGGGTGAGCCTGCAGCAGCGATAACCCACCGACAGCACAGCAGACACCCCACAGCTCCTTCGTGTCCCCCCCAAAACGCCAGCCTGTCCCCAGTTGGCGCCATGCCCATCCAGCAGCCGATTATGTGGGGACCGGGGTGGGGGGACGGGAGCACCCCACAGAGCCGAAGGTCCCCAGCCTGGAGGGTCATCCCATCTGGGCTGTGTCGTCCTCTGTCTGGAGGCTGGTAGCTTTAATTATTTCTTAATTATTGTTTATGACATTAATAAAGCCAAATAGCTAATGTGGTTAATTGAGGGTTCGTTTGCCCGCTGCCATCTCACACCGCGGCAGCTTTTTGTGTGAGATCAATGGAGGGAAAGAAAATCACAGGGGGTGGTGGGAGCATCACCCCAGCGCCCATCCCGCCAGCATCCCCGCTCCCAAGGGATGGGGGCTGGGGGCCCCTGAGCAGCCTCCCAGGCCCTGCTCCCTTCCAGACCCCGAGCCGTGGGGTCTCCATGGGGCCTGAGCACCCGAATCCCAGGGGTGCCGAGCCCGGCCGAGCCGGCCACCGCTGCCCCCGCCGCTGCCTGACCTTGCCCGGGGCTCACCTGGCCAAAACCGGGGCAGGACACGGCCCAGGAGGCCCCGTCCCGAGCCAGCGAGACCTGCTGTAATTGGCAGCCCTGAATTAGCATGTGCACATCCTCATTAACAATTACACACACACGCGCCCTCATTTTCTCAGCTGAACGAGTCCACGGTGGGGAGTCGGGAGCTGAGGCGAGGGGTCCCCGAACCGCCCGGTCTCTGCTCATCACCTGAGACCGCCGAACTCATTGCACTTGTGGGACGGAGCCAAGGCAGCGCCTCCCGCACCCACGGCCCCCGGTAGCGCTGCGGGGTCCGGGGGGGGGGGCGGGGGCAGGCGGCAGCCCCCGCGGGGAGCAGATGGCGACTCCACCGCGGTGCCCGGAGCGGCGCGGGGGCCAGATGGGCCGCAGGGGAGCGGAGCCGTCCCGTCGTCACCCCCCCGCCTCGGCTTCCGCTGCCATTTTGCAGCAGCTATAAATATTTCACAGCCCCGTCCCCCGCCCCGCTGCCGAACCGCCAGCCCAGGGGCGGCGGCGCCCACCGCCCTTCGCGGCGCTTCGTGCAGCTTCGCGGCGCTGGGTGCCGCCGGGCTGAGACCCCCGCCCCCGCACCGTGGGCATGTCCCCTCCCCGCAGCATCGCTCCGGGTCGGAATAACCCCAGCGAGCTGGGCTGGAAATGCTCGAGGACTGAAAGGTGGTGACCGGAGACTTTGGAGGACGCTGGGGACGTTTCCCAAGAGCTGGGGACAAGGGGGGAGCAGGGAGAGGGGGGCGGGTCGCCCACCTCCCGGGTGGGGGTCGGGCTGCTCTGTGGCGGCCCCATCCCGGGCACCGTGGAGGCTGAGCACCCCTGAGCCCCCCCCCCCCCGCCCCGAGCTCCAAGGGAGCATAAATACTCCCAAACCCACCCCTACGCTCCCGGGGGACCCGGATCCTCGGTCAGACCCCGGCCAGGCCCCCCGTGGGTCGCAGCATCGCCTCGCCGGCCACCGCAGGGGGGTGCCGGGGGTCCTGTGCCGCGCTGGGGTGGGTGCCCCCGGGCGGCAGCGGAGCGGAGCCGGTTGCAGCATCTCCCAGGTGAGGCCGCGAGTCCCGACACGCGGCTGCTGCGGGGCACGCCACGGCCTGCAGCCCCCAGGGCGGCCGAGAGGCGTCCGCGGCCCGGGGCTCGCCCGGGAAGGGCTCGTTCCCGGCACCGCGGGAGTTTCGGTCCCACGGCGGGGCGGCGGGCGCCCCTTCTCCCAGTCCCCCACGGCACACCCGTGCACCGGGGCAGCCCCCGGCGGGAGCCGGGCTTCCTCCCGCCGCCACCGCCGCGGCCCCGAGGCTTTCCGCCGCTCTTCCGCCGACCCCGGGGCCGCCGGCTGCCTTCCTGCCCCGCATCCTGCCCGCCGGGGCGGCCGCAGCCGCTCTGCCTCCTCCCCGGCCCCCGCATAGCCCTGCTCCCTGCACCGGGTGTTCCCAGCTCCCCCCGCCATGCCAGCACCCTCCGTCCTCCCCAGTGCTCTTTCCCGACCCTCGGACGGGGGGGACCTGGCAGTGTCCCCAGCAGCTGCCCCCGCACCCGGCGCCCTCCCCGGGGGGGCTCCGGTCCCCAGCCTCCGTGCGGGACCCGTCCCCGACGCCGCGGCAGGAGGGACCCGGCTGGGTCGGGTGGTTTCAGGGGGGGATTCTGCATTTCACCAGCCGTTTTCTTCCGGCTCAGTGACAAAGGTATCGAACGGAGCAAAGTCTCCCCCAGGGCTGGCACCCGGGGAGCGGCAGTTCCCCGATTGCAATCACTTTTGGGGAATCTACCGCTGACCTAGTTTTTAATCCACCAGGGAATCGCAGGCAGGGCTGCGCGGCAGGGAGCGAGGGCTTTCCAGGAACACCGATACCCGCCCCCCCAGCAGCGCAAAGCCCCCCCCCCCCCCCGCCTTGGTCTTTTGGGGTGCCGAGGGTCCCGCGGGTAGCTCGGGGGGTGTGGTGGGGGGTGGGCTGGCCCCGGCTCCCCGCCCCCCCTGCTGCCGAGGTCAGGCCGTTCCCACGCCGAGCCCAAGGGTCTCCCCCAAAACCGGTCGGGCGTGCGGAGCCGTGACTCACCCCCCCCGGCAGCCGGCGGGGAGCGGCGTGCTCCGGCAGGCTCCGGGGAGGATGGGGCGTGGGGGGGACACACACACACACACACGGGGTGCGGCGGCAGGACGGGACCTGTGCGGGGGCGGTGGTGGTGGTGGGGGGGGGCGGCTTCCCAGGCAGCCACGTCGCAGCCCTTTGTAAAGAAGGAAGCGAGAAATTTCCTTTTCCTTCCTCCTGCGGAGCGGGTGTCATCGCGCTGGGGTGACAGCAGCCCCCATTCCCCCCCCCCAGCCCCAGACACCCCGCAGGGTGAGGGCTGGGAAGGGCTCCTTATCTCCCTTCCCGGCTGATGCAAGGTTTGCTCATCGCTGCTGCTCCCCAGGGCCACCCTGCCGCAGGGCAGGTGACGCTGGCGGTGTCACCTCCCCTTCCCGATTCCACCCTCCCTGCAGGGACGGAGCGGGGATGATGCCACCATCCCTCCACGGTCCTTACGTGGTCCTTCCCGCATCCCCATGGCTGCTTGGCCAAGATCATCGGGGTTTTTCCCCCCGTCCCCGGTGCCTCGGGTCCCCGGGGTGGCCCTAGAGGGGCCACCCCGGGGACCCGAGGCACCGGGGACGGGGGGAAAAACCCCACGCCAGGTGATGGAAGCAGGCTGTCAGCAGCCCTCCATGCCAGCCAGGAATAAGTGGATTAGGAATCAATCTCGTTAGCGCCGCCAGAAGCCTCGGCGAGGGCCGTGGTGGGATGGGGACAGGGATGGGGACGCTCCCGGTGGGGGGGATCAGGGGTGGCCGGTGGCCGGCGCGGGGCCGAACGTGGCCGAACGTGGCCACGGTGCTTCGACAGGCTGCCTGCTGTTCCCAGCGATGCGGTACCCAGGCTCTAATGAGCCGGGACGGTTAATTAGTCAGTGTGGCTTTATGTTAATTAGTCGGAGGAGTCGAGAGACTGATTCCTCTGCCACCTGGTGTGTGCGTGGGTGCACGTGTGTGTGTGTGTGTGTGTGTGCAGCTGGGTGCACGCATGGGTGCGAGCACGTGGGTGTGTGTCTGTGCGTGTGTTTGTGCACAGCCGCCCACCCACACGCACACACGGGCACCCACGCACACGCACACCCACACACAAGCACCCACACGCACACGGGCACCCACAAACACACGCACCCACGCACGCATGGACCCAAACACACGTGCACCCGCACCCCCACACAGCCACGCACATCCCCCCACACACACACACGCACATACACACAACCACACAGACACACACACACGCACAACCACACACCCACACACCCCAGATACACCCACCCACACCCACACCCCCATGCGCATACACACACGCACACCCCCACGCGCACACGCGCCGCACAGCTCCAGAAGGCCGAGCTCACGCCAACGCTGTGGCTGAAGGATGTGCCGTTTGGGTGGCCCCGAGCAGGTGGGTGATGAGGGACGTGGTGGCCAGGCACAGCCCCGCCAGCTGCGGTGGGCGGCGTGGGCTCGGCCACGGGGCGAGCGATGTGGTTTCCTGCGGGTGACTCGCGCTCTTCCGCATCTTCGCGGCCGCACGAGCAAGGGATGGGACCCCAGTGGAAGCCGCAGGGATTTCCAAAAAGGCTCAGCAAAACTCCCCTCCTCTTTCGCTGTGATTTCCTCCCTCCTCCGGGGTCGAAACGCTCCGGGGGTGAAGGAGCCATGTGGCAGCGAGGTCGAGGAGCTCCGATGGGAAGAGAGCTGGGAGCTGCTGCAGGGAGGAAAGAGGATGGGAAACGTGCCACAGCCGGATCCAGCCGGGAATGAAGCCGCTCTCCGGGCTGGGGAGCAGAGCAGGGGATGGAGCTGCCCGTGATGCACCGCACTGTATGCAACAAGCAGTTTATTTATGTCAGCTTGGGCTGCCGGCGGGTCCTGGGTTCTGCTTCTTCTTCTTGTAACAGGATTGCAACCACACAAAAAAAAAAAAAAAAAAAAAAAAGGCAAAACCCTAATCCTGCAAATCTTCTCCTGTGCCGCCGAGGGCCTGGGTTCATGGCAGGGGCTGGATGTGCCCGTCCCCCCCCCGGGGTGCCCACAATGGGATGCTGGGGTCAGACGCTGCCCCCAGGGCTGCCCGGCTCAAGGCCGGAGCAGCTAAAAATACCCGCCCTGTGTCTTTACCGTGCCCAGGAGCTGGTGCAGCCGCCATCAGCTATGCAAACGAGATCAAAATTAAATCAGCCGCGTGCGAGAGAGAAATCCGTTAACCCCTGCTGGGGCGGGGGGGACGTGTCCCCCCACGGGCACCGGCACCCCCATGGCAGCGAGGGCCACACTGGGGCCGGGAAGCACCCACCAGGGTTGCAGCCCCACCGGGGCCAGGGGGTGATGCTGGGCACGGGGATCGGGGTCCGTGTCCCCATCGCGGGGCTGAGCTGCCGTCCCCCCGCCGTCCCCGGCTCCCCCGGCTCGCAGCCATCTGTCCGGGGTGTATTAAAGGCAGGGGGAAGCTGGAGAGAAACGAGGTCAGGGCTGCGATGGCGGCCAGGGGACGGGGCGAGCCTGCGGCCTCCTCGCCTCCCCCGGCGGCGGGACCCTGCCACCCCTCTCCTGTCTGCAGCGGGACCCGGTTGTGACGGTGGCACCCAAAGCAAACCCCGGCCCCAGCCGCGGCAGCTGGCTGCCGGGCACAGCAGGGGATGTGCCAGGGGGACTTCGCACCACCGCGGTGTCACCGCAGCCTCGTGGCACCGGCAGAGCCAAGCAGGAGGCCTGCGCCATGGCTCAGCTCCCCCCGGGAATCCTGCCCGTGCCACGGGCAGCGCAGCCTCTCGCCGGGGCTGGGGACGCGCAGGGCACCAAACAGCAGAGCCCCCACCCGCAGACACCCTGAAACCGGGGCAGCGAGCGCAGCGTGCACCCCCGGGCTCCCGGGGGCTCCCCCGCCACGGGGGTGCGGGGCCGAAAACGTGACACCCCCCCACTCCTCCTTTCCAACCCGTGCGGGATCACGAGCATGCGTGTGCGAGTCCCCGTAGGCAGCTGCCTGCATTTCATGCATTTTTAAGAAGAACAAGGTTAGTGGGTCACTCCAGCGCCGCAGGCTTTCCTCCAGCTGAGCTGCTTTGCTGCCAAACCCATCCCGGCTGGCGGCAGCGGGGGGGCTGGGGCAGGCAGCGGTGCAGGCAGCGGTGCAGGCAGGCAGCAGCCAAACCCGGCATCACGGCAGCGACGGCCCTTCTGCCCCTGCCAGCCCCGGCCACCATCACCCCCGGAGGCACCCGGGAAGGTGGCAGGAGCGGCACGCAGCCAGACCGGTCCCCGTGCTGGCAGGGAGCAGGCAGGGAGCAGGCAGGGAGCAGGCAGGCACCATGCTGCGGGGGGGGGCACAGCCCCCTGGAGCCGCAGGGCCTGGCGAGGCCGGCGGGGTGCGGCGGTGGCGGCGGAGAGGGAAAAAAACTGCCGTGGTTAAAAGTTAACGCGGAGACAAAGCGGAGCGGGGGGGGGCAAGGGCAGCGCGGCCCACGCCGATGCAAAGAGCGCGGCTTTATGGCAGCCCAGCCCTGATAACAGGGTGAGAGGCTCCGTCTCTACCTGGCCCCGGCATCGCCCCCCGCCCCCCCGGCCTCGGAGCCCTCCCCCCCCCAGGGACAGCGCGTGCCCCGGCGCCGGTGTCGGTGCTCGCACACGCGTGTGCCAACAGCGCGGACGCGCCGCGGCTCCGGCTGCGCACCCGCATCGCGGCGGGGGACGGGGTGAAGCCCCGCCGTGGGGCGCGACGGCAGCCGTGCAGCCCCCCCCGCCCGCCCCCCGCCCCCGCCCGCAGCCCCCCCCGCGCCTCCCGCCGCCCGCGGCCGTTGCCATGGCTACGGCCATGCGAGTCTGGGCGAAATGCATCTGCTGCTGCAGCCCGCCGAGCCGCGGGGCGGGGAGGGCACCGCCAGCCCCCCCCACCACCCCACAGGTCCCCACCGAGCCCGTGTCCCCCCCCCCCCCGGGCCCTCCGCCGAGAGCGAGAGCCATCGCGGGAGAGCGGGGTCTGCACGGGGGGTGCCGTTTCTCCGCCACAGAGGGGCTGGTGGCCCTGGGGACACTTTCGGTTTTGCTCAGAGGCAGAGGGGAATTCTGTTCCTGGCAATTAAGCAATCCAGGCCGGGGACGGCAGGGATTAAGGGAAGGAGGGGATTTCTGATGGAAAGTTGCAGACAATCCCAGCGCTGCCGGGATTCCCCCTCCAGGCTCCGCTCCCGGCTCCCCCCTCACAGCACACCCCGGCGGGGACCCAGCCCCTGCCCCATCCCACCCGCCTGGGATTTCGGGCAGAGGGTTTTCCCGGCACCCCAGGATTTACCGGGGGCGACAGGTACCCCCGGGGGCACGGCCCCGGCACAGCAACCGGGATCTTCTGGCGGAGGGAGCAGCCACGAACAGGTTAACGGTATTGACGCTTCCAGGTTCCTAACGGGGCTGTAAAGTTAATAGTCCATTAAGATGAGCGGGGCTGGAGGTTTGTGTCCCTCAGGGGTGTTTGGGTACCAGAAAATAAAGCCCACACCCCAACTCCTACATCCCCCCGGCACCCCCCCCAGCGCCGCCCGTCCCTCCGGCCCTTCATCCAGGCAGGCAGAAGTGTCCCCGCGTCTTTCCTGCTGCCCGTGTGTCCGTCCGTCCGTCCATCCCGGTCCCTTCCCCCCTCCGCGCACACTGGCCTCTCTCTGCCCGGCCCGTCAGATGTTGCTGAAAGGGAACAATGCGACGTATTGTCTCTCGCCGCTCGCAGGCTTCAAAACCCGGCAGCGCAACAAAAAGACACATTGACTCGCAGGGAGAAAGAGGCCCATACATCCCCGGCTGCCGGCCGGGGGAGGCACCGCTGCCCCACGGCACCCCAGCGCCGCTTCCCTGTCCCCGGGTCCGGCAGTGCCGGCTGCCCCGCGACGCGCTCGGCTGCCTGCCACCGGCCCCGGGGACTCGGGGAAAAGGGGTGACCCCGCTGGGCTACGGGGGGCTGGCAGTGGAGGTGCTGGGCTGGCGTGTCCCATCGCCGAGGGATGCTCTTGGGAGCAGCATCGTGGCTCTGCATGTGCAAGATGCTCGCTGGACCCGTGCTGGGGGTGTGTGCATGGACTGGGACCACGCTGGGTGTGCATGGACTGGGACCACGCTGGGTGTGTGCATGGACTGGGACCATGCTGAGTATGTGTGCATGGACTGGGACCATGCTGGGGGTGTGTGCATGGACTGGGACCACGCTGGGTGTGCATGGACTGGGACCACGCTGGTGTGCATGGACTGGGACCATGCTGGGTGTGTGCACGGACTGGGACCATGCTGAGTGTGTGTGCATGCACTGGGACCGTGCTGGGTGTGTGCATGGACTGGGACCACGCTGGTGTGCATGGACTGGGACCACGCTGGGTGTGCACGGACTGGGACCACGCTGGTGTGCATGCACTGGGACTGTGCTGGGTGTGTGCATGGACTGGGACCATGCTGAGTGTGCACAGACTGGGACCATGCTGGGTGTGTGCATGCACTGGGACCACGCTGGTGTGCATGCACTGGGACCATGCTGGGTGTGTGCATGGACTGGGACCATGCTGGGTGTGCATGGACTGGGACCATGCTGGTGTGTGTGCACGGACTGGGACCATGCTGGTGTACACGGGCTGTACCCATGCTGACACACAGGCTGGGCCCCCGCCAGCCATGCAAGCCCCCTTGCAGCCCCAGAGAGACCCAGGGCCCACCCGTGACCATACCCCGCCGGTGTCTGCCTTGTACCCACGCTCACAGGGCCGGGGAAGGGACACGCTGTCCTCCCCCATGCCAGAGGCCAAGGTGAGTTGCCGTCTCGCAGGCGCAGCTCTGTGCAGCTGGGTTGAGGCGTTGCCCTGAGTAGGAGCAATGTCTGACCCTAACCCGTGTCCCCTTGGCAGCGTGACAGCCACCATGTGTCCCCAGCCCTACAGGGAGCTACCCCCAGCAGCCCACCTGCGCGTGAGCAGCCCCGGCAGCGCGACACAGCTCTAAGGTCCCTTCTTGCAGCCTGTCACCAGGAGCTGTCACAGGTGACCCCAGGGATGGATGGAGCTGAGCCCACCTTGGGGAGAACCACGGGCTCCCAACGGCCTGGGGGGGGTCACTGTCCCCAAGGGAAGGGCGGCACCCTGCTCCCCCTTGGCTCTGCCACGGCAGGATGGCACCGCAGCCCGGCCGTGTTCCCCGTGGCACGGCTGGACTCGGTGAGCGCTGTGCAGCGGCACGATGCCCAAAACACAGGACCCCCACCGTGCGCCCCAGCCATGACGTGCGGGCACGCTCCTGTGGCACCTCCGCAGGCAGCTCCGGAGGAAATGGGACGGGAAAAGCTCCACTTGGACTGAGCATCGCTTTTGTTTCCATTATAAACTTCCCTTCCAATGAGGAAGGAGGCTCTGAAACACGCTCCCTGCTCAGCCCCCGGCTGCGGGACCCTGCCAGCAGCCCCGGCCGGGGGAGCAGAGCCCAGTGTGGGGTGTCCGCTGCCCGTCGGATGCTGCGGCCCCTTTTCTCTCCAGACACCCGCCGGCAGCTGTCCTGCTCTCGCAATGCAACCGAACCGGCAGCGCGGGGCTTGCTCAGGGTCAGGGAGTCCTTTATCAGCACCGAAATGCAGCCTACAGCGGGGATGCGGGAGATAAGGCGCGTGGGACGAGCATCCCGCCAGGGCGAGGGCATTGTGGCCTTTTCCTGTTCTCCCGGGAGAATAATTCGGGAGAGACCGGTGGTCTGGGAAAGGCCATGCGGGGCCTTCCCGCGGGGTGTTGATCCCTGCCATGCAGAAACTCTCCTGGGACAGTGTCAATATGGGGCACCCAGGACCCCCCACATCCCACTCCCTCCCCATCCTGGGGCAAAACAGGGCCTGGGAGCCCTGGGCAGCACATCCCAGCCCACCCCGGCCACCCGCCGCTGGGGTTGGAGGGTGTTAGGTTATAGGGCTTGGCTTTGTTTGCAAATGCTCCGGCTCCTGGCCATAAAGAAGGGCAGATGGTCTCCGAGATAAGAGACACGGAGGGGATTGCTCTCCCTTTCCTCCGCCATGACTCACAGCTGCCAACCTCTGTCCCGGCCGCCCCGGTGCCAGCCGGGAAGGGGGTGACGGGGGGAGAAAGGTCCTGGGGTGGGAGAACAGGGCTGGTCCTGCGGGGTGGGATGCGGGGAGGATGTTACCGGAGTGAAAAGCAAGCCCAGAAATAGCAAACGCAGTTACACAAGGCACCGGTTGCCATGGGATCTTCACAACCAAAAATGACGGGGCTCTGGCAAATACAAGAACGGGCCCTTTCATGTGTTTCTATGGGAAGCCAGCGCCGCGCTGCAGCCTCCCGGGCTGGAGCCTTTCCCAGGGCAGGAAGGATTTGGGGACGCCGGTTGCGGCACCGGCTCGCGGAGGCAGCAGGGAGACCCCTGGAGAAGTCCCGTGTAGACCCTTGTTGGGGTCCAGGATGCTCTTTCCTGGTGCAAATGTCAGAGGGTCACTCGGCACCGACTCGGTGGCTGGCTCCAGTGACGGTGCAGCCACAAGCAGGTTTAGCGGCAACCAACTTCTGCTTGGGCGAAGGGCTGGAAAGATCCCCTCGGCCACCACGCAGCCCCGCTCTTCCTCCTACCTTCCCGGCCCTCGTCCCCTGCAGAAATCCCCCATCACGAAGCTCCGCAGATTTCCCTTCTGCAGCTGGGGACGGCCCCGCTTGGCACCCGTGGTCCCCCCGGGCCCTTCACCCCAGCCCCGCGTGGGCTGCGCAGCCGGAGCGTCGCTTGTCCCAGGGACTGGGCAGGTGGCCACATCCTGGAGCTGCAGGGCCCGGGAAAGCCGAGCCACGGGCAGGCAGGGCCGGCAGGAACGGCAGCACGGGCAGGGACGGACCCCGGACCCCAACCTGTGGCTCCTATTTTCAGCCGAGGGCCGTTTGCGAGGGCTGTCCCCGTGCCGGAGCCGCCGCGCTGGCAGAAGCCATTACCATCCGTCTCTGCATACGGCACAGCCCGGCCTCGCACTCTCCCTGCCGGAATTCTCTCCCCAGAGAGATCTAATTAGCTAATTCCTTTGCTATTTATAAATCAATATGGAAATCCCTCTGCTTTATTCCCAGGGCCGTTGGTCGCCCTGACTGGGCCCCCGCTAACTCGGTTAAAATCCTCGAGCAGATGATCAGAGGCTTGTGAATGGCTCCAGATACATGAATAAATAATTGCATTAATTCTTCATTAAGGGCTGGGGGAATACGGCGGGCAGCAGGAGCAGGGACGGGGCTGGGAACTGCACCCTCCTGCAACCCCCGGCGCAGGGGCTGCGCCCGCCGCTCTCCCTGCAGCCCGTCAGTGCTTAACACCTCATAAATTAATAATCAGCACGCAGTTTAAGTAGGTCTGGAAAGTGGAAAATAACATCCGCTGAGATCTTGCATCCCCGAGGCCTTTTAGGCAGGAGCAGGGCGCGGAGAAGGCAGACAGATTTGTCTCCCTGTCCATCTGCCGGAGGAGCAGACAGACCCCTAATCTGTCCGTCTGCCCGCACCCTGCAAATCCCCGGCACTTCCCGAGCAGCCAAAGCCCTGGGAGCCGGGGGAGACCCCGCGTGGAGCCAGAGCATCCTCCACCCGGCTCCACTTCCCTGCCCCACGCCAGGGCACGGAGGAGCCTGACCTGCGGCCGAGGCGGCGTCGGAGGGACGGGACCCTGACGAGGGGCTGGCGGCTGCGCTGGTTTCCACTGGGAGGGTTTGGGTTGGTGTTCGGTTTATGTTGGAAACCCGTCGGTGGGTTTCTGCCCTCCACCCGCTCTCCCGGTGTGACCACCCCGGCCCCGGTGCCTGTGTGGCAGCTCCGGCCGCTCCGTGCCACCGATACCCCCCGTGACACGTGGAGGAGGAAAAAAGCCTCTTCCCAGGTTAAGAGCCAGAACAACCGGCCGCGGGTCTGTCCGGGGGGACCCACCCTCGCCCCACAGAGCACCGGGGCTCCGGCACCAGCGGCAGCTGCCGTCGTGGCTGCACCAAGCACCGCTGAGCGTTCCTGATGCCGCTGCCATCAGCGCTGGCAGGGGACATCTGCAGCGGAGCCGGGCCTTGGAAGAGGAGGCACGGCCGGGAATCCACGGGGGAACGGGGCTATTTATAAACACATCCCTTACGCAGCGCCGCAGAAGAGGGATTTCATGAAAAGCCGGGATCAAGAGAGATGTGGCGACTGGGGATTCCTCGGAGACGGAAGCCGCTCGGAAACCGCATGCGAGGTGTGCTGCGATGGCGGCAGGGGGCTGCCCCCCCTCCACAGCAGCTCCGCATCTTGACCTCCCCACTCACGCTGAAGCCGCCCTGCGGAGCCATCCCGTGTGCCTCCCGTCGCTCCAGCGCTGCCCGCCCAGCGCTGCGGAGGGGCCCAGCGGGGTGTGAAGCACTTTCTTCCCCTCCAGCAAAAGCTGGAAGAGCTTTTGGGCGGACGGGGGGGGCCGAGCCCAGCAGCCCCGGCTGAGCCAGCGGCACGGAGCACGGCGGCAGCACCGCGGCCCCAGCCCCATAGAACCCCCTCGAACAAGCCCGGCCACTCGTCCAGCCCTCCGCTGAAGGAAACACCTTTCCAGCAAGCAGCCGGTTTCACAGCGCGGGACACACGTCTGCGTCCCCAGCCCCGCACCAAGGCTACCACCGTCACCCCGAAGGCTGCACCCCCGGAGCCCCCTCCCAGCCCCCAGCGCCCGCAGCGGGGACGGCGGTGGGTGATGGGTGCTGCTCACCTCAGCGCTCCCCGCGGCTTCGGTACAGGAGGGCGGGAGCTGTCGCAGGGATGGACGGTCTCCGACAGGCGCTGCGAAAGCCGGTGCTGGCTCGGGTTTGCTCAGCACGGCCACAATGCGCTCCCGCTGCAGCGGTGGGGCATGGGATGGGATGGGATGGGATGGAATGGGATGGCACTGGACGGGATGTGATGGGAATGGGGTGGAATTGGGCGGGATGGGATGGGTTGGGATGGGGTGAGGTGGGGCAGGAAGGGATGGGATGGGATGGGGTCAGATGGGATGGGATGGGGTGAGATAGGATGGTATGGGATGAGATGGGGTGGGAAGGGATGGGATGGGATGGGATGGGATGGGACGGGACAGCAGCATGAAGACTCTTTGCATTCCTGCGGAGAAGAGCCAGGACAAAATGAACATCAGCAGAAAGACAGAAAATGAGTCCCAGAAGGTGGAAAGAAAAGTGTGGGGCTGGCACAGACGCTGCCCCACGCCAGACGGGGCAGAGGGAAGGGCTCCCCAGCCGCGGCTCTGCCGGGTTTGCTCCCCAGCAGGTAATGGTTGGGGACACTGGCCTGGAGCTCGCGCTCGGGAATGAGTGGCAGAAGACAGAGCGTGTTTGCTGCCTAATTCAATGCACTGGCTGGGACTGTTTGTCTTCCCAAAGCAAACCGCCTCGCTACGCTCTGAAAAGCACGTGCTTTTAAACGGGGTACATCCTCCGCAGCTCCTCTGCAGCCCGGGCGGCCGCTCGGGCAACTCTCCCTCTTGCAGATGGCCGAAGGCGCGGGCGGACGGACCGGCAGCAGCCCGGCAGCCATTCAACGGCTTTATCAACTGGCAACCAAAAGTCAATAAGGAAGATGCCGCCTGTTTTAATTAACAGAGAAATTTCGCTCTAACGGGGGTGAGATGATGGGTGCCGGGGGGAGGAGGGAGGACAGAGACAAAACATGACCTTGTTGGCGGAGCGCACACAGCGGCACATTGTTTTCCCCCTCGGAGACGCTGGCCTTGATCCTGCGTGGGCTCTGCGGCACAGCTGGGTGCGGGGGCCTGGGGGGGGTCCCGCCTGCCCGCGGCATCTCTGGGGCCGGTTTGGCAGGAGCGGGATCGCTGGAAGGTGCCGGGGTCACGGGGCTCAGGACACGGCTCTTGGGAGGGTGGCCCGTGGTAGCCACCGGCACAGTGGCCAGGGAATGCTTGGCTAGGCACAAAGGGGTCTTGATTTTTGGGTGCCTTCAGTGAAATCAGCTGTGCCGGGGTGCCAAGGGAGCCCCCCCAGGGGAGTCCCCCACGGCCACTGGTGGCTCCGTGCTGCGGCGAGGCTGCGGCTGGTGGCCTTGGCAGCACCAGGAAGCTGCAGGCCCCTTGCCAGCGTCAGCATCCACTTTGGTTTAGTCCCGTTTTCTCTTTCTCCTGAGCTCTGCCGTTCCAGGAAAGCAGAGGAGGAAGAACCAGCGGGGAAAAACCAGCCGGTCTGCGTGCCAGGGGCAGAGCGGGGCAGGGAGCCGGGTTGTGTGTCCGCCGCCGCAGGACCCTCCGGGGGATGATAGGGCCGGGGTGAGCAGTACCCTGTGGTGCTGGGGCTGGGGTGAGCGGACCCCTGGGGGAAGGAGCGTCCTGGGGTGGTGGGACTGAGGCAACCTGCACCCTGAGACTGTCCCCAGGGCGATGGGGCCGGGACGAGTGGTACCACGGGACGCTCCCAGGGGTGATGGGTCTGGGATGAGCAGCACCCCAGAGGTGACAGGGCTGGGGGCAGAGACACCCCAGAGGTGTGGGGGCTAGAAGCTCAGGGGTGACAGGGCTGGCGGCAGAGGGACCCCCGGGGGTGGTGGGGCTGGGATGAGCAGCACCTGGGGGTGACAGGGCTGGGGGCAGAGGTAGCCTGAGGGTGACAGGGATGGGACGAGAACCACCGCAGGGGTGAGGGGACGGGGGGCAGAGACACCCCAGGGGTGACGGGGCCGGGGACAGAGGCACCACAGGGGTGTCAGGGCTGGGATGAGCAGCACCCTGGCGGTGACGGGGCTGGGGTGAGCGGCACCCCGGGGGTGAGGGGGCTGGGGGGGGGGTGGGGGGGGGGAGCAGCGCCCCCCCCATCTCCCCACCGCCTCCTCACAGCTTTCTCTCGCCCCCGCCGGGGCTGCCCCGGCCTCGGGGGTCGCCGAGCCGGGGCCGGTGGGGGGGAACGGCCCCGTCGGTCCCCCCCAATCCCCTCCGGGGCGGTGGCTCCATCGCGGTCCCCCGCCCCCGGGGCGGGCTCGGCGCCGGCCCGCCCCCGCTCCGCGCCTTATTAGCGGGGCGGCGGGGGGCTCTGCCCATTCCCTCTCGGCGCCGCTCGCCCGCCGAGCGCAGCCGCCGCGGCGGGGTCCGCCCGACGGTCCGCACCATGGGCAGCCAGGGCTCCAAGGCGGCCAAGGCGGAGGCCGGCGCTCCGCCAGCCGGCCACGCCGCCGCCGCCACCGAGCCCGGTAAAGCCAACGGGCAGGTAAGTACCGGGGGGGGACGCACCGGGGAGCCGCGCCGTGCGCCCCGCCGCGGGGGGCGGGCGGACAAAGGCGGCGGCCGCTCGTGGGGGATGGGGGCGGCGGCGTCCCGGGGGACCCTCCTGCCCGACGGGCACCGGAGCGATGCGGCACCGCCCGCGCCGCGCCCCGGGCTCCCCCCGGCACCGGGCGGGGGCTCCCCCCGCCGCCGCGCCCCGGGGCCGGGCGTGGAGCGCGGGCGCCGCCCGGTGGCAGCGAACTGTGTGTGTTCTGTGTGTCCCCCCCCCGACGCCGTGCATCCCTCCCGGGGCTGCACCCCCTCCCCGCGCCCGCTGCACCCCATCCATGCCCGGTGCCCCCCCTTTCCCGGCTGGGTGGGGGGTCTTGGGGAGGGGGCGCCGGGTCCCGGCTGTGCCTAACGCCGTGCTCTGCTCCCCCCTCCCCGTTTTATCCCCCCCCCTTTTCTCCGCAGGAAAACGGCCATTTGAGGTTCAACGGGGACATGACGCCCAAGGCGGTGGGCGAAGGGGCGCCCGTGAACGGCAACGGCTCGGCCGAGCCCCTCCAGGAGGAGAGCAAGGGGGAGGCGGGCGGCGGGGACGCCATCGAGCCCGCTCCCCCCGCCGAAGGAGGGGACGCCAAACCCGAAGGTGCCGCGGCCCCCAAGGACACCCCCAAGAAGAAGAAGAAGTTCTCGTTCAAGAAATCCTTCAAGCTGAGCGGGATCTCGTTTCGCAAGAACAAGAAGGAAGCCGGGGACTCCTCTGGGTCCTCTCCGACGGAGGAGCAGGGGAAGGCGGAGGAGAACCCCCCGTGCTCGGCCGGGGGCACGGAGCCGTCGGCGCCCCCCGAGGAGGGGAGGGCGGAGGAGCAGGGCAGCCCCGGGGACGGGCAGCAGCAGGGAGCCGAGGCCAAGGATGGAGGAGCCGGGGGACGCGAGGAGGAGGAGGAGAAGCAGCAGCCGGCGGGGGAAAGCCACGGGGACACGGCCAAACCGGAGGAGCCCTCGAAACCCGCGGGGCCTGAGCCTACGACGGCCCCGGAGCAGAAGGAAGAGTAGAACCCGCTTGGCATCGTCCCGGTTTAAGACTCTCACGCCATCCTCTCCATCCCGGTAACACCACGGACTCGCCGCCGTGCCCCCGCACCTCCCCGTCCCACCCCGGACTGACAACGCTCTCTAAGACACCCCCCCCCCCCCTCCTCCCGGTATTTCTTCCCCCCCTCCCCTGTTAGAAAGCCGGTTTGGATTCCCACCGCTGCCACCACAACTCGGAGCAGTTTTACCTTGAATCCTTTAAAACTGGGGAGGAAGACTATCCTGGACGTAACTGGAATTTACAGTTTGTAAGAAGCCAGCTCCCCCGTCCCGCTCTGGTCTCTCTGCTGGTCTCCGGACTGTCCCCTCTCCCCCCGGCAGCGCCCGAAGCCCAGCAAACCACTGACTGTTCGATGGATTCTTTTTTTTTTTTTTTCTCAGTTTACATTCCTGGTTCTGACTTCATTTAGAGTATTTTGTGCTTTTTATAGAAATCGATGGTTTAAAAGCTAATCTGGTTAGTTTTTTACAATGTCTTACTATTGGCTTAAAACCATAAAGCTTGTAAGTCCGCTGTGTTTAATTCTGCTTCTAAGGGATAACTTTTAGGGTGTGGGTGGAGGGAGGGGGCCGGCCAGCTGTATAATGTGAAGCCACATTTGTTTTCTCTGTAAATAATTTTTTAATGGCCAAAACACTTGATTTGCAATTTTCTAACTTCTAAAAAAAAAAAAAAAAGAAACCTACCCACAAAAACACAAGCTGTATGGCCTTTCTTGTACCATTTGAAGGGAATAAATGGTGACCCCTTTATGGGTGAGCTCGAGTCCTTCTTGTCCCGGGTGCCAGACGAGGGCCAGGGAAGATCGCAGTTGCTTATTTAGTTCAACAGCTGCTGCGTTTAATCGCTCCAGCCCTGGCTCTGCCCGCCGTTAATTGACTTGCAGCAGATGTAGAGCTACAGCCACAAAGGACTTTCCCACACAAGCCTCTTGTCGCTACCTTTGGGTCGCTCTTCAGCTGGCTGCTCCGTACCTGTTTTCTTAGGGATCTAACCCATTTTTGCCCTGTTGGGGGGGGAAGAAAAGAAGCCTTTTCTCATAAGGCGGGGCCCCGGAGGGCTACGGGGTGAAATTCCCATTTCAGGCTTTGTTTCTTGAATTTTAATTTAAATTTTTTTTTTTTTGGTGGCTTTAGACTAGGAGTGGCTCCTCTTTCCTGAAAAGACGTGCTAGAGCACGAGAGCTACGCGCTGGGAGCGGGGATTTACTGCCGTAGAAAGCGGAGGCACACAATGGCTGCCTCCCTCCTTTCTCCTGTGACTCCGCACAGGCTCCGAGGTGGCTCTTCCCGAGCTGGCGGAGGGATGGAGCCCTGTCCCTCTCCCTCTCCGGCAGCTCAGATCTCCGAGGCTGCAGCCCCCCCGGGGGCTCCTCCTGCCAGCTTAGGCCCCTCCATTTAATGGCCTGCTCCTAATTCCCACCTAATCGCTGCCCCTGCTGTTTTGGCTGGCAAAGAAGATGGAGAAAAGCCAGGAGAGGTGTTTGCCCAACTGGCACCACCCTGGCAAGGAAGGGCCTGGGGCAAGGACCTGCCCGGCGCTTCCGCAGCCCTTGAGGGAGGTAGAAACGCTCAAAACTCTTCGTTTTATGCAGCACATCCTCCTAGCAGTAGTGGGAAACTAAGGCAAGTGACCTTCCAAAGGCAGCAGGGTGCTCATCCCTCGTCATCTGGGGGGCTTAAAAGAAAAAAAAAGAAAAAAGTGTTTTAAATGTAGGCACTGTGGTCTGTAAATTCGTTCTGAGCTTGCTGGCGGGCTGTCATGCGAGACACAGCTGCTTTGTGCCCCGGCGAGACGCCGTGCAGCATCGCGGCAGCCATTTTAAGGAGCGCGGGAGGAGGAGGAGGAGGAGGAGGACTGCGGCCGCAGATCGGCGTGCGCGATCCAGCAGGGGAGACTCCAATTGTGCAGTTGTTTTTGTTCAAGGAGGAGAGGATTTCAATTGTCTGGTGGAAAGGATAACTGAGTTTCCCGGAGTATTACTGCAGCGATGGAAGTCAACTGTTGCCAGGCAAAGCTTTCTCTTAAAGAGATGCGGCTTATGAACCTTTTGTGTCCCTTTCAGGTGTGATTCAGTTGCAGACTTAACCCGCTCCCAGTTGTATTAAAGAATTTTTTTCACTGGAATACCAGACAAAACCCACTTCAGTTCATCCAAAAGATACTCCCTTCCCATACCTTATTGCTCCTTTTCTGGCTTAGCATTGCTTTCGGAGCATCGGCTGCATGCGGCGCCGTCGTGCCCATCACGCCCCAGCCCCAGTGAGCAGCAGCGATGCTGCCGGAGGAGAACCCAGCTGTAAGGTAGGAGAGACAGAACTGCCTCCGTGACCCGTAGTAGAAGAGCTGCGAGCAAACAAAACCCACGGTATTTCAACTTGCCTTTTCTGGAGAGAAAGGGCACGTGGAGAATTTCAAGGCTATTTTATGAAACGCAGAGGGGGAATAAACGTCTACAGAAGAAATTAACGCACCGTTTCACATGCAGCACAGAGCGCGTTCCAAACAAAATGCTTCAGGGACCATTTTGCTTCGTTTGAACCAACACATCCAGCCCTCCTTGTGACGGAGGGGGGAGCAATCACGGCTCACCTCGCTGTTCTTTCCAAAGCCTTATCACAGCTGCCAGGGCTTGTGGCTGGGACCTACAGCACGGCGCGATGGCGACCCAGGTACCGCGCCATTTCCCAGCAATAGCTGTGAAAAGAAACGCAACTCCCACTCTAACCAAGCGTCTCCTCTCAGCACAAAGTAGTACAAACTCACGCCAACCATAGAAATGTACCAGTTTTATTACAAAGGTTCTCAAAATTCAAAATAAAAGCATCTTTAAAAAACCACAATATATCCCCCCCCCCGACACAAAGATACACTGATCTCTCTCGCTTCACATACAAACACTGAAGAGCGGGAGTGACACGTCACTCGGATTCAAAAAGACTAAAAAACTCACGGTGGAAAAGGGGGAAAAAAGTATTTAAAAAAATAAAACATTTAAAAAAATAACCTGTGTTAAGTTAGCAGCATTATTAGAGTTGAACCCATCCGCAGCGCTCCGTGGGAGGTACAGATCCTCTTACGGCCAGAGGAATCCCCCTGAGAAAGGAGAGCAGCGAGTCAAAACTGCCTGCCCAACTTCTGCAAAGCATTTCACCAAAAGCTCACCTGATGATCAGCTGTACAAAAGGAGACGCAAAAGAAAGGCCAGTTCTGGTCACGAAAGCCCTCTGGGCGTGAGATAACGCGTGGGAGGAGGAAGAGGAGCAGTTACAGAAACGTACAGAGCCCCATCTGCTGTTCCCTTGTAACGGTAACAGCTCCGAGGGCCGATAAAAAGCTTCTCCGTGTTTACTGGCCTTGAGAGCAAGACAGAGGAACGGTTCTGTTCGAAAACATGTGTACTTCACTTCAGAGTTTTCCCGTGAGTGTCACAAGAGGTTTCAGCCGGGATCGGCCTTTAGGGAAGTTGGGAATTTCTGCAGTGGTTTGAGCCCAGGACACAGACCAGTGCTGAGAAAGCACACTGCGGCACGCGTAGCCCAGGGGAAACGAGCAGGAAAAGCAAAGCAGGCGGCCAAACGGGCAGTGACTCGCTTCCTCCCCCAAAGAGGGGCATAGGTATAGAAAAAAAAGGTATAAAAATTTCACCCCTTCTCTTCCTCCAGAGGCATAATGCTGCCCCACTAACGGGATGGGCAAGATCTTGGAAAATGTTAACCGCCAGATTTGGGTGATTTTCATTCTGCATTTTCCAGATCCGCACCTGCCGGGCGCTCGGGCTGATTCACCAAAGCGCTTTTCGGATTGCTTTTAAGCTGCTTCGTCTCTTTCCACAAGTTTGCTGCAGGGAGGTAGCCAACTCTATTCAAGAACTGCACTATTTGACCCTGAGAAGCGGCACCAGCTTGCAGTTACTTGCCACGGTGGAATCGAACTGAAGACCAAAGGAATAGTCAGTCTCTCACAGGCTTCGTTTGGGAACTCAGATTCTCCCACCAAAAAAAAAAAAAAAAAAAAAAAAAAAAGAAAACCAAGAAAAAAAAGGGGGAAAAAAAAAACCAAAAAGAAATTTCATGGCCGTCTTTCCACCTAACCTGAAATGCAGATGCTACTTCTACTTAAATTATTCTTTTCCAAGGGTGGTTATTTCAGAGGAGAGTGTAAAGAAAGGAAGTGATTTCTTTTTAGACACACTAAGGAGAGGCAGTGGAAGGCAAGAGTGAAACGTCCCAGTCACCAAATCTGGGCAGTGCAGGTCTGTCTACTCCGCAGAATCCTCCCTCTCTGCTCCCAGCGGAGTGCAGCAAGGAATAATTTACAGTTCTCAAGTCATTTATATATTTATATAGAAATATATACAGAAACATATATAAAATATAAATCCTGTGGAATGGGAGGCAACCAGAGAAGCTAACCTACGACAACTACGCACTGACAGGGACTGTCCAGCTGCAGCCATCTTAGGTGGATTTCGTCTCTTCCTTCACCCTGTGGAGGCAAGCAGTGAAGAATCTGGTTGAAACAGGCAACTCAGGCTGTGCCCAAGCTTTAGCAACACGCCAGAGCCGCAACCTGAAAAGCACTCCTTACGTGGCCCATCTCATCTAAAACTTGTTAACATGTCATTGAACAAAGGCACTGTATTTTTGAGCCCTTTTCACCGAGCGCTCTGCTCTCCCAGCGCTTTAGGAGGCGTGCTGCATGCCAACTTCTTCCGTGACAAACTACCACGTCTCTCCTCCAGCCCCTCAAGCTGTGCAACATCCCACTGGGGGCACAGGTAAATGCACAAGGAAGCAGAGGCCCAGCCATTTAATCACCACGCCAGGAGACAGGGCTCACCCTTTGGGTTCTGCTTTCTCCTCTTTTGCTTTTTCCTCTTCTTTCTCATCTAGGGGGAAAAAAACCAAAAACACACAGTAGTGCAGTAGGAAAAGTACATGCCAGGCAAAGTTCCACAGAGCTGGGAGGTCCTCTAGTCCTAGCTCTCATGCTTACCTTTCTTCTCCTCTTCTTCCTTTTCCTCTTCTGTTTTCACACGCTTAGCTTTCTTAAAGTTGGCAACGTTTTTGCGCCCTCCTTCCCCTTCGTCTTCAGAGTCAGAGAATTCTTCATCACAGGATATTCTCTTATCAGAATTGCGGACTGAGCGTGAAGAGGACAAGAGGTGGTTTGAGCAGATTTAGAAGTCGGGGGCACCAAGCACTAACTTCTCCAAGTATATCTACACACCGGAATGAACTAACGAGCCTACGTAAGTCAGAATCAGACCATGATAAAAACATTTTGTCTTTTTACCTGCCGTATCTTTTAACCCATCGCTCCTAACTGCTCATGCCTAAGATCCAAGATCACAAGTATGACTTGGATTAGGTACAGCGTGATGCCTAGACTTGACAGCGAAAGCAGGTTAACCAACCTCACACTGAGAAAATCTGGCTGCCAGATCTAAAGGCCATCAGCCAAGCTGGATATGAACTAGCATTTTCACTGTGGAAGACAACTTCTGGGATCAAACCTGACAGCCTCCCAGAAAGTACCCTGCCACAGCACCTACACCACTGTTTAAATTCTCACCTTAAAGCCTAGGTTCTCCCATTATGGAAATCATCTGGCAAAAGTGCCATTTCTCCAAAGAACAAGAAATCTACCAGCTCTGCGGTGCTCAGCATCATTGCGTTACCTTACAAAATCAACCAGAAAGGTGGGAACAGATTCAAACTGAAGGACTCCGGAGTAGAGATACATCTAAATCGTATATCCTCCTCCCTTTACGAAGGGAACTCAGTTTAGAGCCTGCGCCCTGCTCCAGCTAACCGATCCTGTTCAGTTTTGCACCCACAGGCTCTGAACAGTGCAATTCCCAGCCGGGCAACGCAGCTATGCCAGAGACAAGCACATACTTGAAATGCGTTTCTCAGGATCTTCTTCCTCTTCATCTCCACTGTCTTCCTGAACAGCATCCTCAGGAATTGGCTGCATCTGGACGCCAGGGGCATGAGGCAGCATGCGCAGATTCTCAAAGAGACGTTGCCTAGAGCCAGCCAGGAAAGGAACACCTCCGTCAGCAAGATGCCACCCACGGCTGCGAAGCCCCCGGTCGAAGGTGTCAGTCTCGCGAAGAGGAGCAAACACTTACTTGATCTTCTCAAGATACTCATTGGTATTCTGGTTAGTCATGTTCGAGGGACTGATGTGGAGCTTAAAGTCTGGTCCAAAGTACTCAAAATAGTCATTATATGGAAGCTCTGCAGGCAAGTTAAAAAGGAATAAACACCAAATTACCACCGGACTGGTGACGAAATACCACAAACACATTGTATTTCTACAGAAAAGCACAACTGCGTTTACCTAGGCATAGGAGCCGAAGCTCTCCTAGCCCAAATCCAGATCAAAGCAGACAACTTAGCAACAATGCAGTCAAAGCTTACTTGGCAATTAAACACTATCAGTGCACACAAAAGTTTTCAGCAGAAGGTCATCTCATTTCAGTAAGACGGCAAGGCTGCTCGGTACCTTTTGCTGGACAGGAGAGCTACAGGACTAGAATGCAAACAAGAACAGCTACTGCAAATCAGGACATCCAAAAGCTCTTCCACAGTAATAATCAAGAGCTAATGAAATATCTTAGGGCTGCCACCTCTCCCACAGCACCATCAGTTCCCTGAGCTTTGTTACTAGAGTGTCATTGTCCCTTAGTCTTGCTTCAAAGGCTCCAGGGCAGAGTTACCATTGGGAATTTCAGTGTCCAAAGCCACAGCAGTCTCATAGGTCCAGCATCTAGCCACGTTGCGGATTGTATAGCCACCTCCTCCCAGCATCAGCATCGGCAAATTAAAACTTTTTACAAACTCCACACACTTGGCATGACCTGCAGGAAAAGCGGGGGGTGGGGGGAAGGTCATAGCCTCATGGCATGAGAAGAACAAACTTTTCAATGAAGTGTAATTCTGTCAGTTATGGCAGTTCAACACAGGCACCGCACGGTACTCTTACCTTTGATGGTCAGATTAAAACAACCCAGCCTGTCCCCTGACAGAGAATCTGACCCGCACTGCAAGACAACTGCGCTAGGCTGGAACGTCTCCATCACTTTAGAGATCACCTAAACAAGAAACCCGTTGTTACGCGCTCTCCATAGGACAGTGTCACAGCCACGCAGCAATGGCCATGTCAGCAAGTGACATGAAGACATCCCTAGTGTTCCCACAGCTGCTGACTCCCCTGCATTGGTAACAGTGATGCTCTTACAAAGAGAAGCTTACTGACGACAGGCTGCCATTGTTCGGGAGGAATATAGCCCCTGAAGAGTCTTATCACAGAGGCATGAATGAATCTCCCCAAAGAACGGCTCCATGAGCCACCCAATGACAAATATGACCCACAAAGAATCACTCAGCAAAGACGTCTTCACTTACTGGTTTGAATATTGCTTCATAGGACTCATCATCAATGCCGTCCCGGAGGGGATAGTTGACAGCGTAGTACTTGCCTTTGCCTGCACCAATATCCTATTAGATTGAAAGACAGGAGAGACCACAAGTCACCAGAGAACCAACTACAGCACGTAAATTGTGCCCCAAATTAGGAAGGGAAGTTTGGGATTCCATCAGTGCAATCCGAACGTAAGCTGGGGCTCTCATGGGCAAGTACCGTCCCGGCAGAAGGCAGCAAGAGTCAGTTGACTCCAACAGCAGCTTATTTGGCCAAAGTGAGTGCATTTGGCCCCGAGTGCTCAGAGAAGAAAAATCTACAACTGTCACCACTTCCATGTCGCTGTGGGCACACAAGCTCTCGCTTCACTGGCAAAAACCACTCTCTTACACGGCAATAAAACCAGCAGCCAAAATTCTAGTTCCACACCTGTACGCTCTGCAGACGCGCAGAGCCCAAAATACCACTTCGTGGTGACCGTGCAGTCTAGTAACTGGAAGAATCTATTTTTACTTTAAAATATATACATTTTTACATTTCCATTATCTCTTTCATACACAAGTGCTTTATAAAAAAAATTATTATTTCACTTATGCTGCAGAGTGACTGCACCAGGAAAGAATGTTGATGCTGCACACAAATTCACATCACCAGCGCCAAACTCTGGGAATTTAGATCAGAAAAATGTAACTCTACTAAAAAACACATAAAAAACCGTAAAGAACCTTTCACCCCTGAGAACAGCATTCTGGCAATGTCAGAAGTCACAAAGCGAATCACACCTGCATCTAACTTGAAAGAGCGCCACAGTTAACACCACGATTCATTAACATCTAGAACTGACTCACAGGAGGAAACGCCAACAAGATAAACCAAGACACACAAAGTACTCCCTCATAAACTCTCACCCAAAAGCTCGTGTGACCAAGCTTAGTTTGCAAGTACCTACAGATGACCAACGTGCCACCTTCAGAGTCACTTTTCTGAGCATAATCCCACCAGAAAGCTGCTGAGAGACTGATATCAAAGCCTTGGTTTTACTACCATACAGGCCATGACGGCAGCAACAAAGCGCCGAGAGCCGAGCCAGCTGCCTCACATATACACCTTTGCTCTCAGAAAAAGGATGCCACTTTGAGAGCGGGAAAACCCAGGACAGCAGTGATTCTAGTTAAATCAGTACGACAGCAAACAGATGGAAGAGACCAAACTTCAGGGTAATTTTCTGCAAAGCCTTCACTCTCACCCGCAGGTCCCCTGTTCCGGGGAAGTACTCTCCGTACTTATGAAAGGACACGGTCATGACACGGTCTGTGGTATAAAAGGCTTCCTCCACGCCATCTCCGTGGTGAATATCAATGTCAATATACAGCACTCTCTGGTGATACCTAGGATCAGAAAAAAGTCAAAATGCTGCATTTCTTCAGAGCGGATCTGCCTTCACCAGCAGAGCACATGGGAGGAGAGCAAGGAACTTGGTGCTAATGCCCAATGCACAGCCACCAGCCAGCTCTCTCCAGAGTCTACAAGCAAAAGAGCTGTGGAGAACGGACATGTGCCTTGGTCAGCAGTGGCACAGTGCCACAGAGGAAAATAAAGTGGCTTTTGCTGCTGCAACTGATCTTTGAAGGCAGACTCAACTTAGTTTATTCAGATTCAGCCAACAGGCTGCATTTTTACGTCCAAGCCTCCCACTGAGGTTTGCCTTGAGCCAAAAGCTGTCACATATTACAGCTGTGTCCCCTTTTCCAGGGTGGGCGGTAGAGAGAAGGGTCTAAGAGCAACCACACAAGGCTCCAAGCCTTCTGCCTCCTGCACAGTGCCACCACTAGATATACCCCTTGGGGAGAGAGGGTACCACATCCCAAATAATAGCTGATTAAGCCCTCCCAGGAAAACACAGCTAAAAAAAAAAAAGCAACAAAAAGAGCAGACTGGGAAGAAAGTGCTAAGGACTCAGAGGAAATGCAGCAGAACAGACAAAGAAAAGGAGTAAATAGTACTGCCCGTACTTTAGGAGCTCCAAGATAGCTAAGACGATATCGTTGACATAACAGAAGCCAGAAGCCTCCGACTTTTTAGCATGGTGAAGGCCTCCCGCCCAATTCACAGCAATGTCTGTCTGTTGCTTGTTCAGCTTCACAGCACTGGCTGTTGGGAGAATTACAAAATGTTAGCGTGTCAGCAAAGGCCCCGTGACAGAGACCGAGGGGCAAAGCACAGGTCCCTTACGATCACATCATTGCTCATGGGTGCGTTTGGAGGTACTTTACAAAGCACAAGCCCAAGGGTTTAACGCTGGATGTCTCAACAAACTAAGAAAAGGCAAGGGAAGAGAAACGCAGCCTCTGTTTTGCCTGCACACACTTTTCACCGCTTCCCACGTTTGCCTGAGAGCACAAAATCTGCACAAACAAGTCCACAGCGTTCTGGCTGGGGTCACTGTTGAAGACAGCTTAGATTTCTCGGTGCTCTGAACAAAAGATTTTAATGAAAGGTTTTACCCAACATATATTTAGGTCATCCACTGAACATGCATGTAGGTAAAGGAAGTTCTCTTCCCCCAGCCCCTTCATAAACTTTCTGCAAATTTTGCAAGTCTCCCAGGATGAAAACAGACGATACGTTCTGTGGAATCTGCAGCCTTGGGACCAGGGAGCGTAGCTACTTCAGAGAACGCTGCAGTCAGTACTTGTGCGTACGGCTGAACCGTGTTACAGGAAATAAAGGCTCCCAGATGTCATTGTGGGAGTAGCAGCCACAAAGCTTTAACGCCTGAGCACAGTAACACAGTTCCGCAATACCCACTATTTCTGCAACAAAGTATTTGAAAACAGTGAAAGAAAGAATTCTAAATGCCCCAGCTTTCAGGTTCAGGTTCTATTTTGCCTCCTGTCCAGAGACAGTGCCTTTTTGTTAAAAACATCACATAAAGTCACCCGTTTCTTTCATTTCCAGGTTATGCCCGCCCAGAGCAAGGGCGGGCATACATACAGACATACAGACAACTTTTTTGTCTGTAAATCTCACGTTGATTTTTTTATTAAACCCCTGTTGCTGCTGCGGTTTTGTTTAAGCCTTTGCTGGCAATGTTGTTACACCACTCACAGAGTCCATCACCTATTCAGCGAATTAACTTGGACTAGTGAAGATACACTGAACAAATGCAGAGGAATCTGTCAATATACAAGGCTTGAACTCTCGCATGGGAAGAAATCTAATCACTAAGGAAGTCAGAAAGAGGTGGACAGGGCTTCCCCACCTCCACCTGCAACAATTTATTTCCTAGAGAGAAGTACATTACATACCTCTGCTTAAGAGAAAAAGAAAAGAAGGTACGACTTGGGAGCTTACCAACTGAGCCTCCAGCAGAGAGCTGACAAAACTCAAACAACCCATCAAACACAGGGCAGTCTTCCCCAACGTTAACTTGAAAAGAATACAAAAGAGTTAGTAAGACAAAACCACAAATAAATGGGAAAGCTTATACCACCACTCTGACTTAAAAAAGCTAACCACGTAAGCAACCAAATGTTTTAAACAACGAACTACCACACACAAATAATAAAGCATTAACGTAATCAACCTGAGGGTTGCCTGATGAAGCAAAAAGGTTGCTGCTGTAGGGAAGATGCTCCTGACTTGTAAGAAAAAAAGGAAAGCGGGTCCCAGGAGCTTTGGCGAGAACCGCACGCCATCTACCGGGGTGCGCTACGAGGGATCCAGAAACCAGTCCATCATGTTGGAAAATGAGAGGGCGGAGAGGAGATGCTATCAATAAGCGCTTTGTAACACCGATACTCATCCTCAGCAGCAGCTCAAGCCGCGCTTGTTGAGACGGCACATTTATGGTATTCTGCTCTGCTCCGGCAGCACACGCTGGTCACCACGGGCACACGCGGGCCGTGCAAAACAGGGGCCAGCACCCCGCGCCACCTCACAGGCACTGTGCCTTCGGGGGGGAATAGTGCTATTTCCCGCGACAGAGCTGACCCTGAGCTCCGTTACACAACCCCACAGCAAGCGAGAAAGGTTTTTGCTCCCGTTTCCTGCTGTATTGCTGACAAGGAGTGGGGAAAGCAAAGAGTGCCAGCACTGCAGGAAAAAGTGGGGACATGGCAGATAGTGGGGTGTACCGGACAAGAAGTTTACATCCACATCTGTTCTGTTACACTCTGTACATTCCTTTCACTTCACATCAGACAGTTTTTAAGTGCTCAGCAGTACTGTAGTTTTGGCCTGTAATTTCTACTGTAAATAGTTTCACGATTAAAAATAAAAGTAACAACAGACTTGTACTGAATCTAGATTTTGCAAGATTTGCTTCAAAAATAACAACAAAAAAATAATCTGTATTTTTGCAACAACATCTGTAGAATGTTTACTTCTGTGCCTAATGAGAAAGGCACAAACAACACAGTTCTTCCAGCATTAGAAACTCGTCAGGGCAGTCTCCACAAAGACTGTGTGATAAGGGAGTCTGAATGGTCCCAGCTCGGGACAGGGATCTCTGAAAAGGACAATACCCATCAGGAGGCCCAGAAGGAAGCAATTGTTCCCACTTTCCAATTGTTTCAGCAGGGCATGGCAACTGGCAGTGACTGATTAATTAATTCCAAGAGGTGGCTGGAAGGTCTCCCTGTTAAGTGAGCAGAATTCAAGTCACCAATTTCTGCACGCTTTCCATTACAACAAATTAAACTTCTTGCCCTTTAGATTACAGAGCCGTCTTCCCAAGTCCTCGGGGAGGCAGCACGGCATCAGCAGAATGAAACCAGAGGCTGTTCATTACCTTCACTGCCCCTCAGAACTTTGTGGGCAGCGCTGACAGTATTTGAGGGCATCCCTCTGCTATACCTGGCAAAGACAGGAGCTGCTGGGTAAACAGAAGGCAATTGGGCTTTTTCCCACCAGGAGATTCAAAGCAGCCAAGACTGCTAATGAGGCGTGTTAATAACAGGGGTCCATCACTTGACCGTAGGCATAAAGCTCTGGTGGAAGATGAGAGGCAGATGCCCCTTCTTCCTTGCAATGGGTGGGTGAGGAGCTTCGTATCCAGGAGAGCGCAACCAGAGAGAGCCAAGCATTAAAGGTGGAACCATCCTTACGGAAACCCTAGCAGCTATCCTCCCCACAAAGGGAAAGCTGGAGCACCAAGCAGGCTACGGAGATCTGCCACTGCCCTTGGGAGCGGCGATCTCATCTCCTGTATCCCTAATCTCTGTTCTGAGCCTCCTCTGCTAGTTCTCTAGCTACACAGAGGCTACTATTTTGCAGATCTTGTTGAAGAAAAGCTCTGTTCTCCTCATGGTTAAGATCAATTTTCATATTTTGCCTCCTTCAGGTAAAAATAGTTCTGTGGCAGTACAGAAAATGTTGACTACCAGAGAGAGCAGAGTGGGTGTTTATGAGCCGTATCTGCTTCAGGGGTAAACAGTTCAGTCTGTGTAAATATGTACTTTGGTATATGTCATTTGGTATATTAAGGCATATCATTTACTGTAGGAAGTCTTTCAATGTATATTACTCATGAACCATATTACCCATTGCTCTTACATGCTTGTGCCTTAATATCTGTCCCCTTCAGCTCACACCAGGTTTCCAAGTGCCTCGACTTCAGACTCAAGACCTGTATTTCTTCTAAATTGGAGATTACACTTCACGTAAATGAACCCCATGGGCTAACAACTTTTTTCTGCTCTCAAGGACTGCAATGTGCAAGGCCAAAATACTGTTTTGTCTATAGTTCCTAGAAACCTAGTTTGCTGCAGTCATTGCAGCTCAGAATCGCAGAGACACCAAAAAGAAAGGCTTCTGTAACATTAAAGTCGCCATTAAAGAGCCCTTCCATGGACCGGAGAAGCTGGAACAAGAGATTAGCTCACAGAATAAGTCATTCTAACACAAAGTGGACAGGTATCATTGTGCATCTCAACCCTCTCCCACTTCCAAACTGACATTGTCCTGAAAATCCTTCAGAGTTACTGCAGATTTTGGACACAATTGATGAGTTGATATTTTTTTTTGTTTATTTCCCTTAAATTACACAACCGTTTCCCACCTCGATACCTCTGGTTAAAGATAAGCAATTACACAAAATAGATGCAGCTCATAAATGGAGCAGTTCAGTCATCTCTAAGCCAGGAAGGCAATTTAGAAGAGTTTTACTCAGAAGACAAGACCAAAAAAAGACAGTCATGTCAAAGGGTTTTCCTCAGTTTTCTAGTATATTGGCTTGAAAGCGCCATTTTTAAAATGCTTGATTTAACAGAAAAATGAAAAACAAAGTCAGGAGAAAGACAGTTTCCATGGCTCTTCCTCCTCGCTTTATCGCAAACCTCTAAAGCTGGCCTAGGATTCCCAGAACCACAAATTTTAACATTGGCAGGAATGACAGCACTACGCACATAACTTACATCTTTGCATCTGCTTGCTGTACTCGGACATGTTATCTGGGCGAATAGACCTCAGAAATTTTATGTAGTCATCACTGTGGTACTTGGTCATTTCTTCTGCATTTGCCTTGTGAGGGCGCTACAAGGACAACAAAAAAAGCAGCAAGGCTTGTTTTGAAACATACCTCTCTCCCCAGTTCCCACTTCCAACCTCTGCCAGTCTCAGATTTACTCCCAGGAACAGCAAAAAACTCAAAACAGCAGCATTAAAAAAGAGAAACTTATTTTCAAAGGCAAGAATGCCATTACTGGAGACTGAAATGTATTACATATCTAGACAAAGAAAACATTTAAGTTACAGGGAGAAATGCCATTTTCAAGTCTGCAAAGCTTACCTGAAGCAAAGAACATCTCACTACAAGCAATCAGAGAAAAACATAAATACATCAGCACAACTGTTTATTTTTTTTTTCCTTTCCTTTTTGGCTCATCAACAGACAACTTACAAGTCTGAAGCATCAAAATTAAATCCTGACACGTAAACTAAGATCTTTCATATATATTCCTCTTCATCACCAGCCCTACACTTACATATATCTCCATCTTCCTGTATAGGCCGTAGTTCAGCAGTAGGTTGTGGGTCATCCGGATCCTGTGGGGTTTCATAGGATGTCCTTGGCCATAATAGTAGTTTCCAACATCACCTGGGAGCAGAAATGCCTTTGTTACAGCAGAGAAACCTATGAATTCCTTCGAAGAGAATCACAGCCAAGCCACAAGAGCCATCCGGTCATCTGTCATTTTAACTGCCCTTCAGCAGTGCAGCACAGGGGACAGGGTTTCCCAGCTTGTTTGCACAGGTATCTCCGTGGATTCATAAAAGTTTATCCTAGACTCAAATAAGACAGACATGTGGAAATCAGAGCATGGCCAGACGAGGAATTTTTTAATGCCAGTTCTGGGGAAGGCAATCCAGGTAGAGTCTGCGCAACCACCATCACACTGCACGAGTTAAAGAGGAGGGAGCTCCAGCTTTCTCGGGCACCACATTTGCCTGTTCTCCCTCAGCAAGTGACAGCTCTCCAGTGTCCTCTATGATATCTCACGTTTACAGAGCTCACGGGTTTCACCGAGAAACGCGACCACGCTCTGAGCACAAAACCGCAAGCCAAGAGGCATGCAAGTTTAATCCCGGCTCAGACAATGACTCACCAGCCGGCGCACGTAGCCTCTTTGCCTCAGTTTCTTACTATTTACCTAACAGAAACCAGGTAGAAAGCAGCTAATTCTGTGGATAAGCAAACAGCAGCGCAGCTGTAGTTTTACAGCTCCAATCATTTTCACCCTTTATTATTGCTTCAAATCCTTCAGAACAACCCCGGTCCCCCCCAGCCGCACACCCACGTAGATGCACCTGACGAACTATTCTGTGTGCACCAGCATTAATGAAGTTACCTTCCTGCAAACATATCCCACAAGTCATCTCTGTACACGGGTTTTTTCCTACCTAGCAAAAGCTGAGCTCGTGCTGCACTCTCCCACTGTAGGCATCGCTAATTTTTTCCCCCTCCTCTCCCAGGGTACTTATTTTCATGAAACCTACAGAAATTTAACTTTCAGATTACTACCTCCTGCCTGATTTGGCCGTGAGAGGCAGAGATTCAAAAGTTGCCAAGAGCAGGAAAGGCGCAGACAGCCACACGCAGCAGCAATACCACACAAGCCTCATTTTCTTGGGAAACCAGACTAAGTTGTTCATGTAGTTGTACAACTCCCGATCGGTTTAGGAAGCAGCAGACCCAATCCGGTCTGGCAGGTGACTCAGTTGTGAGTATTAATATTTCATCACCAATCTTAACATTCAGGAGAAACTGCTACTTCCTCGCAGCACACAGCTGTAGTTTTTTAGTTTTTCCTCCTGTGGACGTGGCCCTGTTTTCAGTCAAAGTAGATGCAAATGGTGCAAATTCTACACCCAAACAATTCTGCTGCTGGAGTTTACCTGTCCGTGGCACTACGGTGAAATAGGGTGTTCTTTGCATGAAGGTATTTTAGTCAGGCAACTATCCCTACAGTAATATCAGGTTAAATCAAGCTCTGGGGACCTCACTAAGAGATGCTCAAGACCGTATCTAGAAAATACAAGCACAAAACTACGCGAAGCTTTGAAAAATCATCATCATCATCTTCACTTCAGGCTGTCAGTGAAGTGCCCTGGGCAAACCCCAACTTCCAGACACTGTTTGTGTTCACTCTGCTAAACACATCCCACCGCGAGTCCTACAGAGCAGCAGACGAGCTTCTCTGCTCGTGGACGTCAGCGCGGATTAAGGGTGTGTGAACTTAACGCATCGCTCTTCCTGTCTGCCGGGGTGAAGCAAGCCCCTACACAGGGAGCTGATAAAGGAGAAGTTCAAGTTCAAACGCTCCCACACACCCTCAGCACCCCTCAGGATTTCCATGTACGACCCTTACAATACCCGAGTACCTTTTCCCCATCCTTTCCATCCCACCTAGACCCTTCCCTGCAGCCCAGGTTCCTTCTCTAGCACAGGATGCCCTCCCGCCATCTGAAATGCGTGGCTCAAGGAAGAGACCCACACGCCATCTGAAACAGCACCCAGGACCTCCCTTCGGGGAATTATCACACTAGACTGCGCTGCTCTAACCTCCCTGCATGGAAAATAAAAGACCCTAACAACCTGGCCTCCCACAACTGCAGATTATGCCTTCCCTGACAATAAAAGCACACTTTCACCCTAGGACACGCTGTGGATGTTTGCCAGCCGCTCGTAAAAGGGCAGGGGAAACAAGGCACTAAAACCTCACCACAGAGTAAATTAGCGAGGGCAGCTATAGACAAGAGTGTATAATACTAACTTCACGGAGCTACCGTGCAATAAAGACTACAAGGATAACACCTCCGCTTAGCATTTTCAAACAAAGTGACTGGTTGTTTCATATTTAAGACATCACTGTGTGCCTTTAAAGATTATAGCTTGTTGGAAAACTGACAAGCTTCTTTGTGAACATGTTATATTCCAAGGACAGGGATAAGTTTGGACATAGAGACCTTTTTTGTTTCTCCCAACACCTAGGTTGCATGCACAGGTATGGCATTCCGGCACTCCCTGCAAGCACTCTTTAAGTTTAAACCAGGCATTTTAGGTCCCAGGGCTCCCGCATCCACGTTTTGATATGATGGGTGTTGCACAGAGGTCAGTTGCGTGGTGAAATTGGGCTTGGTTTGGCTGCACCCAGAGCTCTGATTCAGACTCCTCCTTGCCCTGCCCTCCTGAAGGCACCAGCTGAGTCAGAGACCCTGCAGAACTGTCATTACAGGTTACGAGCCTACTGCTTAGATTTACTTTTCTAGAGAAATAAAAGCCCTCGCTATATGCCTGACACATACAGCAGTTTAAAAGAGCCTGCTTTACTGCTTGAACACTGAGCACATCCACTTACCAGGAAAAAGTAGCAAGAAGAAGTTTTTATTTGATTTCACAGACTAAAAAACACCATGAAACAGAGAATTGCACAATACCTTTCACAGAGAGCGATCACAAACTCTATTAAAAATGAGCTCGCCCATCACCGAGGCACCAAGTCGCCCCTCCAAAGGGGAGGTGGTTGTGAACGCACAGCGGCGATGAGACTGTGATTTCTCCCACAGACTATGGGGTAGGAGCAGGGAAGCCGCACACAACGCTCAGCTTGGGATTTGGCCAGCTCTAACACCCCGTTATTTCCCTACCCCGACGGGATGATTACAAAGCCCCAAAGCAGCGCTTCCCCAGCCTCATAAAAGGAAAGAAGAAAAAAAAAAAAAAAAAGCCAGTCTACAATCCAGCTAAGTTCAGAGCCAGAATTAAACAATGCTCCTAGACACAGGAACTCCCTACAACCAACCAGGCTGTCAGTCTGGCTCCCAGCGCCTTCAGGTTTGTCCCTTGCTTGACAGCAAAGCCGCTGACCCAAGCGGGAGCTTCAGGAGTGCCTCTTCCTCTTAATGCGGCTCAAGGAGCCTTCATCCCCCTGCAACCCATCCCGTCCCCCAGCATCTCCCCGCGTGCTCCCCCATCCACCCAGAAACCTCCCTCAGGACCTCAGCACAGCTCCCAAAGCCTCTCTCGGCCTCGTGCCCCTCTCCCCATCCCGGACCCTTCACAGCCTTTCCCCACCTCCCAAGTCCCCAGACCTCCACGCCTCCCCATCCTGTTCTGCCCCCCATCTACCCCCAGTATTGCCCCCCCCGCTTCCCTTCCCCCCCTCCAGCGCTCTCCCATACCCTCCCATGCTCCCCCATATCCATCCTATGCCCTCCAGTGTCCTCCCCCACCAACCCCACTGCAGTCCCCACATGGTCCTGCCCCCCCCACTGCCGCCCCCATCCCTCCCCATCCCCCAATATCCACCCCTCCACCCCCCACTGCAGCCCCCAGTGACCCCCATTACCCCTCCCACCACCCCCAGTGCAGCCTCCAGCCCCTCAGTGACCCCCAATATCCATCCCAGGAGCCTCAGGGCAGTCTCCAGACCCCCAGTGACCCCCATTACCCCTCCCACCATACCCACCGCAGCCTCCCAGTGACCATTACTGCTCCCACCAGCCCTGCTGCAGCATCCAGCCCCTCTGTGACCCCAAATATCCATCCCACCACCCCCACTGCAGCCCCCAGACCCCCATTACCACTCCACCCCTCAGTGCAGCCCCCAGTGACCACCATCGCCCCTCCCACCACCCCAGTGCAGCCTGCAGCCCCCCCCGTGACCCCCACTACCCCTCCTGCCACCCCCAGCCCCACATTTCCCAGTGACCCCCCCACCCCGCTCACCCCCCCTCACAGCCCCCACCCCCCACGTCCTCCGGTGACCCCCCCCATGACCCTCCCCCAGCCAACCCCTCACCCCCCATCCCCAGTGACCCTCATCACCCCCCCCCATCGCCCCCCCCATCGCCCTCCTCAACCCCCGCCCCCTCCCCCACCTCCGCCCCGCCTCCCCTCCCCCCACCCCCGGTGTCCCCCCCCTCCCCCCCTCGGCGATCCCCGTGGCCTCCCCCCGGTCGGTGCCCCGCAGACCCCTCTCACCATCGTAATAGTAGCAGACTTTCCGCTTGGTCCCCTGTGTCAGCGCCATTTTCCTGCCTCCCCACAGCGACGAGACCCTACCGCCGCGCCGCGCCGCGCAACCCAACCCGCCCCGGCCCGCCCCGGGGCCCGGGCCCCGCCGCCCCGCCTGCCCCGCCCACCGCGCAGCCCCCGGCCTATCGGGGAGGGGCGATCCGCCTCCTCCTTCACGAGGACCAATAGGAGACGGCAGCGGGCGGGAGAGAGCGGGCGCGGGGGAGCTAGCAGGCTAGGCGGAGCGGCGGGGTGGGGGGGGGGGAAGGGAGGGCGGGGGTGCCTGGGCTGTACCATTGCGGCGGGGGCGGGGCCGCGCGGGATGCACCATCGCTGGGGCGCGGGGGGGGCAAATGGGGAGAGGGTCCAGGTGGGCGGGGCGGAACCATTCGCGGGGGGGGGGGGGGGAACACAGCGCCAGGTGGGGCTGAACCATCCCAGGGGAGCGGGGGGGCACACGGAAGAGGTCTCCGCCGTTGCCCCGGCCCCGGTTTGTGTCGCCCGGGGTGGGCGAGAGCGGGCCCGGGGGGGTCTGACACGGCCGGGGTCGGCCTGAGGGGGGAACTCGGCCCCCAGCAGCACCCCGGGGTGGGGTTTGGTGTCAGCGGCGTCCACCCCCTGTGGGCATCACCCCACTTGCCCCACGGCAGCCTGGCTGCCCTGGGCCACAGCGAGGCCTCCCGGCCACCACGGGGGCAAAGGACTTTATTTCCCCCAAAAAACAGACAGCGGTTGGGAGGAAGAGCATCCCACGGCCGAGGGCTGGGGCAGCCATCGCTTGTGGGGGGGGACCCACCATCACCAGGGGTGACGGAGGTGGCGAGGCCCAGCAGGGCAGGGTGAGGGGGCTGGAGGCCCGTGTGGGGCTGGAGGACGGATCTGCAGCCGGGCGAGCGCAGGGACAGCGTGGTGGGCACCCGCCGGAGCCCCCTGCTCTTTGGAGTCAGTTATTGGCTTTGGCCATCCATCGCCTTCTTGGGGGGTGTGGTGAAATCCACTGCTCCAAAGATTTGAAGCGCTTCAAATCTTTACTGCTGAGGTCCGGGCAGCCTTTGCCAGCGCCCCAAGGAGACGTGTATGGAGTCTGCGGGGACCTGGGATCATCCCCGGACACCCCAGTGCGAGGGTGCCCCAGCCACTGCTGGGGTCCTCACGGCTGCTGCTGGTACTGGCCCTCGGTGGCAGTGAAGAAGTCCTCCAGCACGCTCTTCATGTACTCGAAGGTGGGACGTTCCTCGGGCCTCTCCTTCCAGCACTGCATCATCAGTTCGTACAGCTCCTGCGGGCAGTTGTCCGGCTGCGGCATGCGGTAACCGCGCTCCAGGTTCTGTATCACCTCGGGGTTGGTCATCCCTGCGAGGACAACGCGCACAGCACTGAATGTGGGTCACCCCCGTGTCGCAGGTAGCACCCTACATTTGCAAATCTCATGGGAAAGCTTCCTTCCCCCTCCACTGCCTCTGAAACCCCCCGGTGGCTTTTGGGCCGTGGCTGGCCACGTGCATTGGGAAGCGGTTGAAACCATCGCGGGCTGGCAGGGAAAGGAGCCAGATGGGGCGGCTCGGGTCGCGTGTGTGCGTGCGGGAGTGCATGCACGCACTCCTGGGTGTGCGCTTGCGTGCGTGCGTGTGCGCGAGCCCTTCTGCCGCGCAGCTGCTGGGAAATCCTGACCTGGATACGGGATCCGGCCGTAGGTGACGATCTCCGTGAGCAGGATACCGAAAGACCAGACATCGGACTTGATGGTGAACGTTCCGTAATTAATAGCCTCCGGCGCCGTCCACTTAATGGGGAATTTAGCTCCTGAAAAACAGCAGGAGGGGAGAAAATAAAACCTTACAGCTGAGCTGGAAACGTCCCTCTGTTTAATTTGATGTGACAAGCCCAAGTCAGCCTCTGTCTGTGCCCTACACCTGGGGACGAGCTGCGTTTGGTGACAGCCGCCCCCTTGCTCAGCCCCCACTGCCTGTCTGGCTACAGAGCCCCAAGCACGGGCTGGCACCCCTCCAGTGGGCCAGCACGTCTGTTCCTGCAGTAGCCACCAGATAGGGCTGTCACCCCACCAAAAGCAGGGTC
Organism: Chroicocephalus ridibundus; assembly: GCF_963924245.1. NCBI lineage: Eukaryota > Metazoa > Chordata > Aves > Charadriiformes > Laridae > Chroicocephalus > Chroicocephalus ridibundus. The sequence continues at coordinate 1,297,058 of NC_086302.1, read as the reverse complement.
GGGCGGGTATGCAGTCCCGCAGCCCCCCTCCAGCTGCCAGGGGGAGGGATGGAGGGGGGAGGACCCCCCACCTGCTGCTGCGGGGGCTGCTCCCGGGGCATCGCGGGGACCCCCAGAAGAGGTGGGTGGGGGTTTCATTCTCCTGCAATCCCAAGCTGCGTGCACCCCCAGAGCGGTGCTCGGTGGGGGGACATGTGGGGCTGAGGTGGGGGGGGGACGCACCCTCGCGAGCCGTGTACTCGTTGTCCTCGATGAGGCGGGCTAGCCCAAAGTCGGCGATTTTGCAGCACAGGGTGTCCGACACGAGGATGTTGGCAGCGCGCAGGTCACGGTGGATGTAGTTCTTGGCCTCGATGAAGGCCATGCCTTCGGCGATCTGCGGGTTGGAACAATTGCAATTAATAGCCGCGGGGCAGCCCCAGCTCCAGCCCCGGCAGAACCCTCCCCGCCAGCATCCCCGCGTCTCCGTGCCCCCTCACCTGGGCGGCCATGTCCAGCAGTTTGTTGATGCTGAGCTTGACTCCTTCCGAGGTCTTGAGGAAGTCCACGAGGCTGCCTGCAGGGAAGGCAGCAGGTCTCAGCGCTGCCTCCCCTCCCCACGCTGCCTCTCGGGGATGGGTCTTGCAGCACTGGGTTCCCCATCCCCCAAGTGAAACACCGACGGTGGGGCTGGGCAGCTCGCAGCCCCCAGAAAGGTGGGCAGGCGTGGACGGGCGGGAGACCACGCTGCCTGCAAGGGCCTTTTTCCCCTGCTGGGGCTGACCCCCGAGCTCCCAGTCATGGGGAGAGCCCTGGTGCAAAGGCAGAGTGCAGGGAGGCGAAGGATGCCAAAACAGCTCGACACATAAACACCAGCTCTGACGGCTGGACAGGAACAGCCAGGAGCTGAAGGACCACGGCTCTGCACAGCCCCCAGCCCCCCCTACCCGTGGTGGGCAGCGCCCGGGTGCCCTCACCCTTCTCCATGTACTCGGTGATGATGTAGATGGGCTCCTTCGTCACCACGGCGTAGAGCCGCACCAGCCGCGGGTGCTGCAGGTTCTTCATGAGGTTGGCCTCCGCCAGGAAGGCGCTGGGTGACATGCTGCCCTGCTTCAGGTTTTTGATGGCCACCTTGGTGTGGCCGTTGTAGAAGCCTGCGGAGAGACGGGGCGGAGCGTGACAGGCCAGAGGGACCCCATCACCGGGCATGGCCGAGGGACGCGTGGCACTAGCGGTGCTGGCCAAGGAGGCAAGCGTGGGGGCTGCTCTGTGGATCTAGAGCATCCCAGCCCGAGGCTGAACAAGCAAGAGATGTCGGAGATCGCAAAGGTTGGCTGAAGATGGGCAGAGGACCCTTGTGCCCTGGAGGACTGTTGCAGCGGGGCCAGAGGACTTTGGGGACAATCACAGCTCTGTGCTGGCCACCTCCTCGTCAAAAATCTGTAGCTGCATTTTACCACCCCAGGCAGTTATTTTTACGTGTGGCTTTCAGCCACCAGAAGGAAAGGAAGCTGTTGGTTGCTGGGCTTTGAACAGGGCGGGCAGCTGGGGGAGCTGGGCAGCGATGCCGAAGCCTGGCTCCTGCCAGGTGCCCCGAGGGGACTTTGGGGGATGGCCAGCACCCGTGGGAGCGAAGGCAGGGACCCCGCTGTGGGGCAGGGACCCCGCAGGGAGCGGGGCAGCGCCGGTGTCTTCCCCACCCGGTGGGCAGGAGGTGCTTTTGTGGCTGGGTCTCAGCACCTTTGGGGCCCCACACAGCCTCCGAGCCCGCAGCTGCTCCCAGCGTCGCAGCGGCAGCCACAACAAGGGACGTTTCCCGTGCAGGACCACGCACGGTGCTGGCGGGCCCCATGCCAAAGCTGGCAGCTGCTCTCACGGCAAGCGGAGCCGGGCTCGGTGAGAACATGGTGCAGCCCCGGTGCACGGACGCCTGCAGCAGTGCTCCCTACCTCGGCAGCAGGTGCCCGCCCGGGCAGCGGTGCAGGGGTCCGGGGTGGGAGGGATGGGAGAAGGGGGAAGCTTGGGCTGCTCTGGATAAACCAGAGCTGCCTCTGGCCTGCTCTAGCTGTTGGTTTTCTCCCTTCTTCCAGGGCCCATGTAAAATGCCAAGGTCCCACGTGTGGGGCTGTACTGGCTGCTCCATGCGAGACCCCCTCCCTGACCCCAGGACACCGCAGAGCCTGGCTGACGCTGCCCACACCGGTGCCTTCATCCAGGAGGAAGCACCCCGGTTTCACCCCGACTCACCCATCCAGACTTCTCCAAACTGCCCGGCTCCCAGCTTCTCCACCAGCTTCAGCGACTCCCGCGGCACCTCCCACTCGTCCTGCCACCACGGCTTCTGCGGCTTCTGGGTCCGGCAGGGCTTGCCGAGGCGGGTGCACAGCCCGTCGGAGCTGCCTGCGGTGCAGGGGCGGGCAGAGCCGGCGTCAGTGCAGGCAGGGGGCATGGGCACCCGGCACAAGCGAATGCCTTTGCGGGGGCACAGGGTCCTGCTTATCCCACCCCATCCCATCCCCATCCCATCCCACCCCACCCCACCCCATCCCACCCCACCCCATCCCATCCCATCCCATCCCGTCTCCCTCCCCATCCTGTCCCCATCCTAACCCATCCCCATCCCATCCCCTGCCTGCATCCCTGCCAGCCCCTGGACCGCTCGTTCCCCCCCAGCCCCTGGGTGGCACGTACGCGTGTAATACTCCACCAGCTCGTGCAGGCTGCTGAAGGTGACGCGGGGGGAGATATAGTACCCCCCATTGTCCATGTTGCGGATCTTGTAGTGCTTCACCGTCTCACCCTGGTTCTGGTCAAAGTCCCTCACTGACAGTGAGTAGGAGCCTGGGGAGACGGGGACCGTGTGGGTGCGGGACGCCAGCACTCCTCCTGTGCTTCCCAGTGCCTTTCCCAGTGCCGGTGGCAGGAGATACTGGACCCGGGGGATGGTACCTTTGGAGGTCTCGCTCTCTCGGATGAGGAAGGAGCCGTGTGTGTTGCCCGACGCCAGGAGCTGCCTCTCCGCATCCTTGCGACTGATGTTTTTGAAGAACCACCTGGGGACACAGGGCAGGGTCAGGGCCGGGGTGGGACTCAGGCCACCTTCACACACCAGCACTTCAGGGGATGCTCCTGGCACTTCCCCTGCTGCTGGCACAGCTCCTGCCCGGGCACGGCTCCTCCTCAACCCCCCCTACTCACGGCTCGGGCTCCAGGCTGTTCACCATGGCCACGAAGTTGTAGGGGATCAAACCCTCCTGGCCAGTGGTGAGCGACTGCGCTTTCCACCACTCCCCGCTCCTGCAAGGACACAGCGAGGTGAGACCCCCCCCGGCTGCCAGGACCCCACATGGACCCCCCCAGCCGCACCGGGGAGCCGTGGGGGTCACACCGGGGTGGGTGCTGGGATGCCATCAGCATTCGCTCACTCTTCCAGGATGCGGAGCTTCTCCCCCTTCTGCAGCCCCAGGTCCCCATCGTGCTTGGGCTCGTAGTTGTACAGGGCCACCACCAGCTTATCTGGGAGGACAAGCGGAGGGGCAGGGTGGCGGTGGTCAACTGGGGGGGTGTCCACAGCCGTCCCCTGCCATGGCTGGACCTTACCTTGCAGGGGGGAGCATGGCGGAGTCGTGGCCTCGTAGGACACCAGCGGATCTTGCACCTCAGAGCCATTGCGGATCAGCCTCTGAGAGGGGACAAGGAGCCCCGTGAGCCCTCGCCTTCCTGGGATTTGGCCATCCCATGGCCATCTCTAGAGGTGTTTGGCCACTGGGATGGGGGACGGGGGGTCTGGAGGCGTTTGGCCACTGGAAGAGGGAAAGGGGGGTCTACTTGCCCCCTCCTCACCTGGCGCTTGCTGTCGGGCTCGATGGGGTAATTGCAGTGCTCACAGATGTCGATGTTCTCGATCCAGTCCTCGTCATAGTCTGAGCTGCAGCAGCAGCCCATGGTGGCTGCAGGTGGAGGAGAGATGACGAAGGAAGCCTTCGGCCCCCCCCAGCCCCAGCCCTGCCTCTCATCCCGCTCCAGCACGTCCCCATCCCTGCGTCCATCCGTCCGTCTGGCTGCCCACATCGCATGGCCCATCCCACCCAGGTCCTCTGCTGAACTGCGGGCATCCCCTGACTCTCCATCACCAGCCATATTTCCTCCTAATTTGGTTCTGGCTTTGTTAATTAAAACCACTGAAGGCAATTAGTTCCTAGCCTGAGGCTCCCCTTTTTCCCACTGGCACAGCCTGGCGGTGCCTCCTTCGCCAGCTCCTTCCCACCCTGCAGCCCTTGGGCCGATCCCTCCCTTCTCCGTCTAGTTAACAAGCTAATCATGACTAGCCCATTAGTAATTAATACATCCTTGCCTGGCCCTGCATTGTGTTTTTTTTCACGAGGTTTGGCTGGACCAGGCGCCTCCCCGGCCCTAAAAGCGGCTCCTGGGGTCAGAGGCGGATGCGAGCGCTCCCCCACCCACGCGACATCGCCTCCGATTTCCTTCTCCCCGGGCTCTCGATAGCCCTCCCCGCCCCGTGCATTCGGCCCTGTCGCTGTGCTCCTGCTTCTCCTGCGTCAGGGATGGGCTTTAAACCCCCATCCCTGCTCAGGGTCCCCTCACCCTCGGCAGCTCCCCCCCAAAACGTCCCCAACCTCAAGTGTCAGCCCTGGCCACGGTGACACCAAGCCGGCGTAGGGTTCCTGGCACCGCAGCATGGGCACCGGGGCAGCCCGGCAGCGATGCCACAAGCGTGGCGTGGGCTCTGCCCCCCGGCCAGCTCTCGTCTTCTCACAGAAGCCCAGCATGGCACGGAGCCGGGAGCCTCGGCAATGCGTCATGTGGAAACAGCGGCCCACGGCCCTGAAAAAATCTCTTCCACAGAATCCCCCACGCCTACGCCACCGGGATATCTCTCCACCAAGACCTGGCCCCCAAACCCTCTTTTCCAGGCTCTGCCAGCGGCTCTGGGGGTTCTTTGGGGGCCCTGGTGTGGTTTCCGCAGGCGCGGGGTGCCAACGGCAGGGCTGGGAGCCCCGCGCCGCCAGGAGCCAGCCCAGGTGTCTCTGCCCCCGGCACCAAAATCAGCGGCCGCTTTCACAAACGCCGAGCGTCAGCTCTTATCTGGCAGCGAGACGGTGCAGCTGCGGGGGTCCCCGTCCCCGCCGTGCCCTGCAGCGAGCCAGGTCCTCGTTGGGCTGGCTGAGCCCCGGGAGCCGCTTTGCTGGGAGACGCCGGCACCGCCGGCAGTGTTTTCTCCTTGGTTTCCTACCCGGGAGCCATTGCAGGGCTGCGTTCTCACAAGCGCACACATAAATCCACCTCTCTGCGTGACGCTGGGGAGGGCACGGCAGCGGGGGCTTCGTTTGAGGGGGTACCCCCATGGGCAGCTGGGGACACAGGCAAGAGCCTCCCAGGGGGTCCCCAGGGAGGGTGTGGGGTCCCCAGGGTGCTGCCAGCCCCCGGAGCCACCAGCCCCCGGAGCCGCCAGCCCCCGGAGCCGCCAGCCCCGGCCATCAGAGGCTGCTGCAAGCCAGAACCCCCCGTCCCGCGCTGCCAGGGCTGGTTTTGCAAACCAGGAGCCCCTTCCCTTGGGGACAGCGTGGCTGTTTCAGCATCTGCAGCAGTGACACGGTGGCCATCCCCACAGTGCCACCTCGGGCTGGCCACCAGCACGGTGGCCGACGGAAGCGGCGCCGATGGGCGAGTTTGCAGACGAGCGAGGCCCCCCCGCGTCACGCGATGCTGCTCTGGGGACTCAGAGGCTGAAAACCACCCTGGTGCCTTCAGCTTCTGGTGACACCGATTTGGGAACCTCTCTGGCACCCGCGGAGGGGCTGGGCCATGCCGCGGTACCCCACGGCAGGCAGGAGGAGCGGGCAGGGCCCTGGCCATGCCCATGCCCACCCCCAGCACGACCCCGGCCCCACAGAGGAGAAGCCCCCTCTCCCCCAGACCTGCCCGCAGCCCGTCAAACGCCTTTACCAAAGGCGAGAGATGCCAGGAGGTGTTTTTTCCTTCCTGCACGAAGCCAGGGTGGGGAGGGAGGTGCTGCTATTGTGCCTTTTTTTTTGTTGTTTTTTTTCTTCTTTCTTATGTACTGAAGCCACAGCGTAATTTCCACCCAGCAGCCGTTTCACCTGCGCGGTGCGAGGGCCACGCCGGTGACACGGGGCGTTTGAAGTCAGGTTTTTTGCGACGGCATCTGTGCAACCGAATTTCTCGTGCGGAGGCTGCCTGGGAGGGCCGTGTGGGCGCCCCTGCCCCGCGCCTCGCCGTGTCCCCGGGGACGTGTCTGCACGGGCGCAGGGTGTGCACACGCGTCCTTGCACGGCCACGTACGTGCCTCTCCCCGGCTCTGCTCGGGAGCGTGCCCGGACCCCCCGGCTCGTCCCGCGGCGCTGCCCTGTGCTGGCCCTTCCGCACACGCTGCTCCGGCCGGGCCCGTTGGTTTGCTCGCGGGCGTGGGCGGGCGTGAGGAGGGCTGAAGGCTGGGCTGACCCTGTCCCTGATGCTCTTCAAGGCTCACCGGGGTGCCCCGGATGTCCCCGGGCCAGCTGTGACCCAGCTGGACGTTCAGCCCTGCGCTGGCATAGCCTTGTGGAGACCACGGCCCCCAAGCTGCCATCGCAGGGGAGAGGTGTTTGCACTGAGACAGCACCGAAACCGGGCATATCTCTGTGTCTGAACCCCCCAAACTGGCCAGCGGACCCCAATGGACCGGTGCTAAACCACTGCCTGGCCTTGGGGACAAAACTCCCACTCTGCACTGGAAATGGGGGCTCGGGGAGAGCCCAGCGAGGTGGCCAGCACTCCCACCCCAGACAGGGTCCCCAGGCAGGCAGAGGGCATCGGGGCAGGAGCTTTCATCCCACCTGGGAATCCACAGAGGAACGGGGAGCACAGCCCCACTCCCCCCATCCCTCACCCCAGCACCAGCGCTCACGGCCCCCCCAGTGACGAGCCCAAACCCCCATTTCCATCCCTCCGAGGGGCAACCTTGAGAGTGCAAGGGGACCCCCCACCCTCCGCAGGCACTCGGGTGGTCCCCAGCTCCCATCCGGAGGCTGCGAACCCTCTCGCCCCCAGGTCCCCGTTACCTGTTGGCAGCGAGGCGAGGACCAGCGGCGCTCAGACTCCCATGGTCCGGCAGCAGGACCGAAGTCACCGTCCCCGCTCACGTCCTCTCCATCCCCGGCAGGAGCGCGGCGACCCTCTGGGGAGCAGAGCCGAGCCCCCGGCACGCGGGCGCGCGCTCCCTGCCACCGCCGCTCGCTCTTGCTCGCCGTCTGCCCTGGTTTCCTGCCTCATGAGCAAACTCTAGAGAAGCTGGTTCGCAGCTCGCGCACAACCGCAAGAGCTAGTGACAAACCCCGATGGCTTCCTGCCATCCCTGGCAAGAAAGGTCCCTGCTCTGGGTGCTCCCGGCCACCAGTCCCCAGGGACCGGGTGGCCAAGGGGATGCTCAGCCCCTGGGCCGGCGGGGGAGAGGGGTCCCACGGGCTGGGAGGTGTGCTGCGGGGGGCCAGGCTGGCGGGGGCATGCACCAGCTGCCCCGACCCCGTCGGACCCTACACAGCTTGTGGGACTCATCCTGCACCCAGCACCCCCCGCTTCGGCTGTCGCCACCGGGTCACCCCAGACCCCGGCACTGGCAGTGACAGTGGCTGAAGCCGAGGGGACACGCCGTGCCCCGGCCCAGCTGCCAGCCCTGTGCTTTTGGAGACGGCTCTGAGCAGAGCAACCACAACGCTATTGTCTTGGCTTTTGCGATCAAACATGAAGCCGCAGGTACCTGCCGGCTGCTCTGCGGAGGCAGGGGCAGGAAGCCCAGCAGCGCCCGGGGAGGCTGCGGCAGCCGGGGGGGCACCATGGCAGTGGCAACACCCAGCGCAGCACCCCCCTGGCAGGGACGTTTCCCAGGGGCAGCCGGGCAGCCCCGCTCCCGTCGTGCTCGCCAGCGCCACGGGTGCCGCAGGGATGGCGGGGAGCGCTGCCAGGCCCTGGGGTGTGCCGCAGCCTCGGGGCGCACCTCAGGCTCTCCCCGTGTCCTGCTGCTACCCCAGGGAGGAGAAGCGGCCCCCGAAATTATCCCTGGGTCACTCCACAACTTCCCCGGCTCACCCCACAGTTTCCCCTGCATGGCTTGCAAAAAGCATTCTATGAAAGTCACATCCCCGAGCGGCAACTTCTTCCGTGAAGGGTTTGGTGTTAATGAAGGAAGGGAAAAAACCCAAAGCAAACCCCTCTGGTGAGGGCAGCGTTGCCAGCCCCCGCTGGCACCACCCCCAGGGTCCCTCCTGCCCCCGGCGCAGCCCTGCAGGGGGTCGGGAGATGGGGCAGGATGGGGGCATGGGGGCTGACGAACCCTGAGCACGGCCCCTGACACCTCCCGGCCTCGAGCCTCAAAAACAACCCCTCCATTCTCAGCCAGTTCAGTGACGAGCGTTTCCTGACGCGGCGCAGTCCAGGGCACCCACCCGCTGCAGGGGCGCCCGGGGAGAGGCTGGTAACGAGGTCCTCGAAGCAGAGATGCTATCTCCCCCGCACGGCACCGTCCTGCAGCAGAAACCCGTGAGAAGCCGCCCACGCCATGAGCCAGAGCCCCGGGGAGCAGGGCAGCACCATCCCTCCTGCCACCCCCGTGTCCCCCACTGCCACGGGCCGGGAGCCACATCTGGAGGCACAGGCAGGTGCCCGGGTACATGCAAAAAAAGGAAAAAACATCAGCTCTCACCTTCACCTCCTTTTATTCCTCCTCAAAGGGCTGGTCCCCACCTTTTCCACTGTGGCTGACCCCACCGTCCTTAGAGACAGGGCACTGGGTGCCCCAAAACACCCTGTGCCCAATGGGGATGGTGGCATTTCCCATGTCACTGTGGCACGGCATTGTCCCCGCAGCAGGGCTGGCAGCACCACGGCTCCGCACCGCCCGCCCCGAGGGACCTCAGCCCCGGCAGCAGCTCCACGGTCCCGGAGGCATTTTGGGAGGGATGCTTGAGCCCTGCCGGGTCCGGATGCACCCACGGCTGCCCGTGGGGTCCCGCCGTGCTCAGCAGAGGGAGAACCGTCGGGAGTTGATGTTCATGCGGGTGACGCCGATGTGCTTGAGCGGCATGGAGAGCAGGAAGGCGGCCTTGGGTGGGATGTTGCAGAGCAGGTCCGAGTCTTCCTCGCAGCCTTCGAGGCCGAAGGTAGCGTCGTCCAGCATCTCCTTGTGCCGGTGGCAGGCCTGCTCCACCTTCAGCCGGTGCAGCTGCGCCCGCAGGCGCATCAGCTGCTGCGCCAGGCGCTGGTCGGCAGCCTGCATCTCCTGCTGCGCGGGGACACGGGCGTCAGGACGGAGCGGGACCGGCCGCGGGGTCAGCTGCCCGGGCAGCGGGGCTGGGGCTTGGCCAGGGCACAAACCCAGCGGGGACCACCCGCACACACGGCCCCGGGGTCAGCACAGAGTCCCCAGCCCCAGGGCGGGCACAGGGTCTGTGCCGGGGTCAGCTCAGGTGCCCCTGGGTTTGCACCCGTGTGGCTGCTGCTGCCCGTGCCACCGTCTGAAAGCCACCGCAGCGGTGCCACACCGGTGAAGTCCAGCACAGCCGTGCCACCAGCAGAGCAGGCAGGAGGGGGGGACAAGTGCAGACCCTGACAGAGCTGTGACCTCCCTGCAGATCCCCGTCCCGGTGGCCAAATGCCTCTGCAGGTGGCCCGGGATGGCCAGATCCCAGCACTGCGCAGGGGACACGGGCAGAGCTGTGGCACCACAGAGCCACACTCACCTTCCACAAATCCACGTACATCGGCCGTGCTGGGCAAAGGGGCAAAGTCCTCTGCTGTGGCTGGAGCACCCTGGCCCCGGCACATCCCGTCGCCGCTGCGTGGGGTCGGGCTGGAAGCGCAGCCTCTGCACGGAGGAGCCCCGTGGCCCCATCCCTGCCCTGGGGCTCAGCCCCTGCCCCCCCCTCCTGCCCCCCATCCCACCAGCACCTACTCACCAGCTCCGTCCTGAGCCACTCCAGAGCCTCCTCCATGGTGGCAAAGCCGCATACGCTGCCGTCCCGCTCGTCCTCGGGGTGCCCTGGGCTCTGCTCTGCCCCCCGCGCCCCCCCGGGGGTCCGGCTGCCCCAGGGCTGTCCCCGTACCCGGGCTTCCCACTCCAGGTAGGACGGTCTCCTCGTCTGCAGCTTCAGCTTGGCCGTCAGCGCCTTCACGCCGTCCAGGCCCTCCTCCTCCCAGCTGGGCTCCTCTTCCCCCAGCTCCTTGAACTTCAGCTGGCCAAGGGGCATGGTGGCACCCACCACAGCCCCCCCGGAACCCGCGGGTGACCTCTCTGCCCTTCGAAGCCCCCGTGCAAAGGGGGGCTGTGCCCCCGCAGGGTGAGGAGCGCCCTGGCCACCGACAGCCACCCGCTCCCTGCAGCCGCACCCCGAGTCCCGGCTGTTTATTCGCCCCCAGGAGCAGAAAGGCTGGGGACGCCCAGGACAAGGCTAATGGGCAGGAGCTCTCCGTGCCCAGCGGAGAGCAGAGGAGGGGTTTTTTGGTTTTGTTCGGTGCCGGTTTGGGGTTTTTTTTGTATTTTTGGGTTTGGTGGTTGGTTGTTGTGTTTTTTTCGTTGTTTTTTTTTTTTTTTTTTCCTTTTCTTTTCATTTTTAGCATTATTGTCTCCAGCTGGGAGGAGACTGCCCGTTCCCTGGGAGGAAGCCTTCACCGGGACGCACTGGCAAGGACGAGCGGGGATGATTTATCTCCGGCCGCCGCCGCCCTCCCGCACCCGGCCGGGGCCGGGGGGGAGCGGCAAAAAAAGCCCAAGGAAGGAAAAAGAACCGGGGGGGGGGACGGGGGACGGGGACACACGGGGAGAGGAGCCGGGGGGCAGCCGGGGTCCTGCATCCCGGACGGGCCCTTAAGGTGGAACCGGGGCAGGATCCGGACGCTGCCCGCCCCCCCCCCGGCCCCGCTCCCGCCCGGCGGAGCCGCCCCGGGGCCGGGCCACCTTAAACCCGACATCCGCCGGGCGCCGCGCCGAGCCGCCGGCGTGCGGGGTGTGCGGGGCATCGCCCGCCCGCCCCCGGCGCCCCGCCTGCACCCCGAGATCAGTGCTTGCACCCCAGCATCCCCCGCCTGCACCCCACAGTCTCCTACTGGCACGCTGAGGTCTTTCTTGGCACCCCAGCCTCCCCTGCTTGCACCCCAAGATCCCTGTTTGCTCGCTGATGTCCCCTGCTTATGCCCGACAGCTCTCTGTCTGCACCCTGAGGTCCCTGCTTGCACCCCACAGTCTCCTGCTTGCACCCCGAGATCCTTCCTTGCACCCCAACGTCCCCTGCTTGCACCCCAAGATCCCTGCTTGCTCCCCGCGGTGTCCCACTTACCCCCCGAGATCCTTCCTTGCACCCCGAGCTCCCCGCTTGCACCCTGAGGTCCCTGCTTGTGCCAACAGTTCCCTGTCTTCACTCTGAGGTTCCCCCTCTTGCACCCCGAGATCCCGCTTGCACCCCACAGTCCCCCACAACCACCCGGAGGTCCCCGCCTGCTGCCGGGCCCCACAGGTAAGCACAGGGGTGGCTGGGGCAGGCGGTGCTGCCAGCCGCCCACCCTCCTCCTCCTCACCCAGGGTGCTTGGCAGCAGCTCCTGCTCCATCCCCAGGCCCAGGGGTGGCCGTGGGTGCAGGCAGAGCCCCTGGGAGCCAGGGTCGGGCTGGTGACGGGGGTCTGGCAGCGTTTGACGCAGCGCTGTACAGCCCCAGCGTGGGCAGGAGAGGACCCGGAGCTGCTCCCTGCGAGGCAGCGGTTCCATTTTCACAAGCCACCAAAAATCCGTCCCCCCTGCAGCTCAGCCAGCACCAGGCACGGGGTACCCAGCTCAGGGTCTGGGCACTGCTGGGGAGCCCAGAGCCAGCTCGGCCCCCTCTGCCCCGTGCCTCAGTTTCCCCATCTGCGATGACAGCATTGCCGGGGGAGGAAATAAGTCACGCTGCCCCGCGTTTTGCAGTGAGGAAGCTCCATACGCTATAGGTGACAACGTAAACACGAAGAGGGGGGGGTGAGGCCATCGGGCCCAGAGTGACGCAGAGGGAAGGGGGGGGGTTCCAGGCTGGGCCGTACTGCTGCAGGATTTCCCCTTTCTCCTTCCAGCCCCGCGGCAGCCGCCCTCCCTCTGCCCGGCCAAGGCAGGCTGCGCCGGGGCTTGGCGGCCACCGGCACCGCCATGGAGTTCTCCGAGCTGATCAAGACGGCGACGGTGGAGAGCGTGCTGCTGTCCTGCACGGGGCTGCCGGCGGTGAAGGGCACCCTGTGCATCACCAGCCACCACCTGCTCCTCTCCTCCTGCCCCGGGGGGGACGCCCAGCCCGGCACCGTGGAGCTCTGGCTGCTCATCCGCAACGTGGACGCCGTGGAGAAGAGGTGGGTCTCTCCCCACGACCAGCCCCACGCTCCCTTCCAGCGGTGTCACCCCTGCCTTTGCTGGGGGACATTCCCCACTGCTCTCCCAGCGCCTGCGGCAGGGCACGGCCACTCCACGGCACTGCCTGCCGAGCCTCGTCCCTCCTCTTCCTCACTGCCCGCGCCGGGGACAGTTGCGGCACCGGGCATTGACCTCCTCTTCTCCTCCCTGCCTCAGAGTGCAGAATTTAGGCTGGTACCAGCCCCCCCGGACTAGTGACTGCCCACGGGACACCAGGTTTGGCTTTTAACACTCTCTTGGCTCTGCTATCCCGCCCGGCTTCATGCGAACCACTGAGGCACCCACCGGGCCCTGGGTGGAAATCCCGGCTTCAGACAGGCCACCCATGCCAGAGGAGAGCCAGCGATTCGGCACCCACACGGCACAGCCCTCCCGCTTCGCCCCGCTCGGCTCTCCCCGGTGAAAAGGGCAGCTCTGTCGGACGTCTGTCGCATGTCCGTCTGTGTCCACAGACCTACAGCCAGCCCTGACCCCCTCCTGCCTCCCCCAGGCTCGCCGGCTCCTCCGGCACCATCACGCTCCGGTGCAAAGACCTGAAGGTGCTGCAGCTGGAGATCCCGGGCATGGAGGAGTGTCTCAACATCGCCAGCTCCATCGAGGTGAGCTCCCGGAGAGCCCGGCCCGCGCCGTGCCGGGGCGCAAAGGGTTGGCAGGAGAAAGCGGGCGCCTGCAGTGTTTGCTCTCGCTCTGTCATTAACGTGGGTAAACACCAGCTCCCGGACAGCCTTGGCAGCGGGGGCCCATGGAGCTGGTGGTGCCAGCGCCGGCCTGCCCTGCCCTCGCTCGCGGCTGGGACGTGGCCAGGAGCGGGGAACAGGGATGGGGTTTGCAGAGCCCTGGGGACACGGTGGGGACATCCCCACCCCTGACCAGCTCCACCTTTGCTCCCGCTCCAGGCCCTCTCCTCGGTGGACTCCGTGATGATGATGTACCCGTTCTTCTACAGACCCCAGAACCTGAGGCTCGAGGAAGGATGGCGCCTTTTCCCCCTCGAGCAGTACTTCCAGCAGATCGCCTCGCAGGTGAGCCTGGAAGGGAGAGACCCGGCTGGGCTGGGAGGAGAAGTGACCCCCCCGCCCCGCACCGGGCTGCCCCCGACCCCGCGTCTCCCCCAGACGAGCCAGTGGCGGCTGAGCGACGTGAACCGGGATTTCACCACCTGCCCCACGTACCCCCCCGCCGTCATCGTGCCGGCAGCGGTGGGTGATGATGCCTTGCGGAAGGCTGCCCGATTCCGGCAGGGCGGGCGGTTCCCCGTCCTCAGCTATTACCACCCCAAGAACGGCACTGTGAGTCCATCTCATCCCACCCCTCGTCCCCTCTTCCCCCACCGCCAGCCCCTGGGCAAAGGCAGCTTGAAGCCCCCCCATCCTGTGGGGTTCCCCCAGTGCACCCCACTCGCTGCCCGCCGTCCCCCACCCCGCAGGCGATGCTCCGCAGCAGCCAGCCGCTGACGGGCCCCAACCGAAAGCGCTGCCGCGAGGATGAGATGCTGCTGGGGGCGGTCCTGGATGAGGGGGAACGGGGGTTTATCATCGACACGCGGTCAGCCCAGGTGGCGAAACAGGCTCGGATGTCGGGGGGGGGCACGGAGCCCAAGTCGTCCTACCCGCAGTGGAAGAGGCTGCACCGGCCCTTGGAACGGTGAGGAGCTGTGCTGAGGCCTGGTGCTCTCATGACATGGGTGATCACGCTGCCCTGACAATGGCACGGGGACTCCAACCCCTCCCCAGAACATCACCAAGCCCCCTGATGCCACTTTCCTCCCCTCCCAGAGGCCGCCCGCTGCAGGAGAGCTTCATTAAGCTGGTGGAAGCCTGTAACGACGCCTCGATCAACATGGACCGGTGGCTGAGCCGGCTGGAGAGCAGCCGCTGGCTGAGCCACGTCAAGGCGGCGCTGAGCACGGCCTGCCTGGCCGCACAGTGCATGGACAGGTCAGGGGGGGCTGCCGCCCCACGGCCCCCGTTCTTCCCCTTGCAACGCTGTGTGGCACAAACCTCGGGCGCCGTCCCGGGCTCGCTGGCATCGCCCCCATGGCCCGCATTTGCCCACAGGGAGGAGGCCAGCGTGCTGGTGCACGGGGCGGAGGGGACAGACACCACGCTGCTGGTGACGGCGCTGGCCCAGGTGATCCTGGACCCGTCCTGCCGCACACTGGGGGGCTTCCAGGGGCTGCTGGAGCGGGAGTGGATCGAGGTGAGACCCACGGTCCCAAGGGGGCTGAGGACCCGAGCCCAGCTGGGCACTCCCAGCTCCCTTCACCCCCATTATCCCCCCTCGGGGGTCCCGCAGGCCGGCCATCCCTTCCACCTCCGCTGCGCCCGCTCTGCCTACTCCCACGCGCGGCTGAAGCAGGAGGCACCGCTTTTCCTCCTCTTCCTCGACTGCGTATGGCAGCTGAGCCGCCAGTTCCCCTTCTCCCTGGAGTTCAGCGAGCGCCTCCTCCTCACCCTCTTCGACAACGCCTACGCCTCCGCCTACGGCACCTTCCTCTGCAACAACGAGAAAGAGAGGCGAGTGGGACGGGAGGGCTTCCCTGCCTTCACACCGCCGGGCAGGGCAAAGCCAAGCCCCCCCTGTCAATTGGGGCAAACTCGGCCCCATGGCCACTGGCAGGGAGTGAAACGCGCCTCGACTCTCCCGTAGGTGCCTGTGTAAAGTGAAGGAGAGCACGCACTCCCTCTGGGCCTGGCTGAACCAGCCTGGGGAGAAGAAGAAGTACCTGAACCCTCTCTACTCGCACAACGCCCTGGTCATCTGGCCCTCCGTCGAGCCCCAGAGCATCCAGCTCTGGCAGGGTAAGCCGCGTCCAGCGCTCTCAAGACCCGCCTTCAGCTCCCAGCTGGGCTGGGCGAGGGAAATCAGGAAAGCTGCTCTGCTTTCCCCACTCTCGACAGGGCTGCGGCACAGCTGAAGTAACACACAGCCCCTTCTCTCCTAGGTTTATTCTTCCGATGGATCCGTTCATCCCAGCACCTGGATGAGGCCTGGGCAGAGATCCAGCGCTTACTAGAGGGCAACAATCCTCCCGTCAAGGAGAACGCGGGGAACAGGCTGAGCCGGTCCCTCTCCGACCCCGCTGCCCGGACGGAGAACAAAAGATGAACGGCAGAGCGGACAATTCGGTCCCCGTGGGCTGCCGGGCCCGAGGTGACACCGCAGCTTTCAGCGGGAAGCACTGTGCAGGACACAGCCCTGCGGAGGCCCGAGGCCAGCTCTGGGAGGGGGGGGACAGACTCTGGGCCGCGCAGACTGAGTTGTTTCAGTAAAGTGGTCTCGCAGCCCACGCCTGCTTTTCTGCTCTTACATAGGGGCAGGAGCAGCCCCGCTCCCTCGCAAGCAGGGCTCCTGCCCGCTCTCCTGCCCAGCAGGATTTCAGCAGCACTCGGACCAGGGCTGACGGCGGAGCAGAAGGGCAGGAGGCAGCGGGAGGTCGATGTGCCCAGCAGCATCAGCCTCCGGCAGCTTCCGTCGCGACCTGCCTGGCTCACAGCCCCTGCCAGGCGCAGTCCACACAGCAAAAACTAAGGAGAACACGCTGAACCAGCAACACCCTCTCCACAAAGGGCGCGCTGGCTGCAGCTTAAGTGCTGCATCAGTCGCTCCGAGCTGGGAGCCAGCTTGGGAAATCTACCCTTGAACCCAGTTTCGAGGAAGGAAAGAGATAGAAACCACCCCTCCAGACAGACAGGCACAGGGCGAGAGGGCTGGAAGGACGAGGATTTGCAACACAAGCATCCTAGCGCAGGAAATAACTGTTCCATGAGGAAAGTTGGCTCAGGGTCAGTCCAGCAAATAAACAAAGCAGCAGAACTGGGCGCGTGTGTGTCATCTGGAAAACAATGACTGGCTGCTGTGCTTCCAGCCTGTTCACACTTCAGGGCCAGACCCGCAGCAAGGCGGCAGATCCTCCCCAGGACAGAGTTGACCTGGGGCGGGCAGAGGCCCCAGGAGTCGCAGCACTGCGCTCTGCCCACGGGCGGGAGCAAGGCACTGCCAGCAGAGCCAGGGAAGCAAAGCGCTCAGGTTAATTTTGTTCCAGACTGAAAAAAAAAACCCCACCCAACAGAGGTGCTTTTCCTTGTGTTTATAAAAGATTTCTATTTATTTCCTGATGATTTTTTTTCTTCTCCCCTGATGTATAAATATGCCCAGCAGGGCAGGAAGCTAGCATCCCCCGGGGCGGGCAGGCAGCCAGCCCAACTCCCTCCCTCGCCTTCACCACCTCCCGTGAAAGCCAGTCCAGTCCTGCCCTTTCGAGCCGGTTGGGTTTCTGGTTCCCCACCTTCACACAACCCCTGAGTTTGCTGCTAACTGCTTCCCGCTGCCTCCCGTGGAGCAGACTAACGTCAGGCCTCACAACAGTTCTGCGCAGGAGCCGATGGACTGGCAGAGGAGAGGAAGTCCTCCTTTAAGCTTCAAATTCAAACTCAAAATACTGGGGATCAAAGTAATGGATGCGAACGTAGCCATCCTCACCGCCGCTGCTGTAACTGTACGGGAGGAAAGACAAGATAAAGTCACCGATGTTGTCAGGAGCTCCCAGTGTCTAGGTTTATACCAAACAGTGTGAAGTCTGTTCTCGCAACCCCCTCCAGAAACTAATAAAGGAGTCATGATACAAAAAAAAAGTATGTGACGCAGCCAAAATGCAGGACAGGTGTAAATGTGAACCCCCCACCAGGGGGGAGGAAGCAGGGCTGGAATGGGAGAACGAAGGAAGGTGCTGGCTCTGTTCCCGCTGCAGAGCTCCTGTGAGCCCTGCCATATCCTGACCAAAAGGTGGGCTTTGCAGCTGGGGGATGCCGCAAGGGCCACAGAGATCCTCACCTCTTCCCGTCGGGGTGAAACGCAACGCTATTTATCGGACCGAAGTGACCCTTCACTCTGCCAAACTCCTCTTCAAAAGCCAAGTGGAAGAACCTGGGAGAAGGAAGATTTAAATTATCACAAGTCGTCAGGAGCCTGGTTAGGGACACAACCAGGGTTTCCTCAAAAAAACCTCTGCAAGTTTAATGACTCCAACACCGCCAGGAGAAACATGCTCTGGGACAAGCACCCCTGGGCTGTGAGGAGTCCTCCAGGTGAGGACTTGACCCTGCCAAAGGAAAGGGACCAACCTGGCCTCAAACTTGCCGATCCTGGTGGAGGTTGTGGTCACATCCATGGCCTCTTGCCCACCACCAAGCACAACCTGCAAAGGAGAGAAGCCACAACACTCCGCTCAGCCAGGAGAGGAGGGAGACGAGCCTTGGGGAAGCCTCCTGCTAACCCAGCAGACCCCACAAATTCATGAGCAGGCCTGACTCCAGCCCCAGAGAAGTTCCTGCCTCCCAAACACACTCGCTTGAGGACCAGAGGACACAAAGCCTTGTCCCCTGCACCAGATCACAGCAAAGTTTCCCAGATCCCTCCCATGGTCATGTTTTTTTGCTGGACTGGCAACACTCTGCCTTCCAGATACCTGGGACAATGCAGGAGTCACAGGAAGACCGTTACAATGAGTGAGCTCATTCTTACATGATCAAAAATGGGCGAGAGTGCGGCAGAGTTCACCGGTCGCTCTGTCCGGAACGTCTTCAAATGCTCAAGTGTCGTGCAATCAAATAGCTAGGAAGCAAAAGGGAGAGAGTTGTTCTGCAAGAAGGCTGGCAGCCCAGTTAACTCACACAAATCTGGCTGCTTGCCCTCACCTGGGCAGATGTTAGCTCTACAGTCACCCAAATCCCAAAAACATTTCCCCAGAATCCCAAAATACTGGCCTAAGGTAAACTTCACCTCTATCACCTTCCAGAGGTAGCAAACTGCAGCATTTATTTTGACAATGTTGTTTCCAATGCCTGGTCCTTAATTTAACGTGGTGGCACCTCCCCTTTCTCGATGAACTTTCCCCTTAAGCTTTGACTTTACACTTACTCAAACTCCTAAGGAGCAAACCCCTGCGATGGCCAAGGCCCTGAGCAGAGGTCCTGCAAGCAAGTATCGACAGTCCACCGCACTTCCGATGGGAAGCCTCACCTTGGCTGTGTTGTCCTTGGAGGCAGTGATGAACATGGTCATGTCCCTGGAGGTCTGAATATCGTTGATTTGCTTGGTGTGCTCCTTGATGTTTGAAAGCTGCTCCCCTGACTGAAGGGTAAAGAAGGCAGTTTCAGCGTGCTGCCAAGTGAAGTGAGCGTACACGCAACCTCTCCATTAACAACAATTCAGGAGATGCTGTCAGCAGCGGGGCAGATGCTGGTATATCAGCCTTGCTTAAGGGAGTCAGATATTTTAACTATCCTTTCATGAGGCTGCTGGTTTGAGCCAAAAAGCCCATATCCCATCCCATGACCACAACAGGAATGCTGCGATATCCTCCCCCAAGCACCGCTGCCCGAGGGAGATGCTGTTCCTTATCAGACTGACCTTGGCACTGAACTGGTTCAGCTCCCCGCTCTCATGTCCGGCGATGATGAACTCTCCCAGAGGGCCCCACACAGCACTGGTGATTTTAGAATCACTGCAGGGGATTTTCATGTAAGGCTCGTTGTTCTCTGCAGGAAGGAAGGAGACAGACAGACAGACACAGTGGCACCGGCTCCAGTGATCAACACTTCCCCTTTTTCCCTGGTGCAGGCACGGATTCCTCACCGATCTGGCTGGGGTCCCGGAGGTCAAAGAAGCTCACAAAACACTGATACCCCATCTGCTTGTCCGTGGAAAACATGATGATGTTTCCTCCGAAGTCAAAGCCACACGTCCTCACCGCTGAGCTGGTCTTCACCAGAGCGAGCTGCTTTCCTGAACACAGAACAGAAACCGTCACTTCACCGGGTAATTTATCACAAGGTTAGTGAAAACGAGCAGCTGAACGGCAGGGTCAGAGGGAGGATGAGAGCATCGGGCGTAGCCGACAAGCAGGTTCGGTGACCTGCAAGCTCTAACTGCACACTTTGACTACTTGGGCGGTAAAGTGAGTAAATTCACTAAATATTCACTAGAATATTTATATACACAAACCCTCCCCTCCAGCAGTCTGAGTTCGGATTCAGACCTCTTTCAGAGGGGCGAACAAGCACACGCTACACTGACACCACACACTCCTTAGGCTTAGCAGCCCTCACAGCAGGACAGAGCTGACGCTAACGCAGGTACGTGGGAAGAGCAGAGTCTTACCCGTTTCACAGTCCCAGAGCCGACAGCTGTTATCCGCAGAGCCAGTGAGCACATGTCGTGTGTCCCCTACATCACCAGTTAGGGAATATCAGCGCGTTCTCAGCCCCAAAAAGCTACATCTAAATTCCCAGAGAATATTTACACACAAGATTAAAAAAGCCGTACTACACAGAGATTGGACAAATTCCATTCCAGGACCAGCAATACTCCAGTACAGACATGGAGTCCCAGTCCTCCCATTACAAAACCCACAACCTTCCTCTTGAAATATTGAAGAAAAAGGTTCCAGCTCTTGCATTAACTCAACCTTTGCATGGTTTGTCTCTGCTACCTGCTGCCCACACTGAAGATGGAAGATCTTATGCAACTCGGACACCTTCCCTGAGCTCCCAGAGCCACCCCAGCAAAAGCAATGGTGCACAAACAAGAAAAGACGGGGCACGCAGCACACGTCATTCCACACAACAGCCTGGGAAGGAAAATACCCAAAAAGACAGAGTAAGGAAAAGACAGCAGAAGGGTTAGACACACTATCCTCTTCAAGAGAAAAGAGTGCAGCAGCTGAGAGGGAGGAACGAGCTCGAGTGAATCACCGTAAATAAAACGTATGGGACAGACAAATTGGTTTCTGCCCTCAAAGGATACAGTCTGCATCCACGCACCAGACGGCTCCCGTGTGGCCGTTGTAGGTGCCGAGCCTCTCTCCGTTCACCGAGTACCAAACATTGACAATCTGGGAGACGAAAACAGCCAAGCACCCGGCGCATTAATTAATGGGACTGATGAACCGCTCGATTATCGCGGGGGGGGGGGGGCGGTTTTCACGACGGGCACTCACGGGATCCTTGGCCACGGTGAAAAGCAAGTCACCCTCCCGGTTGTACTTGATCTGCGTGATGGAACGCTCATGGCCCTGCAGCAGGATCGGCTTCTACGAGGGGGGAGACGCCATTTAATGCCTCAGGCGAGGCACGGCCTCAGCCCCCGGGCCGGGGATCCCGGGCCACGGGGGCGTCGGGGGGCGGCATTTTGCCGCCCCCCGACGCCCCCGTGGCCCGGGATCCCCGGCCCGGGGGCTCTGCACGGCGCGACCACCGGTCACCACCCCCGGCCCGCCCCGGCCCCGCTCTCACCATGGCGGCAGCGCTGAGGCAAGAGAGCCGGCCGATCGCTTCCGGGTCAGAGGGTGCGGCGGACCGGAAAGACGTCACCGTCGCTATGGCGCCCGTGGGTGAGCTTCCGGGGCTGTGAGGAGAGTGTCTGGCGGGCGGGGAAAGGGTCTGCCCTGAGCGGGAGAACGGGGGCGGGGGGTTCCTTCGGGAAGGGAAACAGACACCGGCTGGACCCCTGAGGGGGGACGTGGCGACGGGCTGGGCCCCGGAGGGGGTCTTCCCTGAGGGGGGAGCAGGGCCGCGGCCTGGCCCCCGCTGAGGGGGATGTGGCCTTGGGTTTGGTGTGCTGTGGGGTCTCCCCTGAAGGGAGAAAGTGGCCACAGGAGGAGCGTGGCCACGGGCTCGGCTAGCTGAGGTGTTCTCCTCCAGTGAGCGTGGCCGCAGGTTGCGTATGTAAATATCCTAGTGAATATTTAGTGAATTTACTCATTTTACTCCCCTGTGAGGGGCCTTCCCTGAGGGGTCCGTGGCTGCAGGCTGGGCTTGCTGCAGGGTTTATCCCCGAGGGGAATGGGGGAGCAGGCCCAGCGCAAGGCCCTTCACGGTGGGAGACAGCAGTGAGCTGGGCTGGTGAAGGCTGTCCATGACGGGGATGCTGGTGGACCAGCTCTCCCCCACCTCTGTGGGGGTGGACGAGGGTGGACGAGGGTGGGCTGAGCCGGTGCGGGCCCTCCAAGGACGGTTGTGGTGGTTATGGCAGACCGGTGTTCCCCTGGGGCCATCAGGCTGCTGAGACCAGGCTGTGCCGCAGGAGAGGCAGTGGCGTTGCTGCTGGTGGCCGTCCTGTGGGGCAGCACAGGGCCATTCCTGCGGACGGGCGCAGCGGGGCTGGAGGAGGTGCGGCGCCAGGGCCGCCTGCAGCAGCTGCTGGCCGAGATTCGCTTCCTGGGCCTCAACTACAAGGTGCGACCCTGTCCTGGCTCCTGGGCCAGGGAGGTAGCCGGGTGTCAGACTGCCTTTGGTTTCATTCCTACCTGTTTACTTCTGGACTCTACTTTTATTTAAACTGCTAAATATTCCTTCTATCATCAGAATTATTTATCCGCAGTAATATTTCATTCACTTGCCTGTAGCACTGCTCTTCCCATGCCGAATTTTGACCACTTTTCTAGGTGGCAGGTCATTAACCCTCATATTTTGCATGAAATAAGTACAGCGTGCCTTCTGCTGTTTGGGGAACTAAGACATTGAGCAGCTTGTAACTGGCAGCACAATCGCCAGCATTCCACATTTCCGCTGCCAAATGTGGCACAGAGCGAGTCTGGGCTCCTTCGCTGCCCACTCAGTGGGGGTGCACAGTGGGTTTGTGGGCAACAACAGGCCTATGTTCTTCCCACAGTACATGGTGCCATTTCTGCTCAATCAAGGTGGATCTCTCCTCTTCTACCTCACCTTGGCATCCGCAGGTTAGTTCTTGTTGCTTTCGTGGAGTGGGTTGATTGGGATTTGTGGGAGGATCAATGCTATTGATGACTCTAGTGACCTAGGTAAACATCAAGCAGCTGTCTTGTAATGATCCTAAATAAAACAAGTGTCTTACAGTTTGTACAAGATTATCCATTTTAAATTGTTTGTGTTAAAATGGTTCAATTTCAGATCTGTCCCTGGCAGTACCACTCTGTAACTCCCTGGCTTTGATAGTTACACTGGTGACTGGGAGGATTCTGGGAGAGGACATCGGTGGTGAAAGTAAGTTACACTTAAAACATTTCCTTACATTGTCTCCTGCATCCATTTGCTGACTTAACAGCATGGGCTACCTCTCGTCTTCTGAAAAACAGCAAATACCCACCCAAGGGCTGTAACTAGTGAAATAGTAGTTCTTGCTACAGAACCTGAAAGGGAAGTGAAATGGAGTTATAAGTGGGCAGGGCTAATAAATTTGAAGTGAGAATTGGCTGTTGTAAGCTAACAGAGTTTACAGGCCTGAGCCTTTACCTAACTAGGTGTTTAACCATAAGAGAAGCACTAAATCATATGCCCACAGTGGAAAAGGAGTGCCCCGTAAGTCCCCAAATGTCAACACCCATCCTTCTTTTCTTCCCTTACATCCTACAGTAACATCACCCTGCTCAGACAATCAGAAAATGGCAGGAAACTTGAAAAGTTTAAAAACACCACGACCTGGCACAGTAGCTGTAGGAATACACTGAAGTGTTTCTTTGTTGTTTAAGCGGGGTTCTCACTAGCCAGACATACAGCATCAGCAACATTTTATTAGAAACATGCTTTGCTCAATGTACATGGGCAGTCCAAATATCCAAACCCCTTCAGACTCCGCCTGGTCCAGGTCGTATCTGTCCAGACATTTGTGCTAGCTTATTTACCACAACATCTGAGCGTCATGTATTTAGCAATGAGAAGGTCTGAATGACTACTATTGAATTATGCAAGTTCCCAACATATTCTTGTTCATTTTTGTAGGGGCTGTGGCAGGAATGCTGCTCACCGTCCTAGGAGTCACGCTCTGTGTAGCTGGTTCATGAACAAGACACGGTGAGAAGCAGCGGAAGGAACCTGTTCAAAGGTAACCCCTGTGGCTGAAGGGGGAGCTTCTGGCTCAGCAGCTTTGGCTCAGTTGCACTTAGGAAGCTGTATTTTGACACAAGGATGTCAAAAAATGTGAAAGTGTGGACTGTATTCCCTGAGCACCAGGGTGGAACAAGGCATGTTGCAAGGACATCCTGTTTAATTACTTCAGTTAAGGAATTTTTTTGTCTGTGTGTTTCAAGGCAAGGAGGATTGAATTGTCTTGTTCAGCACCGGAGGGATAATAAATGGTTAATAAATTGTTCAACAGGAGCTTCTCAGACCACCTGTTTTTTTCTGTAGAAGGAATCTATTTAGGAACTCCCCCTTCCATGGCCAAGCACCTGAAAGCGGCTCCCTCCACCACGCTCAGCTGTAGCGTACCAGGTCACACACACAGCCCCTTACACTGAGGTTACCACATGGCTTTTCCCACTGGAGTCTGATAGAGTGCCTCTCATCTGTAAAATACCAACAGTGCAGTCTGTCCCTAGGGAAGGAACAGTGTTTTTAGTGAAATTATCAGTCCAAAATACCAGACAGATCACAGGAGAAATCTTTGTTACCCTTATAAGTACTCAGAAACACTAGTGAGGGAAATACAGAAAGCCTTGCACAAAGAGGGTTAATACAAGAGCTGTTTATTACTATGACTATGCTCCTAAAACAAGTTAACAGAAACAAGGTGTATATATTTTTGTGAAGAGGTTTAGTTGCTACAAACATTACCCAAGCATTCCAAACGAGAGGGACAAATGGTGTGATCTTTTTATAAGTAGTATCTGAAATAGAATAAACTTCCTGGCAGACACTTTGTTATAAAAGCTTATATTCTATTTGGTAATTCTTCCTTCCCAAGCTCAGATATAAACCAGTTTAATTAGAGTTCAGAGGAGCAGCCATCTCCTCTGCCACATCATCACGCCATAGAGATGAGGAAAGGGGGAAAATCTTCGTTATTTAACATTGTGCACCTGATTCATTTCTCACTGGTACTCTGCTTCTCAAGCCTAGATGATGAGGATACTTGATTTCAGAAGAGTTTGTTAATTCATTAAAAAGCTTGGCCAGTCTGTGGTGTCACAGAAATCTGGGATTCACATGCTTTTGTTATCTGTGTAGATGGCTGTGTACCTAACTGTCCCTCTCCCATCACAGTCTCTTTGTGAACTCTTCAGAGCTCTTTGCTGCCAAGGGAAACATCATTGAGTGCTTTTCCTCCTCAGAGTCACTGGCATCCCCTTTCCTTGCCACGGTCTTTTGTGATTTGTCTGTAGTCCATGCCTTTTTGCAGCAAGAAAGAAATACAGTTATTAACATAGCACTTCGCTATTACAGAAAGATTCGGGGACTAAATTCCTGGATTCTGCTTCCAGTCTTACCACAGCTTTGGTATGCAAACTTGGGTCTGTACATTAAATTAAAGAGTAGTTTATTTGGTGTCTAATGATTCTCTCCCACTGCAGAGGAGAGCTGTGACGTCCAAATAATAACAACTGTATAGCAGTGTGATCTGGGGGGGGAAAGGCCCACAGAAAGCAGTGGCATCAGAGTGCCCACCCCACTGAGAAACGCCCAGCCCCTCACGCAAACACAGCACACCAGGCTCCCCGCAGAGCCAGTGAGTCAGGATCCATTAGCTAATTCTTTACTGGGGCTTTCTCTAATTTAAGTTCAAAGGAGTTGTTTTCCTTTGAAGTTCTAATTAATCCAGAGAGACTACCCAGGCAGAAGTGTGAATCACCTACAATATAATACACGTCATCCCATTACATCAATTCTAAATGTCCTTATGAAAAGTTTAAAACATTAATGCACCACAAACAATAAGCATCTTGCAGACATTTTACACAGAATTTTATTTCAAAAAGAACTACATTTTTCCCCTTTAAAAAAAGGATTTAAAAACTTATTACTATCTAATATATGTCTTCAGTCATTTTATGACTTACACATTTATTCTCTGCCAGCTTCTAAGCTTCACCTGGCTCCAGTTAAGTTCTGCTTAACAAATTATATTTGGGGGTACTGAATTTTCGTGTAAGAAATTTGAACACAGATGGGACACTTACACACTTTATAGAACCATTCAGTGGAATAAATACCTTACTGCGGGTGCATCGTTTTGGCTTTTGGCATAAGTCCTTCTGCAACTCTCTGGGACAGGAGTAAGACTAGAAGTAGTACACACAAAAAAATCCAGGAAAGCCTCTAATATCCTTACTGCAGTGGGGAGCTGTAACTCTCGCATTCCAGAAGGGAAGCGTTCCTTACCCAGATGACAATCTCCCATCTCTCTAAAATGCAGAGCCCTGCAGTTACACTGTCCTCTGGTTTCTGAAGTTCCCCCTGGTGGTTACTTTCATCTTTACACATTGCAGAGAGAAGCATAGGGCTTCATAAACCTTACGAATCGGACTTAAAACAAGTGAGAAAATGGAAGGACTTCCCCAAGCAATTACTATGCCCTATTGGTTGATGTGTTCTCACAGGCTTTCTCTGAAGGGATAGATTCTAGTGGGACCATGAGTGCTTCCCTGCAGCAGCGAGACTCCTAACAGGGCAGAAAATCATTTCTCATACCTGATCAACACATCCACCCTTGTGTGTTTGTTCTCTTTTACTTCCTGAGCACCTCGCATCTCAGTCCTAGGATCTCTGGTTTTATAGACGCTTTCTTCTGTGAGGAGAAGAAAACAAAAAAGCTGTTCAGGGGGTATTGCAGAGAGCCATGGCCTGGTCTCGCTGAGGCTACAGAAAGGTCCTCGTATGTGCCCAGACAAGGAAAGGAAAGAAGTAGAAATACAGGAGTTACTGGACGGATCATTGCTTTCTTTCAGTGCATCTGCAGGTATTCTATCCTGTAGCATCAAAGTAAAGCCAGTCTTCCTCTACACTTACAGCAGCGTCCTCTACCTTGATCACGCCAGTGCTGTGCATTCCTGTTGCTCCTTCTCCTGTTTTGTCCTGCACGGGCAGGTTTAACATGGAAAACGGACTCTTCCTCTTCAAGGCAAGATTTCCTGGTTTGCCTCTGCAGTTGTGGAAAAGCAGCTGGGATCTTGCCTTTCTCTGCAGCTCCTGTGGTCTGCACCCTGCGACTGTCCAGCTGAAAGTATTCATCACACACTTCTGACAGGCCTTCTTGATAAAACAAGAGAAGTTCTGCAGGGCAATCCCCTAAACACCACAGTGTTCCCCTGTGACCCTTGGACTGGCACAAATCTCTAACACTGTATTCTCTGACCAAGGTTTTAAGTTGATATTACAAGTGAAACAGATACAAGGAACACGTAAAACACTTTCCCACAGTCACTACTACCTGTTGAGGTGGTTCAGGAAAAGCAGAGTCACCAGCACTGACCTGGGAGGTGGCACAGAGTTCACCAAACTGAAAACAATCAAGAAAAAGGAAAATTTAAAAGCAAATAGCACAGATGCACATTTCAATGGACAATCCAGGACAGCCCAGCTGCCATATCTAGTCTCTGTTGGGCGTTTTACCCACACAGTGAGCAGGAAAGATATCCTAGCTCCAGAATGAATTCTCCCAGCCCAGATTTAATTCAAGTGTGATCTGGCCACATCGCTGTCTCTAGCTCTTCTCCTTTGGGAATGGTGCCAAGCAAGGATGCTGTAGCCAATGGCAGTTGGGAATGGACGTTGCTGTGCACCTCCACTGCTTATGGAGGGACTTACACAAAAGCAACTGCAATCACAGCACAAACAGTCCCGTGCCACCAGCTGAGCCACCTACCCTTCTGTGGTATTTTTTGCGCCTGCTATTCAGGTGGTTCCTGTAACAAAGAAGCAACAGATTCTCAGCATCGGGCCAAAGTCAGCTGTAGGAGGACACGATCTCCCCTTTCCCCATAAAAGAGAGCCCTTGGAGGTGTGTTTTTCTCAGGGCAGGTGGAGCACACTCCACAGCGTCACACACATTCCTGTTATATCACACTGCCCACCACAGGCCTGTGACATGCAATGCCCGGCCTAATGGGCAGGTGCTGCTCAGTGCTTGATGAACACTTAACTGAGAAACGCCCAAACCACTTGCTTTCTCTGGCCCTGAATTCTGGATTTCAGGGGCTAACCCTTACACCAAAAGCTTTGAAAAACACATTATTTCTTCCTAAACTTCCCACACATGAAACAAGACTCAAGCCTTGAGGCAGACGGCCCTGAACAGGAGAGCTACAGAGAGCTTCAGACTTTAGCTGAAGACCACCACAGAGAGAGCTCTAAACCACTCAGCCGCAGCTTACGTACCACAGCGTCTTGTATGCAGAATCCTGGGGCACCAGCAGCTCAAAGTAAGGCAGTTTTTTGTACTCCTCATTTCCCACTGCCACATAGTAATCGCCATTCACCAGCTCCTCCCCACCAGACACCTGGGTTCCGTCCAGCCTGCAGAGCCTTGAGGAAGAGACAGCCAAGGCTTTAGAGCTGTCTTGAGACTGTGAACAACCCCTCAGCGTGGAAGCAAACGTGCAAAGTGGTAAACAGAACCGAGGCAAGTCAGAGAGGACCGATCATTCTTGGTATTACTCCAAGCAAGTATGCTGAAATATTACAGCCAGTGACCAGCGAGATGCAATAGATCTCAGCTTTCTCTTTGTGTCAGTAAATAGATGTATGAGGAGAAGGTAGTCTGTCGTATAAAAACCCCTCTCCCTAGACATAAACCCCTTTTTATGCCATGCTTTACTGCTTGCTTATTGCTTTTTCACCAGACCACCACCACCATCAGCCCTCCTCACAAAGCATTGACATTGGGGTTATCTCCGATTTAAAGATGGGGAAACCTGGAAAGGAAATGAGATTGTAAAAGCAGACTAGAAAGGGCTGTCTGAACTCCCAGTCCTCTGCTAATCAGAGCTGCTTGTGGTCTGGACATAAGGAAAGCGGGGCCAGCAGTGCCTTATCTGGATACTCACTTGTTAACAGCCCCACTGCGCAGGTCGGCTTTCTCTGTCAGCGTGGCCAGGAGTGCGTCCCACTGCAGCGGGGTGCTCTTGGAGAGCAGCAGTGGGAAAGGAGGGCTCAGCAAATCCCCATTCCGGAAAACACTGCAGTAGAAACAATCCAGAGCATGCGATCAGCCAGTATTCCTGCCGCTGTGGAAGGTGGGGAAAGAAGGTATACTCTGGAGCCTGAACAATATTTACAACAAATACTTCTGGTAGAGGCTGGGAATTGTCCCTGCAGGGCAGCATTCTCAGGATCTCACAGAGATGTTCCCTCCTCCAGCCTCCGAAAACATTCCCAGAGACCCTCCAAGGAGAAAACACCGAGACACTTACTGGATTGTGCAGGGCAGGTGGGTGCGCTTCTGCCATGGGGCCAAGACGTTCGACTTCCAGGGAGCTACAGTGCGGAACTAGAGACCGAGTTCAGTGCACAAGAACAGGGACAGCCCTGGCACCGAGCCTCCCAGGGCTGTTCCCTTTTCTCCAGCAGGACCTGCCTGCCCTGGGACGCTGCCTGCCCAGCTTTCAGGCTTGCTGCTGCTAGGTGAGGTTTGTTGTCAGCAACACCAAGGCTGGAGAGACTCTTCACGTAGCTGAGCGCGTTCCAGAATTGCCAGCAAACCTCAGCACAGATCCTTCCCCTGCTCTGTTAAGGGGGATGAAGGTACACAGCAGCAGCCCCTGCGCTGTCTCACAGGTCCTACGGATTCCTGTGGCACTTTTGCCTGATCTGCACGGGGCACCTTGCAGCCTTAAATCTCAACTTTAGTTTAATCAGCACCAGCCCTAACGTCTCTCACCTCCCCGCTCATTCTGCGCTCCCGCCTGCCCCCACTCAGCTGAGGGACTCACCTGCAGACCCTGGCTGTTCCTTGTCCCACGGAGCTCCTTCCTTCCAGGATTTAAGTAGCTGCCAGAACAAGACAACGACATTGCCACATACCAACTGGGCTGCGGCTGACTAGAGAGCAGTGAGTAAAAGACTGTCTGCTCTGCCTTGGTGCATCGCCACCAGAGGTGTGGGTCATTTATTTGGGTCACTCCTGAAATGAGTCTCCAGGTGCCTCACCTCATGGTCTCCCAGAACTTCAGGGTAAATTAAAGTCTGCTACGTGTAAGAAATCCCCAGCCAAACACAGACCATTTCAGATCCCCATGCTATACTCCTTTGTGTTAATCACTGGTCCAAGGGCTGACCAGTGTTAATGCAGCCTGGACCATCTCAACAAAATGCAACACGCACCAGGGAGCCAAATTCCCTGACACAGACACACACACAGACACCTTCAAGTCAAGCGATGCCACAAAACCCTCTTTAGCCCTCTGTATTTCAGGATGAACCAAACCAGCTCTACTTTGTGCAGGATTAGAAAGCAAAAAAAACCTCCATCAAACCAAAGCAAAACTATTTGTCAGGGGAGACAGTGACTGCCACGGAAGCGGGCAGCAGAGCCTCCCACACACCACACAACAAGGTGCACGGGAGGCAGAGCAGCGCAGATCACAACATCCTGCCAGAGAACGCATGCCTCCCCCAACATGTTTTCTTCTGCGAGTCCCGTGACCTTACCAGGAATATTTGCATTTCCCATGCGATCTGGAATATGTACAGTAGTTTCCAGTAGGAAAAGGAACTAATCGGTCTCTGTTTTTCATTGCATTTGTACCCATCTTACCCCTTTTTTCCCATTCACACGCTGATACATTCCCCACAGAGGCGATCTAAAGCTGCTTACCAAACCCAGAGACCAAAGGTCCATCTACTCACTTGAGCCTTTTGAACTTTTCAAAGCCCGCAGCCACGTACTGGCACCCGTCCTGCAGGTCCCCCAGCTCAGTGACGCGGCGGCCGTGCCTGGGTGTGTAGAGGTTCCTCACAGCCAAAGGCGCATGAATGCTCTTGGTCACCTCATTCAGAAATGCCTCAAAGGTCAGGAACCGCCGCTGGTTCACTACAAACTTCCTCCCAGGGAAGAAGGGGTCACCGTTGCGATACACCACCACGTTCTTGGCCGGAGGTGCCAGAGCTAAGCCACGGGGGCTCATCCCCGGGGGTCAAGCAAGCCCCGCTGACTGCAGAGGCAAAGAGACCAAGGTGGGGTGTGGAGGAGAGCTCCACCAGCCTCCCACCGAGCCCAAGCCCTTCTGAGCAGCCGCTCTCGCACTCTCCCGTCCCGTCACAGCACAGTCGGGCACGACTGGCTGTCTCCATGGATGCAGGCCCAGCAGGAGGAAGTTGTGGGCCTGTCTGGAGGCCACATCAAACAACCTGCAGAGCACCTTTCTATTTGAGAACCAGGAACCACTGGTTCTCTATTTGAGAACCAGGAACCAGCTCTTTAATCCTCACACACCAACTGCTGCGAGCTTCCTCACCAGCCACTGTGGCCACCAGCCTCAGATTAGCCAGCCTGGAGGTACATTAAGTGCCAGAATCTTTAGGGCAGCAGCTCGCGTCCCATCCAGAACAGCCCTATTCAGAAGCTGTCACTCCCTTGCCATCGTTTGCTACCTGCATGAGAAGTGCAATGGGTTTCTGTCCTGCGCGCGTTGGACAAACATCCACATCCCAGCAGACACACCAGCCTTTGCACTGAACAGGTTGCTGTGGGTCAAAGCAGGCCATGGACTTCCTTGGCTCTGCCCAGGAGAAGGTGGCAAGCCAGACAGGAACAGACAGGTTCAGAGGCAAGCTTCAGGAAAGCTTTTTATTCACAAACAAGTCAGCATCATCAGGAACAGAAAGATACATCTGCCACATGGCAAGAGTGACCGTTCAGTCAGCAGGAACACAGAGTGTTTGCACAGAAGACTTGGGGTCACAGTAGGGAACCACAGCACCACGCAGAAAGTCCCTTTCCGAGGGACCGCGAATGCCCCTGAACTAGAGCAACGTATAGACAAAGTGCCCAACCCTGTAAGCCCTTCCTTGCTCGCTCAAGTACCTGGTGTTCTCTTCAGGTGACTCTGCCACAGAGAGAGATATTACCACGACCAGAGATATGCAAGTCAAGAACCAAGCCTCATGTCTTGAAGGTTAGGTTTGATGTGCCAGCGCTCCCCACCAACTGCACGGGAAAGTTAGGGAACTCTTCTCCATACTTAGTACTTCAACTAGGTGTTCCCCAGAGCCTACCACGAGCGCCTGGAAATCCCAGATATCACAGAGCTGTGATGTGTAGAGCCATCCCAAATAAACAGCAAAGATACTGATATGGGTCACCCACAGTTCA
Organism: Chroicocephalus ridibundus; assembly: GCF_963924245.1. NCBI lineage: Eukaryota > Metazoa > Chordata > Aves > Charadriiformes > Laridae > Chroicocephalus > Chroicocephalus ridibundus. The sequence continues at coordinate 1,265,569 of NC_086302.1, read as the reverse complement.
GCGGAGAAGAGCCTCTTCCTGCAGGTTCAAAACACCCGCCGCCTTCAGGCACTTAAGTTCCGTCACAAGCGATCAGCTGGTCAGAAGGCACCTTCTGTACATGACAGTCTTCCCAGCCTCAATCTTCCCCTAGGACCATCCAGCTCAGCCAACAGAAATAGGGTTCTCGTGGAAGGAGGCCTCGCTGGGGCTCCCTCCAGGACACACAACCACCTCCTTGGCTTCACAGTGATGTTTAATCCCTGCTTTGATCAAATATTCATGTTTAAAAGAAATAAAAGGCTTTCTTGCCACATTCACCTGAAGCGGAAAACGTCAGCCCACAGAGCTGGAGCTCCCCCAAGCTGCTGCTGTCCCTGAGGTCGTGTCACGACTGTGGTGCTGCAGCTCCACTGCTTCTCCACGCCAATGCAAATGCCCCACGTGCTCAGGAATGCCCTCCTATGCATCAGGAGTCCCCAGCCTCTGCTTCAGCATCAAGTACTGCAGGAGAAAGAAAACCAAGTGTTAACGATTCAATCACAGAGACCTAGAAGTAGGAAAGCACCCGCCCTCACAGGTTAGCCAGCAAAATCATTGCGTTTGGCCAGAAGATGCCCGAGTCTCACCTTTCAAGCAAAGCAAACAGCAGCTCGCAAGGCCAGCGGGGGCCCAGGTACACACTGCTGTGTTCTACAGACAGGAATTATCAACGTCGCTGCAGCAGGACAGGAGCAAAGCTTGCAAGCAGATCCAAACAGCCCCTGTTTTCCTTCATCATTCCTTTTTTTCTTTTTCCCCCCACCAGAGAAGGAAAAAAAAGGGTACTGCCACCATCCAGTTCAGTCCTCGGGTAACTGAACCGTCACTGTTCAACCCCAGTCCCACCACAGACGGCACCGCTCGGGCTGCCCACAGGCACTGGTCTGACCCACTGTGTTGGAAGAGGCAGGGTCAGGCCCTTACATTTTTACGGCTGACAATAGCTTGTTGCAGCCACATCAGCTCCATGATCAAGTGATTTCTGTAGGACTGGAGACCAGACCGAGTTCGAGGAAGCTGCTTTATTTCCTCAAGTGGAATTCCTGCAAAGAAATGGAAGAATAACCTATTATTAGAACAAAGACTCAGACTGCACCTCCTCTCTCTCTCGCACTGAGTTCTTCTAACCCCTCCAAGATAGTCTCAAGGTTTTGGTTCTCTAAGGACCTGCTGTGCCCCAGCACTCACCACCAGGTCACGCGGACCACGCAGGAGCGCGCACGCTGCGCATGGGCTCCCGTCTCTTACCCAGACAGGCTTCGAGGGACTCTGCCTCCAGGACACCGCTGTCCCACGCAGGGAACGCGTTACTGTCGTTCTGCCACTCCTCGCTCTCTGCTGGGGCGCTGCACCCCTTTTCAGGGCATTTATCAGCATCAGCCTCGGGACTTGGGGGGCTCACTCCATCGCCTTCACCCACGGAGCTCAGCTCTTTCTGGCTTTGCAGCTGGGCTGTAGGTTTTACCGTGCTGCAGCCCCAGTCCCGTTCAGGTTCAGAGGTGTCCAGCTCCTCCTGCAGTTTTTCTGTGCTGGCCTCGTCACTCGGTACAGCCTCCTGCGGGTCTGTACGCGTCCCTTGCGTTGGCTTCTAAAGGGGCAACATGTGAGAGATTGAAAATATATATTGAAAAGAAAATATAAAGATCTGAACGGTGGCTCTGGTACAGGCTCTGTCCCAGCCAGAGATCTGCCGTTAGCAGCACTCCTGCCACGACACCAACGTGGTCTGGTTTTAACCATTGTGAAATTTTAAAGGGCTTTCCTTCCAGAAATGGTAAAACTATTAGAGAGCGGCGCTCAGCCACCACAGGAGGGTCCGGCCGTTCAGTACCACCGGGTGAGGTGGGTGCCTGGGGACAAGACCCACAGGAGACGCCTGCGCAGGTCGGGCGTTTGACTTGAGGCTGAGCTTCACTTGGAGAAAGAAATCCCCAGTCGGGGTCGCAGGGGCACAATCTGGGAGAATTACAGGCCGGGGCTCTGTCATTATAGTTTTTAATTTGGTTCCTGGGACTATACTGCAAACGTATCATCTGCCCAGTCGGCCAGGCCACACCACCCGCTTCGCCCCCCCTTCACCCGGGGCTACAGAAGCCCCCACCATCCCAACACACGGACCTCGGGGACGAACACGGGCCGCGGCAGGATCCGTCCCCTCCACTCCAGCTGGCTCAGGTCCCCTTCGATCTCCCGCACCACCTCCTCGTACTCTGCCCGCAGGCTCCGAAACCGCTTCCGCAGCAGGTAACCCCTGACACAGGCCTGCGGGCACGGGGCAGGGGCGCTGATGGAGCCGGCCAGAGCCCCCCCGCCGCCCCCTCCCCACGCACCCCCCGGGGCGCGGCCGGGCGCACAAGGAGCAAACACGCCCCACGTTTGGAGCCAAGGCAGGTTTTAATGAGGCACCGTCCCCCCACGGGACCCCCATCCAGCTGTGCACGCCCAAGGGCCCCTCCCAGCTGTGCAGCCCCCTCCCTTCTCCCTCGCGGCCCGTCCAGCCGCGTCCACCCCACAGGGACCCCCCCCACGGCGCGCCTCCCCGCGGGAACCTCCCTGCTGCCATCTCCCCCCGCGAGTGTCCCCTCCACGGCTCCTCCCCGCCACGTTCCCCCACGGGGACGCCCCCTCTGCCATGTTTCCCCACGGATGTCCTCCCCCCTCAGCCAGGCCCCACGGACCCCCGCCCACCGACGCCCCACCGAGCCCCCCGTCCCGGGCTGGCTCCCACCTGCAGGCGGGTCACGGCGCGGAGCAGCCGCCGCCACCCCTCCGCCTCCGCCTGCGGCCCCAGCGCCGCTGCCATGGCCGCCGCCTCCTTGGCAGCGGGGCGCCGCCTGGTGACGTCATCCGCCTGGTGGCGTCATCCGGCCGCGCCGCCGGGCCCCGCCCCCCCGTCACCGCCCCCCCGTCACCGCCCCCCGTCACGGAGGGTCCCACCAAAATGGCGGCTGGGGGAGCCGGGGGCGGGGGGGGCGCCGCTGTCACGGCGCTGCGAGGCCGCTGTCGCCTCCCTCGGCCCTTCCGCGGGGGGGCCCCGCTGTGGGGCTCCCGGGGGGGTCCTGGTGGCTGCCACCCGCCTCCCCCCCCGCCGGGCCGGGCACAGGGTCAGGGTCCGGCTGCGGCATCCTCGGGGTCGGGGCTCTCGGCCAGGTGCAGCTTCTGTCTGAGCGCGGGTCAAGGGAAAGTGGTGTCCCCCTGCCACCGCCATCAGTGCCCCCGCCACCTCCATCGCCGCCAACCGCCGCCACTGCCACCTCCATCGCCAACCACTGCCACCACCACCACCACCTCCATCGCCAACCACCGCCAGTGCCACCACCACCACCTCCATCGCCGCCAACCACCGCCACCACCACCTCCATCGCCAACCACCACCACCGCCACCACCTCCATCGCCAACCACTGCCACCACCACCACCTCCATCGCCAACCACCGCCAGTGCCACCACCACCACTGCCATCACTGCCACCTCCATCACTGCCACCTCCATCACCAGCACCAACCACCACCACCATCACCAGCACTGTCACCACTGCTGCCACCACTGCCATCGGTGCCACCATCACTGCTGCCACCACCACCCCCGGCCCAGGATACATGGAGCTGCTGAGCTCCTCCAGCTGCGGGAGGCAAAGGCCGAGGGTGAGGCGCCGGCAGGGAGGCCGGGGCCGGCGGGGATGCCAGCCATGGCGGCAGGGCCGGGCAGGGGACGAGGGGGGTGACACTCACGTGCGCCAGCAGCTGGTCCAGGTTCCTGTCGGCCACCGCTTTCTTCTGCTCCTCGGGGAGCTCCTCCACGCAGACGTCGAGGCCGAAGTGCAGCCGCGCCAGCTTCTCCTGCATCTCCCGCACGTGCTCCAGCTGCTCAAAGGAGCACTCCTTCCCTGCGCCCGTGGCCAGGAGCTGTCACAGCCCGCCAGCCCCGGCCCCCCGAGACCCCCCTGACCCCCCCAGCCCCTCACCGAAGGCCTGCAGCTTTCCCGAGTGGAAGTCGCTGAGGAGGCTGAGCAGCCCTCCCTCCATCTCACAGACGTCCGACACATCGGTGAGGAAGCTGTGCTGCAGCGGGGCCCCCCGCGCCGCCCCCGCGCCACCCGCCCGCACCCGCTCCTTGCTTGTCCTGCACGGGGGGAATGGAGAGGCTGGCATCGCAGGGACCCCGCACTGGAGGGTCTGGCGTCACCCCCGAGCCGCCACTGACCGCCTGAGCCGGGCACGCTGCCTGGGCGAGGGCAGGGTGGGCAGCGGCAGCGCGAAGGACGTGCTCTTGCTGGGGGGCAGCGGCCGCGGGGCCACGGGGGGCGCCGGCTGGGCCAGGCAGGCTTTGGGGCTCCGCTTCTTCCTCCAGTCCTCCATCCCGATGGGCGCGGGGACACCGGATGGACACAGCTCTTGGTGGCCCCTTCCCTGCGCGGGGCCTCTCGTCCCCGGGGAGGATCGGGGTCCCCCGGCGGGGAGGTGGCGGCGGCGGGAAGGCTGAGGCCGGAGCTGGGAACCCCTTTCCCTGGGCGCCGGCGGCCGGGCTCACGCTGCGTTATCCTGTCGTCTGCGCTGGAGCATGGCGGCGCGGAGCAAAGCCGGGGCCTGACGCGCGGCTGGGAGCCACCGGCCTGGCCTCAGCGTCTTCCCCAGCGCTGCAGAAAAGAGGATTTTGGCCACGCGTGCCCCGGGGCCCAGCGACCCCGGCTGCCCTCAGGGGCACAGACGTGGGGGGACAGTCACCCCCGGGGACCTCCGCAGCCGCGGGAGCCCCTTTGTCCGCAGCCTCCGGCCGCAGCGGGGGGGAACTGACCTGCGTGAGGCCCCGTCCAGCCTGCGGTGGCCGGCCCGGCCGTGTCCCCCGAGCCCACCGGACACCCGTCCTAGCCCTGGGGCCGGGATTTGCATTTAAAGGGAAAGGGAACTTCCTCCGGCCTGTCCCCAGGGCGGTGGCACTGCCGGACACCAGCTGCCCCAGCGACGCGCAGGATGACGGGGCCTGGCCCCAACCATGGCACCAGCGTCAGCTTCGTGCCGGCGTGGGGAGAGGGCAGGATCCGGCCCCGAGCCCCCGCCTGCCACCCCTCCAGCCCCCCATCCCGCCGGGATTTACCCCACGTCCCTCCGGCGTCACGGGACTCGTGTGACCGCAGGATCCATCACCGCAGGAAGGAGCCTCCCGCAGGGGCGAGATTAAGGACAGTCCCGTCCCCCAGCGTACGCAGAACTGAACGCAGCTTCTTATTTACATCCTTGCAGGACTTTAAGCCAAATCTTAGACATTCTGGATGCCAGGGACTGGCCAGTTGGGGGGTTTAACAGCAGCGGTGCCCGGCCCCACAGGGCAGGGGGGTCGGACGCAGCCCACGGCTGAAGGAATGAGAAACAAGAGGCGGCAGCAGCGAGGTTGGGTGCATTTCTATTGGATACGAAGATACATACAATAGTCCCCGCAGAGGTTATCTGTACTGTAACAGGGAAAAGGCAAAAAAAAACAAAAAAAAACAAAAAAAGGAGGTTTTGTGACTTTCTAAGAGGTTTGTCTTGTACTGAAAGAGTGGAAGAGAAGTCCAGAGCCCGGCTGCAGCCCTCGCTCAACCCGGCTGCTGGGAACGGGGTGCTCCCACCAGGCCAGGGCGACATGCGCTTCCTCGGGGGCTGCTGCCGGAGGCAAACACATCCCTGTGCAGGAGGAAGCAACGCTGACAGCGAGGGGCTGCACGACAAAGCTACGCTCAGCTCCGGGAAACATCCCAGGGGATGTTCGAGACTGTGGCACTGCGGAGACTCCTTAGACTCCGTCCCTGCTGCAGGCAGCCACCGCCCGCGGAGGGAAGGGGGACGCAGAGGCAGCTCCCCTGGCAGCGAGGCAGGTCCTTCGCAATGGCACCGTACAACGGCGGAGAAAAGAAGCAAGAGCAGCTGCGCTGCTGGAAGAGAAACCAAAGCTGTTGCGCTGAACACATCCACTGCGAGGAACGGCTCCGGCCGGCTCGCTTCAGCTTCAAGCAAAAGGGAGGCAATGCTGAAAATAAAGTCTGTCGTGAAGAGAAGCTGCAGCAAGGAGGTTTCCAAGCAAGTAAAGATCTCCCAAAAGAAGAGTGAAAAGAGAGTCTTGAGAAACTATGGAGAAATCGCCCAAGCGCCAGCAGAGCCCGCGTCTGTGCATAAACACCCTCCCAGCACGACAGGGTCCTTCGGGCGAGCGCTTCACCCTGCGGCAGAGGCCGCAGGGACCCTCCCAGACACAGCGGCACTTGGGACGCTCTTCTGAGAAAGCGGAGAGGCAAAGGAGAGAGAGGGGCTGCGACAGCACCAGCGCGGCCGGGCTGGAGGGCCCGCAGGGGGTGGAAGGGACCAGCCCACAGCACGGTCCTCGCACTGGTCCCAGCCATGCGGCACAAGCAGCAGGTCGTGGAGCAGACACAGGTTTTACCCTCCTGGAGCCCCAGCTCCGTGGACGCCTCGGAGACGACCCGCTCGGCACCGGGGGATGGGCCGGGGAGGTCCCGACGTGGGGGCAGAGGGGCTCAGGGGGAGCCTCCCCATCCCCTTGCACAACTGATCACACGCGCTTGTGCAAAACACTTGGGAATGAGACCTTTGGATTAACTGTTTAATACACTTGTGCACATGTGCGTATAGCAAAGAGGCAACTGTGAATCATAAGGCTATTGAGACACTGGCAGGTCCTGGGAAGAGCAAAGGCCCCGCGGGAGGACTGGCTGAACCGGGCACCCCCTGTTTCTCTGCTTCTTTTTGTCCCCGTTCAATACACGACAACCACAGAGGAGGGGTTTTCACCCCTCATTCGCACAGCTCACACACGAGCGAGACGTCAGCCAGGACATGAGGAAACAAGGGCAAGGCCGGGAGCTCGCTCCTGCCTGATGCAGAGGAGGGAGGGAGAATCCAGTGCCGGGAAACACTTTGGTTCTCCGCTGCTCAGCTCGTTTGCTTTCACTCAATGCGAGAGTCACTGTGAAGGTGGAGGCGGCGACGCACCCAGCTGTCCCAGCGCCGTGTGCCAGGGCAGATCCACGCGCCCGCTTTTCCTCAGCTGTGCTCCGTTTTTGGGGAGCCGCAGCCTGCCAATGACACGGTCTTCTAGTGAACGGGCCGATCAGTTGAGTCTCCATATATTAGTTATTCACGCGCACGCAGGGAGGTGGGTCATTCTAGTTTTCATGTATATCCATATATAAAGTGTACGTTGCCCTGCACATATCATATATATATCATATATATATATATAAAAATTTTAAAAACCCTCCAAAAACCTAAGCTAGGAAATCTCAAATCCGCAGGAGGGCTGTCCTCTCGCGCCTGTCCAAGGACCAGGAGAGGGGCATCAGCTCGAGTCTACGGAAACATTCACGTTACCCTCCCTCGCCCCACCTCTCTCTACCGCACGGCGGGCTCAGTCAGAGCCCTGAGTGCCTTCCTCAGTCCCGCTCTGCCCCAAGGCTCCTATGCTCAGTTCTCCCAGGCTCTCCGCAGGATCCGTGTTGTGCATCGGCTTTCCTGAGTGAAGGCAATCCTCGGCCAGGCGCTGCTCTGCTGGAGCACCTCCCGCCGCCGCCTCAGAGCCGTCCCGAGACGGGTCCTTCAAAGGCTCCAACAGGTCTGCGTCTGCCCGGGGCGCGTGGGCACACAGGTCTTGCACCTTCTTATTGAGGTCGTTGCGCTCCGTTTGAAGGGCTCGGCACAGTTTCTCCAAGCGCTGGATTTTCACCTGAAGCCCCTCTAACTCTTTGTCCCGAAGGGTTTTCTGCAAATAGAGAGGCAGTTCAGACTCTACCACGCTGGGGACAGACAGGCAGAAACAGGGAGAGATGAAACCTCAAAGGGAAAACACTTGTGACCAAGCAAACGTGGCATTCAAAGGACCCGATGCTATTGTCACTGCTTCTTTCTTCCGCTGCCCCCACAGAGGCCAAATGCCGCGGAGACTGACTTCTTCACGCACCTCTGCACTAATTAACCAGCACTTCTGCCACGCAGCAGAGGGCTCGTGCCATCACGTACAGGGAAGGAAATCAAGCTGAAGGGAAAAACGCCACCCCGTACCCAGCCTGCCCGCAGTAAGACAGGAGCTGCCTCGGCGCCAGCCCAACGCCACACAGCAGGTCACCGGCCGCCCGCCCCCGCAGAGCACAGCCAGAGCCTCCTCACCTCCTCAGCCATTTCCAAGAGAGCCTTGTTGCTGCTCTCCCAGCGCGAGCGATACATAGTGGTCTCTTTCTCCAGCTTCTTGATTTTCTTAGTCATCTACAGAATCAGTGTCAAAAAGGGAACAAATAAGCCACAGGCAGAGCCGCTGCAGCCAGTTACATCTCACGTGTCCTCAAACGGGCACCCACTTTCCCAGTGCAGGCAGCGAGGTGGGAAACGTCTCCTCGTGTCGCTGCTGCACCAGAGGGAAACACTGACCAGGCAACAACAAACCAGAGACAGGGGTGGTGCTGAGAGGGGACACAGAAGTCACCGTGCAGGGACAGTACCAATCTTCTATGAGCAGCCAGCTCGTGGCTGATTTTAATACCAGCAAAACTAAACACAACTACAGAGCTGCGGCTTTTCCAGCTCGCAGAAGCATCGGGGAGAGACAGGCAGGCGGTGCCTCCAGCCCACACAAGCGCTGCTGGGCAGCAGAAGTGTTACCCACCTTCTCCATCTCCTGTTTAAACGTCGTGAACACTTCACTGCTTTTGGAAAGGGTGTTCTGGAATTCTTCAAACTTCTCTGTGTAGAGAGCCAGCTGCGGGGAGAGACAAGGTTACAGCTCCTCACCACGGCACCTCCCGACAGCCTTCCCCAGGAGAGGGGGGAGGTCGGCCAAGAACTGAGCTAGTTATCTTGTGACTGGACTTTATGACAAACAAACGGGCAGCACGGAGCTGCTCTGCCAAACATAGGTACCGGGGAATGTGGAAAAATTCTTTGTGAGGGAAACGTCCTCAGAGACCGTTGTGTTCTGCAAACATCTGGCCTCGGCAGGAGGCACTTGCTGGGTCTGATTCAGCAAGGTATGACCACACAACTGCTCCCAGCACTGGGAAACGCGCTGGTAAAAACCAAGGCCCCTTCCTCCCAGAAGGTGGAATTGCTGAAGGAAGCCTCAGCTCTCACCGTGCTGACACAGGCTCACCAACACCAAACCCAGCAGAAATCCTGCCCCTCCGTTTTACAGATTAAGGAACTCTGGGCTGTTCCCTGCTGAGGGAGGAAGGAAAACCAAACCAAATAACCAGGCTGAGCACACCGACTGAGTTACTCACCTGCTGCTTGAGATGTGTCTCCTGCTGCTTCATCAGCTCACACATCCTCTGCGATTCCACAGCTTCCTTCAGCAGCTAGGGAAGAGCAAAAGCAGTTACCCGGCTGCCACCGGGGAAGGCTCTCAGCATGGCCCTGCAGGCACTTGGCCTGGAGACGGGAGCGGGCTGGGAGAAACACAAAGAGCAGAGCAGGGCTCCAGCCTTGCTCCTGAAGGAGTGGTCACCGCTGGGCACGCAGCAGGCCTGGGACGGCCTGATCCAATTTGGGCTCTGCTGTTGGGATCCAAGAGCAACCAGCCCCCACAGAGGGACAAGGCAAAAAGCAAAGTGCTCGCAACCATTAGAGAATCACTGTAAGACTTACAAAGTCCTTCTCCCGCTGGTGTTTCTCCTCTGCCTCCTTCAGCATTTCCTGCGCCTGCTGGAGCTTGGCGTCCACCAGCTGCTGCTGCAGGTCCTTGTGTTTGAACACCTTGTCGATGTGCTGCCAAGGGAACACCACCAGTCACTGACATGCCCGGCCCAGTCCTTGCTGCCCAGGCAACGACCCCAAGGGAAGATCCCAGAGGCCCCTTCTCCCCTCCGGCAGCAGAAACACGCTTCACTGGGCAGAAGGGATGTACCAGAGCAGCCCTGCACCAGGTCTCCCGCCCTGACCCACCTCCTCCCGCAGCTCGTACTGCTCGATGAGCTTCTTGAGCCGCTCCGCCAGCTCCATGTTCTCCTGACGCAGCTTGGAGTTCCTCTCGTTGTGCTGCTCCATCTGGAGCTGGATGTCATTCAGCGTCACCTGGAAGTGGGATGTCACCTCCCTCCGCTTCTCCTCTTCCTCCCGCGTACGCTGGACACCCTCCTCCTGCGCGAGGAAGGCAGAGACAGCAGGGACACGTCAGCCTCTGTGCTGGGCAGGGTGGTGAGCAAACTGCCCAAACTGTGATGCTCTGAACCCGCCCAGCCTCTAGCTAACGCTTATAGCAATCAGGAAGGGACTTTGGGCCTTCCCCCTCCCTTTCTCCTGTGAATATACCCCAAAATAACACTCAGGCGCTATGGATAATGATGGCTTAAGAGCAAAATTAAAGCACGGTAGGCTGTGGGCAGTCATTGGTGAAGGTAAGTTTGCCAAAACGTCTCACAGCAAGTGATCCAAGCGCTTGGGATGAAGCAGCTCCTGGAATAGTGCCCAGGAGGCACTTGCCTTGAGGGTGCGGTTGTGTCTCTGCAGCTCGCGGCACAGGCTCTCCAGCTTGCTGCGGGCCAGGATGGCCTTGCTGTGCTCGCTCTGCAGGTGGTCCTTCTCTTGCACCAGCTGCGTCTGCTTCTTCTGCAAGATCTTCATCTGTTTCTGGGAGTTACGGTGCTCTTCCAGCTAGGACAGGGGAGCAAAGGGCACAGATGCAGCAAAACTCACCAGGACAACATGCTGTGTCCCTGTGAGAGAACATGGGGATCAAAGAAGCGCTCTCTGTGCTCCGAGAGGAGGACAAGAGCTTTATAATGCACAAGATGCCACATCTGAGCAGAGCCCAAGGTCCCCTGGACCAGGCCTTTCTCCTTCCTGAATTCGTGTCCTGCTGGAATCTGAAAGACTTGCACATTCATCCAGCACCTCCGTGCACGTGTTGCTCAAATGGGCAGACCTCCGAGCACAGGGAAAACCTGAACGTGTCCACTGCGGACACGCGCAGACAGCCCCACACCTCTCCTTTGTACCACATCCACGCACAGAACCAGACCCATGCCCAGCTCTGGTTAAATGCGACATCGGACTTTGGGTGTGTTGTACGGCTGAACGTAGCCACACATCGCACTACGAGGACTCTGCCAACCACGCATTTCTTGCTAGGAAATTATCATCAGAAATGCAGCGACTGAGTGGTGCAGACAGGAGACGTATCCATGCGGTCCTCGGTCACAGCTGGGCCTGCCAACTCGCAGCTCAGCCCTGCCTGCAGAGAGACCGGGACACGCAGGCTCAGCAGAACAGACCTGGCCACAGTAAACTCCTGGGACAGGATGCGGCTTCCACATTAGAGAGGCAGAGAGAAAACAGATCTGAAGTCCTCTTAGATGCAGATTTGCCAAAAATACTCCTGTCCATGCTTACACTTCTGCAAACGACAACGCCTGGTTTGACCAAGGATCGCCTGTCCTCTGATACTTGGACATCCAGCACTGCAGAGATCCCAGAACATACACTGCAAAGCTACACCCGTGTTCCTGGACTGTCCCTCCTGACATCAAGAAAAAAAATCTACAGCCATCTCCCGCCTCCTCGGGCAGCTCCCGCGCTCGCTGCTGCAGTGTCCTCCCCCAGCCCCAGAGCCTGGAACGCAGAAACGAGCACTCACCAGCTCAGCGTATTTCTTGCACAGTGCGGCTAGTTTCTCCTCTGGCGTGCTCAGGGTGTTCAGTGTCTGCATCAGCAAAGTGATTTCTTTACCTGGAATGAGGCGCAGAATTGAAATAAATAAATAAATAAAATAAAACCCCTTACACGACAGAGTTCTGGCACATAAGGGCGCAGACAGGAGAGACAAACCAGGTCTCGCAGCCGTGCCTGCCCTGGGCCAGAGTTACCATCTCCGGTGCCTTCTCAGGGCTCTGCCCCACAGATTTCACCACATACAGTGGGTGAACAATTGAAGCAGCTGGGGAGAGACCTGGTTTTCGCAGCAGGAAACCACCACTGGGCTGGCTGAGAGAGTTGTGTCCAGCAGAAGAGAAATCCACTGAATTCAGAGGCTGCAGCAGCACCCAGGGGCACTCAGCACCTTTGCAGCACTCGGGACGTTTCCTCGCATACCACAAAACAAGACGCCGCATCGTTTCCAAATACCGCTGCACATCAGGCACCTGAGGCGCTCATTTCACCAAGGGCAATTAGTGCAGTATAAAATCAATGTCGGCACTGAAGTTCTCAGGCTGGCGGCACAACCAGAGCGGGGAACCTCTTACCTAGGCCCTTGGCTTTCTTCTTTTCCTGAGCCTTCTTCTGATCGCGCTCTCCACACTCCTCGCCAGGTCGAAACTCTTCGGTCCCCTTCGTGGTTTCCTTCTCCCCGTTCATCTCGGGGCCGCCCGTCTCCTGGTCACCGTTCCTCGGGGACTCGCTACGACACTTCTCAGCTTCTTCTGGCTCCACAGGCTCACTCTGCCCGCCGTCCTCGCCTGGACCCTCCTGGCTGGCATCCACACAGTATGTGTTCAAGATGTCCTCAAGCTGTCTGCTTAGCTCTTCGGAGACGTCACGCACGGCAGGCCGGGAGGACTTGGTGTCCTCCTGTGCAAGAGGAGCTGTGGGAGACAAAAGCATGAGACTTCCCCCACACCGTCTATTCTCTGGCCTCCCTAAGCACACGGCAAAGGGAAGGATTCCCGAGCACCCCACTGCACCCAGGGCCGGCTAAACTTCCAGCAACATGAGCTGCTTTGTTCTGGCCGCGTCTCCAGCCAGCTGCCCTGACAATGGAGGTGCATTCCTAACAGCCTCTCTTTTGATCACGAGAGCATGACCAAGCCCCTGACATCTGTCAAGAGCAAAAATTGCCCCCCCTCCCCACCATCCTTTAACGAAAGCAGGTTGTGCATGAGCTTTCCCTCATAGGAACTGCCTGCTAATATCCCCAGAGCCAGGCTTTTTTACATTACAATAGATTTTTAAACCTGGGTTAGCCTCTCTCCTCACACACGAGAGCAGCTGTACAGCCTCAGATCAAAGGTGTCTTGTCCCCAACAGCAGACGCTTGGGGAAAGAGCAGGCAGCACATCCTTCGGTACGCTTTGCTTCCAAAGCTTCTCCAAATGAGAGAATCGCAGCAGCTCGTCATTAAGCTAACTCTACTGGCTGTGCGTTTCCTACATCGCATTTACTAGGCACCAGAATACAAGGCAGGGTTAATTTTAACCAAACGCCTACTCGATTAGACCTGGCTTTCGTCTTCCAGAGTTATTTTTATGAAGCGCCAGTAACGGGGCAGGTCACTCAACACTGTCCCAAGGAAAGAGTTGTCTCACATTTTCTCTAAGGAACACTTAAGGCCTAAGCAACGATTAACAACCCATCGTTTTCAGGTGAGAATCAACCCCACGCTTCGGTCAGGAAGCGGTAACTACAGCTGCACACACATAGAAATAGGAAGAAACCAGGGGCTTCTACCTGGAAATCACAGCTGCTCTTATACCGGCCAAAAGAGCTGGATACAACGGCTCACCCTCAGGCGCAGAAAACACCAGCCCGACTCTTTCCAGGCTGGAAACCTGCCCTCGCGCATTCCCCACACCTCGCCCCGGGGACCCCCACCTTCCAGGGGTGCCACGGCCTCTGGCGAGTCGCCTCCCTCCAGCACCAGCCCGCTGCTCATTTTGGAGGAGTTAGCAGGCCGCGGGGCTGCTTTGGTCTCCGCGCCTTGGTTCTTCATGGTGACTTTTCTTCCCGCTCAGTTTTGACAAACCCTAGAGAAACAGAAACAGCAACTACACTTAATTTTAAATAATAGCAGTTTGGAGGATTTTAGGAGTCATCAACCTGGACTGGGAAGGAACCTGTTCTCGGCAGAGGCTGCCACCCACAGCTCCGCGCTGAGGAAAGCATCATTTCGTGTTCGATTTGCACCTCACCACAAAGGTCTCTGTGTCAGGACAACTGCTCTCCAGGCGAGCAGAGCTGGAAGCAGCCCCTCCTCGGGCAAGGCAGCATCTCCCGTCTCACAGACAGCACGCAGCTTTCCTAACCCTCTGGGCACAGCATTCCCAGCCCTGGCTGTCCTCCCGCCTCGTCCGCACTGTGTTTTACTGTTGGATTTCATTTTCAGAGCGGTCTGTGCACACGGACAGAGAAACCCCCTCCCTGCGGCAGGGCATCCAGAGACCAGAGCCTCAAAAGAAAGGTCAACACTTACTAAAACCGCGTGCCTGGCTGAGGAGAGCCCACAGCTCCCTGGCAGAGCTGCTGCTCAGCGTCGAAAAGATTAACCAGCACCGCCATGAGCCAACGCCAACAGACCGAGCCCAAATCCTGGCTCCTCTCTCCTCATCCTCTCTCCCTCCACAGGGTATGTATGTTCTCACCCTTCCCACCCGCACCCTCTGCTCTAGTAATGACGCTAATTAGGGAGCGGAGGCAGCCGATGCTCCTGGTCTAGAGGCAAGGGATTGTTGCCAGAGAAGCGCAGAGCGGCTTTTCTTGCCGTTTTGCAGCAGTTACACAGAGACCTCGGCTTTTCCTCGGAGAACAGCCCAGGACAGGGCTCACGAAGGAAAAAGGCAAGAGAAAATTAGCGGCGGCGGCAGCCAAGCACATGTGTCATCCACCCACGCGCGGGCTGGCGGCCGTGCCCGCTCCCACCGGGCCTGCCAGCCCCGCCGCACGCCCCACACCTGCCCCACAGCCTCGGGCGCTCCTTTTTTTGCCTCCGCTGCTGTAAATAGCGCAACTCCCGCCCGTTTCCCGAGGCTCCGCCGGGCCACAACCGGCCCCGCAGCACCCCAGGCCCCCACGCCCCGGGCGGGGGGCGGCCGCTGCCCCCCTGCCTCGGCCCTCGACATCCCCCGACGCTTTTCGGCCCTCGACCCCCCCCCCCCGGGCCCCCTCGGCCTTCACCCCGCCCCCCCGACACGGGCTCCGCGGCAGCCCCTGCCCTTGGCACTGACACCCCCCCAATGCCCCCTCTCCTGCGCCCCCCCCCCATTACTATTTTCACCCCACCCCTAATTAACACCCACCTCCCGGTCCGTATCCCCGTGCCCCCCGGTGACTACCCGCCCTCCCCTCCTGGCAACCCCGGCCCGGCGCTCCCGCCCCCGCCCCCGCCAATGCCCAGCTGCCCCCCCGCCCAGCACCGCAGTGACGTCATGCACGCACCCCCGTGGCGTCAGCGCCAGCGGTCTGACGCAGGTCTCCCCTCTCTCCTCAGCCAATCAGCGCGCAGGAGCCGGCGGCTCCCCAGTACATGGGAGGGCAGGGGGGTGGGAGGAGGGGGCGGCCCCTCGCCGGTGCCGGTGCCGGTGCGGTGCCGGTGCCGCCGCCGCCGCGCTGAGGGAAGCGGCTCCGGCCCGGGCCTCCCCACGGCCGCGCGCTGCGCATGCGCCGGACCGCGCCACCGCCCAATCAGCGACGGGGAACCGCGGGGGCTGCCGGGAAACACCGGGGAGAAGCGGGAGGGCGCTGCGGACTACAGCTCCCGGCATGCCCTGCGCGGCGGCGGCAGGGGGGACTACAGCTCCCGGCGTGCCCCGCGCCGCCCCCCTCAGCTGGGCCTGCCCCGCAGGTAGCGGCCCGGGGAGCCACCCCGAGGACACCGGGGAGCCCCCCCCCCCATCACCCACCCCGGGGAGGGACGGCCCAGCAAAGGCCAGACCCAGACACTTGATCCCGCCATACCCTGCTCTGGTGAGACCCCCCCTGCAGTGCTGCCTCCAGCTCTGGGGCCTCAGCATAAGAACGACAGAGACGCTGGGAGGGCTGGAGCCCCTCTGCTGTGGGGACAGGCTGGGAGAGCTGGGGGGGTTCAGCCTCGAGAAGAGAAGGCTCCGGGGAGACCTTCCAGCCCCTTCCAGGCCCTAAAGGGGCTCCAGGAAAGCTGGGGAGGGACTCTGGAGCAGGGAGGGGAGCCATGGGACGAGGGGGAACTGGTTTAAACTGAAGGAGGGGAGATCTAGGTTAGATGTAAGGAAGAAATTCTTTGCTGTGAGGGCGGTGAGCCCCTGGGCCAGGTTGCCCAGAGAAGCTGTGGCTGCCCCATCCCTGGAGGGGTTCAAGGCCAGGTTGGACGGGGCTTGGAGCAACCTGGGCTGGTGGGAGGTGTCCCTGCCCAGGGCAGGGGGTGGCACTGGGTGGGCTTTAAGGTCCCTTCCAACCCAAACCATTCCAAGGTTCTATACTGCACAGACGCACCCAGCCCTACCGCACAGATCCAGCCATGCTGCACAGATGCACCCAGCCATACTGCACAGATGTCATTTATTCATTTGACAAGAAAGGACTCATCAAGTCGGAGCCGCACCAGGCCTTGCTTCTCACCACATCCACCACGGGCTTCCTCCCCAGCCCAGAAGTGGTTTTGTTCTCCACAGCCCAGTGAGTTCTGCTGAACAAAATCTTGGCTAAGTGAACTCCGCTACCAGCTCTGAGTTAAGACAGCTCTATGGTCGCTTATACAGTACGTGAGTAAACAGAGGAAAAGAAGCAGGACAACCAGTGAGTGAGTTGGGGCCGTCATTTCCAGGTGTGCCTGCCTCACAGTGCTCTATTTACATAAATTACAGAAATTTCATATATATTTTTCTCTGAAGCCCAATTAGACAAATATCTACCTATATATAATATAAAAAATACAGAGATTTGACTTTTTTTTTTTTTGAAGTAAAATGTACATGATCCAACTGTGAGCAGGAGGTAAACCTGAAAACTCAGGCCTGTTGCTACTGAAGTTAACACCGCACACAACACCGCTGCCACGTGTAGCCATGTCCTCTTCCTCCAACCCATACAGTGATCCACCCCAACCCAAGTCAGAAAAAAACCCCAGAACTCAAAACATGTTTCTCATGGAAAAAAAATAGCAATATTTCAAGTAAAGATGAAGATGGGTTTTCACCATTTCAACAGTTCTGTGACTTCAGTCAGTAGCAATGCAAAGCCTGTGCAACGGCAGCTGTGCTTCCTCTTTCAAACACCACCCAAGCATCCCGCCCTCTTCAGAGTTACCATCTTTGGGGTCTTGTTGCCTTTTGTTTTTTCCTCTCCTTGTAAATACCACTAGCAGTTCTTCAAAAAACAACAACAAAAAAAAAATCTAGGCAAAGGGAAGTAGCCTTCCCCCCAGAAAAATCTTCCCAGGAGCGGGAGAACTTCCCGTTTCTCTGTCCATTTACAGTATATTTTCAGGGGAACGTGGCCCAGGTTCAACAGGACTGTCCGCTGAAGGAGGGTCGCAGAAAGGCCAGGGCTAAACTTTGCTCTTGGCAAATTAGAGTCTTTAATAAAGAGTAACATGTGCAAAAAAATTAAATAGATCAACCCAGGTTTCCAGAATTATTGTTGTCAGAATGCTTACTTTCTATTTGTGTTCTTTACCCAACCCAATGCTGCAATTTCAATTAAGTACCCGAGGTAAGAAGTGACAGTTGTGAGAGATCACCACAAAGGAAAAAAACCACACAACCAAGAGGTGAATCTGTTACCTCAGTGTCCTTCCTCCACCCAGATGCCTGCTTTAAAGACATGTATGCAGCAGCAAAAAGGAAAAAAAGTGTAAGAACATCCCCTTCTCTCCACGCGGACAAAGCACTGTTTCTAGTTGTTTGAAGGAAGAATCATTTCCTAACAGGTGGAGTGGGTGTTTAGCCTTCCATTTGCGAGGAGGGGATGGGACGATCAGCTGCTCCCAGTTGCTTTCCAGCAAGTTTGTGGTGTTTTTTTTTCCCCTCTGCAGGCACATTATAGCTGGAAACCTTCCATGGGGGCTTCAGGTTGCTGGAAGATGAATTGCTGCTGGTTCTCGTCTACCTGGGGAGCTAGAGCGGAGTCATCCTCTACTCCAAAGTAGTGCTCAATCAGGTCAAAGGCCTTCTGGTAGATCTCTTGGTTCTCGTGGCTCTGTAGGAACTCTATCTTATCCAGACCTTGGAGGAAAAAAAGTGGAATGTGATGAAACAAGGAGATCCCGATATTTACAGTGTTCCACATCCATTCTCCACCCTTGCCCCTGTTCACCGCAAGACCTTTGTCTGTGTTAGATCTGCACGTTGTGAGCAGCGTTGACATCTAAAACGAACTATTCCAGAGCTGCTTTTGGATTTCATTTGTATCCGGCAGCATTAACGTCTTTTCAACAGTAGCTTTAGCTGACACAGCTAAAGCAGACGTGCTCCCAGCTCTCTGCTGGAGACTAAACCAGATTTCAGTGAAATTAAAACAACTGGCTGTGAACAGTTTGGTCATTGCAGGGGGTAGGGAGGGGAAGGAAGCAGGGCCCGTCCCAGTAGCCTCCAGCAGAAGGGCAGCAGCTTTAGCTGTCCTAATTAAATCCACTGCTGAACAGAAAGCATCCAAGCACAATATACTCTCAAGAATTTCAAGAATTACCCTTACTGGGAGAATCAGGACACACAGTGTAACAGTCAGTGAGAGGTCAAATCAGACACTGGCAGTATACAGGGAGTTTCAGACAAAAATAGGAACCAATCCTCAAAGCATTAAGAGCAGGACAAAAAAAACCCCACTAAATTAAGGTGCTCCAGGGAAAAGCCAAGTCCCTCTGGATTGCCACTATACATCTACAGCATACAACTGGGTACAGTTAGAGCAATCTCAGACCCAGAAGTGTCACTTTTTACTTGGCTTCACTTATTTCTGATTAATACTCCCAACTGGTGTGAACCACAATTACCAGCTTGGCCTTCAAACCTAGGGACGCTTGGATCAGAAGCATGATAGTTTTTACTTCCAAGTATTTTGTCCTATGCCCACTCATAAGAGTCTAAGACGACAGACTATTGGAACAAATATTGGCTAACTTGTAATATACTAAATCCCTTAGCACAGCAGAAAAGCTACCAAGAAAGCTAGCAGACACCTTTCCTATTATCCTATGGCGTTAAAGTCAACAGCACCAAGGCCACCAGCCACGACCTACCATAGGCCTCCTCAATCAGGCTACAGTAGGGGTTGATGCCTGTTCCACTCTGGTTGGCTTCCTGCTCTCCAAGCCGCAGGATGTTCTCCAGGCCATTCAACGCCACCTGAACAATCTTGGAGTCCATGACAGTCAGCAGGTCACAGAGAGGCTTGATACAACCCAAGTTCACCAAGTACCTGAAGAGAGAGCATCAACAACATACACTTGTGCAGGGTCTGGCGAGCATCACCTTTGCTCAGTTAGAGGAGCAAGGGAAATGAGTCAAACTAAAATAGAAGAAGTTACCTTGAAATATATTTCCACTGTTCCGCAAGGTTAATTTTTTTATCCACTTATTTGCATTTGCATACACACCCCAACTCTTACAAGAAACCTGCTAACTCCCACTGAAATCCAGGTGCTACTCAAATTAAGTCCACACTGGAGTTTAATCTGTCATCAAGTCTGGACATTTGGCCTGGTCTGAGCTGTCTAAACAGGGAGGGGGAAGTAGCACGGGGTAGCTTATGCCTATTCAGAAGGACGCTACAATTTACAGCACGGTATAAGACCCAGCTATAGCTTTGCCTGTCTCTGGTATTCTCCCGGAGGTTCTCCGCATCACTCCCTTGCTACTCGTCTTGCAGTTCCCATAAAGACAAAGCCACCGTGCACGCAGTCAGACCTCCCCTAAGAGGAGCCACAGGGAGTACCTGATCTGTTCGGGAGTTCCTCCTGACGTTGCATTTGTAATAGCCCATGCTGCCTCTTTCCTCGTGCGGAATTCTGCTTTCTGCAAGATTTCTATCAGTACCGGGAAAATGTTTGCATCTATGACTGCCTGGGGAGAGAGAGCAGAGAGAAGCACTTCAACTGGCAACACAGTTTCTAAAAGGCCATTAAGTACCTGAAGGAAAACTCTACCTCCATTTTCCAATGCAAAAAGAACTTTCCAAGCTACAGCCTTCAGTGATTCCTCCATTTTATTCCTCAGTCAAATCTTATTAGCACGGGAGACTTGGTTCCATAACTAGCACAGTAGACAATCCCTCTTATAGCATCAATACTACAGGAATGCTTTCATCACTTAGCTGTTTTTGTATGTAGGTCACCAAAAGGATAATTAAAACTCAACAAGCTGCAGCTTTTCAAAGGGGTATCTCTAATTGAGCATGGAGAAATAGGGGCTGTATCTCCTCTTATTCCAATGATCCAACCTGTGGGACTCATTTCAGCCTAGTCTTTGTTGGTGCAATTAGCAAGCTCTTTTTAGCTCTTGCTTTGCAGATTGCTGGGAGCAGCAAATTTGCAAATTACTGCAGAATAAGAGATGTGAACAAAACCAGCCTCTAAAGTGTTAGGTAAGAAAAAAGGTGCAAATCCTTAACGCTGAGCTTGGAATCTAGGATCGTTACAGATGGGCTGGAGAAGACTGTACCTGTATTTGTGCTCTGTTTCCTGCTGTGATGTTAGATATAGTCCAGCAGGCTTCTTTCCTGATTGACTCCTTGGGACTACTTAATAAATGAAGGAGACAAGGCAAGGCTGAACAGTTCAGAATCACCTTTTGAGAAAGAAAGCAGAAGTGAGATCACCAGTATCAGGTCCAGAGCTAAATACTTTGACTTTTCACACAGTGACTACGCTGTACGGGCACTGCACTTCCCCTCACCTGGGTCTGGATGTCGTCCCCTGTCACGATGTTGCCAACCGCCCGCAAAGCTGGGGAGGCCACCTTGTAGTCATTGTGCCTGCAGGGAAAATGGTGCAAGGATGAAACCAAATCTATCAGATCACAGGCACCTGGATATTCACAAGATTCTCTCCCCAGTATCTCATCTGCATTATTTACCTAGAATTCCATCCCCTCGCATATAGAAACATACAATATGCTGACCACATTGCCACTGGATAAGCAGAGGCTGGAGAAAAACTTGCAATACAGACGTGTTTTCATCCTTAACATCCTAACTCCATCATCTTCAGCTTAATTACAGATCTCAGCATTTACATTGCCTTCCTGGACAAGGATGCTCTTAACCCAATGAGAACACCCAGAATTTTTCAGTATTAACTAGCATTCCAGCACTAGAAAACACTCAGCTTCTCTCGGAAAGAAAAGCCAGCAAACTGCAGCTCTCAGCCCACTTCAGACCCTCCTCCATAACTGCTCCCAAGTCAGCTCAGGTACCATCACCTCATCCTGCGCCCACGAGGCGGGGAAGGACTGCTCTGATGGGTTTTGATACAAACTCGTGCTCAGTCACACACTTCCCAGTTTCACTGGGCTGAAGCAGCAAGATGAGATACTTACATTAACAGCTCCACCAGTCGCCGACACACTCCTGAGTCAATAACTGCTTGAATTTTCTCATTGGGACCATCTGATAAGTAGGAAAGAGCCCAGCACGCATCTGCCAGCAAGTCAGAGTCACTGTTGAATAATAACCGGGACAACACGGGCAGGCAGGGAGATACCTACAACAACAGCCACCACCCAGAAGGTTAAGTCACATTCTCTCAAGGACTACCACCTTTGCATGCAAACACCACGTGGCTGTGCTGACTTGAAATGTCCCCAGTTCCCTTCCCCAAAGTCAGCAGCTTCCCTGTTGGCTCACATACCTCATAATCAGTGTCTAAAGTTACCTCAACAGCTTTATTGCTAAAGTAAAATTACATCCTTTCTTCTTGGACCAAGTCTAGACCCCTGAGACAAGCACTACTGTGCGTGCTACCGTTTGGAAGCTCCCTATATGTCTTACGTAAGAGCATTGCTCCATTTCTTACTCTTAATAACCCTAAACAGCTCAGTATTCAGAGCAGCAACCATCAACAGTTACACCTCAGAAAACTTCAATCATTTATAAGTGGGTTTACATTCACACTCAATTCAGATTTCATCCCTCACCGCAGGCTTCCTAGCTTTGACACAAGAGCTTTCATTTAAAAAAGTGAAACACACCGATCTTAAAACATTTCTGTTCTACCCAAGAAGGATGAGACACCCAAAAGGCCAGTAGAGCCTTTTGTTAGTGCCAATAGCACACCAGGAAAGGGAAAGAGGAAAGCTACCACAGTTTTGTAGCATTTAGAGGTCTCAGAATCAAGTTTTTAGTCACAATTTGAATGAAGTCTCCAACTTCCAGAGCTCATAACAGCGTTCACTGTTCACAGAAGCCCAAGTGTATGCTACCTTGCAGGGAAGCCTTGGCTTGCCCCCTTACTTGAGGGGTCCAGCAGATGGGCTGCCAATGTAGGCGGGCAGAAAGGCTAGCAGAAAACTAAACAGGCTCTCAAACACCTGCTAAACAGTAAAATCAACCTCAGCAGGAAGAACTCACCCTGTTCCCTCCCAGAATGACTTACAGAAGTCCAACAGCCAAAAATAATGCATACAAACGTCTTAATTGGGTGTCTCCCCATCACCTGTCTGCCAACAAGACATTTATTCTCACCTTATCAAATTCGGGTGGCGGACTCTTTCCTCTGCACAAGTTTGACAAGGCCCAGACAGCATTTCGTGTCATTGTCAACCTAGTGGACTTCGTAAGGAGCCTAAAGAGACAATTACCATGAATTATAATCCTTGTTGTGGAAACCAGCAAAGGAATCAGAAGGAAAACAAGTATGATTTCAAAGAAGCCAAACCACTATTCTCCTTGCCGTAGCTCAAGCCACACTGCTTGTCACTTGAGCCTCTCAATAAGCAAGAAGAGAAGTGACAAGCAAGTACTTCTTAGGATAAATAGCTATTATTCCTAACAACATCAAGTGACAGGGGTCAGGAAGGCAAGCACCACATTAGACAAGTTGCAGAAGGAAGGATAAGTTAGTGAAATGTAGTTCCAAGTTCAAATGCAGCCCAGGCAGACGCTTACACCCCTCTCTGAGGTCAGATGGTCCTCACTAGAGACCAGACACAAACTGCTGTCTCTGAACTCCGAAGACGACAGTGAGCCCTGTGGGCTGAGGACTTAGTCAGCAATGACTGTGACAGCTGACTGACAGAAGTAGCAGTGCAACAATCCAAGTCACTTGTGACAAAGCATGGGTCTGCCAAGGACAGGATAAAATAAAGACTAATTCCTTCCAGGGCAGTGAACAGCCCTTGAGAGCGCACTCCTGACAGGCCGTGGTGGGTCCGCACCACACTTAAGAGCTGCAGAGGCACGGTGACGTGCAGAGACCTGCTCCCTCTCCTCAGTCCTAGAGGAGCCCACTCAGACAAGCACCCGAAATCCATAGCACAAGCACGAAGAGCAGGCACCTGAGGGACACACAGTGAAACAGCAAGCCCTGTGACTTCAGAAAGACAAGCACACTGCAACAGCACCCGCTTCAGCTTCAGAGCAGTGCAAAGGTTTGTGAGAAGGCATGTTATCTACCAAGTCCCACTCTATTTATCGGGTACTTGTCTCAACTGCCAGTTTATCTGGTACCAATGGTTCGATTCCCAGTGAACGTCACCGCACATCGCTAGGGAATCTATTCACCCAGCTCAAATATTGCTCTGCTGTAGTACAATGGGACTCCAAGAACTGTATTGGCAAGTATTCATGGCTACTCACATTAATAAGGGAGGAAGAATAGCGCAGTTAAGGACATAATCTCTACACACAGAGCTGTCTCCAGCAATGTTCCCCAATGCCCAGACAGCCTGAAAGGAAACAGCAACAGTTTTAGCATTCACGCAGTTTCTGAACAGAGGAAGAAAAGGGTAGTGTGCTAAGAAAGCATTTTCCCCATAATTCCAGGCAAACGATACTTGAATTTGTGGTCTGAAGCCAGTTTTTAGACACTGGTCACTCATTTTACATATGGCATTTTAGTCGTGTATCATCTACTGTGGTTCTCTCCCTAACCCCAAAGAAAGAAGTGAACCTTACCTGTTCTTGAACATCCTCAAAGTCAGAGTTTAACAGCTCTATAAATATAGGAACTGCCCCAGCCTCAATTACTATTTTTGTTTGTTGGGAAGTTCCTGATGCAATATTCGTCAGTGCCCACGCTGCTTCAAACTGAAACAAGCAAGTAAATGACAAAAGTATGAATAAAATAATCTTGATGTAGCAAGATATTTGCCATTAAATTTTGGCTATAACTCTTTCAACTTCTACTAAGAAGGCTGTGCGAGAAAGAAAGCCTATCACAACAGAACACCCCAATACTCAATGGAAAGGATTTTATTTCCTTGAGCAATAAAAAAGAGCCACATCTCCTAAATGTTTTCTCAGAGGCTACAGCTTCTCAAAGGACTAGCAAGTGAAGACATCGTTGTCAGTCAAACCACATAATTTCACCTATACACCAGTTTTCCAGCAAGAAAAGCGAAGACATACAGTGCGTAAATACACGTGGAGTAGAAAGTTTTCTCTAGTGCCGACTAGCCAGTTCTAACCCACCATCTCATCTGGCTAATGCCACAAAGATGCCTTGAGTTCGAGAGAAGCTGAGCAGCAAGCTCCCTGCTTTTGCCACTCATTCTTTGGTTTAAAAACAGATTTCCACTCAGTTCTTCTTGAAAGAAAGCTCCCATGATACATGGCCTTGGGCTAGAGGTCAGGAAGAAAGATGAAGGCAGTCATCAACTCAGATCCAATTCCATGTATGGAAGTATCTTTAACCCCTGCAAAGTAACTATAGTTATTACCAAGCTGGAAGGAATCTCAAGAAGCCATCTAGTGCATCCCTCTGCCCCAGGGCAGGATCACCGCTACCTAACCCATTTCAAACAGACTCTTAGCCTGTACTTAAAAGCCTCCAATAATGGAGGTTTTTCCTCACACAATTTCTTCCTACACGTTTATTCTGTAGCTCCACTAGCTCCCAGCAGAAATATCAGACACAGGATGGCCAAATTCTCTTCTGCTGCACCTCAACTGTGTTATTTTTGTCAGTATTCTTCCAATAATTCGATTTAGAGCAATTTATAATTTCCTTTTTTTTTGCCTAAGCATTACAGGCTACCTTTGTCTTTTCCTATACATCATACAACCTGCATCTTTTGGGTTGAAGGCATCACTTTTCCATGATAGCACCCGTGGGTTCACATTACTAAGCTGTGAAGGTTAAACAGCTACATGCCATGAAGAATTCACAACACAATCTCCTTTACCTGTAGTGTGCAATTTTCACTTCTTTTCAGGAATTCAACAAATCTGTCCACCACTCCCTGAGTGTTTATCACTTCATCTATTGGAGGATTTGGCTCTGAAACAGCAAGGCAGTGTCAAAATACGTCTAACGCAGGGAATATTAAGCATGAACTATTATTGAATTGAATGATCTCAAGCTGTACTGAACTTGTCAGGACAACTCTCCAGAATCACTTTCTGTACGATTTATACAACTGTAAATCATTAGCAACATACTAGATTACCAAATTTCCGGACTATAACTGTCTTTCCCCAAGCTCAAAGTTGCTAAGCTTCTGTACAGCAATACACGTACACAAACGCTTGCAAAAGAAAGGCTACGTCAGATCCTATGGCGGGGTAAGAGGAATTATTTTTACCTTTGGAGAGTAGCTTCCTGAATTTCTGAGTGGTTGCTAGCTGCAGATCAGGGTCATCTGAGAACAGCATCTCTACCATCTCTCTTGTGATCACTCCCTCCTGCAAAGGGGACAGAACAATGGTTCCTTTTCACACCAAGATTATTTATTTAGGGCATCACGGGCATGACAGCCTACCATGATTTTGTGCTTAGCTAGTAATCCAAATAGTCACAATTTGAGATTACAGCACGCTATTTACTTCCTGGTAGACTTTTCCAGTTCATTGTAGTAACATTTACAACATTCTCAAAAATGAGAAAACAAAAACCATTGAGGTTTGTTAGTTCTATGCAGTCCACAGCACTAAATCTACCTGAAGGCACAACTGCAAGAAGGAAAGGCGCCTTACCCCACACGTTGTGGAACTGACATAGGAATCCACAAGGAGACTATCGAACATGGAGGCATCTTCATTGATCAGCTCCACATTTCTTCTTTTAAAGAGCTAGCAGGGAACAAAACACACGAGTCATTATTAGAAAGCAATGATGAACAATCTTCATAACTAGACATTCTTGTTCCTCAAACAAGATACCATCAGCTAGACTAAACGCAACCTGAATAGAAGAGTAGTCATTAATAACAGCTCTGCACTCTGAAGACTAGTTTGGCATACAAACCCCAATAATAAAACATGCTAAGTCTTGCCCTCAGATATGCAAATGCCCAAGTCACTGAGACACTGGTACAGGCAAATGCAGAATTTGACCCAACAAGTTGGGGAAACTGGGGAGAAGGCAGCTTGTAAATGATGCACTGAGAGAGCAAACACTTAGTCTGAGCCACATACATCACCTGGGAATCACCTCTTACTTTCATAGACCTCCAAGCCAAAAAAAAAAACCAAATCAGCTCAGAGTTAAGAAATACACACAGCCCATACTTTCACTTGCTCTTCCTGCTTCTCAAGGAAATAACCCCATTTACTAATTAATAAAAAAAACTCAAAAAAGCCCTTAAAAACAAGGATCTGTGAACAAAAACCTCTAGTACCCCAAGGAAAAAGTGCTCGGAGAGCTCTTGATGCGAGCTGCACTCTGTACTAGGTACAAAGAGAAAAGCAAGATCTCAGAACAGGAAAAATAAAGAGGACTGCCAACAAACCTTAATGCACAGATCCTTGAAGATTCCAGTTTGGCAGCAGCACAATCCTGGTTGTGTTAAAGCTGTACACAAGCTACTCAAGATGACAGTTACCTGTTGCTCTCGTTTCTGTTTGCGCAGTTGAATTCCTTCCTCTTCTCTTCTCCGACGCATTTCCTCAGGATTTAGGGCTTTGTTCTTGTAACTTTTCATTCGATAGTTATCCTTCGCAGGACTCGCCATGGTTTCTGTGAAGAGAAAAAAAAAAATACCTGCCTCAGATTTCTTGTCACTCTCATTTCCCACGTGTCCCTTCTGACAAGGAAGTCCATGCACGCAGAATAGCCAGATCAGACAGATTTATTTGCAAGAGCTGGTCTCAAACACTAAAGTAGAAGTCTCAAGTTAGAATGTGATCCCAACTTTAGTTCATGTAATAGGCTGTTATAGCAAGACTGTTACGAAGCTTCTAGGAAGCACCTGAACCAAATTTCACAGTATGGAGCACACCACCCAGATGACAGGCTTCTACTCAAACAGCTGCACTGTCCTCAGGAGGCACCGAGCTAACTTCTACTTTGGTTTTCAGCAGAAATTATTTCCCTTGTATCATCCATCATTGCATAAATCACACCTTGACATTTTTTCCCCAGACTGGGAGGTTCACGGTGTATGCATGGCAATAATCCAACAGAACTCACAGCAAACTGAGGCCTTGATTTTATAACAAGAATAAAAAACCTTGCAAAAAGCAGAGCTGTACATAATGCGTGGGCCATGTTTGTCCTGCCAGGTTACTGCAAGTATTCAGTACCTGACCTACTTAATTTGCTGCTTCATATCTGACTAATGCAGTACTTCAAACTTGATGACTTGTGTATTTGCCTCCTAGTCAGGGAAGTGACACTCCACTATTTGGCACAGTTGAAGGCAATCAGGGACAAGCAGTAACCTGAGCACAGAGGGATATCAATTCCTCAGCTGCATCCAGCTGTTATCCACTGCTTTGACCATGTCGACTCCTTTTTGCATCTTTCCAGACTCTCCCTTTCTCCCATTTGTGATGAATATTATTTGCTTAACATCTGTGCCTTTCCCAGGAGAGGAAGGAAGCAATCGTGATACACAGCATTAGAGTCCCAATTAACCCCGAGACCAACTTACTCTTCTCCAGGAGTTTTCTGGACACCAATATCTTTGTTTTCTTCCAACTGTTAAGGGCAGGTGGAAGAAGTGTCCTGTGAAAACTTGCAGCGCTATCTCCTTACCCCTCCTCTTCCAAGCTGTAAGCGCTCCTCAGCCACATTGCTTACAGAAAGTTTCAGTCCGACTTATCAACTGCCTCCAGCCAGTCTGGAGCCCTTCCAAGAGCAGCCGGAGAAGTTTCAGGCCTTACTGCCCTCCTACTAGGAAAGCCCACAGCCAAGAAAAGACATATACAATGTACAAATATCAACACTTCATTGCTATGGAAAGTGAAAACAACTGGAAGAATTCATATTTTAACAGGACAGTAAACAAAATACTTTCAGTTCTACAATTTCCCAAAAACAGCTAAAAAGACACCAAGCACTGTGAAAGAGTTAGACTCCATTTCACAGCATCTGCTTTCACAGAGGGCATTCTCTTCCCTAGCCAAAACACCAAGAGGACATTCTTCTGGAAAGCAATAAAGAAAAAGCTACCAAACCAAGTTCCTCTGGTCATTTACACTGTAATAGAGATGCATGTCCCTGGAAAAGAGCCCTGACCCCACGTTGTCCACTGCTGTGAAACAGTTTGGAAGCTCAGCAACCGGTAGCAGCACCCAGAGACACCCACCAGGCTTGGGATGGTGCAGCATGATGGGTCACAGGTTTATTGGCGCCTCTGAAGCTAAGAAGAAGCCACCAACCACAACTCATCAGTAAAAGCAGTATTCCAGTGCCAGGTTAGAAAGTCTTTTTCAGTAACTTGTTGAGGGCACAGTAAGTGGCCAGAAGTTACAAAAAAAGGGCTACGTCATGCTGAGAACCACTGAGGAAAAGCACAGAGCCTCAAAACTGACTGTAGCATCGAAGCCATCAAATTACAGCAGGCCTTGCAAAATCTTGAGCCTTAAAGAAATTTACCTTTAGTCCCTTTTCTAAGTACCCCATTTTATAAGACCTGTCCTCAATAAAACGAAGGCAAAAATCCTACTTACACCACACTTCACATGGCAGTTGGACTACTCCTTGCTGACAGCCTGTATTTAGCCATTAATTTTTTTCTGGAGTTTATTTCTCATGAGTCAGAGGTTCAGAGGAATAGCTGGCTTGTTTCTAAAGGTATTTGACAGCACTTTCTTCATTCTAAAAGACCATTTACATGGCAAAGAAAAGCAGAGACTGAAGATCACAGGAACTATGCAACTGCTCTCACTTGCCCATCCCTCTTCCCAGCAGTACTGTATGCCAAGAATGGAGGGAAGAATTTTAGTATTATTTTTAACCAAAAAGTAGCTAATTCAGAAGATGGAAGACTTTAAAGAAAACCACAGGTTTTAAGGGCTTGTATCAGATCAAGGTGTGTCATCTACGTATAGATTTTAATGCAGAAAATGTATTTAACTCCCACTGTTATGTCGGCGTATTCACATTACCACAACACTAATGGCTGATGCAGCTGCATAAAAGAGAACAAGTTGCTAGCTTAATTCTGAAGATTACAACAGAACCCCTAACAAAGACAAATTTGTTACCCCCCTTTGGAAAGCAAAGTCTCCAATTAAAAGGCAGTTTTTAAGAAAAGGAGGAGGAAAAAGTGATTAAATGCCTTAACACTATAGGCAGGATTACCAGCCAGTTACTCATATAAATAGCTGAGTGACACATGACAGTTCAGCTGCCTCCAAACTTGCACAACCCCACTCAGCTGGGCACACCCTGGACCCTGCTCCGGGCGTCCGGAAAACAGCCAGAGACGCTCGGCCATGCCGCAGGGTCCCAGAGCACACTCTAGAGCATCAAGAGCACTGTTACCCTGCAAGGAAACCCCAAAGATACAACCAGCCCCTGAAGAGTGATTTTTCACATCACCTGTGTAACAGCACATCACTGTACAACAGTCTCTGCGGCACTTAATTGTCTATTTTTGCTCACACACATTTATCTCTTCAGTGGATTTCCATTGACATCATCTGTGTCAATACTTTAATGACATTAGAATGCTAATTTCTTACATTACACCCCACTTCCATGGCAATGGCTGAATGTCACAAATGCAGGATTATGACTTCACGGTGAGCTCAGCACATGCTGTAGGCAGCACAGACTGCAGCAAGCCCAAACACACGAAACAAAACAGACAGCGGCGTGCCAGGCACGTACGAATTCTTTACTTTTAGTGTTTCAGTACAAAACATCTAGCTCACCCAGTGTATTGGCAAGTCAGGCTTCATCGTTAACTCAAATTCTATCAGTGTGAACACGCGCAAAGCAATCCCACTACATCAGCCCATTGGAGTAACTCGGACTGTCAGGCTCGGGAAAGCAACCACCTGCTCACAAATGACTGATGCACAGAAGATATTCAAGCCGCAGATTTTCACTTTGCATGTTAACATTGTTGCTCTGCGAAGTTTCGCTTTTACAGAAAAGCTCTTGACTGTAAAATGACAATGGAACCTTACCTACAGCAAGTTTAACTGCGCTGAAGTTTTAGCTACCGCATCTAGGCGGCCACCTTAACCTCTACAAAACACTGTCGTACTAGGACTGCACCTTGCACTGCGCCTCTCCTAGGAAAGGTTTTTCTTCTCTAAGAACCAGCTAAGCCCTGCCTCAAATGAAGATAGTATCAGCTCACACCTTAAAATTACAAAATCGTTCTGATGTTGCTCCATCCAGCCTCTGAGGCTCCCAGCTTACCTGCAGCACTCCGAGGAAGCCGGGCAATAAGGCTTTTTCCTTCTACACCACAGCAGCTCACCCGGAGCAGTTTGCAGCCTGAAGCTGCTCCAGGTACCCCTTTTTTCCCTGAGACCACACCAAACAGACTGCAGAGCAGATAAACCATTCTGGCAGTGCCTGCAGCCTGCTCACTGCTTATCTCTCCCCAGAAGCCACCCCTGACCATCCCCCTGGCACGACAGGTACGGGTACCATTCACGGGATGGGGAAAGGCTGCAGGCACCCACACACAAGTGCCTGGGGCGCAGTGCTACGAGCCCATCTAACAACCTGCTGAAGAAAGAGGACAGGAACATTTTCCAAATATCTCAGTACACAGCAATGCAAGAGGGATATGCAGGCATGTGGACAGAATCCTAGAATGGTTTGGGTGGGAAGGGACCTTAAAGCCCACCCAGTGCCACCCCCTGCCCTGGGCAGGGACACCTCCCACCAGCCCAGGTTGCTCCAAGCCCCGTCCAACCTGCCCTTGAACCCCTCCAGGGATGGGGCAGCCACAGCTCCTCTGGGCAACCTGGGCCAGGGGCTCACCGCCCTCGCAGCAAAGAATTTCTTCCCAATATCTCATCTCAGTCTCCCCTTTTTCAGTTTAAAACTGTTACCCCGCGTCCCATGGCTCCCCTCCCTGCTCCAGAGTCCCTCCCCAGCTTTCCTGTAGGCCCCCTTTAGGGACTGAAAGGCTGCTCTAAGGTCTCCCCAGAGCCTGCTCTTCTCCAGGCTGAAGATCCCCAACTCCCTCAGCCTGTAGGTAGAATGGCCAGACACCACGATGCCTGGATCGTCCCTTTGCAACAGGCATAAAACTGTATTTTCACCCCTCAGAGCTGCTCAGGCAACAAGCCAAGCTCAACCCTGCCTGCCCAGGTGCAGCAGCACACCTGTGTGGGAGCAGGACTCTTAGGCAAGGGCTGGAGCTCGCCCTGTTCTACTAGAATATCAGCACAGCACGAATATGTTGTTAGAAAAGAAAGGAAAACATCAAGAATTAGGACAGGATTAGAATGAGGCAACCCCCCCCCCCCCAGTGGAAACAGTAACATAGCTTTTCTAAAAACAGTAAAAGCCAGTCCAGCTCCTTAGGCTTCAGGCCCTTGCTTACACTTTGTTCCTGCCATCCTAGCCTCCTGCTGCAAGAGACAGCCTACTTTTCCAGGAACCTGGTTTCCTCCAAGTTCAGCATCCCCTGGACCACCCCAGATCAGGACAATCTCCACCTTTTCCTTTTTCACTGGTCAATTAGAACTGACCACTGGAAATCCCTCTGAAGCACCTGTGTTTCCTCAGCAGGGTATCGCCATTCCTGACCACTGGTTACAGAGGGGTCAGTGTGCACCCCCCTTACCTCAACCTTTTCAGTCCAATTCACCTTTCCTAGGGCTGAATTAAAAACTGCAGAGATAAAAGCTTGTACTATGTTAAAAAAAAGTGAGTCTACTGAGCTTTCAAGCCATCTCTTCCCCACACCAATGCAGACCAAACAGTTCCACAAATGTCCAAGAGTTTCAACTCTGTTTCAAATCTGAAGAACTCTTGAGAATCTGCTGTTTACACCAAAACCTCACAGAGTTCACTCAAGAAAACAGTAAACTCAGACTTGGAAGACTGACTCCATTTAAAATAATAATTCTGACCGAGTTTGGACAAAATATTGCTTCTGCTCTAGGAATTCCCTGACCTCACACAGTTCCCTAAGTCAGTGCTCTTTCTAGCCAAGTACCTCCCTGCATTAGCGAACTTTATTCACAGCAGCTCCACAGAAAAAAGTGACAGTATTTGCATTCCAATAGTTCACTTATTGAGCATCCAAGCTCTGCACCTCCGATCACATCTGCCAACCATCAGCCCCAAGATGCCAAAGCAGATATTAAATTCAGTGCTAACATGACACATTAAATAGATCTAAGGATTATCAGCCTGCATATATAAAGATTTATTTCTATACCCAGACTACATAACAGCAGGTAACCCTGTCTCCATGGGACAAATTTTGAAATCCATTTGTACACGTTTGATGACTTGCTTTAATAAAGCACAGCTATGTAAAGCTTTGCTCAGGCACCTCAGAGACCAGGCAGATGCAAACCTCACTGAAAAGCAGAACACTTGCTAGTCCTGGCTCAGAGGGACTCCTCTGTCCTGGAGAAAACAGCAGCAATTGTAAAACTTGTCAGAAAAGCCAAAAGGGAACATGCACTAAGTGTCGGAAGCATTAGCTTTTATTTCTTAGCTATGTGAGTGGCTATGTAGGGTGATGCTCAAGGGAGGTCTGTAACTCCAGTTTGGTGACAGCCGATGAAGCCACTACTGGAGCAGCTACAAACAAGGACTGAGACTCAAACAGCGACGTGAGTTTAGATACATCTCCATCATCCTGAGCCAGAAAGAGAGACAAAGCCAACATCAGACAAGTAACTCTGCTCGCTATTAACCAGGTACAAGTAAGTTGCTGAAATGACCTATGGTCATTTCAGAGCATGAAGCAAGTAGCTGCCTTTCCAGGCCCACATTAAACATACCTGTCAGCCCAACGCTGATACACCTTTCAGGACTGCAAATCACCAATGAGTTAAAACACATTTTTATTATTTCTTTTAGAGGGCTGTTTGTCTACATCCTCAAAACTCACTCTACAAAAAGCCCACATGAAACCAACTGACTTATCCGTCATTCTTCCTTAGTCTCCCCAGAGAGAAAAATTGCTCAAGTGGGATTTTAAAGCCACTACAAGGTCATGCCTCATAGCATATAGCACATCTTCACCATAAACATTAAAAAGTCCCCATGCCAACAATTTCTGGATGCTAACACCTTTGTAATCAAATTATTAATAAAAACTGGTCCATTAAAACCAAAGCAAGGCTTTATTAAGCTAATAATTCATAGTGTGAATGACTTCAGGTGTTCTGCAAGCTGAGAATCCTC
Organism: Chroicocephalus ridibundus; assembly: GCF_963924245.1. Classification (NCBI taxonomy): domain Eukaryota; kingdom Metazoa; phylum Chordata; class Aves; order Charadriiformes; family Laridae; genus Chroicocephalus; species Chroicocephalus ridibundus. The sequence continues at coordinate 1,232,171 of NC_086302.1, read as the reverse complement.
TTACAAGAGCTACAGGAGCAGTTAAACTTAGGGATGAAGCTTGACTGAACAATGCCTTTTCAATTTCTTGTGCAAACGAAACTGCTTTGGGAAATGGAAGAAGTTTGGCTCCTGCTGTAGCTTGTGTTGGCAACGGTTGGCTTTGCTGAGGAAAAAAAAAAATCCTCCAGTTTAGTCATGTAAACCAAAGAATTACTAGTACAGGTTGCCACACTCATCCTCATATACTGAACGATGAGGAGGTATGTACCACTTAAAAGAAAGGAAAAACAGCGTGAAAGTTTGACTCCGAAGGCTCAGCGGAGCACTCAAATCCTGTAAGCATCTGTGTAAAAGCCAACATAAGCTACAGCAGTTCAGCCAGAAAAGTAATTCCAGGGTCACCACTGCCACGCCAAGATTATAACGGCTTAATGTTACCGGATCAGAAACCCAACCTTGCTTCTTTCCAGATGATGCTCTTCCTATTTCTCTGCATTACAAAAGGCATTTGCTTCAAACATTTTTTCAGCTGCTGACTAAAGCCTCCAAGCTGAGTCACCGCAGGGACTCACTTGTCTAAATCAGGACTTGTGCTGCTGAGTCAGACCAAAGTGACAGGGCAGAGAAACAGTTACACTGACAGATCTGACAAGGCCTTTTTTAAGCCAAAACACCCTTTCACAAAGGTAATCTTCATAAGGTATCTATTACAGTGCTGTTGCTGGGCATAAGACACATATCTAAGGCAAAGCCTGGCCAGCCAGGAAGGCTGACAGCTGCGTGTTTGGAGTGGAAAGGAGTAGTAGAATTATGCAAGTGTAAATGAATACACTTGATGAACTCCATCAGCACTGATCAGCCAATTAGTGCCTACTGGGTACATTTCAAAGCTTCCCTGCCCTGATCAAGCACTGGCCTAGATGACCTCCAAAGGCCCCTTCCAACCTAAGTTCTCCCTGCAACAATGTGAACTTGGTCAGTTACAATTAACACCCCCCCTAAATTTGACAAGTTTCACATGACAAGCTTTAATGACTATATTCTTCAGGTTTCTCCTACCCAGCAGGAAGTTTCTCCATTTCATATACTCACCTGAAAACGCAGAGGGGTCTCCCATCTCTTCCCGCCTCTGCGTTTGCACAGGCTTTGAGCTAAGGACATATCCCTACAGCATCACACTCCTGCACTGCTGCTGCAAGAAGATCTCCCAGACGACAGGAACGGCGACTGCTCTTTGCTGCCCTTGGTGTCCTGGTATTTTCTCAGACTGACCGAGTTGCAGGGAGATTGAGATAAACCACATCAAATTCACATAAGTCACCACCCCACCCTGGGGTGCCAAGGAGGTTCAGACACCGAAGAGGAAAGACGGGACTCTTCTGGAACAATCACCAGGACAGTAAGCTTGGTAGGTGTCTTTCTCTGCAGGATCCATGTTCAACAAAATGCCTGTGCTTTCAACACTATGGCCCCTCCAGGAACAGCAGACAGTTGAAGCGAACTGATTTAGTAGTAGCAGACATCAGAGCAGTTTGGATCACGCAGAGAAAATGAACCTTACCTTTAGAAGAACAAGCTAGCAATGCTAAATCAGAGGTTTAAGGCTCGAGCCATCTCCCCTGACAATGTTAAAAACTACATGTGATAGTCAAGCTATCTCCAATTACAGTTACTGAGGCATTTCTTTAAAAAAAAAAAAAATCAAAGCATTTGTGATATTTTTGGACCTGGGGAGGAGGGGCCTGTAAGAATACGCCAATCATCTCCTGAGGCTGCACACACGAGTCCATCGTGGGCAGCATTAGGGTGACTACACGTTACTACCTCACGATCCCGCATTTCTCTAGAAGTCTTAACACTTGTAACTCAAACTCTTGTTATTTCTGCAGTCAGCTACTCAATACAGCCCCTAACAACACAGACAGTGAAACCCTGGAAACTTGATTCAGCATTTAGGTATGGCATGTCAGTTTTGAACATGATTTCTTACCGCTGTCACCTACTTACAACTGAAAAGAGAATCTGTGGCCACTTCTACATTCACCCTCTCACTGCCTCTTACTTTATCAAAATACCACCAAAGCCGCTGCTTAAAGTGAACCGAAAAACATCCCACGCAAGAAACAACAAAACATTGTTAGGCATTTCTGAAGTGTTTCAAAATCTAAAGTCTCTCTCTCCACCTGGCCAAGTATATCAGCATTAATCGCTGGTTTCCTTGTAAATGTAAAGAGTGTCACTTCATAATTAGCAGTGCTTATGTGAATTTTGTTCCTTCTATCTCCCATGTGTAAAGGAGTTCCTTAGCTTTGAGAACAGAAACAAAAATTCTTCTGGAACTCAGATATGTAATGCATTTTACAACACTATATATAGATGTGTCTTCAGTCAATTCTTAAAAGCTTAAGCACTCACTTTACAGCACAGCACAAAGGTTCTTCCCGACAGAAGCTGCAGATACGGACCTATTAACATCTCTAGAGGTTCCTCTTCTAGAAAAAGTGTGTCCAGGACAACTTTATGATTTCAGTTGAAACTACAGAAAGAGAAGCCTAAATAATCTGTACTGCTTAAATACAAATTAAATTAAATTGGTTATAATAAATATATAGAAGTAGTTTAATTACTTGTGCACACTGTATAAAAAGACAGCTCTGAACTGCTACCAGAAATTAGCCAAGAACAGATTCTTATATTGAACGTGTCACTTTGATAGTTTTACAATGAATAAAAAAAATAGTAATAAAATCCCTTCATTTGCTCAGAAGTCAACAGAGGGAAAAGGAAGCTAAACAGTTATGCTTACAAGAGAAGAACAACTACATAAGAAGTCCTGTCAAATACGCAGCAACGCAAGGCTTTTCCTCTACAGCCCTGGAATTACCCCAGCTGCTGTTAAACCCTGGAAAAGTGGCCAAGTTCTGTCACCCTGTCACTCGTGCAGCTCTGTTTTCCATGTCTGCTCTGCTGCTGTTATGTTCTTACACAGGTTACTGGCGTGTTTACTACAAATAAGCACAGGCAGAGCCAAGTTCTCTTTCAGAGCTGTCTTAGACCCAGCCTGCCACCGTCCCCTGGCTGGGCGCTTCGCAGGCAGTACATGCTGTGCTGGTAAAACGCTTATCCATGCAGCTATTTGGCTGTCTGGTGCCGCAGCCACCATTGGCTCGTTCCTTTCTGTTTTAGCTACCAAAAGCCAGTGATGTGATATCACTACTGGAATGTGCAGCAGCTCCGCTGATGGGGCTGGCTGGGGAGGGGGAAGGGAAAAGCAAAAATTCTCTTGAGGGAAAATGAACAGTCCCACAGCACACTTGTCCTCCACTGGGGTCAGCCTAAGATTAGGATTCCTTTTAGGCTACCCGTGCCCTGATGTAAAGGGAACCCACCTATTCCTCAGCCCAGTTCTCAATACACATTAATTTGAACTCTAACTCCTCCTGATCTTTCCACCCCCAAAAAAATCTGAGGTTTGGGGGGCTTTAAGTCCTCTTCAACCTGATTTACAAATTCTGAAACACTCAGATTTCCTTAAGAGCGGACTGATCAATAGGCTGTCATTGAGATCAGAGTCTCCTTTGTAACAGCTCTTAAAACAGGGATTAACTCTTTGACTAAGTCAACTCAAACTTGACCCATGAGTTAGGGGAGCTTAAAAACAATGAGAAATAGTCAGAGACAATCAGAGGGCTATAAAATTCCAACAAGCTCATCCTTCCCAACATGTGCTTTGCTCCAGAGACAAACAGTACTGTCTGACTTGCCAAGCGAATTTGAGTTCATCTGGACCTCACCAGCACAATAGCTTAAAGCTGAAAGCCTGCAGGAATTAGTACTTTCACTGTTACACTATTTTAATGATCAAGCTCCCCTTTACAAAGTTCATGTTTGCTCTCCTGAACACAAGCAAACAAAGCAAAATAGCCAAATAACTAGTTAAATTCATCAGCCACAGAAGTTTTATTAAGAATCGAGTATTACATACTGCTCCACAGGCTAAATAGCACTATAAAGGCATTTAGACATGTCATTTGCATAGCAAACGAAGAACAAACTGATGAGCATTTCTAACACAGGCAAGACCAAGACCGCAGCTGCTTACAAGCACTACGGCACCCTCAACCTGCACCATACAAGAAGGGGTAACAACGTTACGCGGCCACCATTTAGTCCTATTAACCTAAAACAATGAAAAAGCACTCTTAGTTTATTTAAAAAGTTAAGGAAAAGTTACATGAGGATAACCCAAGTGAGGGAAGTATTAAATCCTTGCTGTCAGACACATGCCTGCTTCAAACTCCAAGAAGAAACAGGGAGGCAGTGGTGGGGAAGGACGGGAAGCTCCTTTGCATGAACGTCCTCAGCGCCAGGTAACACAGGCAGTTTCCAGACATTCACCAACAGGCCCGAGGACATTCTTCTACTCAAAGTTGCCAGTCAAGATTTTACATCTCAAGCTATAAATTAAGTTTTAAAAGCTGTTCTGGACTGGGAGGTGCTGCAGCCATTGCACACACACAGACTTGTGGCCACTAACTTTTCCTGGAACATCACAGGAGGGGTTTGAAGACAGCAGAGGAGTTTCTGACGAGATGATTTTGATAAAGCAGCATCCCACCCCAAAGGGCATTTTTCAGACTTCTGAAGGGAAAGCTGGTTAAAAGACAATACTGCAGGTGAAAATTTACAAGACCTTAATCCTTACTTCCCAGAGGATCCTTACTCTGCTTTGTAGAAGAGAATATCCCTGCTACGGGCTTGGCTTTGCCATTCACCTCCCCCATTCAAACCCTGTCTCACTACTTGAAGCCTTAAAGAAAGCCATCTTTCCTCCCTGAGCAGGGAGCTTCAATTTCAGGCTACATCAAAAGCTACAAAAAGAGTCTGCTGTTACTGAAGTGCCTTTTCAAGGGCAATACTCAGTTATGAGTTATTTGTAGCTAAGAGAAAGAGCTGCCTGCTACCTCTTTGAGCCTTCACGTGTACTTAGTGCTAGCGGTTATGAATCTGCAGACAAGCCCCTCCACTACCCTCCTTCCCTGCGCTCTGTCAGGAGACGTATTTGCTTATATCGTCCACAGCGACACGCTGCACAGGGACAGCCTCGCTACGCTTGTGTTGACACTGCTGCTGAAGTTTTATTTCACAAAAGCTACAACAGCCAAGGCCCTGATGGGTTATTAGAACAGCGAACAGTTTAGTAGGACCTCACTGGAGCTCGGTTCCAAACTCTTAAACAAACTTCAGAATTTAAACGAGACAGAGATCTGACAGCACGCCACAGACACTTTGATGAAGCTTCAATTGCAGCAGCCCTTCTCCACCGCTGCCTCTCAAGGCTTTTTACCGGCAGAAGGCGTCCTCAAAACCCAAGAAACAGAATATTAAAGCATTAATATGCTTTAATACCTTTACCCACCCCGGAGCAGCCCGGAGACCGAGCTGCTGATCTTCTGCGGGCACCACAGACTCAGAGCAGGACCCCTGCTCCAGCAGACCGGCGACCCGGCCCCTGGCCACCCGGCCCCTGCCCCGGGCTACCCGGAGCCCCCCGCCGCAGAGTCCCCCACAAGGGGCCGGCCCCAGCCCCGGCTCCCCCGCCGGCCCGCAGCCAGCGAGGGCCCTGCCCGGGGAAGGCCCCGCCGTGCCGGCGGCGGGATGACTCAGCGGCCGGGCCCGCAGCCCCCCGCCCCGCCAGTCCGGCCCGCCGCCGCTGAGGGGAGGCGGCCGGAGCCCCGGTGAGGGGCGCGGGCGGCCCCAGGACGGGCTGTCCCCGCTGCCCGGCCGGCGGGGCGGCCCCTCAGCCCCTCCCCGCGTCCCCCCTCATCCCCGCCCGCCGCCGGGGCGCCTCGGGACCGCACCCGCCCTCACCCATCGCGGCTCCTCAGGCGGCGGCTCCCGAGCTGCGGCGGCCACAATATGGCGGCCCCGGGAGAGGGAGGGCGAGGGGAGCGGACGGCGGCCGGGACGGGACAAACCGCCTGCGCGCAGAGGGCGCCCCGCCCCTTCAGGCGGCGGGGGCGGGGCGGGGCGGGGCGGGGCGGGGCCGCGCGCCCGTGCTGGGGCCGCGGCGCTCGGGCGCCCCCTAGCGGGCGGGAGGGCGGCCCTGGGCCTCGCGCCCCCTCACCCGAGTCCCGTCATTCTTGTCCCATCCCCTCATGCTCTGTCCCCTCGTGCCCCATCCCTCGTGTCCTGTCCCTTGCACCCCGTGCCTCACGTCCCACCCCCTCATGCCCCGCCCCCTGCTGTCCCATCTCTCCGTGTCCCCTCTCGCCCCACGACCCGCCATGGCCGACACACCGCACGCGGGTTCTGAGCACAGAATCGCTCCGAGGTGTCCTTTTATTACAAAGTCCGTCACCGATCCGTGTCCTTGGCAGCTCCGCAGCCCCGGGGGGCGCAGGGCGGGGGCCGTCAGTTGGCGCGAGGCCTGCTGCTGCCTCCCATGGCGATGAACACGTCAATGGGGACGTTGGGCAGCGTCAGGCAGTGGCTGCCGGGGCATCGCCGCAGCTGCCTGTGGGGAGAGAGCGGCGTGAGCCCCACGGCACAGCACGGCATTGTCTGATACGGGACAGCATGGTATGGCACAGCACGGCACGGCATTATCTGATACGGTACAGCACGGCGCGGCACATCACAGGACGCCGCCTGCCCGATGGCGCCTGGCCTGTCCCAGGACAAGGAGAGGTTCCAGCCATCAGACGACACTTTCGAGAGCAAAACAAGCCACGTTTGCCAGAGCAGGGACCTGCTCTCTGCGATGGGGACGCGGCGTGGCTGTGCCAGGGCCGGACCCTGGGCCCCATGGGGTGTTCCGGCCCCCCTTACCTTCCCACAGCCTGCTCGGCCTCTGCCGGCTCCTGCGTTTCCGGAGGCACGGCCACGCGGGGACAGTCACCGGCCTCGATGGGGAACCTCCGCGCCTGCGGTGTCTGCTGGGAGCTCATGTCCGAGCCCTGGATGTGTCTGCCCAGAGAGGAGCAGGGGGGTGAGCCGGGCCCCCCAGCAACGGCAAAAGAACAGAGGGGACATGGGGGGACCCCGACCAGCCCCGTAACCATCAGTGCTCACCCCAAGAGCCCCCACTCACCAAGAGGGCGTCCTGGCCTGTCCCCCACCCCGCTGCGCCTCCGTCACCCAACTGACACTGCATCAGCTGCATCACAATAGCCCCCCTGGGCTATAAAAGGTCCCTCTGTGCTCCCCCAGGGTGGCCCCCGGGCGCTGAGATAGTGTAGCGGGGTCACCGTGGGGTGATCCGAGGGAGCGAAGTGTCCCAGCTGGCATGAGGACATGGAGGGGTTTTTACTTGCCAATGGCTACCAGCTGGGCAGGACCATTGGGGAGGGGACGTACTCCAAAGTGAAGGAGGCGTTTTCCAAAAAGCACCGGAAGAAAGTGGCAATTAAAATAATTGATAAGAGAGAAATGCCAGAAGGTAAGAGATAACCTCAAAGGGATGAGGGGGGACCTCCGGGTTGAGGCACCGTCCCTCCTCCGGGGCTTTTAATTCCCAGCAGAAAACGTTTCCCACACCGGTCACCCAAGAGCAGACGGGGGGGAGTGGGGCTGGGGGGTCCAGCAGAGCAGCCCGAGGACCGTGGCCCCAAGGATTAGGACCTGTTTAGGTGGCCACCCCTCCCACCGCAAGGATGGCAAAGCGCTGGTGGTGCCCATCGGCCCCCCCCCATGAGCAGCCCTTGGGGAACAGTGCCCGGCCATAAGGAACCAGGGAATGACCTTCCCTCCCTCTGCCGAGTCCCCGGGGGTGCCCGGAGCCAGCAGCTTGGGGATGTCCCCGTGACCAAACCCCCCCCCAACCTCTCGGCAGAGTTTATTCACCGATTCCTGCCCCGGGAGCTCCAGATCATCACACGCTTGGACCACAGGAACATCATCCGCGTGCACGAGATGCTGGAGTCAGCGGAGGGGAAGATCTGCCTCGTGATGGAGCTGGCGGAGGACGGGGACATCTTTGACTACGTGCTCCGCGAGGGGCCCCTGCCCGAGCCCCACGCCAGGGCGCTTTTCCGCCAGTTGGTGGAGGCCATCGAGTACTGCCACGGCTGCGGGGTGGCCCACCGCGACCTCAAGTGCGAGAACGCCCTGCTGCAGGGCCACACCTTGAAGCTGACGGATTTTGGCTTCGCCAAGCTGCTCCCCAGGGAGGGCCGGGAGCTGAGCTGGACCTTCTGCGGCAGCACGGCCTACGCCGCGCCCGAGGTGCTGCAGGGCGAGCCCCACGACAGCTGCAAGGGCGACGTCTGGAGCATGGGCGTCCTCCTCTACGTCCTGCTCTGCGCCCACCTGCCCTTCGACGACACCGACATCCCCAAGATGCTGCACGAGCAGCAGAAAGGTGTCTCCGTCCCTGGGCACCTGGGGATCTCCAAGGAGTGCCAGAACCTTCTGGAAATGCTCCTGGAACCAGACATGACCCTGAGACCCTCCATCGAGGGGGTCAGCAGACACCCATGGCTGACTAACCCCTGAGGACTCGCCCTGCTCTCCCGCAATGGAACAGATTGTTTCTAAAATGATGATAAATTTGGAGGACCGCGTTTCCTATCTAGCCAGCCTCGCGGGTGGTGTGCCACAGACAAGGTTTTGTTCATACTTGGGCTTTTTTTTTTTTTTATAGGATATCAGCTCACTCAAAGCTCTTGAGTGCCAGCGGTGGGGAGCAGGGCAGACACGGGCTCTGAGCAGCCCAGGTCCACCTTCCCCAGTTCAGCAAACTGGGAGGAAAGGGAAATTTAAAGCAGCCGACACACAGCAGAGACCCTCATGAGGCAGCCGTCCCCATCCCGCGGGCACAGGAAAATGAGAACATCCGACACAGGCAGAGACTCTGTAGAATTCCTTTAATTGCTGTTAACTGCAAGTCTGTAAAAGGTTCAGAGAAAGTCATTGTTACAAAACTACCAGCGGTTAGAATTGCTCCTGGTTTTCACCCCAGCTAGAAAAGGCTCAGGGAGATGCAGAATAGTTCAGAACAGAGAATATTGCACAGACAACCAAATGGTTAATTTGACTAAAGAATTAAAAAAAAAAAAAAAAAAAAAAAAAAAAAGCAGCGACACAGATGAGAGCACTGAACCCTCGGAGCTCTGCCGCAGGCCCAGGGACCCAGCCGTGACTCAGACCACCAAACCCCGAGGGACCACAGCCCCGACACCCCACGCGTGTCACCTCCCCACAGCAGGTTTTCCTGCTACAGTAAATTCGAGCCCAGGACAGGGTGAGGTGGCAGAACATTCCGGAGGTGCCACAGGGCCCACTGTACACCAGGAGGGAGGAGAGCTGTAGCGCAGTCCCTGGCCCTCGTGGGCTCTGCAGGACAGACAAGCTCCCACGTAAGCGCCTGAAGTCACCGCTGCCACCAATCTGCCTGTGTGGGCAGCTGCATTTGAGAATGTCCTCAAAGAGGGGGCAAAAAAAGACCAAAAACCCCAACTCTTCCAAGTGCACCTAGGCTAACGCTATCCAAACCCAGAAGGAAACCCACAGCTCCAACGGAGCAGCCCTGGAAGGGGCAGAAGGACAAAGGTAGCGCATATAAAACCACCACCCCAAAAGCCAGAGACAGCAGCGAGGGCTCTGTCCCTTTTGGATCACTGTAATTAGCAACATCCACTGAGGAGCATCTCATGCATCTCATTAGCATCTTCTAATGAGAAGGGAACTGCCCCAAAAAAGAGAGGCTGTAGGTCCGGAGGAAGCATTGCAAGCAGTCACAGGGGGCTTAAGGGAAGGAACCCAAGTGAGCACAGTGAGGATTGTGACCCTGGTGGCCGTGGGGCCTGGCACGGGGGGAACGCGAGGGGAGACAGACGAGTGGACAGACACAGCCTCAGCCAACAGGTACCACCCGCGCCCAGGCACTTCTGCCTCCCGCTGGGCAAGGGAAGGGCCGAGCCTCAGTGCCAAGGTGGAGGTTTAAGTGGTCACTGGGGCTTTGCAAGGGCTGAACTGGGCACCACGACAGAGGGGTTCTGCTCCCGAGGTGACCCAAATCACTGCCTGCCCAGAAGGGCTCAAGTAAGAGCAGGCCACGAGTACTTTGCTTGGGAAATTTACCTAGAAGTACAGAAAACCCAGTAGAGGAAGGCAGTGCAGCTGCAAAGGGGGAAGCAGCAGGTCTTGGCTCTTAGAGGCGCTCCTGCTCTCGCAGCAGGAAACGAGAGTTTCCATTAGAAAAAGCTTCCAAGACAAAAAGCCAGGCAGAAGCTCAGGGTTTGCAGGGAGTTTGGCTCCTTCCAGCATGGCCCAGCTTTAGGCCAAAGCCACAAGCTGACTGCCTTTCTTTGCGGCAACGAGCGAAGAGCAGAAGGGGCTTCTGCTGCAGCACCTCCAGCCCCCGGCCGCTCCCTCCATGGGGGCTTTCTCCAGGGACGGCCCAGCCAGCAGCACGGAGCGGCGAGCGAGCAGGCACAGCTTACATCCAAGAGCCTCTGAACTGCTGCACTGTAGACAACACGCGCGCACAAGGAAACTATCAGCCAGCTGGCAGCACCGAGAGATCCCGCCAGGTGTCCGAGTGCCCAGCTCGCCCTGGGGACCCCTCACTGCATCGCATCTGCCTCTACCCGACGCTTTCGGGGCAGTCAGTTTTGGCTTGGCCAGTCTCTAGGACCTACTGAGAAGATGGCCTCCCTAGCAGCTACATGTACGAGTGAACTCCTGCTTCCTCCTTCTCCTCCTCCAGCTCTGAAGGGGTCACTTGAGTTGCCCACAGGATTTAGCAGGAATGAAACTCCTCCAGCCTGGAACTGCAATCCCCAGCACAGTTACACACAAAGGAACAGCCGGTCTGTGATTTAATTCACATTCGATGGTGGAAATGAGCCTGTGACACACACTGGAAGCAGTCGCTTTATTCCCAGTCTTCCCACTCTTCATCTTCCAGCTGCAAACAAGAGTAACATCCCTCAGTTTGTTTCTGTAACTCAACGGCCATCTGCCAACAGATCCTCCTGCCCGGGGCACCTGAGTCAGCGCAAAGCCTGATATATCCTCACGCTCCCACACCCTCACAACAGGGATTTGCTTGCTCTGTTCCCCCTGGGGAACTTGCACACTCATCCCTCTTAAAGCATGTCCAAACAGCCGCTCTCTGCTCCAGCTCACACCCACGACTCCCACAGCGACATCCCAAGCTATGCCCGTGTCCTCAAAGAGCAAGTCAGGCCTTTGAGAAGCCTCCTGCCAGCTCCTCTAGGCCCTTCCAGGCCAGCAGCAGCCACATCTTGCTGCAGCGTGCTGCAGAGCCCTGGCTCCATAATGGGCGCTGGAAGCAGAGCTCAAGCCGAAGGATTTGCCTTCTTGCTCCGAGGCACTGCAGTGTCTCTCCACCTCCCAGGGGAAGCACCCAGCAACGGCAGAGCTCAGGCAGCATCACCCTGGGGAGCTGCTGATGGTTTCTGGGAGTGATCTTCTCGCTTATTTGAGTGAGCACCTCCCCTCCACTCACCTCCCCAGACACTTCCACCTTCGAGAGCGCCAGCTGCACCTCCTCTTCAGTCATGTCCAAATCAAAGTCCTTTTCCCAGTCCTCACTGATATCCGTGCTGGAGCCTGTAACCACAAACATCACGACGGCCATCAGAGCTGCACGCGCTCCAGGCACTCGCGAAATCACGCAGCTGCCCGAGCAGACCCACAAAGCCCTGGCATTCATAAGGCTCAGGTCTACCGCAGCCTGCCCCGGGAGAAAAAGCCTCCCCCATTCCCAAGAGCAGGCTGTCAGCTCGCTCACAGAGATGGGACGGACTGAGCTGCACTTCCCTCGCAGCAAGGGTTGATTCAGAATGAGTGCAAGAGGTGAATGCTGAAACATTCTCCTCTGGCCTGGGAGAACTAGGATGTGTCACGCTTCAGTCACAAGAAAACACAACAAATAAGGAGTGACAGGAGTGACTTAGGCAAGGGGACTGTCACAGTCCCCAACAGAAGGAACAACCTCCTGAGGCAGAGGCGGAGCAGGGACCCTCCTAGGGGTGACATACAGAGGGAAGGAAACATCACGTTCCCTACACAGGCCACAGCCCAGGGACCAAAGGTCTACCCTGTTCAGCTGACAGACTTGATTTCCTCTCGAATTTCCTCCTGCTCAACACAGACCCAGTTCGTGATACTTGGCCATCTTGCTGGATCTTGGGTTACTTGCAGTGGCTTTATTATCCTATAACCAACGTAAGTATTACTCTGGGAGACCTACAGCAGGCTCTGCTGAAGGCAGAATCCCCTGCAATTAAAAATTTGTAAATTGTTGCCAGCCAGAGCTGCAAAATATCCCTCCTCAGGGTCCTGGAGGAGTCTCACCCTCCGTTCTCCTGAGGGAGCATCAGGAACAGGGCTCAGAAGACACTGGCCCAGCCACCTGCTGAGAGCAGACTGTCACCATCTGATGTGCCCAACTTGACCCTGCCCAACAGCATAAGGATTCATTTTCGGTTCAGCTATTAAGACAATCTTTGGATCTAACCTTCCTGGGTTATTTTGGCAAAACCTCTTTTCTCCTCTTCCATCATCACAAAATCAAAGCAGTTTCCCCAAAAGCTGCCACCCTCAGCCAAAGGTTTCCAGGCCCTGTGCTGGCCCCACAGACGCACCTTTCTTGCCATTGTTGGAGGGAGTGGATTTCCCACTATCCGAGTTCAGCTCAAAGACACGTAGATCTGTTGGTCCTTCCTCTTTCAGAGTCTCTGTCCTGCCCTGGCCTTTGCTCTCCACCTCTCTGAGCTCTGTAACAGACGGCTGCTCTGAGGATGCTGCTGACTCCTGGGCAGGTGCAGAAGGATGACCGGGTTCTGGGGGCTTTGGCAGGGAGCTCTGCTCTTCCGAGGTGGCCTCCAGCAGCTTCTGGGAGAGGTCTCTGGCCCCGGCTGGTTGTGCTCCAGTCTGTAGCTGTGCAGCAGGCACAGAGGCAGGGTTTGCAATCTGAGTCACAAGGGAGACACTCTCACTGCTCTCAGAGGGGCTCCTCTCTGCTGGGGCCAGCTCCGGAGGAAGGACAGCCCAGCTTTCCTCTGAGGGTCCCTTGTGAGCAGTGGGGTGGCTTCCCTCCAGGGCTGCAGGGGCAGATTCTTTCTCTGCTGCTTCTGGCAATTTCACGTTTGCACAAGGCAGGGGTGACATCCCCAAGAACTCCTCTGTAGGAAGGCAGAAGACAAGCGAGAGATGTTTCAGCAAGTGCAGCAGCAGCTGACAGTGCAGCAGGGTTGGCTGCAGCTGGGCTGGGAGCTGAATTTGTGGGAGCAAGGAGGAGCCACCACCTCTCTAACTGAGACCTGCCGAGGTCTGCACGAGCCCTCCCGCAGACCCCCCACCATCTGACCCACCTTCATCTTCTTCCCAGCCTGGCTCCTCTTGGTGAATGCTCTGCTCCGCTCGCTGCTTCAGAGCCTCCCTTCGGGCTTCATCCTGCAGGGAATTCAGCATCAGCAGCCGCTCACGTCCCCAGTCCTTTCCTCCCCAAGGCATCTCAGTGTCAGTGACAACAAGGACACAGACAAGGCAGCCCAGATCCCTGCTTTTTCAGGAAAAGTATCTCCTGCCTCTTTGGTCCACACTAGAGAGCTCCTTGGCTGGAGTGCCCACCCGCTGGGGGAGACACCCACCTCCTGACCTACCTGCTCCAGGCGATGCACTTTATAGAAGTAGCGCTGCCAGAATTCAGAATGGGAAACAGCCACAGGGACCTGTGAGTGACACAGAAAACACGATGAGTCACTGCAGAGGGAGCACTGCGGTTACTGCCTTGCTCCTGTCTCCTCCCGAGCCTTGCAGCTGCCCTCACAACCTGCACAAGGCACCTGCATTTTCAGCTGCACACACTTGGGACCAAGCCTCGGGTACGCACCGGCAGATGCCCACACGCACATCAGACAGCTACAGAGGAACTTCTGTTCCAGGCTCGTGACAAACAAGCAGGGGAGAAGAATACAATATGCTGACAAATATCCACGTGCCAGTTTACCACAATTCTTTCTAACACAAACTCCAGGGCCCAAGCAGCTCAGGGCTTCCCTGCACCATACCCCAAGTCAGAACCTGCCCACTGCAGGAGCCAGGCAGGGCCTTACCATTTTGGTGTAGAGAGCCCGGATGGAAGGGCTGGTTGCCAGCAGCTCCGCGATCTCCCCTTTCTTCTCCTCTAGGTTAAACTGAGAGAGCCAGGCCTCAAGGAGCTCAGCAGGGCCTGTACAGGACAAGCACAGAGATAACAGTCCTTGGCACAAACAAGGCAGGAACAGTTTCAGGAAGTTTCACTGGAAAGATGCCCTAGACCAGACCAGCTGGGGTGAGCAAGGGGCAGAGGAGGAGGAAGATATGGGTCTCTCATATTGTGGGTCCTCTGCTGGCACAAGGCCACATGGCACCAGCTGTAGCGGCAGTTTAAGCTGGCCCAGCAAACTCTCAGTCTAAGCTCGTCCCCAATGCAACAAACAGATCTGCTCTCCGTAAACAGCAACCCCGTCGACAGCAAAGCCAGCAGGCCTGCTGGCAAAAGGCTCTGGGCAATTCAGGACAGCCCACAAACCCCATGCTAGGGCCAGATTTGCTTGGCGGCAGCACCACCGAGCCCCCCCCATACCATCAGGTTCGTTGCAGTAGGTGGCTGGGTCTGACTGGAGGCTGTAGAGACGAGCCTGGAAGAGACAGACAGGGCAGAGCCGTCAGTGGAGGGGCAGCAGCGGAGCCCCGAGAGGACAGGGCCTGGGGACTCTGCATCCCGGAGGGAAGGCCCAGGAACGAGGCACTCACCTTGGCACTGTCGTAGGGCTCTGTGGTACCTGTGGGTGTTGCCATCAGTGTAATGACATCGCAGTCAATGGTCTTATCCGGTGAGGGAGCAAATGTGTCCGAGATGACACCCAGGAAGTCAGAGAGCCCCTTCCTCACCTTTTCAGTTGCACCCAAGGAGCCTTCTGTCCTCTTGAAGAGAAAAGGCAGTGCAGTGTAAGCGACAGTGCCCGCAGCAGCAGGACAAGTCTCAGTCTTTTCTGGATAGGTTCCTTTAAAGTAAAAGGATTTCTCTGCCTTCAAAGAAGTGCTAATGAGGTGACCGTGTGGCCAGAGCTGGGCTAGAAGGGTGTGGTGGCAGGCACTAGCCTCAGGTGGCGGTGGGGCAGGCAGGCCTTGTCATAGGTTTGTGGGGAACAGAGCCTAGGCTTTGCGGGAAAGGACACAGCCAGGTTCGGGGACTGGCTGGCTTGGGAGTTCGACTGTCACAGCAGCAGCTCTGCAAGGGTAAGGCTGACAGCTTGTGTGGAGATCCGATGTCATACTACAGTGACACTGGCAGTATCCCACCTACACTGCACACTGGGAGAGGGAAAGCACAAGGAACCTGTCTCCACTCGTCTCCAGAGGTTCCTCACCACTACAGCAAGGAAATCCCACACAGTGCTCAGCACCAAACCTGCAGCACAGAGAAACTCTGACACCTGATGCTCACGGTTACACATTGGGGTTTGTTCACAGGATCATGTCCTCGGAGACAGGTGCATCGTATTCAACCCCCGCTTTGCTTTCTGCAACCAAGAATCCCAGCGCGCTCACTCCTATACTCACTGCCAGCTTGTCCTTGACCACGCTGGCTGTAGCAGCGATAGTGCAGGCTGTGTCATGCTGCACTACTTGAGTGAACTCAGCCAGGTCCCGTTTCATGAATTCCAAAGCTTCTGTGGACTGTAAGAAGATGACAGATAGATTGTGTAATTGTTTTGCTCTCCAATTAAGCCACGGTCACTCTGAGAACACGTGGCACATTGCAAAGACTAAAGTGTGAGAGCCTTTAACCCAGCTGAGCCCTTACCCCAACTTGTGCAATGGGTAAGACTGTAATAACCAGAATCACAATGGGAAACTGCTATGCCCAAGACATGTTACAGTGCGTTTTTTTTAAGAATGGAAAAAGACAGGTTAGCAAAAGCCTTGTTCTGAGTTTTGCGTATAATTAACGTAAGCGATGCTGTCACAGGCAGGATATTACACATGGGAAAGCAACGCTGCACATGCCCTCCCTGCTCAGGTGGCGATTTTCACATCCCCCGAGCCCCGCGCTGCTCCCCCGAGCCGCACCGTCCCCAGAGTCACAACAAATACACCCCACCTCCCCCTCCGCCTTCCGACCGGCCCCTTCCCGGCTCACGGGCTGCGCTACGGCCGCCGGGCGGCCACCGAGGCCCGGCTCGGGAGCCACCAGAGCCATTGTTGACGCAGCCGCTCGGCCCAGCCCTCACCCGCCGGCAGCCGGCCGGCCCCACGGCTCCCTCAGCCCGCCGCCCCCCCCGGCCGCCCCGCAGGCCCGGCCCGCCGCCGCCTCCTACCTTCTCCTTGACGGCCTGATAGCTCTGCTGCAGCCAGCTCCGCCACCAGCCCGCGTCCTCCCTGCACGGCGACAACGCACGTCAGGCGGGACCGGCCCCTCCGCCGCCCCCACCCCGGGCTCTGCCCCTCTCCCGCCGCCGGCCCGGGCCCCTTCCCCGCCGCCCCCCTCAGCGCTGCCGAACTCACCCCTCCGCCATCTTGGCGGCCTGACGTCACCAATATTTACCGACCCCTCACCCCCGTCAACGTCACTTCCTCCTCCTCCTCCTGCGGGGAGGGCGGCCGGTGGCGGAGGTGAGGGGCGAGCGGCAAGGGACGGGAGGGAGGGAGGGAAGAGGAACGAAAGAAAGAAAGGCCCCCGGACGGGAGGGGAGGGGAGGGGAGGGGGCGGGGCGCGGCCGCTGCTCGGCCCCTCCGGCTGCCGGTGCGTGGGGAGAGGCTGGCGGGGGGCGGCGGCGGGTCCCCGGGGGGTCCCCGGGAGGCGGTGGCGGTTCCCCACCCCCCGAAGCCCCCCCGCTGACGGTGCCTCCTCCTTGCCCGGGCAGCGGGAGCGATGGAGATGCAGTCGTACTACACCAAGCTGCTGGGAGAGCTGAACGAGCAGCGCAAGAGGGACTTTTTCTGCGACTGCAGCATCATCGTGGAGGGCAGGATCTTCAAAGCCCACAAAAACATCTTGTTCGCCAACAGCGGGTATTTCCGAGCCCTGCTGATTCACTACATCCAAGACAGCGGACGCCACAGCACTGCCTCTCTGGACATCGTCACCTCGGAGGCCTTCTCCATCATCCTCGATTTCCTTTATTCCGGGAAACTGGATCTCTGCGGGGAAAATGTTATTGAGGTGATGTCTGCGGCCAGCTATTTGCAGATGACCGATGTGGTCAACTTCTGCAAAACGTATATAAGGTCATCGTTAGATATTTGCAGGAAAATAGAGAGAGAAGCCGCTTTCTATCAGGCTGATAGCGGGAGCGCCAGCTCTGCGAGAGAGGGCACCTCGTACAGCTCCAAGAGCCAGTGCTCTGCCTCTGTCTCTTCCCTGCAGGAAAAGGAAAGGATTTTGGATTGTCAGAGAGACCCTCCCTGTGGCGAATGCAGCAGCTGCCATCCCCTGGAGCTGGTGGTCAGAGACCCCGGGAGCAGCGACACTCCAGACGACGTTAATTCTTCACTGCCCAAGGGGGTGGAACCCAAAGTGGAGTTTGACTCGGATGAAGTGGAGGTGGAAGTGGGTGAACGGCTGCCGCAGTACCCGACTCCACTGTCCCTCGAGCAGATGGACGAGGGGCTGCACGGCGGGCAGGCGATGGACCTGGCCTGCAATAACTATCACATGAAACAGTTCCTAGAAGCCCTGTTGCGCAACAGCTCAGCTCAGAGAAAGGATGAGGTGGTTCATCACTTTGTCCGGGGCTTTGAGGGTAGGCCAGAGGATGCAGGGGTAGCCATGAGTTCCATGATGGACATTCACAGCGACTGGTATGGTGAGGACACAGGTGAGAGGACTCCGGGGGGTATAGGCTCTGTAATTGAGGAGGAAACTGCTTAGTTGTGCGACTTCCTTTGTTATTCTCATTCTTGTTCAGGAATATATTGCTGAATATTATGCCATAGCAAAATAAACTATTGTTCTGGACTTGAAAGCTGTACTCATTTATTCAGTGCAGCATTCGGGAGGTAAGTATTTCTCACAGCTTTTACAGTCTCTTTGAAACAGATCCTGGAGCTTGGTGTTGATGATACTGCTTTAATAAACAATCTCATTTGGGACCTTGCTGAATGGCAAGCGGATTTTTAAAAAGAATCTTCCTCTCATAATGTTACTGTTAGAAAGAGCAATTAGAAAGATAAGTTGAGCTGCCACAAGAGGGATCTGCTGTAGAACCTGAGAGAGCAGAAGCAGCTTATTGCACTGGAGCTCCTGCCGGCTCTTTGGTCTGTTTGCTGTTACTTACTTTGAACTTCAGAAGGGCAGAAATCATTTTTTACTCAGTATTGAGTGACGCCTAGAAATTCTTTAAGAACACTGAAAGCTTTAAACTCTCTGGTGTTGCATAAAGGTGAGACTTAACTTTTACTTCTAGCGCCAGACTCGCTTTTCAGCTGCTGGTCGCCGGAGGTTCTGCTTTCCCCAGCCCAGCGCCTGTTGGGGTGTCTTGCTCGCGCCGGCAGGAATGTCTCCTACCAGCACTGTGAGGGACCTGGAGAAGAAGGTCATGTCCATATGCATTTCTCCTGAAGCGGACAATAAGGATTTGGGTGTTTTATCTGCTTACAGTAATGTTGGTGGAGAACTTGCCTCATCCAAACTGCCTGATGAAGATGGGAGGCGGCTCTGACGAACGCTGCAAGTGCCATAGCTGTTCACGATGTGACAAATGCCACAGGATTTGAGGCACAGGAAAGAGAGGAAATCTTTCACTGAATATTCTACTCTAGGTAGCAAGCTTACATTCATGTCATTTCCAGCTCAGGCACGCATGTGTGATCTTAAAGCCCATAAACCAAATAATATCTCTCACTGCTTTAAAATAAGGAATCTGATAAAATCACAAATTCAGTCTTACAGTCACCAAAAGACCGAAGTTATCAGAACAGAGTGCTGTCACCAGGTCATGCCAATGGCTTTTGATACATAGCAAGACAAGAGCATCTAACACACAAACTTGGCTTTTTCCCCTCCTGCACTCTTCAGACTGTTAATGAATCATTAAAAGGGAAATGCTTCTAGAATTTGATGAGAACATCGGGTTTTATGACAATGTACTAGAAATGTTAATGGTCGATGTGCTTTAAATAGGAGTGGGGAAAAAAACCCCAGACCTTGCATTCAGTTATGTTTATCTGCTAAAAGTGAACGTTGTAAGCATTTAGTAGGACGGAAGTATCTCTTTGCAGCTTTTAGTGCTCCTGCTGTCTTAGCATTTTCACAGACACCAGGAATGAGAAATACAAAATCCTGATAAGGGAGTGGTGCTCTCCTGCATTCAGGCTGGCAGATGAGATAAATGTCACTTATTTTCAAGTGTCCGCATCTGTTCGAGTCATCCTGGTCCCCTTCACAGCTCATGGGAGGGGAAACGGGCACCTGTAGAGAGCCTGGAAGCAAGGCAAGTCTAAGAACTCCTTTTCTTTTATTAAACAGTGCTCTGAACACCCAGCAGGGATTGGTAATACCCCGTGAAGGTACAAAATTGGGTGAGATGAATTTCACTTGATCGCCACACGTTAATACTAGTCACTCCTTTTTCTGAGACAGGGTTGGACAAACCTTAGTCTGAGGAAGATTCTGTGGCCCCACCTACTTTGGCGTAACTGTTAAAGAGCTCGAGGCTTGATCACAAACACGTCCCTCAATCGGTACCTGAAATAGGGAAACCTTATCTTTTAGTATAACATCTCAGCCTTTATGCTGGAAAGGAAGCTCCTATCTGGGCTAATACCGAAAAACTTGGCAACACCCACTTTTATATAAAATGTGATCTTCAAATTGAATTCTCTCTTTTTGCATCTGACTTCATAAATTACATATTACTTGTGTGCATGTAGTCTGATTGTAGGAAAAGTATAATATCAGCAAATGTATCGGAGTCCTTCATCTTGTTATTTCCAATGGAAAGTGAACGCTGAACTGGATGGCAGTAGAAACACGCATTCATACTTTGAGATGGGTTCTCCACATCTAAATTTATGAACGTTCTAAAAGCATATGAGAAACATTGCACTACTTCTACCTGTAATTTGTCGTAAAGATTTTAGTTTCTAATGCTGCTTAATGCTAATGGTATCAGAAAAAGAAAAAAAAAAGAAAGTAGGAGACTTTCTGTGGCTGAGATAGTGCAGAGACCGCGCTGCACTAAAAGCAAATTTTTGGCACTTAATTAAATGGCTTCTTAAAATAAAATTAATTTGTTTTTCTGTTGTGAGCCAACTCCCTTAGAGTATCAGCTATGTAAGCAAGGTGATTAATAAGGCAAGCTGATTTTCAAGGGACTTGATCCTCTGCAGCTGCATGAATGTCTTCTGAAATTGCACAACCTACAGAAATTCCAGGTAAGCCAAATAGAAAAAGAGGGGAAAGTGCAATTATCTTGGCTGAGATGTGCAGCGGGGAGGCTAAGAAGCCGATAGCTAACACTGGTGAACTGTCTAATCTAACGCACTGTGTTTTTTCTTCCCCAAAGGTGATGTGTTAGTTGTGCCAATCAAGCTTCACAAATGCCCGTTCTGTCCCTACACGGCTAAACAGAAAGGAATATTAAAACGGCACATTCGCTCTCACACGGGTGAGAGGCCCTACCCCTGTGAGACGTGTGGGAAGCGCTTCACTCGGCAGGAGCACCTTCGGAGTCATGCTTTAAGCGTAAGTTTGAAAGATTACACGTCAGGAAATTCTTAAAAGCTTTTGGCGTTTCCCAGTCGCGTTTCCCAAAATATGTTGGACACAATGATTGTTGCCAACATGAGATAAACTTTTCTAATAAGTTTAAGCCACTGATACGTGGTTCACCAGTACTTATGTAGCCCCAAATCTTTGTTGCTGGAAATGTGATGGGATCACCTGCCCTTTAGCTTAAGTGTAGATGTTTTTCTGTTCCAGGAATATATGCAAAACAGTACCTAGAAAGAGCTAAAGCAAGAAGGCAGGGTGCCTTTTTTACCATAATCTTTTATTTTTAACTTCAGGTGCATCGATCAAACAAGCCGATTATCTGTAAAGGCTGCAGGAGAACATTCACAAGTAGCCTGTCTCAAGGATTGCGGCGCTTTGGCTTGTGCGACAGCTGTACTTGCGTGACCACTACCCACGAGGACTCCATGCCCATTAACCTCAGCCTAATGGAGCCTTCGTCAGAAGGCCAAGAGAAGGGCGATGCCGATAACGACTGGCCCATATACGTGGAGTCTGGAGAGGAGAACGATCCGGCCGATGATGACGATGCTGATGGTGATGACAAGCAGGAAATCCACAGGAGTTTGTCAGACCGAGAAACACTTATGTAGCAGCGAGAGGAGAGTGGGAGCGTTTAAAGTGTTTCCCTAACAGTGGCCAGTCGGCAACAGAAAACTGTGTATTTGACCAATTAGTGAGACTGTGCTGGTTTTTATTATTCCATTTTTTAAAAGAAGAGTGGGGAGAATTGGAAATTTTAATACTTTTAAGTTTTCAGTGCTGTGCACCAGAAATCTGTGAAGAATCTTCTGTCTGGGGTTCACAGAGGTTGTACTTGAGCAATTGCCAGGGGTGTCTCTGCCTTCTAGTTTTGATTTTGCAGGTGGAACCTCTCTGTGTTGTTTTGATACCAGGTTTCTTCAAATAATGCTGTCGTGGTCCTTAATCCCTGATCTGAGAGGGGTACCATCTTCTCTCTGGAAATTACATTAAAAGAAACGTAGTTTTCATCCGTTACCTTGTACTTTTCTAAACTAAGGGGTGATCCTTCTGTATTCGAACAGTATTATCTAAATTGTAAACCTAAAGTGTTTGCTTAGACTGGACTCGACCTGGAAACCAGGGCAGACAAACCAGGATAACAAAACTATGCTGCTGCTGAAAGCCTCGACAGTAAGCATAAATGTATTTCACGTGTCCTTAATTTCAGGTATTTAGAGAACAAGCTTCTCCTTCTCAGTTGTTTTTATTGCATCTCCCTCTCCCAAGAGCTCGGACTACAGATCTTCAGATGTGTCCTTAATGTCATTTAGACACCAGCAGTCTTGGCTTAAGAGATATTAAGCACACATTATGGGGTCTGGTGTCCTGGTCTCTCAGTTTAGACTAAGTGAACTGCCCAATTCTCTTCAGCTTTTTACAGTAGAAGTTAAAAGCTGTCAAGAAGGTCACTTGGGAATTCTGATTCTGGTAGATTAAATAGCCAGATTCACAGCTGATGTAGCTGAGGAGCAGTTACATATAAATATCTGAGCTATGCATATCAAAGAGCTCTGAATACCCTTTTTAAAATAATTGGGTAGGAAATCTCAGAAATTTTTACTGGCCTCTTTGTATGCACATCCTTTTCTTTCTCTTTTAATATATTTTCTTTTAGTCTTTGGTGATCATTCTCGTAGTTTATGTTGTCTGAATTTATCAAAGTACTGTTTTGTTTTGTTTTAAAAAGAAAATCCTTCAGTGTGGACCTCATGTTTCTGTGCTGGGATAGATAAAGGTTGGCTTTCAAGGGAGGTGAGATTTTTTTTTCCTTTTCTAGTACCAAGTTGATATAAGCTATCAAAAATCAACCTGGGAAGCTTTAAAAGAAAACTCAACACCAACAGAAAGCCTGTTTGCTTCTGGGTAATGTACTGTTTCCTAATCAGGAGACAAAACTGAAATATACTGTGAAATAAGACTGTTAATGCTTCTTTACTATGTTGTTCTTAAGTGTTTCATGAAAAGGCAAATTTTATGTGTCTTAGCTGGAGTAAGTGCTGGACCAAAGCCTGTATTCAGGCATGGCTGACAAAGAACGAGCAGTTCTTCCCACTTAACAAGATGGTGCTTCTTGAGGTTTTTAGTGTAAAGAAAGACTCTACACCTGGAAAACATTAGATGGAACCTAAAAAACAAAGAACCCTCTGATGTAGCCAGTTGAGGTTTTTTTCATACCTTGTGCTTTTATTTTACATACTGAAAAAGAACAATTCACCTTCTCTATTTGCTTCATTCTACAGTGAAATTGTAATCCCATAGTGATGTCAAATTTACTTGTGAGAGGTGATTCCGATGTCTCAAATGCGGTTAAGAATTCATTGCCAGATCAAGTAGGAAAGAAGAAACAAGCTTCTTAAACAAGTCGCTTCACTAGTGATTAATGAAAACAGCAAAAGGTAAAGCGACTTGTTTGGAAATGGTCTGGTTGAAGTTCTTGGTGAGTGCCACCTTCGCAAGAAGATGCTGGCATCACTCGCTACATTTATTTTCTCTAACTTCAGTTGCGTGAGCTTTCAGTGGTCCCTATTCCAGGTCATCTGTAAATTTGAGTTGTGTAATAGCTGAACAGTATAATAACGACACACATCACGATAGAAAAATCTCACTGGGACAAGATCTTTAAAAACTTCAGGACTCTATAGCCCCTGTTTTAGTTATCTAAATTGAGACCATCGAGAGACAACTCTCATAGATGCCACCTTTGGAGCTGAGCTCCTTTGAAAATCCTGTTGTGGTTTTGGGTCCTAAGCACTTGAAAATCTGAGCGAAACGTGAGCTTGTAAATCTTGCCGGCACATTGGAAAATGCCACCTCCAGCCTACCGGGCTAGTCTTTTGGACTACTGCTCTATTTCACTTGAGTCCATCCACCATCAGAGGGTATTTTTTTGTATCTGCTTATCTGATAAAGGAAGGACTTCTGCATAGGAGAACACCCGGAAAACAGTCACGATATCTGTGTCTGTTGGGAGAGTAACTCACTAATGGAAGTGGGATAAGAATGTAAATAGGGATCCAAATTGATATTTAGTGACCAGGCATCCCAATCTCTGGTCATTCCAGCGTGCAGATGCCACCTCATTGTAAATACTGGTAGAGGCCACTAGACATTGGAGTATCAGCTGAGCATGGGTCTGGCTAGTGCTAGCGACAACTAAAATGTCAGAAGATTCAGCTTCTGAGGCAGCTGAGCTGTGCTGAGGGGTGGGGTAGCCGACTCTGAACCTGTGAGGACATTCAGAGTAGGGAAAAGGAACCTCTTGCGGAAGTCCGTATGGAATAAGAGCTGCGGGAATGACTGCGGAGACCTTCAGCGATTGTACTTCAACCTGCTTTCTTTGGTCTTAGAGATTGTTCTTGTGTGTCTTGTGCATAGAGAATGGAGCTGTGTTAAGGTCTGTGTAACACTGGGGGGGTTGTGGGTGGGGGGTTCGCCGTTCCCATTCCAGATGGAAAGTGACCACCAAAATCGATGTTTCCTGTTGATCTGTCATACTGTGATGCTTTGTTTTCAGTGGAGTCCTTCAACCTTTGTATTTGGAAGCGGATGTAGTTTATCCATGTTCTTGTGACCACCTGTCCATGTAAATCTGTTTGCTGTGCTTTCCACTTAGTTTTTTGGATGTTTTTCCTGAAATCTTCCATTGTAGATTCAGCCTCTACAAGCTTTGAGAAAATGATGTAGCCGTTTTAAAATATTCATATGGTGCTTAATGAAGAATCAAAAATCATGTTTTTAGAGATGTTATTTCTAATATAATCTCTTTCTCAAAGTTTTTTAAAGGCCGTGCAGACTACGTATCTTAAAGTCTTAGCGCTATGTAATTGACTTTGTTTAGGAGTATAAGTTTTAACGTACTTTTGCACATAATTGCACTGTATTTCACGAAAGGAATACATGCTGCACTGGTATTCGTAGTGCATTTAACCTCTTGGTGCAAGACCTTGTAAATCTTCCAAATGTGGTTATTTAATTTACTGATGTTTTGTAAGGCAGTTTCATAACTGAAGTCCCTTAGTCTAGTTTAAATGACAAATTCTTATAAACCGAACCTTATTTGTAGAAGTGACTGAACTATATTTGTGGATATTGGAGCATTCTGGAGCTTTTTGATTGTCTAGAAAATAAAACTCTCTGAGAGGGTTGCTTTGATTTTTTTTTTTTACTGTTCAGGAGTTGACTGAGTAAACCTGAGAGTGTCTAGATTAAGGCTCACATTTCAATTTCTGGGAATTAAAAATGAATATATCCATTGCTGGCAACAGACACTTTGCAAGCAAGAGTCTTGGTAGGAAAGGATTAAAAGGATGCTGTCAAGTTAAAACCCAGCCAGCTGGTGGTTTTTTTAAAAAATCTTTTATATTATTAACACGGGCTTTGTTTCCTTAACAGTTTTTTGTAGTTTTATAATCATCTTAACTTTTTAAACTCTTTTTAAAACTTTTCATTTTTCATGCTGGGTGAGAAAAATCTGTGCAACTGGGAAAAGCTCACTGATCCTAGCTAGAAGAAAATGCTGTCAATGCCTACAATAAAATGTATGCGGGTGGGGGGAACGGACTCCCAAATATTCTTTGTAGGTTAATTTTGAATGACAATGGATATTTCACACAGGCTTTTTTAAACCTGCTTTTACAGACGATGATATTTAAAACCTGTATTTACCTGTTGATTAAGAATATCCTGAATCAATGAAAAATGTAATAACCCCTTTCTTTTCACTGTTTTCATTCGAACAGTGAAATCCGTTCACTTTTATTTTATTGGGATCTTTTGGTGTACACGCTTGTTTCAGAAGTGCCTGGGAATTATTCATATTTCAAAACTTGTTTATTATTGAGGTTTTTTTTTTTAAACATTTTTGTTAAAGATTTTTGGATCCAGCTTAAGTTGACAGTGCCCTTTAACGTGCACATAAAAACTGCATTTCTTCTCTTAAGGGCCGCTGTTAACATGTCAACCAAATAGCTGAAGACAAGCCTGTTTTTTGCCTTTTGTTGGATTGTTTGAAATTCAGATTTTCTACATATCTAGAAATATTAGTAACGTGTATAAGAACATAAAGGGCATGAAGTTGTTAGAACCTCGCCAGCGGCTCCATTTGTACCCATGCGTGTGGCACACGTGCCCACACAGAGCTGCTTTCAGGTCTGGCGTTACAGTTAGGATGTCATCGTCTCTGCCGTGCAGGTCAGCGCAGCACTTTTAGTAAAACACAACCAGTGAATGTAACAGCTTTTTTGGTGTTTATTAAACGGTTATAGGGAAGTGTCTGAATACTAGTAAATTAAAAAGAAAAAAAACAAACACCACCCTTTTCCCCCCCTCCAAAAAAATCCCTCTCAAAACGGCAGGCCGTACACAGCGACTTTAAATGCCATCCCCAAATATCCAAAGGCAAGATACTGGGCTTTAAACTTTGGACTGCCAATTGAGATGCAAAATATTTTAACTGTCAAAATATATGACTCTGTACATTCTTACATGCTTTTAGCATAACCAGCTGAGTCCTATGAAGACTCAGAGACACATGACCGGTCCCATTGATCATTGGACTAGTTACAAGGGTAAAATTTAAACATACATTGAGAGTTTTGCAGAATTAGAAACCAAGTCAGGTCTTAGACATTCTTACAGTTCTTCAGTGGCAAGGCTTAGATTAATGTTTAGCTGCTGGCTTCTTTTGGGGTTGAGAGCCAATGGCCGTGCTACTGATTTTTCAAATTCTGTCTTGTTTAGTTGTTAATAACTAAGGTAGGTGAGCTCTGACCCAAAACAGTGTGTATTACTCAAACGAAAATAGGAAGCTTGCTTTGAAATTGTTTTCTTCTTGTAGTCTTTCATGTTTCTAATACAAGACAGACATCTTTTGTTGGTAATTAACAGCTATTGGTAGCAATAACAGCTATTTCTAGATCACAAATAATTTTGAATACCTCAGTCTTTGGAGACTTGGAGGATTCTTCTCTCCTCCTGTATGAAAATGCAAACAAGAATGCTCACTAAACTAAACAAGAGTTAACACTTTGGGGAGATGCCCTGATTTTAGAACCCGCTTATTTTAGACACCATCATGCAGGTGGATTTATGGGTGGATTCAGAGACCTTTGTAAATCTCCAAGCCCATTCCAGGATCTGTCCAGGCGAAAGCCAGTACAGTAATCGCACTGTACTATTAAACAAGGCACTGTGTATTTGTTGAGGCAGGAGAGGAAGATGTTTTTTCACTTTTGAAAACCAATGTGCGAATGTTGCCACTACCTCCAGACAGGTCGGGGGAGTAGTTCAATCAAAAGTAAATTGTCCTAAAATACTAATTGGTACAATAACATTTTCATTTGTACCATCTGAATCGGATGTATATGAAATTCAGTTATCTCAGCTTTCTCTGAATGTCCATCTTGTTTTACATTTTTTACTGTTTTAAGTCTTCTTTTGTTGTTTAATGAACTTTTAAACATAGCAGATTATGACTTTTTAAAGTGCTCCAGTAAAGTAAAATAAGGGTACTTTAAAAATAAAAAAGAAGAAGAAGAAACAGTATCCAGTGTTAAGGAGACAATTTTGATGAGAAAGGTGTGCTAGGGAGTGAAAGAAGGGACTGACACCCGCTGCTCTGCTTCCATGGGTATTTGGGACCAAAGTTCTATGTGGGAAAAAGCTTGCGTGAAGTTTGAATTGTGGGTCTGGAGAGTATTTTACAAAAGCTAGCTTGGCAGCGTTCAGTGACAGTTCCGAGTAAAGCCGGGTAGCAGTATGAACACAGCAGACCCTTCCAGATTCAATAACTGGGCGTTTTCTGCAGACCAGTACTAGCGCAGTTGCACTGACGTGTCACCACGAGCTGCCGCATCGGCGAGTGCTCCTGTCCTGATGTGGAGATCTGTGAGTGTATGTGTCAGGGTGGAAAAAACAAATTAAACCAAAGTGAGAACTAATGTGCATCACCACCATATAGGCCATTTACCCTTTTTAAGGGCTGGGGATCAAATCTTTAAGTGCTTTTGTAATGTTTTTTCTACAGTGGTGCTTTACTGAATTTGTCTTTACCGTATGTTAAATTGTATATGTACTATATATGTTTATATTGTTGTATGTAGTCTGGTTCTTTTATAGTTGAAGAACAGAAAACATGAAATAAATACTAATCTCACAGTAAGTACACATTTTTTCATTTTTTACATGAAAGATGTGGGGCACTGAAGCACTCATCTTGTCTCCTTGTCTCCAAGGGCCACCCGGCTGTCACTATCCTTGGTGCCAAGGACTCTCGGTGGGAGGAGGAAAGCAGGAGTGCAGGGCACTCAAGGGAGATGAGAGGCCGTCAAAAGCTTGCAAATGGTTCGGGGACAATCAATGTTTAGATCAAGGCCTAAGTCATCAACACAGATGAGCTGTATGCAAATATGGCACAATTTCAGGTGCTGAGGGAAGCTGGGTCAAAGATAAGAATACGCCTAACAAGTATTTAATATAATTCCTTTGGTACAGGGTTAGGAATTTGGGTAGTATAGGTGAAGCCACTGACAAGTTATGCTGAGATGCTCGGGCAGCTGCTGCCTCTCTTAACACCACTGTCAAACCTCAGACTTTGCCCAAGCTGTAAACGCGGTTCAGAAGATGGCCTGCTCCGTTCCTGGCAGGTGTATACTGGCAGATGGAAGATTCCTCCCTGTACTCGACATTTTAGGACAGTGGGTTACGATTTCCTTCTCATTTTGAAAAATGAAGTGATCTCCTGGTGACCTGGAGGCTGAACAAGCATTTATATTTGTACCAGAAGAGAATTAGGATGCGGCTCAGGATCTTTGTGAAGACAACCGAACTACAGAAATCACGGGTTAGTCCACTGGCTCCATCATGGAGAAAACTGATGACAGTAAAAATGATGCAGAGGCAAATGAGCTAAAGTCAAATAAGCTGGGAGTGCATTAGATGAAATTGTAATCTCAGTCTTCATTTGTTTCTGGTGTCTTGCTTACGGTCCCCCTATCTCTAGACCATGCTTGCACAACTTAAAAAGCTCTTTCGTTACGACGGGGATATGGT
This sequence comes from Chroicocephalus ridibundus, assembly GCF_963924245.1. Lineage (NCBI taxonomy): Eukaryota > Metazoa > Chordata > Aves > Charadriiformes > Laridae > Chroicocephalus > Chroicocephalus ridibundus. Next base: position 1,203,361 of record NC_086302.1, on the reverse strand, counting down.
CTTATCTTGCATGCTTTGTATTCCTCAAGGCGTTAGGTCCTGCAACGCTGAAAAGTTTCCTGCCATGGAACGATTCGCAACTCACCTATGAACTACTGAAAAAATATGTGTCTTTATGTCATATAAAGTTTCTCAAAAGCTTTTAAACAAACAAAATGTTCTCAGAAAATTACTTTTCTTTGAAGAGGTGTAACACGATTTTAAAAGCAACAATTTTTGCAAGAGTGTGGATTAAAATTCCTGCTGTTCATATTTTCTCATTAAACGCATTTTTAGATCCAGCGCAAAAAAAAACCCCACAACTAATTAATTCCCCAAGTACGGTAAGTTTCTGATCCAGTGGAAAAAAACTGTAGCTATTTCTTCAATGGTAGAAATAGGAAATAATTTTATTTATATTTTTAAAATTTAAAATAAAACCCTTGGTAAATGCATGTTACTTTACTCACACACTTGGGAAAAGTGCATTGCAACTCCCAACAAATTAATCCTGTGAATCAACGCGTGTCAGTCTTTGAACTGTGGTACTTCATTTTTTCTAGTATACGCTCTTGAGTTGCCTTTGGCAAGAAATATCACTATATATTTGAAGTCAGAAAATATACCATAACTGAAGTCTGTGATTTTTCAGAAACATTTATTTTAAGGAAAACTGAAATCTTTTAACTGATGTTACTGTTAATTATATTTCGTTACCAAAACCCAAATAAGACAATGCAACATTTATGTTAATAATTTTTGTATCGGCACTAACAATGTCATTTTTTTAAAGTAATTTATAAACTGTTCTCTAAAAAGCAGACTGTTAGTCTTGCTTTGCAACACTCCTCCTGTGGCTGTGAGAGGCACCTCCTCTACATAGTTGCCAAGTTTATTCCCATTGGATAAACTCTCCAAACAATATCTCAACTTCGGATGGAAGTTTCTTGGCTAGAAACAGTAACGCTAAAATTTAGAAATACAAAACAAAGGACTAGATTAAACAACTAAATACATTTCTAGAATCGGTGGATTGTTTGTGATGTATTATTGTGCAAAACAAGACAAAATCAGTCGCTACGCATGAGAAAACCGAAGTCTGTTCCGTGGCGGTTCCTGGCTGCACTGCGCAGACTTATGGGTGAGGTTTCTGAAGTATTCTGAGAAAAGCACTTGCAACATCTTTAAAAAGTCTAATTAAGCTACTCTAGATAACACTGCATTTTTTTTCCTACTTTTTAAATTCTATTACCTGTTCCTAGCAGATGGAGAACGCTTGAGGTCCTATTAATACTGATAGAACATACTATCAAGCAGAGCATTCTCCGATACACAAGTGAAAGTACCGATTCCCTGAGAAGTCAGCGAAGTCAAACAGAACAAATACCTACAAATAGTTCTTTTCAAAAGGAAGTTTTCAGCAGATGAAATAAGTTGGGCATGGATCTGAAAAAAATATGTAGACTGTTATATAAAAAGAGGTGCTACCTAGTTGAACTGACAGGCAAAATCAAACTTCAGAGGAATGAATGCCCTGCCAGACCTTTATCGTTTCACTTTTCCCTCTCTGAACTGTTGCAGGTTCCTGTATACGCTCTGAAATGGGTGACCTGGGGCTGCACACAGCATTCAACATGCAGCTGTGCGCTATTAATTAACGGTAAGAGCGGTGAGAAGCTGGGTGCCAGGGTTGTGTTGCCTTACCCTGAAAGGGGAACGAGGAGGACAAAGATGCTAATTGTCCTCTGGGCTGACTTCGGAATCAGTTCTGCCAATACACCCTTCAGACAGTGATGTAAAAGCAATATGAATTACATGAGATTTGCAGGTGACACTGATCAGAGGACAGAGGATGACCACAGAGCAGCAATGTGACATGGCTGAAAGGGGCTGGTCTGTTGTAGGTACATCAGATCGCAACGTTTTCAGTTGATAATTAACACCATTGCCCAGTGGACTGAAAAGATCCATGCGAAATACTGTGTAAATTCCAATCACTTCCATGTTCAAGAATGATTAATTTAAGCTGGTCAGGTACAGAGTGGAGTCTTACGCAAGCAGAATGGGTCTCATGAAAGATTTTAAAAGTGTTGCCTGCATTTGAAAGGACATGGAATCTATAAAACTATGAATGTTTATGAAAAAGGGGGAATTAAGCTGGTGAAAAATATTGTTACAATATAAATGCATATAAGTTGAATATGAATAAATGTATATGATATACCGGGAGAATGTTTCTACCTATCAACGTCTTTAGATATCTTTCCCATTTTGCTATAGCAGGGAAAGGAGCATAAATTGTTTCAAGATGGAACATCTTAAGTTCACAGAAAGGGAGGCTAAAAAGGACACAAAGGATATGGCTAAGGCAGAGTGGCTCTCATGGGAAAACAAATATTCCTGAGAAATAAGTGGGGTGTCAAAAGCACAAAAAAGATCCTGGTGGCAAGAAGAGGAAGGAGAAAGATAGCAAACTTTGAGTGAGAGAAGGTGAGAGGTTCAGGTACTAGGATTTCAGGCCTGTTTTTCTCAGAAGATAACAGATATGAACAGGGAAAAAAAATGTTACATCTCCTTTTGAGGAAGCTGCAGGAGCGTTAAAGAAAGATTTGGGTCATCAAAGCCCCCGCTATAGATAAAGGTGTGAGGAGGAAGCATCTAGGGCATCGCATCCCCTCCCGGGCAGCATGTGGGTGTGGGAAGAGGCGAGCAGCCCCGACTGCAGGGCGATCAGGCGGAGGAAGCCGCTGGGCTGCGCCTGCAATCGGTGCGTTGCCCCTTTAATTGTGTCCCCAGCCCTCGGGCGTCTCTGTCCAACGCCCACGTCAGCAAATACCTTTTGTTTCTCTCACGTTCGGGCTTCCAGGGCTCGGGGCTGCGGGACCCGCGCGTCGCCTTCAGCCACGGCCAGCCCCGACGCGGGGCCGGGGACCCCGCATCCACCGCCCGCTCCTCTCGGCTCGGCGGCAGCCGCCCGCAGGACCCAGCCGGTGAGTGGGGGCTCTCGCACGCCGGCAGGCCAGACAGGGCGCTGGGATTTCGGGGTGGAAACGGCCCCGCTGCCAGCCTTGCTGCGAGGGACAGCGAGGGACTTCCCCGGGCGACACAGTCCCCGGGGCCGCCAGGGTCCGTGCGCGGCGGCCCGCTGGCAGCTGCCCCTCGGAGCCGACGGTTCCCGGGGCTGCACAGCGTCCTCCGCGGGCGCCATTTGCAGCCCCGGGCGCGGCAACAAAGGGCTGCGCGGGAGCAGGAGCGGGCGGCGGGTGCGCGGCCAGAGGGGCCGCGCAGGGGGCGGCCGGGGCGCGGGGAGGCTGCGGGCGGCCGGGCGGGAGCGGCTCGGGCCACCTCCGGCGCCCGGCCGCGGGCGGCGGCAGCGTGGCGGGGAGCTCCGGCGGGGCGGCAGCCGGGGGTGGGCGAAGGCGGGCGGCTCCGGGCTGCGCGCCCGGCCCGGCTCTGCTCGGCCCGGCCCGGCCCGGCGGAGGGGAGCGGGCAGCCAGCCGGGGCGCGGGCGGGCGCTGCGGTGGCGGGAGCGGGGGCGGCTGCCCGCGGAGCCGGGAGGTACCTCCGCGCCTTGGCGGGCGGATCCGGCGCCGTCGGGCGTCCCGGGCTCCCGGTGACCGAGCGACCAATTCGGCCGCCCGGGCGGGTGAGTGACGGCGGCCGCCGCCAATGCCGGGGGAGCCCGGGCCGGGCGGGCTGCGGCCGCCGGGGCTCCGCCGCCGCGTCCCGTTTCTGGTCCCTTCGGCGTGGAGGGGGGCAGCCCGGGCAGAGCGGGGCGATGCGGTATCGGCGGCTGAAGGCACGGCCGAGGTGCTCGGCCGCGGCGGCTGGAAGGCGCCGGGTCGCGTTGGAGAACGGGTGAAGGCTGGGAGCTGGCGGCGGGTCGCACACATCGTGTCCTGCATCCCTAGGGAGGAGATGCTCCTCGCTGCAGCACACGCCTCTCTGCCAAATAACCTGTACTGCTTTATTTGGCTTTTTCATCACTTTTTTCATCTTGAAAATAGAATGCATGGTTGTGCATGCTGTAATTTAAATATATTTATAGATTTAAATAAATAAGATTATTTGTAAAGATATCCATAAAATTGGGTCTGACATCTTTGGCTGAGTTGCACGACGCTGAAGTCAAGAGTCTAATTATTTTTTTTATTTTTCAGAGCAACGCTTCATTTAATCTTTTTTGGAATGGAGATTTCTTCTCACCAGTTTCACCTCTTGCAGCAACTAAATGAGCAGCGCAGGCAAGACTTATTCTGCGACTGCAATATCCTGGTGGAGGGGAAGGTCTTTAAAGCACATCGCAATGTGCTGTTTGCAAGCAGCGGCTATTTCAAAATGCTCCTTTCGCAGAGCTCGAAGGAGACGAGCCAGCCGACAACAGCAACTTTCCAGGCGTTTTCTCCTGACACGTTTACAGTTATTCTAGATTTTGTGTATTCAGGCAAACTCTCTCTCACGGGTCAGAATGTCATTGAAGTCATGTCGGCTGCGAGCTATCTGCAGATGACCGATGTTATCAGTGTGTGTAAAACATTCATTAAGTCATCGCTGGACATCAGTGAGAAGGAGAAGGATCGCTACTTCAGTCTGTCAGACAAAGATGTCAGCTCCAACGGCGTGGACCGATCCTGCTTGTACAGCACAGGCTGGAGGGCAGAAAGCAGCCCCCCGCATTCGCACGTAAGCCCAGATCAAGGGACATGTATGATGGGTGGAAACACTTGGAGCAATTTCAGCTACTATCCAACTTCCCAAAGAAATGCCCAGCAGCAGCTGTCCAAACATGAGCAAAGGCAGGATTCCGTAAAGAAATCCCGGCACCTGGGACTACAGCAGCCTTCTGACATTCCTCACTATAAATCAAGCAAACTGGAGGAGAGGGCTGCCGAGCCCACTGGCCACATTGCTCAGTCAGAGGAGCAAGTTCAGATCGACACAGAAGTTGAATCTCCTCACGTGGGATACCAGTATGGCCAGGGGTCTGACGTGATGCCGAGGAGTTTGACTGTGTCACAGCAGGAGCATGAATCGCCCCGTTCTTCCAGTAAATTGAAGTCTTCAAAGGCAGAGGAGCAGTATGCAAGCATGCCCTCCATTCTAGGTGTCATGGGAAGCTGGGCTGAAGGTAAGAGTTGGTTTTAATGCTGAGGGTGCACAGCCATCTGTGAATCGTCTGCACTGCCCATGAGAAATGTACTTTACTGAGCAGTGTACAATTGCCAAAAAGACATCTGTATTGTCCAGAAATATAAGTTTGGAAAGTTTAACTCTCATTTTTTGAAAATTGTGAATAGCCTTTCAAAATACATAATCTTTAGTGTCTCTACAGCTTCATCTTGCAAATTTAAGTCATGATCTTCTGGGATATTTTTAATCTCAGTTTAATATAGCTAACAGTCCACTCCTTTTCCTTTGTTGCACTCCCATGTAACTTACAGGAACACACAAGATCTTTGTGCTTGAAAAGACCTATGATAATATTTTTTTAAATAAAAGTGATTTGCTTTTCTGCTCACAGAATGCCTGTTCCTAGAGCATTACATGACTAGAGATGTTATGAATTAATTTTTTTAATTGTATTATTTTCTAACAGATGATCTGCCCAGGATGAGGTTCAAGTGCCCATTCTGCACTCATGTGGTGAAAAGAAAAGCAGACCTAAAGCGTCACCTTCGCTGTCACACGGGAGAGCGCCCTTACCCTTGTGAGGCATGTGGGAAAAGATTTAGCAGGCTAGATCACCTAAGTAGCCATTTTCGAACAGTATGTATTTTTAGTAACTGCATGATTTGGTTATGTGTAAATGTCTCAGTATAATTAAACACAGAACAAGTGTATCTGGTTGATATATCGACTCCCGTAAAGAAGAGGTAATAGAAAATTAATCTGGTTTTGTTGAAGTCAATTTGAAGCATAATTTGTATGAAAGGGGATGGATTTATTTGTTAATTGATGGCTTGCAAAGGTACTGCTCTATGCAAGTCCTGTAATAGAGCTTAAGTGGGCAATTACAGCGCCTGGGATTGTTTCATTTTTAACGTTTGATGACTGTCTCTCAAAATGAATTCATGCTACCATTTGATGCTACTCCAGCCCTACTTTTTGTCATCTTAAAAAACACTTCTTTGTGCATGCATTATCAAATTTATTCATTTCGATTTCCCCAGATTCATCAGGCTTGTAAGCCTATCTGCAGAAAGTGTAAACGCCACGTGACTGAGCTAACAGGACAAGTGGTCCAAGAGGGGACAAGACGTTACAGACTCTGTAACGAGTGTTTGGCTGAAGCTGGCATAGACAGTATTCGCATTGACTTGGAGGCTGAAGCACCCCTTGAATTTCCACAAGATGGGGATAAGGATTCCAGGTGGCATTACGGGGAAGACAACAGATCTGATGTGGAGATTGTGGAGGATGGGTCAACCGACTTGGTCATTCAGCAAGTTGATGACAGTGAGGATGAAGCAGATGAAAAGGAAGTAAAGCCAAATATTAGGTAGTTGCAATACAAGCATTAGGAATTCCGTGTAAGAGGGAGAATGTACTGTCTTGACCGTAAGCCCTCCACCAGCCTGTTATTACCATACAGAGACACACTGGTTTCTCTTGAACAGGTCCAGACTTGCATGTATTTATGGACGTGCCATTGAGCCCATTCTGAGTTTTGTTATCAGAATACTCATACTTCACCTCATTAGAAATAATCCATCCTTAAATGAAAAAACGGATGAATGAGGAAACTGAAAAACTACATAGATAACTTTTTATAGTAGACAATGGGTCACTTCTGAAAACCTCTTTCAAGGGAGTGAGGTCTGAATACTTAAAAAAAAAAAGTCACACGGCACTGTAAATTGCCCACCTTTTAAACTTGTAGAGACGTGGCTTTTATAAGAAATATCATCTGGCGATAAACAAAGTATAAACACCCCCTGCACCAGAATATAAAGAAAACCTCTCTTCAGTATTCAGAAATGAAGATAATCTTCCACGAAATTTCATGAAGTCTTCATATTATAATAAGGAAAAAAGGCAGCTAATTAAGGAAAAGCATATAAAAATGTTTTAGCACATTTGTCTGGAAAAGCACTTTGTTGTAAAATTTATTAGAATAAGGAGAATCTTTAGCAGATCATTCATTCAAGACGTGTTTCTTTACAAGAAAATAAACACATGAACGTTAGTCCTAGTCAACACATCAGAGAGAAAATGATTACAAATATGGATCATTAACTGATGCCAATAGATGTTTTATTCATTCTGAAAATTGGGAACTCAAGACTGGGCTATGTTCTAATAAGCTCTAGTAAAATACTGTCTCTTTTTTTTTTTTGTAAACCTCTCAAAAGTGCCAGACTGATGTGACTGGTAGCCCTGCATCTGCAGCATTGCCAATGGCAGTGTCAGCTTCTCCATGCCAACGTGAAGGAAACAATCCTTATGAGGTTACTTTAGCTGTTGTTTTCTGTCTTTGTCCCCCGTTTTATTTGCCAATAGCAGTGGCAGAACAATTTGTACAGTATATATACGGTATCATTAGAAATGGAACTGATGAGATTTTCCATCTGAAACCATTGACTACTCTTGTTTGTATTGACCTGTACTCAATTTAAACTGATGAGTTTTAAGATGGAGTCATTATCAATTGATATATTCCCAAAGTCATTTGGTCACCAAGAGAACGTAACTTTAACCTTTTTCAGTCTGTACTACACACCAACGAGAACAGGATGTACTGGAAATTCTAGACATGATATCTGTGTAATTTTACCTACAATTAGACCACAAGAGATGAGATGACTAATAGCGGAGAAAGTTTACTTCTGTAACAGAAGAAGCCAGTTTGTTTTGTTACTTAGTGAGTTTATCTTAACCAGCACTGTAAACAGGAGAGGAACAGAAATATGCTTTTACTCTGCGTTTTCTCGGACAGGCCGGAGTATTAATACAGTCTTCATCCTGTGATCATTGAACTCAATGGGTATAGGCTTAGAAAACTTTTTTTTTCTTTTTTATGACTTTGTAAGCATGTTTGGCTGAAACCTGGGATGAATTACAGAACAATCCCATATATATACTATATAATCTCTTTCCCAGGGACAGCTAAAATTCACTACTTTATTTTTATTTGTGTAAAAACTGTATAGCCTTATTAGTATCATCATTACCAGAGAGTGTGGCATTTTCATTCCAGGCTGCAGATGGCCAGCCTACATGTCTCTTAAATGGCAGCTCCAGCGCTTCCTACTCAGCTCACGCTGTAAGCATTAAGTGTCCTTCCTCTCAAACATGCAGGGCTGTCAAGAAGCAGCCTGCTTGTATGTTCTAAGGAGATGAGAAGCGGTATTTTATTGTTCCTACAAAAATTATTGTGCATTGGCCTCAACTTGGGGAGGGGGACGGAAGTGGGGAACTTACCAAAACTTTCTCATGACCCATATGAAAACATATTTTCCAAACAAGGCTTACACTTGCCTCGATTTTATGTTACACTTTGGTCAGCAGTCCACAAAACAGACTTGATGTGAAAACAGCTGGTTAGTTTCTTGGAGATGATTACTCCTAAAATGCGTATTAAATGGCTGAGAAATATACCTGAGCAACCTTAACTAATCAGATATAGAACAAAGAAATATATAAAAGAATATGGAATGACTTAGATCAAATTTCAAGAGAAAATGCTTGCTGAAATCAAATTTAATAGATTTTTTCTTTTCCCTTTAAACAGTATGCGCAATAAATTCTAGGTATGAGTGCCTGCTGTCCCAGAATAGAAAGGGGCTGGGATTAGTCTGTGTGTGTGTTTGGGGATGGATTGATGGGAGCGGGAAATAAAGTGCCACTCTAGGCCTGAAATCTTAATTGCCAACTGTAAAGGTGAGACTATTAAGTGTTTCTGTATACTTGGGGGCGTTTTTGGAAGCAAAGGATTTTGGGATCAATACTCAATCTAATTAGATACTGTACATCTAAGAATACTGAGGACCAGATGCTTCAGAAAAAGACGTGAAGTGGCTATAATGAGCAAATGGAACAATCTTTCCATATGAAGACATTTACTCTTTAAATATAGGCAGATTAATTGTTGATTTGCCTGGCAAACAAGGGTTTTCACTGTTTGTATGCATTATTGTTATTCTCAGTAGCATAACTAGGTATCTGTAGTCATTTTAGAAGTATCTTATTAAGCTTGGATTTTTAGGTCAAGACTGCAATTCCAACAGGTCAATTACGTTTTGTATTTTAAAAAGGTTACCATTTTTACATTTGTTGCCTTAATTTCAGTTGTTGTTCCTTATTTTTGTATTGCAAGATAAGATAAATGTTAAGTGCCTTATATTTTCTATGTCCTTCATTTTACATAGCCAGTCATATATTTTTCTTGTTTTTCTCTAAATGAAATCCTATTTGGTTTTTTTTTTCATCTCCTTGCATTGCCTCTGATGATTTGTCTTTTTCATACTCCTGTCAGGATCACACACCACTCATTAGCAGAAGTAACATTTTCACTCTTTTCAAGGAGGAAAGCAAAGACCATCCAGGGTTGTTCCCACAGAATTTAATTTACTTAACAATAACTTACTGGAATGTGTTGCTTCTTGAACTTTGACAAGTCACAAGTAGCACACCTGATTTTATCTTTAAATGCTAGAGAAGGCTGTACAGAACTGTATTGAATTCTGCTAATACCGATCCGTTCAGATTGTTTCTGTCCTGTCTCTGCACATCCAAATCACACTCTGACAGGTTTAAATTGTAGTGCAGCATCAGAACGGGCTGTTCAGAAAGCAGCCTCAGAGGTGGTTGTTCTTAAAAGTGTTCAAGACTTGGCTAGACAAAGCCATGGCTGATCTGGTCTTGGTGCTGGCCTTCTTCCTGTGGGAGGTGGGACTACAGACATTCACAGCTCCCCTGTGACCAACAGTCAAATTGGTTTTTGCTATTTTTTTTTCTTTGTACTTCTTTCATCATCTTCATGTTGCTTTGAATGCTCTTAAATACTACTTAATGCATGTTTTGATTATTCACTGGTTTTCAATACATCATTCTTTTGCTTTTCTGTTCCCTGTTTCATCTGACTAACACTGGAGGGATGTCCGGTTCAACAGATGTTCCTCCTTTATACCTCTGCTCTCTTTGCAATCCTAATGTCTTCATCCTTTTCTCTCCTCTGCCTGTCCTTTGTCACAGAAAGCCTGCCTCTTTTTGCTTGGCTTGTGTTTATCGTTGTGTTCACAAACCCATGGTCAAGAGTGAAGACATAGATTCCTCATCCTCTGTTCAGTGTCTCACCTTTAACTATCCTTATTTTCTGGCAATTATCTTGCCATCCTTTCAAAGGCTGAAACATTCAATTAAAAAACATTTCTTTTTCCTCCTTTTCAGGTATTACAGAATTCTATCTGCCACATAAGCCCATGACTTGTGTGATACTTGATATGGTTTTCTCCTTCACATCATGTCCCATTTTTTTGTTTTCCATCAAATTATCTGAACTTCTTTATTTACTATCCCAAAAAATGACACTTATCCTTATCTTAAAGGTTCAACTGTTGGTTGGGGTTTTTTTTCCAAATTAATTAAAAAAAAAAAGCAAACTCCAAAAAACAACTTCAGAATTAATCTCCCCTTCCAACCTTTTGGTATATACTCTATTCCAGTTCTTAAGAACTGAGATGAAAAAAAAATAAAAGCAAAAATATTGATTTAGTGTGAGCTTTGAAAATATCTCTTAAGTCCACAGGTCTCTAGCAGAGGACTGACACTGACTGCTACATGTATCATTGTTCCTTTACTCCTGGCTCTTCAGAAGAAATGCTCCATCCCCCAGGATACTGGGATCTCTCTCAATTTTTCAATGATATAAAAAATCTCTGTTCGATATAAAATTATGGAATACTACATTTCTTCCCTGAAGCATCTGGTCACTGTCAGAGGTTATCCCATTACCTAGCCATGCCAATGTCTACCTTTCTTATATTTTGATCTCTTAGTCTGCAGAAATACTTGGCTTTGAACTTCAGATAGCCTATACAGGGGCTAATGGCACTATCTTCAGCCCCATTTATTATTTAAATGGACCTTGATTTAGCTAAAAAATGCCTGACCTACCATCTGTCTACAGCTGAGTCAATGACTGCCCGGATCCCAGGATCCCCCTCTGACAATCATTAGCATCTGTCAGCATAACAACAATGCCATATAGTTGAACGTTTATCTAAAACCTTAACTGCTGAGGGTGAGCAGTCCCCAGATTTGCATTAAGTGAGGATTACAGCTAAACTAGTTTAGTTGAATTTATCCTAAAAAAAGACTTTTAAAAATTATATTTTAATCAAAGCCTTGAGGCTAAAGATAGCAGAAGTCAGACTGGAATAAGCACATGTGTTCAGGGTTTATTTAATGAGTTTACAAATTCATAAGGAACTACTTCAGTAAACTGCTGAGGCCAGTATCTATGTGATCTGGTCAAGCTGGCACTGGGGACTCCTAACGATTTGCAAGGTAGAGAAAGATAAATTATAATCCAAAAATAGTACATATAGTTAATTCAGTAGTCCTTCTATTGTTTCTACATGAATAAGTACAGCAGAATTGTAAGAGTAGTTCAATATTGTAGCACAGGCATTCCAATGCTTGTTTCTTGATTTTTCTGGAACATCTCAAGAAAGTCAGAAGTCAATTAGAAGGTTACTATTAGTTGGAAGGCAACATGTACGAGAATTAAATAGAAGCAAATTTCTCTAATTCTGGCCAGAAGGTTGAGTTTTGAAGAAAAGGAGCTTATAATCATCCAGTCCTTGCCTCCAGAATTTCAGTGAACTTTTCCCGTTAGGTATAAATCTGTACCAAGTCTGTATGTCTGTTGAATGATGGGTATAATTTAATAAGCTACTAAGAAAAGCTTATAATACCATTTAGTTAGGTATTTTCTATTCTGTTTCACTTAAAAAACCTCCCACCTTGGAGTTAGCATAACCTTTCATCATATTTAACATCTGAAATGCAGAGAGGCGTCTTATTTGGTGCATCAAGAATTTTAAACATAGTAGCAACAAGGATAAAAAATAATTGTAAGGAAAAACTGGGAGGAGTGTCAGGGGAAAGATTTCCATATCTTGGCTTAGCTGTTGTACTAAATTAAATACTAACGAAGTTCTCTGCCATACTCTGACCTGACACTTTTTACTGTGCAAATGGGAACTGTTCTTTTATCACGTTCTAACTGAGACTGCTTTGAGGAGGGAACTGTACCAGATGACCGCAGAGGTTCCTTCTCAAAATCATTCAATGATGTTGAGGAACAAGATTGAAAGTGCCTCCTGTAACAGGCACAAGATGGGAAGTGTCTTCTCTTCTAACAGGCATCCTGATTTGATTTTCTTTTTCCACACAGAAGGGAAAAAAAATGGACAATCTGTTGTGTTGCACTCCCACGTGCAGTAGTTTGGTTTAAGATGATCTCCATTGTTTGAATACAGAACTTCCCTGTTCTAAAAATACCGCTATATTAAGTAATGTAATATATCGTATGCCATAAAACTACAGATATTTCCCACTCAGGTGGCGCCTTCCTTCCACATACAAAGATCTCTAGACTGGCCGTTAACAATAGCAGTGCATTGTCTGCGCTAAGGTAGTGGGCCTCCTGGGCAGCATGTGGGTGTGGGAAGAGGCGAGCAGCCCCGACTGCAGGGCGATCAGGCGGAGGAAGCCGCTGGGCTGCGCCTGCAATCGGTGCGTTGCCCCTTTAATTGTGTCCCCAGCCCTCGGGCGTCTCTGTCCAACGCCCACGTCAGCAAATACCTTTTGTTTCTCTCACGTTCGGGCTTCCAGGGCTCGGGGCTGCGGGACCCGCGCGTCGCCTTCAGCCACGGCCAGCCCCGACGCGGGGCCGGGGACCCCGCATCCACCGCCCGCTCCTCTCGGCTCGGCGGCAGCCGCCCGCAGGACCCAGCCGGTGAGTGGCGGTTGTGTTGTACACCGCTAAGTCGGACCGGGCGTCGGGGCTGGAGGCGGCTAACAGCGGATTGCTGCAGGGACGTCCCCGGGGCCGCCAGGGTCCGTGCGCGGCGGCCCGCTGGCAGCTGCCCCTCGGAGCCGACGGTTCCCGGGGCTGCACAGCGTCCTCCGCGGGCGCCATTTGCAGCCCCGGGCGCGGCAACAAAGGGCTGCGCGGGAGCAGGAGCGGGCGGCGGGTGCGCGGCCAGAGGGGCCGCACAGGGGGCGGCCGGGGCGCGGGGAGGCTGCGGGCGGCCGGGCGGGAGCGGCTCGGGCCACCTCCGGCGCCCGGCCGCGGGCGGCGGCAGCGTGGCGGGGAGCTCCGGCGGGGCGGCAGCCGGGGGTGGGCGAAGGCGGGCGGCTCCGGGCTGCGCGCCCGGCCCGGCTCTGCTCGGCCCGGCCCGGCCCGGCGGAGGGGAGCGGGCAGCCAGCCGGGGCGCGGGCGGGCGCTGCGGTGGCGGGAGCGGGGGCGGCTGCCCGCGGAGCCGGGAGGTACCTCCGCGCCTTGGCGGGCGGATCCGGCGCCGTCGGGCGTCCCGGGCTCCCGGTGACCGAGCGACCAATTCGGCCGCCCGGGCGGGTGAGTGACGGCGGCCGCCGCCAATGCCGGGGGAGCCCGGGCCGGGCGGGCTGCGGCCGCCGGGGCTCCGCCGCCGCCGCCGCCGGGGCTCCGCCGCCGGGGCTCCGCCGCCGCCTTGCTGTGCAGCCCCGAGGTGCTCGGGCTGGGGCCGTGCCCCCGGAGAGCTGGTTTAAGGTACAGACCCTCTCGTAGCCGTGGTCCTCCCCACGGCGGAAGGGCCAAGTTGTTCTTCGAAGTCTGCAAACTGCTCACATCTTTGTTGATGTAATCTTAATTCTTTTAGGATATGCAGTAATCCTGCTGAGGCACCTTTCTAGAGTTGTTAAATTTCTTATGTTATTACACGGGGCAGGGGCTGCAGGGAGCTGGGAGATATACTGGGCTTGTGATAACACGCACGCTATTCATGTTTTTAAAAATAGACCTCATCCCTTTAAAATAGGATTCTGCAACATTGGTTTAGATTGTCATGATTATACTTGTTTTTTCCTTCAGAGCAAGCCTTCCTGCTATCCCTGACTGGAATGGAGATTTCTTCCCATCAGTTTCACCTCCTGGAACAGCTCAATGAACAACGGAAGCAAGACTTGTTCTGTGACTGCAATATCCTGGTGGAGGGAAAGGTCTTTAAAGCACATCGCAATGTGCTGTTTGCCAGCAGCGGCTATTTCAAAATGCTCCTTTCGCAGAGCTCAAAGGAGACGAGCCAGCCGACAATAGCTACTTTTGAGGTCTTCTCTCCAGAGACATTCATGGTTATCCTGGACTTCGTGTATTCAGGCATATTGGCTTTGACCGGACAAAATGTGATCGAAGTAATGTCAGCTGCAAGCTATCTGCAGATGACAGATATTCTTAATGTCTGTAAGACGTTCATTAAGTCCTCGCTGGATATTAATGAAAAGGAAAAGGATCATTACCTCAGCCTTTCGGCCAAGAGTACGAACAGTGAACCTGCCCACCCATCTCTTTATCGGTCAAGAAGGAAAGCAAAGAGCAACCCCCGGCGTTCCTATTCAGTCCCGGATGAAAAGACTAATCCAGTGAATGAAAATTCCTGGAGCAGCTACAGCAGCTACCTGTCCTCACAGGTGATTCTTCAGCAGGCAGAGACACAGCTCTCGAAAAGAGGCAGAAAACAGGGCTCAACGAGAAAGCGCCGAAAGCACCTCGGACTGTCACAGACCCGGGATTTTGTGCAGTGCAAATCGAACAAAACTGAGCGAGCCGGCGGAGGTGGCAGCACCTCCGATTCTGGCCACATCTCTCGGGTTAGAGAGGAAGCTGAATTCGATGCCGAGAATGATGTTGATCACGATAACTATGGATATAACTGTGAATCAGAAGTGATACCCAAGAGGTGGTCTGTTGCTCAGCTAGAACAAGAACTTTCAAGAACTCCCGAGTTCATGGAGTTAAAAGCAGAGGAACTGTACACCTCAATGCCCACAATTTTAGGTGTAATGAGTAGTTGGAATGAAGGTAAAAAGTAGATATAGTTTTGAAAAGTTTGTCTTTATTTGGAAGAATTTAGATGATCTTTTGGAGAGAATCTGTATAGCTGCATTAAAATCAAAACGATGCCTAATGTTGCAGGTTATTTCTTGATCTATTTATAGTGCCTAATGGAATGAGAGACTTTGCAGCCAGAACAGAGCATGAGAACCGGAATCAGAGAGCTTGACCCAGGCATTATGTAAAGTTAAAACAATACATGGCAGATTATTTGGACCCAAGTGGAGTTTAATGAAGTTTAAAAGAGCTGTAACAGACTTGGGGACTTGAAGGACTGAATTTCTCTTGTAATGTCCCCAATACCTGGCAGAAATAGAGGCATTCAACCTAAATCCAACCCAAGTCCTTCACAAGAGAAGGTCCTGTCATTGGTGGGACGCTGCACTTCCCTTGAGGTCCAAACCAGCCCACCTTCAGGACTGTTTGGCCACAGGACATAGAGCATCTCAGCTCTCAATGCCCTGACAGCATATGCCTCAGAGCGTGCAGTAAAGCTGACAGGTGTATTCTTACGTGCATTCCTTTGGAAACTAATGTACCTATATTTTATTATAATTGCATAATTTCAAGATATTGGGCATCCTGGTATATTACATGAAGATTATAAATGTCAAAGCTATGAACTGTTAGCTGATGGAAGAGGCAGATGTGATTACTGTATATTATCGCTATATATTTATAATCATCCGTATGTCTAAAAAATACCCTGAGTAAGAAAGAAAACACTATCAAATGCTATTTAACACATTCATAAGAAATATTAGGTTTGGGGAATTATATTTTGGGATTTTTCCTATTTAATGACAGACCAGAGGAAAAATGAACTGCTGCTTATTTAAGCTGAAAAATAATCAAACTACTACATAAAGACAGACTACTGCTAGTTGACATTTTACCTGTATTTCTCTGTAACAGATGACCTACCTCGGATGCGATTCAAATGCCCCTTCTGTACGCACACAGTGAAACGCCGCGCAGACCTAAAGCGACATCTTCGGTGTCACACAGGGGAGCGACCGTACCCATGCGAAGCGTGTGGGAAAAGGTTCACCCGACTGGAGCATTTACGCAACCACTTCCAAACGGTAGGCAATTTCAGCTGGGGTTCAGCCTAGACAAAAACACCACAAGATATCATTGGCACCAGCTGTTCACTCATTTCCAGACCTAATACCAGAAAAGCTTCCTAGCTGCACATCAATTATTCATTGTTTAAATTGGCAAATTGTATTTTAATTTCTTTTTTAGAATGATTGAGTGAATTTTCTTTTTCTAAAAAAAAAATAAAATAAAAAAAAAAACCACCTGCTTTTGGATGAATGCTGACATTTTCAAATTTTAAATCTCTTTAGATACATCAAGCTGGCAAACTGATCTGCAGAAAATGCAAGCGTCACGTAACTGACCTCACAGGATGCGTTGTTCAGCAGGGAACAAGACGCTACAGACTGTGCCATAAGTGTCTAGCAGAAGCTAATTTTGACAGCATCCCTGATGATTTAGATGCAGAACATTCTCCTGTCTCCTCCACGGGAAACAAATGTTCCAAATGGGCTTTGGAGGAGGAACAGAAATCAGATGAAGAGACAATAGAGGAGGAACCGTATAATTTGGTTGTCCGACATGTTAAGGATGATATTGCAGATGAGGTAGATGAAAAGGTGAAACCAAATCTTAGGTAGATATATTTGTGTATTTGTTACTGTTGTATTCAAGATTAAATTACTTGTGTCCTACCAACTACTGGTGGCTTATTACTTTAATTAAAATGAAATAATGCTAAAATTATATTATGAGAAGCAAAATATGGACTACAAGTTGTTCTATACTTCCAGACAAGCAACAGTTTAATTACTTGTAAGTATCATCCAGAAAGTACTTATTATCTAGAAACTATTTAGAGGAATTGGTTTATATTTCAGCAGACTTGCTCAGAGCTCCTGTTCATAATGAAGGTGTGAAGCTATTTACAGTCCTACAAAGATTCTAAACAATATAGATTTTTAAAAAACAAATATTGATAATTTGCTTTGAAAAAGTCTTACTAAAGCAAGCAGCTAAGAAACTTAAACCTGATTTTTGTTGACACTGTAATTAACATGTATATACACTTCAGAAACTTCCTAAGAAAGGAAAAAACAAGTAGAACTCTTCCTGCTGAAGAACCTACGAGAGCTTTGTTTTCTGAGTGAGCTTACTGCTTCTTATATTTGAGAACAGCATGATTAGTTTTAAAGACTACACACAGCCATACAGAGTAGAATAACGAACAGAGCATCTCTAGCACTTGGATAGTACAAGTTTGCCTTTTCAGATATGCAGTGGTTTTGTACTGTGAATTTTGAAGCAAGATACACTAATGTGGTTCCAAGGAAATAAAGTGCAATCACTGGAAGTACAGTTGTCAGGTTTTTTCCATTTTTTTTTTTTCAGGACTGGTGCAAGATTTGCTTAAACTCCTGTCTATCTTATGCTAAGATAATAAAGAAGACAAGTCTCTCTAATTTCAGTGGGACACTTGTGACTTAGATCATGGAGCTACTTTGGAAAGGCTTCCCTGCTTGTATAAATTTAGGATGCTTAACAGCTGCTTGACAGTCAGCATAAAAACATTTGTTTTATAAGGACAATTTCCGTGAGAGTTTAAGCAACCTTTGTAATCCTGGAGTCTCTTCAGCCTTTTTAGTAATCATATTTTTTTCCCAGTCATTTGGGTCAGAGAACCTCCGCTTGCTAAAGAAACTGAAAATGCTCAGTACTAAAGTGACAAAAAAAATAAAAATCCTTCCGAACATATAGAAGAAACATTCTGACTGAGAGCAGAGAATGGCATTCCCAGTAGGTACTTTTGATTAAAGAGCCACTGCTTGGTCTCATGTCTCATTTGATGCTATGTTTCCTTTCCTGTTAGCAGGATCTGTAGCTTGAGGTTACTGCCAAGCAAGCAAAAATTCCCTGTAGAGAATTTGAGAACAGCCATATTGATTCACATCAAGGTTCTCCCTGTCTCCAATAGTTGCCATTAACAGACCCAGGGAAAAGTGAGAACAGGGCAAGCCTACACAGCTTGCTCAAAACAGCAAGAAAAGAAGTGTTTGCAGTTTAAGCATGTTTTCTGAATTAACCACTTTCAGGTAGTTAATTGTCTGAGTGGGCCCCAGCTCAGTGAGAGACTACGGCCGGCCATGGTGTTCCTGTAATGCACTGGGAGAACTGGACTCCCAGTAAACACGCTGCTAGCTGAAACCCATCACTCCCACAGCTGTGGAAATGGTACAAGGTGAATTTAAAGCCTGTTTTATATAAGTACTTAATAATAAATATTGAAAAAAAAAGAGATGACTAACACTTACTTAATTCCAAGTGTTTTTGTAGGAAGTTCCTGTCACCATTTCTAAAAGCAGAGGACTTTACTGTGTTACTACATCTTGTGACTGATGGTACACACATAGCATCTCAGCGCTTCTACAAAGTTAAATTTTAACTAGATAAATTTATCTTCTCGCATTTTAGAGGGCTGGGCAAAAGGCCAGCACCCCCCCCGCCCTGTCCGCTGTCCCTCAGCGCCGGCGCCCAACGGCCGCAGCCGCCTCCTCAGGCTCTGTGGAGAACAAAGCCGCCTCAACTCGACGCCTGATTGGCTATTCCCAGTCGCCTGACCCAGCCAGCCAATGAGGTGTCAAAGCCGCGCTGAGGGGCGGGAGCCGCGCTCTGCCCGCCTGTGGGGCCGCCGTGGCGGCGGCGCCCCCGGCGCCCGCCCCAGCCCTCGCCTGCTGCGGGGCCCGGCCGTTCGCCGTGCCGAGGGAAGGCCCGCAGCCCTTCGCGTCGAGCAGCGCCAGCGGGCGGGCCCAGGCCTCGCTCTTCCTCCACAGCACAGCTGTGTCCAGCCTGTCGCCCTGGGACTGCTCCTGAGGAGGGAGGAAAGCCCAGCGTGTGAAAAATCATACTTTTTTTGTATCATCGTTCTTACAGAAAAGTCTGCTCACCTTAGCTGAGAACAAAGCATGAATGTAATTCATTGGTGTTAAAAATCCACTGGCCAAAATCATTCACACACAAATCCATTAAATCTTTCATCACTTGCAAGTTTTATTTCAGTGTTGAAGCTTTCTCAAAAAATAAAAGGGATTTTATCCCTCAATCTTCACAACATGGAAATAAAACCAGATTTATTTAAGATGACTTTACAACAAAACAAAAATGAGGCACCACCTCCAGAAATGAGGCGCTTGCAGCATTTACACTAAAAAAAGGGGGTCATGCCAGCACCCACCGCCCCTCACGCACTGTGTCCTCTCAGTTAAACAGCAATAGCGGGTAACAGGCATTTGCTGTCCTGCAATTTAAAACAAAACACACTTCTATTATTTTTGATTGACTTTGATTCAGTGAACTCAAATCCATAATCCTTTGACATCAAAAAATTGTCCATATTGTCCTTTCTAAATGAAGACATGGAAGCTGATTCAAATCGTCTCCTTTTTCAAAGAAGAGAATTGGCTTTCGTGAGAGAGTTGGGAGTGAACCCGCAGAGTCTGGTCCATCCCTTTCTCCGGCAGCAGCAAAGCCGCCTGCTTTTTAGAGTGATTATAGGTGCTATCAGGATTCCGTGTACAGGATCACATGCTTTAGGATTTCACATGGAAATTTATTTACAGCGATTCAGCACCACCTGCTGGCATGACGGTTTTTTTTTTCCTAAAAGTAGTCTAGACCATGTGGTGGTTTGGTTTTTTTCAATTGGTATACTTTCTTAGGTGTGCTTTGAACAGTAAGAATTTTTTCGACATTAAATCAGACCCACTGCAGATATTTTGGACCTTTTATATGATATGATGGAGAGATGTCACCTCTGAATTAGAGCACTTAAATCTGCAAATGATACCACGTAGATGAGCATTATCTCCTGCCACCCTAAAAAAGATTTTAGACAGCAGCCCCACTAGTTTCTCTATTTAGTTCATAAAGCACCCAACACATGTATCAGCCTTAAAAACTGACTGCCAGCATTCCTGAGAGACTTTCAACCCCTGAAACTCTCTTTTTTTCTTCTCAACACCCCCAAAACCCAACTAGTTCTCTTTTTCCTAGCATGCAGGTGTTTCTCTGCCTCACCATCCTCAAGTCAAAACACAGGCTGACACCTCCTGCAACTATTTCCTTCAATTTATGACTTGAATCGGCCAATTCCTTAGTTATTTCCACGGGGATTGCAGTTTTCAAGGAACTTTTGCCAGCCAATGACCAGTATCCACTTGACCACACTTCTCTTGCTTTAAATATCTATGATGACAAAGACTTCTGGCTTTTCGTCTTCACAGATCTGCATTGCCGAGTAAGTTATGGCTTTGACCTCTGTACCCTAAGAGAGAAAAACCACAAAAGCATGGATTTGCTAAATGACATCCCTTGTAGCAGTTCATAACAATACAGTATTTACTACCTTCTACAAATGCTATCCAGTTTAATGTTTTTTCTCCGCCAAAAGCTGTACCTGCATTTGTTCCAATGAATAAGAAAATTGGCATACTAATGGCAAGGACTTGGCCAGGCCAAATAGTGAATAAGTAACTCTTCCCTTATTTTATTGCCTCTTGAATACTACAAATTCCTCCTCTTACAGAACATCAACATTTGCTTTGCTATGACACAGCTAAAGAGCTGGCAGGGAGATAAGGATTTGACTCTAGCAATTCCTTAGGGAAAAAAAAAAGGCAAGAAAAACTGACTAAGCAAAGAGCCATGCACACATTCTGAATACAGACTGGTTTACCCTGTTATCAGCATCACAAAAAAGGACGCCAACTGTTGAGTTTTGCTAGTGCCGAGGAAGCATCAGATGCTCAGGTCAACAGTGTCAGAAACACGTTCACAAAAATCAGGCAGAAAGTGAGATCTTAAGTTTAGTGCCTGTGATACCATTCAGACGTGTTTATGCTCGGATCTCTCGAGAACTCAGAGGTCTGATTTAAAAGACACCATCCTTCCCCATCCTACCCCTGAAAGGTAAAAGATGTACAGATGAACCACTACATACCTGAGGGTGTTTGGGTAAAGAGAACTCTTCTCCCCACCTTTAAAGGCAAAAAGAAGAGAGGTCGTTGGAATTTTGGTAGTATTTATCAAATGTTATAACTTGTTCCAAATTATGATCATGGGACAGTGAGACTTTCATTTAAAGCCTCACAGGAAGAAAAAAGAGAAGCCCACAATCCACTTTTTGGAAAGCATCAGTGAACTCCAGCAGATCAACGGTATTTCAGAGTGGTGACTCTGAAGACAATATGTGCATTTTCAGTAAAGATATTCGTTACTCAACCGAATGTTTAAGCTCACCCAATGGATCTTATTTTGAATTGCATTCGGTCGATGTAAAGCACTTTCACCTCCTGCAGAGAAAGCGAGAGGAGAAATATGTCAGTAACATCTGTCTTCAGGCATAAATTCTCAGTAAATCCCATTTACAAGGGTTATATTCCACTGTCTAAATGGAATGTAAAACCAGAATATCTGAGCAGCCTCAAAGAGATACACTGCTACTCGAAAAACTAAGGCGGCAGAGCTGCCCCTACCATGTAACAGCAGCTAATAATTGGAGTTTGCGGTAACAAAGCTTAACAATTTGTTTCTCAAGTCTTTCTGCCCTGGTATTTTCAATTCTCCATGTGTTGCGCTAAGTGATCTATTGTGTCCCTTTTTTTTTTTTCCCCTAAAGTAACATTGCATTCAAAGATGGTGTTATCAGAGAATAGCCTCGACCTACAAACGAAAAAAGATCAAAACAGAACACTTACCCTGGGTATAAAGAACTCATTAGCGCTGAATTTATACAGCCACTCATCCAAGAAGTGGAAAAGAAGAGACAACATGTCATGTCCTGCATGGTTGAAGCAGAGAAGATAATCAGTTGATTATCTCAGCAAGACACTCAGACGTTTTTAAGAGTACGTCAGATGTACAGCTTCTGCGCTATTAGAAGATTCAGATTAGTGATGCTTAATTAGATTTTAATTAACTGCAACAAAACTACATCTAAAGACTGAAAATGTTGGTACCCTTCTCCCTCAGGGTTCATACAGTTCCAGTATAAAAAGTCGACGCAGCCTCACCTTCTGCCTCTACCTCCACTGTATCCACAGGTTCCACCGTCTCTGTATCAGTCATGTAGCCAAACATGGCCATGACGCACTGCTCAAATGCTTCCTCCAAAGTGTCTCCCCAGGCGTGTAGCCTAAAAAGACATGGATAATTTACCAGACCATAACAAAAAAAAAATACTAAAAAAATCCCAAACTAATATTCAGGTGAGAAATCAGAACACAAGAATTAATGCAGAGAAAGTGAATGAATAAAAATACTTGCTTTTCTATACCTATGCATTTGGACAAATTTTACAACAGATTTCCCTTGTTGTGGTTTGCGTGAAGAGCTTCTTGGGAGAATATGGAAAATAAATGTTTTACCAGACAACAAGAAAGCTCTTTCCTAATATGGCTAATTGATGTCTACAAAAGCGAACTATTCAGAGGAAATTTGTTTTAAAAGGAAGACATTTCAAAAGACATTTCCAAATAACAGAGGCTTAAGCCCCATAGGAATATTACATTAGAAAAGAAACCAGACGTGATTCTATGCTCTGCCAAGAGCAGAAACAGAATTGACCATCAAAAACTCCAGTGTGTGACCTTTCATGATTCCACAAGGTATACACCTGCAATCATTCTGCGACAGGTATTCCAGACTTATAGCAGTGTAAGAAATAATCCATTTGTCATATTGAGAAATCCCAGCTGCCCAAACTTACTGCACATCTGCTGTGTGATCCAAATCTGAGGGGGAAGGAAAAAGAAAAGGCATGACATCACCAAACATATTTTAAAAATGAGGGTTAAAAAAAGGAAATCAGATATCGTTGTTATAACAATAACTTTTTGCATTCATTTTCAGATGTGAAACAGTGATAATTTATTTTCCAGTATATTAGAAAAAGTTAGCACAGATGGAATCTTGGATTAATTCTGCCAAGCAGAAAAACAGCATTTAATACAAATATGTCAGTGCCCTACATGTACAGCACTGTGTGCAAGGTATGGCTGTTGTAACACAACAGGCTTCTACAAGTTAACTGCAATAAAAAGAGACTTTAACCAGGAGTAAAGAGTTTTTGCTGAAGTCTTGCAGGACTGGAAATTATTCATGCAGAGGATGAGATCTGCAAATATTTCCAGCTCAGCGAAAGAATATACCTGTCCACACCCAAAACCACTCATTATGCAAAAAGGAGAACTTTAAAAAAAAGTATGTAATACAAAATAGAAGGCAATCTTCACTAATAAGGTAGGACTAACATCCCAAGCATGTATGAAGTTTTACATGAACATCCTTTATATTCATTTATGAGAATGAGAGAAATGCAAAACTATACCAGGTTGGGAGAAACTGAGCTAACTTAGGATGTACAATAAATACAACACCATGATCACTCTAACTGAAAGACTGTTCTGATGCTGTTTAGATCATTCACAAGCTATTAATGGATTCTCAACAACAGTCTCTAAAGCAAACAAATTCCAGTGGATATAAAAGAAGAATGAAACCTCTTCCGATTATGGAAACAGCATGACTATTGTAATATGTCACAGTATTTCTGCACTGCTATCAAATAAAGATCTGAAAATATATATTCTAACAGAGTAATAGACACTGTCTCTCCAGACAGAGACCGCTGAAATAGAAAACAGTCAGACACCGAATGGTCTCCTGTGAGCACCTTAAGCTAACCCTTGGGCTGCCGCCCACTTGTTTGACATGTTCTTAGAAGACAGTCCAGGGGTGGGGAAAGGGAGAGATAATGATCTTTAAGTAGTGCATGTAGGAGAAAAAACACCTCACAGAAGACTAACACACTCCTGAATATCAATTCCTGTATAAGAAAGGTAGAAAAGTGTACTGTCTTGCTAAGAAATAGCTAGAAAGGGGAAAGTTTTCAAGGTAAGACTTAATGATAAATAAAATTGTAGCTATCTCATCTGTATTAATTCAACTACAGATGCATACCACAGTCTAAAGACACAGGATACTGGTGTATTAAGAAGCCCCACATGTGCTTAAAAGGCATATCCTGCTACCTTCCTTCCCCTTCCTCCCCCTCACAATTGCACTGTCACACATACACTGACTCAGGATAACGTTAAAAATACTCACATTCGTATTTCTTATTGAGTGGCGGGTATTTGGCTTTGATAGCCTTCTGCTCCTCTGTCAGATTGTAGTCTCTCTCGTCGGCTGCCATAGCTGCCGGGCTTGAGCAATGCTCCCTCACTTCCTGGTGCTGGGAAACATGGCCACCTCCGCCAGCGCCTCCCGGCCGGGCTTCCCAAGGGATGCTGCAGTAGAAAAGGGAGAATTGCCTCTCAGTTTGGTTTTTCACTTGACAGCGGTTTGGTAACACATGTAGACAGGCTGAGGTATTTAAAACATGGTATTAAATGCATGTCATTTAAGTTGTTTGCTATCAAAACTGTCACTGGGAGACACGGAAAGTTCAGAGTTCAACCCTACACCGCTTGCCTCATTAATTGACACAAGTTATGTTCAGGCAGTGAAGCCAAGGGATTACTGTCCTTACAGAAGTGTGGACTTTGGCCTTTTCCAGGAAGAACTACATTTTTTCCTCATTGTTGTGCACACAACCAAGCATTTCGTGCATCCTCAAATAATAAAATACTGTTAATAATGTGAAGTAGTGAGCCCGCTGGTACATCACATAGCAGGCTGAAATTTGCATTGCCTCCAAACCCTGAGATCTAACAGGAAGATCTGTAGCCTTACGCACGATTTTTCTTTAGGAAAAAAAGTCTAGTTTTCTCTTAGGACAGACTGCATTTAAGGCTTCAATCCTAGAAACACATACAGGGCAAGTATGACCCGCCACACAACTGCAGGGTTCTCCCACGTTTCTTTTCTTGCAGAATGTCTTTTTTTTTAAAAC
Organism: Chroicocephalus ridibundus; assembly: GCF_963924245.1. Classification (NCBI taxonomy): domain Eukaryota; kingdom Metazoa; phylum Chordata; class Aves; order Charadriiformes; family Laridae; genus Chroicocephalus; species Chroicocephalus ridibundus. Next base: position 1,178,291 of record NC_086302.1, on the reverse strand, counting down.
TGTTTTTTTCTAAAGCAAGAACTGTATCAAATCCCTATTTAAAGGCTAATTCTCAGACCTAATCTTAGTAGTTGCTCAGTTTCATACAAACCTTCATTGGTAAATCTAACAGCCACAAATTGGAAAACCTGATTAACTTCAGGCTAATTAATTTTCCTCAGACTAGAGCTCCCCGGATTTCCAGATATAGTAACCATTCTCGCTCTTTCTTAACATTTTAGTGCATTAAAAGATTTATCCACAGCTGAGCCCAAGACTTCTGTGAATAATGCAAGAGATAAATTTATAGATAGCATGTAACATCATCAAGACTACTTTTAAACAGGAGTGGTTCCTACTCCAAGGCTTAGAAACAGACTTCACGGGATTTCCAATTTCTATTTTCAGGCAAGTGTCTAGGGATGTTGCAAAAAGAAGCCTGAAATTGAGAAGCCACTGCTGCCCTGAGGGAATAAACCCAGATGAACACACATTTTGATTTTAAACCTGTTAAGCCTTGACTGCAGAAGGTCAGATCCACGGCTGATCACACCAGGATAGCCACAGCAGGCCCATCAGAACCAGCTACATACCAAGCAGGGCTCACCGCCGCACTGAATTAGGGAAAAAGGGAAGTTATTAGTTATTATAAGCAATTAATAACCCAAGAGGAAGCTGAGGGTACTTCCGTGAGGAGGGAGGGCCGTGAGGGCCGGGTCTCGGCCCCACACACGCACCAGTCCGATCCCGTCCCGCCCACGGCTATGGCGACCGGAGCAAACCCCGGCCGGAGCCGGAGCCGGAGCCGGAGCCGGAGCCGGAGCCGGAGCCGGAGCCGGAGCCGGAGCCGGAGCCGGAGCCGCCCCTGCCCCTCAGCGCGGGGCGCTGCCGCTTTAAGTGCGAGCGAGGGGCGCGGGCCGCCCTCCCTTTCCCCTCCGGAAAATGGCGGCTCCCAGGGGAGCTTCACCAGCACCCTCCTCCTTCCCACGTGACCGCCGAGCGCGCTCCCCTGCCGCCTGTCCCCTCCCCTTGCCTCTCGCCGATTGGCTGTCGCGGCCCGGCGGCGGGCGGCGATTGGCCGGCGTTGGCGCGCGAAGGGGTGCGCGGCGCCGGAGCGGCAGGCGGCGGGGGCAGGAAACAATAGAGCCCGCGGCCGGAGGGGTCCGAGCAGGGAGCGGAGGAACCGGCTGCCCGTCTCGCCCAGCCCAGCCCGCCCCGCCTCACCTCGCCTCCCGCCACCGCCCCGCTCCCCCCGCCCCGCCATGGCGGACAAGGAAGGTAGGGCTCGCGGCGCCGTGTAGGCCCCGCGACGCGGCCTTCTCCCCTTGGGCCTACCGTGAGGCGCGGGGGCGGCCGGTGTGAGGGGAGCGGTGCGGGGGAGGCGGTCCCTGCCGGCATGGCCCGCCGCCCCTCGCCACCGGGCCTCGCCGAGGTGGCCTGGGGCCCGACCCCTCGTGTTGCCTCGGGGCGGGGGCCTGTACTGGGGTCGGGTCGTTCCATCCCTGCCCCCCCCCCCTTTTGATCCGTTCGTATCCGCTCCCGGCGCGCGAATTCTCCGAGCAGCCCGGTGTAAGGGGGGTCGCGCACACGCAGAAATGCTGTGCCCCGTGAGGGGGGTGGGCAGCTGCCCGCCTGGTGCAGACAAAGAGGTGTCACCAGCCGCGCTGCCGCCTTCCTGGGGTGCGCTCCCCAAGGGCCTGCGCTGCTCTGCCGGCGGCTTGTGGCAGATGGTGCGAGAAAGTGTGGGAGAGAAACGGGAGGAGCTTTGCAAAACTGAATTTTGGGAACTGGTAGTTCAAGGCTGCACCGAGCCCGCTCTGTGTAACAGCAGTGGCTGCGCCTCCCGCGTTTAAACATCTTTACAGTTCTGGTTTTTTGCTCCACGATATCCTGTGGCAACAAGTTTCAGAATTTTATTGTGCTGCTTCTGTTGAGATGATGAAATTTGATACAGTTAATATTAACGCCCAGCCTTATATCCAATAAAACAAGGATTAGCACGTTCAACAGAGGATTTTTAATCGTCTAGCAACTACTCCAATAGAGTAGTCTAACAGCAAACCAGCGTGTGAGGTAGTTGGCTCTTTATTCAGTTGCCCATTCACAGTGTTGTGTGTATGTTTTAAGTTGTAAGTATATTCAGAGAGGCTAATCATACGCGTTTTTTTAAAAAAAATATAGCAGCCTTTGATGACGCAGTGGAAGAACGTGTGATCAATGAAGAGTATAAAATATGGAAAAAGAATACTCCCTTCTTATATGATTTGGTAATGACCCATGCTCTGGAATGGCCCAGCTTGACTGCTCAGTGGCTTCCTGATGTAACAAGGTAAACTGATTCTTTTGCTTTTTCTTCTTTTTTAAAGCAGAATAAATAGTAAATCTAGGATCACTTTTTGTTAAAGTAAGGCAATATGTGATTCCTTTCTGTCTTAAATGCTTTTTGTACCCTTGCCTTGCCAACAGCAAGTTGAGGACTAGGAACACTAGAGAGATAATCAGTACAGATGCTTTTAATTTGGGAAATGGCTTATATTACTGAGAAGATATTTTTGCACATTTGATTTCCATGTTTTTCTTTCTCCAGCTTCACCCTCCCTTTAATGAGCAAAAGAACTTAGTCAAAAATAGAACTAGATATGACTTCTCTGTAACCACCATTTTGTCCTAAGCTTCCAAAACAATGTTCTGCTTGCAGTGAATGTTGATGCCTCTCAGAGTTGTGCTTGGAAGGAACTGCTGAGGCCTCTTAAAGGAAGGCACAGGAATGGTGGTCTGTCAGTGTTGTGCTGCAAGAATTTTAGGTTGAGATCTTGAGTTATGATTAATGATTTCCTCTGAAGGAAGCGAGTTTGGTGTTGGAGCAGGAGAGCGATGATAACTTTAAAAGAGTGCTATTAGTGTTAGAACCTGTCATAAAAAAAATATTGTAATCAGCTCAGTATTTGTGTAACCCCCTTCTTTTGTTTCTCATGTAACTCTCTGCCCTTGCAGACCTGAAGGCAAAGATTTCAGTATTCACCGGTTAGTCCTGGGGACCCATACTTCAGACGAACAAAATCATCTTGTGATAGCTAGTGTGCAGTTGCCTAACGACGATGCCCAGTTTGATGCTTCACACTATGATAGTGAGAAAGGAGGTAAGGGACCAAAGATGTTTTAACCATTTTTTCCTTCCCTTCTCAATAGAATATTTGTCTTTCCTTAAAGTTCAGGCAGCAAAGTTCAGATGTTACTTCTAAACTAATCAATGTATTTCTAAGTGGTGCCCTTACTTAACAGTAGACAAATACTATGTTTTTTGAATGTATGTAATGTCTTAATAATATAATGATGAAAAAAAGAAGGTGGCAGGCTTATTTCAAAAGTAGGTGTGCGTGGGAAAAACCACACCCTTCCCTATTTCTCATCAGGAATTCACATTGAATTTCATGGAGTACTGCTTAGTGGTATTTTTATTATCACTTTTGCATTACATAAACTCTTCCAGTGAGAAAATCAGTCATGTAAAAGAATATTTTATTTCAGAGGAGTGTAACATTTCAAATGTTCTTCTCTTGTCTGAATTCTGCTGCCTGATAGTTGTGCCAGCCCCTCTTGGATAAAAAGATTATTGTATTTTGTTTGATATATCAGACTTGAATTCAGTGCTTTCTCTAATCTCAGTTGGCTGTCAGCATTGTTAGAAGTTAGACATTTCTCATTTTCACTTGGTTGAATCGGTCTTTCTACTGGTGAAAGTCCTTAATGATCCAATGTTTGCTCTTCTTTTTGCTGGAAGCCTGGATTGTGCAATTAGCATTTTGATCTTTGGGCTTCTGAGAGTTATTCATGAACACAATGTAGTCTAATAAATACTTTGTTTCTATTCCATTTCAGTATTTCTCAAAAACATACTACTCCAATTTAAAAACAAAACAAATGAAAACCTGCCTCTTTTTGCCAGAACGATGCTGTGCAATTTTGTGAAATGCTAAGTTACTGTGACTTAACTTGCTAAAGCTACCTATCTTTATAATTAATTACAGTCCTGTATCTTAAATGTGGTGCAACAGGGTTTTTTGCCGGAACTTTGTCTATTCTGCAATGCTGAATTTTGTTATATTTGAGAGTGCAGTTGCAGCACATCTGTTTCAAATGTACAACACATCTTCATTACAGAGAAGAGTTTTAGGTATGATAAATCTGCAGCTTGTGTTATTAAATTTGAAATAGTAAAAAATTTTCAGGAAGAACTGGTCTTTAACTTAGCCAAAGTCCTGATATTTTGATGTTATGAATACAGACGTTTAAAACAACATGTGACTTGAAAACCGAATGCTTTCAGTTTTACGGTTGTTCTTGTGACTGTTCCTTCAAAATGAGAGCTTGATAGTACCAGTCATTGAGTCTTTGTGTCTTGATCTGAAACGAGCTTATTATTTACAACTACTAAATTCTTATTTCCAGAGTTTGGAGGCTTTGGGTCAGTTAGTGGAAAAATTGAAATTGAAATCAAGATAAATCACGAGGGAGAAGTGAACAGAGCACGTTACATGCCACAGAACCCATGTATCATCGCTACAAAGACTCCATCCAGTGACGTCCTTGTCTTTGATTACACCAAACACCCATCTAAACCAGGTGTCTGCTTCTTCATTGTATCTGTGCTTCAGAGGTAGCTAAGCCTTCCCTTAAGAAAAGGCTGATGTAGTGAAAAAAAGGTTAAAAAGTTTTGTGGGTTGCATATCATTTATGACTTAAATGGAAAGCGGGTATTTAGTGTAAAAGGTTATTTTGTATGCAGCTTAAACATATGTATCCAATATGTATCAATAGAAAGGTATGCTTTTTTCCTTTTGTTGTTTACTGCATGTTTTTTCATGTCACTGTATGTGGTGGTACTTGGGGTGGTGGATTGGAAACTATATGATTTGTCGAGTAGCTGAGCTGTTTTCCTGATATCCTGTAAGGATATTAACAGTCATTTACCCATTAAACTCATCAAGATCGTATAGAGTAACTAGTTCTGCCACTTGTGAGGCGGGACAGAAGTGCATTTCTCACTTCCAAAGTGCAGTTGGAGGCATTGAGAGAAAGAAAAATATCACACCAGCAGAGTGTTTAGGAAGAGTTTTCACCTTGGAAAAATCTGCAATGTGCTTTTACTAAGAAAAGACAAACTGCTGTGTGTTCTCTCAGTGTGTTCTATTTTAATAAAGTGGTTCTTCAGTCGGGGAAAATGCTCAAAAGGATAGAGAGGAATCCTGTTGAAAATGTCAAAGCAAAGTTTAGTGAAGCACAGTAAACCTTAATGCCAGGTATTCCAGGATGTACTGGAAATGATACTAAGCATTGGAGTTCTTACGCTGCCTTTTTACAGACCCTTCTGGAGAGTGTAACCCTGATCTGCGTCTTCGTGGACACCAGAAGGAAGGTTACGGGCTGTCATGGAACCCGAACTTGAGTGGGCATTTGCTTAGTGCTTCTGATGATCATGTGAGTACTTTAAATATAGCTGGGGTACAATCTGCACTTTGTGTCCCTTGGCAAAGGTAAAAAATGTTTTGTTTTTGAGGGGGAGGAGGTAGGGAAGGTGAAGAGTATGTCTGTCTAAAAATGCAATTTAAAAAAAATTTTGTTTTTTTTTAAAGACCATTTGCTTGTGGGATATTAGCGCTGTTCCAAAAGAAGGCAAAGTGGTGGATGCAAAGACCATCTTCACAGGCCATACAGCAGTAGTGGAAGATGTATCTTGGCACCTGCTCCATGAATCGCTTTTTGGATCTGTTGCTGATGATCAGAAGCTCATGATGTAAGTGGGGTAATGTCTTCAGAAACTGAGTGCTTCGGTCCCTCTTGCTTTCCCACCCGCTCCTTAGTCCCTCAGTAAAATGGTATGTAAACCTGTGTTTCAATTCCATGTTTTCCCCTTACAGCTGGGATACTCGGTCAAACAACACCTCCAAACCTAGTCATTCAGTGGACGCTCACACAGCTGAAGTCAACTGCCTGTCTTTCAATCCCTACAGTGAGTTTATCCTGGCTACAGGATCAGCTGATAAGGTACGTCTACCATGAACTTGGAACATACTTGTTTAGTTTCTGATGTGTAAGTGTGGATGTATATATTGGTTACTTCAACAAAAAATCTTTTTATGGTTTCTTTTCCTAGACTGTTGCTCTATGGGACTTGAGGAACCTAAAACTGAAGTTGCACTCCTTTGAATCACATAAAGATGAAATATTTCAGGTATAGCAAAATGTCTTTTATGCACATAAACTTAGTTCTACTTGTCTGTCTGGAAAAAATGAAAAACATTATTTTCCGCACTATGTTTTTATTAAATGTACTTAAAAACTCATATATTCTTTCTCTCGTCTGCTTATAATTCTCTGGCTTATTGTTGTGGAGCTGTATAGTGCTCTGTGTGGGGTAGAGCTCCAGTACAGATAAGAGCGTCCAGAAGGCCAGGGACAGAACGTAATGAGGAAATGGCTGAGAGCTTTAACCACAACAGAAGGGTGAAATGCAAGGAGTACAGAGTAAATGTAAATTATTCATGGCAGCAGATTGAAGCAGGGAGGCACAATGAAATGGCTGCAGTGTTTTCATCTTCTCAGCTTGGTCCTGTAGGAAGGCTTTAGCTGGTACCCATTAAAGGGGATCACCGGAACATCCTGTGACAATGAACAATTGCTAATTTTGCTAGTGTAAATATAGAATGTTCGCGTCACGGGTAGTGTGTGCTTAGCAGATACAATATTTCCATGTCCAACTCATGTCCCACTCAGAAGAAAAATATGTAGAGATTTTTTTGTAGAAGGATTACTATTTAAGACTGTAGTTACTTCTAAATAAAATTACACATGGAATCTTGAAATGTTAGGTTAGTATGCAGAATTACGTGTTCTTTCCTAATCCTGTGATCCTATTAAGTGGTATGTTTTGGTGAGATTTATCTTCAGCAGAAGTAGTAAATGTGAGGTTTTTGGCAGTTAAGCTTAATTATAGTGATTTCTTTTCATGTGTAAACCGTTACCTACTACTTAAGGAATCTGTAGTTTATATTTGTGCAATCCTTATTAAGGTAAGGAGCAGCTAATACCCTCGAGAGCTGCTTTGCATTTCATAACACATGGTCTTTGTTAGAGGAAAGGTTATATGTGGTACCTTTTTAGTGCTCAAATGCCTTGTTAGGGTATGAACATTCACAAACCAACCTCCCGTGTTAGAATGCTGTTATTTGGGCATATTCGTGTTTAAAGTTAATATCAGTTTGAATTTTCATAGAACTTTCAGGATACAAAGTAGAGTGGTGTTTGTTGTGAATGTCTGTCATGTTACAGCTTCTTAAAACTAACTTGCTTTCTAAATTCATCCTTGTCTGCAGGTTCAGTGGTCTCCCCATAATGAAACTATATTGGCCTCCAGTGGCACTGACCGCAGGCTAAATGTCTGGGACTTGAGGTAAATCCCCAATTAGTCACATTGTCCTGACGAAATATTATTGATAAATTGCATCACACTTCAAGCAAGCAAACGAACTCCCCACCTTCTCATTTTTCCTCCCTTTTTTTACAGCAAAATTGGAGAAGAGCAGTCCCCTGAAGATGCTGAGGATGGTCCCCCAGAGCTGTTGGTAAGTCTTTGGAATCTCGTTGACTGTTTTGATCTATTATTCATCTTGTGATGTAGATTTGAAAACATTCCCCCTTTTTTCTCCCCAATACTAGTTTATTCATGGTGGTCATACTGCGAAGATATCTGATTTCTCCTGGAATCCCAATGAACCCTGGGTAATTTGTTCTGTATCAGAAGATAATATCATGCAAGTCTGGCAAATGGTAAGTTGTTTGGGAAGGTGCAGGAAGTGGCAGATAAGAGGTGGTGTTCAGCTGCCTGGATTTTGGCATTTCTGCTTTTATTTGCAGCTCTCGGCGTGACTTGCTTTGTAGCACTGCCTAAATCTCAAAGGGATAGTGAAATCCACTCGAGGTTTGGTCCAGACAATGGTTTACAAATACTCAGAAGCTGTTCTGTGTTTCTTACAATTTAAAAAAAAAAAAAAAGTGCTGGTGTAGAAGCAAATTTTTCCCTTCAATGTTTGAATGAAAAGTGTGTGTGAGGACCAAAGATGAAGTTGAGGTTTCTGTTAGTTATTGTCTTAAAGAATGAAATCTTTGCAAATGACATAAATGTCCTTGTGAAGATGGAGAGGAGTGGTGGTGAATAGAAGTTTGCTGACCCTAAATTACCAGCTGTTGAAAGTTTTGGAAGACGAACTTGTGTAGTTTGAATAACCTTTGACAAGACCATTCTCCTAATTTTTGTTTATTTTATTTCAAACCAATGTTTGAAATCGGTTCACAGGGGCGCTGTTCCTAGCAGCCTTCCATATAGTTCTTTTGGAAGGCGCTGCTGCTGAGCAGAGGATCTACCAAAGGTATATAAAATAGCCCTTTAATTGAAGTAGGTCTTGCAGTGGTCTCCACTGTAAGAGGCAGGTTTCCATAAGCTGCAGTACCTTACAGGGTATTTATGCAATGTTTTGGAGATGTGGCTGTTATGAATAAGGTTGTTTGTGTTGCTTTCTTAATGTTAAATTGCCTTGAGGGATCAGGGACGGGTGATACGTATCTACAGATGAAAAACTGCCACAACTTTTTGAAGTGTTCTAGCAGGTGGAATCCTGTTCAATATGGTGGCAAAGTGCTTCTTCGGTTCCTCCATCTCTGTCTTGCAGGCGGAGAACATTTATAATGATGAAGACCCTGAAGGAAGCGTGGATCCAGAAGGTCAAGGATCCTAGACGATGACCTTTCCCTGTTTTTAGTCTTTTTCCTTCTCTTCCCTCTCAACCCTGATATTGACTTAACACTGGTTTTGAGACACACGTAGGCTTTGTGTTCAGCCATCCTTCTGTAGATACCATCAACAGGCTTTTTAACCCAGACAGTGAGTTCTCCCGAAGAAAAGGGCTTAGCCTGACTCCGCTGGTACCGTGCTGTAGCTCCTCCGTTAGATTTCCTACAGCAACCTCTTGCCTTTAGGCCTGGCTGTCTCATTTTAGCTGCCTTCATCACACAAAGCAAACTTGGTTTTGGTGGGTTTTTTTCTTCTTCTGTCTTTAGCTTGCTACAGCTGCAGGCTTTTGCCTAATTTAAGCAAAAAATTGGTAGAGCTGCCAAAGTATGCTGGAGCCACTGGAGATGGTACAAGTGTTAATCCACTGGCAGTTCAGAAATGGAGTGTGGAAGGTCTTACCCTCTTCAGTACAACTCAGAAGTCTTGGGATTCCTTTAGTTAATCTGTACCTTGTGGATTTTTTTCTGCCTCTGCAGATACAAAACAGACTTGCAGATTCTGACTTGAACTGAAATTAAATTCCTTTCTATATATTTTTTTTTTTGTCTCTACTGGTAATTCTGGGGTTTTCATTCCTTCCTTCCTTCCTTCCTTCCTTCCTCCCTTTCCCTTTTCTCTTCTCCCGTCTGCTGGGTGACAGCGGTTCGGATTCGTTAGCTATTCCTGCAGAGCATTGTTCACCTTTCATGTTTTTTGCTCTATTGTGTGTTTCTTGAGCTGTGTTTTCACATATATTCCTTTCCTTTCTGTGAAATGGTTTTTAAACTTGGGGCCACCAAGTTGTAAAGGTGTATGTTTTTACCAACTGATGTACCACAGATGGCATGCCCGGTAACTATAACAGCGTTGGTAGCTGGTGTCTGTAAAGCAAATTAAATGTGGATGAACTACTTTTTTTAGGAGTTAGTCCTTGACCACTAGTTCCTGCACATCTTCCACTAGGGTGTCCTGTTCCACCAGCAACCTGTTACTCTCCATGCTCCTCATGACTAATTGCGTGTAAGTGCTTCAGATGGAATAAATTTTTTCTACGTAAATGCTGTGTAGCTCTGATTTTTGTGCTGAGTTTTTCCTTCTGCATTAAGTGTTTTCTCGAGGGTAAACTCTTCAGAAAACAGAGAAAACAAGGGCATAGTCTCTGCGCATCTGTGTCCTATGAGACTAGGTGCTGGTATAGATATTCCTTACGTTTGTAACAGCTGGATGCTTTCTTTGTGAAATGAGTCAATAAAGACTTAATGTCCCCAAATTTTCAAGAATGAAGTGTGCCTTCCAGCTGAAGCGTGCTGCTGCCTGGATTTTGGGTCTGCCTTTAGCCCTTGCCACAGAACTATTTTTATTTTTTGTTAGTCTGCGGAATAGTTGCATACCTTCCAAGGACCTTGGTTTGACACACAAACCTGTTCTTTTCTCTTTGAGACGCAGCTTTGAGAATTAAAAGGATCCTTAAACTTCAACCTTTATTTTCAGTGTGAGACTTTATATAAAGTGGAAACCTATTATCCACAAACAGCTAGTTTCTGTGGCCCGCGGTGGAGCATGTCACAATACAGCAGAGACCCTTGAAATACAAAAGAAAATCCTGTTAAAAGGATAAAGCTTCTCTTGCATGTAAACTTTGAAAATCAAACCCCCTAACACTGGCTTCCAGAACAATACTTTCAGTGCAGGCTTACACAATCCACCTATGGGACAAGACAAGATACTTTTTTTCCAAACACAGCAAAACATACATCAAAACATTCTTCGTATATGTCCATTTTTCAGTGCAAGTATTATTTTCTCTGCTCCCCTGTGGAAAAGCAGTTTTATTACAAGACCGACGGCAGCGCCTTGAGAAATACAAGCAAACACTGGGTGTTCCTGGCTTCGGGCAGCTGCTGTGCATCGGGGAGGGTCAGCAGCAAGAGCGACGTCCCCTGGAGGTGCCTCTGTCCTCTTGCTACGAAGAGGAAAAGTCCATCGTCCCTAACACTCCTCCTCTGCTTTTTCTTCCGATTTGCAAAGGTGGCCGTAGATTTCTAAGCAGCCCCTGTATGGGTAGAAAGTAAATTTAGGCAACTGAATATTTACATAGAGTACTCTGGCTGGAGAAAGCAGGGAAGAGATGCTATTTCTGAGAAACGTTCTTTTCAGGTTATGGAAGAAAAGTAATTAGGAAACACTTAAGCTGGCTCGGTACGTGGTCTTGTGAGCGTGCGGACCTGGCCCTTGGCAAACAAACCGGCTCTAACAGAAGGGAATGTCATTTTTGGTGTGAGCTACAGGAGACGCCAGCTCAGAGCCATTCTTAACCCCGAGGTCCCTGGCGCAAAGGTGAAACTTAATGAGGTGTCCTGCTACTCGAGAAGCCTTGAGCGCTATCGCTTCCAGGGACGGCAAGTTGTAGATTGCCGGGAGTTAAGAGCGCGCAGTGCTGCACCCCCGCTTAAATGTTGGTCTGTGATTTAGAAGGACACCAAGCAGCAAAGACATGGGGCTGTTGGCATCTGGTCTGAATTGCAAATATGGTTATTCTCGATATATTGTGGAATGGCCGGTGACGTGACAGGCTGAAACAGAGGTCTCTTCCCCTGTGCTTACCCTGCTAAAGTCCTACCTGGATAAAAGAAAACTATTTGGGGTGGGGAATATCCTCCCGTGGTGCGCTTGGATGAGGAGGTTCGAGCGAGGAAAGGGAAAAAGGAATAATAAAGTAACAGTGAAGCTGCAGAAAACGGTTAAGAGCGTGTACAGCTGAGATTGGAGTAACACAACTGTGCCGAGTTTGGTGACTAAAATAGTCCACAAACTTAAGGACATTTTCTGGAGCTTTAAAAAATACCGTGTAATAAAGAAGACCCGAGTGAAAGCAGCAGTAGGGAGGTATAAGCAGAAGATAGTTCTCATTGAATAGCATCCGTGATGGGGTTTCCCAAACCTAAACCTCAGCTCCTTCCCACATATTCCTAAGGAAATGGGCACGTGGTTTTAAGTTGGGACACCTGCTTCTTGGAAAGCAACCCCTACTCCTTTGTGTGCAGGATTTGCCAGCAAATCCCTACTTGCTGGATGGCAAAGGGTCTGGAGTTCCCACCATGCTGCCCCACCAAACCCCTTGCTCACACTGCCCACGTGCCCAGGGGCAAAAAGCCCATGGCGTCCGATAGCTGTGTGGCCACCAGCCTCTCCTCCTCCTCCTCCCCCCAGCCCCTCCCCGGCCCCTCTGTGCTGCAGGGACAAGCCGCAAACGGACTTGTAGATGGAGAGCTCCCGGTGGAGGCTGGTCCTCAGCTCCTCCAGCTCCTGATTCTTGCGCTGCTGGAGCTGGACCCCGTTCTTCAGCTCCTTCAGCCTGTCTTCCAGCTCCTCGACCTGTTCCTGGGGAGTAAGAAGACACGAGGGGATTAGCCGGGGGAGGAATGCTGTCTCGGTGCCCACGCTCAGCTGCTGCCCACGCTCTCCTGGGGGGATCTGCCTGTTGATGGTGTTGGGCTGGACAAAGCCCAGCCAGGCTGGTGGCTGGCCAACCACCATCTTAAAAAGCCTCCAAAAAAAATAATAAATCTGTATTAGAAAGGTTGGGCTGGGTTGTGTTGGGTCCTTAGGCTTCTTGAGAGTTTTGGTTGGTTTTGTCCCCTGGACTACTTCGTGTGTGTTTTGAGAAGCTGTCAGAACTGTATAAACCTGTGAGCTGAGAGAAGATAAACAAGGAATTTGGGAAAAAAGAAAATGTGGAGGTACATAAGGGATGCCGCCAAGTCCTGTCCTCCCAGGCAGAGCAAACCCCAAAATCCGAGAGGAGCAGTGTCGCGGGCACTGGGGACCTGGTCCCCAGCCCAGCAGGGAGGAGAAGCGGTGGAGGGGACACGCCAGCTTTGAGACACTGCTCCGAGCCAGGCTGGGAGGAGGCAGCGATTACGAGCCGAGAACAGGGAGTGTTGAAATGGGGGAGATTAATTGTGGAGCCTCTCTGCCAAACGTGCTCTTGTAGATATTGAATTGCCTTGTCCCTCAGGACGCGGTGGCCGGGGGGGGATGCTGGGTGCAGCCAGAAATAACCCTCTCGCAAGGCAGGAGGTGAGACCCTCCTGGCAGCGGGAAGGGCAGGATCTGCCCCGGCAGGGCTGGGCTTTTAAAGAAAAGCCACCTTTATTTAAAACCGACTTTTCCGAGCGCCTTGGCTCAGCGAAGTGCACCTTAGTGCGAGCTGTGCTCAGCAGCACCGCTCAGCTCTGCCACCGGCCTGCTCTGGGAAGGAACCCTCCCGTCCCCTCTGCCTTGTCCCTGCTGCTGGGGCCATTTCTGAGGGGCAGGTCAAACCCAAGTGAGAATATGATCAGGAGAAAGCTTTTCTCCAGCACCTCATTGGGTGAAGCCCCAGTATCTTTCCACCGCAGCCCTGTAACCTCGGGTCCGACCTTTGCTCAGGGGCTGCTGCTTCTCCTGGCCCATGCCAGGGCGGGGGGGATGCTTTTGATTTCAACCAGCCGGAGATATGCCACCTCCTCACCCTCCTCATCAGCCCCACTCCTCCCCTTGGCCCTACGAGCAAGACCTTCAGCATCCACATTTCACCGGCTGCGAAGAACGACCCCCACCCTCCAAGCAAGAGTGTGCGAGGGGTGCCCGGGGCACGTACCCGGTACTGCCCAACCTCTTCATCCCGCTTCTGCTTGACGAGGACGATCTGCTCCTCCAGGCTGCGGTTCTGCAGCCGCAGCCGGCTGACCTCCCCCTGCAAGGGCCGCAGGGCTTCCTTCATCCCCTGGATCTCCCCCTGCATCTCCTGCAGCGCCTTCGCCCCCGCCTCCCGTCTCTCCAGCAGCCGCAGCAGCTGGGGCTCGTAGTGCTCCTCCAGACCCCGCCGGCTCTCCGCCACGAAGCTCTCGAACTCCATGGAGAGCCGGCGGCTCTCCTGCAGGTACAGGTTATCCTGCCGACACGGTGGAGCCTCCAGCCGCTGCCTCAAAACCTCCTTTTCCTTCTCGCAGGTCTCCTTCAGCTGGGATAGCTCTCCGGAGAGTTGCCCAGCCTGGGTCTCCAGCTCGCCCTGGTAAGCAGCGTGCTGGGAGAGGTCGTGCCGCCGGCTTTCCAGCTGGTATTGGCAAGCCACGCACTCCTTCGTCACCTTGAACAGCTTCTGCTTGATCTGCCGGATCTCATCCTTCAGGTTGTCCCTCTCCAGCTCCACTTTGGCCAGCAGCCGGCAAGCTGCCTGGATCTCCTCATGGGCATGGCGGATCTCCTGCAGCGCCGGCTCCCGCAGCTGGGAGAGCTCCGCGATCAGGCTGTCTCTCTCTTTCTCCAGCTGCTCAACGGCTTCGATGCATTCTTGGAAGTAGTCCCCCAGCTCTTCGAGGGTCAGGCACTGATGCTCTGCACCATCCGCGTCCAGGGGGCTGCCTGCCCCCTCTGCATCCATATCCAGAGGGATTCCTGCCCCGTCTGCATCCACGTCGGCTGGGATCCCTGCCCCGTCTGTGTCCATGTCCAGCGGGATCCCTACTCCATCTGCATCATCCATGTCCAGCAGGATCCCCGTCCCACCTGGATCTATGCCCAGGGGTATTCCTGCCCCATCCACATCCAGTGGGATCCCTACTCCATCTGCATCCCCATCCAGTGGGATTCCTGCCCCATCCACATCCAGTGGGATCCCTACTCCATCTGCATCCCCGTCCAGTGGGATTCCTGCCCCATCCACATCCAGCGGGATCTCAGCCCTGGCCGCATCCTCGCCCAGCTGGGGCCCTGGCATGTTTAGCTCCAAGGAAGCGTCCCCGCCGTCTGGCTGCAGCTCCCGGCAGGCGTCCGGGCTGTCCCGGTGCAGGGGTGTCACCCCCGCACCCCCCGCTGGGTCTGACGGGCTGCGCGAAAGGTCCGGGTGCGGAGCAGCACCTGCAGCCGCTGCCGGCGGGGCGGAGGATGCTCCAGCTTCATCCAGCTGCAGCTCTGGAGCGGGCTCAGGCTCTGCCATCAGGTCCCTGGAAAGGAGAGGAGATGTGAACCAGAGCAACGAGCGTAACAGGTCTCAGCCCTTCCTCTCTGCCCAGCAGCAGGCTGAGCTGGGGGTGCTCTCGCCGCGGCCCCGCTGTGACTGTCCCTGTGTCACCCAAGGGCTCTGCGAACTGGGCAGGGCTGCGCTGGCACGCTCTGATGACAGCTTGGACACAAATTCTCGGCTTTGGCATGGGCCAAAACAAGGGAAGAAAACCCTCTGAAAGTGAGTGACTGCCATGGAGGAGCAGTGAGGGATGCAAACTGGACCCCAAAACCGAGAGCTACGCTGGTGCCAATGGGAACTGCCCACCGTGTCACGGCCGATCTCCCCCAGCAGCACCGGTGTGACCGGCGAGATGGGAGCAGAGCTGCTCTGCCCGTGCCAAAAGCTCACACCCAGGGTGTCGCAGACACCGCGCGCCGCCGGTGTGGGCACCGGTGGTAAAACTCGTCAGGATTTTAGCGATGTGGCATAACCTCACGGCAAGGGAGTGTGCTGCTAAAGTGCAGGTGGGCTGCGGGATGGCTGGGATGGAGTAAAGCAGTAAAGCACCACACACACAGCGCTTGAGCGAGCGGCAGCTCCTGCGGCAGGAGCCCGGCGAGCTCCGCTTTGCAGAGTCATCCGATCCCGTCATTATCCCCAGCCCCGGTACCTGCAGCTGCCACCACCGAATACTCGCGTCTCACATTCGCCTGGCTGCTATTTGGGGGCAGGATGGAGAGGACAACCCTCGGGGACGAGCCGGGGCTTCTCCTGCTGCTTCCAGGAGCTGAGGCCGGGGGGATCGGTGGGAGGATGCTCTCACCTCCCGGCCACGCTGCTGAGCTCATGTCTAGTCATTCCCCAAGGAATGAGCGCAGGCTGGCACTCGCAGGCAGCCCTCGGCTCACGGCAATGGCTTTAGGGAAAGAACTGATTTTCACTGATACTTTCTCTCCTAATAAGGTAGTTTTCAGCAGCGATGACACATCGCAGCCTCGGACCCAACGGCCGGTCAGCTGGAGAGGGGGCAGCGTCTGGAAAGGTGGGGAATGGGCTCCGCTTCCTTTTTCCTTGCCCTTCTACCGTGCCAGCACTTATTTTTCAAAGTTCTGGGCTCTGCTTTGCATCAGCAGGGTGGGAGGGGAGGACGGCCGTCCCACCCTCGCAGCGGGGCGCGGGGGCTCGCTCCCACCCACCACCCCTCGTCCCAGAGCCCCCCAGCACTCCTGTGTACCCCACAGGAGCCACGTCCCCCCACCCCCAGTCGCTCCTGAGGGTCCAGGGATGCTCTCTGGGTGCTCAACCTCAGACCCCCCCACCCCATCCTTGCACCCCAAGCTTTGGCAGCCCCCTCGCCTACCCCCCACCCCCCACCTCGCCACGGCTCCCGCACCCATGGGACCCCCTCGGCAGACACCAGCCGCTTCTCTGCTCCCCCCCTGCTCGCCGCGGGTGGGCTCTTACCTTCCTCCCCCGGAGCCCAGCGCCTCCGGCTCGGCGCTGCACATGGGCTCAGCATGGGGCGGGGGGGGGTTATTAATAAACAGGGCTGGAAATCAGACTCCCCGGAGCAGCCGCTTCGCCCGGCCACCGCCTGCAGTGCCAGCTGCGGGCGGCTGCCTCCCTCCGCCCCGGGGAGGAGGAGGAGGAGGAGGAGAGGAGGAGGAGGGCGGGGAAGGCCAAGCCGCCTGCATCCCCGGCAGAGGCAGCCGCAGGGGCCGGCAGCAGCCAGCCCGCATCCCCGGGGAGCATCCCCCGCCGCCCCCAGCCCGCATCCCCGGGGAGCATCCCCCGCAGCCCCCAGCCCGCATCCCCGGGGAGCATCCCCCGCAGCCCCCAGCCCGCATCCCCGGGGAGCATCCCCCGCAGCCCCCAGCCCGCATCCCCGAGGAGCATCCCCCGCCGCCCCGAGCCCGATCCGGCTGTCCCCACTCCCGATTTACGGTGGAGATTTGCTTTGTGCGGCCTCAAACCCTCCCGCGGGGCTGGGGGCTCCTTCCCGGGAGCTGCGGGGTCCCATCCAGCGCGGGCAGGGCGCGGGGGGCGGGATGGGGACAGCGGGGGGCCCGGGCGGTGTCCCCCAGGGCTGCACGGGCTTCGCCTCCGACACGGGCAGCTGGAAGGGGAAGCGCCGGAGGAGGCAGCACATGGCGGCCGCAGGCTGCGGCCTCATCCTGTGCCCGGGGCGGGGTGCTGGCACCACGGTGATGCGCTCCCCTCGGCATTTATTAAAGCATATTAATGTATGAAATACCAGTAACTCAGGGGTCTGTAGATGCCGCGGGTTGGCCCCGCAAACACCCCAGCAATGGCAGAGCGCAGCCTCCGCTTCCCCTTCCACCCCTACGCCCGTCCCTGCCTCCCCTCTCCCCTCTCTTTTGGGGATGGAGATGGTGGTGTTTCGCTCTGCAAAGCCCGGTGGTGGCCGTGGCCGCAGTCCTGGGTGCCTGGAGGTGACGTTGCCCTCGCTGCTGCCCACAGCTGTGGTTTTCCACCCCGGCTCACCCACCATCCCCACAGCTCCGCTTTCCTGCAGCCACCGTCCCCATCCTCCCCGCCCCACAGCACCCTAAGCCGGCCCTTCAGCGGCTTATATTATTAGCATATATTTATCTAAAATACATATTTTAGATATATTGCCACCTTGGCATGGGTGCAGCAGCCCGGGGCGGTGGCCTGGCCAGTGGCCGCTGTTAGAGCCGGTGTTAGAGCCAACCGAGCCTACCTCCGCCGGGGCCCGATCCTGCCGCCGCCGCGGCTCAGGAAGTCGGCACTCGCCGCTCAGGAAGTCGCCAGTTTATGTGCCCCAAAATCACCCAGCAACGCGCACCACAGCTTGCAACATCGCCCAGTGCCACCCCGTCCCCGCGTCACCGTCACTGTCACCTTGCCCATGCCTCGCCGGCTGAAATCAGCTTTAAAATAACTGCGCTTGTCCGTCTCCCAGGAATGGAGCTTTAAAAGGAAAAGGGAGATTTGGGTGGGTTTTTTTTCTTTTTTTTTTTTTGGACCCTGTTGCTTTTTCCAGCACGACCCACCTTTTTTTTCTTTTTTTTTTTTCTCTCTCTCTTTTTTTTCCATGAAACGCCTCTATTTGTGCCGAGACTTTTGACTCAATAGGAGAGGAATGCTGTTAATTCGCGCAAGTTGCGTGTATAAATATATATCCAGAGCTGAAACTGGCCAAGGGGAGAAACCTGCGGGTCGTGCGGGCTGGGTCCAACAAACCCTTGTAGGGGATGGAGAGGACGATGGCGGCGGCGCTGCCGGGCCCCGGCTGGGGTTTATCTGATGAGCTGCCAAGGGCAGGGTGGGGATTGAAGAGGCTCAGCTGTTCTCGGCTCGGTAAGAGGATACCCCGGCCCCGGCGCGGGCTGTTTTGTGGATATAACCAGGCAACGGCCGGCTCGGGTGTCGGTGGCTGGACCCCGACGCGCTCGGCAGAGCCCGGCACACGTTGGGTCCGGCCGGCGCGGAGAGACGCCGCCGTCTGCAAACCGGCGTGGACTTTGCTCCGGTAAACAGAGCTGGCGGGGAGTTATCGGCGGCGCTGCTGCAGAGGAAAGCGAAAGGCAGGAGAGTGTTTGTGAGACAAAATGTTCCGGCTGTTAGAATAAATGGCGGCGGCTCCGGTGGCTGCCCTGCCTCACCACCGCGGCGTCCCCGGCACGGACCCGGCCAGCGGCTGAAGGGGGTCATGGGTCACTTTGCCATCCCTTGGGTGACGTGGTGCCGGTGCTGCCGTCCCCCTTCTCTGTGGATTTTTCCATCACACACAGCAGATCTGCCCTGAGGGCAGGGACGGAGCTGGCACCGCAGCCTCGCCACCGTGGCACCACCATCGTGGCACGACCACCCTGTCACCACCATGGCAGTGCGAGGGCTCCGGCCCCCCACAGTCTTTAGGGACAGGTTTGAGGTACCAGGGACAGTCTCCCAAATTTGGAGGCTCTGGAAGCGCCGGCGGCACCGCGGGGCACGCAAATCCCAGCGTTGACGGGATTTAGCAGCAGCGAACCTGGGCAATGCTGCCGGCCCCGTGCCCTGCGCACGCATCCCAGCGCGGTGTTTGCCGAGAACGCGGGGGTCCGGCCGCCTCAGGGAGAGCGGTGCCCGATCTGGCCCCCTGCGCGCAGGAGCTGCAATCTGATCTCAGGGGGAAAGTGTGATTCATCGCTGGAGCCGGGAACGCTTCCAAGGACGGATCCTGCCTTGGAGGGTGGTGGCACCATGTCCCCACTCCTGCCCTGCCCTCACAAGGTGGCCCCTTCGCGCCGGGAGGGTGGGGGGTCCCCGGATGAAGCCAAAGCAGCCATGGCTGTGGGGGGATGGCACCTGGGGGCAGTCACCAGAGCCTGGCGGGTTGGATGCCACTGCCCGTTTGGGAACAGCTTCACCTCCTGCCTCAGTTTCCCCAGCTGAGAGCTGGGGTCGCCCCCTCGGTGCCCACCGCCGGCAGCGACGCAGGGGTGCCATGGGGACGCCGCTGTGGGAGCCAGCACAGAGTGAGCACCGCGGCTGAGTCCCAGGACCTGGCACCCGGGGGCTCATCACGCACCCATGAAGGAGATGCCGGACCCACCGCAAAACTCCCCGGGGAAAGAGGCGTGGGGCAGAACCTGCGAGAGGGACACAAGGTCACCCAGTGGGACCGGGGAAGGAGGAAGAGGAGGAGGAGGAAGAGGAGTGCAGCATGGGCATGTGCCCAGCTGGGGCGGAGATGAAAGGGGGAGCCCGAAGGCTCCGTCTGTCCCGCAGGGACCTTGGGATCTCCACGGGAACGGGGCCAGACCCTGCCCCCAGGCCACAGGCGCCGGCGGCTCCCGCTTATCTGGGTGCTGGGTCCCGCTTTGCCCGCGGCAAGAGGGGACGAGGAAAGCGCCGTTCCTGATGTAGCTGCTCCCAAGGGAGATGCCAGCCCAGCCAGGGGAGCGGAGTGGGCGCGCGTGGGGGGTCCGGCTACAGGGACCGAGCACCGGAGCCCCGACCAGCGTGCCCACTCCCGTGTCGTGCTCCTTCGGTTTTACCTCTGCTCAGCCCAGATACCGGGCTTTAAACAAACACCTGCAGATACCGGGCTTTAAACACTTGGTCAAGGCCGCCTGTCCCGGCACCCCCGCGGCAGCCCCCGTGTGTGCCTGTGCCACCCTGTTCCATGGGCTTATGGGTGCCCCAAGCAGCGCTCGGCCACGCTCCTGCAGCGCCCACCATGGGGTGCGTGTGTGCGCGTGTCGGTGTGTGTGTGCGCACGTGTGAACCGCTCAGCGTGCACCAACAGCCCCGTAACAAGCAGCCACTGCAACACGCGACCCGCGTTATTAGCAGCCCCGGGGGTTTGTGCGATGCAGCTGGCAGGGGCTGATGTGGCGGGGCCCGGCACCTTTGAAGCAGCAGTGATGGACACCTGGTTTTGGCGACGTCTCCCTCTTCCCCCAGCTCCCTCCCGGAGCTGCCGGCCATGCTCGGGCTGTGCCGGGGGATTTCACACCCCAGGTCTGGGGCTGCCATGTACTATCAGGGCTGGTGCTCCATGGGGCACTTAGGGGGCAAATCAGCCGACGTGTCCATGACATCCCACCGGGCACCGAGACTGTGCTGACTTTCCCGCGGGCTTTCCCTTTGCATCGAATCCAGATGCTGGCATGGGAGCAGGAGCTCCCACAGACGGGGCCGTCCCTTCCCAGCACGAGGAATCTGTGCAGGGAGCAACTGCTTCTCTTTATTCATCACCGTCTCCACGTACAACGCACCTGAGCTGTTTGCCTTCGCCCTTCTGATGACATTTATGGCCCAGGCACCCTTTTATAAAACCCCTTTTTAAAACAGCGAGCGCAGTTTTGAGCATCGCAGCAACCAGTCCCCGTGTCCCAACGATCGCCAGCAGGGTCACTGCTGC
The DNA here is from genome assembly GCF_963924245.1 of Chroicocephalus ridibundus. Lineage (NCBI taxonomy): Eukaryota > Metazoa > Chordata > Aves > Charadriiformes > Laridae > Chroicocephalus > Chroicocephalus ridibundus. The sequence goes on along the minus strand of NC_086302.1, from coordinate 1,157,600 downwards.
CCGAGCGCCGGCGCAGAGGGCTCCTCGCTGGGTTTTTCCATATCCTGGGGCGAGCGATGGAGAGCAGCGGCTCCGGCTCCGGCTCTGGCTCCCCTCCCCATGGTGGGGATTTGGAGTGAGCGACTCCTTCTCGGGGATGCAGTGGTGTGGGAAGCGGCACCCACGGGGCTCAGCGGGGCCCGGGCGGCTGCGTGAGGACCTTGTCCCAGCTGCCCGCGAGCGCCGGAGGCGTTAATGAGTAATGAGGGAGCAGCCATCCCTCCCGCTGCCCCGGCCAGGGGAAGGAAGCGGGGGCAGAGGATGGGCTGAGCACACCCCAACGCGCCGGCAGCACCGAGCTTGTGCCATCCCGGCGCGAGGGGATGGAGCTTCGGCAGCCGCTGAAGCCCCTGATGCCACAGACGTCGGCCAGTGTGGCACCCTTACGTGCCATTTGGGATGTCACCTCCCAAGGGTCAGGCACAGGGGGGTCTCTGCCTCTCTGCCTCCCCTCCTGTGTGCCTCCGCCATGGCCTCGCAGGGGCTGAGCTCCAGCAGCTCCTCTCCCCGCGAGGCGCCCGGCGTCCCTGTGACCGTCTTGGCTGCGCAAGCGGAAAATGAGTTATCCAGCTGGGTACCCCGGCACGCTGCCGGCACTGGGGCTCTCTGGGGAGGGGGTGAGGATTTCTGGGGCTCTGCACGAAGGGCTGGTGCTTTAGGGATCCGCCGGACTGTCCTTTTCTGCCAGGAGCGGGACCATAACGGAGGGAAAGCTGAGGATGACCTTCCTCTTCACCTTCCTCCTATACTTTCCTCACCCATCTGACGAGAGCTCTCCCCGGAGGGTAGGAGATATTCTCCCTCTCCCTGTGATTATCTGGACAATGCCCCGTAACTCTGTGCAAATATATTTTTCAAACTGGTTCTGCTGCCATCCGAGGAGGGGCAAGATGTGAAAACCAGGATCTTTTTTTTGGGAGGTTAATGACTCGGAAGCTGGAGCTGGCGGCGGAAAGTCAACACAAATGCCCTAATTGGGGATTAGCTTTTCCCCAGCGCGATTCGCCTCGACGTGGGTCAGCAAAGCCTCGGAGAGCAGCGGCATGCTCAGCCCTCGCCCTGGGAAGGATCCCTTCCCCTGGGTCCACGGGGGGGTCAGCGGGGTGCCAGGAAATCACTGCCCGAGTGTTTCAGCCCTCATTTAGGTCTCGAGTCCGGGTTCAGGGGGTGAAGGGGGAAAAAAGAGAGGCAGAGACACAACAGCACCGCGAGCCCCAGCCCTTCTGCAGGCATCGCCCAGGAGTCGGGGTCACATCCCCCTCCCTCGTCACCGGTACCCCTGAGCAGCAGCAGGATGCTCGGGCTTGCACAGCCCACCAGACACGCGGTGCCGGCCCCCGAATCCCACAGCAGACGGCAACGCGCCGGGAAGCCCGTGGGATGGACAGGCTTCTTGCTTTATAAATTCTTCTAGTCATTTCCAGCGGTTGGCAAACTCCCCCGGGCACATGTCCAGGCCCTTGCGAGCCTCCGGGAAGGATGCGGTGTAAATGCAATGATGCAGCTTTTCACATCAGGAAAAGCATCCGCACAGGGACCCAAAGCCCACTGAGCCGAGAGTGTGGAAACGCGGCAGAAACCACCTGTTTTCTTGCCAGGCTCATGGCCTCCGGCTTTGCCGGATGTCCTGCCACCGACCTGCTCGCCGCTGGGACGTGGCACCGCTCCGGCCCAGGCTCCTGTGCCTCCTGCTGTCCCCTCGCAGCCGGATCTGCACGGTCACGCTCCTGAGCAACGCAGGCTCATAGCAAGCGGTGAAATCTTTTACGAGAGCCGCTGCCATTCCCGGGCGAGCTCCCAGGCGCGCTCCTGGCTGCAGGCAGAGGCTGGTAGAGCCACGTCAAGCGGCTGAACTCCCCCCCCTCCCCGTGTCATTTCATTTTCAAGGAGCTGATTTATTATTAGCAGCCAGAAGCAGCGTGGCACAGGGTGTTTCACGGGAGCGTGTTGGTGGCCTCAGGTACGCACGGGTCGATGGCAGTTCAGGAGCGCCGTGTCCCCCCGGGCGCTGCCATCGGCGGTGACATGGCAAGTGTCACCCTCGGGCCCGTCAGGTGAGGAACCGGGGGTGGCTGCGGGGAGAGGGCGAGGGCAGGACACGGCCGCGGGCCCTGGCTCTGCTCCTGGGGACAGGGACAGCCACCCCGGGGCTCTGCAGGACACCGCTCGGGGGCGGGGGGGTGACGATGCTGTAATTACTTGCTCCGGTCCCGCACAGGCTGTTCTGCCCCCGTTCTCTCCCGCTGATGCTCGGCACCACGGGGGGGGGCAGACGGAGGGTCCCAAGGGGCGAGAGCGGTCCCCGGCTGTCCCCGCACGCTCCCCCCCCGCAGAATGCGGGTCCCCAGGGGACAAAGCCGGGACTCATCGTGGGGGGAACACGACTCTCCTTTCCGCGGAGACCCCCCCCGGGTGGCATCAAGGGCAGGGTCCCCGCATCGGACCCCCCCCCTCCACCGCCACCGGGGCCACCTGCGGGCGGGGGGGGGCGGGGGCCGGTGCGGGCGGAGCCTCCCGCGGCCCGGCCCCGCCCCGCAGAAACTTTCCGTCGGCGCCGGGCGCTCGGCGGGAGCCCGGAGCGGGGACCGGGGCCGGAGCCGGGGCTGCAGCCGGAGCCGGGCGGGCCCGGCCCTATGGGCAGCGGCTGCCGGCGGTGCGGGGCGGTGCGGGGCGCTGCCCGCCGCGGCCATGTCCGCCGGGGCTGCACCTGCGGCGGGCGGCGAGCGGGAGCCGGAGCGGGGCGGCGGCGGCTCGGCGGCGGCGGCCCCCCCCCGGCGGAGGAAGGCCCGGGCGGGCTCGCTGCGGAGGGCCTTCAGCTGGCTCCGCGGCCGGCGGCGGCGGAGAAAGGGCGACAGTCCCCCGGCCGGGGAGGAGGGAGGAGGTGAGGGGCGAGGGGGCGGCGGGGGGGGCGGATGGGGAAGGGAGGGGAGGGGGGCGGCGAGGCGTTGGGGTGGTGGGCAAGGAGCGGTCGGGGTGGTGGCCGTGGTGGTGGGCAAGGAAGGATCGGGATGGCGGCCATGGAGGTGGGCAAGGAGGGGTCGGGGGGTGGGCAAGGAGCGGTCAGTGTGGCTGTGGAGGGGTGGGCAAGGAGCGGTCGGGGCGGTGGCTGTGGAGGTGGGCAAGGAGAGGCTGGGTTGGTGGGCAAGAAGCAGTCGGGGTGCTGGCCGTGGAGGTGGGCAAGGAGGTGTTGAGGTGGTGGCTGAGGAGGTGTCATGGCAGTGGCCGAGGAGGAGTCACAGTGGGGGCCATGGAGGTGGGCAAGGAGGGGTCGTAGTAGGAGCCAGAGAGGGTCAGGGTGGTGGCCATGGAGGTGGCCAGAGGAGTCTCGGTGGTAGCCAAGGAGAGGTGGCGGTGCTGGCCAAGGAAGTGGCCAAAGACAGGTCACAGTTGTGGCTGAAAAGGAGTCAAGGTGGTGGCTGTGGAGGTGGGCAAAGAGGCGTCATGGTGGTGACTGAGGAGGGGTGGAGGTGGTGGCCAAAGAGGGGTCACGGTGGTGGCCAGGAGGGGCGGAGGTGCTGGCCATGGTGGCAGCAGAGGTGGCTGAAGGGGAGCGAAGGAGGTGGTGGCCCTGGTGGTGGTGGTCATGGAGGCCGTGGTGGCCATGGTGGCCATGGTGCCTCTGCTGCGGCAGCCGTGGCAGCAGGCCGGATCCGGCAGTCCCCGGTGCAATCTCGCCCCTGCCCCGAGGGCTGGTGCCGGTTCACTGGGTAGGTTCTTTCTCCGCTGAGTCAGAAGGTCACTGGGGCTGAGGGAAACCGGGAGGGATGCCAGCCGCTGCCGCCTCCTCCTCCTCCTCCTTCTCCTCCTCCTGGGCAGGGTGTTTGCGTGCTCCAGGTGTGGCCCTTCCTGTCCTAGATATGGCCCTCGTCCCGGCTGGTTTGCGGGGTGCTGCCTCCATCGCCCAGCCACGTCCCTGCCACCTTGACCAGGACAATCCTGCAGTGGAAGGTGCTGTGGGTGCCTTCTCTTCGCTGCCCCGGGGCTGGATTACAGGGATCCGTGGGCTCAGCCTGGCCTCCCATGGGCCGGGACCTTCAGCAGAGCGATGGGTGGCGGCGTGTCTGGTCATGCTCGTCTCCTCGGCACAGTTGTTTTGCAGTAGTAGGTGTCCCGGCGAGGCAGGAGTCGCTGGAGGTATCACCCCATGCAGCAGAGACATGCTCAGCCTCTCCCGCCCCGTGCTATCGGGGACACTGTCTGCGTCACACCACTGCCCTCCCTGCAGGGCACCTCCGCGGGGACGTCACCGCACTCTTGCCAAGGGAGAGGCCGATGCTGCGGCACCCAAACGCAGCTGGATGCTGTCGCCTGGGACTTTCTTCCTTGATTTGCCCCAGGGAGTGATTTTCCAGGCATCCAGCACTGCACGCAGGCATGTTTACCACTTGCAGAAGTGCAGGGAGATCTGTGATAGGAGAGGAGTGGCCGTGGAAAGGCAGAAGGGTCTCGGGAGGAGGCTGAGCCCTCTGCTCAGCCGGTCCCTCGGATGCTGCCGGTGCCTCCCTCCTGGCCTGCCGTGTGTGGACGCTGCTGCCACGGCCCGACGCTGAAACCTGAGCAGAAAAAATGAGATGTGCCAGAGCATGTGATGTTCCTCTTTGCAGCGCAGAAACGCCCCCCGCAGCTCTGCCAGCCCTCTTCTCCTTTTTTTTTTTTTGTTTTTTCCCCCTAAAGTTGTAACATTCACCAGCAAATCCTCGAAATGCGAAGTCACTGCCCATCGGGGTCGCAGCTCGGGGACCCCCAGCCCATTCGCCACGCTGTCTGCCATGAGCACACCCCGCCGAAGCGGTGTGTCCGCCGTCACCGCGCTGCCACTGTGCCATTCCATTAGATATCCCCGTGCCTGGGGTTGCTGCCCGGAGCGCCTGCCTGCCCACGGTCCATGCTGGTGATGGAGGTGCTGCGGGACCCTTCCCCTCGGGGCTGTGCCCACGGCCGTGCTGGCATCCCGCGGCATCCCCGTTGGCGTGCGCCGAGCCAGGAGGTGCCGACGTTCCACTGCGTCGCCGCTCGCTCGGTGGCGTGCAGCGGGGGAGCAGCGGGGATGCGCCATGGTTGCAGCTTGCGTGCGTGATTGAATCAGCCTCTCCGTGCGCCTCCAGCGTGCCGAACGCGCCGGGGCCCCACCCTGCTTAACCGCCTCCGGCCCGGCTGTGGCCGCGAGCATCCTCTGGGATACCAGCATCCTTCCCCACGAGAAGGGGGATAACGCTTCCCTGTGTGAGGGGGGTCGGGGTGCGTCGAGCGGCAGTTTGGGCTGAGCTGTGGAGATGGAGGCAGTGATGGCTCCGGCAATGCCGAGTGCTGGCCGCTTCCCGAGGGCGGCTGCAGAGCTGCGTGCTGGAGCTGGTGGTGTCGGCCGCCGCGTTGGGAAGCTCTGACCTGCCCAGAGGCTGCGTCGGCCTCGCTGCCAACACCACGAGCTGGCCAGACTCTGTCCCAGCCTGGGAATTTTTCCAAACATCAGCTGGGAGCTGTGGGAGGGGGAACGGGGAGAGATTCTGTGGGTCCCTGTAGGCTCTGGGTGCCCTCGGCTTTCCCCCTGTGTCTGACCGGGTCCATCCCGCTGTTCCCGCAGGTGGCTTTGGTCATGGAGGGGGGACAGGGCATGTCCCACCATCCCGGGTGCGTCCCGTCTGCGGGGGAGTGGGGAGGGGGTGCGCAGGGGCTCGGGTGGCTCTGGGGGAGGGAGGGAGGGAAGAAAGCCATCCCGGGGAGACACGGATCGGGACTCATTCCTCAGCCTGGGCATCTGCCTGTTCCCAACCTGGTGTCGGCAGGGTCGGAATCGCTCAGCACTGAAAGCATGGGAGCAGGAGGATGAAAGCATTTCCACTTTGGATCAAACCCATGGGTCCGTCTAATCAGAGATCCCATCTCTGGCCGCTCAAACAGCTGAGCTGTGTAGAGGAGAGATGCACTAATCCTGCTCATGGGCGAGTTTCAGGCCACCTCTCTGGGGGGGAACACCAGCGGCTTTATGCTGAGCGGGGGGTGGCTCCATCCCAGCTGGAAGCTGAGTCCTCTCCCATTTCCCAGCTGGATGCTCTGCCCTGTTTGGGCGTACGGGCCCCACTGGCTGCACCATCCCCTTTTCGTGCCGGTGCAACTCTCTGCCGCAGGATGATTCCTGCTGTAACGCCCCGTCCCCGGGTGTGCGGCGGCTGCCAGGGTGCTGCCAGCCCCAGGCTGTTTTACCTGTACACAGCCCCCCTGCTCCCAGCACCTCCGTGGCCCGTCCCCATGGTATCCGAGCACCTCGCTGTTCCCAGCATGTTTATTTCCACAGTAACCGTTGGAGGCTGAGGAGTGATTAACCCCTGGGATGGGAGCCGAGGCGGGGAGAGCGGGTGGGCTGTGCCGAGGGTCTGATGTGGAGCAAGGAACCGGGGTGCTCGGCTGGCTCCATTTGCTCTGTGCGGCTGCATTTTCCTGGGAGCTTTTCCTTCTCCTGCTGCAGCCCCCGGGATGAAGGCAGCCCGTTAACCCTCGGCGGCGCGGCAGCAGCGAACCTGCTCCTGCTCCCCGCGTGCGTGCTTATGGAGTCCCGCTCCCTACGAGCGGTTTTAGTCCATTTTTTGGCTACGGCTTTATCCAGGTTTCGCAATATTCTTCTTAATTCCCTGATGAAGTAAAGGAATCGATGTTCCAGAAATATTAAATGAGGGTTGGCTTTTTTTCCCCCTTTGATGCCAGCTTAGTCCAGCAGCAGCAGATTTCCTGACTTGGGGGGGGCGGGGGGTCACTGCGATGTTAAAAATAACGCTTTAAATGCGCGCAGCTGGTTCCTAGTGTGAGCCAGGGCTGGTTGCAAACCGTGCGGGGTGAGCAGCGAGTGGCAGGGGCTGGGCTGCGGTGGGACCCTGCCGGTGGCACCGGGCTCGACACCGTGGGGTGGGGGGGTTGCACCCGAGTCCTCGGGGCGATTTGGGGCTGGGCTGTCCCCGCGTGTTGCTCTGATAACACCGAGATGGGAAATCTCCCCGGATGCTTGATTTCCCCCGTTCTCCGCTGCTGCGCGGCACGTGCTTTGGTGTAGACACAGGCTTTGTGCGTCAGTTTGAGCTTCTGGAGCCGAAGGAGGCAACAGAGGGGTGGGCACCGCTGCCCCCGCGCCCCGGGACTGTCCCCCTGACGCGTGGGTGGGCACGAATCTGTTAATCTGCAGGACGCAAAGAGTGACACCTCAGACGCCCTGAGCAGCAGGAATCCCCTGGCTGGCCTGAGCTGGCAACGGTGAGCGGCCCCGCGAACAAAGAGAGGTGTGTCTGCAACCACAGCTATTCCACCTGGAGACAACTGGGAGAATTACTCTTGCAAATAACGTTCCATAAGATCCGATAAAACTATTTCACCGGAGTCATATTTCTCTTTAGAAGGAAGGTCTTATTTCATAAGACAATATCATCATTGACTTTGACTCCGGCAGCGATGGGAACATAAGCCCTTGGAAGGTGAAGAGCTGGGCAGCGATGAAGTGAAAAAGCATTTCCCTGCCAAGCGGGAGCCGGGGCCCTGGGCTGGTCCCCACGGATCCCTCCGGATTAAAAAACACCTTACCCGGAGCAGGGAGCTGAGCTCCCTCCGCTTCTGCGGGCTGGGGCTGTCATCGGCAGAGCCGGCCTTCACTCCGGCTCGAGCAGGAAATCGTTTGAAACCTTTCTGGTTATGTATTTCTGTTAATGATTGGGGATCTCAAGTGGGGTTTTTGTGTTACCTTTGCCTCGCTGAGCTTTACTTCCCCGTGAAGGGAACAAGGGCTGAATTCCTTTCTCGTTCAGGCAGCTCGGCTCCGTGTTTGCTCGGCGAAGGGATCAGGTTTAGAAAACACCACGAGGGACGGATAAAACACCAGGAGGGGCAGATCCTTCCCCCGTGCCAGCGTGGAGGGGTCAGAGAATCACAGAATCACAGAATCGCCCAGGTTGGAAGGGACCTTTCAGATCATCGAGTCCAACCATCAACTGAACTCTGCCAAACCCGTCACTAAACCGTCTCTCTAAGCACCACGTTTACCCGTCTTTTGAATACCTCCAGGGATGGTGCCTCAACCCCTTCCCTGGGCAGCCTGTTCCAATGCTCAATAACCCTTTCAGTGTAAAAATTTCTCCTAATATCTAGTCTAAACCTGGTCCCGGCTGCCCCACGCTTGGGCTGGCCGGTGTGACCGCGGGAGCGTGTGACTGCGGGACGATCGGACGTGCTGGAAGCAGTCACGCCGTGGTGACAAGATCCGTATCTCATGAGCAGCTTCCCCCTCCTCCGAGCTCCTCGCTGTTATCAGAGGCCTCTCAGTGAATAAAACCGGAGGTTTCTGGCCCGGAGAGTGCTGGAGCAGCATCTCTTGCCCCCAGCTCCCCATTCTGCTGCTCCGCAGCTGGGTTTTGCAGCGTTCCCGCTGTGCTGGGAATTGTGTGCCGGGGAAGCTGGAAGTGCTTCCCCTCCCCTGCCACGCTTCCCAAGCGTATTTCTGGGTGCAGCGATTTAAACCCGAGGCCGGGATGAAGGAGGAGAGCAGCCGGCTGGCCCTGCGGCCTGTCGGCGGGTTTCAGACGGGTTTGTGTCCCCAGGCAGCGATGGGGCAGCGCCGCGGGTCCGTGGGGTCTGTGGGGATGCTGGGGCTGCCCACGCGGCTCTCAGCTGCCCAGGTACCCAACGAGGCACCCGGGAGGCCACGTGGCTGCGGGTTACCCCGTTAGCCCCTTGATATTTACGGCACTTTGCTGGGTTCCCGGGGCGCAGCTCCCCCTTGGAGCCCCCTCCGCACCTCCGAGGCTGTGGGTTGCTGCGGCTGGGGGCGGCGAAGCTTCGGTGCCGGTGGTGGCCGCGTTCACAAGGCAGGTGCTGGCACGGAGGGCGTCTGTTTTGGGAGCCGAGGGGGAAGTGTCTCGCTGTATCTGGGGCAGCCGCAGGCTCCAGCCTCTCCTTTTCTCACAGGGGGGAACATGAAAGTGCCTCACTGGGAAAGCTGGTGTGTGGGGCTGCCGAGGAGCTCCCCGCGTCACCGGGGAAGGGGACTGAGCAGCACGGGGGGGTCCGTGCACCCTGTTTTGGAGCTGCTGCGAGGGGATGTGTGTCCCGGGGGGGTCCGGGAGGTGCTGGGCAGCGTGAAGAAGCCCTGCCCGCGCTGGAGATGCCCCTGGCCGACCCCGCTCCTGCAGCCGGGCAAAAAGTCATCTCCCCGAGTCGCCGGGCAGAGACCTTCGACTCTCCTGCACTTGTGGCCGTGTCCATGTTTAATCCTGTCTGCCCCGAGAGGGAAAGGCTGTGCCTTGAACTGGCTACAGCCGGTAACGGGAAACAGGGAATAGTTTCCCACTGGATCCCCCGTTCCTCCACAGCTCCCACAGCAGACGGGGCAGCAGATGCACGGGGACAGGGGTACAGCCGCCCTGGTGCCAGGCACCCTCTGTGGCACAAGACGGTGGACAAAAGGCCACCAAGTGTGCCTTTTGGGCAGCAAACCAAGCTGGTGAGAAACTGAACCATCGCTATTTCCATTGTGGAGAAGGAGGCTGAAGTCCAAAGATTAATTTATTACTGCTCACCTTGGGAGGTCAGGACAAAGCTGCTGGTTGATCTGTTAATTTATTTTTATTTTTTACATCATCTCCCCAGTTTTGTGCCTTTCCCACAAAACCCTCCTTCCTATTTACCCCGGTCTTTGATGAATCACCCAAGGAACATAAGCATTGCCAGCAGGAATTGCCCACCGCCTGGACGGCTGACCCCTCCCTGCCCTCCCAGCATTTAATGTTCTAATTAAAAATCAGGAGGGAAAGCTGGGCTTCGGCGGGGGCAGGCTGGCGGACGTGTTTCAGAAGCAGCAATGGCCGGGCTTTTCCGTGCGGTGTGGGCAGCTGGTGGAGCATGGAGCTGCCCTTCCCCTGCCAGCCCCGGCCTGCTCCGTGCTTGCAAAACTCCGCTGGAGCGGGGGGAAGCCGGGGTGCACCCGGGGAGGGCATGGGAAGGATGTGCCGGCAGTGTGAGCCAACGCGGATGCAGATGTCCTCCTGGCTCGCCCGCCGGTGGCTTGGCCCTGGGACAGGAGCGACCATGGAGAGGGTGGCGGGGGTTTAACATCCACCTACGGGCGTGTGGGTGCTCGCCCTGAGGTTGGGCAACAGCCGGACCCAGCCCCCATCCTCGGGGCCGTGGAAGTCCTGTTCTAGGCTTGGCCGCGCCGTGCCAGGCTTGGCTGGGGGGTCCCCAGGGGGCTGGGACCCCAAGACCTGCGGGGGGGGATCGTGGCCTCAGCTGTGGGGGCTGTGCTCAGGGACGGGCAGAGATGGAGGCGGCTCGGTGGAGCGTGGCAAACTCCTGGGGAGGTGGGAGCGGGGACGAAGGCGAGCGCTGTCCCCGGCTCTTCCCCGTGTCTGGGGATGTTTGGGGACTGGGGTTCTCCCTTTTCCCGCTCGGCCTGGCTGTGGCACCCACGCGTCCCTGCCGGAGGGATGGGGCTGGGAGGGTGCCGTGGGATCCGGCGGGTGATCCCGGCAGGCCCCTCCTCTCTGCCTGTACCATTGGCTCCGGCACAGCCGCCTGCGAGCGCTGAGCTCCGCCGGAGCCGGAGGGATGGGAGCCGGTGGCTGAGAGCCCTCGTCTCCCGCGGCCGCCGCGGCCACGCCGGAGCCCACTCGGCTCCGCCATGTAGCGTCCCGGCTTCCTCCACCCAGCCGTGGTGGAGGGCGAGAGCGGCCTCATGGGCAACGTGCACCGCAAGAGGAGCCCGGCGGGCGTCAAGGCCGGCTCCTCCTGGCCCTTCGGCCGCACCGGGAAGCCCAGGGCAGGTAGGATGGGGCTACCTGGGGAGGGGCTGCAGGGGGGGTCCTGGCTCGGTGGCTTTTTTGGGGGGAAGATGTGCCGGAAAGTTCGTTGCCTCTGCTCTGCCCACCCTGGTGTGGGGCTGGGCAGGACCTGAGCCACTGTGGCCGGTGGTTCGCTCCCCCTGCCCTCCCCGTGCTGGGGCGAGGCAGGATCAGGCCCTCTGTCCCCAGGTGCCGGAGCTGGGGAAGAGCCTCTGGCTGCGTGCAGGGGCTGCGCCGACATGCCGGGGATCAGCCATCGGCTCGCCTGCGCTATCAGGACGGGGATCGTCCGCTGAATTAGTTGCCAATTTGTTTTTCTAAGTGGCGTCCCAGCGGTGTCACCTTCCTCCCCGGCCTCTGCTCCCGCCCCGTGCCTCGGTTTCCCTCGCTGCGCCCTGGGGATGTGGGAGTGTTTGCAGAGAGCGCTGGGCTGCTCCCCCCTGCATCCGTCCTGCGCTGCGCCTGTCTGTCTGCCCGTCCATGCACCGATTGCTCCGCTTCTTTATGCTCCGGCTCCAGGGATGCAGCTGAAAATCCGGGGAGGGGGCAGGGGGGACTCTCTTCTGTGGGGAAGAGGAGGAGGGAGAAGGGTCCCACGAGAGCCTGGACCCATGTATTGAACTATCAGCCCCGCGGGGTGCCCAGTCCCGATGAGCTCCCTCCGCCGTTCCTCCGTCAGAGCGGCATGGTGAGTGCAGGGAAGGTCTCTCGCAGTAACGTCGTCCCCATCCTGGGGCTGCCCATTTCCCCACTGATGTCGTTAAACTGTCCCTGTGTCCCCAGCCAACTGTCCCTGTGTCCCCAGCCCAGCTTGAGTTGGGGGGAGACTTGACAGGCACGTGGGCAGGGGTCTGGGGTCGGTAGGATTAGGGATGGCAGGTCCAGGGTGGTGGGAATTGGGCAGGGATCCCCCGGGATCCCCCCAGGGATCACGGGATCCCCAGCCCCACTGTCCCTCCTGCCCTTGGCTGCCCCGTTTCCCTTGGTCTTTACAGTCAGCAGCGGCGCCGGTGCGGTGAGCCGAGCTGTCCGCGGGGTAAACAGGGTCTGGAGTCAACCCCCGGCAGGCCTGGGGAGCGCCATGCCAAGCAGAACTACCCCAGAGAGGCGTGGGCCGCGATGGGGAGACCCTGCGGGCACACGGGGAGAGGGTGCCGAAATGCCCCAGCCGATGGCATCCGCTCAGCGCCTGGGGAAACTGAGGCAGGAGTGGTTACAGCAGTGACCCATGGCCCTGCAGGGGTGGCATCTCCTCCACCGCAGGCTCTCTGCTGTCCCTCTCTCCTCACCGGCTGGCTGCGGGGTCCGCTCTGCCGAAGTCATCCTCTCGTTGTCTCCACGCGGGAATGGCTGGGTGCCACTGGCCAGCCCCTGTCGTAACCGGGCTCCTGCTCTTCTCCAGCTCTGCCCAACGCCATCCCTTTGCCTCTGCCCGGAGCCGCAGGGTGCAGGCGATGGGGTGAGCCTTCTCCCGCGGAGAGGTGGTCTGGGGGCTCGTGGGAGCATCCCTGGCGCAGTCCTCGCCCTTTCCTTGTGCCATCCCCATCCAGACCTCCATCTCCTCTCCATCCCCCTGCCGGGCTTGGGTGCCCCTCGCCAGTCCCTGGGGCTGCCGTGGGATGCGTGTCACCGCTGCGGCCCTTCCCCAGGGCTGGCCGGGAGAGATCCTGCCCCGTTTCGGATGCCCTGAAATGGGTGCAATGTGGGACCCTGCGGTACAGCCGGGGCCGATCCTGCAAGGCGAGGGCTGGTGCTGGGGCCGAAGGCTGTGGGGTTGGAAGGTGCTGAGAAAACATGGGGCGAGTTGTGTTTGTTCTCTGCAGAGGCTCCATGGCAACGGCGCGGCGGCCACAAAGCGAAAGAATTTGCATTGTGTCGCTTCAGCATTTCGTAGGGCGCAGCCGGGATCATGGGCTGGGGGCAGGGTGTGCTGGCACCCGCCCGACGAGCCCCCGCGGTCGCTCCCGTCCCCCCTTGCCCCTCACCGAGACCCTGGGTGCTTATGGATTTTGAGTCAGGGGCTAATTGCTTCTCATGGGCAACTGGACCAGTATCCCCCAGTTCCCATCTCTCCCTCGGGAGCACCGCTTTGGTCCCGCTGTGCCCACTGCCGGCGGGTCAGGCCCAGGCAGGCACCGGCGGCTGCCTTTGTGCTTCTTCCACGCGTGGGGCGGCGTGGGCACCCGCTGCCTTTTGATCCGGAAGGGCCAGAGCAGCGGTGACGGGCTTGGCCGGGCAGGCTGCCCTTGGGAGCATGGCTGAGGGCCACCGGCATCGCTGGACCCACCGCAGGCAGCTGCCTGCAACCTGCTCCCTGCCGCCTTGCTCTCCAGCTGGGGCTTCCCACTCTGCTTCCCCAGTCCCAAACCCCCCCATCCCCGAGCCGGAGCAGGGCCCGCCGTGCTCTGGGTTTCATCCCCTGGCTCTCCTCCGGCCGGAGCAGCCGGTGAAGGTCCTTGAGCACCAGGGAGACCGAAGCCTCTTATCGCCTCCTTATCGGGACGCCCTGCTGAGTCAGGGTGGAGGAACGTGGCGGCCGGCCAGGCTGCGCCCCGCGGAGCCAGCAGGGATGCGGCTGCAGCCGGTGCGGGGTCCCCTGGCACCCACCCCCCAGTCGGTGGGTGCTGGGGCAGGTGGCAGGGGCAAATCCCCAGGGGAGGCAGGTTTGGGGCGAGGGGTGACCCGTGGCAGCGAGGCTCCCCGGCAGCGAGCACCGGTGCGTGCTCTTGCCGCGCAGCTCCGGGGTGGGCCGAGCGACGCTGGGCGTCTTTTCTCTCCTTCGCAGCCGCTCTTCGTGCCAGACCCACGCTGGGCCGGCTCCGCAAACAGCCCCGGGAGCAGATAAGGGCAGGGGCCCGCCCTGGCGGGGGACGTGCCGAGATTTACACAGGCGCTTTCTCCCGGCACCGCCAGCCCGGCACACCGCCACGCCGGACTCGCCTGCCGGCATCCCGCTGCTGGCTAGGAGGGCTGAGCTCTTCCCGGTGCTCCCTCCTGCTCCTGGAGCGGTGCTGGAGCAGGGGAGGAGGTGATCTGCGGGTGTCCCGGGCAGGCAGCTGCCTCCAGCGCTCGGCTCCGACATGCCGTGCCGTGCCCGCTTGGCAGCCGCCCCGTCACCAAGAGGCAGGGACGGGACCTGCCGTTCTGCTGCTGGTTGTCCCCCCAGCCCCACTTTGGTGGCAGCCCCAGCCCCGTCTGACAGCTCCTCTCCCATCTCCTGCCCCGATCCCACATCGCCGGGTCCGTTTCCATCCCTGCTGGAGGATCGGCAGCTCCTTGGCACTGCCGAGCAAGAGCTCCGCGGGCAGGAGCGGGGTTGGGTGCTGCCTGCAGGACGGCAGATCCGTGCATGGAAAAAAACCTGCAAGGTCTTGTCCCTAATCCGTCTCCTGGATTTGCTCTTGCGTGGTGCCAGGTACCTGCTGTGACAGGCACGGCTGCCATTTCCAGAGCACCCTGGGTACCCTGCAAACACACCGGGCATGACGGCACGCGCCGTGGGGATGCAGCCAGCTCCGAGCACCGCGGCAGGGAACGGCGCAGGCGCCGTGGCCGTAGCGCGCATGGGAGGAAAGGACACCGAGGGAAGGTGAAGCGGGGCTGTAATAAACCTGTGGACTTTGGCATAGCTCCGGGCAGGGAGCAGGTGCCAGTGACTCGTCCCTGGCCATGCGTGCCGTCGGCGTTGCCCCCACGGTCCCGCGTGGGTCTCGAGGCTTTGCCCGTCGCCCTCTCCCACCCCGCGCTCCCCATCTGGGCTGTTCCCGCCCGGATCCGGCTCCTGGCCCGGGGAAGGCTGTTATTTACCTTCAAACCTGTTTGGTGGCTTCTCTGGGGAGGGGACGGGTCGGCTGCGGGGTGGGGATGTGGTGGGATGGAGGCTTGCCAGGCTGGAACAGGGGCCGGGGATGGGAGTGGGGCACAGTGGGGCATCAGGGTGGTCCTGCCTTCCTCTGTGGTGCCGGGACCCCTGCCGTGGGCTGCTGCCAGACCCTCACGCCAGGGCCCGAGCTAGCGCACGGTTGGGAACGGCAGATGTCACATGTCACCACAGGGCCATGCGTGGGGCAGCAGCGCGGTCAGGGCCGAGCTGGCTGCGGCGCAGCCCCATTGCAGAGCCGGGCGTGCTCCTGCCATGGCAGCAGCCACCGCTGGAGGTGGCTGGCCGGGCGATGGCTCTCCTCCGAGCAGGGTTTCTCCCCACACTGGCTCCTTTGCCGTGGCCCGTTGGCGCGCGGAGCGATGCAGGGCAGTTTTCTGCACTATGATTTAGAGGAAGAAACCGACTCAAGTTTGTTTTCCCATTTGAAATTAATTTTATTCCTGCCTCTGCGTGGGATCATGTTTGAGAGTCGAGCCAGCAGTGCAGATTGGGTCGTGTTTATTTGCTTTGCGGAGATGTTTTCCTGGCCGAAGCGGCAGCCCCCAGTGAGCCAAGGGCGGGCTGCAGCCCCTGGGCTGGCAGCGGGGGGCTGCGTGGCCGGAGCCACAGTAAATATTATTGTGCTCTTATCCTGCATGGAGAGAGCAAAACCCTGCGGTGCGTCCAGGGCACGGATCCTGCACAGAGACAACAAGGGCTTGGGGAGTGAGGGTGGTGGGGCTGGTTGCCTCCATCAGGGTCACTGGCCCCCCAGCCTCCCTTCCTAGCCGAAGACCAGGGAGCAGAGGCAGGGCAGGGTGGCACAGGTGGGTGCCAGGTCCCGCCTGGGACCACGGAGCTGGAGATGATGGGCCCAGGGGAAAGATAAACGGGCTTGGGTTCAGGGAGAGCTGCCTGTGCCATCCTGCCCGCTGGGGAACCGCCGGCCGTGCTGCAGTGGGAGAGGCCGGTTCGGAGGGAGCAGAGGGGCTGGGTGCTGGAGCGGAGCAGGGTGGCTCTCGTGGCCGTGGTGCGGTTCACGTGCTGGCTGTTCCCGGGGGCTCTTGAGGCTGGGCTTCATGGTGCGCCCCGTTGGCGTTATCCACACCTGTGGCATCCGCAGGCAAGTGCCGCTTTGCCCCGGCTCCAGCACGGGGAGCAGAGCGGTCCCCAAGCCCTGGTGCACGCCTGGACGGTGCT
Source organism: Chroicocephalus ridibundus (assembly GCF_963924245.1). Classification (NCBI taxonomy): domain Eukaryota; kingdom Metazoa; phylum Chordata; class Aves; order Charadriiformes; family Laridae; genus Chroicocephalus; species Chroicocephalus ridibundus. Next base: position 1,141,688 of record NC_086302.1, on the reverse strand, counting down.
GGCCAAGGCCTGGGAGCAACGTGGCGGGGAGGGGCCCCAAACTGGTGGGAGAGCATCGACCCCATGGGGCAGGGGGTCTTCTCGCTGCCTTCTCGCTGCCTTCTGCACTGTCCCAGCTGCTGGGAGAAGGGGGGCGAGGTCTCCATCTGCCTGAGCAGGGGGACAGGGGCAGGCATGTTCTCCAGCCCTTCCTCCCCTGGGGACCTTGCAGCCCCCTTCCCTCCCGCCTGCCATCCCCCCCCCCCTCCCCATTTTTCTGGGGTGAGTCAGTGGTGGTGGAGCTGCGCTGCCTGTTCCCTGCCTCCCGCCGCAGGACCCGCTGCTGCGCAGGGAGAAGGCAAGTCGGGGCAGTGCCGCTGCAGGCAGAGATGGATGTTTGCAGCTGAGTCCGGCCAAACCTGCTGCTTGCAGGAGGCACAGGCCTGGCGAGGAGGGGGACAGGAGCCAGGAGTTCCTCCTCCGGCTCTCCCTGTGGGAAGAGCAGCATCGTGGCTAAGCCAGCTCTGGGAGGGAGCTGGGACGGCGCTGTATCCCGCTTCCAGCATCGCTGGTCCAGGGCTGTACGGCCCCAGCCATGTTCCTTCAGGGTCTCAGCTCCAGTTTCTCCCTCGTGCAGCTCTTCCCATTCCCATCCCGGTGCCTTCCAGCCCTCTCTGCCGGAGCAGGCAGAGCTGAAGGCGTGATGCCCAGGGTTCCCTGCCCCTTCCTATCACTTTGCCTTGCTGTGAGGATGCTTTGCTCCCTCCGGACCATCCCTGTCACCGGTGGTGGTAGATACCAGCCCCGAGGCAGGGAGACCGTCCTTGAGAGCGTTCCCTGCCCTGAGAGGCCTCTGGCTCCTTCTCCGGGAGGATCCCGCTGACACGTGCAGCCGAGGCACGTGTGTCAGATCAACGCCGCCGAGCCTGGAGGGGATGGGGCGATCCAGGGCGCGTCGCAAGGAATGCAACGAGGGATGGGACGCCAGCTCCGACCGGGCGTGTTGCTACCGGCATCGGCTGCAGCTGTGGCGGCTTCCTCAGCCCACCAAGGTCTGCAGCCTCTGCCGCAGGATCGGGCCCGCTCTCCCTCCCGGCTTCCCCCCTTTTCCAGTCCCTTTTGCATGAGGTTTCGGCGTGTGGTGGCAGAGCCGGGGCGAGGCCGGCCAGGCGAGGAGGACGCGGTAGCGAAGGTCGCAGGGAGTGGGAGGAGAAGCGGAGGCTGCTCTTCGCACGCCGCCGCGCTCCCCAGCGTCAGCCCTTGGCACAAGGCTGCTCCGCGGCCGGGCTCCTGCTCCGGCTGGGCGGTGGCCGCCGCGTCCTGCCCGGATTATCCTTGGGGTGATTGCAGCCAGTGATGCTGAGCTCCTCCCGCCCCAAGCCGCAGCGGTATCACTCTCGGGAGGGGGACACGTGTCTCCATCAGCAAGGGACAGTCTTGAGGCCCTTTGGATCTGTCTGCTGGCACCTGGGAATGTCCTCACAGCCCTGGGCAGCACCTTCTATGTGTGCTGCCATCAGCTGCGAAGCTCAGCTGTGCCTGGGCCCCAGAGCGGCAGCACAGGGGGGGACTGTCCCCCTTTACCCGGCGTGCAGAGCTGATGGTGCTGTGCTGGGGGGTCCCAGGTGCGCCCCGTCCCTACACGCCATCGCGGAGGGATGGACCCAGCGTCACTCTCGGCTGCGTTTGCCCGCCATCGCCCTGGCCGTCGCTGGGGCTCGTGACGGGCTGCCCAGAGAGGAGAGGGCAGCGTTCAGCACAGCACGTGGCTGCCCGCTTTGTGCATCCTCAGCCCTTTGATTATGTCCCTTTTCCACTCGCGCTGTGAAAAGAGCTGGGGAGCGTCTGCCTGCGGCCGCCGGTACCCTCTGGGTGAGCGTGTGGGCTGCGGGGCCGACCCTGCCCGCGCTGGAGGCAGGTGCTGGGTTGTGCACAGCGGGGGCTGCAGGGCTGTTAGGGGCATGCAGGGGAAGAAATCCTCCCTGAGCCCAGAGGTGCCTGGCGGGGACGCAGAGGTGCCCTTTGCAAGGTCAGACTGTCCCTCGGGCTGCACGATCAACGCCTGGGGTCTGGTGGGGACCTCACTGCTTTGGGTGACGCTGCTCCGTCTGCGGCCAAACCTCTCTCCTGTGTCAATAAACCCTGTGCGCAGCCCGCGGGGAGCTGGCAGGGCAGGGGAAGGAGGGTTTGACACGTCGGCTCCTGGCTGGCACGAGGACAGCCCTGCCTGCTGGGTTAACACTGGGAGCTCTTCACCTTTTGGGGCCAAACGCCTGGAGGTGGAAGGGACGGAGCTCCCTGAGGTGTTGGGCACCCGGCGCTGACAGACAGGGCAAATTCCTCTTCGCACTGCGCAGCACCTTGTGCGGTGGGGATGGGTGGCCGCCAGTGCCACAGTCTGTGCCGCTGCCTGACCACCCAGGGGCATTTCTGCCCCTGCCTTCACGTGCCTCCGCACCAGCAGCTGGAGCTACTGGTTAGACTGGTCCAAGACCTCATTCTCCCCCAGTGCCACCAGCTCTCGTGACCGTGACGTAGCCGTGCTGGACGCCCAGTCCCTAAGGACAAACACCCTTTGCCCGGTGATGGTTCGTGTCCTCCCGCTGCGGTCTGAGCCGTGCCCGGAGCAGGGCTCTCCCTGGCAGGGATGGGGGGACCACGGTGGGCGCCGGGTCCTGGGGGCACCGGGGATGGACAAGGAGGGGGAATGCCAGCACAGCCCAAAGGACAGTGCTCGCTGGAGGAGAAGCCTCCCACCTCCTCCCAGTTGGATGCACGGTTGTGGAAGCGAGCAACTGGTTTGCAGGGATGCTGCACCCAGTGGAGCGCAAGCGAGGAGTGTCCTGGGGAGGGTCCCAGGGGTGCAAGAGCGGGGAGTTGGGGAAATCCCAGCCCAACAGGATGGATCCCTGCCGGCCATGCTGTGTGTGGGAGGAGGCGGGAGGGCTGGGGGCGAGCGGGGAGGCCAGAGGAGGGGCCCCCCCTGCTGTCCTCCTCCCGTGACTGAGGAGTGCGGTGGGCGCAGCTGGGGCTGTCCCCTCCTGCCACCGCGCAGCCGTCCCCAGGGTCAGGCAGCTGCGCCGGAGCCTCCTCGCCCGGCCGAGCATCCTCCTGCCGTGCGGATGAGGATGCAGGGAGGGAGCTGGGGGCCGCCGGCATCCTCCTCACCGGCTCACGGCTGAGCGAGAGCCGCCGCGGCACAATAGGCAGAGCCTCCGTGGGGGGCAGCGGAGCCCCCGCGGGGACCAACGGAGCCCCCGTGGGGCCCAGACCCACTCCCCGTCCACCATGGTGGTTTTCATGGGCAGGAACCTCTCCTCGCTTCTGGCTTTCTTCAAGAAGAAGGGTGAGTGAGCGGGAGGGAGGGAGGGAGGGAGCAGCACCTTGTCCTTACACAACCCCTGCCCGCCAGGACCCCCGCCTGCCCCGCACCGGTCCTCACCCACCCGCAGCGGGCAGGGGGGCTGTGACCCCAGGGGGAGGGCAGGGAAGGTCACCCCGGCCCCAGCCTCGTCCGCCAGGAAGTTATTGCAATAAATCACTGCGGTCCTCTTGGTGGAAGGCGTCTCTGAATGTGCTGGGGCCGGGGGGGGGGCGGTTTGGGCGAGGGGCTGCCAAAATTGTGTGAGAAAAGGATTTAGGGGAAGGGGGACACGATGGTGGGAGGGCTGTGGGTCTCTTGTGTCCCCTGCGGGGACCCTGCGCCAGCACAGGGGTCCCCTGCGCCACGACCTGTTCCCCCAGCCCGGCTGTGCCCCCGGTGCCCGCTCGCCGTGCCGGCGGAGGCAGAGGCCGGCGTGGCGTGGCGGCATGGCGCGGCAGGGCGGGCCGGCTCCATTGTTCGGGGCCTGCTCCTTTGTGCGGCGGAGCCAGAGCGCGGCCGCCTCGCTGCCTGGCCGGGCTGGCCAGGAGGGGACGGGGGACATGGGGGACAGAGGATGGGTGCGTGGCGCCGGCGATGCTGAGCGGCGGGTACTCGTGTCCCCGGGGTGCTGCCGCCAGCCCCATCGGTTTCCTGGTCTCGCCCTTCCCTTCCTCAGCCTCAAGTTGTTTTTTTTCCGGGCAGGAAGAGTTTGAGGCTTCGCGGCAGGCAGCGGCGCGCAGGCAGGAGCAGGCAGGGCTGTGCCAGCAGTCCCCTGGCCAGGCAACGCCGGGTGAAGCCCCCAGCAAGTGCCTGGAGCCGGTGGTGGGCACCCCAGGGTGCTGGCGATGGTTTGTGGGGAGGGGGCTGCGAGACGGGGTGTGGAGGGCCCCGTGCCAGCCCTGGCATGGCAAATGGGGTCTCCAGCACCTGGGGGGCTCGGAGGAAGGATTCGGGTCCTCTGGGCTCTCTGTGCCTCAGTTTCCCTCATCTGTGCAGTTCCCAGCCTCGCTGGGCACAGGGCGAGTCCCTGCTCTCGGGGTGCTTTGCAAGGCCTGGGGATGATGCAACCCTCCAAAGGGAAAGTCATCATCTTTCTATCCTCATTTAATACCCCCTTCTCCGCTCAGCTGCCCACAGCCCCACACAACCCACTGCCTCGTTTGCTCCTAACGAAGGCGCTGGGGAGGAGGGTGGTGCCGTGCCCCAGCTCCGCTCTGGCCGGAGAAAACCCTGGGGCTTTGCGGCAGAGACAGCCTGACTCCGGCATATCGACCGACCAGGCAGAGCCAAGGGAGATGAGTTCTCACCCGGTTTGGAGAGGAGCAGGATAACGTCATCCCGGGCCGGCTGTCATCGCCCGGTGCTTCTCCCGACTCGCTGGAGCTGCATCCTATGGGTGGGGTGCGTTGCTGGGAGCGCAGCTGCGTCCCCCCATCTGCATCAATGACATGGACAGTGGGAGTGAGGGCACCCTCAGCAAGTTTGCCAACGACACCAGGTCGACATGGCTGAGGGACAGGATGCCATCCAGAGGGACCTGGTCAGGCTGGAGAAGTGGTCCCATGTGAACCTCATGAGGTTCATCAAGGCCAAGTGCAGGTCCTGCACCTGGGTCGGGGCAAGCCCCGGTCCCAGCACCAGCTGGGGATGTGGGGATGGAGAGCAGCCCTGCCCAGAAGGACTTGGGGCTACTGGGGGATGAAAAGCTGGCCATGGGCCGGCAACGTGTGCTGGCAGCCCAGAAACCCCCCACATCCCGGGCTGTATTCCCAGCAGCGTGGGCAGGGGGACGAGGGGGGGGAGTCTGCCCCTCTGCTCCGCTCTGGGGAGACCCCCCTGCAGTGCTGCCTCCAGCGCTGGGGACCTCAGGAGGACACGGAGCTGTTGGAGCGGGGCCAGAGGAGGCCCCGGAGATGCTGGGAGGGCTGGAGCCCCTCTGCTGGGAGGACAGGCTGAGAGAGCTGGGGGGGTTCAGCCTGGAGAAGAGAAGGCTCCAGGGAGACCTTGGAGCCCCTTCCAAAGTGGGGCTTCTAAGAAAGATGGGGACAAACTTTTTAGCAGGGCCTGTTGCGATAGGACAAGGGGGTAATGGTTTTAAACTAAAAGAGGGTAGATTTAGACTAGATCTAAGGGGGAAGTTTTTACGCTGAGGGTGGTGAGACCCTGGCCCAGGTTGCCCAGAGAGGTGGTGGATGCCCCATCCCTGGAACCATTCCAGGCCAGGTTGGACGGGGCTCTGAGCAACCTGGGCTGGTTGAAGGTGTCCCTGCCCAGGGCAGGGGGTTGGACTAGATGGCCTTTAAAGGTCCTTTCCAACCCAAACTATTCTATGATTCTGTAACACTGAGCTGATCCCTCTGTCTCCGCAGGCGCTGCCAAGGGCGAGGCCGAGAAGCGGCTGAGTGTGCAGTACACGGCGGGCGAGGAATGTCCCGACAACGTCTTCTTCCCCAGCACGCGGCCCCCGCACCTGGAGGAGCTGCACAACCAGGCCCAGCAGGGACTGAAGTCCCTGCAGCACCAGGGTAGGTGTCCCCAGCCCCTGGGTGGCCCGGTGACGCTGCTGGCTGGCCGGGCTGCGTGGGCGGCGCCGTGGGGCTGACCGGAGTCCGGCCGGGGCTGGCGGCGGTGGCTGGGGTGTGCGGGCGGCACCGCCACACTCGGCAGCCGCTTGGCTGGCTGGCGGCTCCCCCGCGGGGATTTACCCCCTGCCTTCCCTCCCCAGAGAAGCAGAAGCAGACCAAAAGTGCCTGGGACCACGGGGACACCAGCAGCCTCCAGGTGAGCCCTGCCGAGGAGCCGGCGCTGCCCTGCAGCGCTCTCGGGGCGCCCTGGGGGTGAGGGGACAGCGGGTGGCTCCTCTGTCCCCCCGGGTGCTCTGGGGGCTGGGAGCAGGTGGGGAACCGGCTGGGGCTGTGGGACCGTGGCCGGGGGGTTTGTGGGGTGGGAAGGGAATGTTCGTCCTTCAGCGTTATCCCCTTTGCCCCTGTCCCCGTCCTCAGCCTTGCCATGTCCTGCTCTGCCCAGGGACACCCACCATGCCCCCATCCCTCTGTCCCCCCCGTCCTGCCCCACTGGTGTCCCCTAGCAGCCCTGAGCGAGGTGGGGTGACGGGGTGGTGCGATGGGGACCATCGTCTATATCCAGCCCCGTGGCCGGGCCCCTCTCTGGCTGCTGACGAGGAGAAACTCCCACCCTCTTGGCCAAGCTGGGCTTTGCCGCTTCCCTGGGCTCTGACCCCGCTGTCATCGATGTTTGCTCAAGCCACTGCCTCCCGCTGGCTCTCGGCTCCCTTAACCCCTTGGAAGCGGGGGGCCGGGAGCCACCGGGGGGGGCAGAGCCGCGGGGGGAGCTGGGGTGGCTCAGGGCGGTGTGGTGGAGGGGTTGGGTGGTGGTTCACGCGGATGTGTCTCATCCCGACCTCCGCCTGTGCCGTGATGCTTTGGAGGGGTGGGGGAGGCACTGAGAGCTGTGCTGCCGGCCGTGCCCAGGGGGAAATATGCCATCTGTGCGTCCCCAGCACAGCCACATCACTGCCTGCTTGTCCCTGTCCCCCCACCGCCCCAGCCCTGCACCCCTCTCCCAGCCATGGCAGCCCTCCAGCCCCGGGCTCTGGGGCACAGCAGGGCTGGGCGCAGCCATGGGGCCATTTTCGGCTTGGCATGGTGGTGAGGCCGGTGGTTGCCTCGGGTGCTCCTCTGGTGGACCCGACCCCGGCTCGCCTGCTCTCCGGGGGGCTGCGAGGCCACGCGGGGTCCCTGGGGCTGCTCCCGGCCCCGCTCTGGTGGGAGGACTCTGGATGCCGGCGTGGCTGACTCAGCCTTTGGCCCTCGGAGAAGCTTTTGTCTCGGCAGCGCTGGGCTGCGGAGTCAGTTTGCGGCGGAGAAGGGGCCTGGCGGGGGCCGGGGCAGCTCCTTTCCCGCAGCCCAGGGTCCGCCTGAGCCCGCTCTCTGCCCACGCAGTCCTGCGCATCCTCGGAGGATGACAGCGTGTCCCTCCGGAGCCGGGCAGCCTCCTGTGCCACCGACAGCACCTCCGAGGACGCCCTCTCCATCCGCTCCGAGATGATCCAGCGGAAAGGTACTCGGCTGGGGGGCTGCGAGGACAAGGGACACGAGCTGAGGGGGCGCGAGGGGGGCCGGGGTGCATGGCAGGAAAGCTGGGCTCTGTGTTGGCGTGGCCAGGAGCCAGCGCGGGGAGTTGGGGCCCTTGGAGAGAAGAGAGGGACGCTGGCTGAGTCAGAGCGCTGGGGCTGGGCGAGGGGGACAGACAGACGGACGGACACCGTCTCCTCCCTGCTCAGACTGTGCAGCAGCTCTTTGGCAGCTGCTGGTGCTTCTCCGGGCTGTGCCGAGCGCCTGAGCCCAGCCCAGCTTGTCCTGGAGCATCTCCGGCAGTGGGGGGGAGCTGGGGACGCTGGGGACGCCCTGGCCAGGGCCCCCCTCACGCCAGCTCATGCCTCTCGCAGGTTCCACCTTCCGACCGCACGACTCCTTTCCCAAATCCTCGGAGAGGGCTGGCAAGAAGAGGAAGGAGAGGAGGACGACGGTGCTGGGCATCCCCCAGCATGTCCAGAAGGAGCTGGGTAAGCCTCGGGGGCAAGGGGGGATTTTTAGGGTCTGGTCTCGTTGCCCAGGCTCGGTTTGCCTTGGCTTGGTGCGTCTGCCTTGGGATCACGCCATGTTCGTCTCTCCCTGCTCCCAGGTCTCAGGAACAGCCGGGAAGCCAAGGGACGCCCTGATGCCGATGGGCGAGGGCAGGTGGGGCGCGGGGGCAGCCAGGCGCCGCAGCTCTTGCTGAACGGCGGGCAGGTCTCCGGCGATGCCGTCCGCATCCCCACCATCGACGGGAAGCTGCAGCCGCTGGCTGTCCCCGGGGGCGCCCGCGTCTGCCTGGGAGCTTTGGAGGAGGCGGACGCAGCCCTGCAGAAGCACATTGACCGGGTTTACTACGACGACATGTTGGTGGGGAGGAAGACGGCGGCCAAGCTGTCGCCCATGGTGAGGCCAAAGTCACTGGCCGTGCCGGGCATGACCACCAACACCAGCCCTCCGGAGCTGCTGGGCCCCGTCATGTCCATCTCGCCCCAGGGCACCTACATGTCCAAGATCATCCCCAATGCCATCCTGCCTCCCATGGTGGACGTGGTGGCCCTGACACGGAGCAGCGTGCGGACGCTGAGCCGCTGCAGCTTGGTGTCGTCCAGCCCGGCCTCGGTGCGCTCCCTCACCCGCTTCTCGGAGCGCAGCGCCCGCAGCCGTGAGCCCTCGTCCTCCAGCGACAACTGGAGCCACTCGCAGTCCACGGAGACCATCGTCTCCAACAGCTCCACCATCTCCTCCCAGGGGGGCTCTGGGCAGCCCGAGGCAGGGCCGCGCAGTGAGGTGGACATGGCGGCTCGCTCCGACACCGACCAAGTCAGCGTCTACAGCTCCGTCAGCTTCGCCAGCTCCTGCTCCAAGCCCACCGCCGGCCCCACGCCTGCGGCCCCCGGGCTGCTGGCTGTTGGGGGCAGCAGCGGCCGGGCATCCCCTGCCTACAGCACAAGCAGCCAGGCAGAGGGCTCGGACACGGGCAGCCTGGCCAGCGAGCGCTCCTCCACCCGCAGCGTCTCCCTCAGGAAGATGAAGAAGCCCCCGGCCCCCCCTCGCAGGACCTACTCGCTGCACCAGAAAGCCGAGGGGGAGCCCAAGGTGCTGGGGCTGCCCCCCAAGCCCGACCGGCGGTCCCAGCGGGAGAGCAGCACGCCCTGGTCCCCGCACCCCGAGCCCTTCAGCCCCACGGCTGAGGATGAGGTCTTCTCCCCGTCGTCGCTGAGCGAGACCAGCAGCCTCCGCTCCGAGAGCCTGGCTGGCACCAGCTCCCCCGAGGCCTCGCGGGGCAGCCCCGGGGTGACGGTGGTGCTGAGGGAGCCCCAGGCTCAGCCCAAGTGGAGCTGCCCGGATGGGTCTGACCGCACCATGTCCCCCTCCAGCGGCTACTCCAGCCAGAGCGGGACACCCACGCTGCCCGCCAAGGGGCTGGGACCCGCCTCCGTGTCCCCGGGCAGGGCTCAGCCCCCGAAGTCGGACCGGCTCTGCTCCCTGCAGTCACCTGCGCTCTCGGTGTCCTCCTCCCTCACCTCCATCTCCTCCTCGGCTTCGGACCCGGCCCCCCCCGAGGCGCTGCCGTGCCGCTCGGACCGGTTCATCATCCCGCCGCACCCCAAGGTGCCCGCTCCCTTCTCCCCGCCACCCACCAAGCCCCAGCAGCCCGCGGCCCCCGCCGGCCCCCTCCTCCCCTCTCCAGACCCGCTGGCACCCAGCACTGCCGGCCAGGAGCCCTCGGCCAAGCCCAGCGGCAAGTCTCCACCGCCATCGCCGCCACCTGCCTACCACCCGCCTCCCCCGCCGGCAAAGAAGGCGGAGGGGAGCCCCCAGGCCGCCAGCGAGTCCCCCACCGACGCCGCCTGGCCCCCGCCGCCCCCGCCAGCTCCTGAGGAGCACGACCTGTCCATGGCGGACTTCCCCCCTCCAGATGAAGCCTATTTCTCCAGCCTGCCCGATGCTTCACCGGCTCCGGTGGCCAGGCAGACAGCAGCACCGATGCCGGGGGCTGCGTCTTCCTCGTTCTCGGCCACCGTCTCCTCACGCAGCCAGCAGCAAGGGCCACCAGCTGGGGCACCGCAGCCACCTTCCCCTGCCAAGCCCCCTCCCGAGGCCACTGTGCCGCCACCGCCGCCTCTCCCCCCACCCTCGGCTCCGGCTCTGCTGCCCCAAACCAGCCTTAAGAAGGCAGCCAACGGCCCCCAGCCGGACGCCAAGAAGGAGCCGGTGTCGCGGAGCAAGAGCGGCCCCGTGCCCAAGGAGGACGCCAGCCTGCCCATCGTCACGCCCTCGCTGCTGCAGATGGTGCGGCTGCGCTCCGTGAGCGTGGAGCCGCCTGCCGGGGCCGGGGCCGAGGAGCGGCCGGCGCCCCAGAAGCCCGTCCGCCGGTCCCTGTCCACGCGGCAGCCCCCTCCTGCCAAAGACGCGGTGCCTTCGAACCAGCTCCACCACGCTGTGCACCTCAAGGCAGCCGCCTTGTCCTCCGGCGAGGCTGCGGAGAAGCCGCCGGGCAGCAGAGCGGCTCTGCCGGACCCCGAGGGACCCCCCGGGGACGGCCAGCTCTCCCCCAGGAACAAGTCGCCAGCCTCCACCGCCAGCTTCATCTTCGCCAAGAGCTCCAAGAAGCTGGTGATCGAGACGGCCTCGTCCCCCGAGGCGCAGGCCGACCTGAAGAGGAACTTGGTGGCCGAGCTGATGAATTTCTCTGGGCAGCGCTCGGCAGCCCCGGCTGCCGCCCAGCAGGGCCCCGGCAAGGCGCAAACCCACCGAAAACCCGGCAAGATTCCCCCTCCGGTAGCCAAGAAGCCCTCGCTTGGCCCGGGACCGGCTCCTTCCCCCCTGAGCCCAAAGGCGCCGGGGACGGAGGCGCTGGGCTCCCCCGTGCCGGATGGGAAGGCCAAGGAGGCGCTGTCGGACGAGAGCAGGACTAAGAGCGAGCCGGCAGGGACGGCGGCCTCGGGGACGGAGAGCAGGAGTGCCGCAGAGCCGCCGGCTCAGAGCCTCCCTGCACAAGGTACGTGGGATGGGGACCCGGTTCAGCCCCGCCATGGGATGCTCGGGCTCCTGAGCTACAGGGTCCTGAGCTGTGGGCTCCCAACGCGGCACACGGGCCGTGTCGGGGCTGGGGTGGCACCGGGATGGCTGGGAGAGCCCAGCCGTGGGGCAGGGCTGTGCGAAGCTGATGGGCTCTTCCCTCCTGCCTTGTAGACGGACAGGGAGAGACGGCCTGAAGGACGACGCCGCAGGACTGGTGCCCCGCGGACAGGAATCCAAATCTCAGGGACCTGGGCAGGTCAACGGACGAGTGTGGAACTGGCAACTAACTTAATACAGGAAGCAAACAGCCTTAGCCTCCACGGCCTTGATGATATTTATGCAAAAATGGTGTTGGTTTCACTTTCCTAAGTACTACAGCTTTATTTTGCCTTTTTTTTTTTTTTTTTTCTTTTTAACTGGTCTCGAGGCCTGTGCCCAGAGCCAGCACCTCCTCCGAGCTGGCCGCAGCTTGGCTTGTGGGTGCGGAGCAGAGCAGCCACGCAGAGGATGAAGATGCTGGAGCCGCTCTGCTCCCAGCCAGCCGGGCCCACGAGGAATCAAAGCACTTTGGACGAGGGAAGGGGAAGGCTTTGGCCACGGCAGCGCCTGGCGGAACGCAGGCAGCAGCAGCGGGACAGGATGGAGGGGCTGGTTGGGAGGGACCAGGACCTCAGCCCTCGATGGAAAGGCACGAGGGGGCTCTTGGCCAGCACCGATCGCTGGCCGCAGGGTGGAGGGGAAGCCCGGCTGCGCTGCGAGCTGGTCTTCAGACCCTAGGGTAGAGCCTTGATTTCTGTTTCTGTAAACTCGGGTCACATTTTGATTTCTTTGATTGTAAAAAAAAACAAAAAACAAAACACCAACCCAGACAAAACCAACCAAACCAAACCAAAAGTAACCAACCCTCTGCCGCCGAGTAGCTGCTCAGAGCTCTGTACCTGGCTGGTAAAAATGATGACCGAAGCTTGTTGCCTCCTGTGCTTCCTGGCGTATGGCCATGGCCTTGCCATGTGGCACCTGCCCTTCCCAGCGGTGTCGAGCTCTGGGGCAGGCACAGACACCCCCCCCCCACTGGCTCCCAGCACCGCTGCCCACACAGGGTGGGCACCAACACGCAGGAGCAGGGCTGGCTGCCAGCTCAGCCACCTCCCCCCGCACAGACAGGCGCACCCGGGTGCACTCAGCTTCACGTTTTATTTGAGTTTACGACAGACAGATGGTTCCCGAGTCACTGTTCAAGGCCTGTGCCCCCCATGGCCCCCCAAGGGCTCGGGATAGACCCACCAGTGCTGCCCGGGCTCCCGGCCAAAGAGCAGCACCAGCAGCAGCCCCAGCCCCGGGGGGGCTGAGCGCGAAGCAGGGGGTGCCCGGGCAGAGCAGGGGACAGGGCCCGCCCGGCTGCCAGGCGTCTGCCCGCAGCTCTGTTAGCAGCAACACAGGTTTGAGCAAGCAGCCTTCCCTTTCTGCCCTCTCTGCTGCACCCGCACATGCTGTCCCAGTCGGAACCAGCGGGCAGGGCATCCAGTCTGCGGCACAACTGGGAGCGAGCCGACAGCCCCAGCGCAGAGGCTGAGGCCACAGGCACAAGTCACACAGGTCCCTTAGGTGTGGTGCCAGTCCCCAGAGCTGGCCTGCAGCCAAGGCACGGCCGCTGGCTGAGCAGGCCCAGGACAAGGGGGATGTCGGAGGCAGCTCTCCAGGTGGGAGGCTGCAAATTCAGTCCCAGAGCCCCCAGGTCGCGCAGGGCTGAGCCCCCAGCTCGGGGCACCAGGGGGGAGATGGCAGACACCGGGGAGGAGAGCCTGGCTGGCGTGGTGGAGGGGACCAGGCAGGAGGCATGAGCAGCAGCTCCGGCACTTGTTAGCTGATGCTCCCTCCCTTCAGGCTTTTACAGGAGACTCTCCCCAGCTTGGTCAGGAAGTTTTTCTGCTTCCACTGGGCGACACAGTCCTCAGAGATGCGGAAGTCGGCCTGGGGAGGAAAGCAGGGGAGGCAGGGTCAGACCTGGGCTGCCAGTGGCGCCTCGCTCAGCCGATGGAGGGGTTTGTCTCCTCCACGGCTTTGCTGACAGTAGCGAACACGGGCACTGAGCAGCAAATAGCTAATTTGGGGTCACCCACAGTGGGGGGCAGTGGCATCTAAGTGTCCTTAAGCGCTGCCCCACTCAACACCTGGAGCCCCAGCCACTCTGAGCTGTGGCCCAGGCCTCCAGCGCAGGCCCTCACCTGCAGCTTCTCAAAGACCTTCTTCTTCGGCTTGAGCTCGTCGTCGGGCTCCCCACCCTCGTAGCCCTCCACGTAGACGCGCTCCCCAGCGCAGCACGCGGCCGGCGGGTCCAGGGGCTCCACCTGCCGTGGCTCCCCCACACTGCAGAGGGGTGTGGAGGAAGCAGAGTCACCCCGAGGCAGCACCCACCTGTCCCCCAGCACCGCCGGGCTCTGGGGCAGGAGAGGGGGGTCTGGACTGCACCCCTGGAGGGGTATGGCTCCCGATGCCCCCTCCCTCACCTGGAGGCACACAGCACCATGCCCTGCGACTCCACACCCCTCATCTTCTGGGGCTTGAGGTTGCAAAGCAGCACCACCAGCCTGTCCTGCAGCTGCTCCTTGGGGACGAACTGCACCAGGCCACTGACCACGGTGCGGGGCTCAGGCTCGCCCACATCGATCTTCTCCACGTACAAGCTGTCGGCATCCGGGTGCTGCCAAGCAGAAGCAAAGTGAGGAGCAGGTGAGGTGACTGGGGTGGCAGAGAAGGGGGCAGAACCCCCCACATGCATCGAGTGCCCATGTCACCATGCGGGAAGATCTCTCCCCTCTCCCCGTTGCGCCCGTACCTTTTCCACACTGATCACTTTGCCAACACGGATGTCCAGCCGGGACGGGATCACGTCCTCTGGCTCCGAGTTTTTGGTGCCCTTCTCTGCAGGCTCTGCAGTGCAAAGGGGACAGTTGTGCCACTCAGCATAAACCCAGGGAGTTGGCCAGGCCCTGGGGCACACACAGTGATGCCCAAATGCTGGCCCTGGGGCCCACTGAATTCCCTGTTTGTCTCTATCCCAGACAGCACAGTCCCTCCTCCACTTTGCTGGCCTCTCAAGCACCAGAGAAGCACGTTGGCATCTGTCCTCGCTGGGACAGGCAGACACCCCTGGTGCTGGCCTCTCCTCACCCTTCCCCATGCTCTCCAGGGCTGCTCCAGAGACTGAAGTTTCAGAACTTCTCTCTAAGCTCGGCCCCTGGAGGGATTCTCTCCCACCCAGCCCTGCGTGACCAGGGCCCCACTTCCGTGAGCTCCCAGCAACCTCCTTACTGGCTTTGGACGGGTTAGGATAAGCTGCACTGGTCAGCTTCTTCAGTTCCGGGCTGTTGAATTTCTCTCTGATGGGGTCAAGCAGTTTGTTCAGGGCCACTTCCACTGAGTTCTTCAAGTCTCCGGGATGCACAACCTGTATCGCGACAGACAGACGTGTTCCTGCATGGTTTCCTCCCAGGCAGGGGGAGCAGCAGAATTCGAGTCACCGATCTGAGGCCAGAGAAGCAGGAACTGGAGACCATGCAGGGCGGGGAAATGAACCCCAGCACTTAGCTTGATTCCCCCTCAGAAAACAAAGCCCCTCTTCTAGACACTTTTGCTTGCGGCCTCAGCTGGGAACAGCAGAAAACATTTAAACTGCTGCTCTGTTCCAGGGTGTGGCTGACGGGGTCCTGTCCTGCACCAGGACAGCTGGTGTCCCCACATCCTTCACCCATCCTTCAGGCTCTCCTGGCTAGGAGCTGCCTGCCACCCTACAGCCACTGGGCCATGCTTTGCTCCACACTCTCCCCCGGTGCAGATTTTCGTCTCCCACTGCTGCTTAGAGCCCTCTCACAGCACTCTCAGGAGCCTCACAGACAGGGAGAGGGTTCAGTTCCTCCCGGCACTCACCTGCTCAGCAAAGTCTTTCTCCAGGGCCTCATAGGTTGTGTAGGTTTTGTTTCCTCCCCACTTTTCTTCTCGCAGAATCACAAACTCTGCAACACAGAGACTTTAAGGCTCAGATTAACCCAAGCGGAGACTCACCCCCAATCAGCCAGATGAACCACCCACCCCACTTAGCCCAAGAGCTGAGGGGAGCCGCAGCAGGGGCTGGGGAGGGGGCACTCAGGGGCAGGCAGCTTCAGGGGACACATGCTCCCCCTCTTACCCACAGGATAAACTAGCCCCAGCGCCTGAGCCTGGGGAGCTCCTCACCTGACTTGAGGGGAAAAAGGACATGCTTGATGAAGGAGAGGACACCGTTATTCTCCACGTTCCCTGGCTCGCAGAAAGCCTTCTTCAACTTCTTCTTCACATCCTCCTTGCGGTCCAGAAGGTCAATCTTGGAGTCCTGTAGGAAGAGATTTCCGCAGCCTTTTACCCAACGTCACACCCAAAAGAGACAACTCATGCTGGAGTTGCTGCGACTTCTTCTTAGACCCCAGCACGAGTGGAGAGAGAAGTCACCTTCTCTTGGGGTGCAGCATCTCTGCCCCCAGCCATTAACCCGTCCCCCTGCAGAACCCCTGACCACAGCCACCATTCAAGGACCAACCTCTTCTGACGAGCTCATTTTGCTGCCTGTCAGACCAGGAACCATCGGGTTCATCAAATGGACACGCTTGGCATAGCCCAGGGAAGGAAGGTACTGGGAAAAAGCAAGGAGGCAAGTCACGGGCAATCCTCTTCTGAAGATCAGCTTTAACTCACAATCCCTGTTTGTCCCTGGCTCCAGGTAACTTGGGGACCCAGAATAACAAGACTCAGAAAACTATTGTGAGTTCACAAGGCACAGACAGCCACAGCCAGGGATGCAGCACACCAGAGCCCTGCAGACCACGAGTGCAGCAGCAGGAGCTGTGAAGGATGCTGTGGTGACAACCGAAATCACAGACACGCTTATCCCAATGGATTAGCAAGTGTTCGAGCCCTGAGCCAGGTGTCAGCATCGCAGGGGGCTCAGAAACACCCCCATTCCTCACCTTCTCTGCAAAGGTGAATATCTTCCTCTGATCAACTCCTCCAAACTGTGCGTCAACCTTGAGGTACTCCTCATCCAGGGCCTGTGGAAAGACACACACAGCCTTGAGACTGGACCCAAGACTCCACACTCCAGCTGTGTTCAGCCTTTGGAGGTCCTGCTCATCCCCCAGGATCTGCCCAGCCTCTGCCAGGGCACTCCAGCCCTGGGAAGGACGGGAGCTCTGGACTGCCTGCTGTCCTGCAGCTGGCTGGAGTTGCTGTAAAAGCAGCTCTGTGTTCAGGTTATGCCTTGTGCTACTGCCAGGTGTAATATTGGGGTGGAGTATAACGACCTTGGCATTCAGCCTCACGCGTCCCTGCAGTCCTGGCTTCGCCCAGCACTTCCCTGGCCAAGCAGCTCTGTTGACCTCCCTCTGCACACACCTGCAGGCCTGGGTAGAGCAAACCGCTCAGCAAGGGGTGCTCCACCTGCTTCACAACCTCCGCGCCCGCCTTCTTCGCGTCATGCTGCGTCACCACGGATGAGAGGCGATACACGTCCAGCGTGTACTCCCTGTGGGAAGGGACAGCACTGTTAGCACCAGGGAGGGGGACATCTTTTAGAGCTACTTCACATAAATACCGGTTCTGGCCACATCAAGAGGAGTCCAGACCTGGAGGCACCTTCACTTTGTTCCCTGAATGGCAGTGCCTGGGAAAGAGGCTCAGGAACAGCAGAAAGCCAGGTCTGGCTCTCCCTTCCTGACAGGACCAGGCAACCCAGAACTCACTTGCTGAGCTGGTAGTCAGTGCCCCGGACGAACTTCAGCTTTTCCAGGGGCACCCCAATGCTCTCCAGCATGGCTTTGATCACATTCTCATAATAGCAGGTGCGCAACTCAAGCAGCTCCCAGGGTGCCTTCATGTTGTCCAGGTAAGCGTGAAGGTCAGCAAAGAGTATCGTCACCTAGGAGAGAGGGGGACAGAATCAGTGCCGCAGTGCTCAGGGGAAATGCACGTTCCCACCCACCAGCGTGGTGACGAAGTCACACAGGGTCCGAGCTCCCAGCCGGCCACCTACCTCACACCCTGCCTTCAGGAAGTCTGCGATCTTGGACATGGGCACGAAGTAGGCCACGTGTGGCTTGCCCGTGGTGGCGGTCCCCCAGTAGATCTTCAACTCTCGCTCCTTTAGGATGGCCATGAGCTTATCCTCCCCCAGCACCTCCTGTGGAGGGCCAAGACACACATCCAGCAGGGCTGAGCCTCCCCGGGAACACGCTGGGGGAGGACGTGGGCAGGACAACGTCCTGCTGAATGGCCGAGCCCCGAGCCGTGCCCAAGCTCCGGCCCACCCTGCATGCAGCATGTCCCCGGGGCGTCTCCCGGGTCCTGAGGCTGATCCGGACCCCCCTCCACTTCGCCCAGGACCTGCCCTGGGCCCGATCCGCCCTCCCCAGGCCCCGATCTCCCCCTGCCGGCCTGCCCAGGCCCCGATCCCCCCCCCAGTACCTGCAGGTTCCGGGTGATGAGGTGATACTTCTCCTGCGGGCCGGGTGCAGGCTCCATGGCGGCGTCTATAGGGAAGGAGACCGCGTTACTGGAGGCACCAGACCCCCGGGAGCCCGCCGAGGCCCTGCCCGGTCCCGGAGCCGCCCCGCTCCCCTCGTCCCAGCCCCACCGACCTTCCCCGCGTTGCATCAGCTCCGCTCGGCGCTCGCCCGCCACGCCTGGGCGTCACTTCCGCCGCCCCAAACGCCGAGCTGCCGATGAGGAGGGGGCGTGGCCGCGCTCCGCCAATCAGGCGGCGCCTCGCGCGCTGCGGGGTATAAGATGGCGGCGGGTGAGCGGAGCGCGGCTCGTTCCGTCGCCAGGCCTGGCTCAGGCTTCGGCGGTTCATTGGTCTTAGTGTAGCTTTATGTTTGTTTATTGGGGTTTTGGTTTTTTTTTCCTTTTAACTCCTTTTTCTGGGTCGGGGCTCGCGGGAGCAGCCGGCGCCTGGGCGGGAGGAGGAGCCGGGGGCGGGCGGGGCTCCTCCCTCGGGGCGGCCTCGGCCCCGCGCAGCGCTGTTGGGCGCCGGTTGGGCGGCCCGGGGCCGTGCCCGCGGGAGGGGCGTTGAAAGGGAGCCGCTGAGGTAGGGACAGGCCCAGAGTGGGTACGAGTAAGCCCCTGACTGAGAGAGGGCCAGGTCAGGGAGCTGTGGAGGGGAAAGGCTGGTATTTGCCTTTGTGCTCTCAGGTGAGAGGAGGGCACGGTCCCTATGTCTCAGGGTTCTTTTTCAAAGAAGATATCTTCCTGTGGGCAGATCATCGGGCTGAAGGAACTGTTAGCCCATGATTGCTTCCTCGTGCTCCCTGTTCTCTCGTCAGGGAGCAGATCCCAGGGCAGTGCAGTGCTGCGGGCTGGTGAGAGCTGTGTGGCTGCGGGGAGTGGAGTGGGCAAGGCAGCCAGTCCATGAGCCTTGGCAGAACTCTGTTTCTCAGTAGCTTTGTCTTTTGATCTCATTATTTACTGAAGCTGTGCTAGAAACCCACATAAAGTATCCACCTTGTGCTGTGTCCAGCTCTGGGGGCCCCTAACATCAGAAGGACATGGGCCTGTTGGAGCGGGGCCAGAGGAGGCCATGGAGATGCTGGGAGGGCTGGAGCCCCTCTGCTGTGGGGACAGGCTGAGAGAGCTGGGGGGGTTCAGCCTGGAGAAGAAAAGGCTTGGGGGAGACCTTACTGTGGCCTTTCAGTACCTAAAGGCAGTTTCTAAGAAAGATGGGGACAGACTTTTTAGCAGGGCCTGCAGCAATTGGATAAGGGGTAGTGGTTTTAATCTAAAAGAGGGTAGATTCAGTTTAGGTACAAGGAAGAATTTTTTTTTTATGCTGAGGGTGGTGAGACACTGGCGCGGGTTGCCCAGAGAGGTGGTAGATGCCCCGTCCCTGGAACCATTCCAGGTCAGGTTGGATGGGGCTTTGAGCAACCTGATCTAGTTCAAGATGTGATCTAATTCAGGATGCTCATGGCAGGGGGTTGGGCTGGGTGACCCTTAGAGGTCCCTTACAACCCAAACTATTCTACGATTCTAAAGCGTGTATAAGTTTCCAAAGAGCCTTTCTTTGGCTGCCCCATGGAGAATGGCCCATCCAGGGCTGGTGCTTTTGCAGTTGGGCATGAGCTGGCTCCAGCATGGTCTGACCATACAAGCACCAGTGCTGGAACGAGGGATGGGGAGAGAGTGGCAGCAGACAGCCCTGCCTTGCATCAGTTTAAGACCCATTTAAACTGTTAAGGAGCATTACCCTGGGGTAAATCCTCAAACAGCCCCTGAATTCAGCACGCTTCTGTGGGGAATGGCAGGGGGCTCTGGGCTCGCTTGTGGAGTTACCAGAGTTCTGCTTCCAGAGCCAGTCGCTGTAGGGCTGAAAGAACAGTGTAGTTGCAGTTAGGTGAATTGTGAAGTTCACGGCAGTAAAGAAACCATTTTCTTGTCTGTAAACATCTCCCAATGTCCCTTTTGTAAGCCAGTTCCAGCAAAAAGGCTTAAAATGTTTGGTTCTAGTTCAGGTCCTTATTGGTTAGGAGCTAGATTATCAGACTGCTACAGTCTATAGGACTAAATCCACATTTAACTTATTTTTATCTGCCTTTTGTTTCTCTTTGAAGCACTTAAGTACTTGTAGCTAAATTGCAGAACTCCAGGCAAGTACTACCTAGCGAGGACTGCCTGTGACTCCCTGTGTTATATAGGTCCTTATATAGGTCCAACCTATATAGGTTTTGTATGTATGTAGGTGATTCCCGAGGTATTTTCTTTCTTCAGTGTGATTACAGCATTATTCTGGAAGTGCTGATTTTTATTATTTGGACAGAATGACAAGAGGAAGCAGCAGAACTGGGTTTTATTCCTGGAGTAGGTAACCCTCCCCGTTTTTGAAAGCAGTGAGTAGTCAAAGGTACAGAAAGACAAAAGGTATTGCGTTAAATCTGTTGGACAAAGAAGACAGGAAATACCTTTCCTTAGTCCAGATTGTCCTGCTGGGTGAGGGTCAAATGCAGGCCTTTCAAGTCAAAAGATTCGTGTTAGTTTAAGTCCTCACTAAGAGGAAAACAGGTTTTGTTTGTGAATACTTTTAAACTAGTGAATTTTACGGGAAGGTTCTTTATCTTTTGATCTTTCATTATAATACATGTTTTGTATACAAGTCTGTTAGTGACTAATACCTGCTGAATGTCCTCTTAGCTCCCTGACAGAGTTATTCTTCCGTTGCTCAGTTTTTCCTAACCCAAAAAAAGACTTTTTATTTGTTAAGTATCTTTGAAGGACGGAGGTGGGGGTTGGGAGATGGGGGGGATGTCTGTGAGGCTTTATTTAATACCTAAAGTGTGCTCTGTACTTTAAGGTCAGAAAAAATAATTTATGAGTACTGGTATCTGGTGTTACAGTGACTGATTTACAGCAGCTTTGGAGGAGATGGTACAGACTGCAGTGATGATTTGGGCTTGTATTATTCCTGCTTGATAAAGCCAAACAACCTGAGAACACTGAGGGAATGAGGGTCTGGTTGTTGTTAAGACCTAAAATGGTCAGGAGTCGAGGTAATGGAGACCAGGGAGTTAAAATTGTGCCTGCTGTACCTCAGCTAGCATTTTTGCTTTCCCTGTTATATTATTGTGTTTTTGGAAAAACAGACGAGTTTCTCTTATTTAAGATCTTGTCTTTTGCTGGCAGATTGGAGCTGACTCTTGCTGACTTCGGAAAGGGCTGATCAAAGGGCACCAGGGTCAGATGAACTTCAGAACAGGCTTCTAGAGCAGAAGGCGCGGGGTCACTGAGATACAGGAACCAACAGCAACATGGATGACCATTCCCTTCATGCCTTTGGGCCTAGTCTTTGCCATGAATTTAAACCTACTGTTCATGATAGAGTTCCCAGGGCCAAAAGGCTGTCGGATTCCGCAGAGCAGGTTCAGGCCCAGCACTCAGCTAAGAAACCTTGTGTGTTGAGTCATCACCGTAGCACTCCAGATCCATCAGAGAAACTGCTGCTGTGTTCCCCAGATTCTGCCTGCTTTCAAGGATCCTCTCATTTTCTGGATGATGTTGGCCATGATGACCTTGTTGCCAGTTCTGCGTCAAAATATGATGATGTAGCCATTTCTCTAGATACAACCAGATGTTTTGATGATAGCGAGCCAGATGACTCCTTGTTGGAACTGTCAGACAGTGAAGAAGGGAATTCTCCTTTCAATTACACTGAGGAAGAGATCCAGGAAATCTTGGCAGATAATTGTGTGGAATCTGAGTGGTACCTAACTAGAAAAAGCACTCTGAGCCAAAATGTAAACGGAGAGAGTGAAAAGGACGAGAGCAGCAGCTGCACTGGCGTATCAGTCATCAGCGAAGACGCAAGTGTGGCCTCAGAGATCACAGAGACACCAAATGAACTTCTGTGCAGAGACTGTTCTTCACCTGATTCTGAATGTTATCCTGGCCTTTTGAATGAAAGTGCTAGTTTGGACAAGAACTATCTGCAGTCATCCCAAGTAAATTGCATGTTGTTTGACCTTGACATTCCGGAGCTTCTGAGTCTTAGCCCAATTGATGCCGACTATGTAGATCACCCTCTGGAGGACGATTATTTGGAGGAAGCTGAAAGAGAAACTTCAGAAGAAATCATAATCGATTGTCTAGAGTATGATAGAATGGCTAGTAGCTGTGTTCCCAAAGAATCCTTGGAGGAGCTGATGTCTAACGGCCGGCAAAGCCTGGGTGTGGGTTGCCTGGGAGAGACTCCTTTTGCAAGCAGAGATGTGCCTGGCTCCTGTAGTGATCATGAGGAAAGCTCCATGCCCTCTTCTCACCCTGCCTGTGGCCAGAGGAGAGCTGATGAGAGTTTGGCACCGCTGTTACCAAGGTGTCCCACTCCCTCTTCCAGGTCCAGAAACCGAGAATTTTCTAAAGAAACAAAGAGCTGTTTTTCACGGAAATTAAACTTTGTAGAGGATGATGGAGGGCAGGAATCTTCAGCAGTTGAACAGCCATCAAACAGCATTAAAGTAAACACATCTTAATTCTTGTAACTAAAACATTTTTAATTCTATTCCTTTTGATTGGTACTTGTAGTAATGTCTATATGCACACAAGTCTGCATTTTTACACAGTAAGGGAAGGTTTTTCAAGCGGAGCAAAGTGTGATTTTCATATAACTGTATAAGCAAGACTTATGTGGAATAATTTTCTATTAGATATTAATCCCCTTTTTCTTTATCTTTCTAGTTAAGTGATACAGCTGTAGGCCAGATTGGGCAGGAAGAGACAACCAGTGGAAAGAAGCTTGGCAAAGTTATTCCTGTGCCACAGGAGGAGGAGGAGGAGGAAAGGTAGTTTCTTAGGAGTTTCTAAATGCCTTTGCACTGTGAAAAATGTCCCAGCAGTTTCCCAAACCAGTTCGGTTGGTTGTGTGCTGGCTTCCTTTTTTTTTATTTTTTTTTTTATTTCTTGAGCTGCACTGAAATAGTGGGAAAAGCACTTCATATTTTACATTGTAAGATACTGTAAGAGGGGGAAGAATATAGGACCGGTCCAAATGGGAAAGGAGGTTGCTAAGGCAGCGCTGGGCAGTGGTCTGCAGGGCAGACAGATGTTTGTGCTGGCGTGGCTCAGTGGCTGCTCTCCTGGAGTGGTTTCCGGCAGATGGCAGCAGCAGAGCAGCTCCGGGCACTGCGCAGGGATGGTTGTCTTCTGCTCTCTGGTGCTACTGGGCCTGGAGTTGTCAGTTCGGTTCCTCTTCCCCGTGGCTGCTGCAGACCTGCTGCACTCAGGTGGTCTGTGCGTTGCCGTTCCCAGTGTGGCCTTGAGTAGCATGAAAAATCTGCGGCTTTTGAGGGCTTGCTGCAGGTTCTTGGCTTGTTAATCAGGACAGTGACTTGCTGGTTCACTCAGCTGACGCTCCTCCTTTGCTCTCAGTATGTTATCCTTGCAGCTTTATTCGAATAAATAGGTTTATTTTTGCAATCATAGAAAAGTGCTGCAAGAAGTTCATGTCTCTAATAGTTCTACAGGACACTTTGTCCCCTCTGTCGTCTGTAACCTAATTTGACAAATTGTCTAAAAAAAATAAAAATTAATGCTGGCTTTTATTTTAAAGCCTGAAACAACGGACATGCATTTCAGAAGCACAGCTTGAGCAAAAGAAACATTTATATCCAGAGTGTGCATGCCTATATGAAGAAAACTGTATCTCCTACACCAGGCAACTCCCAGATGGGATGGGGTAAGGCCGTCCTGGTGGGGAGGGCAGAGCGCAGGACAGATATCCTGCAGGAGGCCTGGCGTGCTCGACTTGTATTCTTTGGCGTTTTGAACATACTTGTTTTTCAGAGGGAAGTAAAAAGTGCCTGCTACACTTGCTAGTACTGCCATGCACAGAATTCCTGTACAGCAATCAGTCTTGTTCCAGCACTGGTTCGGATGAGTTTCATAGTTTGGGATACCTCGGATGCAGGTGTTTGCTGTGGTGAATCAGGGATGCTCCCAAAAGTGGCCCACATTACCTGGGAAGAGCAGAGCTGAGCTCTGGTTTGTTGTGTTGGGAGGTAACTTGTTCAGTTTATAACTATGAACCCAGACTCAGGGAATCTTTAGCTTAAGTGCTGAGATTTGGGTTTACTATTGACACCTTCTACACATTGCCTCTCTCGATGGTGTCATCTGAGGGCTATCAACTGAGGTTTAAAGGAAGATGTCTGTAAAGAGCAGGTATGGATGTCAGCTGCAGAGCAGAATCTGATGGGTTGATGGGTAGAACTGCGCTGTTCTGAAGGGCAAAGAGTGTTCTGGTAGCTTCCAGAGATGGCCTCCCACTGTGGTTACACTGAGTGTTCATGGGTGCAATAATTGTCATTTCTTGAGAGTTATAAGAAACTGACAGTTTTGTGGCTCATTGCATGGAGCCTGCACTTATCTGGGCAGCACAAACAGCTGCATAGCCACAGGGCTGCTTTCCAGCGTATGAATACAGCATAAGTAATGCAGAGGGGACTACGCAAGGAAAGCTAAAATGGCCTGTTTTCTCTTCCTTTCAAATTAAAAATGCAAGACGTATGTTCTGAGTCACAGAAAATCAGGCAGGAGCTCCAAATGAACAAGGCTGGTGAACGAAATAGAGATCTGTTTTGCTGGGGAAGAACATTGTCTGTGATGCACACAATTTGATTTTCTTATTAGTGCAAACCTCTCTTATTCCAAATAGCTGTAGGCTTGGAATTCAGCCCGACAGACAGCGTGGGCTTTCCCAGTTGTCACAGAAAAACCTTCTCAGTGGGCTGACTTTGACCCTGTATGGTACTTCAGTACACCTGGATCTGCAGCAATGTCTTGTGTATCATTTGTGTAGGAGACGTGATAATGCAGAATGATCCCAAGAAATTCCTAAACAAAAATTAGCAGGTTTCAGAGCCAGCAAGGGAGTTCCCTTTGGGAAGCAGTAACTAATATATTGCTGCTACAAATCTTCAGCTCTGTTTTGTATTGCAAATCTCCTGGCATTTGTCTTATGGTAGTGTTCGACTTTGCTATCCTCCCTTCTACATAATCTGTCTGTTCTTCCTTGGATCCTGTCTCTTGCTCCTTGCTCATGTGTTGTCTGGGTGAATTACAGGCTGGCTACAGCAAAGGTTTTGTGTTTTCACTTACCTGCATGGTAACAACTTTCTTGGAAGAAATCCTTTTGTATTCTGAGTAAACTTTTCACATCTAGCCGTCTCGAGTTGAGAGGTAACCTGTGGTTCTAGTTGTTCTTTCTCCATTCTAGTTTCTAGAGGATATTCAATCTGAATAGATAAATTTATTTGCAGCTTCCCATAGGAATCTAAATGCTGCTGAGGCGGTGTTGTAGCAGATGTAAAAATGAGATGCGATTTGAACATCTGCTTGGAAATGGGTGGCTGAAACTGATAATTGACCACAAAAGATTTCTGCCAGCTGACCATTTGTTGGCATTCACACTTCATTATTGCCCTTTATCCCACAGCAAATAGAATCATATCCTTCTTGATGAGATCCTCCTCGGCAATTCTGGTTGGCTCTATATCAGCCTACAAAAGTAATAAGGCTCCTACTTTTGTAACTGTGACTCTTGGCACTGAATGTTAGCACTCCACTGCTTAGTCTTGACCTCAGCAATGTAGGTAGCTGGATAGGCCTATTTTTAAATGGGCAGGGGAAGAACAAACTTAACAGAAAAAGCATTTGCCTCTCTAAACATAGCCGCCTTCTCTTGGTTTCCACCCAAACATCTGTACTTCAGGAGATCTGCTTTCACAGGTCATTAACATAGCAGTTGTTCACGTGGGGTAGTGCTTGCACCACCTGCTGCCGAGACAAGTATTCTCATGTTATTTGGAGCGGGATGTCTCGCGGCAGAGTCACGCACCCCTGGGTACCTGGGAGGCTGAGCTAGCTCCTGTCTGACCTCCAACCGTGGCTTTCTCTGAGTTCTTGAGGCTTAGTTTGGTTGGTAGAGGTTTCTGGTGCTTAGCAATTTTATCAGACTTCTTACGACCTGGGAGAAACCTGATAAATTATTTTCTTGGTTACCTCTTGAATCAAAGGGAGAGGAGGAGGAGGAAATACCTTATAAAGAGTCACAGACCATCTGGTCTTACTGTAATAAAAAAGATCAGTATCTTTAAAAAACAGACACAGGTTTAAGGTGATGGAAAGGGAGAATAGTGTAAGGGAACATATGGAGAAACAAATCTGTGAAATACAAATGAATGCTGTGCTAGCAGCCTCTGCCTTGAAAGAGTCTGATCTGTTGATTGGTACTGAGCAGGCTGAGGAAAAGACTTAATTCTTGAAACAGTTCTTACCTGCCCAGACTCCTTTTGCTTGAATGGAAAGCATGCAGGGAAGGTGCAGGACTTGGGCTGTGCTGACATAAAGGGGGAATTTATGGCTGAGCCTAGGAGCGAGATTTCACTTCAAAGCAAATGAAATCCACCTACAAACCCTAAATTTTAAGAGGGATGTGAGCGGGGGTTTGGAGGAGGGGATGGGGTAGGAACTGATAAAGCAGATTGCAGGGAGGCTTGTGCAAGGCGGGTGTTGGGAGCTGTTAGCTGGTCTCAGCAGTCTGATACTCCCTGGTCTACACCACTGGTCCAGGGGCTTCTCTAGTGGCAAACCACGTGGCTTCGGTTTGCAGGTACTTTTGTTGAGATAACCAAAGCTCCTGGTTTCTAAATGAGAGCGGAACTTGCCTGAAAATCTCGTCCTAAATCTGTAGTTTGGTCTCAACTGTTGTGGAAGGATGGGGGATGGCCCATGGCCGAGGAGAAGGAAATCAAAATGTTTTAAGTTCTGTTCCATGGCAGTTCACTTTATCTAGGTTGTCATTGTCCCCTTTCCTTGTGTAATGGCCGTAAGGATTCTTACTCTGAGTCTTGGGTTAGATAGTGCAGCACTGTGGTAATAGCTCTCCCCAAATACTTGATGGGGTTAGTTTGCCCCTGCGACTTGCAGAGGAGCTCAGACCTCTTACTGGCGGGAAGTGCTCACGACTCGTGGTGGTAGTTTGCACAACTTCTTCTCTTCCCTCAGGTGCGGGCGTGAAAGGGGCACCCCAGGCAGTAGGAGATGACTCCCTTGTTCCTGTGACCCATTTTGACTGTGAATCAGAATGGCCAAGGAGGGGGACTTTATATAGAAAAGCTGAGAATTTCTGAAAAGTTGTGATTTCTTCTAGTCACACACACATCTTCCATCAGCTTATTGCAGACAGTATGGACTGTTTGGGAGTGTCTCCTTTCTTCCTAAACAATGCAGCCTGAAAACATGGATTTTTCAAGAACGCTTCTGAAATCTCTTCTAGGAGTATCTTTTTTTGACAAGAAGTTATTCCTTTGGGTAAATAAAAGCTGATACTGCAGTCTATGAAGGAGACCTGGATTTGCTCAAGAGACACTATGTTCCCTGGAAAGGAAGTGTTACACAGAGCTGTGATTCACATTAATCACATGACTGCAGTGGCAGGATGGAAAAACCTTTGAGTTTCGACTGGGCAAGGACACACGCTGCTCTTTGCTGAGAGCACCTTGAAACAGTGGACTTCAGCAAGGGCAATATTCCAAGGAAGTTGCCTTTCACTGAGCTGTAGTACCTATTCTGAGCGAGCAGAAGGGCAGATGCTACAGCAAGGTTGGAGTTACTGGTTCTTTTGTATTTTGTGACGTGAATTCAAGGATTTTTGCATTCTGCTGAACCATCTCTTGCCAAGGATTTGCTGTGCGAGGCCTTCAGATCTGCACTTTTGAATAGAGGGGCTTGTTCTGTGTATGCAGATAGCACTGGCTGTATGATCAGTAGTATTGGAGCGCTCGAGTAATGACTAAAAGGTTGGTGCTCTCTGTCCCACGGAACCCGGACTTAGAAAGACCTCTGGGGAGCAGCCTGTGTGATCCAGCCACAACGTAGCTTTCCTGAACTTTAAGATAAATACAGAGTGTAACACGGGTGTCTCTCCCCAGCTGAACAAGCTGCTTTGCTGGCTTGAGACCTCTCTGGTCACTGGCTGCTCTTGGTGAGCAACTGTTGTAGAAACGAAACTCTGTGTTGTGGATGTGGTAAACAGATGCTCCTAGATGTGACAAACTAGATGATCCGAAAGGTTCCTTCCAATCTAGGCAATTATACAGTTCTTTCTCCAAACCAACTGTATTGATAGTGTTTTTGCAGGAGGGACCCTTGTGGCTGTTTGTTCAGGTGGATCTGCAGTTTGTAAATGCAGTTTCCCGAGTTATGCTGATGCCTGTGCACAAATAAGAAAAAAAAATAAGACACTGGAGTCGGCTTTTTTCAAAATGCAGATGGGGCAGAGCAGGTTCTAATGATGTGGAAAAGCTTTGTGACACTCTGAGGCCTGGAGATAACCAAGCTCATTGAAATGTAATTTGTTTTTTAATCTTGCTCCAATAAGGCTGCTTAAAGTTTGTGAGGTTTTGTCTTGTTATTTCAGAATGTGCTTAGATGTAGCAAATGAGAACATTTAATGTGTGTACAGCACTTGGTGAGGAAAATTTACCTCTTGTTTGAACTGCTGCGTAGTGGAGCCCTCAGCCTTCTCTGCTGGGCCAGGGAGAAAGAACTTTGCAAAGAAGGTAATAAAGCACAAGGCGGTGTTCCTGAAAGGACAGTCTTTAAACTTTCATATTGTTACTTACCAAGGTGCAGCCTTAGAGTGTGGTTTCCCTTTTAAAACCTCGTAACAAGAAAATGAGGTACCAGCTGCAAGCCCCAAGGAACGGGGAAGGCATTTTCAGAGAAGATGCTGTTCAAGCCTCTCACACATATGCTTCTCTTGTGTTTAACTATTTTACTTTTGCAGAAATCACCCAATGTCCAACAAGAAACCTACCCAAAAGTACAGCCTCACACAGTGGGTGAGCAAGAAGTTGGCCAAACACCACCATTTCCAGAGCATCCCTGACCACTTCCAACGCAGCCCCGTGACAGCCTTTTCTAATGTCTGATTTTGCTGCTGAGGGACTGTGCTGGTTCTTATTCTGCATTTAGAGTTCTTCTTAATTGTTCTGGGTTTGAGTGGTTTGTATTTTTGTAAGTTGTTTTATGATCTGTTTTTAATAAGGCCAATG
Source organism: Chroicocephalus ridibundus (assembly GCF_963924245.1). Lineage (NCBI taxonomy): Eukaryota > Metazoa > Chordata > Aves > Charadriiformes > Laridae > Chroicocephalus > Chroicocephalus ridibundus. The sequence goes on along the minus strand of NC_086302.1, from coordinate 1,113,099 downwards.
GAAGTTTCTGTGTTTTAGAAACATTTGGAACTGTTTTTGAAGTGCAATTTCAATGTGATCTGTTCCTGTATAGGTAACTCCTGTGTTTAGCATCCTGTTTTGTTATGCTTTGAACTGAAAACAACCTCCTCACAGAGCAGGTAACAAATGTAGTTGGTGTTCAAGAGGCAAGGTTGCACGTTGGGTGTGAGGACATAATAGTTCAATGACGGAATCTGGAAAATGGGCTTTGAAGTGGGAAAACTTTTCTTTAAAGCTTGGTCCTAAACCTTGGTGTTAAATCTCCTACAGTGATTGGGCTCCCTTTGAATAACATTAAGGTTTTAAATTGTAAAAACAGCTTATGGCTGCTGTCCGCCTGCATTTGGCAAAGACAAAGTTGTATTAGTTTACTGTAAACTCAGGAGCAGCGGTTGATTTCCCTGGTTTGGGTATGTCTTGTCTTGTGCTGTTGTTCTTTCGGTCCCTGAAAAGTTTGCTGCCTCCTTTGGTTGGTTTTACTTCTGGTTTCATTTGTAACTTCTGTTGTGAAAATGTTTCATGAGATTTGCACTTCTGTTTATAAAAATTTTGCACCTGTTAGATGTAGTTTTCTTTCCTGTTGTGAGTGGAGAGGCTCTCCCCTTTCACTTGCCTGCTTTCTGGAGTGCCCAGAGGAATGTGACCTCATGTTCATTTAAGCCACACAGTCCGAGAGCAACTGCTGGTCTCTGTGCCGCCTCCATCTCCTTCCCTAACAGAGCGTAGAAACTCCAGCACATTTGGAGGATTTGTAAAATTGAGAGATAGGTTGATCTTCTGCAAAAACGCTCTTTCCAGGGATGCTTGCAGGATGTGCACAGGCCTTTAGGCGTTGAACTCTTTAGGCGTTTAGAGGTGGATTTCAGAGAGCAAATTAGGCTCATTCATGGAGGAAACCGTACTATATTTTTAGTATAGTAATTTGAATTTTTGGTGACACTGTGATTTTTAAAGAAATAAAATTTAGGCATAGTACTAATGTTTTTCAATAATGTGGTTCATGTATTTTATTATTTTGCTCTTCCATAGCACCTTTCAAATCCAGAGCAGGACAGGAGGAAGCGGCTTTAAAAGCGGGCAAAGTTTGTCACTGTCCTAGATGTGCAGTGACTGAGGCGCAGAGAATCGAAGTAATTTGTCCAAAGGATAAGCAGTGAAGCTTGGAACAGAGCCTGGTATTGCCTGACTGCACTAACTCCTAGATAATACCACCTCCATTAACAAAGTAATCCATATACAGCAGGGATGTCTTTTTTTTTTTTTTTTCTGATGGGTTGTACAGGCCTGGGTGGTGCATGCCCACTGTTAGGGCTTTGTGTCAATAATTGATCTTCTCCAGTTAATAACGTGTTCTTAATGCCAGCACAGCCTCTCAGGTGACTCTTGCCACTATAAATTTTGCTCGTGGAGAGCCTTGCATAGAAAGAGGAGGTACCATCCCCTGGCGGCCGTGGACTGGGTAGCGTGGGGGTTATTCGCATGTGGTGCTGTTGTCTTTTAAACCAGTGAATCCCACGTATTAAACTGAAGAGAGTTATCTGAAAAAGGAATAATTTACTTGTGGTCCTGAGGGCAGTTTCATGTGCTGGCCAGGTGGTGCCATATCTGTAAAGTCCACCTCCTCCTAACACACATAATAAAGGCAAGAAGAAGATTTGCTTCAAATCGCCTTGTTCCAGGCATTTTGAGAAGGCAAGAGGCATAGCAGGAGTCTGTCTGCAGAGCCCATTGCCCCCCCTCCCCTTGCAAAAGCAGACTCGCTTGCCTGCTGGAGGGTTTATCTGATATTAAACTGCTAACAGAGTGGCTCTTTGAAGGCCCAGAAGTAATGCAGGCCTGGCGGCAGCTGTTGCACTCACATACTGCTGGGATAGCGAAGCTCTGTCTCAACCGGTGATCGATGGCCGCTGCTGATCGAAGATGATACAACGCAGCAGTCACGGAGCGGCAGGAGGACCACAGGCAATCTGCTCCCTTTGCTGTGCACACTGAGGTGTTGCCTTGTATCCATTCAGAGATTTCCGTGCTAGCTGTCTTGATTTTGTTATATATCTCTTTATGAGATTAAGCGATGCGTAGCAGTCAGGATGTTATTTATATTAGCCTTCCCTTAAAGCAGGCATTCTGTTGCCAGTTCAGCCACGCTGAGAAAATGAAATTATTCTGAAGAGGCAGCACCTTACCGTGACAGGATGCTGGTGTCTGTACGTGTGCTGTGTCTCAGACCAGCTTCCCTGGGCTGGAGGACCTCAGGCGGCCGTGGGTGCCGCCTCCTGAATGTAACGTGTGTTTTGTCCCTTGTGAATGTAAATCTCTCATGTGAATGAACACTGCCATGGAGCTCTGCACTTCGTAATGGGTTTAGGCTTCTGGGCAGCCTTATTGCTGAAGATTTCATTCTTTGACATTGCAACCGTGATTCATGTATGCTGAATGGAAGAGATGCTGCAAGGGGAGGAAGAGACAGTGTGTTAAGCCTTCGTGGAAGGACATTCTGCATGTTTGCTGCTGGAGTGTAGCCAAGGGCTCTGTTTATGGTTTTTGCTGTAGTAGAATCCAGCAACATCAGATAAGAATGGAAGAGACTGTTTTGTGCAGGCCCTGCGTGAGCTCTGTGATGAAATGTCTGGCAATTAAAAATTTAATAATGTTCGTCAGTGTATTGCACTCTAACAGCAGCAGCAATGAGACTGAAATCAAACTACCGTGTGGCTTTTTCTGCCGTCCTCTCAAAAGCTAACCAGCGCTTCCCTGCTTTTGTCCTGTAAGGTAATTCTAAATGGGAGGAAGAAATTATGTCCTGAAACGTAAAACAGTAGTGGAAGCTGATGATAGCTCCCTTTAATTTGAGAGGACGTCTAGTACTATGCTGGCTGCATCCTCCGCAAAACAGGTCTGGGTGGCATAAATAGGTTATATTTAGCAGTTGGTGGCACTAAAAGTGTGGGGGTTTTTGTCAGTTAAAAAGGACAGCGATGTGTTGGAAAGTGTCAAATGGCATCGTGGGGCTATGTCATTATTGCCACTCAGTGACTCCGCATCCACTGTGTTCAGATTGCAAGGAAAAAGGTGGCTTTTCTGGCTGCCAACTTTGCTGACTCCATCTGGGATCTAAAATTCAAGCTGTGTCTTTCCTGGCTCTGTCGCTAATAATAAAGATTCTTCATTTGGAACTTGGTTAAACAAAATTGATGCTGATGCACGAGCTGAAAGAGAATCCAGCTCGCTTTCCTTGAGACGTGTGGGCTAAAGCACTAACAAGTAGGAACATAATCATTTTAATCTATAAGGTCATCAGACGATTTAATAGACACCAGATTTGTAGAGGAAACAGAAGATATTTTAGCATAACAAGCGTGTTGATCATACAGCTTTTTAACAAATGCTAGAAAGCTGATTGAATTTGGTCAGCGAGGCTTCTGCTTCCAGGCTAGCCAGTAATAGCTCATTACATGTTGTTAGGAAGCTTTTCTGCAAATCTGGGGAAATTACATTTGGTACAACATATGGTATAATCTTCAACTCTCTCCTTGGGAAGTGAAGTCTGACTACTCAGTCAATGAATTGCCATATTTTTATCAGCAAAATGGATGTGCAGCTGTGACATACGCTTTTGAGTGATGTAACCTTTAATGTCTTTGGCAAATACTGGCATTAGCAGTCTGTTCCTCTCCATTTACATCTCCTCCAGAAAGTCATTACCAGCTGAGATTATACTAACACTTTCTGTCGTGTAGGTGTTTCCTCCTCTGATGCTATTGAACTGTCAGGGAATAAGATGCCTAATGTTCTCATTTTCCTCCGAGGAGACAGAGAACAGAGCTTGTGTTGCTGCTTGTTGTACCGAGGGAGGTGGTGAGAAGTGTATGGCGCTGTGTGTTGTGAATTGGAGGGACACGCTGTGCAGGATTGTTTGCTCCACACCGCCTCCTGCGGCTCCGTTTTACTAAACTCGTGGGGGAGGAATATATTGGCTAAATTGTACTTGTAGGCATAATATTACAGTGCTTGAAAGGATGAAGGCGAGTGGTGCTTAACTTCAAACATGCGCTGCGTATATTGGCAAAGGGTTCTGTTTTCCGCTTCTTGCTCCGTATCGTGCCTGTAGTCTCTGCTCAGTTGAGGCTTGGAAATCCAGGGGATTAGTCCTCAGAGGCTGCGCGGCATCGGCAGAGCCGGCTGGAGGGCTGCTTTGCTTTTGAGATCAACAGGGAATCGGCTCTTGCAGGGCGCTCCGTGATCCCTGTCGTGCCAGCCCGCTCCCACTTGCTGCTTTTTAGTATTCATTGAATCCTCCCTTTCCTTAGCTCCTGCTTCCAACAACCAGGCAAAACCAGCAGTCAGGCAAAAACACGTGGGGAGATGTGGGCGGCCTTTCGGGTGCATTCGTCTGTGGCCCAACGTGAGTTTCCTCAGCGCTGTCTTGGGTTTTTTTCTTGATCTCTTCCCTTTATTGACTGTGAAACACCTCAGGAGTCTCTTTTGGCAGCTGTCGATGGGAATGAGGCATCTCTTCTAAAGGTGGGCTTAGGCTTGAAGTCACACAGGCCCAGAGCGTTAATGGTTTCTGACTCTCATGGGTTACAGTGCAAGCTGCTACTGAGAGCGCAGTTAAAGCTTTGATAGTTATGGCCCTCAGAAAATTAGGATCTTAAGTAACTTTCTTCTCTTACAATGGGAAACACCTTTTCCTAAAGCGTGGCCTTATTACATCACTTCAATTCCTTGTTGCTGAAAACGTTCCCTTTAAGAGAATCGCTTGAATTGGGTGGCTTGGAGTCCCTCTCTGGTGAGTTGAGTTGCTGCCAGCCTACATTTGTTTCTTCTCACTAATAGCATTATTACCTTGCATTTAAAGCCTGCAGTTATCGAACATAATGATAACCCTCTTACCTCCTGCCACATTATGGTGTGAATATTTAACTCTGCGCAATCACTGATGCTTTACATTTTAATTCTTTTCTACCAAACAAAGACTGAGCACGTCTCTATTAGGAAAGAAATAGTTTAAACCTGTCACTAGGGAACAAGAAGAGTTACTGTAAAAGAGGGGATATGATCCGAACTCCCAGGGATAACTGGCTTTAAAAACAGACACGCAACCCCCCACCCCCCAAACCTGCCAAATTTCCCGGCTGAATTTCTTCCCTAACAGCCTTCTGAGGGCTGCTTGCTTGGCTGTCTGCTCGAGGATTATGAGAGAGCATCTCCCTTATCGCTTTGCACATGCTGTACCATCTGTCCTAAATCACCCTTTATAGGGGTATGGATTCCAAATGACATTTCTTTCTTAGGAGATAACAGGCATGTCTGAAGAATCTCGCTAGGTATGGCCATAGTGCTATTTATATGCAATGGTTTTTTTCCCTTGTCCCGCAGCCAGAGCGAACTCTGAACCTTTCTGGTTTTCTACACCCAGACACTGAGAAAACATTTTATGCTGTAGTCCCTGGGAAACAGAGAAAATCTCCCTGTTCTGTTGTGTGTGTTCTGCTCGAAGCAGACAAAGATGAAATATTACTAAATTCAGACATTACAAGGACACAAGAGCTGCCTTTAATATTTTATTGTACATTATAAAATGTTTATTGCTCTGTCTGTATCAGAGGTGCTGACCTCTCCCTCTTGGTGATGGAGGAGTATGTTCTGGCAAAGGATCCACTGAAGAGACCTTAGGGGTTGGCCTGCCTTCTGCAGCTGGCACGAGGGAAGTCCTCGCTTGTTCGCCAGCACATCTGCAAGCAGACTTCCTAATGCCTTTCTTCCAAATCAACTATTTTGGAAAGGCTGGTGACAGTGGAAGAGGAGAGATGGCTGAACTCGGTTACTGCCAGCCTGTTTCTTTGCAGGGACTTTTAAACCAGGCTCATCTGAGCGCAGGTTTGTTGTAACGAGATTCCAACCCTACTCAGGCCAACCCGCCTTGGTATTTGATGGAACAAGTAGGATCTTGCCTCATCCCCTAGTGCATATGGAGTGGTCTTGTGGAGTAATTAAATAAATACAGATACCCCATGACACACTACAAAGAGTTAAATCTTTTCTGTGTGATGGACTTGCATTTACCAGCTTCCAGAGCACCAGCAATCCCAGGGATCCTGTCAGCTTACAAACATCAAGCACTTAATAAGAGAGAGGGGAACCCCCACCCCTTTTCCATTCATCGTCACCCTTTTTACGGAGGACTGCCTGCAGCAGATACCTGACATTACAGCGTCACAAAAATAGTGCAGACGGGACACGTAAGGAGAACCCGACCTTCCCACAGGAACCCTACTAAAAGAAGCAATTTAAGAACTTAAGCCCTCAGAAAAAGGTCCCTTAGGCAAGAGCCTTTCGCAATAAATAGCAATTGCCGCTGGTGACCTTGCATAGCAACCGGTATCGTGAGTTTTTTTTTCTTTTTTCTTTTTTTGCTGACTGGCTACATTTTTATGGACCTTTTATCACACTGGTGGTGGACACAGGCCCAGCTGAAAATACCGTGAGGAAAATGGTTGAAATTATCCTGGAAGCTAAATAACGGCTTCTGGTGTCCCCTCATATTGGTCTGTGCCTCAGTGTTTGGCGTGCCCCGATTATCTGAGATGAAGAGCACCAGTGTGAGACAGGAGAGACACCAATGGTGGAGACGTGCTGCAGCCTAACTGGAGAACAACCAGGGAAGTTCTCCCAGTGGGATTGGAAACTGGGGTATGCCTTTTTTTTTCCTTGTTTTTTTCTTTTTTTGTTTTGTTTTGTTTTGTTTTAAAAACCCACCTGCAAGACGTGTTACACAACACACATCAATGGAACAAAGCAAGCCGGGAGCACACAGCAGCCAAAATCTGGTTGCTAGTCGTGTCTGTGATGAGCTTTTCTCCTTTCTAGCTCGGAGCGGAGTGACAGTGACTGATGCCTGAGCTCACCTTAATACTGTCAAGATGTAGTGACAGTGAGACAAAATAAAGATACAACAAAACTTTGCACATTTCCAAGGACAGGAAAACTGTTCCAGAAGACGGAGTGTGAGGGTGGAGAGGAGTGCGTGAGAAGTTGCTCCAGCTCAGGTGATTCGTGAGTCCAGAACAGGATCACCGGCAGCAGCTCTCTCACTGATGCTTTTCCATCTTAATTGTTTGGGTTTCAGGGTTTTTTTGCAGGATTTTTCTTTCTGGCTAGATGTTTTGCAGAACACGGACAAGGAGGTGTGAATGCCAGTGAGTGACAATCACTAGGTCTCTTTCCAAATTGCTCCAACAATATTTCACCTCCCAAGTCATCAAGGCTCAGAGGCAGAAAGTGAGAGTGAGGAATGGAGTCCATCTATCAGATGGCAGGCTGTCACGCTTCAATGATATTCACTGAGGGCTTGTTTTTGGGGAACTAGAAGAGAAGAGGAGACAAAGGAAGAAAGGATGGATAGAAATCGCTAGAGAGGAAAAAAAAAACCCCACATCAGAGATGAGTGCAGTGTGCTGGTCAGTTTTTGTTTTTGTAAAAGTTCTTGTTCCCGTCCCCTCAGGATAATGCAAAAGGGCCAGAGTTGAGGCTTTAGGGTTGCATGGTTCGTCACCGACTGCTTCTGAATGAGCAGGAATTAGTGAGCTATTTCAAATAATAAGTAAACGTGAAGTGGTGGGGAAGTGCCAGAGTGCAAGTAGTGAACAGAAACACGAGGAAGTTAAATTAATTGAAATAAGTTGGTATAAATTATAGGCTTGAGTCTGCTTACATTATGGATATGGCATACCTTTAACATCATGTGTATTACCAGCCATGTTCCTGTTGATCAGCTCTTCAGTTCATTGCAAGAATAATGTTCCCTTTACCATATGCCACCTAAGGGCTGCTGTGGGGGAAAGGACCCAAGCAGCTCAGGGACTGCAGAATTGCTCAGTGCATTTTTCTTCCAGAGATGCTCAGATATTTCAGAAATACGGATTAAAATCTGTTTTGCTGATGGAGGTGCAGGCTAATCCAGAGGTGGGCGTGAAGTGCTGGTGTCCTGATGCATCTGGGAGGCTCAGCCCAGTAACGAAGCCGTGGTACTGGCCTGCGTGGATGTGAAGGGGTGTTCCCTGTCTGCATCGCAGCTGGAGGGAGGAGGCTGGAGTGAGGATGTTTAACAGAGGCTGCTATTTGGGTAATTTCGCTGAAGCCCAGCTGGAAGTTGATTGTCTGCCCCGTCCCCCACTGCGTGCCAGCAGCAGCTCACCTTGCTGCGCAGGAGCCCTCCGCTCTGGTGCTCGGGAGTGCTGTTCTCCGAGGCGCTCTTCGCTTTCTCCTTGCTGTTATTTGGCTCGTTATCTTTGATGATATCGTACTGTCTGCAAAACAGGGCGATCACCCCTAACAGGAAAAAGCATTAGCGATCACACAAATGAGCTCAGCCCCCGGAGCCTGCAGAGATCAGAGATCCCTCGCTTACCAGCCGGCTTTGTGCCTTCTGGTAGAGATCTCAGCAGCAGTCACAATTGCTCCAAAGGATCGTTTTCTAACACAGCTAGTCAGCCCTACGGCTGTTTCCTTCTCGCCTAATTCCATGCTAAACTAGTTAGACAGAGGAACAGATTAATTACATTCCGACTTCCCTGTCATTAAATGGGACAAGTGTTTTGCGCCCTGCGTTTGGATAGCTATCAACACTAACAGTGCGGTTGAACGGGATCTTTGCTTTGCAAACGCAGGAGCTCCTGGAATTTCTGGTTAATGAAAATGTGTCCTCTGATCTTTCTTCTCTGGGGTGAAGAGAAGGAGCTGGAGCTGGCAGATGAGAGGCAGGTACCGTACCTGCCTGCGCGTGATATAAGCCAGGGCCTTTTGAGCAGCAGGACAACATCTGCAAATATGCAACAGTGACGGCAGCAAAAGCTGCCGGTGGAAATTTCCTCCCACACACGCAGGCACATGAAGAGAAAAGCAGGGGCAGCCATGACACATAAGAAGACTGCAAATGTCTTTCTCGGAACCTTTTATGTGACATTTTGACCAAATAACTTCTCTGCCTGCGGGTTCCAAACCCGTAAGTTAAGTAGACCCAGGCAGATGCTGCTTCTCCCTTACTGAAAAATATTCCAGCTCCCCTAATAGTGAAACATACGTAAAGCTTTCACCAGATCATCACAAACTGCTTTATAAAGTGAGGTGTTATGTTGTTGTTATGGCAGCTGCCCCCAGGTGTTACTGATAAACACGGTGGTCCAAATTCTTTCTTGCGTATGTGAACAAATGGCTGATCCTGGGAGAATAGGTTAACATCTGCCACAGTCACACCTTCTGTGATTTCTGATGGTAGAACTGAGGCCCAGAGAAGCGAAGTGCTGTGAGCAATAGCAGAAAGATGGACCCAAGAGCTTGGGTCTTGTCTCAGTTCAGAGCCCTGGGCACAGACCGGCTCCAGCTCACATCTGCTAAAACAGCGTCATACATTCAGGTTATGGCCAGGCCAGGTTAAGAGCTGGAAAGAGGTTTCTGTATATTGAGACCGTGTAAAGAACCCACTAGACGTAGAGAGATTTTCCCCTCACCCACTTTCCTTTTTAAATATAAGTCATCTGTCTAGAAGGGAAATTGTGGTATTAGCAAATTCTTTGTTCCAATGCTGATCTGAGTTTCAGATTATAATACAGTGGGAGATGAATCAGTTGTTCAGTCGCTTTGTGTAATTATTCATGATTGTTTTTACTGGCAGAGCATTTAAATTTGAATGTGCGCAACTAAAACTTGGCATAAATGCTGAAAAGAGCATGGACCAGAGGTTTTGGAAACCTTTTAATTTAGATTAGGCTTTCATTTGGTTATCATCTTTAGCAGTAATTTCTGTCCAGTCTCTGGAAATGCAAATAAAGCATGGTAAACGTAGGACTTTACAGGGTGAAAAGATGTTATACGTGGATCTGATTCTGTGTCACCTGGATTCGGTTGTAAGAAACCTTGCAGAACTGTACAGGACACAGTCAATCCCTCCATCCCCCTCTTTTGTGACCCGTCTCAGATCAGTGACTGGTTTCTTCTTCACAAGTCTCCCTGGACGTCTCTCATCTCAGCAGAATCTAGTATAAATGGGCCAAATCCTCTGATGGAGTAAACTGGTGAAACTACATGTTGTGAAAGTCATCAGCTGCTCAGTGCTACGGTGGTGGCTTTCTCTTCTGACCAAGAAGGATTCTCTGTGCGACTGTTTACACGCTCTGTGTGTGGCAAAGTGGTTTGCCTGGGACAAGAGGACTAAATACCGAGTGGCAAAGGTTGTCTTTTGTGGGTCATAGATTTACCACAGTGCTAATGTCCCTTCCTGCCAGTTTCCTTGGGTCACCTGAACTGTTCCCCCTGGGGCGACGTGCTCTGTGACTCGCAGGGAGCAAATGTTTCATTAATGTTTTACGTTGCAGCAGGAGCAGCAGCTGACTGGCAGCCAGGGGATGCTGGGGCTTGAAATAGAAAACAAACATGTGCAAACTTTATTTCCCATTAACTCATGCATGTAGTTTCCAAACTGAACAAGCTGAAGGGCTGGCTGTAGCCACTTCAGACATGCTAAGCTGATGGAGCGGGAGTCAGAGGCATTTTCCTCTCCCTGTTTGCCAGCTTAAAACACGTGAGCGAGGTCTGTCCTAGGTGCAGTTTGCTGTAAACTGTATGAAATGTGGTCTCAGACTCATGTCAGGAAACTCTTGGTTCTCTTTGGAAATTTAATTTCTATATTTGTCCATCTTACAAAAGTCACAGTGAGGGATCTTCATATTGAAGGAGCACATTCGTCTGATGCTCTGTTAGAGACTGTGTTAATGTATGTGCCTAGCTATGCCCATCGCGTCCCACGGCAAAGTGGCCCGAGGATGATTTTACTTCATATTTCACAGCACTGGGTGCTTTCAGCTGCAGCTGGGCGTGCAGTCTTGCTTATAAAATCATCTACTACAGTAGCCGTCTTGTAGCAGAGCCTCCACTTGTATTAAAAGGATTAGTGGCTGCAGGATGTAAGGACTAGGGTGGGATTTCAAAAGATTGCCAAAAGTTTGGCTCCAAAGCACCCTTTGGGATAGCAGCTTTCAGCTAATGCTAGTCCTTCCTCCCACCATCCTAAGCTCATGTAGGCTTTTCCTTCCTTTCAATTAATATGTTCCTGCTGCTAAATGTCCCTCCTTTTCCTATTAAGTACTTTTCTTTGTATTTTAATAGTGGATGTTGAGACGATCTGGGTTTATTGGTGTTTTGATGTTTGGGCCCGTTTGTTCTTTCAGTGCTTCTATTATTTTAATTGATTTTGAAGTGGGTTTTTGTGTATATATAATAGTGGGTGTTGAGAGCCAGACTCTTAAATTCTTGTTTTGCATGAGCATTGGAGTCATATAATAGCCAGATAATTACAGTGACCTGTATCATTTGAAGGGCTCGAGGCATCCTGTTGGATGGCTGAGGGCATTACTGTCAGTGCCGTCTGGAAAAATTGAGATTACAGGATTAGCCATGGAGAATTAGGCAACTGGTTCATCAAGTCCATTATCTACGTCTTGCTGGACTGGGTCAGACCACCGATTCACCTGCTTTTGGCACTGCCCGGCTTGTGATGCTGCAGAGGGAACCGAGGTGCCCTTACAGCTGAATATACAGTACTCTTTCGGGGAGGAAGGGTTTCTTTTCAGGTCTTATATGATTACATATGCAAACCAAGTGAGCCAGCAGGCCCTAGGGATATTACGTGCTTTTGACGGAAAGATTGAACTGACCTGCCCACATAAACAACACCACAACAATGATGAGAATTTCCCCTGCTCGCAGCTGTTGGTTCTTCGCCATCTCCTTCATTGTCACCTCATCTGCACAAGGGGAAAGAGAGATCATGAAACCTAACCGCGTGGCTCAGGCTGCACTAGACACCAGTTTAACCCTGCCCTTGGCTCAAATCATCAGTGCGTCAGGGTCAAGGCTAGCAGGGAGAGAGTCCTCGCCCGCCAGTCAGGCCGGCAGCTTGAGCTGCGCTTTGAACTTGCAGAGCATCAGCTGCTCTGCAGCAAGTGCCCCGACAACCTGCAGGAGACGGGGCGAGGGAGGAGCAGCGGGACAGAATCAACAGGCGGTGACCGCAGAGGAGCTGCCACGGGGTGAGTCCACGTTATCTGTCCCCGTGGTGGCTCGCTCTGCTCTGTCTCTGGTCTCTTAGTGCTGTCCACGCCTGTCACAAAGCCTTGCATGCTTCAGCAGTTCCTCTCCAGCTCAGGAGAGTGTGGAGCCTGGCATGATATTTTTCAGTGGAGCCATGGGATTCGGAAATGAGTAGAGCCTTTTTGCAGGGCGTAATGTGCCTCCTTGGCTTCAAAGCACTAAGAAGATTACAGTTCAGGCCTCCAGGGAGGGAAGCAGTGCTCCTCTTGGTGCTTTCAGATGAACAGCAATTCAGTATTTACAGACACCAAATCATTTTAGCAGAAAGAGTGAAGAACTCACAACATCCTAGGAACCACGGCCAAAAGCCCTGCAACAGGCTGGGTCCTCAGTAGGCAGGCAGTAACCCTTTATATCCCAGACCCCCCTACTCCCTAGCCCTTTTTGTAGCAGTGATTCTTGCTGACAGAAAACCTCAACAATCTATTTTGGCTTAAGAGGAACAAGTGAAGGAGCTGCCAGTGAGGAAGTGCCTGACTTCCTCCATGGAGATATTCAAAACCCAACTGGACGTGATCCTGGACAGCCTGCTCTAGCTGACCCCACTTGAGCAGGGGTCTGCACTAGGTGATCTCAAGAGGTCCCTTCCAACCTCACCTTTCTGTGATTCTGTGATTTGGCAGAAATATTTGAAATGTAAGAAATGTGTCATTCTCTGGGTATATTTGCCTGTGCTGTCCTGGAATCCAAGCACAGGAGGCTGAGCGAATCCCCGAGTGCCCCGTGAGCACAGCGGTGTTGTGCCTTGTGCCATCCAGGAGTCTAGTTCCACGAGTTCACAGCCTGCTCAGGACTTTCCCCTGTCACTCTCCATTTGCAAGGATGTTGGATACGATGCTCCCAGGCTGGGAGCCTTCTCCTCCTCACTTTGCCTGTTAAACCTCACCTGAAATGGGAGAAATGAACAGCCAGCCTTCAGCAGCATCTCCCTGTCGCTTTGTGCACCCGTCAGCCTTGTCTGCTGGGTGCACTCAGGGCATCCTGCGTGTCCGTGTGGGGCTGCGAGAGGGCACTCACCCCTGTGTGCATTTAACCCAGCTATTCTCTTCGCACAGGATACTGCTTTCCTCTCTGCAGAGCCCTACGCTGCCTGGGCGTCCCAGGGGCCACATAGGAACTCACCCACACTTGCCTTTATTTTTAGAGGCTAGTTTCTCAGCTTCCCTGGGGGTCTTGAAGAGGACTGGCTCACTGGCAGGGCTCTGGCCTTGAATGCTGATGGACTGGACATGCACAATGTACTCAGTGTCCTCCTCTAGGTCCCAGAGGGCACAGGAGCGGGTGGTGGTGTTCACCTCCTGGATGAAGCGCAGCATCCGCACGTCCTTCTTCTGGAAGCCGAGAGAGGAGAGCACAGAGTGGTGGAGTGGCCCCCCATGTGCACTGCTGTCATCTAAGACCACTGCTTCCTGCCCTGTCCACCACGGATGTGGAGACCGTCGGACCCTTTCCTCTCTGCAGCTACCAATACATGAAGAGCTGCTGCAAAGAGGACGGGGAAGCCAAGTCCCCTCCCAGACCACGAGGGACAGGACGAGAAGGAATGGACTTAAACTGCAGCAAGAGAATTTGGAAACTGAGGGGACCTGGGGTGAAGATGAACATGATTGAAACCGGGTAACTGTAGGCACCATACCTGTTGGGAAATTGCAAATCCAATGACAACTTCATCTTCCAGAACATCCCAAGTCACAACGGCTGAGTTGGCTTTCAGGTGTTTGACTGTGACATTTACTGGAGCCGAAGGGCTGTCTGCAAGGAGGGAGAGCAGAGCCTTTATGGAGGCAAAGTCACAGCCGCGGGCAGGAGACAGAGCAAGGGCAAGGAGGGGGATGGGGAAGGACCTTGCTCAAGGTTCGGGTATGTGGTTCTGGGTTTGGGACCTGGAAATTGCGGGTACTCCGTGTCCCGATTACCAGTGGGATTCTAGGAGATCTCTGCTGAGAATATGAGTTGCATTAGATGTGTGTGAAATATCTGACCCTTAGGAACAGTTTCTTTTAACAACAGCAGACCACTGCTCGTTCATCTCATCCTTCCCAACCACGTACCACGGTTTCTCTGTTGTTTCCCGTTATGATCTGGCAGTGACAGCTGGGAGGAAATGCAAACTCTGCCTTGGAAGTATGAAGACTGAACGCTTTGAAGAGCACTCTTCAGTTTGAAATTCAGGAGTAGTAAATGGGAGTGTTTCTTTTGCTTTTCCCTCTTAGTTTGACAGAAAAATTTTTATACACATTTTGTGGCTGATGTCTCTCAGATGGTCGGAGGACATCCAGCAACCATCCGCTTACGTCTAACAGAGCAGAGCATGCTGCAACGGCACCGACAGACCGTTGTAATGTGGAAAGCGCAGGCTGTGAAAGCCTGAGGCTCCGTGTTTATTCCCAGCTCCAGAGCGCAGCTGAGTTTCGAGCTGCAGGGCAGATCTGCGTGGCTGCCAGCCTTGCCAAAACGCGCTGGGCTCTGAGGTACCAACTGGGACCGGGACCCTCTTCCCAAGGGAGCTGCATGGTGCAAAGCCCTTCTTGGCATCTCAGGGGGAAGGTTTTACCTCGTAGGCTTGGCACAGTCCTTCCAGCGCTCTGTGCAGCAGGTTGGACTCCTGTTCCCTCTCCTCTGGTCAAATTTAATTCACAATCTCCAGCTCGTGCCCCGAACCCAAAGGCAGTAAATGCTAACGAGACTGCCAGGACTCCGGCTACCCCCAGGAGGTCAGTAGGGTGAGAAAGAGTCTTTTTTTTATTTGACTCTCATCAAAGAATAATACGTTTATTGCTTTGTAACCATTGCACAACACTGCCCTGCTGGGGCTGGGGCTGAGGTCGACAGTAAAAGGAGGATGCATGTGTGCACGTCTCCAGTAACACTTGTTGGATTTATAGTCAGTCCCAGCCGCCTGAATGTGGCCGAAAATATTCTAGCTGTAGTGTCAGAGTCTCCTAACAACTGACTTCACTCCTGGTGAATGTTCCCCCGGGAACAGAGAAAATAACGGCAGCACAAAATTCCCCAGCTGAAGGTCAGTGCCGTTCCACACTTAGCAGAGCGATGACCGTATTCCTTTCTCCCCTCCCCAAACAACGCCCAGAGTCCTGCCTTCAGAGCTCCCCTTCCTAGCAGACGGGAGACCCACACCCGCTGGTGAGACCCTTTGGAACAGGATGTCTGGACAAGCTGTTTGGACCTGGACTGATTCTAGCGAGTCCTTCAGTGAGCAAAAAGGTTGCTGAAAGGTGCATGGCTAAGTTCATGTGAATTTGGGACTGAAGAAGGAGGAGCAGCAAGCAGTCATGGCCTCCAGGATTTCATAGGGAAAGGTGTCCTTCGTCTCTGGAGTAGGTGATCAAGCCAGAATTGACCCAGAGCATTCTCATCTCTCGGGGGCTGGCCGTCGTGGAATGAGGCAGTGGTCTCCAGCCAGTTCTTGGAGAACTGAAATGTTTATCAACCTCACCCTCTGCTGCCGCAGCAGGGCCAAGGACACGCTGAGCAGGGGGGACGGATCGTCCCCTTCAGCCTGAACACCGGTCCCTTCTGGACTCGGCTCCTCCAGACGTGGGTCTGCGGCTCCACACCTTCTCCCGTGACTGGACCCGTGTGCCAACAAGAGTAGGGTCTAATTTTAGGAAGGGGCAGTCAGCAGATGGGAATGCGCCCAGGGAAGGTCTGTGAGTCATGCCTGATGAATTTGCTAGAACATACGGAGGACATGACAGAGTTGAGAGATGGGAGACAAAACAGTCTCCAGCTGCAGCCAGGCCCTTTGCCCTTCTCAAAGTACAGCTGTACAGTTAAATCCCGGCATGGTTGTCTTTCCTGGATATTTTTAGGAGCTAAAATTTTTTTTTTGGAGCTACCACTGATTTACCCGGCTTAGGTTGAGGAGGCCTTTGAAAAGAGATGAATTAACCCCACAGGAACAGAGAGCAGAGTATCAGGGAAAAAGCTTCAGGCTGGGAAAAGGGAACATACAGCACACCCGGCTTGGAGCCCGAGTCCCCTTTGAAATTTGTGACCTTGAGGGAGGCATAGCATAAGAAGTGTCTAAGTTCCCTGATGACATAAAACGTGGGGGAGTTGGGAAGACACAGCAGAGCTGGAGAAGAGCAAACGACCTCTCGGGGTGAGAGAGGGTGGAGGGCCGTGAGGCAGAAGGTAAACACTCAGTGAAGCTGCAACCCGGTGCTCGGAGCCTGCAAACCAGGACTCTGAGTGTAGGGAGGGCGAAATCAGCTGGTGAGGATGGTCGAGAGCGGTCTAGAAAACCCCCTTCGTAGTATTACCTGCGAGGGAGACGAGGTAGTTGAAGGCAGCAGATAATACAGTGAAATCTAGGACAGCAGATCTGAGCGTGCCTTTCCTTTCACTACCACAGATTAGGAGTAGCTACGCATAAATCAGTGGTGTCAAACCAGTATAAAAGCAGTATGAAAAGAGAATTGAGCGCGGCGTTTGATAGAAATACAAAGCCAGGAAAATTAGTTTCCTGCTCCCAGAGCTGAGCTGAGTGAATAATTTGGAACCAAAATTTTAATCCATATGAGGATGCTTTTCTCCCCACTCCCAGGAGATGCATGATGAGATCATGACTTTCTAAAATCTAGTCACCATTCCAAGCTATTCCACACCGCTTTTGGCTCCCTGGGCCAGTTGCAGCCCTTTGTAGTGCCAGCCCGGCTGAGGTCAGGTGGAGAAGATGTAATTTCGGTTTCCCAGCTGGCTGCAGGGGGTCAGCATCTCTAGCAGAGCCTTGAGGTGCCAAACCCAAATGTTTGGTTCCTTCTAGAGTCATAAGCAACTCCTGGAAACTTTCCTTCTGTGCCCGCGGCGGCCAGGAAGCCACTGGTGTTCTGGGAGCAGGCACGGAGGGTGGGATGGCCCCAGGGGCAGTTCCTTCCCCGCTGCGGGCGAGATAGCAAGGAACATGCTGTGCATCAAACCTTTCTCACGCATGTTTACTCCAGAGACGCTGAGGACAGCACATCTCCTGTCTGGTCTGTAAGGGATCCATATGGTACAAGGTTTCTGGTTTAGCAGTTTAGCTTCATCCCAGCGCAGAGGCTGCGATGCCTGCCGGAGCAAATCACACATTGCAAACTGGCAGAGGATCTGTTTGGCCAAATTTGAATTAGAGCTGTGAGCTCAGATGACAAGATGCTCTCGTTCTCATGTCAGCAGAAATTGCAGCCCCCCTTTAAGGAGAAGCCCTGATAAATTAAGATGGAATCATGATTTTTAAATGTGAATGGCTGCTTCAAAACTGATCATGCTTAAACTGTGTCTTCTTCCCTGCCCACAGGGACCCTGCGTCGGGTGAGCCGCAGTCCTACATCCCCCAGGGCTGTGTGTCCCAGCCCTACCTCGCCCCTACCCACCTTGGGCCCTTTTGGCAAGAGCAGGGCAGAACCGCCTCCACACAGCAAGGAGGCATGAGCGATGAAGATTACCCTTAATCCCCTCTTAGTGCTGAGAACTCCTTCTAGCCTCTCATTAAACGCCTTGCTGATTATTAATGGACTTTTATTTGAGAGAGAGAAAAAAACCCCGCCATACACTTTACAGCTTTGGGCTGATTCCTCCCTGGCTTTTCATTGTCGACACAGCGGCTGCTGGCACAAGGAAGAGGAAACCACCCGCCTGCCCCTTATGTTGGCTTCACTATCGGAGCTGTCGCACGATGGGATGGGGAGGGAAAATGAGGGGGAAGAAGGTTTGTCTCCATCCCGCTGCTGCTATCACCTGCAAAAGGGGGGCTGCTGATCGAGCGTGGTGGGGTGAGCAAAGGGGGTGTCCAGGACACTCAGGTGTCTTTCCTGGCATCTCCAGGGTCAAGGAGGTACCTACGCCACAAAGACATCACTGGGAGGAGCTCAGAGCTCCTGGCTCCTCTGCCGTGGTCTCTCTCCTTACCGTTGTGTCTCTCTTTTGAAGCCACGCTCAATCTGTGACTTCTGCCATGAGCTCTAACGGTGGGGCTGGGGGTGAGAGCCGGCCTGCTGCCTTTGGCCATGCAGGCTGCTGGAAGAGTCATTGCTTACAGTAAAAGGATCAATCTGTGGAACTGTCACACCCTTGGAGGTCACCTCTGCCAGCCGAGTTAGAGCCTAGATTTATCTCCCCAGCCAAGGGGCCCAGCCTCGCCCCAAAACTTCCTTCTGAATTCAACTGTCCTGGAAACTCCAGCTGCTTGGAAGTTCCTGGAGTGAAGCACAGTTGCTTCCTCCATGGGCAAGGCTACGCTGTAGTCACGGCATTTTCCAAGTCAGTTTGCTCCTCTCCCCCAGGCAGCTCCTTTCCTGCTGCGAAGGGCTCAGCTGCTTCAGAGCCCCTAGGACACAGGCCAGCGAGCAGAGTGCCGGCCGAGGCTCTGAAGCGGCTCCTTCAGTGCTATCCGCCTGTGAGCTGCGTGCCCTTTCCTGCGGGAAGCGGTGAATGTCAGCCTTAAATCCCAGTAGCTCTTTGTTCCTGCACCGCAACCTTCCCTGCGGACACAGGAGGTGGAAGGACACGACCTGCAAGGGGAAGGAGCATCCCGTAAGGTCCCGTGTGATGTCTCCGCAAAGCACTGCTGCCCGCTCTGTGAGCGTGGGTACAAAAAGACCTGCTTTTGCTGCCTTTCTGAGCCTTTCTTTGCTCTCCCAGCATGGCTCCCTTCAGTGGATATAATTGCTTGTCAGCTTTTCTGGGGTCTGTAGGAAGGGCTGGCGCGGCATTCAGCTTCCCCGAGTGTTTTAATGACGGGAGCCTGCAGGGGAGTGGGAGGGAGCAGGGCCCACCGCTGGCACCCCGCTCCCGGCCGCACGGGAAGCGGGGCTGTTTGTGAAGCCCTGAGAATTTCAAAGAGCAGAAAGACCAACCGGTGGCTCTTCAGTCTGGGAAAGAGGCAATTATTTCCTGCTGACCGCCCACTCCCCTGGACAAATGGGATATTAATAGGCCAGCCCCCTCTCACCCCCCCCGGCCTATCGCTGATCCCTCAGTGAATGGGTACCCAAGTGCGCGGGTGGAAATGCTGTCAAGGAGGATGGAGCCCTTTCAGGGAGTACGGGGATGCTCCCTGAGCATTCCAGCTATCAGGAATTCCTTAGGGCAGGAGGAGAGGGGATTTCTACTTTGGAAAATGTGCCATGCTTGCCAAACATGCGACTCTCTAAGTCCCAAAGCCGGGCAGGATTCGCTCGGGTCTCACCAGCGCCGTGACTTGGGTTTTAACGCTGCCAACCCAGAGCAGAGTCATGGCCATGACGTGATTTATCCAGGACCCGAATGTCCAGGGAGGACTGAGAACTGCGGTCTTTTCTAGCTCTTCTCAGCCCACTCCTGTGTCTTATTAGAGAAATGAGAGAGAAATGTGTCCGAGGCAGAGAGGGCGAGCAAACAAAACACAGAGTCTCCCGGGCAGCTGCTGGGCACCGGTACCCGGCCCTCCCCCAGGAGTTTGGCTGGTCCTGACCCAGCTCTGCACACAGAGACCGGCATGCTTCGCTGCTCAATGCATTCCTGCTTTTAACTGAATTATCCTGGAGTCAGGCCTTAATTTGACCTCTGGGTACTGTATAAACCAGGAGGGGTTTATTTAACAATAAGTGCCAAAAGGCTGAGGCCATATTCGCTACCACTCCACGAGGGCTGTTTTTGGGTCCTGCCATGGTGTGCGTGGTTAAAGTTTGCGAGCGCGTCCCTCTCTCGGAGGGATCTCTGTTTTCCACATGTATATTCCCAGCAGGAGACAGTGTTTGGAAGAGCATGGCACAACCTTGGCTGCTTTGCACAGCAGCATCCCCGCGGAGAGGCTGACACTGAGGTTAGAAACCTCCATATTTCAATTAAATCTCTCCTACGCTGAATGCAGAAATCAATAAAGTGCTTACGCCATCCGTCAGCTGGCCAGGAATCTCCGTGGCCTCCGTGAGATGGGAAGGGGGCCGGAGTGGGTCAGTTTGCCGTCTCCAAATAGCTGCCAGACCCGTCACTGCTTCCTCGTGCGTGCCGAGCCTGTTGCTCGCGTCTGGCTTTGATCCTGCCAGCCCGTGGGTGAGCTCAGCCCCCCAGCTCAGAGGAGGAGGTGAGCGTGCCCCAGTGAGGTACGGGACAGGGAACAGCATCCGCATCCCGCACCTTCGCTGTGCTCTCCTTCCCCCCTGCAGCCGGTGGGCTGCCTGGGGAGGAGGGGAGGACGGAGACCCACCTCAGCAGAGGCAGAGGAGCTGGTTTGCGGAGTGGCTCAGGGGATGAGAACGTGCTCTGAAGCTGAGCAGTGACCACAATCCAGCCCCTTTTTGGGCAGCGGAGGTGGGACCAGGATCCAGCCAGGTAGTTTTGGCCCCTCTTTGGGCAGTGGGGGTGGAGGAGCTGTTAGGGAGCTCCTTCAGCTGGAAGCCAGTCCAGGTCCTGTGCAGGCTGCGAGCCGGATGGGGCCCAGGCTGCGCTGGAGAGTGCGCTGGAGCAGTGTGTTACCCTTCCCCTCCGTCTCACGGAAATAAACCTGACCTGCGTTGCTCTACGGGCGGGCACCTTGAAGGGATGCTGTGTGCCCCAGCAAGTTGCAGGGACGTGGCCTATTTTGGGGTCTTTCATCATCATTACGCAGCATCACCTGCTGCTCCTGCAGCCCTTAACAGCAGCCCTGCGCTGCCGAGCCCGGCCCAGCTCACCTCCCTCTGGTACCTCTGCCTAACGAGGAGGGGGCTGCCGGCAGCTCGGACCTCGCAGGCTGGGCAGGATGGGCCAGCCCGCTTCCAGAGCAAGCGCTGCGGCAGAATTAAATTGTATTTCTGATTTGCCGACCATCCCGAATGTTTTCTCAGGCACCCTCTTGAGCAGGCAGCAGTAGGAACCAGTCGAAGGGCTTCACCCACCCAGCGCTGGTGGGATGCTGAGCGTTATCAGGGTGTTAATGTGGGGGTTATTTCTCAGCTACCTTCTCCTCCCGGTCCCGCTTCCCCTTCTTGCTCACCTTGGCATCACCTTGCCCCAAAATGGTCCTGACTGGCCAACCCCCCCACTTTTCAGAGCAGAGTCTGTGCTTGTGCCGCTCCCTTGCCAGCCCTTGCCGCTGCATCAGCGGGGAATTTGCACCGGTCCTCTCGGGTCCCCTCCCAGGGACAGTAGCTTTAACCTTTCACAACAGACATGGTTTTAAACCCATGTGCATGAGCTCTGGGTCCAAAAGGGAGGGACCACCGAGCCTCCATCCCTGCCTGACCCTGCTGGGGACAGTTTCCTCTCCACAGGCTTCTCCAATGACTCTTGGCTTGCACACCTTGGTGGCCACACCATGCGGTAGAGCTGGGGACATGGAGCTGGTGGTGATGCTGCCACTACCCTCTGTGTGACCTTGGGAAAATCACTCCATACCCTCGTTCCTCTTTTCCCTCTCTGAAAAGCAAGGACGGCACATGTTCGCTGCCTCGCCGGGGTGCGGGGAGAGCCCATCACAGCCCTTGGCGAAGGAGAGCACAGAAAGAAGAGGCAGCGGGGGGTGCGTGGCACAGCACCAAGGTCACGCAGCTTCCTCAGAGCCCGGAGCTGAGTCTCCTGCCTCCCCAGCACACGCCGTAGCCGCGAGACGGGGCGGCCATCCCTGGTGACAGAGCTGCCCGGCTCCTAACAATGCCCGGACCCCTTACGGACAGAAACGCTGCCTGTAAGACAGGAGCAGAAGGCGGTTATGGGCAGTGACACAACTCCATGTTTACTCTCAGGAGCTGACTGAGGTGATTCAAGGATAAGGAAGAGCAGGGGAAGTGGCCTAGTTTACAGAAAATTGGGAGGGCTGTTACAATTGCAGATGCCTCCATTGTGCCGCGGTGTTTTCCCCCATCGCTCCCTCCTTTTGGGAATGTTTCATTAATCTCCACGGGTCTGTCAGTTGTGAAACGGCAACTTCAGAGTGCCGATGTCTGGCCAAGGACGCGTGTGTCAGAGCCGAAGGCATTCGGGGGGTTGCTGCAGCCCCAGCACGGGCAGGACAGGGGCAAATGTAACTCCAGCAACTCCCGGGGTCTGGCTCGGGCACAGGAATTTCCACTCCCCGCAGCTCTGTATCCCTAATAGTCACCCCCAGCCTCCTGGAATGCAAGATATTCTGGCAATCAGCGTTTTGCAAATCAAAGCAGCTGTTCCACCAACATCTTGCAGCCAGCCAGGGAGACAGCCCACAGAGCCGGGGAGGGCGTCTGGCTCTGGCTGGGAAGCACCCACCAGCACCCGCAGAGACGTGGGGTGCTCGGGCGAAGGCTCAGCCCAACTGGTGCGGGGGAGAACAGTGGACCTGAGCACGTCCTGGTCGCTCCAAAATTAGAGCTAGCTCTTGGGGACCTTTGCCTCCTTGAAAGATCCCCCATTTCAGAGGACCTGCTCAGCTCGAAGGGGCCTGGTTTACGCGTCCAGGATGCGCTGTGCCCCAGGAGAGGTGGTTCCTCTGGGGTAGTGGTGCTTCCTCAGGAGCTCACAGGGCTCCCGACAGTGCCTGGCTGGGCCACAGACAGCCTGGGGTGAGCAGAAGTCGGGGAGGGGGATCGCCAAGGCTAACGCGCTGTGGCGTTGTCAGAGCAGATCTGTTTTTGCCTCCTGTGCTTTAGTTCAGCCCCGTGACATGAGCAGGCGGCGCGGGGGCAGAAGAGCCTTTGCCTCCCCCGTGCTGGACGAGGGTCTCTGTTCGCTGTCCCCGAGCCCCTGTTTTCACGCCACATTTCTACGAGCTGCCTTCCCCGGGGATGGCTGGAAGCACCCACGCTGGGACACCGGTGGGGGCGAAAGCTCAGCGCTTCCCGACACCGATGCCCCGAGGCTGCGTGTCCGAAATCTCCTGTCTCTTCTGAACCCAGTTACCGACAAAGTCCCGGCCGGCGATGCCCCCAAACTCCCTCCCCTCTGCGCAGCCCTACCCGGCCGCGCTGCACGCTGCTCCCCCTGCTCCCACCCGTGCGCACCGCGGGACTCCCCCCGCCGAATTCCCCCCCCGGGGCAGCCCTTCCCCGGGCCCCGGCGGCCCTTACCTGCCTCCACCGGGCGCAGACCGGCGTAGCTGAAGCAGAGCAGGAGCGCGGCGCCGGTGCAGCCGAGGAAGGGCTCCATCCCCCGCGGCCGCCGCGCCGCGCCGGGCCGAGCCGCTCCGGGCCGGGCCGGGCCGGGCCCCGCCGGCGGCGCGTCCTGCGGGCGCGGCGGCGCCGGTTCAGCACCGCGGAGAGCGCCGGGCCCCGGTACCGCCGGTACCGCCCGGTGCGGCGGGGGCTCGGCACCGCCGGGAGCGGCCGGCGCGGCTCGGCTCGGCTGCGCTCGGCTCGGCTCGGCTCGGCTCGTCTCGGTACGGTACGGTACGGTACGGCTGGGATCGACCGGGAGGCGGGGGCGGGCGCGGCCCCGCCGAGCACCCGGCTCCGCCCGCTGCAGCGCCGGGCAGCCCCGCTCCGATCCCTCCCCCGGCCCCGGGGGCGGCGGGACGGGGGCGGATCGGGCCCCCCGCACGGCCTGACCCCGCCGCCTGCCTCAGTTTCCCCGGCTCGGCACACCCCCGGCCCAGCCCTCCCGGGGGCTGCTCTCCGCCGGCCCCCGCCCCCGGGCCACCGGGGAAAGGAGCTGGGCTCACCCCGGGACGAGCCTCCTGTGCACAGCAGCGGTGACATTTTACTGCTGGGGTTTCACGCAGTCCCTGCGATTCACCGGGCTCTAAATTCCGAGGTAATGAGGATTAGATGAGCTGCTGGAATTAGCTGTGCCTTCGGGTTAATTAAGCTGGCAGCGCTCTGATTTATGGTAAAACTAGTTGAAGGCACCAGAAGCCGTTTCTCCAGCTCAGCCACCAGCTGCCAAACTGTGCATCACTGCGTGGGGGGACCCTGCTCTGGCCACCGCCGCCTCTGCTGAGCCCTCAGCTGCACCCCACCAGCAATGAGGTGTCCTGCCCCTGCGAGGGTCCCGCTGCGGTGGCCCCGGGTGGCCCCATTAACTGTGGTGGCCTCAGGGTGCTGACTGGTCCCAGCACGCACGGACAGGTCTGGCTGGGAGCATCCAGCCACGCTGTGGGCAGGAGGTGGTGGGGCCTGTGCCGTGAATCTGGGCAGCATCATTTACTGGACATCTGTCTGGCCCAGGTATTTATTTGCTGCCACCTGCCAGGGAGCCGCCATGGCCTGAGGGCTCCCGGGAGCATCAGTGGCGTCCTCTCGCTTACGCCGAGCCTGGTCCCTACAGTCTGGGTTATGGACTGGTGGTTTCTCTCCGCCCTGCACTAGCGGTGTCAACAGAGTTACGCTGGATGAAATGGGGAGTGAATTGGCTGTGACAGGCCCAGCGTTGGCAGCCGCTGCTGCCTTCCCCTTCCCATCCTCTGGCAGCGGTGCTGGGGACCCTCCAGCCATGCACAGACTGTGGTCGTGCTTGTGGATCAGTGAGAGATGCCCCAGCTGAGGGTTCCCCTCGCATACAGGAGATCCTGCAGAGCTCCCAGTGTCTCCCCATGAACCAAAGCCCCTTCCCGAAGGAGCGACAGGCCTCCATCACCCAAGAGAGACCTAAAAAGCCTCCACCAGAGCCGGGAGACAACCCTGTCCTGCCAGTCCCCAGCCCTGCGTCATTCCACCACTCTTTCCCCGGCTTGAGATGATGATAATTCCTAGAGCGATGTCTGCGTCACGGTGCCAGGGCCGTGCCCACGCTGCATCCCATGGCAGTGCTGGGGCGCCCGGCTGGACCCGGCTGCTTCCCAGGGAAGTATCCGCGGCGCCTCCCTCTCCTCTTCTGCCCGGCAGCAGATTAAAATTTCACCACTTGAGCGGTGGAGAAGGTGCAGGGGAAGAGCGGGAGCCCCAGGCTGGCGGGGGGACTCAGCCCTTCCCCAGAGCAGCCTGTGCTGAGCTCAGTACCCCCTCTGAATGCAGCCACTGGTGGCTGGGGTGGGTGGGCTCCGCTGATGGAGCCGGGATTTGGGCACAGCCGTGCAGGGGTGGCTGCAGGCCGGGCTCCTGCTCCCCCTGGGCCTTCCCTTGCCGGAGCACGAGGCTGGGCAGGAGACTCCATTGCATGCCAGGCTCCTGCCGGTGCTTCCTCCGTGGCTGTGCACCCGGAGTGGGACCACGAGCCCTCGGCTCCAAGGCTGGCGGAGCTGAACTGGCTCCAGCTGAAATGCAAAGCCGAGGTCGCAGCAGGATGTGCCTCCATGCTGCTGGCAGCATCGTTTCCTTGCCTCTGTACGGGGAGCCCCAAATCCCACGGCAGCCGCGAGATGGAGGGATTGTCACACAAAACCAGTGACTCCCCGCAGGCAGACTGCCTGGCCGGCCTCAGGAAGGTGCTGCTGTGCCGGACCCCGTCCTCTGCCAACTGCGAGCTGAGGCTGGGCCCCGGCACACGAGACGGCCAGTGTTTTGCCCTGGTTGCTCCTGGCAGATGCAAGAGGGCTGGTCCCTGTCTCCTCGCTACCTCCCAGGCTCCCACAAGAGGGTTTTTGATGTGTTCTGGTATTTTTCCAGAGGTTGAACACAGTTAACACTGTGATTCCCAGGTTTTCCTTTCCCCTTTTCCAAATAAAGGGGAAACTTTTGCTCTTTTCCACCCCTGTGATGTCTACCATCCTCGACAGGTTCCCTGGGACATCACCACTGCACTGAGGTCCCCTCCAGGGGCGCAGGTCCTGGATGCCGCCAGGTGCATGGAGCGGGCCATGCTGTGCTTGTCCCTTCCCTGTCCCCTCTCCTTTCCCACCACCAGTTAAGGCCTTTTGGGGTGTCCTTCCCCGCCCTGCCCCAGTCCCCTCTGCGCTCCCATTGCCTCCCTGTGTGGTGCGGAGCCTCCTCGCCCATGCCGGCACATCATTATTCAAGTCACACGACGCCTATCGCGTGTCCCTGATGTGCCAATTAAGTCACAGCTCTAATTATGCACTTAAGCTTCCCAGTCGCTCCTCTTTCCTCTCACATCACCAGATGGACACCTGGGAGGCCACCAGCCATCCCCCTCCTGGTGCCCCACCCCCTGTCCTGTCCCACCTCACCCTAAATATGCTGGGCCGAGCTCTGGCAGGAGCTGAGCACCGAGATCAGATTCCCGTGACACAGAGACTGTCCCTAAATCGGCACTGTGGGGTAGGGCCATTACAAGGGGCCCTTTTTGGCCTGGGCTGCCTCCCGTGCAGCCCATGAGGGAAATGGATGTGGTGTGCGGAGATGCTCCAGTTGTCGCCCAGGAGGGACAGTCCCAGCCCTGGGGTCCCCAGGGGATGATGGTGGGACAGAGGGATGTCGGCAGATAGGGGGGACCCTGTGCTGCTGCTCCCCAGGAGACCCGGGGCCAGCCCCAGCCCCCAGAGCCACAGACGTACCCCAGGAGTGTCTCGGCCACCCCCAGCCATCGCCTGCACCTCCCTGCAGCGCCCTGAGCCCGCGGGGGGAAGGTGTCCTGCACCCCATCGCAGAGCTCTCCTGACAGCGCATCGCCTGCGTGGCTGCTCACCGGAACCGCTCCGGGGCCTCTGCCCCCCCCGGCCCCCAGGGGCTCCTGCCCGGCTGCGCATACCCCTGGGGGGATGCTGCACATCGGGGGGACTCTGCATGTCAGAGGGGGCACTGCAGGGGTCACAGGACACGGGGAGCAGCGCTGTGGGGAGACCTGGGGGCCGGGGGGTGGGGCATCTGCAGAGGGTGCTGGGTGTGTGGGGTCCTGCCCGGGGGGCTGCCCGGGTGCGGTGCTGGGCAGGGGGAGCTGTACGGGATGCTGGGGTGGGGGGGGCTGTGGAGTGCTATGGGGCTCAGGAGGGGGTTGTGGGGTGCTGTGGGGTGCAGGGAGGGGCTGTGGGGTGCCGTGGGGTGCAGGGGGGCGTTGTGGGGTGCTGGGGGATGCTGTGGAGCGCTGAGTGCCGTGCTGACAGGGTGTCGCAGGGTGATGTGGCGTGATGTGGGGTGCCGGCTGCCCGGCTGGCGGGGTGCTGTGGGGTGCAGGGGGTGCTGTTTGGGTGCCGGGGGGTGCGGGGGGGGCCAGGCTGGCGGGGTCTCCGTGCCGGGGTGCCGCCCGCCGACCGGCGCTGCCGAAGGCCGCTGCTGCCACCTGCCGACACCCCGCGGCGGGCCCGGACCCGGGGGGGCCGCCCCCGCCCCCCCCCCCCAATCCCTCCGGGCCCCCCGAGAAGGGACACCCCCCACCCCCCCCGGCCCCAGGCCCAGGCGCGTCCCGCGGGGTCCTGCCGCAGGGGCTGGGGCTCGGCGGGGATGGGAGCGTGGCCCCCCCCGGCTCGGAGTCTCCCTCCCGGCTCCGTGCCCCCGGTCGGCGCCCCCCGCCCAGGCCCCCCGGACCCGCTGCCGTTGACCCCCCGGGTCCCCGTGGCTCCTCGGTCACCCCGTGAGATGGGGCGAGACGCCGCGAGAGGGAGCCCGGGACTCGCGTGTGGCGGTGGCACTGGTGGCACTGGTGGCACTGGTGACAGCGGTGGCGCTGGCGACAGTGGCGACGGTGTTTAACGCCGCTGGTCCTTGGGGAGGGCGGGGGGACAAGGGTCAAGGCTGCGTCTGGACCCCTCTGGGCGCCCTCTTCCTTGCCCCAGCGCCAGACCCCGCGGTCTCACCCGTGCCCACCTCAGCGGGCTGTGACCTCCCCGGGATGGCAGTGTCACCTCCGCAGCCCTCGAGCCCCATGGTGGGATACAGCAGGGACGAGCTGTAGCCCCCCCAGAGCCAGCCCTGGGCACGTCCCGGCCGCCCTCCCCGCCAGCACCCCCGAAACCCCCAGGCAGGACGAGCTGGGGCAGACCCCGGCCAGGGGCTGTCCCCACCACGGCTCAGGGAGCCCTGTGACCCTCTGGGCATGGTGACAACCTGCCACCGTGGCAGGGAAAGCCTTAGAGGTTTGGCGCTTCTCCAGACCATGCCAGGGGAGGCGGCACAGAAAGCTGGTCACCAGGATGCCCACAGCACATCTCCCCTCCCAACACTCCTCCAGCCCCCCCGACTCCAGCTGAAAATACAGCTGGGGACCCACTTGTGCCCAAACTGCCCCAAACCCGTGGCCCAGCTCCGTGTCACGGCGCTGCTGAACACACGTGTCCAGGTGCCAACGCGCGTGTGCCCCACAGGGACCAGGGCTCCTGTCCCCAGGAGCCCCGACCTTGGCTGCGTGGGCAAGGTGAGCTGTACGTGCTCCAGGGCAGCAGCGTGGGCACCACGGGGACGTGGGGACGTGGGGACAGAGCCACTCCATTATGAAACGTCCCTGCATCCCCGCGGCGCTAAGTCAAGATTTAGTGAGCGATCGGCTCCTGATCCAGATGAGATCGGGCATCACAAAGGGCTTTGTATTCCAGGAAGCCTATTAGAGATTTAAATTATACAAATGGGCTTTTTACCAAAGATCCTCATTATCTGGGCATTTGCTCTTAATCCTCAGCTATTCCTGCAGCCCCTGCCCTGCGCCCCTGCCGCGGCTCCGCTTACCTTCACCATGTCCTCCACGGGGCCCTGCGTGGCGTGGGGACGGGGACAAGCCCTGGGGCCGGTGTGGGCCCTCAGGGAGGGGGCTGCGGGGCGTGGGGGAGACCCTGGTTGGGTTTGCTGGTACAGCCAGGGGCTGAGCCCCTCTTGCCCCTCTGCCCTCCCAGCGCGTCCCAGCGCCCCAGCAGGCTGTGGGGACGACGCCTGTCTGTCTGCCGGGCACTCACCCTCCTTAGGGCACGGTCCCGGGGCAGCCACAGCCGCCCCGGCCATGGCCGGGCTCCTCCTGTGCCACCCTGGATGCATGGATGCTCCCGTGGGCACGTGGGGCCGGGGTGGCCGATGCTGGAGCCCAAATCACCAAAGACCCTGCATGTCCCACCACGGTGTGCCGAGCCCTGGCACGCCGGGTGCCACCGAGCCCCACCAGCTTGGGGACAGCAGCCAAGGCCAGGCCAAATGTGACACCAGCACATGCTGCCCTGTGCGCATGCGTGTGTGCGGAGCTGTGCGCCCCAGGGACACGGTTTCCCTGTGTGTACGTGTGCCCTGGGGCACGGGGACACGCTCGGTGGGGGGTGCGTGTCCCCTGGGCAGGGCACAGGGTCTCCCCGCAGCCCCATCCCACCCAGCCCTGCTGCAGTGAAGCCTCCAGGGCTTCATGGCTGCTATGGCAACGCAGGAAATTCCCGAAGAAATCCCTGTGAGGAGGAGGAGGAGGAGGAGAAGAAGGAGGAGGAGGAGGAAGAGGAGGGGGAATCTCCCAGCCAGGGCATCGCCGACACCCCACGTCTCTCCCCGCCGGCGGTGGGGAAGGCATCGCAGCGGTGCCCGCGGCCATTTCAGCATCCTCCTGGCAGCATCTCGGCTTGGCCACAAGGCTGGGGCCAGCGGGAGCCAGCCCCGAGGCAGCGCTGCTGCCTGCCCTGGCTATTCTGGGGCCCTGGGGGGACGGTCCTGCTCCCCGTGACACAGCTGAGCCCCAAAACCCACCGGTGGGAGCGTCAGCCACGGCTGCAAAGAGCACGGGGCGATGGAGGGGGCTGCGTGCCGAAAAACCACAAGGCTGCGGGGCGGAGGGGGTGAGGAGCCGGAGGGGATGGGCTGGGGGTCATTTGCCCCCAGCCCTGGGGACCCTGTAAATCACTGAGTGTTTGATGGCAGAGTCCGGCCCTGCCCGTGCCCCCCGTGCCCCACATTATCTTCTCTCTCCCCCCTGCAATCCTTTCCAGCGCAGGGGATTAGGTGGGTTTAGGGCCGGGTTTGAGGCAGGAATGGGATCCTTTCAAATCAGCCTGCGTCAGTTGTGCCCTCTGCCACTCATGCAGAGCGGGATTAAAATAGATATGAGGATTATCGGAGGGGAAATGGCACCCCCACCTTGGGGGCCCAACTTTTCCCCCAGCCTCAGCACATCGGCGTGTGGGGACATCGCCCAGCGCGGGGGCTGCCTGGCTCGTGCCCCCCGGGGTGCCTTCAGCCCCGAGGGCACAAATCTCTCCCCTTTCTGCTCATGCCAGGGTCCCGGTCCCAGTCCCACCCCATAACCACCTCCAAACATCTTTCTTACGTGGGATGGGGGGAGACGCCGCCGCCGCAGCAGCTCTCATCGCCCGTTCCCTTGTTTCCAGCGCGATCCCATTCCCAAAACACCCCGCGGGCTCAATGCTGGTCCTGTGCGAGACTCCTGCTCGGATCCCACGGGCGTTCCCAGCCTTGCGGAGCCACCGGCCCCTCGGGCTGGGACATGGGTACGGACAGGAACGTGGACAGGGCTGCTGCTACGTGGAGAGGGAGAAGGAGTCGACGGGGAGACGGCAGCACGCAGGAGGATGCTCAGTGCCGAGAGGCAGGTGAAGGGCAGGAAGGCGCCCGTGCAGGTCCCTGGTCCTCCAGAGCCCTCCAGCAACAGGCAGGGCAGTGCCCCAGCGCGAGGCTGTTAAAAAGGGGGAAAACCCGCAACGAGAGACCGATATTGCCTTTATTGCCTGTTCCTGTGGCACAGCGAGGTCCCCGTGGTCCCCACGGGCCAACGCCGTAGGCTGGGCTGGGTCCCCTCGCCGGCCCAGCAGCAGTTTGGGCAAACGCTGCCCATCGGCATTTCAGAACTTGCCCGTGGATTTTGGCCGCTTTGTCACGGCGGTCGCTGGCTCCTGCCCCGCTGCAGGTTGGCGTTTTGGGCCCCGAGGTGCCAGGTCTCCCTCAACAGGCACCTGCAGCCTCTCAGCCCCACTGACCTCGGTTCCCAGCAGATTTTGGGGTGAATTAGCCACATTCTGCATCTCTCAAGCGGTCCTCCCCCCCAGCTCCCCCTTCTCCCGCAGCCACCCCAGTCCCTTCCCCATTCCCCCCCAGACCAGTGCCGGGGCTGTGGGTTTAATCACTTTATGCATGTTTATCTGTGTAATTGGGAGAAGAGTGCCTCTTCCTCCCATCTGCCCCCGCCATCTGCTCCCTGCGGCATCGCTGAACAATCCTGGGCTTTGCAAATGGACGGAGCTGGTGCAGGAACGCAGGAAAACCTGCCGGGAATGGCACCTCCTTACAGTGAGCATCTGTCTCCACCGGAGCCTTTTCCCAGTGCTGGGAGCAGCTGCCGAAAGCTGCTTTGCTCCAGCCCCTGGAAGGGCTGAGGACGCTGGGATGCCACATCGCGTCCCCACGGCCGCGTGCCGGGGACACTCAACTCAAAATGTCCCCTTTTAGACCCAGAACACTTGGCTTGGCACCTTCTTGGGCCGCCACGCGAAGGTCACGGCTAAGCTTGTGCCCAGGAGCCGGGGATGCCCGAGGCACGTGTGGGGGATCCCCGCGGCCCCTGGCTCGCTCTGTCCCTGCGGGGACCACCCTGGCCCGTGTCCTGGTGCAGCGGCTCTTTCCGAGGGGACAGGATGGGGACAGGCAGGTGTGACGGCAGGGGTGGCACGTGGTGGAGAGAGTGGTCCCCAAAGAGGCGCCGGCACAGGGCTCTGTGTGTCACACACCCTTGTGCTTCCCCATCCCACCCGCCTCATGGCAGCGCGGGGCGGGACGGCACCCACAGAAGGGACAAGTGACATTTGTAACGGAGCCCTTGAAGACCTGACCAGGGACATGTCGCAGTGGGGGGGGGGTCAGGGTCTGCAGGTGGCTCGAGGCCCCGGCTCCCAGCTCTGCTGTGCCCACGCGGCAATGCCGGTGTGCTCCCAGCGCTCCCAGTGCTCCCAGCGTCCCAGAACGCCCCGGTGCTCCCAGAGCTGCCCCAGCCCTTCCCAGTGCCATGGGGGTCTCCCCCTCACCCCAGAGCCCGGCTGGGGGGGGGACCGGGGGCTGCACCCCCAGCCCCACGGCCGGGAGCTGCGTGGGGCAGTATCCCGGGGGGTTTGGGGGGTACGTGGGGCCCCGGCGCGGGCGGAGATTCCCGGGGCAGGGGGGGGGGCTGCTGCCGGTGCCGCCGGTGCCCCACCCGGCGGCGGTGCCCCCCGGAGCCGGTGCCCCCCCGCAGCCCGGCGCTGCGGCGGGCACTACCGGCGGGCGCTCCCGGCTGCGTTGGCGCACGGCGGCGGCGGCGGCGGCTCGTCCCCGGGCAGGTAGGAGGCGGCGGGGATGGGGGTCCGGGGCGGGGGGGGCAATCGGGGGGCACTGTGAGACCGGGGGGACCGCGGCACCGGCACATACCCAGCCCCCGGGCACGTCCCTCCCCGCCGGCGGCTGCAGAAGCCCCCCCCGCCCCGCCGCATCTTATCGGGGATGCTCTGTGCCCCCCTCCCGCTCCGCCACATCTTTACGGGGGTGTCCTTTAATCCACCCCCCCGGGGGGACCTTTCCTTGGGTGTGTCGCCGGCAGCCCCCTTCTCTCCGGGGGTGCCCGGTTTGGGGGAAATCCCCTGTAGCCCCCCCCGCCCGGGGAGCATCTTCCCTGGGGGTGCCCAACCACCCTTCCGGAGGTGCCCGCTTTGGGGGGGTCCTTGCAAACCCCTCTCGGGGTGCTGAACCCCCGGGGGCTTCCCTCCCAGCGGCGGGAGCTGCCCCGGGCAGTGGGGAGGGGGCACAACCCCCCCGGGCAATGGGGCTGGGGGTCGTGCCAGCCCCGGGGGGGCCCGTCTGGGGCCCTTGAGCGGGGTGGGGACGTGCAGATCCTCCCCTGGGCTGCTGGAGTGGGGATGGGGCTGTGATGGGGGGCGATGGAGAGACGCTGTGGGGTCCCGGTCCCGCCTGACTGGGGGTTCCAGCCCTGCTGGGGGGCTCCTCTTGGGGAGTCCTGTTCACCCTGTGATCCCGAAGGAAGGGGGTTCAGGGGTGCTGGGCCCCCTCTCTACCCTGGGTAAGACAGCGGGTGCTCCAGGCTCTGAAGCCCCCCACGCACCCGTGTACCCCCCCGAGCCCATCCTATCCCCACACAGGGGCCACAACATAGCCTGGGGTGGGGGGCAGCGGGTCAAGGTCCCCCCCAGAGCCCCCGGCGTGAGCACCCGGGGTGTGTGGCCAGATGCTGGGCACCCACCCCGGCGTCCTCCCAGCCCCTCTGCGCTCCTCGGGGGTGGCCCCGGCAGGATGGGGTGCTCCGGGTCCCCCAGGGGTGTGAGCACCCTGAGGCAGGGGGGGGATCCCGAGCAAAGACCTGCACCCCCCGGCCCTCCCTGGGGCTCCCGTGCCAGCCAGAGGCATCAAATATTAACAGAGGCAGTGGAGGAGCTGAAAATAACCCTCCCTCCAAGGGAGCTGACCCAGATCCGGCCAGCCCCAAACCTGGGCTGGACCCACAGCCCCAGCCAGCCCACTGCCGGGGCCGAATCCAGCCCCTTCCCCTCCCCCAGGCTGCTCTGCCCTCCTGATGCCAGCTATGTATCGCCTATATATTATGCAAATGAGCTATAAGGACTTATTACGCAAATGCGAGGGGGCTGGCGCTGCCCGGCGCTGGGTGGTCCCCGGGGCTGGCCCCGACGGCTCAGAGAGGACGGCGGGGATGGAGGGGGCCGCATCGGTGTCCGTGTCCGCCCGTGTGTCCGGGGGCTGACAGGGAGCGCTGCCCTGTCCCTCTCCCCTCCTGTAGCGCAGAGGGACCCCCCCGAGCCGGGCCAGGCGCCTGCCCTGCTGCAGCGTCGTCCCCGGGACGGCTGGCGTGTCCCAGCGTCATGGGGAAGCAGAACAGCAAACTGCGCCCCGAGATGCTCCAGGACCTGCGGGAAAACACCGAGTTCTCCGACCTGGAGCTGCAGGGCTGGTACAAGGGCTTCCTGAAGGACTGTCCCTCCGGCATCCTCAACGTGGAGGAGTTCAAGAAGATCTACGCCAACTTCTTCCCCTATGGCGACGCCTCCAAGTTCGCCGAGCATGTCTTCCGCACCTTCGACACCAACGGCGATGGCACCATCGACTTCCGAGAGTTCATCATCGCCCTGAGCGTCACCTCCCGCGGGAAGCTGGAGCAGAAGCTCATGTGGGCCTTCAGCATGTACGACCTGGACGGCAACGGCTACATCAGCCGGGAGGAGATGCTGGAGATCGTGCAGGTACCGGGCTCCCTCGCCCCGCTGCGGCCCCTGGTGTGTGGTCCCGTGTGTCACCTTGGTGTGACGGTGGCCGTCCCCTCCCGGGATGCAGACAGGACCCTCTGTCACCCCCAGTGCAAGGCTTGACAGGAGCCTGTCGCTGCCTGCAGAGAGCCGCTCACTGTGCTCTGCAGGGATCAGCCTACCCCGGGCATCCCCTGGTCCTTCGCTGTCCTGGGGACACCCCTTTGTCACCCCGTCAGCCTGCTGGCCCCACTCGCCGCGGTCCTGGGGAGGGCTGGGTGTGCGCAGCCGTCCCTGAGCGCCCCGGGGCGGAGGGACATGTTGTCGGCAGAGCGACAGGAGATGCTCTCCTTGCCCAAACTGCGACCTGGTGGCATCGGAAGGTGACTGTCGAGGCCGTTGGGTGGCATCTCGGTGGGCATCCCCTCCCTGCAGGAGCGGCTCCAGCAGCCTCCCGCAGCCGGGTTGTTCGCCTGGGGCTGCCGCCGGCATCCACAGCTAAAGCCCCCCGTAACCTGATGGCACCGGGAGGGTGTTAAACGCCATTCCCAGGGCAGCGAAGCCCAGAGCTCCGTCCCCCGTCTCAGGTGGGTGATGACAGGGACCCACCTCGCACCCACCCTCATCCCCGTCTCCCTCTCCCAGGCCATCTACAAAATGGTCTCCTCTGTGATGAACATGCCTGAAGATGAATCGACTCCGGAGAAAAGAACGGAAAAAATCTTCCGACAGATGGATACTAATAACGACGGTAAATGAGAGGAGATGGAGGGGATTAAGGGAAAGGTCTCATGGCTAAATCCGGGGGTCTTAGAAGGAGCCGCACACGCGCTGATTAAATGGCTCACGTCCGTCGGCGTGGCCGGGGGGAGCCCCAGCAGCCGGAGGGGCTCATGGGGCTCCCGCGGCCGGGACCGGACCCCAGGGGTGCTCATCCCGGGCGGGTGGGCGTCCGCGGTGCGTGCTGGGAGGTCTCCGGTCCCGTGTGCGCACGCGGGGTAGGGTGGTGGCCACCACGCTGAGACGTGTGTCCCCCCCGCAGGCAAGCTCTCGCTGGAGGAGTTCATCAAAGGTGCCAAGAGCGACCCGTCCATCGTGCGCCTGCTGCAGTGCGACCCCAGCGGCGCCGTGCAGCTCTGAGCCCCACAGACCCCCACAGTGCCCCACGGCCCCCCACCATTGCCCCACCCTGCAGTCGGCCACCACCGCTGTCCCCTGCCCCGCGGCCCCCGCCACCGAGCCCCCCACGGCCCCCCATGGGGAAAGAGCTGGAGCCCGGCTGAGGCTGGGGCAAGGGGGAGCCGAGGGGGGACAGTGCCCATTGCCGGGGGGGCTCCTGCCCTGGCTCGACCGGCGGAAGGATGGAGGCAGGGTCTGCCCCGAGCGAGGACGGTCCCCCCTCAGCGTCGGGGACTCGGAGCAGGGGGACAGCCCAGCCCGGTGGGAAAGGCTGGTGGTGAAGCCACCGCTGCATCTCCGGTGGGCGCAGGGGACAAAGACCCGGGGGCTCAGGGGCCCCCCAGCACCCCCCACGCATGCACACACTGCCACGGCCGCGGGGCCGGGCCAGCCCCTTCCCCACAGCCCCACGGCCGGCACACGGGTGGGGGCCGCGGGGAGGGGACACGCTTCTGGTCTTTTAATACCTGCAGAATAAAGTTTGTGTCAGTGCAGCCAGCGGTGGGAAAGGGACCGTCGATGCCGAGGGGAAAGTTTCTCCCCGCAGGGTCCAGATCCAGCCCGGTCGCCTCCCTCACTGCAGCCCCAGGCAGCCCGAGGCCATGGGGACGGGCTCACAGGTCCCGGATGGCGGTGTCCAGGGGATGTGTCCACCCGATAACCGGGCTGGGGGGCAGCCGGGTCCCGCCGTGGGGCTGTGCAGATGCTGGGGCAGGGCAGGGCTGCCATCCGTGGGGCTGGCCCTCGAGCCCTGCTCAGAGCCGGGCCGTTTCCACACTGTCCAGCCTCAGCAAGCCCAGGCACTGCCCGGGGTCAGGGCTCTCCACGGGGGCTGCCTGCAAGGAGACCTGCAAGCCAGAGAGACTGCTGAGAGCGGGACCAGGGGCCGAGAGCTTTGGGCCGGCAAGTCCTACCCCTATCCCGGAGCCCCCGAGCCCAGATGGGTCCGTCCCTGCACGGGAGCGGGTCGGTGCCAAGCCCGGGGACCAGGAGTCACCTTCCTGCGGTGCGCCCCGCGGCAGCAGCAGCCGAGGCGGAGCAGGTCGAGGGTGAGCAGGAGGCAGCGGGTGCCGAAGATGATCTCCATGGAGTCGAGCAGGAGGGAGATGGCCCAGAGGGACAGCGTGGAGCTCTGCGGACACACGGGGCATGGGGTCCCCGCACGCCCCCCCCATCCCCAGTGCTGGCACCCACAGCCCACGGGGGACTCACGTAGACGCGGGTGGGATCGAAGGGACACTCGCGGGAGATGGGGGCAAGGGTGATGTCGCTGACGGCGCAGGGGGCCAGCAGCGCCCGGCCCTGGCTACCCAGCGTCAGCCCGATGGAGACGGCCAGCCCCAGCAGGCAGCACAGGCAGCCCAGGCTGCTGCCGGCGCTCAGGGCGAAAACCGCCCATTTCTGCAGCCGGAGAGAGAAGAGGCAGCACGGCGAGGCAGGGCCGTGCACAGCCGCCTGTCCGGGCCCCCCCGGGGACAGTCCCCGAGCGAGGGGACGTGGCGGCTGTGCACGCTCCGCAGGATGGCTGCCGCCTGCCGGGTGCTGGGTGAGGGGCTGCGGGGCCGGGGGTGCTTACGAGGGCGGCGGGGGCGAGGTACCGGGACAGCATGAGGGCAGCAATTCCACAGGAGATGGTCTGCGAGGAAGCGCGGGGAGGTCAGCGATGCCTGGTGCTCGCCCAACCCAGGGACGTCAGTCCCCTTTCCCTGTTGACATTGTCCCTGAAAGCTTACCCGGCCAATTCGGCATCATGGGGGGCAGTGCTTCATCTCCCCCAGCCTCCACCCAAAATCCCTGTGCATTTAACCCCCCCTGCTTTGTGCTAGAGAGGCTTATTTCGAGCAGGGAAGGGGAGATGGAGCAGTGCCCATCCCGCATCCTCCCGCGTCCCACCTCCTGCCCACCCTCCATATATCTGCATCTACCCCAGATGCACCCCATGGCCCCCGGTACCAGCAGCGCGGAGATGACGGAGGCGGCGTTGGCGACAGCGTACTGCAGGGAGATGGCGTCCCGGGCATTGACCACGAAGCGGAGGACGGTGCCGTGGACGAGGGCGCCGGTGATGAAGTTGAGGTGCCCGATGATGAGGAGGATGAGGCCCGTTTTCATGAGGACTCTTTGGTGGCTGCCGGGATCGAGGTGTCCTGAGATGGAGGGGAGAGGAGGGATGGGCGAGGAGGCTGCACAGTGTGGGGTGCCCGACACCGAGCCGTCCCTCCTGCCCTTGCACCACACTCAGCACAGGCAGGGGACATTTGGGGACAGCCCCAGAGGATGTGCCCCGTGCTGGTGGGGGGATGGTGCAGGAGGCAACGTGGTGGCAGCCACTGGTAGCCCAGGTATGCAAACCACTGCTCCAGCCGGCTCTCCTGGGACCAGGGTGGCAGAGCGGGACCAGCGGCCACGGGGACAGGCGTCTCTGACGGGGCTGGGGAGGGATGGGATCCCCGGAGCGATGAGGAAGCTCTGGGGAGAGCAGCTGCCCCTCGACAACGGCTCCAGCGCTGGCTCTCGGTGTCTGAGGAGTGACCGCAGCACCACTGGGGCTGTTCCACCATCGGGACCCCCCCCGGGTGGGTCTCCTGCCGTCACCCGGGTGCTCAGCCCAGCTCCGTCCCTGCCCCTCGGCTCCCCGCCCTCCCTCCCTGCCTCAGTTTCCCTGCAGGAAGGCAGCGCTGGAGCCACGGACAGCACTGGGGCACCCTCCCATCGCAATCACCACACCAGACCCAGACTCACCCACTTGACACATCTTCGTTGGGCCGGGATCAGGCCATCGGAGCCCCTGGATGCTCCCGGGACCAGCTCTGCCTTCAGCCCCCGGGTTGGCAGCCGGATCCGTCAGGGCGGGGAGTGGGACCAGGCCACCGGAGGAGCTCGCCTGCTGCACCCCACCGCCACTCCAGTTCCTGTCGGACCAGCTCCCCAGGACGAACAAAGGGATAACTCCACCTTCGCCTGCCTCCGCCGAGGGGAAGCGCAGCCCTGTCCCCACCCCTGCGCTCCCCTTGCTGCCGAGCCGGCGGCCATGCTGTGCCGATACACCACACCACGCCGCCTCGTCCCCTGCCCCAGCCATCCCCGCCACCTCCGCCTCCCCAGCACGCGCGGGTCGAACACCCTAAAGCGGCGGCGGCAGACTGGGATCCGGCCAGGCAGGTCCAAGGGCTGAGGGTCTGGGAAGGGGAAGCCCCTGGGGGTGGGATGCTGCTGGACCAGAGACCAGCATCGTCAGGTACCAGGGATGGACCCGCACAGAGAGGGAAAAGCAGAGGGGTCAGGGCTGGCGCCGACCTCCCAGGAGGTGACTCAGGAGCCAGTTTGGCAGCAAACGCCCAAATGAAGCTTTCAGGGAAGTTACTGACAGCAAGAGAGAGCGAGGGGTGGGGGACAAGGGCTTGCCGAGGCGGCTGCGCGAAGAGCAGCCCAGCCCTGCTCACGCGGGGGTGCTTTGGGCAGCCCTCCCTCGCTCACGGGACGTCCTTGTTAAGCGACGCTCTCTGCAAAGCTCGTTACAGACATGAGGCACCAACAATTTAATTACAGGGACAGCAACGCAGTCCCGGCTCCCGGGACGGGTCTGGGGAAGGGCTTGGTCCAGGCAGAGGCTCAAAGACACTTGTCCCTAACACCCGGCCCGAGCCACCGGCCCAGCCCTCGGCCTCCTCCGAGCCCTTGCACCCAGCGGCGCCAGGAATTGGGCTCAGCGCAGCATTAGTGCCCATCCTTCCCCTCCCCGAACCCGTCCGCAGCTCTGCCGCCCAGGGAGCGGGGAGAACTGACACAGCTCCGCTTCGGGACAAAGCGGATCCGGCCACCGCAGCCCTGCCCGGCACCGCGCCGTCCCCGTCGCCTTGTCACACCCCCTCCCCAGAGGCAGAAGAGGAGATGCCCCCATTTTCCCCCTGCCTTGGGCTGGGGCAGCGTTTACAAACGGCTGAGCAAAGGGCAAAGGCAGGCAGAGGATTTCACCGTGCACCTTGGGAAAGGAGGAGCTGGATGCGAGTCGAATGACAACCAGAGTCTTTATTCAAATAGTCCCTTAGGATGTTTGCAGACATACAGACACACGTACATATTTACACTCTTACGCACCTCACAGAGCTTGAACCAATAAATTAAAACAAAAAGAGGGCGGGGGATATTTTTTTTTTTCCTTTTTCTTTTTTGTCACGTAAGAAACAGCAGCTCCCCGAGGCGAGGCTGGGGAGCCGGCTGGAGAATCGCAGACAGAAGCCAACACGGACACAACCCTGCCCCAAAAGATGCAATGACAGCGAGTGTGCTCTTCACAGCCGGAGGCCACTTCATACTCTGGCTTCGATGCACTCCAGCTTGACCATTTCATCCAGCCTGCAGCCCTCGGCTTGGGCACAGTGGCTCAGGTGGGCACTTGGGCTCTCGGCACCTCTAGCTCTGGGGGTCTGTGGGCAGCCCGCGGCAGTCTGAGAGTGGGGGGAGTCGCATTCGTCCGAGGTAATGTCTGGCACGTCGTCCGACTGGCTGTCGGAGCTCTCCAGGTCGCTCCGTATGCTCTCAGGCTGGGCCAGGGTGATGTCCCAGGTTTTGCTGGCAATGCAGTCCTTTTGCTCACAGCTTTGGTGTGTGCACGTCTGCTCCTGCTCACCCTCCTCTTCCTCCTCCTCCTCCTCTTCCTCATTCTCTGCCATTTGGGTGTGGACGTGCAGAGAGTCCTCCGTACTGCTGCCGCTGGCCAGCTGGTAGTGACTTGGTTTGGCTTCGATGTCCACCTGGATCTCCATGTTATTGCACTCCCTGCAGAGACAAGCACCAGTGCGTTGCTGGGCAGTTACTGGGTTCGACTGGGTCCCCAGCGGGCACTGCATCACTGTACCGGGAAGACCGCGCTTCCCAGACACGAGCAAGATGCTGCTCATCACCCCACGGCATCGGGGAAACAACAGCACTCGCTGCTCAGCCGAGTGCACCCCCAGGCTGTGAGCCAGGAACTGAACTGGGAAAGCACCAGAGTCTCCGCGAGCAGCCAGGAACAGACCTCGAGGGTCCTGGGCTGCAGATCCCCTCAGCCTTCACACCACCCATGCATGGAGGCTGCTCCCAGATTATCCCAGTCCTCCTCCTGTGTGAGTAAAGGGATCGATCCACTTGCCCG
Source organism: Chroicocephalus ridibundus (assembly GCF_963924245.1). Taxonomy (NCBI): domain Eukaryota; kingdom Metazoa; phylum Chordata; class Aves; order Charadriiformes; family Laridae; genus Chroicocephalus; species Chroicocephalus ridibundus. The sequence goes on along the minus strand of NC_086302.1, from coordinate 1,072,696 downwards.
CTCTGGAAGCGCAGGCTGGTACAACGCCAGTCACCTCGCCACCCACAGCAGCGCCTCACGGAGCACAGATTCTTCCAGGACACCCACTACCAACACTCTTCTCACCATCGCATGTCCTCCTACCTGTCCTGGGGGTTGTAGGAGCTGATGATGGAACCAGCCATGGCTCGAGTGCTGGCGTTGTCGCTGATAGCCCCTAAGCTGACCGAGTCTTTGGGGAAAATCTCCTTCTGGACATCTGCCTGAACTTCTAGCCTGCAAGAGAGGAAGATTCCTCAGAAACGCCTTAGATGGTCTCCGAGGAGCACCAACCAGTCACCGTTCATCACGGGAAAGCAAGAGAGCCCTCTGTGCCGGCTGAGCTCGGCATGACGTTTAACCCCAATGGTTCCTCTCATTTAGTCTCATTTTTGGCTCCATTTAGGTGAACCCATTCTGTTTTCCATGACGAAGGTAAAGTTGTGTTTATATGTATGACTCACACAATTCCTGTGAAGAACAGATTTCCACAGATCTAGCGCACAGCCATGATTATATCCTGGCTGCCGTATCAACACGCGTCTCTAATTACCCAGCAAACTGACTCACAGGCAAGTTTGGAGGAAAACTGTGGTGTAACCTTCCGACTTGGAAAGCAGCGACCCTGCTTGCTGTAGGCCACCAAAGAACAGGAAACATCAAAACCCGTAGGCCGGGACAAGGGGACTGGAAGATCTTTAAGCAGGCCACGGAGGCACCTCTGCGCTCTTCCCAATTAACCTGAAGCATCAGCGCCGCAGTTTCAAGGAGCTCAGTAGGGACAGAAGCTTATCTTTTGTCCTCCTTGCAAGAACCAGCCTAGCACTGGCTCCAGAAGTAGCCTGGCCTGCTGGGACTAGTTATTCTACAACAGAGTAAGAAGTAAAAATACTAGGACGTGACTCCCAAGGCAAAGAAGGATGGCTCACAGTCACTGAGCTCCCCAAAATAAGTATGCTCGACCAGCACAGGCCTTGGGCGCCGCTGCCCTGTTCTTGCTGTGCCCGTGAGCTCGGTTACCTGCTGTACTTCCCCTTGCCTCCCGAGAGGACACCACCGCTGAGGGTGCCGCCCGAGAGGGCAGCGAAGCTGGCCGTCTCGCTGTAGTTGCCCTGCATCACGCTGAGCCCGTCGGTGGGGCTGCCGCTGGTGCTCAGCACACTGGTCAGACCCTCAATGCTGCTTTCGCCAATGCTGGGGTTCTTCAGGGCTCGCCAGGCGTCAGCCACTGCGGGGAAGAACGGCACAGGAACTGGGATCAGCGAGGGGACCGTCGGGCTGTGGTGGAGTTGGCAGGGCTGGGGGTCAGCGCCTGTCTCAGCCTGCCTCTTCCAGGGCAACCAAGAGCTGAGGTTTTGCTCACCAGCAGAAGACCGAAGCAAAACCCAGCAAGGGAGAGATGTTCGGATTTGGGAAACGTTAAGCCCCGCTGCCATTTCATTACAAGAGGCAACGCCAGGGTCTTGCTTCACCCCCTTCCCTTCACCAGTTATCACACAGTACCTGTGATTGGTCCGTCGTCTTCGTCAAACTCGATTTTCACACCCTTTCCATTGGCGGTGCTCACTCCACAGCCACCGCCCCGGCACAGCGAGATGGGCACAACGCCGTAGACGTAAGCCAGCATGATGGGGACTCCAATTCCTGGAGAGTGGGATGCCCTGAGTTAAGAGGAGCTTAAGGCTGAGCTGTGCTGGGCAGACACAAGGGACTCTTTGGGGCAGGGACTCTCCCAGTTGCGTTTGCTCTGCTTTTAACACAGAAAGGTCCTAGTTTACAAGAGACAGACGGTGGAGGAGCCCTTCATTTGTGCTGCTGCAGTGCAGAACGAGGGAACCCCAGGAGCACAGACAGCCCCAGCTGAACCCCCAAGACATCAGCCACCAAACCAGTGGGTGGGTAAGAGACAGCTCTGTGTGCCGAGGGACTCCACTACGGGCTGCGGCACGGGCAGCGGGGGTCCAGGACAAATCCAGCACCTGAGGACACGCAAGCGGGATGTGACACGCAGGGACGTGCCCAGACGAGCACAGGGCAGCAGTCTGCAAACCGCCCTTCGGCGATCCCCCCACCTCCCAGGGCTGGGCTACCCATCTGCCTCGGTGACTACTGGCCCACCAGAAGGGAAAGGGACTGTGCCCACTTACCAACACTGACAGCGGCGATGACTGGAGAGGCGATGACAGACAGGGTGACCCCACCAGTAATGGCCAAGTTCCTCTTGTGCTTAGAGGTTTTCTTTCCCTCGTACCTGCTGTGGATCTGGTGGAAGGAGAAGCACCAGGTGAGAACAGAGCCCAGCCATGAGCACATACCAGCAAAAGACATGAATAAGCTTGTGTTTTTACAGCCTTGTCAGCAGCATTAGTCCGTAAAGAACCTCATCTTGACCACAGATCTCCTCACAGACCAGATCTAGCAGGTGGGTCTGTGTTTAAGAAAAGGCAGCAGCTACAAAGACAGTGCTGACAGGCCATTTCTTCCCTCTCCGCGCCTCTATCAGCGCAGACACACAACAGCATGACGCGCTTTGGGGCAGCAGGTCAGCATCGAAACACCAGCGACTTGTGCAAGTCCAGCCACTGTCCCGTAGAGCCCATCATCAGGCTTAAAATGACCAGGATTCTCCTTGGCGGCTGCTGGTTCGAGGCAGAGGCACAAGAGCAACGCGAAATGTGTGTGAGAGGACTTCAGCCCGCAGGGCTATCAGCCACCACCTTCCCTCTCCCCACACAAAGCCCAGAAGATAAGACAAGGGTTAGAAGAGACAACTGAGTCTTGGTTCTATGACAAGATCCACCCTTCATATCAGCTCTAAATTTCTGGTCGGATGCCTTGAGTACGGAGAACGCCCCAAACCCTTCAGCTCCAGCCTTCTGCTCTCCACACTCACCTTCCTCCCCACGTACACGGGGATGCCAATGACCATGGCAGGGATGGCAATGCCAGCGATGAGGGAAATGCCTACAGGAGCGCCGATCAACGTGCCCAGCTGCCAGAGAATCTTCTTTTTACGACTCCATGGCTTTTTGCCCCAGAATGTACAGCCAGAGGGGCTTAATGGAAGGGAAAAAAATAATTTAAAAAATGGCATTAACACCACAGCAATTCCTCAGCGCTCCTGAGAACCGCAAGTTCGACTTCCACATGAACAAAACCCAAAACTTGGGAAGTGGTTAAACAACATTAAAAAAAAAAGGCTTTCCCTCTTTTTTCCCCCCCATCAAGATTAATTTCCTCATTAAGGTGATTATCACGCCACCGGGATTATGTTTAATATCCGATACGCTAAGTGTTCTCAAATGCAACTGTATCAGGAGGAGCTTTTCTCGGTGCGGAAGAGCATCCTCCTGCTGTGATGTGGGGAGAAAGTTCAGCTCTCCGGGTCAGAAAGAAGAAAGTTTTCGTGACTGATTGGAAAGTCAGGAGGATGAAAGGCCCACGCAAGAACTGAGCTCCTCCAACCAGCCTCAGAGAAGCTCGTGCTACCCCACGGGCAGGACCTCGGCGTCCCGCTCCCCTCCTCACCTGAGGTAATGCAGATCCGAGATCTCCTTCATGCAGAGCCAGCAGAACTCGCAGCCACACACCGCGCAGGTCATATGGTTACAGCTCCCGTCGTTCATCTTGATGATGTACGCGCTGCAGCGCGGACACGGCTTGATGTCGTCAGCTGCGGGGAGGAAGCACGGGATTGAGTTGGACTCTGCTGCCAGCATGAAGAATCAACGAGGGGGGTCTCGTTACGGATTGAAACTCTTGTTTTCTGCGCGGGCAGAAGGCCTCCGCTCACCACAGACAAAGCAGGGACGGCTGTGCCTTTAGTTTCTCTTCAGAGTGAGACGATAACATTGATGAGAGAGATCCCACCAAGGCCATTCGCCCAGACAGCGGGGACTGAGAACAGCAGTCACTTTTACAAGCTTTTTCTAGCCTTAAATGGGATGTATTCCAGAACACGCTTAAATGCTGGGAACAAGTCCTACCTGCCCTGTGCTAACCAAGGCAACAGCGCAAGAACGAACCATTATTAAATTGCTCCACTGAGGTGATTCACAAGCCAAGAACAACACAACGATCGGGAGAAGGCGGCATCGGAGAAACTCCGAACCTGGCCCTCAAAAGCAGCCACAAGGGGAATGGGGTCTGTGCTGCCAGCGGGGGGCCAGCGACGAGGCTGTCAGCCCCCAGGCCCCAGAATCAGGGTCCTTCATCTCTTCCTTAGTGCAAGCGTCGCCTGGTCACAGTTAGGCAACGGCTGCGCTGTGGTTCAGGGCCTTGCTGGCAGCCTCGGCAACACTCGACAATATGAAATCCAGCTGCTGAGAGCAGCTCGCACCTTATTAATCACCACATTGAATCCAGCAAGAACCGGGTGGGGAAAAACCGCTGTCTCAAGAACCTCCCTTTCAGTGGCTGAGTGCTCTTCCTGGCGGGGATCTCCTTTAAAAGGGTGTAAAAACTCAGAAACTATTTTTTGCTTGCGGGCTCGTGCTGCAGGCTGCGGTAGTATCCGTGCTGTCCACCTCTAACTGGGGCACGTTGAACCTCGACATACCACGAAGCCACCTCAGAACCACCCACGACAGCTCCATTCTAAGTAAGTGTATTAACATTTTCGCTCCTGACACAGAAGGAAAAGTAAGGGGTTTTGTTTGGGGGTAGGGCGGGACCTCATGAAATGGCCTCACTGCCCACTTCCAGAGTCAATAATACGGTTATCTTTAACGAACGCTAACTCGGTCGACACAGCAGCTCCTACCAGGCAGCGTGGGAGTCTGTGGGTTGGCATTTCTTCCTGTACCTGACATTACTAACGCCTAACAGCGCGCGGAGCGAGGCTCCCCACGCTCAGCTAGGCACGAAGGCTACTCTTTACTACCGCAGCAGGCAAATTTGAAGCTGTAAGGGTAAAAAGCGCCTATTTGTTCAGGGTTTAGAGCAGCAAGAAGCGAGAACATCCAAGATCAAAAGGGCCACAAGCCTGGCTGGGGCGGATGAGGGGAGGCTGCCGTCACGTGGAGGGACCCAAAGCACATCGTCGCCTACTGGTGTGTGTTGCATTTTTGGAGGAGCCCACCGGGCTTGTCCTAACGCACACAAGAAGGGGAAATGACTCTGAGTTTCACCGGTGGCTGCTGGAGACCCTCAGCTGTGCCACGCAGGGCACTGATACCCCCCTGCCCTGACAGGACGGCGCTGGGGACACGGGTGGCTCTTTCTCAGTTTCACGGGGATATTAAAAAACGTGTGAATCCATACCCGGCCCGGATTCCTGTCCGTAACTGAGGCCTGAGGTGTGCTTGGTCCGTACTCGGAGCGCCTGTGCCCGCTGCTGGCGGGCCATGTCGCAGGTTTGGTTGGGATGCCATATCTGTTTGCAGTGATAGCAGAACTCCGTCTGGCAGCCGTCCCTCTCGCAGGTCAGCTTGGGGCAGCTGGCACAGCCGTAGGCAATCACCGCGTAACTGGGGGAGAAGGAAGACACGGGGGGAATTAGCAGAAGACAACGTTATCAAGCTACAGGCCAGCGATCCCTTTAATTCAGCCTGCCCAGGGGCGGCACAGGAGGCTGCCGCTGCCCTGCTCTGCTCCAAGCAGCTGGCTGAGGAGCTGAAGAGCTGCAGACGCTGCAGTGAGAGCTCAGGCGACGCCGAGGGATGTGTGAATTCGCCCCCGGAGCCTGCGGGGCAGGTCAGCCCATCTCTCCCATCTCCATCTTTCCGACCACTGTCCGTGCCGCAGCCTGCGCCAGGCAAATTCCTGCTCTCTCCAGTGCTGTGAAATTAAGTAGTGCTAATTGGCTTACTCGGGGCAGACAGCTTTTATACAGACGGCTTACGATACTGAATTCCCTCCTCAACGACTGCTGGCAGTTCTGACTGTCCATCCGCACAGACCAGACCTGCCTTGCCCAGCGCGCCCTGCTGACAGCTCGCTGTTTCTGCCCGCCCAGGCTCCTAGGGGAGGCTCACGCTGCTCGTTCCGGGCACCTGCGGCTAAAGAGCCCCCCAGTTCCTTAGGACAGGCATATGGGTGGTTGCAACGCGGCCCGGAGGAGTCCAGGAAAGCTGAGGTTGGCCTGGGCACTTCTATCAACTGAATAACTCTAAAAAAAGTGCAGCACCAGGGGTTTCCACGTCTAGCTATCTCAAGAAACAAGCTCTTGTTGATCTCCACGGAATTCCCTGTTTTAAAGAGCAGTGAAGAACAACGCTCTGCCTCCAGAGTAAGCTAAAACCGGAGTAAAACTAACCGAAAGTGCGAGAGAGGGGGGGCCAGGTCCAACCAGCTCGCTTCTGACAGCGGCGTGACGCTCCCAGAAGGAAGTGTGCTCTGCCCACAAAAGTCCAAGCGTCCCCGTCAAGCACCGCCATAGGAAAGCTGGCTTCCAGTCATCTAGGCTGAGGCTCTTTCCACTGGCAGGGGCTGAACCGAGCAATTCCAGAAGCGCCTTCCACTTCTGCGACACCAGTACGGCAAAGGATATTTTTGTTGTTCATCCTCAGTATTTTTGTTAGTGGTCAGAGGAGAATAACTCCTATTTAAGGTTTTATATTTAGAGCTTTGTGTAGCTCGAGTTGTATTGCCTCTTCTTGGAGGCAGCAGCGTGAGAACCGCTGAATGTGTCATACCACAATGATTCATATCCCGTGGGAGTTTGAGCAACTTCATCCTGCCAGGGTACGACATAATCGCCAAAGAAACAACATCTCTGCGCCGAGCGCGGGGCCAGGAGGCACGACGGCAGGGTCTCCTGCATCAACGGCCGCGCGCTCCTGCACGTGAAGCCAATATTCGAGGAAAGACGGCATACAGACGGTTTGGGAGGGACAAACTTGAGCCACACTCACTCCTATGCATCTTCTCTAGAGAAGCTCCCACGAAGCATCCTTACCCCGCCACTATCATACAGCCAAAGACTCACCCCTGGCACAAAAAAAAAAGCCTCATCTGCCCAGCTGTGTTACGACACGCTGCTATTTCAAACCATAACAGAGGGCCAGGAAAGCGCAGTGTAACAGATTAAGCAACCCCATGCTCCAAATTAGCCCCTCGCTAGAGATGTAGGGTGTGGGGCTTTTTTAAGACACTGGAGCAAATCCTATGAGAAATGAGAATCGTCACCATTTATATTTTATTCCTAGAGCCGAAATGACAAATACCATGAACGAGCCCACAGCTGTGGGGAAACAAACTGCGTGACTGTCTATCAGGGAAAAATAACACATCTCCGAGTTCAAGGTCAACTAGAAAGAGGCTGTTGAAGCGACGTGCTTAACACCAGCCACGACAGCATCCGGATGGGCAGCACATGCCCCCTCTTCACCTGACCTCGGACACATCACTGCCTTAAGCAGCCCCAGCAGATGGAAAGGGAAACTCTGACTTCTCCCGACGCAGCAAGGACAGCGAGCGTCTTCCCGAGAGCCCAGGAATCGCACAGCATCATTCCCAGCCTGCTCCTTGGATGGCCGGGAGTTGTCTCCATCCCTCCTCCGGCAGCTCCGTGGGGGTCAGAGCCTCACCAGCCGCCTCCTGCCTCATTCACCCAGCTCAGCCTACACAGCTGCGTTTCTTTCAAGGTTCCGTTATTCTCCCAAGCTTCTAGGAGAGATGCAGTGTGACAAACACTAGACAGCGATGCCACCTGATCATAGCAGGGGGGAAAAAAAAAAGAAAAAAAAACGCTGCAAACATAGAAAATGATTTGTATTGCGACTGATGGCGCATCAATTGACCGGTGTTTCCATGGCAACATGCACCGGTGTTGTGTTGATCTTCCTCCTCCTCCTCCCCAGCAGCACAACCAAGCTCTTTCATTTACGAAAGACTGCGGTACGCATGGAAAAGGCACAGGATGCTGCGTGCCACACGCCCAGGGTTTTGTCCGCCATCCCCCAGCAGCCCCTGGCTGCCGTCACCTCGGCGCTGGGTGACACCCAGTGCCGAGCATCGCCGTGTCCCCAGCCCTACGCTCCAACTCGGTACACCGGCACTACTACGGTGGGAAAGCCCGCTGTAAATAATTCATACCCTGATTTTACATAAGCACAGCGACACAAGCTCGCTGGGAAGAATGAATAGCGTGATTAATTCCTCTCCCTGACAGAGGGCTGATTCCAACAGCCTTTGTTCGAGTGCCGCAGACACACTGGCAGCACTGGTCCATGAGAGCTGCCTGGTCTCCAGCAGCCCCAGGGTCACTTCTTGCTTCTGCTGGGCAGCCCAGAGGAGGATGCTCGTGCCCGTCGCCTGTCTGCCCTCGCAGGCTGACCAGGGAGGAGGCTTTTTCTCACACAAAGAGCTGTGTGTGACACCGGTCTGCCCAAAGCCACGGCCGGAGCAGACTCAGCCTGGGCTACTGTTGAAGAGACAACACCCTCCAGGCCGGGCTGGGACCGGCTCCTTCCTACCAGACAGCCTGGGTGACGTACGTTGCGTTTACACCTTATCCTGAACACAGATAAATATCACAGCAGCCAAAGAGCTGAGATTCGGTAAGCAGGAACCGGATTTTCTCTAGCTGGTTAACAGCAGGGGCATTCCCATTCCCTCTGGTGTTGCTCTCTGGGCAGCATAACCTCCTCCAGCCCCCCGATCCCATCCCTAGTGACACAGAAATATCAAGATCTAGCACTCATCTTGCTTCAGAAAGGAGCAAAGCTGTTGTTCGCTGTTACGTGTCCCTCTGAAAAAACAAGCCCCTGCACAGGGATGCTCAGAGGCTGCGAAATGGGTAACCTGAGCCAGGTTAGCCGATTTGCATAGAAAGGCTGCTACAATGCTCTGATTAAATCTTCACAACCCACCCACCACACTTTCCGTTCCGACTACTAGGTCAAACTTTCCTTTCATGTTCTCGCTACCCAGAATTGCGATCCAAGCTGAGCTATAGCTAAACTTCACAGCACTTCTCTAAGTTTCCCGAACAAAGCCCTTTTCCAGGCAGCTTTGGCTTATGCTCAAACAGAAACCTCACAGAGTTCATTTGAAGGAAAGGAGAAGAGAAAATGAAAGCAACACACAGATAACTACAAAGTCATCAAGCTTGGCTGGGCGGACTTCTGGACAGACATTTCCTCACTTGGGCAATGGATAATGAGTCAACATCACTCCTCTGTGCCATCTATTCATGTCCTCACTGGGAAAAAGTGACCGTTTACGGTTCCTTCTTCCCCACCGTGGAAGCTGCAGGGTGTCCCCATGCTCTGTCCCCACGGCTTGCAGCAATACACGCGGCCGGGAAACTCCACGCTTCCCATTTGTGCAGAAAAAAAGCTTTCTTTTAAATTAGGGAAACGATGGCTCAGCTAAAACCCCCTTCAAGTCCTATCACTCATACCCAATTCATATTTCCACAATCCCCAAGGTCAAATCCTAGTGCTCTGGCAAGGTAACAGGGACAGACAGAGTGTCATTTTGGTACCCAAGCCCCACCAACTGTCCTGAAGAGACTGCTGACAAGCAAGCAGAGAACACCTGCAATGAGGGCTCTCCATGGGGCTCAGCAGGACCAGAAGTGTGTGTCAGCAGCAGCAGCACCCCACTGGGGGGGGAGCACCCCCCCCGTGCTGTCCTGGGACCCAGGTGGGGACAGGGAGCACCCCAGCAGGACAGCGGGTGGGATGCCATCCCCACGACCTGCTGGGGATGGGCAGCACCCCACCAGGGTGGGGGTCTCCCTTCCCTGAGCCATCCCAGGACACACGGATGGAGCAGCACCCTACGGGGACAGCGGGTCCCTGCTCCCCAGGCTGTCCCAGGACGGATGGATGGGACAACACCCTATAGGGACAACGGGTTCCCCCCTCCCCAGGCGTCCCAGGACGGATGGATGGGACAACACCCTATAGGGACAACGGGTTCCCCCCCTCCCCAGGCGTCCCAGGACGGAGGGGACCGCACCCTGCGGGGACAGCGGGTCCCCTCCCTCCCCAGGTGCCCCCGGCGAGAGGGGACAGCACGGCCCCGGGACTCACCCGCAGTCGGGGGCCGGGCACCAGCGGCAGTCGGGGTCGGCGGCGAGGCAGCGGCGCAGCATGAACTCCTCGTACTTGGCGACGAGGTGCGGGGAGTCGCGGAGGAGGCGGCGGATGTCGGCGGGGTTGAGGCGCTCGCTGCACTCGGGGCAGCAGATGTTGACGCGGGACTCGGTGATCTCGATGCGGAGGTACTGCCGCAGGCAGGCCCCGCACGACCGGTGCGGACACGACAGCAACCGGGGGGCGTTCTCCGCCGGCTGCCGCACCAGGCACAGCGGGCACTCCAGCTCCTCTTCGCCGCCACCCTCCGGGACCACCGGGGCTTCCTCGAGGGGCGGCGGAGGCGGCGGCGGCGGCGGGGGCGGCGGGGCCGGCGGGGCGGCGGGAGGCGGCGGCGGGGCGGCGGGAGGCGGCTCGGCCTTGGCGCGGCGGCGGCCGCCGGCGGCGGAGGCGGCGGCGGCGGAGAAGACGCTCTGGAAGGAGAGGCGGCGGCGGCGACCGGGCTTCGGGCACTTGGCGGCGGCCGAGTGGATGGAGGAGGAGCGCGGCGATTCAGAGTCCCGCTCGGAGCCCATGGCGACCGGGGCCGGTGGCTGCCAATCGACGGTGTCGGCCTGCGGTGAGGGTCGTTCCGGGGATCGGGGGGGCTCCGGGCACCGCGTCCCGCCCGGTGCTGCCTCCGCCGCGCTGCAACGACAGCGGCCCCGCCGCCGGTGAGCGCGGCCCCGCCCCGCCCCGCCCCGCCCCCTGCGCATGCGCCCCGCCCCGCCCCGCCCGGCCGCGGCCGCCGCCATTTTGGTTGCGGGCAGCGCCGCCGGGCAGGCCTGGAGCTCTCCGTCCCCGGGGGGGCGGTGGCTGGCCCCGGCCCCGGCCCCGGCCCCGGCCCCGGCCCCGGCCCCCGCCCCCCTCAGCGTCCCGCTCCTCGCACTGATAGGGCCGCAGGGCTTGGCTGGAGCATGGCGGGCCACCACGGGCTGGGCCATGGCGGCCTGTTGGCCTCAGCCGGACAGAGGCTTCCCCACCACGTCCCAGGTCTGGCGCTAATGGAGGGTTGTGAAGGGGCCTGGTGCTCTCCTAGGAGCGGGTGGAGGGGCTGTGCCCCTGTGGAATTTTGTTTTTTAACATCTCTCTTGTTGGGGAGCAGGGTCTATAACTGCTTGAGGCTCCTCTGAATTTATACATCCTGCTGGGGCATCTTGCCCCTGGCTGCGTGGCCCTCCTTTATAGTATTTGTAAGAGTCGTGTGGAGATTTACTCACCCGGGCACGCTTCCCCGACTGCGGGGTTTGGCCTCTTTCATACAGAGGCACTGAAACCACAACCTGCATTCTTAACTGCAGTCGTGCAGAAATTGAAAAGCCTCCGTTTCCTTCTAGGGTTCCCCTGTGCCCACGGGGGTCTGCCAGCCTTGTCTCCCGTTCAAAGGCAGATAAGCTAACGGGAAGGATACTGCCTCTTATTGTGCAGGGGAGACGAAGCAGAGAGATCTGCTGTGTCTATGAAGTGCATGTTAAATCGGCGCAGAAGGGGCTGCTTTCCCTGTAGACTGTCAGCTTCTGACTGGACAGACTGTAGTTATTCATGTGACAAGTGTGGCTTCATCACTGTCTTCCAGCTATCGCCATTCCTGAAATAATTTCTTTCAGAAAAGCCTATTTGCATAGTTATTACAAGGCTCCTTCCTGGCTGCGGAGGACCCCGTTCGGTGCCTCTGGGGTGGAGAACAAGGTTTAGTGAGCCAAACCCAGGCTGACGGTGGAAAGCACCTGGGTTTCGGTGCTTGTGCTGCCTGACTTGCTGTAGGCAAAGACCCTGCGCCTGTCTGTGCAGCAGAGATAATGATGACGCTTCCCCATTTGATGGATGGGTGAATGAAGGCAGGGAGGGAGTAAATTACCTGTGTAAGAGCACACAAATGAAGTCACCTCCTCTCCCAACACCCTTCAGCTCTCCTGTTACCTTCCCTGCGCTTTTCTTCATTAATTCTGTACCTGCCATACACCCTCACTTTGTGCTTATCCCAAGATGCCTGCTGCACCCAATTCCTTCCCTAGAGCTTATGTTCCCCAGACATTTGTCAGCTCTCCCTCACCTCAGCTGCGCTCCGGCATTCCTGCCACAATACCCATGGCTTTGGCCCAGCTGGAAGTTTTGGACCACGCTTAGGATTAGCCTCAGGGTGTTAAATTCCCGCCTGGGATCGAGAACCCTGTTATTAGCAAGCTAATTTAGCACGGGGGTCAAACAGTTCTGCTCCAGGAGAGGCAGGGATGCTCCAAGGGTGTCTGTGGAGCACGTTGCCCCTGAGCAGCTCGAGTTGCTGGGCGCCGGTCCCTGGCAGGTTATGGACAGGCATGAAGATGCTTAGAATTTCTCTGACACTTCTGATGTGGAGCTCCCGGAGTGCACCAACACACGAAAGGATCCTCTCCCCATTTCACTAGTGGGAAAAGAAGGCCGGAGAACGAAAGGAGAGATGTTGTACAAGATTATATTGAAATTAACTATTCCTGCCTGGGACTGGCCAGGTATGAGGCATCTTTAAATGGCCGTCGCTACCCATCTGTAACAGAGACTGTCTTGGTTTGATGATTTCACTAGAAAAATCACACTCCTGACTGAAATAGAGAAACCTGAACAGGACTTGTGTGTGGGACGGATCTCCCAGACAGCGCTCTGACAGCTCAGCCCTACGTCCTTTGCAGCGCAAGAGCACAGACTGTAACTAATTGTGGGAAGGTTTCATCTCAAAAGCTAATGTGAGACAGGCCTGAATTACCAGCAGTGCAGACACAAACAGAGAGACAGAGAGCAAAGCCATCTGGAGTCCCTGGGAAAGGCATCAGCTCACAACATGCTGATGGGGCAGAAATGACTCTTCATTCCCTTATATGAGGAATTATGATACAAACAGGGCTGGGAGAGGCAAGGGTAAATCCCAGGACTCATGCTGACTTCAGAGCCATCTTCCCTGTGCCCGAGCTGCACCAGCCTCTTGCCAGTTTTTATATGTTTGAGGGAATTCAGTGCTTTTATGGAGCTCAGAGATACAGACGTCTAACTGTGCTGACCCCGCCGTGGTCCAGACATACCATCTACTTGAAAAAAGTTCTCCATGGCTGAGGTGTTTCTCCATGGTGAGTTTCTGTAGCCCTTGCCAGGAGCAGAGGCTCCTGCTCAGCACCTTCCTGAGTAGGGAGCAGTTTGAACCCGGTAGTTTGTTTTGATTCAAATTGGAAAAAAACAACCCAGCCGGGACCTTCGGGTGGGAAGGAGAGGGCACGGAAACGGGCTGCCAGAGAGGGGAGGAAAGAGGCTGATTGGAAAGTCACCGGATTGGGAGCGAAATCAGCTCAGCCCCTCCCTGGGGCTGCAGGGAAACCGTCACCAGTCTGACCGTTTAACTGCGGGATATTTGAAAAGATAAACAAACAAAAAAAAACCAACCAAAAAAAAAGAGGGAGGGGAGAATTCAAATGCTTCAGTGAACCACTCTGCAAATCGCAGCTCTGATAGGCAAATTTGCTCTTGCTTACGCTGGCAGAAAGCTGGCAGACTGCTGACTTCCAACCCTGCTGCTTAAATCAGAGCAGGATTTGGCACAGGCGACTTTTAAAGCCGCCTGAAAATGCCGTGTCTCCCAGGAAGGCTTCCAGCAGCAGTGCGGGGCCTGCTTTGTCCAGGCACCGCTTTGAGCCAAGCCGTGCTGCCCGGTGCCTGGACGGAGCAGCCGGGGAGGCTGGGCTGGGCTGAACCTGCCTTTGGGAGCCACAGGGCCCCTTTCCAGAGAAATACCCCAGCCACCCACACCCCAAAAACCCCCACAAAAGCAGAGTGACAGCTCTGTCACTGGCTTCAAGGAGGAAGAGCCTCTAGTGATGTAATGAAAACTCCCCGTGGTAATTCAGAGAGTGAAAGCAGAGGCTGGCTGCCGGGAAGGGATTGCGAAACTCTGCTCTCAGAATGGGAGTATTTGCATGGGGGGACTGGGGTGTGCTGTGGCCGGGAACATTGCTGCGGTGGGGTGCTGGCAGGCAGGCGTGCCGGCTTGGTTTGCAGCCTATAAAATAGAAACTCCAGCTCCTACCACGTCCCCTTTGGCTGCCCCCCCTCTCCTGGTTACCCAGATTGCACAGGTATGGTAAATAACTAACTGCCTGTTGCTCTCGTCCCTGGCCCACAGGACATGGAGATGTTGAAATGGCTATTTCAGGACACACAAAGACTGAATCTGCCTGAAACCTCTAGGTCATTCTGGCACTGAGGTGTGAACCCCTCCCTGGAACAGACTGTTTTATCTAGAAGTACATGGGTCTCCTCGGGGTTTCTTCCTCTCTACCCAGACAGGGTTGGGTGGTTATTCGTGGGTCACAGGCCACGTTGCAGAGCAGATGGAGTTTAGAGAAAATCCAGCTCACGTTGCTGCTTTCTGAAATAGCCACAGACACGACAAAAAGGGGGAAGGAGGGGGAACAGCTTTACACCAGGAATTCTTCCTTCTTCCTGGACAGGGGCACTCTGGAATGACTCAGCTCCGGTCTTGCTGGGCAGGTTGAGACCTTTGGCCCTGCTCGGATGGGACGGCCAGGGCTGTTAAAGGGATCCAGCTGCATCAGGATTCCCCAGTGCCAAAATGCAGATGACAGTTTCAAGGGTCTGTCTCCTGAGGATGCACCACAGGGCACAGCCAGGTGTGTGCTGTGACACCTTGCAGGCAAAGCTGGGAGTTTGCTGTAGTCACAGCATCTAGATGAAGGTGAAAGGGACAGACAGACACAAGTAGCACAAAGTAGTTTTAAACCTCTCAGAGGTGAAGTGGGGGGTCTCGTCCCAGCTCCCTGCCCTGAAGAGTCATGCCCGGAGCATGCGGGCTTCCCTTATTCGTTCTCTCGGGGCCCCAGCTCCCCTGTGTGCAGGGCAGGGATGGCAGTCTGGCTTTGTTAGAGGGGTTCAGCGAAGCTTAACCCTGAGAGCTTTGAGATCTGTGGCGAGGGATGCTTTGCATTCACGAGGTAGCAGCTGTGTGTTCAAAAACTGAAGCTCATTGGGGTCATTTTCTGCCGGGGCCCTGGGGAAACACGGGTTTGTAATGACATGCACTCTGATCATTTCTCAGATGGAGATGTCATTAGTGGCCGTTTATGTCTCTCCAGGGAAGACACCAATGGCTGGAGAGGGCTCTCCCCAGTGTGCAAATCTGCACACACTTTCTGGGTTGATCTAGCTAGTTCATGTTCTGTTTGCCTCTTGTGGTCCCCTGAGATGTGTTCAGGGAAGGAAGAGATGATTCTGCTTGACTCCCTTTTTCTCTGCTGGACTTAACAAGGATTGACATTTTTTTAAATGAAGAGAAAAAGGCAGAAGATGGGAGCCCTGGGATCAGAAACTCAAGCCTCTTCCAAGAGGATTGTTCTGGTTTACTCTGCAGTTACACCTCCTCTCCCCTCCATCTCCCCATCCCACTCTGCTCCCTCCTAACACCCACACGCCCAGCAATCTTCCACTCCCTGCTGTGACTTTCTGCGGAAGATGCTGTCGTGTGAAATCCTGGGAGAGAGTTACCACATGGAGCTCTCTGAAAGCATCGCGTGTCCCTTGCAGAACAGGCCTGCAGACGGAGGAACACTACGCTCCCCCTCCTCGAAATCCTGAATGCACTTCATGGATGGAGGTGGGGGGAGCGGGGAATCATCTTGTAAGCTTGAGAGCCACCTACACACATGGCAAGTCTTGTCAGCAGCTGATAAAAAGAGGCGGGAGGTGGGGAGATTTTGAGGGGGAAGAACTTGGAGGCTCGTGTGCCCACATAACTCACCATCCTGTCTTCCCCAGGGCTCATCCAGCCAGGAGGGCCATGGGCTTGGCCCGTCGCTGATACACGTGCACTGAAAGGGGACCCTGAACAGGGACTCAGAGATAACTACCATCTACTTCAGCAATGACGTAAAGGTAGGGAGCGTTAAGCAATTACTTACAATAGTAATCTGACATGCTTTCCCCCTCTACAAAAGAAGCATTTCCTTTTGTAATAAAAGCACAGGCTGTTCCGATTCCTTTATACACCTGCTGTCCTGCACACTGACTGTACAGCGTTAGGGATAGAAGTAACAATGATCCCCACTCTCGATTCACTCTTACTGGTGACCTGTTCTCCTTAATGATAGGGGATTTATAACTGAGAAGGTTTAGCACAGTAGGGTGCTGCCATCGGGAAAGCGTTGGTCTGATCCCTACCGTACGACAAAGCAGCCAGACTCCCTCCTCACCCGAGTTGTTAAACAGGCAATTATGTGTTTGGCGTTGGCATAAACACAGGCAAATTAGTCACTGGAGAAAACCCCAGTGCCTGTGACAGCTGGTTGTGGCTAGAAGAAGGTGGGGGTGACAAACACCTCTGACGGCAGCAGGCAGCTGCCTGTCCTGGGCACACTGTGCCAGGGTGGTGGTGGTCAGGCACTCAGTGGGGAGAGCCAGGTGCCACGAACACGGAGGTGGCATGACAGGGCAGAAACCTAGCACTGGCTCTGGAGACTTTCCTCTCTCTCTGATGGCAGCTGTTTTTCAGGGTGCTCAGCATCTTGCCGGATGTGAGCAAACCTGGCTGCAGCAGAGGCAGAGAGGATCAAGGTGAAATCTTCAGGAGGACCATTTGGGGAGGACTGAGTAAGGGTTTGTTCTGCCCTCGGAGAGCTAGAGCACTGACAGGGGGCTTGATTTCTGCAAGGAGAACAGAGTGAGGCACTGGCCTGGTTTCCAGGAAAGGAGAACAGTGTGTCACAGAGAAGGCATTGAAAAGACCTGAGGCTTCTGCATCAGCTTTCTGTCTCACTCCTGCAGACACGTGGGTAAGGCTGAAAGGTTCAAAAGGCTGAACTGGAGGCTGTCCTGCAGCTGGCGCAGGACAGGAAGCTGTGGGCTTCTCCTGCAGAGCCGTTGTTGGCGCATAGACCACAAACAGTGTCCCTGTCTCTGCTGGGGATCCCTGCATGGCTCAGCATCTTTCTCCCTACAGCGCTGATCTTTGTGGTGGGAGTGTGGGAAACGGAGCTGGATGGCAAAGCTTGGTACAAGGCACCAGCTCTAGTGCCCAGACCCTCAAAGAGACACTGGCAGCCTTTCGGCAGCATCTCAAAACCTCGCAGCATCTCTGACATCCTTTCCAGCTGGTGCATCCTACAAACACAGGGAGGGCTGGGCACACCACGTTTCCTCCACCCGACCCACCCATTTCCTATTTTCTGCAGACATGACAACTAGTGAGTTAATCCTGCAGGCCATAAACTAAGCGGTATTAGCAGACACCATCTGTCCTTTTTCATTTGCTGATGCACGACCTATTTTGCTGTGTAGTGGAGCAGGCGCTGCAGTTTCGGGGCTTGCATGTTGCAGTGTCCCTGTTGCCAGGGTATAATCCACTGCTCGCAGTGACCTGCTAATGGGAAAGGGCTTCAGTGAACTGAGCACCAGGGGGATCTGCTGTCATGGGCAGGTGGTGGCTGAAGCCTGTCCCTGTGGCTGCTTGGCGTCAAAGGAGGTTTGAGCTCCAATCCCACAAAGCACCAGTTTACACCTGGGAAGAGAAATGTCTCAGCAGAACTTCCAAGGACAAGAGCACGACTGCCCTCAGCAGGGCCTCTCCTTACCTGTAGCCCCTTCAGCAATGGCCATGGGAAGGTCACTGTGAAATAGAGCCACCACCCAACCCTCACAGCCCTGGACTGGGGCTGGGGACAGTAAAAGCGAAATAAGAAAGTGAAAGGGACTGTTTTCATCTTGGCAGGGGAAGAGAAACATCCCCACTCCCTCGCTTGCCAGGAGGTCACTGCCATCGTGGGAAGAGACCTGAATCTCTCAGGTCTCTTTAGGACCATCTGGGAGAACATTAGCATGGGGCTTAAACCCTGCATCTGCTCCTGAGGACACAGGTGTCGTACTTCTTTCCCCTGAGTAACACTCTGTCTCAGAGGCAAAGTTTCCGAAATACCACCTTGGCACCTCCAGAAGCGCTGTAACACAGAGATCACACAGAGATCATTCTCATACCAAAGTGGGGTTCATAGGAACAGGCCGTGTGGTGTGCTCAACACCCTGGCCATGCTGCTCCGGCCTGTGCTTTACAGAAACTGAGCAATGGCAATCGCAACAGGACAGGGAAAGATGGGAAGAGAATTCTTTCCTGATTTTTCTAACGGAATGTGGTCATGTATTGGAGCAGTCTGGTGACCCTTGTCTGGGTACAGAAGTACAGACATTATTAAAGGTCATAAAACCATCGGGATATTTCCAAGCCAGTTATCATATTCGACTTAACCTACTCTCAAAGCAATTCCAAAGGTTAGCACCTTGCTATCTGAAGCCGCATTTCCTCCTGAATTTACCAACTTTTTATTTAACTCAGTGCTGGTGACAGAAATTTTCCCTGAGCTCTGAAATAAAGAGCATGGAAATTCTGTCGCTGTGTGCCATTAGGAGTCAGGGAGGAAACTGAGCACAGGGGGGTGGGTGCTAACACACTCATCTGTTACGCAGAACCAGGCGGTTGCTGACCTCTGCCTGAGGTCCCAAAATCAGCCAGGGAGTTTCTCAGCTCCCTGCCTCACCGCACAACAAAAGTGGAAGAAAGAGTGGAAGGAGTTACTGAGACTGACCTTGGCATTAGCCAGACAACTTCTTTCTGAATTAGCTCAGTTGCACCATTTGGGCTTTCCAAGGAACTCTTAACCTTCTGGGTAGGATGTGGCCTGAATCCACCCGCTTCTGTGCCTTCAGTATCTTCTGAGTAGCCAACTCTGGCTGCTGCAAGGACGGTGCAAGTAAGCTGATGTGGAGTCATTTCCCTTTCCTGCTAGTTCTGCTCTTTTAGAAACTGGCTTAAGCTCTGAACCCTGGGGTTTCCTACCCTGCTGCAACTGTAATCAGTGATGTCTTCTGCCCAGTCTCTCTGCCTACAGAGATGGTTGACCCCTTGCAAATCTTGCTAAGCTTTGGAGACCCGCAGCTTCCAGTAGCAATAAGCCCCGCTGTCTCCTTCCTGTCTTCGCTAAGCTTTGCCCAGTGTTCCCTTGTCCATGTTGTCGACACTTGCTTGGCCTTTGCATCAGACATCACAAGAAATAATGACTTTCCTATAAGATGCTGTGATGTCCCTACCACTCTCCTGCAAGGTGTGATCTCCACCCTGCACTTGGGGGAGAGGGGGCGGTAGCTGGTGTCAGGATCTCTGTGCTAGGAACAAGGTTTACTTGCAGACTGACAGCTTTGGGGTATAAATTCCCACAGCAGGAATGGTCCCAGTGTTTCTTGTTTCTTTCTTTGTGCTTTGGGAAAAGAATTGACTCAAGAAATTTATTGATCTGAGGCCAAGGAACAAACATCCCCCCTTCGCAGGCCAGAGTCAAGGGCCTTTCCTGCGTGCTGTGCGAGGAGGAGGAGCAGGGAAGGGCAGTGCTTCGCCAAGACTAGAATGCACCCGAATCTGTGACTACCATCAGGAGGTGGGAAGAGGAAGAAACAGCCCATGCGGTCAGCCCTGGAAAGGGCAGTTCCTGCCGAGAACTGGCTGGGGAACATTCCCATTTTCATAACCAGCAACAGCTGTCAAAAGGGGAAAGCAGAGTGATTCTGGACCCTGCCAGCAGCACCTCCCGTCTGCAGCCAGGATGGGAAAGCAGCAGAGTGCTCCCAGCACAGCCCTCTGGCCCCGCAGCAAGGAAAACGTTTGTTATTTTCCAGAGGGCTGAGCCAGCACTAACCAGGTGGGAAATGTATGAGTGTCTCACTTTGCAAATCAGCTTGATCAGTGTTCTCTTGTCCCAGATGAGGTCTTTCCACAGCCTGACCCTTGGTTGCCAAGCCCTTGCCCTCAGCCTGGTTCGGTCCAGGGCTGCTCCCCCAGTGCTCTGTTCTCTCTGCAGGAGAACAAGGTGGGCAAGGGGCGAGGCGAGTTGTAGTTTGGTGTGTCTATCATTCCCGGGCCAGCATGGAAAGGTAAATGAGGTTTGTTCTGCCGGGGTTTGCCGCTGACCCACCCCTTCCATCCCCTTGCCTGATGCCATGACCACAAGCCCCTTCTCTCTAACTTCTCTTCAAGCAGAGCCCACCTTTACTGCAGCCAGGAAATTCCTCTTCTCCCTCACCCCTCCATCACCATGAGAAACCCTTTTCCCTCTCAGGGCCTGATCTCATCCATGGGTTGCCTTAGCCAGTGTTGAAGCAAACTAGCCCCTGTGCTTTCTGAGGAGGCTGGACTGTGCACAGCAGAAAATTGAGTAGGAGGTTTCTGGGGTGATCAGTGCGCACTGAGACCTCAAAGCTTCTCTGAAATCAGGCCCTGCTGTTGCTCCATAGCATCCTTTTAACAGGGAGACAGCACCTATGACCATCTCTCATCTGCCCAGCCCTGCCCTCCCTGATCCGGGCTGCCATCCCAGTTCCCCTGAGCACCAGGAAAAGTCCAGTGCCTGCCCCTGAAACAGCGGTAGCTGCCAAGTGCCTCCCAGCTGTCTCTGAGTTACAGGATCCCTCCCCAGCATAAGCCCTGCAGCCTCCTAGGGGGCAACTGTTGGCAGTAACAGCCCTATTCAAACAAAGCAGAGACAGCCTGGCTTTATGTGGCCTCCCTCTGCCTTTCCCTGCCATCATGCATATTTGGGGAAAAGCCTCTCCAGGCAGTGCCGACTCCTGCGCTTCCCACTGTACGTGCAGCTCAGCCACAGCAACATGCTGGGGTTCACGTAGCTCTGGGTCCTGCACCAGCTATTCCCGCTCACTTTCCGTGGATCTCCTGCAGGATTCACAGCCCAGCACCCAGGGGTGCTGCCCATCCCCAGACACATAAGAACAGTGCTGTCAGCATGGGATGAGCACCAAAATTGCAGCTGGAGAACCTGGCAGGGGACATGGAGCAGAGCCCTGTCCCCGGGCTGAGGACCAAGAATGCCTCTTTCCCATCCGACAAGCCAAGGCTTTGAGCCCTGCCAAACCCCAGTGTTCCTGCATTTGGCAAGCGAGAGATGGCAACAAAGGCATGTGCGAGGCAGAAAGAGGAGTTCCAGTGAAGGAGGGAAGTGGGTTTCTCTTGGGTCTCTGTGACCTTTTCTGGTTTGGAAATAACAGAGATGTACAGAGACGCTAACAATGCACAGCAAGGGTGTTTCAGCTGCCCCGGCAGCAGAAAAAAACCCCATGACCTCCCTCAGTCAGAGGAAACTGGAGCCCAGAGTCACAGCCCAGCCTTTGGGTGGCTGGGATGGAACCAGTGGAGATCCAGCTCCAGGGAGTCAGTGCCTTCGCCTGTTTGCAAGGAAACTTCAGTTGCAGCCATGGAGCCTTACTACGGGCACCTTGTCTTCCAGCCCTGCTTCTCTGGGGTACAGGTCCTGCTGTGTGATGGGAACAGTTTTTCTTCTACTGGCAGTGGCTGACCCAAGTTCTCACTGAGCCTGTGGACTGGGACTTATATCAGCAATGCTCTTGGCCATGAGGATCCCATTGCCTCTATCCTCATCACCCTCCTTAGAGAAGCAAGCACAGAGAATGAGCTGTTGGGGCATAGCCAAGAGAGGAGCTGGGACTGAAGAGAGTCAAATGGCTCCAGCAATTTCTCCGTATGCTTCCAGCCCTTCTTGCTTAACCTCAGAGAGAAAAAGCAATGCTGGCAGGAGGAAAGAAGAGGAGTGGGGTTCTGTGCAGGTAGGTTGGGAATGCACCTAGGTCACCCCAGAGCTGAGAGTTAAGGCTAGGTTTATAACAAAGATAGAAATGCTGATTTGGCCAAAGGGCTAATATTTCTGTTGGAAAACAGAGAACTATTGATTACACAAGTAACCTCAGCTATTAAACAAACAGCTACCTCAGCAGAAGGAAACTTCAGCCTGGGTTTAGGGAGAGGATAGAGGGGCCTCCAGGGTGGCCCGGGCAGTAATGGGAACACAGCAACCCGCCCTCCTTGACTCAGCTGCTGTGCTGCCTGCTCTTGGTACCAGATAAAGAGTGAAAACAAACACAAGGTACGCGCCTTTGAGTGCCTGTGTGCGCCCCTGCCAAAGGAACTGGAAAGCATTCACTGCAGTGGAGTCATGGCCAAGATGGACTGTGGAATAGGAAGGATTAAAACGTCCCTCAGGACTTGGCTCAGCTCCCAGGGCCCTCTCTGGACACGTACAAGGGCAGCTCCTCCCGGTGCCTCAGGCCTCTGCAGAGGCTCACAGGTCCACAGCCCTCTTTTCCCAGGAAGGGTTGTGTTGCAGGCCAGGTACCCACACCCAGCAGAGCACAAGTTCCCATTTATTGTATTTTTATATCGTTGTATATCTAGTAGTGATAGCCTATGGTAGGGACCAAACGCACGGGTAATACAGCACGGCTGTGGAACGGCATCGCATGAAGGCATTAGGAGCATGTCAGAGACTCAGCTGCTTCAGCTGATGTGCAGATGCCAGGCTGTGTAATGTTCACATGATCCTCCCTTTTGCAGTGTAGGCAAGTATAGGGGGAACAGCAAGGAGAGCCAGCTGAGCAGTGGAGAAGGTCAAGGACTACCAGAGTTGGCTTGCCCTTTCTGCTTGTAGGAGGTCCTGGTGACACTCCCCACTAAATGTTGAATAACCTTGAAAAAAAAGCAAGTTGAAACACGACTTCGAAGCAGTCCTAGCTGCGTTAGCTGCTGGCCACGCAGAGCTGCAACGTCAGGGACCAAAGCCGCAGAAAAGCAGCGTTACCTCCCCTGCGCCCTTCCCAAAGTGCCCCCGGGAGCCTGGTTCAGGCTGTGCCTGGCAGGGTCTCATCTGGGAGTGCCTGGGCCCATCCAGAGCTGGCTCCCTCCCACAACAGCTGCCCTGTGCAGCACGGAGGGCTGGCACAGAGAGCTGCTAGCCGGTCCTCTCCTCTCCTCCCCACCCACGTCAGAGGCCTGAAACACAGCTGCCCACACAGCCACCTGGGTGACACCACCGCAGCTGGCTCCTAAAAGCCTCCAAGCGCAGGGCCTCCAACCCGTTGCGCCCACAGAGGTCCCACACAGCAGCACAAGCTGTTGCCGTTCGCAGTTACCATAAAATAAGCAGCAGTATGGCCACCCCGGGCCACTCCCAAATGCTCTCTATAGACCCAGCATCTGCGCCTTCGTGGGGGAGGATCGTGCCTCTCACAGCAATAGCCTTCCCTAATTAAAGCATATTTACGTTCCTTATTGCAATTCTGCTCTCTCACGTACGCTCAAGCTTTCCTGGCTGCATTTCTGCACAGCCTCAGTGCTGCCCCTAGCCCTTTAAATGACATGGGAAACAGGGGAAAGTTATTTCAACAAAGCGGTTGTGACAGGAGCAGTAGCCTCTCCCTGTTGTTTTTTTTTCTTCAGCCCGACTGAGTTTCTGCTCTGTGCCTCTTCCATCTCTACCCCAGTACTGGTTTCTGACTGGTTACCAGCAATGGGCTTCTGGCTCCCGATGTGCTTTCTTCAGTCAGATTAAGTGGGTGCTAATGAACCTGCTTGCTAGTTTGCTAACATACTGCAGGGCACTGCTGCCCAGCCTGTGTGTAGGTGTAGAGCCCATACATGTCCCCGCTGAATTGGAGCTGTAAACCCACCACCTTTTTCAAGCGTTGAATGAGCCCAGTTTTTGGATTAGGAAGAGATGAAATTCACCCCAGAGCCGTGGGCCAGCACGGCACATAGGTACCACTGGGATGCTGCAGGGCACAGAGGTGACCGTCACCCCTTGTTCTCTCCGCTAGCAGATTGGATCCCGTTATGCAACCGTTACGCTGAAAGGCAATATGACATCCAGAGCGGCTTCAAGGACTTTGTTATTTTGCCTTCCAGGTCTGCAGATCCCCAGGATCCACATCCAGAGAGCTCCCGGCAATAATTGCACACCTGGCTACTTCCCCCAGAACTACTGCTTCCTGCACAGGCAGGGTAAGTGCCGAGGCTGCTGGAGATGTGTAGTTTAGGATTCCCACCCCAAATGCACGCTGCTGGGCTTGGTCCCAGTGCATCAGCTCTGCTTACAGCCTCCTATTCCTAGATGCAGTTATGGGGACCAGGTCTCCAAACTTCCGATTCATTTCATCAATGATTTGTGCTCTAATCCCAAAAGGGAACTCTCGTCCCCTTCTCCAGAGAGGGACCAAGGCTGCTCCCCAATCCCGTTAGCCTATCCTGGAATTTCAGGTACTCCTGGCTCTTCCCAGCAGTGTCAGTGACATACACTGGTATCCTGGGGGGATGCATTTGCAGCTTGTGCAACAGCCAGCCAGGCTCTGACCCAGTCGCACTGTCCAAGAACCAAGCCCTGCTGTGCCAGGCTGTTAGGGCACTGTGTAACATCGCTGCTGCCCAAGAGCCATCCCACACCAGCACGGTAGCCGAAAAGATGCCGAGGCAGGCTCTGATCCCGCAGCCGCCCATGGAGCCCACCCTGACCCGCTGCCCCCAGAGCATCTCTTACCTCTCCCTGGAGCCCACTCCCGATGCAGCTCTCTTCGCTCCGCAGTCTCCCTGGCTCTCCCTTTCCCACTCCCCTTCCCTCTGCGCCACCTCCCCGGCGTGATGTCAGCGCAGCCCTGCCTCCGCAGCCTCCCCATCACACCCCTCAGCTGCACGCAGCCGCCCATCACACCCCACTGCTGCTTCCCTTCCCAACCGTTGCCACAGCGACAGGAGGGGGAATCCCATCCTCTGTTCCTCCACCTCCCAAAGCCTCGCTTGGTGCTTGGTGTCGCCCACCGCAGCTCTTCCTAAAGAGCCTGGAGACCGTGGAAAGGACAGGGTGACACCAGGGAGACAGTGATGGCCTCGGGGGAAGGAAGCCATGGCTCAACACACCTGGAAGGGAGAGCAGAGGCAGTCATGGAGGCAAGCTCAGACAAAACAGGAACTCACCTTCTCCGCAGCAGTTACCACCAGCATCCCCAGCGCTTTTCTCACCGTGCCACCCCCTCCATTCATTGCTCTCCGCCCGTTCTTTGTTCCTCAGCACCATGTACTCTGTTTCAGGGCTGTGCACATGTGTACTGCGCTTATACAAACTCTCTACAGACAAGGGATTTGTGCTATCTGCCCACAGCAGGCACTCTGAGTGACTTCTCCTCACTCCCAGGTCAAGATCATAGATCAGGTATCGATCAGAAACTTAAAACCAGCTCCAAGCCAGACCATCAGGAGTCAGTGGACTCATTATTACTAACCACAAATCCACAGTAAAAGGTTTTTCTGCAATCTCTCTTTCGCAGATGGTTTCATCAGGAAAAGAGAAGGGGAGATACTGTATTTTTAGGACTGCAGCATATTTTTAATGGAAAGAGATGGCCCAGGGCTTTTCATCCCTCCCCCCAATCCAAGATGCTGTTTCTTTTCATCAGAAATACTGCTGCATTAGAGAACAGGTCACTTCCTCTATCAGCGAGAATTCAGTGTCCTATTTGATGCTGGTCCTTGTGCTATAAATAGGAATTTTCCCCTTTTATAGTTGCTGAATAATTGTGTGTATGAAATACGAACACAGTTTTCAAAAGAGTGCCTGATAAGCAGCTTGCTGGAGTGAAATCATTGAGCAGAAGGAATTTACAGCACCTGCAGAGCATCGCGTACTGTGGAAAACATTCAAGGTCAACGTGAGAGAGACAGGTCACAGAACAGATCCAACTACAGAAGATGTAGGCTCGAGCTAAACAGCCTCCCCACAGCAGCCTTTCCCACGGCACCCCGACAGTTCATTTCACGCTCCACACTTAGGTAAGGATCAAACGGAAGAAGCCCAGCTCAGAGGAGCCAAGACTTCTCCATGCCACGTACTAGAAAGCCAGGAGGAACAGGCAGAACAGGTTTTTAAAACAACAGCAGACAAATAGGAGAGGACACAATCCCAAACAACCAGGAAGAGCATAGTTTAAGATCCATCATCAAAAACAACAAGGCAAGCACACCACAAACACCAGAGAGGCACAAGCTTGCCTTCAAAAGAGAAAGAATGCTAATTGGAGGTACAGAGGGGTAATAAAAACACCAGAGCACAGAAAGACTGAATGGCGGAGGAGCGAGAGGGCCCAATTATGCTGAAGAAACAAGTCATTTCTGGAGGAAATGGGCACATGCAGCCTGACCCTTTCTGCTGCCTGTCCCCAGCGCCCAAACAAAAGCCCTGAACACGAGCAGGGCTGCAAGGGGGTCACCAAGGGCATTGCGGAAAAACAACAACCCTCCATCAGCACATCAAGAATAGCCTTCCTCTGAGATACCTCAGAGAGCCAGGGTCGGGGTCCCTGCAGAGGCAGCACAAAGGGAGGCCAGGAAATGCTCTCGTTTCTTGTGTCAAGAGATTTTTCCCTGCATGGCTAGAGAAGGGCACCACTGGAGGGGAATGGAGGGATGCAACAAGGTATGAAAGGCAGAAAGCAAGTGAGCAGAAACAGAAGACACAGTATGTGGCCTCCAGTTACTGCAGGACGAGAGAAGGAAATAACATCAGCTCCTCCAGACAACGGTGAGGCAAAGGGAGGGGGGAAGGCCAGAAATTACATCAGTTAAAAATACCTGAAAGGAGCTCTGACCAGGAAGGGTTGGGATACACAGGGTCTCAGTGCCTTCAGCATCACACATGAAGGAACAGTGGAGAAAAGCAGCAAAAGACACCATTGCTATGGCGATATAAAGCACTGGAACACACTCAGCAAGGAAAAGAGATAAAAGGAATTACGAGCCACATTTTCAACTGCACAGAAAAGCATCCTTGAGACAGGATCAGGCCCGAGGATCCACCCAGCTCAATTGTTAGTTGACTGCACTGTCATCCGCCTCGTCTTCCACGCTGTCTGCAGGTCAAAGAGGACACAGCAACAGATACAAAATGTAAAGGGGTTATTTTATTATTGATTCAGAGGTTAGACAAGGCACCATTTGATCTAAAAAGAAATGCAAAAAAACCCAATTAAGTGTTATTTTTGCAGTCAATTAAGAAAGTCTCTTTTGCATTTCTTCAGAATTGTGTAAATTCCAGCTTGGTCGAGATCACAGAAAAGCCACCCCATTGCCAAGTAAGGCAGGCTTGGACTAGAGCCGCAGCCCCTCTGTTCAGCAGCAGAGAAACCTTGAGAAGTCTCTATGCCCAGGTTTAGGAATGCAGCAGAACAAGAAAAACAAAACTTCCAGGAAAAGACCATGGCATCTTTTTTTTCCTTTCCATTTCGGACATGATGAGTCATTTGTTCATTTTGGTCCTCGCAGACAGGAAGCAAACTTTAGAAAAATCACAGCAAACCTTGCAGTGGCCTCAGAGTACTGACAGCCCATGAGACAAGCCCCGAAAGTCCTGGAGAAGCCTGGAACGGCATCTAGCCCTACCCTCCTAACAGGTCAAGGACCTGCATCTGATCACTAGCGCAGGTATTTCACTCTGTACAATTGTTTTGCCTCCCAAAACTGTGATTTCTAAGGAGAAGGCCATCTCCTCTTCACAATGATTCTGCTGAATAAGAAATCCAAACAAAACCCAACCAAATCAGCCCCCAAGCCCCTTGTCTACCACCTCCTTATACCCCTCCCATCAATCATACCCCCCTCCCGGCTGCCCTCCCTGCCTCCCCTGCACCCAGGGGAGGGCTGCAACGGGTGACGTAGCAGAGTGTGCAGCGTTTGGTGGTCTCTCATCTGGTTCACGGAGTCACTCAGCTGGAATAAATGGGAACAAAGAAAAAAATAGATTTAGGGGGAAAAAAACCAAAATTAATCATGGTTTATGGCAGAAAGAGGCTGGTGAGCTGGACGCAGAGTGAACACAAAGGGGAAAAGGAACGGAGAGTGGAAGAACACATTGTTCTCGCTGTGGAGTAAAACCTCGACCAAATCCAGGAACACCAACTGGCCGTTATAGCAGCACGCAGGGGGCTGCAGCGCTCCTTTTTGACTCTCTCAAGATGCCAAGAGAAAAGCTGCTTACACTCAGAATTTGTTTAGTCACTGAGGTGCCAGAGCAGCTCTAATACACTTTCCTCTCTCCCTGGAGCACGGCAGTACTATGCTAAACGCTTTCCCGACCTCCCAGCGCACCGACGCCACGCGCCGGGGCTGCCCTTTGACAGGAAAGCCAGAGACCATCAACAAGGCAACGGCCATCTGCGGGATCTCAGGGGACTGCAGGCTGCTGACAAAAGCAGCACCATTTACTTTAAAACCCTTTCAAAACCCTTTCTCCCCGCAGTCATGTGCTTTCAAGAGCAACAAGTGAACTGCATTCAGTTTCTGCTGCTATTTCCAGTTTGCCAGAAGGGAAGAAGTTGTTTCCCTGGAAAGGATGTACCGGGACAGAAAGCGATTTTCAGAGAAAAGAGAAATTGTCAAGGAAAAGCGCAAGGGATTCCTGAGGATTAGGCACCTGCCCTGGAGACACAGCCCACAGCAGCTCAGCGCACAGGAGGGAGACAGCCCAGCTCCTCGAAAGAGGAGGGTACTCAATAACACCAAATCAGTAAACATACACGGAAGGCCAAAGGACAAAGTTTCATTGGGGCCAGTCTGCATTTACAGCGGGGTCCTCTAGGAAGGGCTGGAATCCCACATGGGCAAAGGTCGTCACCAGCCTTGCAGGGTCACCATACAGCAGCGTAATGGGGCTGAGAAGCCAGGGCAATAACCACAGTGCACATGGTGTCCTCAGACAGGCAGCCTGACGGAGCTGTTTGACTTGCTCAAGAAACAAGTACATTTCCATGATCTCATAACGAAGGTCATTGGCTCAAGGGCACATGAAGCCAGTGGTTAATAATGCTGTCTCTCAGGCCTTGAAAAATCATTTGTTTTGCAATAAGGCTTTATTTAGACTTTGGGACGCATCTTCATCTCTTTGGCCAAAGCCAAGGCAAGAGTGAAGAGATAAAAGCCAAGTCCTCAGGAGATCCCAACTTGCTACACACAGTGACAGACTCTGACAAGAAACTTCATGTTGTTAAAAAAAGCAAAGAGCATCTCACTAATATTTGCTGTATTATGTCCCACAGATGAGGAGAGGCCGAAAACCAGCAGCTCTCACCCACCCTCCTTCTGCCCCACAAGTCCCATCAGAACAGGAGGAAGGCAGGCTGTGCTCTCAGGTAACCTGCCATCCCACAGAGAACAAAACACACACAACGAGAACAAGTTCTCAGCCAGCCCCAAGCAGCAGCAGGCTGCACTCACACGCACACGGCCAAGCAGTCCCTCCCATGGCTGCTCCGTGGGACATGGATGGACGGATGGACACACACACACCCCCCTTCACATGCTTCCCACAAGCAACCCCGTGTTTCATTTCCTGCAGCCGACAGCGAGCATCACCTACCGGCACCCAAGGTCCCTCCCCCCACTGCTCAGTCCTGATTGCCAGCCGCCTACTAGTCCCCTGTGGAGCTACCAGGAGGAGCCGAAAGTACAGCTGGGAGCAGAAAGTACAGGAGCTACAGCTCTGGAATGAAACAAAAGCCTTTTGACCCAAAGGGCCGTAAACCCCATTTCTGGCAGCTGGTGCTCGGGCTCGCTGCGACCTCTAGGGGCCACATCTCCGGCATCCACAGACAGACTGACGTCCACATATACTGAGATACAGACCGTTAACAGCTTGTTTAATAGAGAATTAGACAGCCCTGCCTTGGGCTCTATCATCTTGCCCCCTCCTCTTCTACTCTGCTTAGCTCTTCACCCTCCCTGGCCCCAGAGAGACAGAGATGGAGACAGAGAGAGAGAAAAGGGAGAGCTCCGTCCTGGGACGGAGCCCTAAATGAACATAACCAGGTCTTTACATGTTGCTCTCGAGAAGGCTGCCAGGATGCTAGCAAACACCACGTCGGGAGACTGGGAGGCATCCACCGCCGTATGGATCCCTCGCTTGCTGTAGTAGGAGACCAGAGGAGAGGTCTGTGTGTGATAGGCCTTCAGCCGGGTTTTCAAAGCTGTTTCGTTATCGTCTGAACGGCGGATCAGGGGCTCTCCAGTGACCTGCGAGAAGCAAGGGGACAGTCTCCAGCTAGCTGTGGCCTGGCACGCTCCCCCCTTCTCTCCACAGCTATGACAACCCCTGCTCCCCTCCTCCAAGCCAGGCTCCAACGCAGAGCTGCAGAGGCGATCCCCAGGTCTGCAGGGAGAGCGGGGCAAACCCACAGCAGCCGCAACAAGTCCCGCAGCAGTCACTGAAGAGAGAAGGATTCAGCATCACGGTCTTTCCCACACACACCACTCTGCTTGCTAAAAGGAGCCCAGGGAGCCTTGAGAGCAGACACCAGCTACAGTTGCTCCCCAAGAGGGAAACCAGTCCCAACCCACTGCAATTTCAGCAACAAGTTCTGAGGCTGGCAGAGCCCAGGCTGGCTCTGCAGAACAGCCATGCCCTTCACTCACCCCTCCAGGCCTCACTCCCCACAGTGCTGTCGGCTCAGGCTGCCCAGGCAGCTCCCCACGCTCCCCAGAAAGCCAGGACAGAAGGTACGAGAGGAGGAAAGAAACAAGTTTTTCCAGGGATGCTGCAAAGCATCAGCTAAACCCAAAGCAACGTAAGCTGTGGCCTTGGGAGCTCACATACATCGTCCTTCATGGGCTCTTTCGGGGGTCTGAACTCCTCGTGATAAGAGCGGCCACTTGCTGGGTGAATCAGCCTAAGACAGAAATCAAGTGTCAGCAAAGTAGCCCAGTGCCAGGACAAGGTCTCCTGAACCCGCCACTCATCAGCACAGAAACATCTGCAGTAGCAACCCAATTAGCCTCAATTAAGAAAAATCTCTTATGGCTATTTCTGTACCAAGGGCCTCTTCAGATGTTTGAAAAAAGCAGCTGCGCTAGGAGATGGAAAAGGGATTTTTGCTGTATGCGTTACTGGGGAAGGGGGCTTTACTGGAGGTGTGAGGGTGACACAGGGCAACAGCAAACAGTGAGATGTCTGTGTGCCTGCACGACTGCAGCTGACCCTGGACAGGGTGTTCAGCAGTGCCTGAACACGTATGCAGTGTCCTGTGCAAGGGAGTTCCAGAGAAGTAAGAACATGAAGACATTAGCTGTCAGACACCAGGCTTAAAGGCTGAGCTGGGTCACCAAGGACGCCGATTCATATCGGCAACCCCTATTTATAGGACAACGAAGGGGCTCTGTTCAAGGCTGGCCCAAGCACAGGACAGCAGGCAGGGGATCAGGGCAGGAAGACTTGAACAGAGCAGAAATCAAACGAGCACTGCAGCTAGCCCTAAACACTCTAAGAATCACACGAGGATCCAAAATTAGGATGTTCTCCCCTAAACTAGGAAACCCCACCCTGTGAACCAGGTATTTTGGAGAGAAGAATTACCGTCCAGTGATTCTTCGGATAAGCAAGGAGTCGGGGATGCTGAACTCAATGACAGAATCCAGCTTCTCTCTCCTCTTCTCCAGGAGCTCATCCAGCTGTGACAGAAGACACCCAGCTCAGAGGGGCAGAGGCACAGCCAAGGGACCCCTGTCTGGGGAAGGGGGAGATGCCAGAGCAGCCCCCGAGCAGGAGCTCACGTACCATTTCGGCCTGCTTCACTGTGCGTGGGAAGCCATCCAGGAGGAAGCCGTTCTTGCAGGGAGGGGAGTCAAGGTTGTTCTCTATCAGCTCCACCACCATCTCGTCGCTCACCTGCAAAGATCGGGCGCATGGTCAGGAGGGACACCCCGATTTTACACCCATCTCCCTCCAGAGCTGCTGTGCCAGCGCCCAGCCTGCACCAGAGCTTTTTTACAGCCACTCCTGGTCCCAGAGGCAGCGGCCGCGGCGCAGGGCACTGCGGTAACAGGGCGAAAGCTGCGTGTTCAGACCTGCCCACATCAGGGAAACGCTCCCGGACATGGGTGTCAACTCTAAGACGTGGCTAATGTGACATTTCACGCCAGGGACACTCCAGCCTGTGCAAGGACTTGGACCAGCACAGTAACCTCACCATTACAAAGGTTGCTTTATTTCAAGGAAGACCATCAGCTTGATGACAAACTCCCTAGATTATTTTTTTTAAATCAATTCACTCTACAGAACATCGACATAACCTTTATTTCTGTTACTTTGTACCTTCACCCACACACCCCTCTCAGGGGGAGGCATGTCCAGGAAGGGCAAAGCAGGCGAGTTGCTCATCGACTCTCATAAACCTTGCGTGAAGGTAAATGCCCAGCAGCCGCTGACAAGCCTCGCTAGATAGTTTTTCCCGTATCACGGTATCAGTGTACTGCCGGGATTAGTGCCTTTTCCACACTTGGAAAGTACTAACAGATGCTGCGGCCCAAACAATAGCTGTTTATTTCAGAGTAGCTCTCCTCGGCAGCAGCAGTGTTTTCTCCAGCACGCGCAGCTGGGACGCAGCAGGACCGGGGACAGGACTGTCACAGCCCACAAACAAGAGCCCTGGAGCAGGAAGCGTATGGGCAGGAGGCAGTTTGGGTGAAGGAACAAGTCACTTCTGCACCTTCCTGATTACCCCTTTCAGAGAAAGGGGTCCTGCTTCGTCATCGAGCATAAAAAACCCATCCCGAACGCTGCTGTGCTGCCAGCTGAGTTATCGCAGAGCCAGAGTACGCTGCTGGGATATACCTGCGGAGCCACACACACGTGGCAGATACCCCCAGCCACTCCAGATAACGTCCTTATCTTTCATAACCAGCTGGGATATTGCAGGCTCGGTGTTGCAATGCAAGCTTTGAGCGAAAGCTGGAGGTACGCCACGTCGCTCTTCTCTTGGGGGGTCTGCAGATTCCCCACGGGGCGTTACTGGCCCGTGACAGCCAGCAGTGATGCTCAAGATCTGCCCCACATCACTTAGCTTTGGGGCAAGTTGCTGCAATTTGCTGTCCCTCGACTTTCCCCAAGATATTTCAGTCTGATACTTAGATCCTCAGAAAATGAATGTGTCAGAGATTCTAACTCCTGTCTCCCGGGGCTCCAAAGTCTCTCTTTCACACAGCATTACGCAGCACCCGCCGTAACTACCACAGCAACACCCCCGAGTCTATTTTTACCTTACAGTTATGAGCAAAAGGGCATTTATGCAAGAGCTGGGACACAGATGAACCCTCTGAACAAACTCTTCCACCCCACAGGGGTCCGTCCAGGCGTGATGTGAAAGGCCACAGGAGCCGCCGAGCGGGGCTGTAACGTCCTGCAGCTCCAAGGATAAACCTTCACCTCAAAACAGTGACGAGGAGCCACCACCCAGACTGCACCCCCTGAGTGGTGGAAAGAACCAACCCATGGGCACAGGCTGCTTGTGAGCAAGGAGGGATTTTGAAGAGGAAGGTTGATTTTATAGGTTGTTTTTATATTCTCCTGCAGGATAATAATATGGAGAACACACACTCCTGCCTTCACCCTACAATCTGCCCTTCCTCCACTAATTGGATTTTGTCATTGAGGCTTCTAATTAAGAGGTGGAATTTGACTACTCTCATTCCAGGCGCTACCAGACCATCTCCCCGCTCCCAGCACGACTCCCCACTACGCACCAGCTTCCCCGCGTCCATCGTCTCTTTCAGCCTCTTGCCCAGCTCCGACCCCGAGGCCACCATGGCCCGCAGCATGTCCCCGGTTGCCAGATGGCAGACGCAGTAGGTCTCGGCCAGCTTCGGAGCCTGCGGGAGAGGACAGACACCGGGTGAGCTCGCCGGGAGGGTTTCGCACTCCTCTGGGGGCCGAGGCCCAGCGGGGTTGGGACCCCCCCAGTCCCGGTGGGGCCTTGTCCCCCACAGGGATGGCTTGCGACCGGCCAGCACGTGGCAGGGTCCGGCACACCACCCTGAGGGCCGGGTGCTCCGGGACTGGGCCACCGGACAGGGGGTACCGGGAGACGAGGCGGGGGGTGCCAGGACAAAGGGTCCCCCCCGCCGCCGGGATCCCTGGGGTCGGCGGGTCCGTGTCCCCGAGCCGTTGTGTGAGAGGAAGCCCGGTGCCCTCCGGAGCACGGGCAAATCGCACGCCCCGGTCCCCCGGCGGGGGAAGCGGGGCCGGACGCCCGCGTCCCTCCAGGCGCTGGGCCCAGCGGTGGGGAGGGCCGGGCGGCCCGGTCCCGCCGGCCGCTCCCGGGAGGGGGGCCCAGGATCCCCGGAGCTCCCTCGCTCCGGTGCCCCCTCACCTGCGTGCCCTTGCCGGCGCCGGGCGGCCCCAGCAGGACGGCGCGAATCCCCCGCCGGAGCCCCGGGCCCGGGGCCTGCCCGCCGCCGCCGCCCCCCGCCTGCGCGCTCGGAGCCATGGCCGCCGCCGACTGCGCGCGCCGCGCCGATGGGCGGTGACGCCGGCGCCGCGCGACCTGTGGGCGGGGCTTCACGGCTAGGGCGGGGTCCTCGCGGAGTGGGCGGGGCCACGCGAATGAAAGCGCGCCCTGCCCGCGCCGAGCCGCGGAGTCACAGAGGGTTTGGGTTGGAAAAAGACGGAGATTTGGGGTTAAAAAGAGATAGAGGCAGACAGGGACCTTAAGGGTCATCCAGTCCCACCCCCCTGCCCTGGGCAGGGACACCTCCCACCAGCCCAGGTTGTTCTAAGCCCCGTCCAGCCTGGCCTTGAACCCCTCCAGGGAAGGGGCAGTGCTTGCCCCCGGCGCTGCGTGGGCCACTGGCCTTTGCGTGGGATGGGTTCCCCGCACTGCGCTGCATGGGCTGTGCATCGCAGCGCTGCTGGGCACATCCAGAAGTGAGTGACCGCGCTGCTGAGAGCTGGTACCCCTCTGCCCTCCTTCCCCCGTTCCTGCACGGCACAGTCCAGGCCTGGGTGCTGGGTCAGAGCACTGGGAAAACAGGCCAGGATCTCAGAGGAGGCAGGTGCTTCCTTGGCCCTGGTTGCAAGGAGAGTCCGTGGCAAAGCCAAGACCACAGGGTTAAATGTCAGAACCCAGGAAAAGTCGGTACCCTCTCACCTCCTCAGTGGGACAGCAGCCCCTCCACGCACAGAACATTATCTCCTCAGTAACACCAGAGAGGGAACTGCAAATTAACCAGAAGAAGAAAAAAAATCCCCTGCTCAGCCTGTGGTGTTTATGGGATGGAGCAGTGGAAGTGTTTCAAAGTGCACAGATGCAGGCAAAGACAGGACTGATTGACCAGACGGGGCATCTGCATGTATGGCAGAGCTGGATCTGCTGCCGGGGAGCCCAGTGAAACTGGCAGCAGCACAACAAGGGCAGAATCAGTCCCTGACGTCTTCCCGACTACCTCCCACTGCCAGTGTCCCAGCCAAACAGGCGCTGCTCAGCCTTTAATCTGCAGGAAGCCTCGTTTCCCTGGCAGCAGTATTTCAGAGGTATTTTTGGCTCTCTTCCCCCCGAGGGTCCCTGCGCACTCGATGCACACGCGGCCACGCGCGCTCTTGCACCAGGGCCGGGCTGCAGGCAGGCTGGCAGTGCTCCAGCAGTGCTCCGGTGCGGCGGGGACTCGGTGAGAACCCAGGGTGTCTGCTGGGGGTATCCCCAGCCCTGGGAGGGGGTGGGCAAGGCGGGGGAGATTCCCCGAAGGGGATGAAGGATGCTCGGAGGCAGCTCAGCCAATGGGGTGGCTGGGTTTGTTGCTATGGCCACGGTCGTGAGGCAGAGCAGGGAGGGGGGCGCTGGGATACAAGGGGTGCAGAGCCCCCTCCCTCCTCTGCAGGGGTAGCTGGGCCAGGGGCTGGGGCAGGCAGGGAACCGGGGCAGGAGGAACAGCCGCCGCTGGGGCCAGTTCATTCTCCTGGGAGACCCATGGGCATAATCTGTTTAAATGATTTCTAAGGTAATGAGGAGGGGGGGCTGCGCAGGGCTGCTGGGCAAGCTGGCTTGCCTGGCACAGTGAGGATGCCTGTAGATGCTGAGTTTGGGGAATGGTGGGTGGAGGGCATCCTGTCGTCAGTGCCCCTCTCCCTCGCTAACCCCTTGCACTGCCTCTCCCCAGAGACCTCGGACCCCCGGCAACAGCTACACCTCGGGGTGCTGCGGGAGCTCAGCGTTCCTCGGGGGACCCCCCTGGCAGCACGCCTAGTCACCCAGGAGCGAGGAGTTGCACCTTGGTAAGGAGGGGATGCCCAGGGCTGGCAGGAATGACCCACTTCATTGCTCATCCTTTCTGTGCCCAACCAGGGTGGGCTGCGTGCTGGTTGGTGATGTCTTTGGGGAGTGAAGGGTAAGGCTGGATGAATTTCTCTCCTTTCCTGAGTATGAAGCTCTGAGAGCTTCAGAGCGCAGTTTTTCTCCCCATTCCCCATCACTGGAGTTTGCTGTTGGTGCTTGCTCAATGCATTACAACACCCTGCCGCTCTGGGGTCAGTGTGGTCTTTCTCCTAGTGCCCATCAGAAATGTCACGAGTAGGTCTCTGCAGAGGAGGAGCTGGTGTGCAGCCCTGAGAAATGAAACCTCTGTCTCTCGCTCGCTTCAGATCAGAGGGACCCTGTTCCTGTAAAAGCCCTGGAGCTAGACCTGAGTTATTGGAGTGGAAATGTTTCCTGCGAGCTTGTGCTACGTTTTCAGCTCCTTGGGTTATGGGACGGGCTGGAACCAGGGGAGGAGGTTGTTAAAGCTAAAGGTCCGCTAAGTGTGCAAGCCAGGAAACACCGCACAGCTTAACTTGTCCCCTTGTTCCACACCCTGTGTCACGGAAGAGATGTGAAACTGGAACCACAGCACGGATCCAGATCATCCCCAGGTCGGCCGGCATCAGTGGGTGTCCTGTGCTGTGCTCTTTAAAGATGCCTCCCATTTCATGGGGCTTGTGCGCCTGGGAAGGTGGGTCTGTGAGACTTCAGCTGTTTGAAAACCACAAGGGAACTTCACGCTGTGCAGCGTACGGCAGATCTAGCTACATGCCAGAGCATGAAGGGACATGTTCTGGCGTATATAGGCCAACTGCTTTGCAGTGAACTTGGCTTTGTTGTTAACTGTGTTGGTGCCTGAACTGCTGCTGAAGAAGACAGGGCTGCTGTGCACCAAAACAAAGCTCTGAGCTGCAGAGAAAGGTGTCTCCTCCCCCTGGAGAGGGTGCTTTCACCCACAGTAGGGCTCTCAGCTGAGGCGCTGGTTTGGAGGAGAGCAGCGGAGAGCTCTACCCAGGGCAGTGCTGCCATGTACAGCCCATGGGAGGGATGGGGAGCACCTCGGGGTGCAGGCTGGGTGGTGTACACTGGTGGAGCTTCTGGGCCTTGCCTCAAATATTCCCTTTCTTTTTCCAGTGTGTGTTGCATACTTAGAAGGAGGCTTTACCCTACTCGAGGAGGCTTTAAACTAGTGTTATCACACCTTCACCATGAATCGGTACTTGGACGAATCCAACTTCATGATGGTGGAGGAGGGCTTCACCACCAGAGACCTCCTGGAGAACCTCCTCGTGGAGCTGTGCCAGGAGGTAAGGCCTGGCGGCTCTGCTGCTCCCCGGCAGCCAGCACCCCCTTGGCAGAGGTGGTCGCGGAGAGGCGATGGCTGCTCACTCCAGCTTTCTCCTAGAGCGACCAGCAAGCCTTCTTCATGGCAGACCTTGGAGACATTGTGAAGAAGCACCTGTGTTTCCTGAAGGCCCTGCCCCGTGTCAAACCCTACTTCCCAGTTAAGTGCAACGGCAGTGAAGGAGTGATCCGGCTGCTGGCTGAGCTGGGGGCTGGCTTTGCCTGTACCAACAAGGTAGGGTCATGGGAGGACAACTCGGGATGAGCATCCTTTGGGCATTTACTGGACAGTGTCAGTGCTCACACTCCTTTCCTAAGTTTCCACTCACTAGATGATATTTACAGGGGCAGGAGTCTCCCTCTGCTGTCAAAACCCTCCCGACACAGCCCAGAAATCCCCATCCTCTGGTGGCTCAGGCTTGTTCACTTTGGCCCACATTCCTGTCCCTGGAACTGGTGTCCTGGCTGGCAGGCTTGGCTGGTGGCAAGGCACAGCCCTGGGGTGCCACTGCCACAGCTGTCCAACTCTCAGTGGCTTTCAGTCCGAGCTTTAAGCTCCCTGCTCCCTCCTGCTTCTCATTTGCTCACAGCCAGATTCCCAGGGAAGATCCAAAGTTAAGCTACTTACTTGTAGGTAATTAAATAGGACATGTTACTGGGAGGAGAAAGTGCAAAGAGTCGTGACAGCTCAGACCAGCACTGCTGCTGTCACCCTCACTGGGGCTCACAGAGGACACGTGCACCAAACGTGCCTGCTAAACCCACTTGTTTTCTCCCCTCCTGGTCTCATGCCGCTTATAAATATCTTGCCGCAACCTGCCCCTGCCAGGACAAAGTCCGCTGTGATCCCTTTGAGCTCTTGCGGATTTTCCCTGGAAAAGCCCAGGCTGCAATGCTGGTGGTTTGCCCTTCGCAATGCTGCAAGCTGGCCGAGGCCCAGGGCCGGTGGTGGCCAGGTCCTGGGGACCTGCTGCCATGCGTGCCGTTTCCCTGCAGGCAGAGATCGCACGGGTTCAAAGCATCGGAGTCCCAGCTGACAAGATCTTCTACAGCAGCCCCTGCAAGCAGGTTGCCCACATCAAATACGCAGCCAGCCACGGTGTGCAGCTGATGACCTTCGACAATGAGGTGGAGCTGAGCAAGGTGGCCAGGAGCCACCCTCGTGCCAGGGAGGTGTCTGGCAGCATTGCTGGAATGGGGGGCTGGAGCAGGAGGTGGGGAGGTGGCTGTGGGGTGACAGAGGGCCCAAAAATGCCCCAACACAGTGTGGCTTTGCTCTGCAGGATGTTGTTGGGCGTTGCTGCTGACTCCAGCCCTTCTGCCCATCCGAGCATGATGTTTGGGACCACACTCAAGTCCTGCCGGCACCTGCTAGAGACAGCGAAGGAGCAGGCTGTGGAGGTTGTTGGCATCAGGTACAGCACATGGTCCTTTTTCCATAGGGGTGCTCAGCCCATGTTAGACCGGGCTACATGGAGCTTTGACTTGCCGGAACAATGCAGGGGTCCACGGAGCCACCGGCTGCTCTGGCTGGGAGCAACATTGGGAGGTTGACCCTTGTTGGGACAAATTTGGGGCAGGTTTGGCCCTCAGAGAGGGTCTGTGGGGCTCTGTGGGGCTGGCCAGGCAGTGTGGCTTGGGAGGGTGTGTGGGAAGCGCAGAGCTGCCCCCAGTGAGTGACAATCCCAGCGCCATGTCCCCTCGCTCCTGTCTGGGGACGGGTGAGCCCTGCTGAAACGGGGACTGTGCCCTCAGCTTTCACCTTGGGAGCCGCGGTCTGGAGCCCCAGACCTTCGCTCAGTCTGTGGCTGCGGCGCAGCTGGCCTTTGAGATGGGCAAAGAGCTGGGCTACCGGATGCACCTCCTGGACATCGGAGGGGGATTCCCTGGCACTGAGGACACCAGAGCCCGGTTCGAAGAGGTACGCAGCTCCCAACGCCTGCACTCATAAGACAGAGAGTAAGGCTGGGGGGTCTCCCTGGGTCTGGCTCCCTGCAGAGGGACCGAGTAACCAAGGGGGAACATCTTCTTCCCATCCAGATGGCTGCCGTGATAAACTCTGCCTTGGACTTGTATTTCCCAGACGGCTGCGGGGTGGAGATCGTTGCGAGACCCGGGCGATACTACGTCACCTCCGCCTTCACCTTCGCTGCCAGCGTCACTGCCATGGAAGAGGTTCCCACTGAGCAGCCTGGCTCTGATGGTAGGTGGGACAGTGGGATGGGCCTCTCCATGTGCCCAAGCCCCTGAGACCTCTCCTTGCTCCCCCCCAGAGGAAGAACCTGACAGCAAGAGGAGCCTCGTGTATCACCTCAGCGACGGCATCTACGGCACCTTCAGCTGCCTCTTGTTCGACAGCCCCTGCCCCAGACCTCAGCTGCACAAGGTGAGGGTCTGGCCAGGCTTGAGGAGACCCCAGCAGGTCCCTCACCTTGTGTCCCATCACCTCACCCAGCCCTACCCTCCCTTGCACCATGGCTGCCCCACGCTCCGAGCCGGAGGCGAGCGGGGGCTGTGGGGAAGAGGCCATGGTGGGGTACCAGGAGGGCTGTAGCCAGACTCTGTGGCCTCCTGGGGTCGGACTTCAGCGTCGGGCTGAGGGTGGTGAGCCCCTGGCCCAGGGTGCCCAGAGAAGCTGTGGCTGCCCCATCCCTGGAGGGGTTCAAGGCCAGGTTGGCCGGGGCTTGGAGCAACCTGGGCTGGTGGGAGGTGTCCCTGCCCAGGGCAGGGGGTGCCACTGGGTGGGCTTTAAGGTCCCTTCCCACCCAAACCATTCCATGACTCTGTGATTCGGGATGGATGGAGATGGGGCAGGTCACTGTGGCACTACTGCACCCTCATCCCCTGCGGCCGCTCCGTCTCTTCCCCGCAGACACCCTGCCCAGAGCCCCCCTCACTCAGCACCAGCCTCCGGGGACCCCCAGGACACCCCGAGGACCACATTGCCGACGGCCTGGACCTGCCCCAGCTGCAGGTTGGGGACTGGCTGATTTTTGAGAACATGGGTGCCTACACCATCGCAACCTCCGCCCCGCCAGGGGGGGGTCCCCAGCCACACGTCACCTATGCCATGTCCCGCCTGGCCTGGTAAGAGAGGGTCCTGCGCGAGCAGGGCGAGGGGCAGGGCTGGATCCCGTGGGAGATGTTGGCTTTCCCTGCAGCTGGGCTCTTTGCCCAAGGGAACGGGTCAAATCTGAGTCCCAGAACCTGGGATTTAGGGTAAAAACCTGGCCTCGGGGCAAAACTTAGATTTTTTTTTAAACTTGAGCCAGGTTTTCACTGGGAAAGTGGCTTTTCACAGGCAGCTCGGTTCCGGCTGTTGCTCTGGGGGATGTGAGACCCCCGGAGTTCCCCCTTCCCAGGGCCCATCCCATGGCATTCTGGGAGGGGCTGTTCCCCTTTGCTCCCCCTCGTGTGTCTCCCCCTTTCCAGGAAAACCGTCCAGCTCTTCCAGGGAAAGCCGCTGCCAACAGAAGACGACCGGGAGAGCGTCTGTGCCCCACTGTCCTGCGGCTGGGAGATGGCGGAGGCGCTCTGTGTCCCCCCGGTCTTCGCTCCTGCTGGCATCATCTGAGCAGTGCCGGTACCGGGGGGGTCACCCCACTGCGCTCTCCCAGGGTGGGGCCCGCGGCGAGGACTGGGAAATATGTGCCATAAATCCCGTTCCTCCTGCCCGTGGGGTGTCCTGTGCCCACTGACGGGGGGTGGGTGGCGCCGAGCAGGTTTGGGTTCTGTTTTTTTTAAGATTCATGGTAATAAAGGGGTGTCCGGCACCACTGGGGGGGCTCCGTGGGAGGAAGCCCCCAGCTCTTCCTCCCAGCCCGGTGCCGGAGCATCCGTCTGCCATCAGCAGCTGCGTAATGAGGCTTTGCTCGTTAGGGAAAGTGGGGCCATTCACCCAAAGCTTGGATGCTGTTCAGGCATCCGGAGGGACACCTGGGATTTTGGGGGGGGTATGGAAATAGGGGGGTGGGCTCTGGGATGTGGGTGTCACTGGGAGGACTGGTGCCCGAGCTCTCCTCAGCCCTAACGAAGTGCCCTGCCCCTGGGGGGTTCCTGCACAGGTCAGTGCTGCGGTGGGGGGAGACGGGGACCCGGAGACCATGAACCCGAAGAACGGGGACACTGCGAGAGCCTGAAAACCGGGAACCGGGGCAACTGGGAGGACCCTCAGGCACCAGAGTGGGGTGCGCTGGGGGCAATGGGACACTGGGGACAGACTGGGGAGCACAAGGGCACTGCGGTGGGGGCACTGGGAGGACGCTGGGAGCGCCCCAGAGGCTGCCACAGCGGCCGGCAGGGGGCGCTGGGGCGCGGCAGGCGACCTCCCCTCCGTCCCGCCAGGGGGCGCTGCAGCGGGAGAGGCCGCTCGTGCCGCTCGTCTCTCTGCTCCGCCGCAGCCGCCCGGCCGTAAAGCGCGATGTGGGTGTCGCGGCTGCGGTTGCGCTCGACGGCGGGCGGCGTCGTGAAAGGCCCGTGAAGGACGGCGGCGGTTGCGGGTCCGTGAGGGAGGGGCTGCTCCCGGGGCGTGTCGGTGTCGCGACAGGCGCGGAGCCATGCCGTTCTGGGAGCTGCAGCGGCAGCTGGGCATCGATGTGGACCGGTGGCTGCTGCGGCAGAGCACGGCGCAGCCCTATGGCAAGGCCGGGGCCTGTCACGCCTTCGAGCGGGAGTGGGTGGAGTGCGGGCACGGCCTGGGACAGACCCGCGCCCGCCGCGAGTGCCAGCCCGAGTACGAGGATTTCATGGAGTGCATGCACCGCACCAAGCTGGTGAGCGCCGCCGCGGGGTGCAGGCGGTCTGGGGGGCCCGGACCAAGCT
This sequence comes from Chroicocephalus ridibundus, assembly GCF_963924245.1. Classification (NCBI taxonomy): domain Eukaryota; kingdom Metazoa; phylum Chordata; class Aves; order Charadriiformes; family Laridae; genus Chroicocephalus; species Chroicocephalus ridibundus. Next base: position 1,030,514 of record NC_086302.1, on the reverse strand, counting down.
GGAGGCGGGGTACTGGGGCACCAGGGCCCGGCTGGGGACACGGGAGGCGCTGGGCCAGGCTGGGTTGAGGGCGCTGCCGGTCCAGACCAAGCGCTTGAGGAGGTCTGGGGCTGCGGCCCGGGCTGGGTTGGTGGGGGGAGGGCTGCCAGGGGTGTTCCTGGCCGTCAGTCGGCCTGCTTTGGTGGTGCCTGGGGCCATCGGGCACCACCTCTGGGCAGGCAGCGTGCCTTAGTGCCTTACCCGGTGCGGGTGCGGGGCCTGGCCCTGCAGCAGCCCCTTCCCGAAGGGGGGCTGTGGTGGCAGCAGGGCTCTGTCCTCTGCAGTCCCTCTGTGCCTGCGTGGCCACCACCCTCCTCCTCTCCAGCAGCATCTACAATCAGTCCTCAGCTGCTGCAGTGATGGAAGAAAATACTGCCTGGTCAGCTGTGGCCTGAAAACCCAGTTATTATCAATAGTAAAATGTGTTGCAACAGCCCCAAAGTCTTTGGCAGAAGGTGTGAATCTGCACTTTGGGTATGTGAGGAGCCCTGAGGGCAGGGGTTAGTGCAGGCGCCACGTGCATGTGGCTTCTGGGGGTGCTGGGGACTACCTAAGTGCTTCCCTGACTGCCGCCACCCCGTTGTGTGTCTGCCCCGACTCTCGTCTGTGCTTTGCCAGGCTATGCGGCTGAGAACCATCCTCGAGCAGAGGGACAAGATGATCAAGGAAGGGAAGTACACACCGCCTGACTACCACAAGGGCAAAGAGGAGCCGCGGCCTTGATTCGCAGGGGATGTGGCCGCTGGTCACCCGCAGAGTCATTGACATGGAACTCCTCTGGGAAGAAAACCCACGTCACAACTGGGTTACGCTGTAGTGGTGGGATTGGGGCTGTGTGGGGGCCCTGCCCCTGCTGAAGGGGAGCACCACCACATCAGGCATCGCTTGGGCTAGTAAATGTCTTCGGAACAGCGTTTGGCTCTGTCTTGTCTTTTTCTTTTTTCTTTTTTTTTTTTTAGAGTGTTGTGGTTTAACCCCAGCTGGCAGCTAGGACCATGCAGCTGCTCGCTCCCTCCCCTGGTTGGGATGGGGAGGCGAATCAGGGGAGTGAAAGTGAGAAAATTCCTGGGTTGAGATAAAGACAGTTTAATAAGAAAAGCAAAAGCTGCACATGTAAGTGAAGCCAAACGAGGAATTTATTCGCTATTTCCCATCGGCAGGCAGGTGTTCAGCCATCCCTGGGACAGCTGGGCTGCAGCCACGCCCCAGCGGTGACGTGGGGAAGAATAATGCTGTAACTCTGAACATCCGCTCCTTCTCCCAGCTTTGTACACTGAGCACCGTGTCATATGGTGTGGGATATCCCTCTGGTCAGTCGGGGTCGGCTGTCCTCACTGTGGCTCCTCCCAGCCCATCGCTGGCAGGTGGTGTGAGGAGCAAAAAAGGCCTTGAGTGCGTAGCAACAACTGCAAACACCGGTGCGTTATCAATGTTCTTTTCATCCCCAGTCCAAAACACAGCCCCACGCTGGCTGCTAGCGAGAAAGTCAACTGCACCCCAGCTGAAACCATGGCACCGAGTACAGCGTGGCTTGAGGGCCTCGCTCTGTAGCGGGGGGGCTTTTGAGACACCCTAAAACACGGCAGTGGTGCTGGGGACGTGGCCCTGGGGAGGTGAAATGTTCCTGGAGCGGGAGAGAGCTGGTGCTGTGGGTTCTGGCTTTGTGCTCGCAGCCCGTCCCTCCTGCTGACCTGCGGGCACGCCTGCCAGGCGGCAGTCGCTGCTGGAAACGAGAGGAATAACCTAAAAGAGTTAAAAAAACCCCAACTATCCAAGCTTGTGTTGCAACGCTTCATCTTAATTTACAGCCCGCACACGCAACTGGTGCGTGGTGGGCTGTTCCCTCTGGCGGTAGTGGTATATGAGGTGAAAACCTGGTTAAAACAACTCTTTTTTTCCTCCAAATCCAGTACGGTTTTGTAACATCATTAAAGCAGGTGAGTACCTGGAAGCAGAGAGGGGGCAGCTCTGTGCTTTAATCCATGTTTTTAATACCAGTGATTGTGGGTTTAATGCTTAATCTTTGATGCAGGTGGAGCTTATGAGTTTCCTGATCCTCACAAATCCCACACTGGGATGATAAACGCCGTGTAACCTCCGCTGGGCAGAGACGGCCGCTGCCCCTTGCCGAGCTGTCGCAGACGCGGGTCTCTGGCTCCTGCCCCGCCATCGCCTGTGTCCGTGGGTCAGCAGCACGTCGGACACACAGCTCTGCGCTTGTCCCCAGCTGAGGAGAGCTGTCCTCGCAAGGGGACAGCCATGGCAGACCCTCGCTCTCCAAACACCTTGTGAATGATTAACCGGGGGGGGGAGAACGGCCGGTTTGAGGCGCAGGCTGTGTTTAGATAGCGCACGCCTGAAATTTGGAGGGGTTGAAATTAAAGTATCGCCGAACGTGGACTGTGACAGGAGCGAAAGCCCAAACTCTGGCGACTGGGGCCCCTCTGCTCCCTGCAGAGAGGGAGCTGCCACCGCCACTTTGAGCTCCGGGGGGGCCCGGACCCTGCGGTGGGCACATGGATCCCTCCTGCAGCCGGAGGAGGCTTGCTCAGCCCTGGAAGAGCTGCCCCTGGCATACGAGGAGCCACAGCTTGTTTTCTGGGGCTCTCTGCCCTGCCCCGGTGCAGTCCCGGTGTGCCGGGGTCACTGGGACAAACACCTCCCTGCGTTTCACCCCGGTTCCCTGTGGGCTCTGGCAACGATGGTCTCGCAGGCGCCATCCCAGCAGAGTTTTGTCCTTTTTGGGATTTCTGCTGCTCCCCGTCGACCTTCTGTCCAGCAGCTCCCTCTGATCCCGCCTTCCCGGGCGCTGCCGGGAGCTTTCTCCCTTCCCCCAGGCCCAGATGGATCGAGCACCACGGCCCAGATGGGTTCCCTCCGCTCGGGCTGATTCACGGCTGCCGTCGTCATCCCGGCGTGTGGGACGGAGCCACCTTTCTCCCTGGCAGGGGCAGGCGCTGGTGGGGGGGGATGGCGTCGGAGAGCCTCGGAATCCGGGTCTGGATCTGAGGAGATGCTCTCCCTGGTTGTAATGGGCTGATAATCCTCAGGGATTTTGCTTTCAAATATGAAAACTGGTGGTGATTAGTTTCAGCAGAGAAAAACTGACATAACGATGGCACTCAGGTGGATTTACGGCGTTTGGGCTATAAAAGGAGGCGAGGGGGAGCTCCCCAGGCAGCAGCGGAGGGAAACACCAGGGAGGTGCGAGAGCAGCGGGAAGAAATGGGCAGAAACGTGAACGGTTTCAGGTGAAAATGCCCCGGGAGGCTCCTGGCACGAGGGCTGTGGGTGCCGGGGGCTGCCGGAGCCGCCAGCCACCAGCCGTCAGAACGAATAAATGCTGAGCGGAGAGGGAAAGCCACGGCTGGGGACAGAAATCGAACTGTGCCGCGTGAGCCGTTGGCCACAGAGTGTTTATCGGCAGCGGAGAACCGTCCGTGAGGGCTCTGGGGAGAAGGAGAGGGCGGAGGGGCTGGGGCTGCCGGCGTGGGGGACACGGGGACCGACATCCCCAGTCTGGAAAGTGCCAAGAGCCTGGGGCTGCGGTGCCAGGAGCCATTTCCCCATCAGCCCACGACTCCCCTGGAATCAGCCCCGGGGGGGGTTCAACCAAGGATGGAAATTTGGGGAGCGGGTTTCTTTTCCAGGGAGGGAGGGGGGAAATAAAGGGCTCAGCAAAAAAACCTGGCAACTTGCTGGTGTCGAGAGTGACTCATCGAGCTGTCCAGATGTCGGAGGAAATATTGAAATAGAGCCGAACACTTCTGCCTCCCGAGTGGCTCTTTAGATCCATCCGAAATCTAATTGTTCTGGCGATGGATGTGAACACAGCCAAGGGCGAGCGGTGAATAGCAGGGGCTGGGAGCAGCGGATCTATTTGTCGTAGTTAAAAGCTCTGTTAGAAATTTCAGCCAATAAAGAAAATAACCAAAGACCTGATGAAAACAATCAAATTCATGGAGAGATTTAAAAAAACCAAACCACCTCCCAGCTCTGGCGGGAGCAGGCCGTGGCCGAGGCTCTGGCCGAGCAGCCGCGATGGAAAATGGGTCCCATCATCCCGACCGAGTTCCCCCGGGCAAAAGGGATTTGGAGCATCCTCAGCTGCTGAATGTAGTTCAACACGGAGCCCGGAACAAGGTTCATTTCCAGCGGGTAGTAGATCCAGATTTATATCATTTATATTTCACTTTTTTGTTGTCTTTTTTTGGTGTGGGGCGAAGCCATGTCCCAGCTGGGTGGGAGGCACTGAGGATGGGATGGGATGGGATGGGATGGGATGGGATGGGATGGGATGGGATGGGATGGGGTGGGGTGGGGTGGGGTGGGGTGGATAGGATGGGGTGGGGTGAGATGGGATGGGGTGGATGGGAGGTCTCCACTGGGCAGGATCCGGCATCGTTCCTCGGCTGCTTTCCCAATGGCTTCCCTCTCCCCAGCTCTCCCATTCCCATTTTCCTATAACCCTCAGCCGCCCAGGAGCGGGAGCCGAGGTCCGGGGAGGGGGTGATCCCCCACCTCCTGCAGCCCCGGATTTGCCTGGAGTCTCCAGCAGCATCTGCAGCTCCTTCCTGACTCAGAGAGGGGGGATGAACAGCTCTTGGGAGATGAATAATTTATCAAAAGCCAAGGGAAAAGGCAGGTTTCACCCGTGGGCCGGGGCGAAGGTTTCAATGAGGGAGAGGGGACAATTCCTGGGGCAGAGCCGCGTGTCGGCTGATCTGCAGCGGCGCAGTTGCAGCCTGGGAAACGTCTCCCTGTGCCCCCACAGACGCCGAGCAGGACGCCGCGGTCTCAGCACCCTCCTTGGGCATCCCCGGGTCCCCCCGGCCCTGCTGCACAGCGCAGGAATGGGGAGACGAAACGATTTAGGGAGGATCCGCCACCTCCCCCCTTCCTCCTGAAATAACGATTCCCCATCCCCACGTAGGCAAAACAGCGCAAGATCTTAACCCAGATTCGCAGCACGAATAATCCAGCGCCGCCGGGCGCTGTCAGGGATTTCTGGAAAGGTGTTTCGGGTGCGAAATCCGCACAGGCTGGAACAGGCACCGTCTCCCGGCCGCCCTCGGTCCTCCCGGGGCTCGACATGGCTCCAGTCGGCCGGGTTTGCTCCGAGGGCACCGCGAGGGAGGAGGTCAGAGCCCGGCCGGTGGCACCGAGCATGGGGTGACAAAGGGACACGTCACCCGAAAGCCGCACGGTTGAGCCGCCCAACCCGTCCGGGAGCTTTGGGAACGGCACGAGCCGCGTCTGGCTCTTCGGGCGCTTTTCTCCTCCCAACGCGTCTGAGGCCACCGGCTCCGGTGGGACGAGCCCTCCCCACTCCCCAGCTCTCGTGGAATTCGGGGTCCCTCGTGGTGCCGGGACCCACAGCCCCCTCTCGAGCACATTTATCCATCAGTGCCCAGTACGGAGCCGCCCGCCCGCTCAGGGGGTGCGAGAGCTGCACGGGGGGAGTGAGGAGAAAGCAGTGCTGGGGCTGGTGCCGACCCACCAGGACGCCGTGTCCCAGTATAACCTTTATTCTGCCCCCAGTGCCCCAGCACCAGCCCGGCCTGGCCACAGTGTTATTGGGGGTCCCGTGTCCTGGGAAGCTCGTGCCCTCGTTACCAGCCACTGCTGGTCTCTGCGTGGCCTTGGCTGCCGCATCTGTGGGCTCCATCCATCCCACCGGCACATCCACACCCGGGCGGGTTTTGGCCGAGTGCTTCCTCCCGCTCCGCTCTCCCCGTCCCTGGAGGTGAGCGGGCAGGGCCGCGGGGCAACACGTGCTCCGCCACAGCCACATCCCAAGTGTCCAAGAGCAGAGTGTCACCACACCCCACGCCGTGTCCTCCCCTGCGTCCCACCCCCTCACTGCAGGTACTTGAGGAAACAGCCGCCGGGAAGCAGAGGGACGTGTTGGGATGGGATCTGAAAACTGCTGGGGGAGAGATTCCCGTGGGGCAACCGGCTGCGCCGAGACCCCGGGGGGACTGGGCCGACGGGCTTGGCCTGGCCGCCCGCGACGCCGTGGGAGCAGCCGCGCTGGCCCGGGGCCGTGGCACGGCACTGCTGCTCGCTGGGTCCCGCCGTCGGTGCGGGGCGGCTGGATCTGCCATCAGCCGGAGCGGTTTATCCTGCTTCACTCCTGCGGAGCGGCTGGGGCTGTCCTGCAGCTCAGCCACCCCTTCGGGCTGCTGCTGGTGTCCCTGCCTGCGCCGCGGCTGCTGCTGGGACTGACTCGGCCGGGGCTGGGATGCCCGGCTGCCCCGCAGGTGAGGCCCTGGGCAGCACCCGGCTTTCCCAGCGCAGCCCTTTCCACGCCTGTCCCTGCTCGTGTCCCCCCGCCGTGCCCTGCTCGTGTCCCCCCCAGCCTTGTGCTCCCGCCAGGGCTGCTGGCCCCGATCGATGGGTGCTCTAATTACCCTGGGCCTTGGGGGGATCCAGAGGACGGAGCAGAGGGGATTGCTTGGGAGAAGGGGGTGCCCGGGGGGGGAAAGTGGGGAGCTGCTGGGTGGTTTGGGCCCCCCCCCCCGCGCAATGGGGATGCAGGGGGGCTGCGCAGGCTGGGGGTGCGGGGGGGGGCAGGGAGGCGATGGGCATTGGGGTGCCCTGGGGAGCGCAGGCAGGTTGGGGGGGCGCAGGGTGGGTGTGGGGGAGCCCGGGGGGGGGCGTGTGTGTGCCCGGGGCCGGTCCGGGGGTGCCCGGGGCGGAGGGTCCCGGGTTGGGCTGGCGCGGGGGCGGGCGCCGGGGCCGGTGCCCGGAGCTACGCGGGGCGGGAGGCGGCCGGGACCCCCCCGCCGCTCCGTGCCGCCCCGGTGGGCCGGGCCGGGGGAGGCGCCGCGGCGGCGGGAGCGGCCGTACCGGGAGCGCACGGCGGGGCCGGCACCGGGAACGGCACCGGGAACGGCACCGGGAACGGCAGCGGCAGCGGGAGCGCCGCGTCCTGCCCGCGCCCAGCCGGGGGTGAGCGGGGCCGGGGCTGCGGGCGGCGGGGAGGGAGCGGGGAAGGGCGGCGGATGGCGCGGGGATGGGCCGGGGATGGAGCGGGAACGGCAGGAGACGGGGACGGCGCGGGGATGGCGCGGGGATGGAACGGGGATGGAACGGGGAAAGGCGGCGGGTGGGGATGAGGATGGACCGCGAAAGGGGCGCAGCGGCCGCCGGGGCTGCTGCGGGCACCGGAGGACGCCGGCCTGGGCGGGGGCGGGGGGGGGGCAGGACCCGGGGGGGGTCCAGGCCAGCCCCGCGCCCCCGCGCAGAGCCGTGCCCGCACCCCGCTGCCTCCCGCACCTGCTGCACCCCCCGCCCGCGCCGCAAACCCGCCCTCCAGCCCCCGCAGCCCCCGGCCCGGCCTCTCCCCGGGCACCGAGGTCCCCCCCCAAAAACCCACAGCCCCCCCTCGGCCCCACACCCCCCCCCAAGCCAGGGGGAGGGCTGAGCCCCCCGGTGCAGCCATCGGGGCTGCCGGGTTTGGGCCTCGATTCATTTTTTTTGCAGCTTTTCAATGGGGGGTGAATGACTCATGGAATCCTTTCTCCCTTTCTTTCACTGTTTTTTTGGGTCTCTTTGTTCCTGTTTTGCTGATTAAATGATGATAATAAGGAAAGGCTCTGCGCGATGGAGGCGGCTCCTCCGCCGCGGCGCATCGGTTGTAGAGTCTCAGTCATTTCATGTGCGTTTTTCCTGGTCGAGCTAGAGGACACAATGAGAATTATTTTAAATATGTCTCATGCAAGGTGCTTATTTGCCCAGCGTGCGTACGCGGCACAGCTCACTCCCTGCCAGCTACAGAAAGCCCTACCATTTTCCCCTACCACGATTAATAGGATTTTTAAAGCTATTCCCTCTCTGAGAGGGGGAAAAAACCGCAGGTACAAAGGGCAGAGCCGATCTGATGGCTTCTTCTTGTGCCGAGCACAAAGAAATTGAACCTAAAAGGTTGGACTTGGCTTTGTGGGAATGAGCCGGTGCCGGGGATGCCAATGTGAGCTTTGCTGGTGGAGAGGTGGCTGTGCCACCGTCCCCGTCCCCAGGCGTCCACGCTGTCAGACCAGCAAGGGGGAAACTGAGGCAGCATTTGGGAGCTCCGGGAGGGCTGATTCACCTGCCCAAGAGGGTGTTTGGGCACAGGCGTGAGGGCAGAGATATCTGTGGCAGGACGGTCCCTTCTCCATCACCCCCAGCTCCCGTGGCGGGGAGGGAGCCGCGGCCGGTGGCCCAGTGTCACGCACTGTTTGCTCCTTCTGCAGGCTGCTGCCCGCGGGGACGTCCTGCCCGTCCTCCTGCCCGCGCCCTGGGCCATGTCGTCCTCCGACGAGGAGACCCTCAGCGAGCGGTCCTGCCGGAGCGAGCGGTCCTGCCGGAGCGAGCGCTCGTACCGCAGCGAGCGCTCGGGCAGCCTCTCGCCCTGCCCCCCCGGGGACACCCTACCCTGGAATTTACCCCTCCACGAGCAGAGGAAGCGGAAAAGCCAGGATTCGGTGCTGGACCCGGCCGAGAGGGCTGTCGTCAGGGTCGCAGGTAAGGCAGCGCCCCGTTGTGTGGTGGGTTCCCCCAGGGATGGGGATGTGGGGCTGCCCCCGCGGTGGCTGAGGTGGTGCCGGGGCTGGCCCCGTACCCCGCTGCTCCCCAGGGAGCCTAGGGATGGATGGGATGGGGAAGGGGGGGATGGATGTGGCCTTTGGTGGCCGAGGGCCCGGGTGGCGGTTCGGCTCTGTGATGGCTTTGTCCTGTCCGGGCAGGGCTGGCCGCGGGTTGTTCATACCCTCAGCACGCTGGGGTTAAGGGATGACTGGGCACCTCCGACGCTCGGGTTGGGTGACATTAAAACATCTCATTAAGGACTAAATGGCTCCTTGGTGGAACAATGCCCTTGGCCAGGCTCCGGGGAGGGATTTGCCCTGGGAGGTTCGTGATTCCTGCCCGGCTGATGGAGCCCGGGCTGTGCCTTTGCCGGGGTGGTGCCCATCGGCGGCCCCATTGCTGTGGTCACTGGGACGCCCCGGGGTCCCTCCACTGCTGCGTCGTGGAGGGGGACACTGCCCCGTGCGTCCCCTCGCCTGCACCACCACTGCGGTGCCCGCCGGCTGCTGTCATGCTCCGTGGGAAGAGAAGGGGATGAGATGGAGAAACAAAGAGAGGGTTGGACCCGCTGTGGCTGATGGCGCCTTCGCCAAGCCCCGGTTGATGGGGCTGGTGGGGACCCCGCTCCAGGGCCACCAGGGAGGGAGGATGGAGGGAGGATGGAGGGAGGATGGAGGAGCTTTGCTTGAGGTGTTGGCCCTGGGCACTGGAGCTGGGACTGGCTTCTTCACCAGGGACAAACGGCCATCGGGGCTTTGATCTGTGGCTGCCGGAGTCTGGCCCCTTCTGCCCACACCTGGGGGCTTCTGATCTGCTCCTCCCAAAGCAAACGGGGATCCAGGGCCGTGCCAAGGGTCCCTGCCCAGCCCCGGATGGGCTGTTCCCAGCTGCTGCCCCAAGGGAGCCCCGGGGCCCGGCTTTCATCTCGCTGGCAGAGACATGCATGAGGGCGGCAAGCACCCGAGGCGCCCGCTCTGCCCCGCCAGCCCCCGCCAGCCCCCGCCAGCCCCCAGCCGGTGGGAGAAACAGCCCCAGTGCTGGGCTCCGCGCCCCAGGGTCCCCGGGCGCTGTGAGGGCTCAGACTGGGAGCACTGGGAGCGTGGGGACCTTGGCAGATCCCCCCCGGGCGGGAGCGGCGGCGGGGTGCTGGCTGCCTGCCCTCCCTGCCTGCCCGGCGCGGGCACGGTGGGCTGCGTGGGGCTCCGGCCGTGCCGTGGTGCCACTCGGGTGCATTGTGCCATCCCAGCTCGCGGGCGTCTCCAGGCAGGAAGAACCAGTTGATTCAAATGATGGTTCTCGAAAACGCGCTGTCTGGGGCTGGGGGAAGCAAACGCGCAGGGTGCGGCCCGAGCGCCAGCACCGCCGAGGCTGGGACATGGCCGGGCTGCCGAGGCCACACCGTGCCCGTCACCGCGCACGGACCCGCTCTGCCCCGGCAGCCCCGTCCTGCGGGGTGCTGAGCATCCTCCCACGCCCCCGGGACGGACCCTGCCGAGGCACAGCCATTTCCCCAGCTGCGTTTCTCCCCGCCTGCCCGGGATGCCGAGCGCTTGTCGTCATGCTAGCTGGATCCAGCCCGTGATTAAAGGCAGGGGGATGTCACAAAATCTGGTCTCATGCAGATTCCCCATTAAAAATAACTCGCGAGGTGCAGCTAGACAGTGCTGAGCCGGGAAGAAAGAGTTAGGAGACAGTTTTGTGTCACCAGGTTTGAAAATGAGCTGAAATATTGATTCAGAGCCTTGCATTATTCAGCGGGACTGTCTGCAGCGCGCCGGCCGTGCCGGTGCCTGTCCCCACCACGGGGATCGGGGATCGGGGACGGCGATGGGACATTCTCCTGGGGAGCTGGCGGCTCTCGGTGTGCCTGGGGAGGGAAACGGGGCTCAGCTCCCTGGAACCCCCGAGAAAGGGCAGCGGGGACCCCTCCCGGCGGTGGGGATGGAGCCTGGGCAGTGTGTGGGTCTGGGGAGCCCCATCCCGCACCCGGCCATGGACCTTGCAGGGCTGGCACCGGAGCGTTAGCACCTCGGGGGTTTTGGGGGGACACGTGGCTCTGGGGTGCTCTTTCTTCTTGCCGTCCATGGGGTCCAAGGGTCTCTGCATCCCTTCTGGCCATCAGAGCCAAGGAAAGGAGGATGTGGCCGTGCCCAGGGAGGGGACACGCCAGTGAGGACCTGGCAGGAGGTGCCGGTGGGGCTGGGACATGCTGCTCCCTCCCTGGTGCCTGAACCACTGGTACCTGCGGTGCTGGGCCGGGTCCCCAGGCAGCGTCTGGAGCCGTTCCCTGCTCTGCTGGCGTCTCCCTGGAAGGCGGTGGCACGGGGGAGGCAGGGGGGGAGCAGGACGGGGCGGGGGGTCAGAGTCCTTGGCCCTGCATCGCTCTGTCTCGCTCCAGCCACTTGGCAGAGGGTGAGGGTGGTGGCTGCGGGGGGGCGGGGGGAGCTGCTTTTGGAAGAAAAGGCTCTTTCATGCGCTCCGTCCTGCCAGGGGTCACGCTCTGCTGGGGGGTGCTGGGGCGATGCTGGGGCAGAAGGGGCCGGGGGGACGCAAGGGTGCGAGGGGTGGCAGGAGAGGCGTCGCGGGGGCTTTCCAAGGGCTGCGCTTGGTCTCTTTGAAAAGGCTCCTGGGAGTCCTTTGTCACCGGGGAGCGTCACCGGAGCCACTGGCAGAGGCAGCCGTGGCCGGGCGGGGGGAGATGTGCCTGAGCAGCGTCCGCGGGGACGTGGGAACGAACCTCCTTGTTCTCCGCTGCCTTGGGAGCACCAAAACCCCCGCTCGTGGGGACGGGGCGGGTTCCGAGCAGCGCTCCCTGTGCCCAAGGAGGAATTAAGAAGTGCCAGCTGGCCGCCGCAGATTTCTCCTTTCCCTGGGAACGCGTTTTTGGGTCAGACGGACGTTGCGGGGCGGCTGCGCAGGCAGAGCCAGAGGAGCCGCATCCTGGCGCGATGCTGGGCCGCCCGGGGAGGGCTGCCATGCCAGGGCACCGCCGGGCACAAAGGCAGCCCTGCCACGAGGCCGCCGCGCCGGCGCGCTCGCCCGCCTTTAAACCCTCCTCCCCACAGAGGCACTGCCGGGCACCGGCGCTCGGTGCGACATTAATTACTTTTCCTAATTAAAGCATCACGGTGAAGGGGAGATGCCTCCGAAGCCAGGGCGAGGGGGATGATTTGTGTCGCCCCCCAGGCTGGGGACTGCGGGAGGAGGAGGATGATGATGGTGGCGGCTGCTGCTGCTGCTGCTGCTGCTGACGATGGCCCCTCGCCATCGCCTGGGGGGATGTGGGGTGCAGCCCCCCCCAGCACCCCAGGGTGGCACCAGGAGGTTTGGGGGCCCCTGGGTGACGGTGGGGAGACACACGACGTCTGGGCTGAGCCGGATGGGGCTTTTCTCGTCGCCATGGTTACCCAGCTGGCGGAGCCTGGCCCTCTGGTTGCCATGGGAACGGCGCAGCCGGGGTGAAAAAGCAACATCTTGCGTTGGCCAAAAAAGGCCGGGATTTGCCCCGGCGGGTGGAGGGGGGCAGGGGCTGCCCGGGGGGGGCTGGATCCGGCCTTGGGTCATGGTGAGGGGGTGCCCTATGGGCTGAGAGAGGGGGGGTGGCTGTTGGGGGGTCGGGGGGGTCCCCTGGCCTGGGGACAGCCACCCTCGTGCCCCCAGAATGGCCGTTTCTGTGGGAGGTTTTGCTCTGCCGCATCCAGAATCGCCGGGGGGGCTGGGGTTCGGGGGGGTCAGTGGGGTTTCTGGTGGCCATGGGGGTGCCAGGCAGGTTGGGCTCTGTGCCCTGTCCCCATTTCCCCATGGGCTTTGCCCCTGGCCCTGGCTGTGTCCCTTGGTGGGGTCCCCCCTGTACCCCAAAGTCCCCCGGGTGATGCCACGGGGCTCCCCGTTCCCCCGTGCCCCCCCCAAAGTGGTGCCGAGGGACCCGGCTCTCTCTGCACATCTCGAGCTGTGGCACCTGGGGATCGGCTGGGAGCACCCTGGGGGGGAATCCCTGCCGAATTCAGCCTGGAATGAAGGAAGTTTTGCAAAGTGGGAGCCGGAGGGCGGTGGGGGGGGGAGCTCTCGTGCACCCCATCCCCAGCAGCATCTGACCCGTCCCGGCCTTCACCCCGTGCTAGGTTAAAAGACGCTGTGGGGCTGTTTCCATGGGGGGGGGTAACAGCGTCTGGCACCCATGGGTGAACCATGGGGCTGCCCTCCATCACAGCCGGGGTCACTGCCCGGGGACCCCCCCAGAGCCGATGTCCCCCAGCTGCTCCTGTCCTGTGACAGCCGTGGGGGGGCCGAGCCCCGGCGTTTGGCAGCAGGGTTTGAAGCGTCCACCGGCCGGGCTGGCCTCGGGCACGGGGCAGGAACGGGGCCAGCTGAAATGGTCCCCTGCTTGGGTGCACTGAGGAGCACTGGGAGGCACTGGGAGGCACTGGGAGGCACTGGGGAGCAGCGCTCTGGGCACAGTGGGAAGCAGTGCTTTGGTTGCATGGAGCACACTGGGTGCACGGGGGGTTAATACCCTTGTTGCACTGGGAGATGTTGGGATGCAGCGCTCTGGGCTCTCTGGGATGCACTGGGATGCATTGGGATGCAGTAGTCTGGTCTAACTGGGATGCACTGGGATGCACTGGGATGCAGCGCTCTGGGCTCTCTGGGATGTACTGGGATGCAGCGCTCTGGTCTCACTGGGGTGCAGTGCTTTGGATACACGGGGTGCCCTGGGAGGTAATGCCCTTGTTGCACTGGGAGACGCTGGGATGTACTGGGATACAGCTCTCTGGGCTCACTGGGATGCGCTGGGAAGCACTGGGCTGCAGCGGTTTGGGTGCACTGGGGGCACTGGTTTCCACTGGGGAGCCCTGGGAGGCCCCGGCGCGGCGGTAGCGGCGGCGCTGTTAGGCCCCAGTGTCACGGGTGGGCGGTGTCAGCCCCCGGTGTCACCCCCCGGTGTCACCCCCCCCCCGGTATCACCCCCCGGTGGCCCGGGCCCCTCCCGCCCGGGGCTGCCCCACGCGGCCGCCAGGGGGCGCGGCGGGGCCGGGGCGGGTTTCGGGGGCGTGGTCAGTGCAGGGGGCGTGGTCATTACAAAGGGGCGTGACCATCATCGGGGCGTGGCCAATGCCCCAGGGCGGAGCGCCGGCAGGGGGCGTGTCCGCCGTGGGCGTGGCCGGCGGTGGGCGTGGCCGGCGGTCGGGCGGCGGCGCGGGCGGAAGCGGCCCGGGCGCAGACCGGCCCTGGCCGCCGCGCCGGCAGCTGCAGCGAGGCCGCCGGCACAAAGGCCGCCATGGCCGGGTACGTGCCGGGGCTGCTCCCGGCCAACCGCAGCCAGGAGAAGGAGTTCGTCCAGGCCTACGAGGACGTGCTGGAGCGCTACAAAGGTACCGGGGGCGGGGGGACCCGTTGCGGGGCCTGGAGCGCGGCCGGGCCGCCCCGCGGGGGATGAGCCGGTGGCGTGACTGCGGCCCGGGGCGGTGGGGGCTCCGGTGTCCGCGCTGGGGGCGTCCCCGTGGGCCCCGCTTGGGCGGGATGGTCGGGGTGAGCGTCCCCGGGGGGCTCGGTGTCCCCGGCGTGAGGTGCCCGGGGACCGAGTGTCCCCGGTATCCCCTGCGTGGGGGTGGCCAAGGGATGAGTGTCCCCTGCGTGGGGTGTCCCAGGGGAGGGTGTCTCTTCGTGGGGTGCCCGAGCGCAGAGCCTCCCAGGTGTCCCCTCTGTGGGGTGCCCGGGGGCTGAGTGTCCCCACATCTGAACTGCGTGGGGTGCCCAGGGGATGAGCGGCCCTGGTGTCCCCTGTGTGGGACGGCTGGTGTCCCTGTGTCCCCTGCGTGGGCTGCCTGGGGGCTTAGTGTCCCTGCGTGGGTGTCCTGGGGTCCCTGCGTCGGGTGTTTGAGGGCCCAGTGTGCCTCTCTGGGGTTCCTGGGGTCCCTGCGTCCCCTGCATGGGGTTTCTGGGGGCTCAGTGTCCCCTGCGTGGGGTGCCTGGCATCCCAGCACCCCACCTCGCTGCTCAGAGCATCCATCATCCCAGTGCCCTTATCCCGGGGTGGCATAAGGTACGTAGGGACCCACCGTCCCCTGTCCCAGCTCCGGCTGCCCCGGTGTCCCCATAGCCCCTGCGGGGACGGGCTCCCTCTCCCGGAGCCGTACCTGGGCAGGGACGAAGGGCCGAGGCGCTCTCCGGGCCGGCCGTGCCGGTGCCGGTACCGGCAGTGAGTGTGCAGTTTTGATGTTGGTGGCTCATCTCTGGGAGTTGCATGCGTTTCCATTATTATTATTATTATTTTTCTCCTCGCTGCAGAGATAGACTTGTCTTGGAGCCCAGATTTCAGCCCCACAGGGCTCCTCGCGCTCTGTTTTGTAAGTTTAGCAGCCAAGTCTCTTTAAAATGCGGATGGCCGAGTCGAGAGGAGCCAGGCGCTCGCGGCGCCCGTTTCCTTTTCCTTTCTGCCTGCAGAGAAAGGGGAATAATGGATTCCCCATCTCCCTGATTCAGGGGGTGCCACTCAAACCTCCTGGAGGTGGGAGAAACGCGCAGCCTCCCTCCGCTTTCACAGGGAGCAGGGAATAAAAGCCTCTTCGGGTGCTTTGGACAAGGCCGAGTCACGTTATCCAGCGCTTTTCCAAGTACTTGACAAAGTTTTTATTAATAAAAAGCCTCTTTGATGTAGTTGGGTTGAGCGTGGAGACGCGCAGGAAACGGTGCGGCGGGTGCCAGCGGCTGGCATGCAAAGAGCTGTCGTTTGCATCGGTTTTGCTTTGTTCCTAAAATAAAATAAAATAAATGAAATTACAATGCCTGCCGATGCCACCGGCCGGCAGTGCTGGGCTGGGCCAGCCCCGTGCTCCGGCTGTCGGTGCCTTCGTTGAGCAGCCGGTTTCCCCCGGGAAGGAGGGTTTTTTAGGTGATGCCTAATTTTTACAGCGGGTTATGGCAGAAAGCTGGGAGTCGCTTGGAAATACCCTGCTGGGTGGTGTTTGATCTTGTTTGTGGTGCTTGTTTGGTGTAGGGGGAAATGAGTGTTTATCCTGTATAAAAAGCTTTCCTTTGCCTTCGACCTCTTCCCAGCTCCCTGTCCCACCTGCACTGGGAGGGCTGGGTGGGAGCCCCCAGTTTGGGTTGTTGGGCTCCGCGCTGGTGGACACGTTGTCTCTTCCCCCCTTTCCCCCCATTGCAGCTCCTCTAAACGCTTTGGTTTTTCCTGTCTGAAACAAGTTTTCTACTGGTTTCTCCCCTCCCCCTCTTAATCCTGCAAAAAATGGAGAGTTTTCATTGAAACGTGACTGCCGCGGGCCGAGCCGCGTGGGGAGACCCGTGGGGTCGGTGTCTGGCTCATGGTGGCTACCCCGGACCCGGCGCTGCTGGCACCAGCTTGTGCCATGGGAAGGCCAGGAGGACGCTTGGTGCTGCCGATGCCAGGAGCCATGGGGAGGGTGCGAATGCCTTCCTGCGTTTCTCTTTCTAATAGAAAATAACCTAAAAAACCCCCAATTTGAGCAACGGGGCCTCCGCCGTGGAGCAAGCCGGGGCAGGTCTGGAGGCAGGGAGGGTGGTGGCATGGAAAGGGTTCTGGAGCCGGCGCAGTGAGCTGCAAATCCTGCTGCTTTTCTCTGCTGAGCAGGGGTTAACCAGCTGGCAGATCCCTGTGATTTATTAAAAAAAAAAAACAAAACAAAAAAAAAAAACCAAGCAACAAAACCACCCACCGTAGGCAGAGGAGAGCTGCCGGGGTGCCGGGTAGGTGTGCTGCGTTGCTGCGGAGCGGGGTGGGAGCGGGGTGCTGGGGAAGGAGGTTGCGCATCAGCGGCGTGGGCGCTGCGGGGGCACCCATCCCGGCAGACCTGACTGCTGCGTGACGCTGCACCCCAGTCCCCAGGGGGCTGATTGAGCACGGGGATGGGAATGGGGCTCAAGGGGGGGATTTTGGGGGTGCTGAAGGCTCCGGTGCCGCCTCACAGTGCTTAGAGCATGGCAGAGCTGTGTGGCTTCCTCCGTCTGTTTGCATCCTGGCGGGACACGGCACCCTCCGGGTTGTGGTGTCCCAAACAGTGGCTGGCACTTGAAGCCGGAAGGTCTCCATCTCCAAGACCTTCACCAGTCTGGCCCAGTTTCCCAGGGCCGCGCTGGGGAGGCACGGCGGATTCCAGCCCCTCTTGCCTCATCGCTGGAACGTGGTGCCGCGGCACATGCCGGGACGTGCAGCGCCGCTGCCGCAGGTGAGGATGACGAAGGCAGTGTGGGGGTGACGGCAGAGCTTTTGGGGGCCCCTCAGAATGCTGCCACCACAGCAGAGCCACCAGTCAGAGGGGTCTGGGCAGGAAGGGAAGTCCTGCTCCGTCCTCCTGCGGGCACACGGGGTGCCGAGCGGGGTCAGCGTCCCAGGGCAGCTCTCCGCTCCCACGGCACCTACGTCCCATGGTGTTTTGGGGGATGCTGCCCCTCGCTGTTGGAAAGCAAGAGCCGGGCCGTGGCTCCATGCTGCAGCAGCCCCCAGGGACGCCAGGCAGTGCAAGGGTGCAGGCAGCGCTGCCAGGCTCCAGGTCACGCTTTCCCTGCTCGGAGAACTGTAAACATTAACTAATCAATCTTGGTGAAATCCTTTCTTTTTGATAATTAACCCTTTTCATGATCCAGGTGTAGAAATCTGGAGCTGTAGTGTCAGACAAGCCCTTTCCCACCCCCGGTGCCGTCTCTGCCCGCTCCGTGGTGCCCAGCACGTGGTCTGGCTTGTTTGGATTGGGACAGCACGGGATGGCTTGTCACCTTGTCTGACTAACCTGACTCCAGTTAGGGAGGGAACAACCTTCCCAGGGACCGGAGGAGAGCCTGGGAGGTGTCAGACCCTTGGATAAATGAACAAGGGCATGTTGGACCCCTCCTTGGAGCCTTCGTGGTGGTGGGCAGCAGTCCTGGCCGTGCCCATGTGGGAAGAAACTCCTTTTTTTTTTTTTTTTTTTTTTTCTTTCCCCTCTTGTCTTGTCTTCTGCTATAAAAAATGCAACTAGAGGTGTCTGGAGCCCTGCGCTGGGGTCTCAGGGCTTGAAGACCCCTTGCCGTGGGTGCCGGGTTGCTGCAGCCGAGTGGCTGTGCCAGCCTGGCAGCGCGGATTTCATCCCACAAGGACAAACGTTGTTCCTGAGTGGGTTGCGTGAGGCTTCTGCGGTCTGTGAGAGCGCCGATGGGACCGGCAGTGTGGTGATGACTCCTTGCCAGCGGGGAGGAAGCCCTTCTTCCTCCTCATCACCCAGGAGGAGGGGTGTCCGAGCGCCGCTGTCAGAGTGGAGAGTCCCTGGCTCGAGCAAACGCGGGGGAAGCTGGGCTGGAAGCCATTGGGTTTTCCACCAGTGGCCTGGATAACGCTGATTTTTTGGGATGCACATGGGAGTCACTGGCTTCCCTGGTACAGGACGGGGACCAGAGATCAATGGGGACTCAAGAATGTGACGGGAGCCTTGGGCTGCCCCTGGGGGTGGCCGGACCTGGGGGTCTGAGGTGGAGCCCGAGCGCGCAGTGGAAGGTGCTGTTTCCCTCGTGTTTGTTTTGGCCAACAGGAAAATGAAGTTGGTGGTTTTTCAGGTGAGAGGATCCACCCCACCTCGCCCGGCCGGCTTTCTGCTGCCTTCGTGGTGGAGTCACCGCCATCCCAAGCGCCCGCCAGTGCCTCCTGGGCAGGGCTGGCCTTGCCGAGAGGCTCGTGCCTCCCGTCGCCATCCCGCCGGCGTTCCCGGTTGCAAAATCGGCAGAAGCGATTGCAATTGTCATCGTCGTCCTGGTGCCCGGTTAATGAACCAGGACCACAGCTGAGCCCTGCTCACAGGTCCTGGGGCTGGTGGCCGCTTCTCTTCCTTTCCATGTGCGTCTGGTCCAGAGAGAAAAGCCTCCGGGGAGGTGGGGGCGGTCGGTGCCTGCGCGAGGTGGCCGCATCCGCGGTACCTCCCTGGCAGGGTCGCCCAGACGCGGCACGGCTCCTGCCGGTGTACGGTGCCGTGCCGGCAGCGAGTGCTGGAAAGCTTTGATCCCGTTTCAGCGGCCAACTCGCCACCGAGCCCGGCCTTCGGAAAGGGCTCGCGCTGTTCTCTGTCTGTTCCTCTTCTCAGCACTGCCTGCACGCATTCCCATCAGAGCCTTTTCCTTCCCGGCTCACGCTCCGGGGCGAGACCGGAGTCTTTGACCTCCGTCTGCTGGTTTCTGGCCAACCTCCTTTCCAGGCTCGTCTCGCTTGTGTCAGCTAAGTTTAGACTGCTCTGGACATACCGTGGCTGATGCCAGCGGCACGAAACCTCCCAGAGGGAAGTAGAAAAAGAGGTTTTATTTAAATTTCAAGTGTCTTAACACCGTTGTTTGAATACCAGGGTGATAAGTCCCTTTGTATGCACCTAAAACGGATAAATTCAGGCTGCGGAAGCTGCGAGGGATTTAATTTCCAGTTTCTCCTGTCTCCGTGTGGGGAGAAGCTGTGCCGGAGCTCGGGGTGGGTGCGGAGCAGCTCCTCCGTGCTGGGGCTGCCGGTGCTCCTGCACAGGGTGAGGACAAGCAGCAGGAGGAGGGAGGACCCTGATAGAGCCATTTTTTGCCCCATCGGAGTGGCCGTCCCGGGGCTGTGGGCTCAGGTGGCTCCTGCCTGGGGCGGGAGGGATGCACCGGGCAGTGCCGGGAAGACGTGGAGCGCTGCTCGGCCAGGGAAGCCCTGGGAGGAAGAGACTTTTTGGGGGTGAGCAGATCGCACCAGAGGATGAGCCAGCTGTGTCGGTGGGCACTGGGGAGCAGAGCCGGCACCCGGCGTGGGATTTGTGACCGCTCAGCCTTCAGCTTTGCAGTGGCTCTGGTTTGAGGGGGGTGACCAGGGCAGTGTCGGTCTGAATCCATCGCTTCTCTGGGAAGGAGCACAGATACGTTCTCATTAATATTCCCCAGGGATGGTTTCCATGAGCAGCCTCTGCTGTGTGCCCGTGACGGGGAGCGTGGGCAGGGCTGGCTGATGCCTGGTGCAGGCTCT
Source organism: Chroicocephalus ridibundus (assembly GCF_963924245.1). NCBI lineage: Eukaryota > Metazoa > Chordata > Aves > Charadriiformes > Laridae > Chroicocephalus > Chroicocephalus ridibundus. The sequence continues at coordinate 1,010,917 of NC_086302.1, read as the reverse complement.
GCTCAGCCGGGGGGACACGGGGACAGCAGCGTTTCCTCGGGGCTGCCCCCATCATGGTGGGACTGTGCCCCCCGAGCTCAAATCCAGCCCGTCCCCGCTCCTCCCTGCGGCTCGGCCGTACCCAGGGCATCGCTGCCTCGGGAAGCTCCGTGCTGTGGACGGATCCTGGCAGCGCCAGCTGAGTTTTCCAGGGCAGATGAGGCAATAGCTGCCCGCGGGGCGAGGCGGCGCAGCGGTGGGTGTGATGGCACACCGGGGATGGCAGCTGTGAACGGGGCCGCGGTGGGAGTCACACAATGGCAGGGGTGGGAAGGGACCTCTGGAGACCATCTCATCCAAGCCCCTGCCAGAGCAGGGTCACCCAGAGCAGGTGGCACAGGGATGGCGTCCAGGCGGGGTTGGGATGTCTCCAGAGGAGACTCCTCACCTCTTGGGCAGCTTGTGCCAGGGCTCTGCCACCCTCACAGCAAAGAAGTTTTTCCTTGTGTTCAGATGGAATTTCCCATGTTCCAGTTTGTGCCCGTTGCCCCTTGTCCTGTCCCCGGGCACCACTGAGAAGAGCCTGGCCCCATCCTCTTGCCCCCGGCCCGTTAGCTCTTGCTGAGCTCCCCTCTCAGCCTGCTCTTCTCCAGCTGAACAGCCCCGGGGCTCTCGGCCTTTCCTCAGCTCAGAGATGCTCTGGTCCCCTGAGCATCTCCGGAGCTCCGTAACAAGGGCACGTTGCTGGCTCATGGGCAACTTATCATCTACCAGGATTCCCAGGTCCCTCTCCGCAGAACTGCTTCCTGGCAGGTCCTAATTTCTGGGGCTGGTGGTGGCTGTCCCCCAGGAGGTGCCCAGCGTGGTGGTGCGGAGCCAGCTGTGGCGTGTCCGTGGGCAGGACCCACAAACCGGCTCCTCTCCGCACCCCGATGGGTGGCTCACGCCTCTCCCATGCCGTCGGAGGCTGCGGGTGGGGTGGGAACCAGCGGAGCCGCTGCTGGGTGGCCGTGGGAGAGCCGAGGGTGGAGGCAGGGTGCTGGGCTCCCCGGCGGCTCTTGCCATCTGTCCTGCCATCAGCGTTGTCCCTGGCCTGGGTGTCCCCTGTCCCGCATCCCTGCTGGATGCTGACCTCAAGCTCCCCCTTCTCCTTCTGGACGCTCTTTCTCGGGGCTTGCTGGAAAATCTGGATTTAACATCTCAGCATTGCCCTTGTCTGGGGGGGCGGGACCCATTGCTGGGGTTTTGGGGTGTTCAAACAGCCTCCAGCTCGCAGAGGGAAAGCGCCGAGGAGGTCCCCTGCACGGCAGCATTTGCAAAGCGCGGAGGATGCTTGTGTTAATGAGCCGGGAAGTTTCATTTCCAAGCTCATGTCGTAGGTTTTTGTGTGTCTGGATGGATCCCACCCGGCTTGGGGGCCGGGGAGGGGGATCCTCCAGCGTCGGCATCCTGAGGAGGAGGAGATGATGTGTGGTGGGGCTGGGAGGCCGGGCGATCAGATTTGGTGTGTGTCTGGCTGTGGACATGGTAAAACGAGTCCTCGGATGTGATCTGAGACGTGTGCCCAGCCTCTGGGTCAGATAAGCCCAGCGATTCCTGGAAGGGGAGGGCTGTTGGGCAAGATGGTTTGGGAGATTTTGGGCGAGAAGCGGGATGCTGATCCCGGTGGGAGGGGTGGCAGGATGGGCTGGGGCTCCCTCTTGCTCTGACAGTGCCGATGGGACCCTGGATCCATGGGTATGGCAGCGGTGAGACACATCGGTCTGCAACGCGTGTCTTGTGTTCGTCCCTGGTCCCTGCAGCCGTGGCTTTGCGGCGCTGGCAGTGCCCTTCTGTCACCCCCCTTTATCAGCGGTCTGGACCAGTGAGTTCAGGGCGGCTGGCTGAGAGCTGCCAGAGCATAATCACGTTTTTTTTGTCGTTGTTGTTGTTTCCCTGTGCGTGACATGCTGCATTTCCATTTTTCATTTCCTGTTTGACCCCGTTTCCCTCCGGTGAGCCCAGGCCTGCCGGCGCTGTGCCCAGCCGCTTGCGGCCGCCGGCTCTCCCTGCCCTCCTCCGCTCGCACCGGTGCCGGGGAAGCTTTGCCGGCCTCCCACGGGTGTTTTGCACCTCTACAGCACCCAAGAGAGTCTTCTCCTCTCCCAGCCCCTGCCCTTGCCCACCTCGAGCTCTGCCGGGACCCCAGCCCGGGCTGATGGCAGGGTCCTGGCACGGTCGGGGACAGAGCCAGCTCTGCCCTGTCCCGCTCCCGTCCCCTTGCTCTGCCCTTGCTGCCTCCCAGCCCCGGAGCCGTGCCTTGGTCCCGCTGGGATGTTTGTGCTGACTTCTGGTTGTGTCACATAAGGGAGTAACTTCTGTCTTGGTTTTTATTAATCACTCTTCAGGTCCACGGTGGCCTCTCAAAGTGCTTTTGCCAGCAGCTTATTTTTCCCTGCAGGAAACTGTATACAAGGGTTCCCGTGGCAGTGAGATCCTCCTTGACCTTGGGCAATTTTGCTACAGGAGCCGTCCTGGTAAAGCTATCCAGCGGGAGCGACTCCTTTCCCTGCGGAGCAAGGCCAGGCCGTCTCCCCATCCCAGCAGTCCTGCACCGCGCATGCTGCCGGCAGCTGCCCTGCTACTTAATTAGCATGAATTAGCAGCCCCTGCACCACCTCCCTGGTTTCGATACGAGGATCACTACGAGTGATGCTGGGGACAGCTGGTGTGGCCGCGGCCATCGCATTGTCCCTGCTGGGGGCTGGCTGGAGCGGCGATGCTGCAGCCGTGCCGGCGAGGCTCTCCTAAAATAAATGCATCCCGCATCCCAGGCTTGCTCCCGCCACTGCCGTGGGTCACGCGTCTGTGCCCAGGCTCTGCCAGCGCCCTTGGTATGATGTGAACGGTCCCTGCCCCACTGCTGGCGATGGTGGGGAAGGGCAGTGTGGTCCCCCGCCATCCCCCCGACTCGTGTGTGCACATCGGGGAGCAAAAAAACCCCCCCGTGGGGCACTGCCCTGGGGCGAGGGTGACAGACAGCCATGGCGCAGGAGATTTAATTGCAGGCGGCTCCAGACGCTGCACGTGGAGATATTTCATCCTTGCCGGCTGTTTGGGATGCTTCTCGTTCTTGCTGCGGAGGGCAGTTGCCGGGCTGGGAGATGCTGGGATTCCTTGGCCGGCCGGGTGTGTGGTGGCCATCCCGGGAGCTGGGGGCTCCCTGCGGCTCCCCCCGGCCCCGCTGCACCGTCGAGCCAGCTGGAGCGATCGATCCTGCCTGTGCTGGGAATTCCTGGCGTTGCCGGCGGGGACAGGGAGCCGGGATGCTTGTGGATGGGGTCTGGCAGAGTCAGTCCTGCTTCCCGGTAACCCCCTCGGGGCGGGAGGAGGGAAGGACCCTTCTCCCCACTGCCGTGGGGTTCAGGGGGGTCTGGTGGGGGTCCGGCTGCCTTCCCACACCCCTCTGGTGTTAGATGGCGCATTGTGGAGCGGGGCAGGAGGGAGGCACCGAACCCCCTGTGAGTGCGGGGTTACCTGTCACCCTGGAGGTACAAAGCCCCGGTGGGTGCGGGGGGGAGAGCTGGGGTGCTGGGGGGGCCAGGGCTCCCCGGGGGCAGCCATTTCTCCCTCCTACCGTTGTAATTTTGGAGCGGTTGCCTGCTTGACGTGTCCGGTGGCCATCCCGGCGGTGCCTGGTCTCTCCGCTTTGCTGGGAAGGGGAGGATGGAGATAAACAAACCGGGATATTGACTCCCCCGTGCTGGGCTCCGCTCTCCGTGATGGAGGGGATGGACATGGTGTCCCCCCCGTGTCCCCTGCACGGGGCTGTTCCTGGCTTCCTTCTTGCAGCCCCTTTGTCAGCAAGAAGCAGGGTTTTTTCTTTTTTCTATTTTCTTTTTCTTTTTTTTTTTTTTTTTCTTTGGAGGAAAATTCCATTGTGCTATTTTTAGTGGTGACAACTTGGCTTCTCGCAACAACTTTATTCTGCTCCCGGCTCTGCCGGCGGGCGCGGGGGGGATGTCTGTGGGGTGGCAGCCGGGCTGCGGCGTGCTGGCCGGCGAGGGCTGCCATTCCAGGGGGCCACTTGCCCGCAGTCGCATGGGCTACCTCTCAGCGGGGTGAACGGGCACCACCCCGCCTGCTGCGGACCCACGCGTCCCTCAGGGCTCGGGCAGCTCCCTTCGATGGCAGCGGGTCCCCGGGGTGTCACCTCCATCCCCGCCGAGCCCGGCAGTGGGCGCAGAGCGGTGTAATTGGAGCATGGGGGGCTGCGGGGGTGGGGGGGGCACCTCGCCACCTGCCCCCCAGCTTCCCCCTTGGAGCTCCAGGGGGGATTTTGGCTCCCCGGTTCCCAGGCAAACAGCTGTCGGGGGCACAAGCAGCAACTGGCCTGTGGGGTTTGCTCCGCTCCATGGAAAGTGATACCCCCGGAGCGTGTCTGTCCCCACGGAGGTGTCCGTCTGTCCGCAGGGCTGCGGAGGAGCAGGGCCATGCAACCCCCTCCAGGGCCTCTGGGATGTGCAAACTGGTTTTATTAATGTTTTTGTGGGGCATCGCCATGGGATGCTGCTCACTTTGGCAACGGGAGGATCTGCATCCTCAGCACGCGGTGAAGGAGCCGGGGATTCATGTGCCGGTGCCCGGGCAAAAGAGGAATCTCTGAGACACAGGGAGCTGCCACCCCTGGTTTCTGGAGGGTGGTTTAGCTCGTGCACCAGGTCCTTGCTCGGGTTTCTCTCCTCTCCCTCCAGCGAAGCTCCCCACGCCGTGCGGGTGCGCCGGGACGGCTCTGCCATGGGAGGTGCTGGCCCTGCCGGAGCCCAAACGGGCAGATCCTGCCCCGTGCGGTGGGTCTTGCGCAATCTGCTGGGATCTCTCCGGAGAGACAGTGGGGTGGCACGGGGAGAACATGGTCTGGCACCACGACAAGCGCACTGCAACACTGCTGCTACTGATATTATTATTATTATTTATTGTTTGATTTGACAGAAGTGCTGGGAGATGCCCGGTGGACACCAGTCCTGCTGAAGGGCAGCAATGAGCGGGGTGGGCATTCAGATCCCCTCCTATCATGCTGGGCTGGTTCCTGCTGCCAAAAATTCCTTTAAAACGAGTAAATCTCCTTTCGGCTTTGTAAGTGCCTCGCTGCTGGTGCAGGTTGAGCCGGGGTTGGGGGGAGGCAGGAGGGACCTGCCTCCTGGGTCTTGCCTTGTCCTTTTTTCCAACACTTTATGGCACTTTTCTGGTGCCTTCTCCTGAGCTGGTGTCAGAGCCGCCAGGGTGGCTCTTCCCAGGAGGACGAGGACCCTGCACTCTGCCCACTGACTGCGTTTTCCCCGTCCTTGCATTCAAATCTTAAAGCCAGTTGTGTGTTTTTTTTTTTTTTTTTTTTTCCTTCCCCTCCCAATTCCCTCGAATGTGCTCCTTGCTGGAAATATCCCTGGGACATACAATCCCTGAAACCTCCAGCGTGGGGTGGGGGTAAGGATGCCGGGAGCCCTGGTGGTGCGGGGCGCTCGCTGGTAGCGCTGGGCTCATTTGCAAAAAGGGGGGTGGCCTCGGCCATGGGAGGTTTTCATGTGCCTCATCAAATAAGGGAACAGGAGGGCTGTGCTGGGCTCCCCGGTGGTCAAAGGGCGACGGTGGCAAAGCCAGCGCGGGGCTGCCGAGCTGGGGACAGTGTCTGGGGCTCGTGGGTGCCCCGATGCCGCCCAGCTGAGGGGTGGGGTGGGCTCGGCTGGAAAATGAACTTGGAGAAGTACAAGAAGTTCCTGGATGGACTCGGCACCCTGAAAGGTATTTCTCTCCCTCTGCGGGGGGGGTGTGCGGCACGGAGGGACGCTGAGCTGCTCCGGCGTTGCCTCCTCTGGGGGCTCCAGCAGAGTCCCACCATCTGCCATCGATCGCCGACGGAGGTGAATCGAGTCTCCCAGGGACGCCAAGGAGCTGCCGGCTTCCCTTGGAGGCGGCTGGGAGGGGTGGTGCTTTTCCATGGCTCCGCTTGACTTCCCTCTTTTGTCTTCTATTTGGATTTCAAGCGGTGAGGCTGGGCACAAAGCGAGCGCCAGGGCAGTGGCTAACCCAGCCCCGTCAGGAACGCAGGGAAGCAGGGAAACCTGCTTTGCAAACAATCCCTGGAAAAGAAATTGAGCTCAAAATCCTGCTGAAGGGAGAGGGGGCGGCTCCGGTGGGTCCGGGGCTGACCCGGCCCCGGTGAGGGTGTCTTTGCCAGCGTGGGTCCCACCGGCCATGGGTGCATGGTGGCACCTGGGTGCAGATCGGTGGGTTTTTTCCCCCCTCCCTTCTTTCCAAAACTCTTTCCCGAGGCTTTGCCCTCTCCCTCCTCGCAGGCTGTCCCCGGAGAGCCGCCTGTGACACCCGATCGTGCTGCGCCAGCCCCTGGCAGGTGGCTGGAGGCCGGTGGCCGTTGTCCCTGCTGCACCCAGAGCAGCTCGGTTTACCTGGCACTCCGGCTGCAGCTGGAGGGGATGCTTCCCTCGCTTTTTCCCCCTTTTCTTTCTTTATTTTTTTTCCCTCCTCGCTATCAGAGGAGGTTTTTGCTCCGGCACTCCCAGCAGACGGCTGTCGGGATTCGCCCGCTAGGAGGAAGGCGGAGAGGAAAGCAGAAGGCACCCGGGATGCCATCGCCTGTCATCTAATAACGCTCCTATTCACTCACTCCTTTTTACAGCGCGGCTGGGCTTCACCAGCTGATCCCGCTGTATAACAAAGGTGAATCAATTCAATGTTTAATTTAGCAGGGAGCCAAGGGAGTTGTCACCCGGCGGGCTGGCAGCGTCCCCACCCTCCCGTGCCGCTGCTGGGGCAGACGTGAAGGGTTAATCCCGCAGCTCCGTGGCTGACAGCTGCCCTGAGTTATCGCGTCCGGGAGTAACATAATTCACTTTCTTACACGGGTGTGTTGTCCATCATAAATTTTTCCTGAGCCTCCCTGCAGCTGGCACTGGGAATCAATGTAAAAGGAGCCCCCAGTCGCTGTGTGCCTGGCTCTGTCCCACAGCCGTATTTGTGTCCCCGTCCCCCCCCCACCGCTCATTTGCAGCCCCTTGGGAGCCAGAGCACGGTTGGGCGCTGGGCTTGGGTGCCAGTGACCCCCCCTCTGCGTTTTGGGGCTGCTGCTCAAGCGGCCGCGCTCCTGCTGGGGGTTTTGGGCCCCGTCTCCAGCTGCAGCTGGGCGAATTCCCCTCCTGCCTGCGGGAACGAGGTGCCGAGGAGCCGAGATGACATTATTAATAGCGTTTACAAGGTGACTGGTTGCAGGAGCTGATCTGGCAGCCTTCCCTTCTCCAGGTGCTGCCCAGAGCCCTGCCGGCAGCGCTGGCTGCCTGCGCCGCCTCCCGCATCCCGGCGCCACGCTTTCTCTCTCCGCTCTTGCGAGCCTGTAAGGGAACATGAAAACAGGGGTGGCGAGTCCCCAGCCAGCCAAATCTGCAGATTTTGGTCTGTTTCGCTGCCTCTGTCCCCAACGACGCCGACTTGCTGGCTGTCACCAGCTGTCTGTACCGCAGCCCTCTGTGGCTGTAATTCAGAAAGTGGTGCAGGCGGGAGACGGAGGAAGCGGCGGCGTGGGCAGGGGATGCTCGGGGAGGCGAGGCGCCTCTTTGAGCGGGCAGAGCCGCCCCTTTGGCACCGCCGGGATGCTTCCCCGTGGCGTTGGAGCGCAGAAGGGGTTGTGCCCGCCTTTGCAGGCGGTTATGGTTAGCTCTGCCGTGCATGCCGGCGTGGGGACGGCTGTGCCGTGCATCTGGCTGTTGTGGTTTGGCATTTGCCACGTACCTAAGTGTGGTCATCAGCGCTGAAAGCAGCCCCAGCCAGCCCACCCTTGAGCTGCGGGGCTGGGCAGAGCTGGAGGAAGGGAAGGGTTTATGGCTGGAGAGGTTTCTTTTCCCCTCTTTCCCCCGCCTCTCCCCATCTCTATTCATCTCCCCGGGGAGGTGGAGGCAGCAGATACTGGAGCCGGGAGCATTTCATATGTAAATGTCTGTGTGTGTAAGTCCAGGCCCCTGACCCCCGGCGCGGTGCCAGCATCCATCGCTGCCAGCCCCACCGGGTCCGGGTGAAGGGCTTGGAGAGCATCCCGGTCCCCTGCGCCCGCCTGGCTGGGATAGGGCCAGGGCATCCTGCTGGATCCCCGCCTCTGTGCCGGCGATGAAGGATGCTGCTCCGGGACGGACCCTGTCCCAACAGCCGGTGGGTTCGAGGTCACCCAGCCTTTCCGCACAGTCTCCATCTCAGGTTTCCCGGGACAGCGTCTGTCATGGCCCCGAGGTGACAAGAGCCTTGAGCTCGGCTCGGGAAACCCATTTGATTACAAATTTATTGCCAGGTTAATTTTACCAGTGGCACGAGGATGGCTGGTTTCACTTTCTGAGGAGTTCGTTGTTTACTTGGCAGCCAGATAAAATCCAGCATCTTCTCGGCCTTCCCCTGTGCACACCAGCTAATCTGGCTCCATCTGACCCTGTTGTTGCCACGTGCTTTCCCCAGGGGAACGGGCTCAGATTTTCCCTGTGGCCGGGCAGCCACGAGTGGGTCTGAGCTTGTCCCTACCGCCTCCCCATCACGCATGTGCCCGGCTCTGCTGGCTTTCTGCTGTTAAAAAAAGAGAGGTTTTTATACGTAACATGCTGGCCCTGCTGCCGGAGGGAGCAGAGGAGTAGAGTGGGGTTGATGGTTGGACTCGATGATCCCAAGGGTCTTTTCCAACCTAAATGATTGATTCTATGATTCCATGATGCAGGGAATCGGAGCGGGAGGCAGGGGCAGCATCCTTCCCTGCCGTGTGCCACCGGGATGGTGCCAGAGCCATGCCACAGCTTGTCTCCATGCGCCACCGTTTGCTTTCGTCCCATCATGTGATGGCTTCCCCGAGGAGCAGCCGGGGCCACCCAAGGTGGCCGGGTGTGATAAGAGATCCAGGGCCACCATCTGCCCTGGCCACTGTGGGCGGAGGCCCCGGTGGGTTTCGGTTCCTCCGGAACGCAGCTCTCCCGGCCCCGTCTCCCCACGCACAGGGAGGACACGAGTGGTTGCTCACCTGGACGGATGGGTGCTTCTCCTCTGGCATGGCCACCCTCTGAGGTGTCCCCTGGGGAGCATGGCCAGCCCTGGGGGGACTCGCGGGCTGTGCCGTAACTGCAGATCCCCGTCAATTTATGTCTCTCCCACCACAGCCTCGTGGTACCAGAGATGGTTTTCGCTCCAGAAAGGTCCAGCTGAGCCCTTCTAAGAGCATCTGATGGGCTTGGGCCAGGCTGGTGGGGTCCGGCAGACCTGGTGCCTGAACCAAGCAGGCAGAGCAATGTTAGCAACTGGATTATTTCATTTGTTTTTTAATGGGGATTAAGTTTCTCTGTGGGAGAGCGGGTCTCTAGGGAACAGAGGTTTCAGGCTCCTGCCTTCCCCTGTTTGGTTTGGATTTTTTTTCCTTAATCCCAAATTCCTCTCTGCTGCTGCATGCCAAGGCTGGCCCGGCCAGGAGCCGGTGACAGCAGCTGGGATGAAGCGTCCCTTCGGAGCGTCGCAGCCAGGAGTAAAGCCCTGGCTGAACCCATGGCCGTGATCCCTGGGAGCGTCCGGGCACATTAGTGTGGAAGGACCACGGATACATCCAGATCCTGGTCAGGCAGCGGGAGCTCTGGGTGCCCTGGTCCCCAGCCCTGGCTTCCTCGGGGTGCCGGGACCCCCCGTCTCCGGTCAAAGGGTGCTGGCGCTGGCTGGCGGAGCCGGCTGCCACCCCTTCACCCGCCTCCCGCACGGCGCTAATCAGGTTTCACACTGCTTAGTTTGGGACATCTAATGAGATCAGGGCTCCAGGCTGCCTGTCTGCCCTCCATTCGCGGGGGGGAAAAAGAGAATCGGCTGCTTCCTTCTCTTCAGCCTCCATTTCTAAGACAGGGCTTCGCACGTCTCCTGTCCCGAGGGGGCCGGGGGTCCCCAAGCTGGGGATGCTGGTCAGACCCTGGGCTGCTTCGTGGGGCACAGCTGGGGGGGTTGGGGGCAGCAGAAGTGGGGACCAAAGCTTCCTACTGACAGCGTGGGCTGCGCTTGGGCTGCGAGCTCTGTGCTTGGGCTGCGCACTTGGGCTGCGAGCTCGCCTTGCCTTTTCTCTTGCTCTTTTCCACCATTATCTGTGGGGAGCGGGATGAAGGGGTCAGGAGCGGGGGGCTGTTGGCGTGGCTGTGCCGGGGGAGCCCGGCCCTGACCCCCCCCCAACACACACATGGCGGAGCCTGTGCAAACACAGCGCCCAAGCGCGCCCCAGACAAAGCACAGCCAGTTCCCACTAACCTAACGTTTTCCTATTTCTCCCGCTGCCAAGCAGCCTTCGGTTGGCGTTGGAATAACAAGCCTCTTTGCGGAGACACCAGGCCTTTTGTTAGCGGGTAGAAAAGGAGTTTTGATGCCGGCGGTCCCTCCGCCCCCCGGCTTTCCTGCTCCCTAAGCTGCTGCGCTGGGAAGTGCAAAGCTTGGCTTTGAGCGGCCGATGAGGATCCCACCCCTGGTCCTCCCCCGGGCTTGGCTGTGCCGGGCCACAGCTCTGTACCCCAGATGGACACCCCACCGCGGGGTCGGGCTCCTCCGAGAGGGGCTGGGACTTCACTTGGGGGATTCTTTCAGGATTTAGGGAGGTGGTTCTGCCCCTCTGCTCCGCTCTGGTGAGACCCCAGCTGGAGTACTGCGTCCAGCTTTGGAGTCCTCAACCATGAAGTCCTTCAGGCCGTGAGGATGCTGGGAGGGCTGGAGCCCCTCTGCTGTGGGGACAGGCTGGGAGAGCTGGGGGGGTTCAGCCTGGAGAAGAGGAGGCTCCGGGGAGACCTTCCAGCCCCTTCCAGTCCCTCAAGGGGCTCCAGGAAAGCTGGGGAGGGACTCTGGAGCAGGGAGGGGAGCCACAGGACAAGGGGGAATGGCTTTAAAATGGAAGAGGGGAGACTGAGATGAGATATTGGGAAGAAATTCTTGGCTGCGAGGGCGGTGAGCCCCTGGCCCAGGTTGCCCAGAGAAGCTGTGGCTGCCCCATCCCTGGAGGGGTTCAAGGCCAGGTTGGACGGGGCTTGGAGCAACCTGGGCTGGTGGGAGGTGTCCCTGCCCAGGGCAGGGGGTGGCACCGGGTGGGCTTTAAGGTCCCTTCCCACCTAAACCATTCTCTGTTTCAGGATGGATTTGGGGCATTCCTGGAGCTCAGCGCCAGTGCAGGCAGTGGGAGTGGATGCAGGATGCGGCCAGGGCTTGGGCTGCTCCCCGGCACAAGGCTCTGCTGCTCGCCTGCGCCTGGGCTTCCAACAAATCTTGTGGGGGAATTTTTTGGGTGGGTTTCTATGTTTTTTTTGGTTTTGCACGGCTTTCTCTCTGCTGAGGTGTTGTCGGGGCGTGCTGGGAATTACGGAGCGGGTGTTTACCCAGCCGCAGAGACGGCGGCTGTGTGGAGGTGTGTGGCGTTGTCCCCATGGCCGGAGGGGCAGGGAGGGACCCGGAGATGGCATCGCCTTCCTCCTCCTCCCCCAGCCTGGGAAAGGTGCCACCTCACCGTGTCAGCACAAGCCCCTGGGAAAGCGTGGAGACGTGTGTGTCCTCTGGCACGTGGGTGTGCGAGCAAGCCTTCCTCCGCGCCCAGGGCTGGGACGGTGCTGCTCGCTCCCAAAAAGCAGAAGGGTTTTGTGCCAGGAGACCTTTGCTGATCCTCCCCCCTGTGCATCCACATCCTCCTCGCCTCTGGTGCTGGCTTCGCCTACTCCCTCCTGCCCAGCAGCTCTCTCTGCGTGAAGAGCTGCCCTCGCTGCTTGGATGTCTGTGTCCCGAGGCGCAGCTCTTCCCTGTGCCCCGGCACCCAACCACGGCCGTGTCCCCGTCCTCTGCTCCCCCCTGCCCTCTCCTCGCAGGGTGATGCCGCTGAGTCGATGACGGGAAAGGACCTTTGAGATCGTCGAGTCCAACCATACACACACAAAAAAACCCCCTACAATCTCTGTCACTAGAGCACGCCCTGAAGTGCCGAATGTAGACGTTTCTTAAATACTTCTAGGGATGGTGACTCAAGCACCTCCCTGGGCAGGCTGTTGCAGTGCCTGACCACTCTTGCAGTGGGGTTCAATGGCGTTCAGCACTTTCCCGGAGCCCGGGGTGCATGGCCGTGAGTTTCAATGGCATCATTTAATGAGCGAGTGTGGTGCGGCTCCCTGCCAGCGTCCTCGGAGGGGTGACAAACCAGGGGAGGCTTCCGAGAAGTGGGAAGCGATGAAATAATGCCTGAACCTCTGCGTCAGCAAAAACCCAGCGGCCTCGGCAGTCATCTGGGGAGGCTGCCGGGCCGGTGGATTGATGGAGGGTTTTTAGCACTGGGAAAGAAGCGGTGAGATCACCCGCGCCACCTCCTCAGCGTGACGCACTCGCTTTCGGGCCGAGAGGGAGGGTTCAAAAGCCCGGGCGGTGTTGGAGAGGGTCTGAATGAGACGTGTCCGGGATGGCATTGCGCGCACGCGGCTCAGCAAAGCCACCATCTGGGTGCGAGGATCTGCCGGGGTCCGTGTTGTGTGTGGGGGGTGTCTGGGGTCACTTTGGGGGACACGTGGCGGGGGACACTGAGCTGGCAGCGTTGATGTCTATGGTTGCCCTGGGAAAGGTGCTGAATCTGGGGCACCAAAAAGCGAGCCCCACCAAGGAAAGGAGGCTGGAGCTTCGTGCTGGTGCCCTGAGGACCAGGAGCTGCGAGCCCACCTCCCTGCTGGTGCTACGAACGGAAATGGTCTCCTTTTGGGGTTTTTTTGGAGGTTCTTGAGGCTTTGGGTCCTCCTGTTGGCTGCATCCATCCCCATCTGAGTCGGTCCCTTTGGACGGCCCCAGTTGGGATGTCACATTCCCGTAGACCCCATAACTGCCGGATTTCCACCCCTCCAGCCCGGGAGCAGGAGTTGAGGCCGAGCCGCGCTGCTGGGGAATGATTAAGCTGTGGGCAGGTGGCAGCGCAGCTCGGCTGTTTGCTTTGCAGAATGAAAACCGGCCGGAATGATGTTTGCTTCCAGCCTTACCTCGAGCCATCTTATCTCTGTCCCCCGCCTCCGTCTCCCAGCAGCGAGGGGTTCCTGGGGGTCCTGGCCCCTGTCCCCCCCACTGCCCCGCAGCAGCACCGGCTGCAGGGCGGCAGCTCTGCTGTGGGAAGGGAAGTCTGTCCTTTTTAAGATATAATTCTTATTTTAGTTCCCAGACGTCTGCTGGAAAGGGGAACATCTCCGCTCTTATCATCAGCGCTTCCTTTCCCCGCTTCCTCGGAGCTCAGACTTTACCGCTGATGGGGCGGGGGGAGTCCAAGGCTCCCCCTTCCCTCTCCCCTTGCTTTGCTGCGTCCAGCCGACCTTTGGCAGCGTGGGCAGCTCCTCTGCCGAGGGATTTGCAGTTAAATATTCACTTGTGCTGCCCTCGGTGCAGCGGCTGGTCAGTGGTGGGGGCTGGTGCAGAACAGCCCCCAGGCCCTGGGCTGGACGGGGCTGCCCCGGTCCTTAGGGTCACCCCAGCCTGACTTCCCTCTGCAAGCGCCGGGGGGTGACGATGGGGCACTCGGAGCCTCAGCCCTCGCGCAGACGCTTCTCCTGGGTTAAAACCCCTATTTGCACAAAACCCAGTGCTGGGGAGGTTGGTTTTTCCAGCGCCACGAGGAGCGGTTGCTGCCCGGGCAGTTTCATAGTCCTCATTTTTTCAGACCTTTTGTAGCCCGGGCGTTCGGCGGCGATGCCAAACGAGGGGCCGACGTGGGACCCTGCCGACTTGTCCCCATCCCTCCTGGCAGGGCCGCGGCTGCTCAGGGGGTGATGAAAGCCAGAAGGAAATGTTTTTTAACGCAGGGAATGCGCCCGCTCTGCCAGGAGCCGGGGGCACCACAGGCAGGGCCCGGCGTTGGAGCTCGCCGGATGGCGAGGGGATCGGCACCTCTGCCCGCACACGCTCGGGCGGGTGATTCACCGGCGCGGAGAGTTTTTGTGTTTTTGGTTTTCTTTTTGCTTGTTTGTTTGTTTGTTTTCAGTTGAAGCAGACGAGCTCGTCCTGCGGGGATGTGCTGGGCAGCACCGGCAGCCGCGACCTGCCTCGTTCCACCTTCTTTTTTTAATAGCCCGGATCATAAGAAACGTCATCTTTGTTCTTGCTTTGCTTTCCCATGGCTGCTGGCGCCGCGGGCAGGGTGGAGCGAGCCCCCGCGCCCCGGCGGGGCCCTGCCTGTGCTTGCCGGCAGAAGGAGGTGCGCCGGCACGTGCGGATGCGCTCGGCAGCCAGGGATGCGTCTTGTGAGCCATCCATCCGTCTGCCTGTCTGTCCGCAGCAGCGTTTGCTGCCGTTTGCAAGGAGGGCGTGAGGCCGCGGGTTTAGCTGAGCTCGGGGTCTCGCAGGGGCAAAAATATGTGGTCCTGGGGGAAACAACCGCGGCTGAGCACCGGGTCTGGGGCATGCGCTCGGTCCCCTGGCTTGGGGCTGGGGACACAGCGGCTCTGCTCGAGCACTGTGCCCCCCGTCCAGCCCCCGTGGAGGCCAGAGCCGAGCGGGCTCCTCGCCCCGCTCCGGGTGAGACCTGTCCCCGGGGAGCAGCGGGTGATGTGTGTCTGCCATTATCCTGGGCATCCCTGATCCAAAACCCCGGAGTCTCCTTCCCCTCCTCGGCAATTCGCAGCCGCTGCCATAAGTGACCGAGGTTTGCCCTTAAAGCTCCCGGAAAGGAGGAAAAAACAGCAGAAAGGGGAAAGCATCGCAGAGGAAGCAGGGCAGGAAGCCTGGGCCCTGTACTGCAGTCACGAGTTTGTGTGTGCTCAGCACCGCTGTCGGACGGGCCCTTTTTCCTGCTGGGGGGAGTGGGGCATCCCCTGCCCGGTGTGGGGTGGCCCCACTGCCCCATTGGGTGCAGAGGGGCCCCTCTGTGAAACCCCTGACGTGCTCATGGCCGCTTGCACACCCGCTGTGGGCGATGGGGGGCGCTTTGGTGGGCTCGGCTGGGGGCACTGGCAAGGACCCCCATCTACCACAGGCAGCAGCAGGTCCCTGGGAGATGCGTCACCCAGCGACGGTGCTGCCGGGTGCCAGCTCTGGCTCTGGCCGCCATCCCCGACACCATCCGGTGCCACCAGCTTCGGCGCTTCCACAGTGCCACCTGGCTGCCACCTCCCGGGGCTGGGACATGGGTCCCTGGCTGGAGCCCACAGGGTCTCGGCTGCCTCCCGGGAGGCCACAGCACCCAGGGGACAGAGCAGTGTCCCCGTGGCATCGCCCACCCCGATGCCGGGGTGTCTCCGTCCCCGAGCGGTGGCGGGGACGTGGGGGCTGTGCCCAGCTCCCGGGTGCCGCTGCCCGGCAGCTTCCCCAGTCATATAAGGAGATGCCGGAGCCGGCAGCGGCGTCGGAGGCCGTCGGCTGAGCATTACTCACCGGGGAGGCGCATGGCGGGGGGGGACTGGCCCCACCAAGCCGGGGTGACTCAGCTCCAGGCGAGAGGCGGGGGGGGCCGGGGCAGCCCGTGTGCCCAGAGCCATCCCGCAGGGTACCCTAAAACCCTGGGGGAGAGAGGGGGCAGCGATGGGGGTAACGCCGTTTTGGGTGATGCGCGGGGCTGGGAGATGCTGCGCAGGGCACCCTGTGGAACGAGGGGGTGCCCTGCGAGGTGGGGACCCCCCGCGGGGGGGGCACGGCCTCTCCGCTCCCCAAATTCCTGCGCAGGCGGGCGGCGCCTGGCCTCTCCCCACCCCTTTCCTTTCCGACGGTCGAAGCCGAAATAAGCCGCCTTGCAAGGAACTAAACCGAGCTGTTTGTGTTTTGGGGCGGTTTCCATGGCGGGGTGGGGGGGGTGTGTGCAGCTACATGCTACGGGCGAGCAGGGGGGGGCGGCAGCTGCATCCGGGGCTGGGTGGCCCCCACAACCACCAGCAGGTCACCCCCAAACCCGCCGGTGGCTCCCCATGCCCCGGATGGGCCACCTCCTGCCGTTGTTGGCTTCCTGCAGCGGCGAGAGGCGGCCGGGCCGGCATGTGCCGAGTGTGCGCCGACACCGGGAGCGTGGACGGGAAAGGGGGGGGACAGTGTTAGGTTGAGTGGGACAAAGAGGGGGACCACCGCTGTCCCTGGGGTGTCCTGCTGTGGGGGGGATGTATTTATATTTATAAATATACGTTATTTACACATATGTTTATATATATTATGTATTTTTATATATATAAATATACGTTGTTTATATGTATGTTTATATATACATAAAAATATATATATTTCTATATGGTTATATATCTTTAAAGAGGTTTTTTTGCCCCAAGGCTTGTCCGCCGGGAGCAGCTGGCCGTGCTCCGTGCATTTTCCGAGCCCCTCCGTGCCTGGAGCACCTGGGAATCACGGGAGCGGCTGAGCCCCCATGGGTGCCGCCGGGGCGAGGGGATGGGGAAAACCAGCTCCTGCTTCCCGTAGCTTTTTCCGTCGGCACATCCCAGGGCACTAACTGCCCTGCTCGGGGCCATTTATGGTGGCCTCGTGCCTGCCGACAGGTCGTTACTCCTGCGGCGCTTCCCCTTCGCCTTAACAGAAAGCAGATTGCTTTAGATGAAAACTATGCCGGGATATTTTTCATCCGGGCAGGGCTGAAGCTCTGGAAAATCTATTGCAACAGCGCCGAGCCCCGGGGTAATTCTGTGTGTTTTCTATCGCCCGCCTCGTTAGCCCGAGCGGCGTTAGGGGGTTGCGGGTGCAGGTTCCCCCCGGAACGGTGCGACGTTTGGGTCTATCAGGTTCTGCTCCATACAGTTTTCTTGCTGGGCCCGGCCGGCCCGTGGCTGTTGGGTCTGGGGAGCTGCTCGGGGGTTATAAACATAATTTAAATCTCTGCTCGCATCTGCGCAACACCCTGGTCCTCGCGTGCTTTCACCGTCCCACGCGTGAACCTGGGTCCCGGCTCTCTCCGGAGCCTTAACAGCTTTCCCCTTCGCTGCCGAGCGCCGGCAGCAGAACATCCCTCTCTTGTGTGAGCCCTTCTCCGAAGGTAAAGGCAAAAAATGAGCGTTTAATTCTGTACAACTTCCTAAAAGCAAGTTTCTTGCCCCAGGAGCTGGTGGGGGGACCCGGCACACGATGGTCTCTGAGAGCAAAGCAGGAGCCTCCCACCCGCTTCGCTTGTGGTTACAACGGCGGCCGGGCCGGGCGGTAACGGCGCTGCCGCGGCAGGGCGTGTTGTTCTCGGTTTCCCTGTGCCGTTTCTGTGCCTCCGCTGCCGGAAACGGTTCCGAAAAAGAAGCGAAACTGCCGGAGGAACGCCTTAGCACCGTGCTAACCGCGAATAAACGGGGCCGGGCTGCAAAGTCCCCCCGTGCGGGGTGCGATGCTGGTGGCGAGCGGGGCACCCGGCCGCGGGAAGGGCCGGGAGGTGGATGGGGCTCTGCCTTTCGCGTTAGAGCGTCCTCTGTGGGTGTCTCCCTGGGGCTCGGGGGGTGTCCTGGCTATTGACTCGTTTACCTCTGGGCATCCAGGGAGGGCGAGGGAAAAGTGCTCGGGGTACCCGACTCCCAGAAGCTCAAATTTGGTCACCTTGGCTTTTTTTGCTCTTACTGGGCAGAGATTTCTTGCAAACAGGCTGGCGCTGGGTCCAGCCCGGGGTACCAAGCCCTCAGCTGCCTGCAGCCTCTCCAGTGCCACCAAAATGCTGCCCACGTCTCCCAGCCGCTCCCCGCTCCATCCCGCCTGCCCTCCGTGTGTCAGCCAGTCTGTGGACTGGGGGGACGCTGGCTTGTCACCCACCGGGGGGGGCGGATGAGGTTTCGTGCCGCTCCCGAGCCCCCCATGAGGAGACGGGTTTTGCGGTGATGCCGGCACAGCAGCTGCTCCCGCCGATCCCCCATCGCCGCAGCCGCCGTTCCAGCTGGGAATGGAAATTGAGGAGATGACGTCTTCGCTCGGCGTTCACGCGGCCAAACTTCGTCCCCCTTCGGCGGGGGGGGGAACAAAGTTTGGCCGCGTGAACGCCGAGGAAAGATGTTTGAGCCAGCCTGACGCTCGTGTTCTCCCTCTACCCCCCCCCTCAAGCTCCCAAATCTCCCTGGCCCCGTCCCGGCGACGCTGGCTGTCCCCAAGCCCTGCCAGCTCCGGGGACGCGTCCAGCTGGAGGCAGAGGCACAGGCAGGAAGTTTCGGAAGTTTCTGCGGGCAGCGTCTCCGCTCCCCCCACCTCCCATCCCCTCGCCCTCCCGGCGATGCTGGGCGCTCCGGCAGCTACAGGAGAAAGAAATTTGGAGCCAGGCTCCGGACAACGGGGCGGGAATAGGGGACAATGCCTCTTTCGGAGAGCTCCTATCTGCCGCCTGCTGCCTTTGTCCTGAGCCACGTCCTGGGCATCGCCGGCGTCTTGTACTGGAGGAGCCGGAGCAGAGAAGGTAGGGGTGGCCCCCGGCGGGGGGGGAAGGCACTAAGATGGCCGGCGCGCCGCCGGCAAGGGTCACGGCTTGTTTTCCCTCCCCGGGAGTCGTGGCCGTGGCGCGGGCAGGGACGGACGTGGCTGGCAGGGGGGAGGGACAAGGACGTGGTGACAGGGATCCTCCCGGTGGCCCTGGTCCCCATGTGGCGGGGGGGTGGGAGAGGGCAGAGGTTTTGGTGCCTAAATTTGGTCTCGCCACCCATTCCCAGCACACGTTGGGGTGGGAGAAGCTGGGATGGGGGTGTCTCGCTGTGGACAAGGCTGTTTTTTTGGGTTTTGTCTCGGAACAAGCCCACAACACATGGCTAGTGTTCTGCCTGCCGGGCTCCTGCCCCGGGCCATGACAGCAGCCTCCCGGTGAGCCACCCACACCGGCAGCTCCTCCAGCGCTGGCACGGGCTCGCTGCGCAGCTGGGGCTCACCCTGCCTCAGTTTCCCAAAATAGGGCTCGCACATGACCGCTGCCCGAGGAGGGCGAGGATTCGTTACAGGGATGTGCGATAGCTCCGGGCCCCGGATGGGGACTCGGGAGCTCCTTCTCCGTCCTGACCTCTTCCTCCTGGGATTTGTTTGTTTTGGTTCCTCCCTCTTCTTTTTTTTCCAGCGGGGCTTGTTTTCTCCTGTGTCTCCGCATGGGGTTTTTTCCCCACGACCGTGACTGATTCCCCCTTTTCTTTCTCTTTTTCCATGCAAAGGAGCAGGATGGCGGAACCTGGGCGGCATGCAGGGAGTTTTCCCCAAATATTGCTTTGGGATACGCTTCTTCCTTTCACCCCTAAATCTATTTGTGAGAGAGATATTGAGACTGACTTGCACAAACACGCCGGAATATGCCCTGTTACCCACTAAACCCAGCCTTGCGGCAATTCCTCCTGTGGACCCGCCGTCTCCCGTCCACTTAATTAATCTCGGTGTTGGGGCAGTGTTGTGCTGGGCCCCATCTAGGGACCTCCTGGCCATTTCCCAACACGACTGTCTCCTCCCAGCTCCCTGTACCGTGCCGACCCGCTGCTTCGCCCTGCAGAAATCCGTCCCTTTTGGAAAAAATCCGGGTTGCAAGCGGCGAGTATATTCAATACCTGTTTTCCTTCACCGCTCCTTCCCAGTAAAGGTCAGGTAATACCCGCTCCACGGGCGCAGCGTCCTGGAGGACGAGAGTCATCTTGCAGCAGGTGTTGTTGCCCTGCGATGCTCGCAGAGCATCCACCCGGGTCTCCTTTGCATCACCGCTTCTCAGGTGTCTCCCTCATTAAACATCTGGGTGCTGGACAGTTTTCCACTGCAGGTATCTCTCTTGCATTCTTCCAGGCTGAATCAGGCGCCGTTTCCTCTCCCTCTTTCGAAAGGTTCTGTAAATCCTGCCCGGTCGGCTCTGTTATCATGATGGATTATGTCAGCCCGCAGGTTGGCAGCCAGCACATTTTAAATACCTCGTGTTCCTGAGCCAGACAGGTTTTTTTTGCGTATTCCCTATCTTAAAAGTACCACGTTAAAAAAAAGAAAGTGCATTCCCATTCTTTCCCATTCTTTGCTTGCCTTGAAGGAGCTCAAAGTGAAAGCAATGGGTTCCAACACTTTAAAAATTTGTTTCTAGGCATTTATACGTAACAAAACCCTCCTTCACCCCAAGGCTGGCTCTCATTTAATGCACAGAGCTGCTTCCACGCTGAGCACGGGCTCGGAGACGTCCTCGAGATCTCAGCGAGCTCGTCCAGCGCCTTGTCCCGTCTGACGTGTCCCGTATTCCTTCGGCTTCAGCAGGAGTTAATGAGCAGAAAGTTTGGGACCTGCTTCCAGGCTTTTTTCCAGCAGGAGAGGCCGAAGGAGCTGATGGGGGACACCAGAACCCCGTGGGCTCCCTCTTGGCGGTGGCAAAGGCAGCACCGGAGAGCCCGCTGCCAGCCCGGGGTGCCTGGACAGGGACCCTCCGTCCCGCCGGCGCCCGGGGCTGGGACTGGGCTCTCGCAGGAGGAGGTGAACGGTGATGGAGGCTGACAGCGACGATGGAGGAGAGATCCTGGGGGGAGCGGCAGCCCCCAGCTGGGCGTGTTGGGAGCTGCTGGGCACAGGCAGGCTGCCAGGACGGAGGCAGCCGCCAGCAAACGGGGGGGGAAATGTCTGCGTTGGGGTGGTGGTGGGAGGGTCTCTGGCACCCGGTGCCTGCGGGAGCCCTCCCGGTGACCATGGCAAGTGCCTGGGATCTGGCGGGACGGTGAGTGGGAGTTTTTCTTCCCGTACTTAGACGATGTCTCCATTTTTGGGGTGCTGGAGACCAACTATGGGGCAGGATGGTCATCCCCATTCCCCCTCATTAGCTGGGTTCACTTAGGGGTCTGACAGCGAGCGGAAAACCTAAAAACCCGCTTTCCCCTTGGTGGTCTCCTCCACTCCTTGATCCTTGCTGGTTCTGGCCCCTCTGCAGGGGATTCCTGCCGCCGTGGGGGACAGCGGTGTCCCAGAGCCTTTGGGATCCCCGTTTCTGGGGATGCGGTGGACTGAGCTGTGCGATGGGGGCAGGGCACAGAACAGTGCGCGTGGTCCCGCAGGGGTTTGGGACAGAGATGCAGCAGCTGAACCCCGCTCCTCGCTTGTGCTGGGGAGCAGCCGGGACAGGTCTCGGAGCGCTCCCGGGCTGTCGCGCAGTGGTCCCTGGGGCCAGGCTCTGCCAGGGATGGGGATAGGGATGGGCATGGCTGCGGCTCAGCGGGGCTCGGGCTGGGTTGCTGCCTGGCTCATTGGGGTTTTCGTCTCTGCGAGTCTTGGGAAAGCAACAACATGAAAGCGCTTTGCAGCTGGAAGCGTCCGTGCGGCTCCGATGGCATCGGCAGTGCTGGGAGCCGTCACATGGTTGTGCGGCACGCGGGAACGTGCAGTTGAGTGTGGTTCTCACCGGTGCTGGCAGCAGGGTCTCCATTCACCGGCGATGTTCCCTGTGTCACTGCCACCATCCCTTGCTCCGTGCCCTGCGTGCGGGGGGACATGAGGGTCCACAGTCGGCTTCTCCTGCCCTCGCCCACCCCTGGCTTGTCTTCCGAGCGGTGCAGATTTCCTTTGGTCGCTGTAACCTTCCCTCTGGCCATGCCCTGCCTCTGCCCAGGCCATCCCCTCTGCTCGCTGTCCCCGGCTGGTCACAGGGTGGCTCTTGGTGGCTGGAGGCAGCAAACCCCGGATGGAGAAGGGAGAGGACAGGCACGGGGGAATTGCAACAAGTTGCTTTTCAGGGTGACTCTGGAAAAGATTAGCCAGGGAGAGATAAGCTTGCAATGCCTTAATATCGTTAGTAAGCAGTAACCGGGCATTATTATTAGCTCAGACGATAGCGCGGGTGTGGAGTGGGGAGGTGTAATCTGGTGAGAGCCCAGGAACCACCCAAAGGTGGTGAAACAGGGCAAAAAAAAAGGAGGAAACCCCCCCAATTTCTGCAGGAGATGGGAAGAGGGAGCGCCCCAAGGAGCTGCTGGCCTGCGGGCACCCCCGGGATCCGGCGTCAGAAGTGTCTTGCTGCAGACTTTCCGTGGGGGACTCGGTGACGCGCCGGTGTCCCCACGTGCTCCCTGCGATGCTTGGGGACACGCTCCCACCTTCCCCAGGCTCCTCTCGCCCTCCCGGCTGGGGCGATGGGGCTCCTGCCGGCAAAAGGTCTGCAGAGGGATTATATTTAGAAGAAAAGGAAGAGAGGCAGTGATAAGGAGGCCCCCGTTATCTCCCCGCATGCCGAGCGGGGCTGCAGCCGGGTCCTGGCTCCAGCACTTCGGACCCGGGAAATGATTTGGGAAGAAGCTGCGAGCGGGCAGGCGGGAGCGGGGAGAACAGCCCGGCATTGTCCCTCCCGTCCCCAGTGCAATTAACTGGAAAACAAGACGAGGGGAAACAAGCCAAGAGCCTGCTGGGTGCCCGGCTCCGCGGGGCGAGCCTGTGTCCGCGCCCCGAGCCCGACGGCTTTCTGCTGCCGGGAGCTGCACCGCGCTCGGCACCACCAGCCGCTGGCTTGCAGGAGGGAGAAGCTCTGCCCTTCCTCGCTGGGAGCTTTCCGAGCGGCTTTGCCGGCCATCGGGACGGCGGGACGGTGAGGATTTTGCTGGCACAGAGCTGCCGCGGCGGTGGTAGCCCTTGGCTGGCAGCACCCGGAGCAGCGCGAGGAGCAGGGGAAGCGCGGGCGAAGCGGCCGTTGGCATCGCGGCGGATTTTGCGGCCATGCTCTGGAGGAGGAACGGCCGGTGCCCGTGCCGGGGGCAGCGGGTGTAGGAAGTGGTGCGGTGGGAGGAGCTGCGGATGAGAAATCACCCACCCGCACCCGCTCCGAGGTCGGCGAAGCGGGTGGTGACACCAGAAGACCCTTCCCCAGGAGCCAGGAGGTGGCCGCCGCTTTGCCGGGAGCCAGCGTTGCCCATCCCGGGCTCGGGCGATGGAGAGGTGGCATCTCTCCGGGGAGGAGAGGCGGCTGAGCGCCTGCCTGGTGTGCCGGATGTGCTGCATCGGTTAGTACCCGCCGCCCTCCCCGTCCCTACCTGCCGCCAGCCCCCGCTGTGCCACCGGCACCATGCCGCGGCCAGGGCACGGCTCAAGCTTTATCCACCCCGAATCAACGCCGGGGTTGGGAAGGGACCCAGCACCGTGGCTCAGGACGGAGGGGGGGGGGGGGCGGGTGAAGGAAAGGTCCCCAAAAACACGTGGGGGTGACGCGGCTTCCGATTGCAGGCAGCGGCCGGTGGTGCCAGGCTCGGCACTGTGGCTCGGCCGCATCATCCCGGGAAGCCATGCCGGGGTGGGGAGTGAGGGCGGCCATGGGCCGTGGTTTTCAGCATCCTGTGCCGTGGCTGCGGGATGGAGGGGGGAAGAGTGGAAGGCTTCACCGGCGACGTGCCACGTGTTTTACTGCGGCGCTTTCGGATGGGGGAAGCCGTGGGGTGGGTGAGGAGGAGGAGGGATGGTTGATAGTGTTTTCAAATCTGCATGGATTGAGGCACGGGGAGGTTTTCCTCATCCCAGGAGGGTCCCCGGGGCCATGGCTGCCCGGCCAGTGCCGGGACCCCCCACCCTGGGAAGGGGGACGTGGGGCCACCTGGGCAGGACACGCAGCGCGGCTGGGGAGCCTGGCCTGAGAAATGCTGGGTTTTTTTCCCTTTTCTTGATATTTGGCTTAAAACTGAAGCAAGGGATGCTTCTGCCTGGTGGACCGTGGCATCACAGGGATGTGTTGGGGTGACGAGTTTTGTCCTTTCCCGCTCCATCCCGGGGATCCCCTGGGCTGGACGGGGCAGCGCTCGGGAGCCTGGGGTCGCGTGCCGTGGGTCGGTCCCAAGGTGCTCTCTCTCCTCCAGGTGATGTTGTTAAAACCAGGCAATCCCATTGGGCACGGGGCTGGCTGCCGGGGTTGCCCTGAGCCCTCCTCACTGCCCTGGCGTGGGGAGGTGGGGGCTGTGGGACCCCCCTGCACCCCCCAGGACCCTCCAGCAGTGTGGCCCCTTCTCATGCCCTCTCCTTTCGCCTTGTTTGCCTTTGTTTTTCACACGATGTTGTTTTTCGCACTGAGAACAGGCAGGGCAAAGCCTGCCGGCAGCTCCCCCGTCCCACGTTGCTCTTTGGCGTCACCACGAATCTCCCGTCCCCTCCCCCCCAGGGGCTGCCCCTGCTGCTCCCCGGGGACGGGGACCCACGTTGTCACCCTGTCCCGCTGGCGTTCGGAGCTCCCAGCGTCCGCCCAGGGCGCCCTCGGCTGAGCTGCGGGATGGAAATAAACCTTAAATCCTGACAATCCAATGAACCAAAAATACAGCGGCAGAATAAGCTGCTAATTGCACGCGCTGCTGGTGCCCGGCAGAGGCCTGTTATGGGACATCCGTGGGGTTTATATAATGTGTTAAACCTCCCGGGGGTGGGCAGGGGAGGGGGACACCCTCCTAAAGCCAGGGGGGGCTCGGGCAACCCCCCCCTCCCGCCCTGCACTGCCTGCCCGGGGGGACAAGGAGGCGCGGGGGTCCCGGGCGGGGGGATGTGGTTTGAAGGTTCATTTGCCGCTGCCAGCTGCAGCTGTACCCATCCCAGTCATCCACGCTGCTTTTATTCGGGTAACACTATTTTCCGCCCGAAAAAAAGCAGCGTATTTTGTTCTCGCTGTGCGGGTGCTCCTCCATTGCTGCCCCGGCGGGACGTCGGAGCCATGTGAGCGGCCCCGTCTCGCACTAACCCGTGAATAAGCAGCTTCTGTTCCCCGGGCGGGCGCGGGATCCTCCGGCGGCCCTGGCACCGAGCGGCGATGCCTCTGTCTCTTCCCCTCATTTCAAAGTCATTTGAGTTTCTGCATGAGAAACACTGACCGAGAGCCGCCTTTGTCTTCTTTTGACAGATGAACGGGACAGAGTCCAAAAGAAAACCTTCACTAAATGGGTCAATAAACACTTGATGAAGGTAAGAGTCATGTATTTTATTATAAGACCAGTTAAATGACCATCTCTCTGTCCATTCTGGCTCAGGACTGGCAGATAAATGCCTTTTTAATTATTTTTGTGTGTGTGTGTCTAGGAATTTTTGTACTGGATTTGAGTGTTCATACGTGTCTGTACTCGGAGCAGAGACGGTTGCAGTGGAAATGTGCCGATGCCTTTGGAGGGCACTGTAACATCACCACGCAGCCCCTTTTCATTACATCTGCCTCTAGTCCCTCCATCCTCCCGCAGGGGGTCACGGGCAGCCGGGGCAAAGGAGGGGTCCTGGCGTGGGGCTGCCCCCCCTTGCCGAGGCAAAGGGGCTTTTTTGTCTTCGGAAGGATGCTGCTGCCTGGAGAGGAGCCCCAAAGGGCGCGAAGGGAGATGCTTGCAGATGTAGGTTTAACGTCGCACCTCAAGGTGCCTCCTGCTTCTCCTGGTTAATGCCAGGTGTTTTTTAATCAATTCTCCATTTGCCAAACAAACAAAAAAAAAAGAAAAAAAATCGTTTTGGGCATTAGGTGTCACAGCTGTATTTTCCTGCCAGCTTTGCAAACCTTTCTAAATCTTACAAAGGAGGGAAAAATGGAACATCTTGAGGCTGAGGCTGCTGTGGGAAAACGTCTGGGCATTCCCAGCTGGGTAAAACCCCGGGACAAGGTCTGGGTGCCCGGGGGAAGAGCCGGCACAGAGGCCCCGCTGCCCCGCAGAGACCTCCCCTGCTCTCGCGTGGGAGCTCCGTGCCGTGCCGTGGTTCGGGAGGCGCTGTAAAGCCCCGTGAGCAGTTAAACCCCCGCCTCAGGACCGGGCTGCCCTTCCCGCAGGGCTCTGCCTGCAACACTGCGGGGTCGCCTGGAGCGCGGGGGGTTTAAACGGTTTGATTTCGTGCGTGAAATTGGCAGCAGCTTCTGCCAGGTCGTTTGGGAAACAGGAGGCCGCTTTCCTTAGCGATAATAATTCTGGAATAACCATTTTAAACGGACGCGGTTTGGAGGGAGACGTCTGCTTGGAGACGCGACCGCCTCCCTGCCGCACTCCTGTGGGCAGCGGGAGAGCGCAGCGGGGCGAGCGACTCTGATGGCTTTTTCCTCCCTGGCGCTCCGCAGGTGCGCAAGCACATCAACGACCTCTACGAAGACTTGCGAGATGGCCACAACCTCATCTCCCTCCTGGAGGTGCTGTCGGGAGTGAAGCTGGTAAGTCCCCAGGGCTGGGCAGCGATGCTGCTGTGTCCCCCCCTGAACCCCCTTCCGTCCTCCCCCTGCTCCCCTCCGCTCCCAGACGTCAGCTGTCGTTTCTTATGCCATAGTTTTGTTTTCAAATGTCTTTTGTTGAGTTTTTTTTATTATTATTTTTTCTATGATTATCATTTCTTTTATTTCTTTTATTATTATTATATTTTATTTATTTTCACTCAAACCCACGTTCCCCAGGCTGGTCTCTTGGTTACCACCAAAACATGGGATTAAAACCGCTGGCTTACGGTGCCCCGGGTAGAGCCCTCTTTCTGTGCAGGCTTACACGCCTTCATCTTCTAGATTTGGCTCCGTATTTAAAATAATGGATAATAGTGGCTTTGACTAAAAGTGTTTCTGTGACAGCGCGCCCGACAGTTTAGCTCAGATTTGGCACTCCTGCCCCGTGCTCGGCTCCTGCACGAGCTGGATTCCTAGCAGCCGGCAGCGTGCAAACCTCTTCCTGCGTCTGGAGCGTCGTAGAGTCCCCCTCCTTCCTCCTCCTCCTCCTCAGACTGACACACTCATTCAGCTCTGAGAAGATCCTGATTGCTACAACAGGGTAGCACAGCAGGAATTATTTTAGTTTTCCCCTAAAATAGGATCTGGGCAAAGATCTCCTCCCTCCCTCCCTCCCTCTGTTACCCTCCAGAGATGCCAAATCAGTTTTTGTGGGGGCTGAAAAATTGGATCGAGCTCCTTGTGATCCAGACACTTCCTTCACTTTGCTCCGCCTTCCAAAGCCGGGGGGAAATTTCCCCGCTGGAGCCCGGGGTGTGCCGGAGATCCGGCTGCCTTCGTCCCCGCTCTTTTCTTTTCCCATTTACCTGCGTGTTGTTGCATTTTGGTTTCCATTCTGTCTCCCTGTTGTGTCACCCTCCCGTCGCCACTCTCCCTCCCCTCCTCGTTAGCAAATAGAGCCGCCAGCTCAGCGGAGCCTTCGCCTGGTGAGAGCGCCGGCCTGGTGCCGTGCAAGCAGCGAAGAGCGTGAGGAGGAAGATGATGATGATGAAGAAGTAGGTTGAGTCTGCCCCGGCTGCAGCGCATCCCCGGCGGACGCTGGAGTGCCACCAGATAGTCCAGTGCAGCCCAGCATCGCCGGGGCTCCGACCTTCCCCTCGCTTGGGTTTTGGCCGGGGTTTTTGACAAAGCCCACCCTGCTCGCCCCGAGCGAGGGTCTGCGGAGGGGAAGCTGTAAGAGCGGAGAGGCACCCGCTGCTGCGGTCCTCGTTACCGGGCTGTGTTCACTGGATTATCTGGGCATGCACTGCAGTGTCGCCCGCAGTCAGGGCACGCCACCCACCTGGTGTGACAGCATGTGTCCCCCCCACGGGGCGGGAGGGGACAGGGACGGGTCCTGCACGCTGCTGCCAGCCGCGTCCCCTCGGGGGACCGCGGTGACGCCTGGTCACCTCACACTGCATGGATAGTCTCCGGGCACGGGCACCTTCTCGTGGGGCTGGTGTCACCGTGGGGTCCCGGGTGCAACCGGTGACCCCGTGCATGTGAGTGGAGGTGGGAGCACAGCCTGGCCCCAGCCGAGGGTCACCCCCACGGGGCCGGACCCCAAAACCTTGCTCAGGTGCAAGAGAAGGTGGGTTTTCCAGCCCCCTTGCTCTGGGTGACCATTCCCTGGTGCACAGTGTCACCTCCCTCCTGGAGCAGCGCAGGAGGAGCTGGGGCTGTAGCACCTTCCTGGAGATGTTCCCCTTGCAGGGACAGCTTTTACCCTTCAGGCTGGGGACGGAAGGTGACTCGGAGGACTTGGGGTGTCCTCGTGGGTCAGAGCATCCTGGTGATGCCTCATGTTGAGGCTGGGATCAGGATTTGGGCATCGATTGTCCCCCTTCTGCTGATTTGGAGCAGACCCAGCATCCCGTGCCCTTCCCCGAGCCACAGCTCAGCCATCGGGTACATCAGACAATCCCCCGCTGCAGCAGCGGCGACGAGCAGAGCCCAGGGCTCTCCTTTCTCCCCTCCCCAAGGGTTCAGAGGTGGTGCCTGGGCAGCAGCCCCTGCGTGCTGGGGGAGCCGAGCCAGCTCTGCAGGGGCTGATGCTGAGGTCGGGGTTTCTCTGCTGTCAGTGGGGACCCGTGGCTGGTCCCTGCCCGGGTCCCCGCGTCCTGCTGCGGAGCAGACCTGCTCTGCTTCCACCTGGATGGGTCATATTCTGTACCTGCTCGGTACATCTCTTTTTTGCTGAGCCCTCTTGTCTGGCTGACCACGGGGTGGGTGAGATCCTGCCCTGGGATCTAGAGGCCGAGCCAGTCCTGCCGGCAGCCGTGTGCTGCCCGGCTCAGAGCCTGGACGTGTCCCTGTGGGCTCTCGTGGCACGCTGAGGAGGTGACAGTCTCAGGGTCTCCCCACCTCCGTGCCCCACCATGGCTTTTTTCCCTGCTCTTGCCGTATCGTGCATAGCAATGCCTTCATTTGCCTCCAGAGCAAGAAGACAGAGCGGATGTGTGGGGTGCACGGGGGGGGTCACGCCAGCACGCTGAGCGCGGGGGGCTGCCCGGTGGCTCCCGGGGCATGCGGGGGGCGGCTGTGTGTGCCGGGGCTGCCGGCCGCGGCCCCATGAACCCACTTCTATCACTTCTCTCTTGCAGCCGCGTGAGAAGGGGCGGATGCGTTTCCACCGGCTGCAGAACGTGCAGATTGCCCTGGATTTCCTGAAGCAGCGACAGGTGAGGGCCGATTTAGGCTCATCCAGACGCAGAGCTGGGTGATTTGTGGTCCTTTCTCCTGGGGAGGGCTCTTGGGAAGGGTGTTGAGAAGCAGCATCACCTTGTGCCGGGGTGTGCTCATCACGGCGGTGCTGGCTGAGGACGGCTGTTGAGGGACTTTCCCCGCAGACGTTGCGCACTCTCAGAACCACCCATGCGGCGCAAAAGCTGGTACCAAAATGAGGGACCAGACTCCAGTTCTGGGAAGGGTTTTGCAAACGTCACAGACGGTCACTTCTGCACCCCAAAAGCCTCACCGCGACAGATGCCGGCAGTGGGGATGGGCAGCTGTGGCACGTCCGTACCTTCCCACCAGCTTCGGGGCAGAGGGGGCAGCTGGCTCCTGCCCAGCCCCACGCTGCCATGGCCCCCTTTCCCACCAGCTTCGGGGCAGAGGGGGCAGCTGGCTCCTGCCCAGCCCCACGCTGCCATGGCCCCGGCGCTGGCCCAGCTGGGTGCCTCGTTGGGTGGCATCACCGCTCCGGACGGCAGCACGGACGTGTTGTCCCCCCGTGCTGCCCCTGGGCAGCACCGCCCTGTGGCTTTCCGAGGGCAGGCTCCCTCTGCCGAGCTTTTTGGAAGGTACTGGATCCGCAGCGCTTGTGTGGCTGGTAGGGACCAGGCATCCTCCGCCCCCGCGGGCAGATCCCGCCCGGGGCAGTGGGATGCATCCCCAGACTTGTTGGTTCTGCAGGTGAAACCCCCGCAGCCCCGGGGGCCGGGTGTCCTGTTCCGCCTGTTCCGTCAGGTCTCCCCGCCGCGATGCTCCCCAGATACGCCGAGAGACGATGATAAATTGTACCAGTTCATGCTGAAGCAGAGATTTTTCTCTCTGTGCTGGCCTGAGGGCACTGAATAAATTTGAGCACATGCCCCATTCCAGGGAGGGTGAGCCGCTTCCAGCCCCCCCCGCTCCTCCCCAGCCCCTTGATAGAGACATTTTGCCGGCGGCTCGTGGGAGCTTGTTTCTCTACTTGAATGAAACAGCTTTTTCCTTTGAAGCGTGATGGCCGGGTGGCAGCAGCTTTACTGGGACGTCTTACCCCAGATGCTCCTGCTAGAGACTGTGGGGTCCCACTGAGTGTTGGGGAGCGGGAACACCCCCGTGGGGAGCCCAAAGCACGTGGCAGCTCCCGGGAAGGCGGCTGGGAGGAGGGCAGGGGCAGTGGCCGGGCAGCATCGCTCCAGTTTGCAGCTGCTGGAAGCACCGAGGGTGATGCTGCTGGTGCTGCAGGCATCTCCGTGGGGTTCGGGGACTGCCCATGCCTTTAAACCACCCCTCGAGCAAAGCAGCCGGGAGAGAGCAGCTCTGGGAGCGCGTGGGGCCGGAGTCTGCCAGGAACGGGGGCTTTCGGAAGGACCCTGGGTGAGGGCAGTGATAACCTTTCTGCCTTTGTTAGGGCTGATTGATTAGCAGCTTGGTTTTGAACCCAGGAGGGAGTTAATAAAGCTGGGCCATCCTCTTTTACCCATGCTCTGTGATCTGTAGCTATTAAATTATGCACTAGTGCGCAGGGCTTCGGGGACGAGGCACTTTTCCACGCGAGCTGAAATAAAGCCGTTAAGTGCTGGGAAAGTGCTTCTAGATGGAGAGTGCTGGAGATGTGAAAAATCCTTCCTTCCCCCCTTCCCAAGCCGGCACACGGTGTGGCCTCGCTGCCTTTTTGGGAAATGCCAGGGTCTTGTGCGTCCACTCCCCTCTGGAGTGGCCCCGGGGACAGGGTGGATGGGGACGTGCCCTCCATGGCTGGGCTTGGTGGGGAGCTTTGACCCTGTTGCTTCTCTTTCAGGTGAAACTGGTGAACATCCGCAACGATGACATTACAGACGGCAACCCCAAGCTCACCCTGGGGCTCATATGGACGATCATCCTCCACTTCCAGGTAGGTCGGGAGTTTCTTCCTGAAGGATCACGGGGCGGATGGCGGGAGCGCGTTGTCTCTGCGTGTTTCGTGGCGATGCCAGCTCACAGATCGGTCTGGAGGATCAGCACACGTCGCAGTGTCATGGAGACCGGTGTCGGAGAGTAGCAATGCTCTTTTCTCATCATTTACGTAACGAAATCGTTGATGATGGGTTGTGTGCGGTGGCCTCCCGGTTGGCACCAGGGCTCTTGGTGGTAGCTGTTTGCTCAGCTGAGTCTCTGGAGGAGAAGAGCAGATTCGGAGGGGGCCGGGGGGGGACAGGCTGAGCTCATGCCTGTGTGGGGCTGTTATCCCGAGGCGCTCCCGGCCCTTTGGGTGGTCAGTGCAGCCACGGGATCTTTTGTTGGGATAGAAAACATCAGCTGCAGGACAGTGGTTCAGGACAGGGACGGGAGAAGCTTTCTGACCCAGCTCTGGAACGCACTTAGGACCATCTCCAGCGATCGTGTGCTGCAGAATGGGGTCTCATGTTTTTAAGAGCCTCAAATTATCTTACTGTAGCTTTGGTGGCCTCAGGGGGACAATGCGTGGCCTGTAATGCCACCAGTGCGTTGGCATGTGGGGCTTGCTCAGCGGAGCTGCTGTTAGCGATGTGGCATTAGCCCTGGGGCTGTCTCCGCCGATGTGGCATTAGCCCTGGGGCTGTCTCCGACAATGTGGCATTAGCCCTGGGGCTGTCTCTGCCGATGTGGCACTAGCCCTGGGGCTGTCTCTGCTGTGGGATGGAGCCCCGTGGGAGCTGCTGTGTCCCGGCTCCCTGCCGTATCCCCACGGGCATCTTCCAGACGAGACCAGCGCTGGCTTTGAGACCTCGTAAGGAAGATTTTCCTTTTTGGAGGATGAGTGGGCAGCGCCTTTTGGGGGGAGCACGGGGATAAATTGGGTGTCAGGCTGCTGACGAGGCGCTCTGCCGGCGTTTTGGCCCCGGGAAGCAGCCGGGGTCGAGCAGGGTCTGGATGCTGATGAGTCACTGTCATCTCTGGTGGGGCCCTGGCTGGTGGCATCCTGTCCCCGCTGTCCTCGGGGTGGCCCTGCCCTGGTGCGTCCTCTGCTGCAGGAGACCAGGGAGGGGAGATCAAGAACTCCTGGGTCCCCTACACGCCCAGCTGGGAGGGGACACTGTCACCCGGCTGTTGGGGACAGGGTGGGTGACGAGGGGGCCCCAGGGGAGCTGGGCTGGTGCCGGCGAGCCTGCGCGTCCTCTCCCTGCTGCGCTAACGGGATTTTTTCTGGGGTTGTGGCTCCATTGTGAACCTCTTAATCTCCGGTGTCCCAGTGCCGCTGCCCGGGGGCAGGCGGCTGGGAGAGCCCTGGGGGGAGCTTTGGCGTGGGCTGGTGTCCCCTGCTCCCCATTTTCTGTCTCGTCCCTGCTTTTGGCATGTCTTACCCTGCTGTGGTCCCTCCGAGCTGGCAA
This sequence comes from Chroicocephalus ridibundus, assembly GCF_963924245.1. NCBI lineage: Eukaryota > Metazoa > Chordata > Aves > Charadriiformes > Laridae > Chroicocephalus > Chroicocephalus ridibundus. The sequence continues at coordinate 978,793 of NC_086302.1, read as the reverse complement.
GAGGAGTCGGGATGCTGCACGCTCCTCGAACCCCTGCCCTCGGCGGCGTTTGGGGCAGGACGTGGGGCCGGGCTGGGACAGGAGCATCGGCGCTGCCGTAGCCTGTTGGGACCCCGCGTCTGTGGCTCCCGAAGCGACACTGGGTCCCCAGGGCACCCGGGGCTGCCCCTCTGCGCCCTGGCAGGAGGGTGGGCTCGTCAGCCGGTCTCAGCATTAAGAAGGAAGGAGCAAACCTCCCGAATTGGAGCGGAGCACCCCTGCGGGAGCCAGCGCAGCAGCCCCGCGTCCCCGGCGTGCGTGCAGAGCCGCTCTGACTCCTCCCTGCTTTTTTTTTTCCCCCTGTTTCTCTCCCACCCCTTCCTTTATGCTACCTTTTGCCAACCTTCCCCGGGTTTTGTGTTTTTTATCCCCCCACCCCATCCCTTCCCCAGCCTCTCCCGCTCCCCCTCCCGGCTCCGCCGCCTGATTCCTGCTCCCTGTTTGTGTTGGCGAGGGCCGTGCTCCAATTACCTCATATTTGGAGAGAAGGACGCCGCAGCCAATCCCCGCTCCCTCTGCTTTTAGGTCAAGTGATTTCTGAACTGCAGTGAGATGCTTTGAATTTGTCTTCTCGCAGCGCCCAGGCTGTAAGATGGCTGTCTGGAGCGGCGGCGGCGGCAGGGCTGGCGGGAGGGAGCGGCGGCAAGGGGCGGTCGGCGGCACGGTGTACGGCGTGTGTTTGATCCGATGAAGCCCGGCTCGGGATTTATTCGGGAGCCGGCGACTCGCTTAGCTGCCTTACAGCCGGCACTGAGGAGGAGGAGATGGGGAATTCTCTGGGCTGCGTTAAAGAGCCAAAGGAAAAAGCTGTGGGAAAGGCACCCCTGTCTCCCAAAAAAAGGGTCCGCTTTAAACGGAGGCGGAGGGGGAAGAGGAGAGCGATGCCGGAGGCAGCCCCGCAGGAGGAGCCCCCGGCCCCGGAGGTGGCTGAGGATGAGGAGGCACTGAAGTGGAAGGCAGCCCCGCGGCAGAAGGGAGGAGAGGAGCCGGTGGGGGGAGACCCCAACCCTGCGTCCCTGCACCCCGGGCTCATCGTGCAGGTGAAGGAGCGGTTTCAGGGAGAGGTGCAGAAAGCTCGCCTGGTGCTGGAGCCGCGGCAGCCGGCTGCGGCGGGGGCTTCCCCGGAGGAAGGCACCACCGTCATCGCTCGCTTGCTGGAGAACCCGGCCGAGAAGGGCTGCGAGAAGGCGGTGAGCCGGCTGGTCGAGCTGCAGAGGAGCGGTGCAGGCAATCGCCGGGCTGTGCTGCTGCCCGTGCGCGGGGACACCGATGGCCGTACGGAGGGGGTCCTGTCCCCGGTGAGCGCCGTGTCCAGCCAGGAGCCAGCAAAGAGCCGGGAGCCAGGGGCCGGCAGCGCCACGGATGCCTGGGGGAGAGGAGGCAGCAATGATCCCGGCTCCAGCGCCGCGTGGACCTGCTCCTCCACAGCAGAGCCAGGCACTGTTTCGGAGCTGTCTACGCCGTCCCCCATGGTGGATCAGCTGGAAAACCCCAGTGTGGGGAGGACCTCAGGGTTGCCATCGTTTCGGGCTGGGGAGGGAGATGGGCATGGACTGCCGGTCTCCCGCAGCCCGTCCTCCTTCAGCGGGCGCAGCGGCGGCGCAGCCTGGAGCTCCTCGGGGTACGGCAGCGACCCGGCACGTCGGCCGGCCAAGGGTGCTGGAGCCAATGCAACCACGGTGTCTCCTGAAGGTGGCCACAGGCTTGCTGCGGAGGGCTGGGCTCGGAGGGGGAGCTCGGGGACGGCCAGAGGAATGGTCAGTGTCTGTGTGTACCCTCACCCCCTTTTCGGAGCCGGGTGGGGGGACCTGGTTCAGTGGACCCCAGGTCCTGGTGGCCCCTGGGGACAGTCGTCTTGGTGAGGTGCAACCTTGAGCTGAGCGTGGGCGGGATGATTGGTGCAAAAAGCTCCTGTGATGCCTTTTCCCCTCTGAGCATCTCTGCTGGGAAAGCATCCCCCGGGGACCCGCCGTCCTGTCCTCTGCTCCGGCAGGGGTGGTCGGAGAGTGGCTCTTGCCGGCAGCTGCGACCAGCGGTCACGCGGGCTCTCGGTGCCATTGCATTTGCCATCGTCATCTTGCTTGCGGTCACTGATGTCACACATGCCCTCGGGGCTGTGTGGTCGGGTGCAACTTTGGGATGTCACCTGCCTGCGGGTGGACATGGAGGTGCAGGGTCTCTGCCTGCTCTGAGGGGGCTCCAGGAGGAAGAAGAGGGGATGATGCTGTGTTTGGGTTTGGAGTCCATTGTTGCTGTTTGGAGGTGGCTCTTTGGGGGTGACAGGGCTGAAGGCACTGTAGGGTTTGGCTGGGGACCGCACGCCCCGGGACAAGCACGTGGTTGGGGGGGCAGGAAAGGGGCTGTGGCCCCCCGATACCTTTGCTGGGTTGGGACTGGTGTCGCGGCCACCATCCAGCCTTCAGTTGCCACCGGTTGCTTGATGTCCAAGGCTGATATTGGAAGGGTTTGGAAAGGGCTGGCCCCGGGTCCTGTGAGTTTCTGCTCTCTCTTCTCGCTGGTGCCTCCCTAAATCTTTGTCCTGACACAGACATATGAAGAAAGGAGGGTGGAGCTGGTGCCGCATCCTGCACCTCCGTAAGCGCGGCTCTAGGAGGGTTCTCCTGCAAGGATGCCCTCGGGGAAAGGCCCAGCGGCTGGAGAACCCCAGTGCTGTGTGAGTGATTAAAAATAAAGGATTTATCTGAGATGGGTGCCGTGAGGAGCTCCCCGATGGGCAGCGGCACTGGAGAGCCCAGGTGGGGCACAGCCGATGGGAGGGTTTGCAGAAGGTTTCATTCCTCTCTTAATTAAGAGCCGCTGGGTAATCAATAAGGGGGTGCTGGGCAGGTGGAGGGTTGTGGGTCCCTCCATGCTCCCTGCAGGCGTGGAGGGCCCCATCCTGCTCCTTGCCCATCGTGTCACCCTGTCCATCCTGCCTCTGGTGCCGGGTCCCGGCATCCCTAAGGAAACCTGGCCCCCGGGGCTGGAGGAGTTAAAGGCAGCGCCGGTGGTGTGGCAGCGGCTGACAAAGAGCAGTTTTGTGTGTGATGAGCGTATCAGGCTCGGCAGAGGGAGGTGAGCTGCGGCATACCAATTACACCGCCGCTCGCCGGGCTGTGCCGTGCCTCGGCAGCATCCTCCCCGTCCCCGCCGGCGGGAGAGACGGCTAATCCTGCAGCTCCCTGCCGCCTGCCTGCAAAGGGATCCTGGCAGCTGGGATCCGTGCAATGCCAGCACCCAACTGGCTGTATTTTGGGGGGGAATAAAGCAACTGGGTGTTTTCCAGGCGGAGTGGGCTTGGAGTGGCGGCGGGTAGGGCTGGGTCCTGGCACACCTTCTCCCTGCAGTGCCGGGAGGAGAAATCCAGCGAGCAACCAGCCCTCCTTGCCTTTCCACAGGCGCCCCGGAAAATACGTGAGGCTCACATCCTCCCCTTTGTCTGCCCCTTAATTAAGGGGAGGTAATTGTACTAATTGGGGAGCTGGGGGGAGGGGGGGGATGGGTGAGGAGGAAGCCGTGCCAATCAGAAATATGCTGGCATGCGGAGACACGTGCGTTTTGTCACGTGCGAGTCTGGGATTTGCAGCCGGTCCTGGGCGTCTGTCTAAGAGGGGTCTGTGACTGTCGGTCTCTTTTGTCGGGGAAGTGGGTCACAGCACCCCTGCCACCAGCACCCCCTGCCCCTGCATCTCGGGGCGAGGCAGAGGGGGGGACGCGACAGCCTTCTCCTCATCCTTCCCTTTCCCCCTGGGATGGAGCTGGTAGCTCCGCTCCAAGCAGCTCCGCTGGCTGGAGGTCGGGGAGAGACCTCTACCCCACACGTGTTCTCAGATAGCACCTCTGAGTGCCGTTTCCCACTTTTTAAGTTGTTTTTTAGTTTCTAACAATGTGATGCTCCAGCTGGAGCATCCCCCAGCATGCCGGCTGCCCCGGCGAGGGATGGCGTTGGTGGTCCCCTCTTGGGTGCTCCCCCACCGCCCAGCTATGGGTGCTGCTGGGTGGGGTTGACCATTCCTGCGTGAGCCCCGGGTGTCCCAGGGTGCTGGGGCTCCTCTCGGTGGGCGCTGGGCAGGAGCGGGCAGCGGAGCGGGTTTGTACAGGAGGGTGCAGGAGCACTGCTGTCGGCACAGCGTGTTCGGGGCAGGAAGAGACCCGCCTGGTCCCCGTCGCGCCAGGGCAGTGTGTTCCCGGCGAGGTGTGCCCCAAGCCCTGGCTGGGGGACATGGTGCTGGCATAATGTGCTGGGGCGCGCCACAGGCTGCCGGCTGCACAGCGCTGCTCGCCGGTGGGCTCCGGGCACATGTGGCAACCACCGCTCCCGAGAGCACAGCCCGGGCAGAGGAGCAGCTCAGTGAGCTCGGTGGTGGTAGGAAGCCAAGGTCCGGCGGTGGTGGCTCCGGTGGCGGCAGGGCTGAGCTGGGCTGCACGCGTGGCCAGGCAACACCTTGTACCCCTGTGAGATGGGGCTGGCAAACGGCTGTGCCTCCCTCATGTGCCGGGATCTCCAGTTTGCCCAAACCACACCGCACCTCGTCACCCTGGTGCAGATCCGGCGGTCCATCCTCATGTCTGTTGGCTTCGGGGTCCCCTGTCCCCCGTGGTGACTGGGAGTTTCCTCCTGCCCTTCCTGGCAGCTGCCATATCTCGGGCAAGTTCATAGGAGCTGGAGGTGCCTGGTGGTCATTCCTCCACCTGCATCACCCCATGGCTCTGCCACTTCCTTACAGATCTCTGACATCTACATCAGTGGGGAGTCGGGGGATATGTCAGCCAAGGAGAAGCTGCTTCTGTGGACACAGAAGGTGACGGCGGGTTACATCGGGGTGAAGTGCACCAACTTCTCATCATGCTGGAGCGATGGGAAGATGTTCAACGCCCTCATCCACAGATACAGGTAGGCAGGAAGGAGCAGCGGAGAGCATCGTCTGGGTGGGAGGAAGGGCTGGGACCTCCCAGGCGTCCCACCGCTGCGGTTGGCGATGGTGTGGATTGCTTGGAGATGTAGGTGAGGCTTGCAGGGAGCAATGTCTCTTCTTACCTTTTATCTCTTCTGCCAGATAGCTGGGGGGTGGATGCTTGGGAAGAGCACATCACGGCATGGTAGAGGTCAGAAGGGACCTCTAGAGATCATCTAGGGCCAGAGCAGGGTCACCCAGAGCAGGTCGCACAGGGATGGCCTCCAGGGGAGTTTGGAATGTCTCCAGAGGAGACTCCACACCTCTTGGGCAGCCTGTGCCAGGGCTCTGCCACCCTCACAGCAAAGAAGTTTTTCCTTGTGTTCAGATGGAATTTCCCGTGTTCCAGTTTGTGCCCGTTGCCCCATGTCTTGTTGCTGGCCCCCACTGAGAAGAGCCTGGCCCCATCCTCTTGCCCCCCGCCTGTTAGCTCTTGCTGAGCATTGCTGAGCTCCCCTCTCAGCCTGCTCTGCTCCAGTGAACAGCCCCGGGGCTCTCGGCCTTTCCTCAGCCCAGAGATGCTCTGGTCCCCTGAGCATCTCCGAGGCCTCCGCTGGACTCTCTCCAGCAGTTCCTTGTCTTTCTTGAACCGGGGAGCCCAGAACTGGACCCAGTGCTCCAGCTGTGGCCTCACCAGGGCAGCGCAGAGGCCTGCCTTGACCTTTACCAATGTCGTGGTGCCATGTTGTGACTCTGGCGTGTGTCTTGCAGGCCAGATCTGGTGGACATGGAGAGGGTGCAGATCCAGAGTAATCGGGAGAACCTGGAGCAGGCCTTTGAGATCGCCGAGCGGCTGGGGGTCACGCGGCTACTGGATGCCGAAGGTGGGTGGCCGGGGGAAGCGGATGGTGCAGGGACATGCCGACCTCTCCAGCCGCTCCCGTTCCTCACTGCTTTTCTGCTTCCCCCTTGCCAGATGTGGACGTCCCCTCTCCGGATGAGAAATCCGTGATAACTTATGTGTCTTCAATCTACGATGCCTTTCCCAAAGTCCCCGAAGGAGGAGAAGGGATCAGCGCTATCGTAAGCATCACTGCAGGTTGGGAGGCTGGGACGGCCGTTTGGGAGGCAGCTGGTTGTTGCTGGAAGGGTTTGGAGGTTCCCCGTCCGCCATAGCAGATGGACAATGGGTGGAAGAGGCTCAGGGGGAGGAAGGAGCTTCCCCATTAGCGTGTCTGCCCTGAGAACGGCCGGTGTGCCTGTAGGACCATGGCATTCTCCAGGCTCTGCAGGTTATGCCATGGGTTTTGAGCTCATGGGAAAGCTGAGCTGGCTTCCAGGGAGCAGCTTGCAAGGAGGATCCTCCTCCTCATTCCTGTACCTGGGACGGTGTCACAGCAGGGAGGCGCAGGCGAATGATCCACCCTGTAGCTGTGAACGTGGCACTTCGCTGTGCTCGACAGGGCCGGGCTCTGCCTGTCCCTGCAGAGACCTGCCCACCAGCAGCGCTCTGCAAGGGTGCTCTCACCCGCAGGAGGTGGATTCGAGGTGGCTGGAGTACCAGAGCCGCGTGGAGTCCCTCATCTCGTGGATCAAGCAGCACACGATACTCATGTCAGATAAATCCTTCCCCCAGAACCCTGTAGAGCTAAAGGTAGGTCCTGGACAAGGTCCATCTGCGGTGTCCCGTGTGCTTGGCGCCAAGAGCTGGGTGGTGACATTCCCCAGGGTGGTTTCTGATGAGCCTTTCTCACCGCAGGCACTTTATAACCAGTACATACACTTTAAAGAAACTGAAATCCCAGCGAAAGAGCAGGAAAAAGGAAGGATAGAGGAGCTCTACAAACTGTTAGAGGTAAGTATCATCATGGCTACCCTGAGGCTTGTAGGTGGGAGTGTTGTGCTTTTAGCAAGACTAAAGTGTGCTCCGTTGAGATTTATTTTGGAATGGAGAAGTGGAAATAACCCTCAGGGTAAATGATGTAGCAAGCAGCGTGCTGCAGGAGTGGAGGCAGAGCCGCTGCCGTGTAGCCCCACTTTCCTCGCTGTAATTTCTCTCTAGCCAGCTCAAGGAGGAGGTGGAAAATGCCATTCTGTTGATGTTTTCCCCAGGTATGGATTGAATTTGGACGCATCAAGTTGCCCCAGGGCTACCACCCCAACGACGTGGAGGAGGAGTGGGGCAAACTCATCATAGAGATGCTGGAGCGCGAGAAGCTCCTGCGGCCGGCGGTGGAGAGGTCAGTGCCCTGCCCACAGCAGGCAAAGTCCCCTGTGGGGACGTCCCCAGCTGCCCTGGCTGGGGGACATCACAAAGCTTCTCTCTCCTTCTCTTTCCCTCTGCCATCGCAGGCTGGAATTGCTGCTACAAATCGCTAACAAAATCCAGAATGGTGCTCTGAGCTGTGAGGAAAAACTCACTCTCGCGAAGAACACGCTGCAAGCGGTGAGTGTGTGGGGTATTTCCCCCCTCCTGATTTCATTTGTTTTGTTTTCCTGCCTCTTCTCTTATGTCCATCTCTACCCCTTTCTTCCGTGTGGCGTGGTGGGTTCCCTGGACAGCTTTCCTCTCTCTCCGGACATTGAGCCCATCCCAGAGGGGCTCTAGGGGCGGTGGTGGATACCTGCTGATCTATGGGACAGGGACCCTGGGGACAGGCGTCTGGGGAATGGCCTTGCCATGCAGCAGGCTACCTCTGGGGAGGCAGCTGGTGAGGCTGGATGTCTGCAGAGGTGCTGCCTCGGGGAGAACTGCAGTTCTGGGGAAGCTTGTTGTATAATGAGGCTTAAAACCTCCCAAATCTGTTTTATCTGTCTAGAAGACGGGCAGAAAGGACTCAGTTGCAGACTTGTAGCTACCTGGGTAGGGAGTAGATTTCTGAAGAGGGGTGTTTTCTTCTGGGAGGAAGATGTAAGGGTTGGGAGCTAAAAATGGTTAAACCCAAGCAAGAAGGTAGATGCTAAGTGCCTGTCCGTGGGATTAACCATGGGCGCCCATCTATCGCTAGAAGCTTTCAGTTCGTCTGCGGGAGCTTTTCTAAAGGGCATGTGCTGGGTGTGGAGTGAACTCATGTTCTCCTGCTCAAGTCAAACTTGTAGATCAAAAGGTCTTTAAGTCGATGCTGGGCTGCTATGGGGTTCTCTCTGCCCGCGTGCCCGGGCTGAGGGGACCCAGCCCTCAGTCTCCTCTCCCTCGGTGCAGGACGCCGCTCACCTGGAGTCGGGGCAGCCGGTGCAGTACGAATCCGACGTGGTCGTCTACCTGCAGGAGTGCGAGGGGCTCATCCGCCAGCTACAGGTGGATGTGCAGATCCTTCGGGATGAGAATTACTACCAGCTGGAGGAGCTGGTGTTCAGGTGAGAGGGGCTGTGTCCCAGATGGTGTGTGGGTGGAGAAACGTGGTCAGGGGCTGATGCACGGGGCTCCTCAGCTTGCTGCAGGGAAGGATGGAGTGTGCGTGCATCTTCTTACCCGTGCCTTGCTTGCTCCTCCAGGATCATGCGGCTGCAAGACGAGCTGGTGACGCTGAGGCTGGAATGCACTAACCTGTACAGGAAAGGCCATTTCTCCACCCTGGAGCTGGCGCCCACTTCCACGCTGAGCACGACGCACTTGAAAGGCGATTCCCTAACAAAAGGGCTGCACACCTCCTCCGCCTCCTGGTTCCGGAAGCCCATGACCAGGACAGAGCTGGTGGCCATCTCCTCTTCAGAAGATGAAGGCAGCCTCCGGTTTGTGTACGAGCTGCTGGCCTGGGTGGAGGAAATGCAGGTGAGCGCTGGCGCTCGGGGACACATTGCCTGCCTCCGCTCACACTGATGCGGGAAGGAGGGAAGCTGGCCTGGGCTTTTTCCTGCCTTTAGCTGTGAATAATTGCTTTGGTGGTTCAGAGTTTCTGGAGGGCGCCGATGCTTCTGTCTTGAGTCGGGTTTTCTCTCTTGTGATCCTGCTGATCAGTGGGTATCCAAAGATCCTTTCAAAGCTGGAAGCAAATCTGTACTGATGCAGTCAGTCCTTTGGTCTTATGTGGGTGTGAAGCTTGTGTAGGTTGTCCCAGAAGTCATTCAGTGTTGGAGCACTGGCTTAGGACCTTCTGCCAGGACTGGTGTGATGTTTGCTCCTTCTTGAGTGACCTAGGAGGTTTCCTTGCCCTCGTGTCCTTTCGAGATATGCTCCTGCAGATGAGGAGAGCTGACTTGGACCTCTTGGCCTGTTTCAGATGAGACTGGAACGGGCAGAGTGGGGGACTGACCTGCCGAGCGTGGAAACCCAGCTGGAGACCCAGCGGCACATCCATACCAGTGTGGAGGACCTGGGCTCCAGCGTAAAGGAGGCCAGGATGTACGAGGTATGGTGGCACGGGCTGGGTGACACAGTGCGTGGCACAATGTGTACGGGAAGGTGAGGGCATCAGGATCGGCTCTTGTCGGTCAAGGTGCCTGGGGCAGAGGTATTTTTCAAGGACGGAGCTTCTCAACTGATACTGGGCTGGTGCAAGAGACTGCTGCCCTGAGCCATCCCCTCCACCTCCTCTTGCTCACACAGAGCTGGGGAAAAAAATTTGGAGATGGGGTTTCAAGCGATGCCATCCTGTGTCAGGTAACAGGAGCATTTTTCATCCTTTAGGGTAAGATGTCTCAGAATTTCCGCGCTAGCTACACGGAGACCCTTGGCAAGCTGGAGACACAGTACTGCAAGCTGATGGTGAGTGGGCTCTGAGAGGGCTTGTAGCACTGCCCGGGGAGCGCGGGGTCCATCCCTGCCACCCTGCTCCTGAGCATCCCCGTGCCGAGGCTGGGGAGGGGGGAAGAAACCGGTCGCCTTCAGAGCAGGGAAGAGGAATCACGCTTCGTTTTGTTCAGGAAACCTCGAGCTTCCGACTGAGACACCTCCAGAGCTTGCACAGGTTTGTGTCTCAAGCCACCGCTGAGCTGATTTGGCTGAATGAGAAGGAGGAGGAGGAACTGGCCTATGACTGGAGCGACAACAACCCCAACATTGCTGCCAAGAGAAACTACTTCTCGGTGAGTGGCCCCGGGGCAGGGCTGGTGGGATGGGTGCTCTCTTGGTTGCGCTGCTGCTGCTTTCGATCCGCTGCAGGACCTTCAGCTACCAACAGACCTCAAGTCCCCAGGGGTTGGATGCTCCCTCCCAGGTCACTGAGCTTGTAGCTCATGAGTGCAGCCGACAAAAAGGCTCTCCCTACAGCAGAAAGTGCAAAAAAAGTGTTTGTTCAATCGGGTTTCAATCGAAAGGCATCAAAAGATCTGTTTTACGCCCTATTTGGAGCTAAAGGAATCTTTAACTAGCAGGGGGGCGGGCGGGAAAAGTCTGCGCTAAAAAGGAAAATTGATTCCTCTTTAAAGCAGTATGAATAAATTGCTGTCTTTCCACAATCGGACTGTCTGGAACTGAAGAGGTCCCCGGGCAGGTTTCCAGTGTCTGTGCCACGTCTGCCCCGTGTGTTTGGTGCGCAGGAGGCACCCTGATGGCGATCGGCTGTGGCGCTCCCATCAGCCGTGCTGGTTTCCCGGGGACCCGCTGGTATTTACCGCAGCGCTCCCGTACTGCGGGTCGTGTTGGTTGGACACATGCTCTGAGAGAGGCTGCTCCCCACAGCCGAGACTTGGACTGTGCTTGTGTCCTCCCTGCAGGAGCTGACGACAGAGCTGGAGGAGAAGCAGGACGTCTTCCGTTCTCTCCAAGACACGGCTGAGCTGCTGTCCCTGGAGAACCACCCGGCCAAGCAAACCGTAGAGGTGAGTGGGCACACGGAGGAGCCGGGACGAGCCCCGGGAATCGGCTGGCAGCAAATCATAGAGTCACAGAATGGTTCGGGTTGGAAGGGACCTTAGAGCCCACCCAGTGCCACCCCCTGCCCTGGGCAGGGACACCTCCCACCAGCCCAGGTTGCTCCAAGCCCCGTCCAACCTGGCCTTGACCCCCTCCAGGGATGGGGCAGCCACAGCTTCTCATCTGGGATTGGGAAACTTGCTGTCCTGCCCCAGGGTGCCCTTAAAAAAGAGCAGCCAGGGCTGGTAAAGTGGGGTTTTTTTGGTGGCAGAAGAACATCAGTGCAGTGGTAGAGCTGTGTTATTCTGGGGAGTGCAAGGAGAAGCTCGAGGCCGTTCCCAAATAATCCCCACCTCGAATTAAGACACAGATACGCTTTTATAGAGCATGAGCCTTTCCTGCCGTGAGGTGATGCAGGGAATGGCCTCGGCTTGGCTTGGAGTTGTCCAGGCTTGCAGGAGAACCGTGGTGGTGAAGCAAAGGGCTGCGGGGACATGTTTCTCCCTGGTGTTTCTCTTTGGGGTGGGAGGAAGCAAACCTGTGCCTGCCACAGCCCCCGGCATCGCCGGTCCAGGGTCTGCTGTTCTTCCTGTCTGTGTCTGGCTCCCGGCTGCAGCCAGATCTTGCGCGTTTATGTACATCCCGCCGGCTGTGGCTGTGTCCTTCCTGTGACCCTCCCGGCTGGTAAATGCTCGTTATTCATCGCCGTTTGATGCGTGTGTTCCCCAGGCCTACAGTGCTGCCGTGCAGACCCAGTGGCAGTGGATTAAGCAGCTCTGCCTGTGTGTGGAACAGCACGTGAAGGAGAACGCCGCCTATTTCCAGGTACTTGGGAAGGGCAGCCCAAATTTCCCTCATCACCGTCCGCTGCATCCCACTATATGAGCTTCATACGCCGCTGCTCCCTTTTGGGAGAGAGGGAGGGAGGGATCTGTGGTGCTCGTGAGCGCTGCTTTCTCCTGACTTGTCTCCTCACGGGGGCTGCTTTCTCCTGGATCATCTCTTTCTCCTTAGCTGCTCTCTGGGGATGTCTCGCTAGGGCCAAAGGGATCAATGTCCATGTGGTGCTGGCCATCCGTGTGGGATGCTCGCTGTCCTCACAGCCCTAAGGCCAGAAAAGTGTTGGGAGCTGCTGGTTTAGATCACAGAATCCCAGACTGGCAGGGGTTGGCAGGGTCCTCTGGAGATCATCCCGTCCAAGCCCCTGCCAGAGCAGGGTCACCCAGGGCAGGTGGCACAGGGATGGCGTCCAGGCAGGTTTGGAATGTCTCCAGAGGAGACTCCACCACCTCTCTGGGCAGCCTGTGCCAGGGCTCTGCCACCCTCACAGCAAAGAAGTTCCTCCTCATGTTGAGACGTTGGGGTGGACCCTTGTCCTGCTGTGTGCTGCTGACTGCTCGATGGACTTTTGCAGGTTTCCGTGACCTTCTTTGCCTTTGCAGTTCTTCAGCGATGCCCGGGAGTCAGAGACCTACCTGCGCAACCTGCAGGACTCCATCAAAAGGAAGTATTCTTGCGACCATAACACGAGCTTGACGCGGCTGGAGGACCTGCTGCAGGACTCCATGGTGGGTTCTCCGACATCCCCACCACCCTGGGCGGGCGATGGGTGGCCTTCTTGCTCCGGTCCAGCAGCATCGCTTGGGGCACCTCTTGCTTCCCAGGGAAAACTGGGCTCATTTTATTCCTGCAATGGCACAGATTCACGTAACGTGGTTTGTTTCACCATCTCGGTCAATGTTCTGCTTTTCGTTGGAGCTGCTGCATGTGTTTGTACGTGGCCACAGGGTGCAGGATGTAACGCTGCTGATGGTAGCTGGATCTCAGTCATTACAGGGTGGCTGTTAATTAGAGGCACCGGCCTCGGGGTGAAGAGCAGGTGGCACGTGCTGTCTGTGCAAACTCATACCTTGAGATGGGGAAAAATAAAACATCTGAGCTGGTCGTTCCCCATCGGTGCCCTTCATCCAGGTCTGCATGGAGCTGGTCATGTTCTGCTGACAGAGGTGTCGCGCAGAGCCCATAGGATGCTCCTGTCTCTGTTCTTGAGCTTGCGAGGAGCACGGTGGGATGTGGAGAAATGCCTGCTCTTTATCCAGACGAAATCCCGTGTTAATCCATCGCGCTGTGCCGGTGGGGGGAGAGCCAGGGCAGCCCGGCTGCAGTGGGGACGGGGGCTCGGGGGCTTGGCAGCGCTGGTCTCCGAACATGTGGCCTGGCTTAGCTGCGGCGTAGCAGAGAGCAGGCAATGGGCAATCGCGCCGTGATCTCGTTGTCCTGATTGGCTTGAAAAAAACCCAACGTAAAACCAAAACCCAAGGAGCAAAGCATCAGATGGTTTGCTTTGAAACCGGGGTCGGGGCGAGGATTTTGGCTGTGGTTTAACCGCTGAGCCGCTGGTGGAAGTGCCAGGAAGTGACATTTGAGTGTGTGGAGGAAGGTGGCTGCTTTGGCTTTGCTCCACCACTGTGGTGTGGACACCACTGGTGTCCAGCGTGTCCCCAGTGAAGCCGGGATGCCATTGCTGGGTGTTTGCGATGGGCGCATCAGCTGGGCTAGGGCTCACTGTCTTCTTTCCTGGGGGGTCCCATCCTCTCTGTCTTGGTCTCGGGGTCATCCTGGTGTGTCCACCAGGACAGGGAGCAGCCGGCCAGGCTCCTGGGGTCTGTGTGTGCGAGCGCTGTAACACCAGGAGTCTGGCAGATGCCACCCGGGGTGGGAGAGGCTCGTCCGGGCAGGCGGAGAGTGGCCACCATCTCAGGGCTGGGGCAGCTGCTGAGCTCAGCTATATTACTCTTTCTTACCTAATGAGTTAAAGTTGTATTTCTTCCAATCATGCTCCCTGGGACAGGCACAGGTAGTTTATTTAATCATTTATTCTTTTATTTTTCTTTTATTTTTTGCCATCAAATTATCCTCCACTGTTGTTAGCTCACTAACCGACCCCGAGAGTACCAAGCATGAGGGAGAACATTTTTCTGGGATCCTTTCTAAACTTTTGCTGCCGGAACCGGCCGAGCTGCCACTAATCACACGAGCTGCCAGTGTCGTGGTCCGCACACGTCTCCATCGGTGCCGGAGGCTGTTCCAGGGGTGCTTTTCCACCCGTCCCCCGGGTTGTCCCCGTCACCGTACCCAGCAGGGACTTGTGGGAATCAATTACGCCACATCTTCCTCCAACCGGCAAATTTCTGCCCAAACCCAGAGACCTGTGCGATCACTCCACCACTAGCCCCTTCTCCTGAGACTTTTTATCCGCTTAATTCATCGTATCCCCATTCCAGCCATTGGTTTAAACGTGCCTTCATCCTTTGCTTTAGAAAAGGGAGCATGCTTCTGTGGTCTCTCCTCCAGACAACTAAATGTCCCCGGCTTTGGGCTGGAGCTTGTCCTGCTCTTGGCCCCTTACGTCTCCTGGGACTTTAATTTTGCTGTATGCTGTGTTCTCTTTTTTTCCCCTTTCGAAAGAAAATGTTTTCTTGTCCTTAGCAGCAAAAGAGCCAGAGGCGTGCATGTGGCGTTGCAGGGCGGTGGGAGTAGTAGCGGAGAGGTCCTACCCCTGCCTCTGGACATCAGATCTCCCTCCCATCCCATCTCTCCTGACCCTTCTTCCCATCCCGTTAGGGCAGCAGCATCCTCCTGATGTGTCTGTTCAGCCCTTCAGATCCCAGTGTAGCTCTTGCAGACCAGCGTTGGGGTGGGGGGTGCCGAGATGCTTGGGAGACACCTCCTCTCCCCTGCCTCCCGCAACCCGTTCTTCATCCTTCTTTCTGCCAGGACGAGAAGGAGCAGCTTATTCAGTCGAAGAGCTCCGTCGCCAGCCTGGTGGGACGGTCCAAAACCATCGTTCAGCTCCGGCCCAGGAACCCGGAGCACCTTGTGAAGAGCACCATCCCCATCAAGGCCGTTTGTGACTATCGGCAGATCGAGGTGAGGGCTGGAAGGGTGTCGCTTTGACGGGGAAGGCAGGGAGGAGGCAGGGGAGCAACGCCCGTGATGGTTTAGGGTGAGCTCCGTGGTGTCTGTCAATGGAAAGCAGGAATGGAGTGGGAAGACAGGAGGAGGGAAATAGCGCGGCTGTTTTTCCTGGAGTAGATCTCTGTGTCTCAGTTTTATTCTGGGCAGGAGTTAAAGTCCTTTTCCCCAGGGAGGATGGGCTTCATCAGCCTCAGCCAAAAAAGCACGTGGGTGGCAGCCAGCTCCGTTTAACTTCCTTGTCCCTTCCTCTCCAGACATGAGCGTGCTGCACTGCTTGGCACTATACCAGGCTGTTGCTTGATTAAAATACATATATCCGTATATTTCTGGAAGCTGGCTCGCCCCCAGGAGGGGAGCTGGCAGCAAGGGCAGGCGTGTGCAGCCCCGCTGCTGGTGTCTGATGGGTTGGGTGGTGTTGGTGCCGCTGCAGATCACCATCTGCAGGAACGACGAGTGCGTGCTGGAGGACAATTCCCAGAGGACCAAGTGGAAGGTGATCAGCCCCACGGGAAACGAGGCCATGGTGCCTTCTGTCTGCTTCCTGATCCCCCCGCCCAACAAAGAGGCCATCGAGATGGCCAACAGGTAACTTGCTGGTCTTTGCTGCAGGGGAGTCCCAGAGGTGCAATGGCAGGGAGCTGGGGAGGAGGTTGGTGGCACGGGAGGGGATGGATCTGGGGTGGGAGTGGGAGAGGAGCTGGTGTGGAGGAAGAGGAGTGGGTGACACAGCTGATTTAAGGCGAGGGAAGGAATCCCTTGTGGTTGTACAGCTGTGAACTCCATCGCAGCAACTGCGTAGTAGTTTGCAGAAGAGAAAACGATGATTTGGGAGGAGGGATCCCTCCAGGGACCTTTGGCACTGGACAGCAGGAGCATGGCTCGCTGTGGGCTGCCGGGCTGGGCTCGCTGCCTTCATGGGCTGCTGGCCGGCGGCGGTGGCTGGTGGATGAACAGGGTCAGGGCTGAGCGTGCTGGGGAGGTCTGGGGCTGGTAAATCTGCTCCTTCCTCTTGCAGGGTAGAACAGTTGTACCAGAAAGTGATGGCGCTCTGGCACCAGCTCCACATGAACACGAAGAGCCTCATCTCCTGGAATTACCTGCGGAAGGACATAGCCCTGGTGCAAAGCTTCAGCGTGGAAAAGGTACGGTAGGAATTTCTCTGCCTGGCTCCGGGGCTGCATCGTTCCCTGTTTGGGCTTCTTTGTGTGGCTGAGGAGCAGGGGAAGTGTTGGAGGGAAGACCAGAGACTGCAAGGTTGGGGAAGTCGAGGGTCTTTGCACCTTGAGCAGTGGGAAAGCCCAGGCTTGGGCGTTCTGTGCAAAATGATTTGCAGTTTTTCCCCATAAAAAGCGCGTCAGCAGTCTGCTGCTGAACTGTAATAAGGGATTGTGGACTTAGTGTTTCATTAAGGAGTGAGCAAGGCTGGAGGGAGGCGGGAGGCTGATACAGGGGGGCTTGTCTTCTTCTCTAAAGAGGAAATACTCACTTGGCAAACGAAGGTGATTAGGCTGGGGAGGGTGGCTTCAGGTGATGCAGAGGAAGTTGTTCCCGGGGGTTCCATGTGCTGCTTTTCCACTTGCAGCTGAGATCCTTAGCGCAAGGGGAATGCCAGCAAGCCATGAAGAGCCTCCAGGCGCACTACGAGGACTTCCTGCAGGACAGCCGGGACTCGGAGCTCTTCTCGGTGTCGGACCGGCTGCGCCTGGAGGAGGAAGTGGAGTCTTCCAAGGAACACATCCGGCAGCTGCTGGAGTCCATGGAGAACGGTGAGCTTCAAAGCGCTGATGGATTAACCAGGAGCTGTGGGGACTCATAAACAGAGGATTTATGGGATGGCTTAGTTTTCTTTTTTTCCCTGAGCTAACTAGTTGATGGTGTCAGCAGCTGCTCTCCTTATTTCTCCATCCATTCAAGTGTTCGGCCTTCGTCCAGTGATGTTCCTGCGGAGAGGGCCTGACTTTGCAGCTTCAGCTTAACTGCTGAGCCCTCTTACCCCAGCATTGTTGGAGATGGGTTTAGTCATTAGGATGCATTCTGAGCATTTAATATTTAAGAAAATATATGTAGCGGTCGCAGTCCTGCTGCTCAGGGCAGCGGTTGCCTTCTGGCATGACACAGCAGGACCGAATCCCGTTAAGACTGGGGACTCCGGCATCGTCATGCGAGGTGCCCTGTGGCCGGGCTCATTCTCAGCTGCGTTTGAACGAGATGATTTGATTAACTTGTTTTCCGTCTGAGCAGAGGCCCCGCTGCCTCGGCGTCAGCGCGATGCCGCGCTTGGCTCCAGGGCTCCCGACTGGTCCCTTCTGGGGCAGGTGCCGACCAGGGTTGTTTGAGCTGCTGTTTTGGTTTGTCTGTAACTCGCAGAAGACAAGGATGAGACCGTTGCCAGGACGTATCTCTCTGAGCTGAAGAATATCCGTCTGCGCCTGGAGGAGTGTGAGCAGAGGCTAGTGAGCCGAATCCAGTCCCCGAGCAGCGCCCGAGCAGATGGTGATACTATCCAGGAAAACACCATCCGCATTGCAGAGCAGGAGGTCAGTCCTGCTGCTGTGACATGGGGAGGGAGGTGGTGGCTGCTGGGTTTTAGCATGTGCCAAAAATAGCTTTTTAACTTCTCCAGGGTGAATGTGTGGGTGGTGGGTGTGTGACTGCATGGGGTTGGAGGGGATCTTGCTGCACAGAAGGTAGCAGGGAACCTCTCCAGGTGGGCTCCCTGCTTCATTTCATACCACCTCCTTTGCCAAGGGCAATCCTGCTTTTCCTCCGCCTGCTTGGGCTCTCCTTTCATGCTCTTTCCCTTCCTCCGCAGCGCATGCAGGAGGATCTGCAGCGGCTGCAGTCGGACCTGCGGTTTGTCTCGGAGACGTGCTACAGCTTCCTCGACAGGGCGCCCGCGGGGCCCAGCACGCCCCACTTGTGTTCGGAACTTGACCTCGTGGTGAACAAGATGGACCAGATGTATGGGCTCTCTTCCATCTACCTGGACAAGTGAGTCGGAACGCGCCTCTGTTCCCAAGTACCTTTTTTGTATCTGCCTGGTTCTGCTAAAGACCTTTCTTCTGGCCCTCTAACAAACCTTGCACTGAGCTCCATCCCTCTGCGCAAACAGCCTCACGATCAAGAGGATCTCTGCCAAATTTTGGGTGTCATCGTGCTGCCTCTGTTTGATTTGCCAGGTTGAAGACGGTTGATGTTATTATCCGTAACACCCAAGGGGCAGAATCTCTGGTCAAAGGGTACGAGGTGAAGCTGAGCCAAGAGGAGGCAGTTCCCGCTGACCTGGCCGCCATTCAGTCGCACAGAGTGGCCTTGCAGGTTGGTGCTGGTCGCTTCCCAAGGTGGGTGGGCAGAAACCCGCCACTGCCGTGGTGTTTGTCGAGCGGGGTCCTTCCCTTTCTCTGCTGAATTTGCATTGTATGCCATTTTTCTTGCCTCAGTACAGATGCTTACGTGATCCCTTAGTCTTTGTGAAGGTAAAGGAGCTGCTACGGCTTGTGCTCTCTCTTGTAGGGCACACGTGAGCATCTTGGCAGCTACCTGTCCTGTTGCTGAGGACATGGGCTGAACCAATCTAATTTGCTCCGAGCTGGGAACATGGTCCTCTCCATTTTGCACCTCCTGTAATCAGCCAGTTCTTTGCAGGTTAAGGAGAGAGAGAAAATAAACCCCTTCTCAGGCTTCTCAGCTCCGGGCAGGAGGGTATCTCGAACTTAATGTGCCCTTCGCTTCCCGTGATGTTGAACTGGTGCTGTCTCTTGGTGGTTTTGCAGCAATGGCTCGGGGAAGTGAAGGACAAGAGCTGCGTCTTCTCCACGTTGGAGGAGGAGATGGCAAAGGCGAAGGCGGTGGGAGAGCAGCTGTACCGGCTGCGGCAAGAGCGCAGCATCGACCTCGAGCGCTACCAGGAGAAGGGGAGCCAGCTGTGGGATCGCTGGCAGCGCGTCTGCACCCAGATTGAGACCCGGTGAGAGAAACCTCCTGCCTCCTTTCATAGATTTACTTTCACCCTTCATCTGAGATCTTGGATCATACAATCACAGAATGGTTCGGGTTAGAAGAGACCTTAAAGCCCACCCGGTGCCACCCCCTGCCCTGGGCAGGGACACCTCCCACCAGCCCAGGTTGCTCCAAGCCCCGTCCAACCTGGTCTTGAACCCCTCCAGGGATGGGGCAGCCACAGCTTCTCTGGGCAACCTGGGCCAGGGGCTCACCGCCCTCATAGCAAAGAATTTCTTCCCCAGATCTCATCTCAATCTCCCCTCTTGCAGTTCAAAACCGTTCCCCCTCGTCCCATGGCTCCCCTCCCTGCTCCAGAGTCCCTCCCCAGCTTTCCTGGAGCCCCTTTAGGGACTGGAAGGGGCTCCAAGGTCTCCCCGGAGCCTTCTCTTCTCCAGGCTGAACCCCCCCAGCTCTCTCAGCCTGTCCTCACAGCAGAGGGGCTCCAGCCCTCTGGTCATCTTCGTGGCCTCCTCTGGCCCCGCTCCAACAGCCTTGTTAGCAGCGATATTTTTCCAGATGAGATTCCTGCTGGTGGCCAGGATATCCCTGTAGCCTACGGTGGCATTTCGCCCTCCTCTTATTTATGTTGGTTCTCCTCTCAGCCATGGAGAGCTGGAGAGCATCCAGGAGGTGCTGAGTGATTACCGGCAGTGCCACAGTGCCCTAATCCAGTGGATCGAGGAGATTACGGTCCAGCAGGAGCTGATGAAGCCTGGGCAGGCGGAGGACAGCCGGGTGCTGTCGGAGCAGCTGAGCCAGCAAACGGTAAGGCAGGACCTCGTGATGTCTCCATGGCGTGGTCGCTGCGGTTACCGCGTCCTTTCTTTTTTTTAACTAAAATCTTTTCATCTGTGAGCTTGAAAATACGAAACACAGTGGGGAGGAGGCTGCAGGCCTGAGCTGGGTGTCTGGGAAATGGAGAAACTCTGCTTAGCTTGAGATGAAGATGGGGCCTTGCATAAAAAATTTAAAGAGTATAAAGGTTTTACCCAAAAAGCGAGGGATGGGGACTGAAATTCAGCCCACTTCGCCCGCGGCAGCCCTCCTGACAACCATTTTTGCTTTGAATTTCGTTGAAGGCTTTGGCTGCAGAAATTGAGAAAAATCAAGCCAAACTGGACCAGTGTCAGAAATTCTCCCAGCAATACTCGGCTGCCGTCAAGGTACGGGGTCCCCTCCCGCACCTAGATAAGGCTGGCTGGGGCAGAACCCGCCCCAGCGCAGCTCGTGTCTCGCATGCTCCACGTTTCTCCTCCCCTGGTTGCGTTTGCAGGACTACGAGCTGCAGCTCATGACGTACCGGGCGTTTGTCGAGTCGCAGCAGAAGTCCCCCATGAAACGCCGGCGCATGCTCTCGTCCTCGGATGCCATCACGCAGGAGGTAGGAGCGCGGCCACCCTCGCGAGGGAGGGGGAGGTTGTGCGGGGGGTTGTTCTTCGACGCCGAGCAAACCGCCGAGCAGCCTCTGTGAAATGGGCTCCGTTCTGCTGAACTCTCTTGTATAAATAAAGTTTCCACCCTCGCTGTTTTTTCCAATAGCCAGAGAGGATGGCTTAGTGCTCTAGGCACCAGGTATGCAATACCTAGACTCCTGGGAACCCCTGGGTCAAATCCAGCGGGGTCGGCTCAGCCCTTCAGCCTTGGCGAGGTAAATAACCAGAGCGCCATCCAGCCTTACTGTGTGTGGAGATTTGGGATGAGACCTTTAGGGACCCGAGGTCCTGTCTGCTCCCTGTGGATAGTAAAGATCCCAGTAGCCCTCTTTGTAAGAGTTGAGCATCCACCCCAGTGTCCGTGACCGGAGTCTCCCCTTCGCTCCAGTGTTGTGCAGCATGCCGTGTGTGGCCACAACCCTCCCCGTCAGACTTGCTGCATTTCATTGATGCCGTACGGGGTCTGCGAGGTGCCTGGGGGGCTCCCCAAGCGAGCGATGGTACATCCGTGTCATCTACTGTAAAGTACGTCGCTCTGGATCCACCGGTCCTGACTGAGGCGCCCTGTTTCCCCCTCTCTCCCTTCGCAGTTCATGGATTTGCGGACTCGCTATACAGCTCTGGTGACGTTAACCACGCAGCACGTGAAGTACATCAGCGATGCTCTCCGGCGGCTGGAGGAAGAGGAGGTAAGGGTGCTACGTGGAGCTGAACTCTATTCAAAATGTGCAGGCTCGTTGTCCAGCGCCCCCACAGACGCTGCTCCATGTTGAGGTTACATCTCGGGCGCTGCTCCTGAGAACCTCCCGGCTTTGGAAATCTGGGACCCCTTTGACGTGGCTTATCTTCCTCCCGTCTCCCTTTGCAGAAAGTGGTGGAGGAGGAGAAGCAGGAGCATGTGGACAAGGTGAAGGAACTCCTGGGCTGGGCCCTGGGCGTGAAGCAGAGCGTGCAGGGCAGGACGGCTGCTGCTGGGAGCAGAGAGCTGGGCGACATCGAGAAATCCATCTCGGAGCAGCAGGTAAACCGGGGGCAACCGCCAGGCAGTCTGTTTAACTTCTGCTCTCTTTCCACAGCGGAATTAAGCTGCTTGCTTTCTTTTTTTCCCCAACAGGCCCTGAATGAGGAGTTGGCTGCGAAGAAGGAGCAGATCTCTGAGGCCATCAAAACTTCACAAATCTTCCTGGCAAAGCACAGCCACAAGTGAGTGTGGCCCGAGGAGGGGACAGGCCGGGGGAGCGGCGGGGGGAGATGAGTTACCTTAGAGCCGGCACTGCTGGTATCCCTGGGGGCCAGTGCCCCACTCCCGTTGAAACCAGTGACAAACTGCACGCAAAAGTTGTCTTTTTTTCTCATCTGCAACAAGAGCTTTGAAATATGCAACCCATTTATGCTGTTGGGGCAATATTAATCCCCGTTAGTAGTGATCCAGCCCCGTATATTTGGAGGTTTGAGCACTACAATGTAGGTCAGCCTTTGCTGAGGACAGTCGCCCTTGCTGGTCTCAGCTGAGCCAGGCGATTGGGAAGAGGGGACTCGTGGTGGGTTTGGCCTTTCCCTTCACCAGAAGAGCACGGTAATTCTGCGGAGGTGGAAGCTGGTTTCTGCAGTTTCCCTGAGAGATTTCCCCTTCCCCTTGCAGGCTTTCCCAACCGGAGAAGGAACAGATTTCCGCTCAGATCGATGCTCTGAAGGAGACCTACCAGGCGCTCTGCAGCGACTCCACGGAGCAGCTCCAGCAGCTCCAGAGCCAGCTGGCTCAGGAGACAGAGCACAAGGTACTGGTCCCCACTCGGTCCTGTGGCTGCACGGACACAGGGACCTCAGGGTGTGGAAAAGGTTTTGCTTGGTTGTGTGTCTCATGGCCACTGGCCGGTCACAGCCCACCAACTTTCTTACTTGCACGTGGTCGCCTTCCCTTCTCTTCCGTCCACGTGCCACCCAAAGCATCCAGGCTGGGGTGGTCCCTGGAGGCCAAGCAGGAGCCTCCCAGGTCAACGGGAGAGTTGTCCTTGGCAATGGTTTTCATCAGAGCTCTGCCCTGTGCACAAGGGTTGGCTTGTTCATGTGGTGGGCATGGATGGAGATGGACCTCGGTCCTGGAAACGGTCCCCTTAGCAAATCTGTGGCCTCTGAGGAATGTCCTCTCAGTGCTTTAACCGCAGGGGGCTCGGTCTCGCAGGCAGGAGACACGAGGAGGTGGGTTTCTCCAGACGGGTGTTTGCCCGTGTGGTCTGGTGTATCTCAGGTTTGGCTCAGCCATGACTGAACAAAGTTGCTCTTCAGGGTGGAAGGCAACTGCGTCGCCCAGGCCCTCAGCTGACCTGGGAGACCTTCCCGGCCCGTAGCCGGTCCCATTCCCTGCTCACATCCACCAGCGCTCCCGTCCATCCCGTCCTTGTGTCGCTGGGTAGGGAGGGCTGAAAGCGCATCCTTATTGCCTCTGTTACGAGCTGTCTTCAGTCATTCACAGATATACGTGTACGTGTTATATAAATGTATATACATGTGTCGATGGATATATTTGTGTGTTTGCTTGCTGGCTCCCTGTACTCTGAAGCAACGGCCTGCTCAGATCTGGACGTGTGACTGTTTTTGGCTGTTGGGTCCGTGAGTGAAGCCCTGTTCGAGCCGCTCACGGGAAGAAGGCGACGGGGCTGCTTGTTTGAAATCTGCCTGTCCAGCTTTCACCTAAACATACGGTGTTCCTCTCCAAATTGGACTTCATGGCACATCTCAGGTGTCTCGGTGCCGTCAATGCTTTCTCTTGCAAGCCCTTTAGCCCTCGTGCAGGCAGCAGAAAGCTTACGGTGAGCAAACCGGCTCGTTAGTTGCCGCTAAGCCATCGCGGCTTTGGTGCTGCTTCTGCCGCTGCCAGGAGAGCAGCCCAGAGCAGCCTGCCCGTGGAAAGGATGCTTTTCCCTTTCACTTTTCCCCCCATACTGGGCAGGAAAAAGACTTTAGAGCAAAAGCCTTCTCCAGGGCTCGCCGGGCTGTTTTCGTGCAGCATGAGTGCGCTTTGGGGCTCAGGCTGGAACAGTTTTCACTCACGCTCTCATTGAAGCCCAGGAAGCAAAACGAGAGATGGCAGCGGGGCTTCGCCGTAGATCCCTGTCTACGAGACGATCCCCGCGGCTCTTGTGCGGTGCAGTTGCTTCACTGTAGAGGGAGCATGAGGAACTCTTTAACATTTGCTTGCTGGAAACATCCAACTGTCAGAGAGGAAGTTATAAAAGACAAAAATGCAAAGCAGAACGCGCTAAATTGAGCATGATGTGTCCCTGTACAGTTTGT
This sequence comes from Chroicocephalus ridibundus, assembly GCF_963924245.1. NCBI lineage: Eukaryota > Metazoa > Chordata > Aves > Charadriiformes > Laridae > Chroicocephalus > Chroicocephalus ridibundus. The sequence goes on along the minus strand of NC_086302.1, from coordinate 955,358 downwards.
GTTTCATGTCAACTGTTTTTAAGATTAACTGACATCCTTGCTTACAAGTTTAACTAACCCTCCGGGATTTAAACAAACAAAACACACAAAGTGAAAGAGGACGACCTGTGTGGGGGGTTCTTTTTTGCAAACAAAACAGTCGCATGCTGGACGCTAACACCAAGCTTTACACTGTGTGTGATACGGCTGAACTGCTCCATAAGGCTCTGTCTTTAACTGCTCAAGGCGCACCCTGCAACTCGGGTAAGTAAAAGCCTTTTACCCCCCTTCCCTCCCATCTCCTTTTTTATCTTCCTCTTTTTCCCCCCCCTCCTCTTCTCTGTCTTTCCGTGCTTGTTCCTCTCCGAACATGCATGCCTGAGTCTGGCGGTGATGGTGGAGATGTTTTTCCAGCAGAAGGCAGGGGGGGATCTGCAGACCGGCGTGGTGGAGGCAGCGTGCTCTGCTGTGCCGTAACCCAGCTGTGCCGCAGCCACCAACACCCCCCGCCGCCCGCGCTGTTAGACTCACCGATAAAAAAAAAATATCTGAGGGTCTTGGGGGTGCAAAAGGAATTAATTCCACAATCCCTCCTCCCTATACCCACAAAATTCTTTCAGTGCTTGGGCCAACCTTATACCCAACCGGTGGGACTGGGTGAAACCCAGACGTCCAAAGAGCTGTTGCTCTTTATCATCTTAATTATTACCCTCCCTGTGGGGATGCCAGCAAGAAGAGAACAGCCCCTCCAGAAACACCGAAGTAGATGGTCTGTTCCCATCTGTCACTGTTTCCCTGCTGGGACCTCCAAGTTCTTACATTTCTCCCCCTGCCCCATCTGCTACGTCGAGGTCCGGTTGGGCAGCGCGGGTGCCGGTGGCCGTGCTCGGGGAGCTGCCCTGCATGCAGCGCTCCTGCCCTAGTGCATGGCCGGTCTGCTGGCTGGGGAGCTGCTCCACGGCACGGGGCTCCGCGGTGTTCCCCGGCTGTCCTGGCTCTTGAGATCGGCTTGGGGAAGTGCAGGATTTAAAGCATGGCAGGAGTCAGGGTGGAAACTGCGCTGGGAGAGGTTCCTAGACACCCTGAAGTGGACATCTTTGGGGGTCTCTCTCCTCTGCGTACACAGTGGGATTTGTGTTGTCTTCACTTCTTGAAACTGGAGTTGCTGATCGGCTTTGGTGTGCTTGTTGGTCTCCTTCCCTCTGTTTCTCCATGGAGCATTAGAAGCACTTCTGGGTTTTGCTGCTTGCCGCTTTGCTGCGTTACTGTTGGTGGATGTTGGAAGCATCTCAGTGCTGCCCTGGGTGATGGACGAAATGAGCATTAAAACTTGCTGGCAATGTGCAAGCTAGCAAATGCACCAGTTTACGTGCTGTGATGCCTTTGGAGTTGCATTTCAAACACTTTGGGACTCGCTTTCTAGCCTGTTCAGGGTTTTTAAACTTTATTTTTGAAACTGAGACCTCCCTGGACCTCATACCGTCTGAGTTGAGGAAATGCTCAATTTTGATTTAATTCTTTTCCTTCTCTTTCTGTTCTAGGGCAGCGAAGCAGTGGCAGGAGTGATCGATCTTGGCACGGTAGAAATATTTCCTGTCTTTGGTGCCATGCAGAGAGGTCTTATAGATCAAGACACTGGCCTCGTCCTCTTGGAGGCCCAGGTTATCACATCTGACTTAGTTGTTCCAGAGACCAATGAGAAACTCTCCTTGGAGAAAGGTCTGGCAAGAAACATCATCGATCTCAGGACGTTCCAGGTGCTGCAGGAATTGAAGGATGCTCTCGACAGGGTGGAGGAAGTCAGATGTGAAGGGAGGCAGCTCCTACCCGTCGTTGCTGCGATAGAAGAGGGGAGGATCAGTGAGAGCGTTGGCCTAAAGATCCTTGAAGCTGAGCTTGTCACCGGGGGCTTTAAAGCCCATCAGGGCAGAATCAGCATGGAGACAGCGGTGCAAGAAAAGCTTCTTACCCCCAAGCTTTGTTCCAGGCTTCTGTCTCACCTGGAGAGCGGCAAGGATTTGATTGACCCCAACACTGCTGAGAAAATCAGTCTGCCTGAGCTCGTGCACCGATGCATCGTCCACCAGGAGACTGGACTGAGGCTGCTCCCCGTCAAGCAGCTGGCGGGTGGGATGGTGAGCTTGAAATCAGGCAGAAAAGTCAGCATTTTCCGTGCCGTCCAGGAAGGGCTGATAGACAGGCAGGTAACGGTCAGGTTGCTGGAAGCCCAGCTCTTTGCTGGTGGCATTATTGACCCCAGGACAGGGCACAGGCTGACTGTGGACGAGGCTGTGAGACATAATTTAATTGACCAGGATTTGGCATGCACACTTCTTGTCCGGCAGCTTCAGACAGGCGGCATCATCGACACCGTCACAGGAGAGAGACTGACAATTGATGAAGCTGTAAGGAAAGAGTTGGTAGCACCGAGGATTGCACTGGTGGTCCTGGAATCCCTCTGGTCCTTCATGGGGCTCCTGTGGCCAGAGACGGGGGAGATTGTCCCAGTTGCAGATGCTTTAGAGCAAGGAATCCTGTCTACAGAGTTGGTTTACAAGATTCTCAGCAAAAGGCAACTCATTAAGGCTGTCTTTATACCAGAAACCACTGAGGTGTTGTCCTGGAAGAAAGCAGTTGAACATGGCATCTTGGAGAGAGATGTGGTGCAGAAGCTGAAATCAACAGTCATACCTGATGTCATGGCCAGCGTGCAGCTTACTGGCTCTCCAAGCAGAAGCAGGCATGGCCAGAGCTCTCCTGGGAGGAGTCCCACAAGTCACAAAGAGCAAAGTGACCCTCTGCTAAGGTGTGAGGACGAAAGGCTGATGTTCCACTTAATGACCCACAGCTACATCAACATCCACGATGGCCAGAAGCTGCTCTTAGTAGATGGAGAGTTGAACAATCTCACTAAAGCCCTCATCCAAATGCAAGAAAATGGATCCCGCGCGCACATGTTGGAAGAGAGTGAAAGCTTTGAGGAGACAAAGACAGATGCAGCTCTTGAAAGAGAGCCTTGCAATGGCTTGGCTTCACAGCAGCTTGAGTTCCAATTTGCTCCTTCAAAAGAAGAAAGCCAAAAGGTCCTACCACCCAGAACTGCTTTGGAGAATGGGGAGGTGGTGATGGGACCTGAAAGCCTCCTGTTAGAGGATGCCAAAGATATCCTGCTTGTGGAGGAGCAAAAGCAGATTTATACTGAACAGGCTACCATCAAGAGTGAAAATGATGCTGAACTTGCAAGACAGCAAGTAGCTTCTGCAAGCAAGGACAGACATCGGGTAAAATTATCAATGCCAGGACGTCCCGATGACCTTGATAGTGGCCTCAGAGAAACGGAGGAAATAATGATGGAGGCAGAAGAGTCCAAGCCTGCTACAGTAGATGGAGCGGAAAGTATCAAAGATCAGAAGATGGCATCGGAAAGTGGGACAGTTGTTGTGAAAAGTGAAATCTGCATATCGATGGATGTTCCAGAAAGTAGAGAGAGACTGCAAATCATGGCAGAGGGGTCTCAGGGTGTGGAGGAACCTGAACTAGAGGCAGAAGATGTTAGAGAGATTTACATGCCAAACGAGGAAACAGTTGAGAATGGTGTGCTGGGAGCAGATGAGGTTGTGCTCCCTGAAACTGGAGAGGCAGAACAAACAGAGAGGCAAAGTGAAAACATTGAAAGTGTATTGGAAGTGCAAGAAGGAGAAGGGGAAGAAGTATTAGATGATGAGAGTGTTGGTGACACGTACCTGCCAGCCCCTGCAGAGCAGGAAGCAGAGGACACTTTGGAAATGCTGTTGGTGCAGCTCCAAAGTGGTGGCATAATCCATGAGCAGACAGGGAAGACGCTTCTTCTCAATGAAGCAGTGGCCCATGGGGTGGTGCCCAGCCACACAGCTGTGAAACTAATGGAGAAAATGAAGATGTTCAGTGGCTTCTTTGACTCGCATACACGTGAATCGTTAACCACTGAGGACGTCATTGAAGAAGGTCTGATGGATGAGAACCTTCTCCAGAAGGTACTCACGTCTGACAAAGCGATAAGTGGTGTTCTTGACCCAGGCAATAACTTTGTCTACTCTATCAAGGATGCTGCTGCAGTTGGCCTTCTGGACAAGGAAACGGCAATGAGGATCTTGGAAGGGCAAGTTGTTACTGGAGGGATCGTTGACTTGAAACGTGGCAAAAAAGTATCGGTCACTTTGGCTTCAAATCTGGGCCTCATAGAGCCAACAAGTCAGAAAGAGCTGGTCAAGCTGGAGAAGGCTTCCAAAGGGAAAGGCACTGATGAGGTGACCAGACAGAAGCTCATTAGCTTACAGGCTGAGACCAGTGGAATTGTGGATCCTAAAACCAAGCAGCCTTTGACTGTTGCAGAGTCTGTTGAAAAAGGACTCCTGAAAAAGGAAGAAGCTTTTCAACTCTTGACCAAGCAGATTGCTGATGGAGGAATCATCCACCATGTGTCTGGAATGAGGCTTTCAGTAAACGACGCAGAGAAACATGGTTTGATCCATCAAGATTTATGCAACGAACTCGCGAAAGCTGAAAGCGTGTGCCTGCAGGACTACGTTCATCCAGTTACAAAGGAGAAACTGCCCTTGCCCCAGGCAGTATCGTTAGGGCTGCTTAGTCTGGACTTCCAGAGGAAAGTGCAAGAAATCCAGGCTGGGAGCGGTAGCATTTTTGATCCTGCTTCTGGCCAGAGACTGGCACTCTGTCAAGCAGTAAAGCAGGGCTTGTTGCCCGAGCAGGTTATGGAGAAAGTCCTGTCATCTTCAGAAATGAAAGAAGGAATTGTAGATCCTGAGACCTGCATGATCGTTCCCTACTCGGAGTTCACAAAGAAGTGTAAAATCGACATTGAATCTGGCCAGCGGTATCTGGAAGTCCATCCCTTCAGAGCCATCAAGGATGAGGTGACGGGGCACAAGCTCACGTGCGCTGAGGCGGTGAGGCTGAGGAAGGTGGACCTTCTGCCCACACTGCGGTTGCTGCAGGCGCAGGCAGACAGCGGGGGGGTCGTGGAGGGGACCGTCAGCCAGAGGCTCTCCCTGAGGGCTGCGGTGGAGCAAGGGCTGCTGGATGAGGAGATGGCCAAACTCATCGCCACCAACCAGATGAGGACTGGGGGAATTGTTGATGCTGGTAGTGGGAAACGACTGACCTTAAAGGAAGCTGTTGAAAAAGAACTGGTTAGCCAAAAATTAGCTGCTGGTCTTCAAGAGGTGCAAATAGCCAAAGACAAATATGGTTCTGAGGTCTGCCAAGTAGGTAAATTCCACCTTTTCCAGGAAAAAATGGAAAAAAAATCTCCAAAAGAGGAAGATGTCATTGCCTCTACCAGTGTTGCTAAGAAGTCTGATGGTGCTGAGCACAAAGCTGGATCTGAAGCCGTGAGCTACAATGTGGCTGGGGGTGCAGCCACCGCCACCGAGAGATCTCCAGTGACACCGACAGAAGGGAAATCAAAACCTCAGGAAACTTCAGAGGATGGCATAACACATCATCCTCAAGAAAAGGTTGAACTGACTCCAGAATACCCCCCAGTATTAGGTACAGCATCTCTCCCCGAAGAGACGGTGGTAGTAAGGGCTGTGGAAAAAGGGATTGCAAAAAGCAGCTTCCAGGTGGGAGCAGCTCAGGGGGAGGCATCAAGGAGAGAAGCAGATCGAGGGACAGAGAAAGCAGAGGGACTGGAGAAAGAGCAGTTGTTCTTGGACATGGACGTGCTTCACAGAGTGGAGGACAGCGAGGAGAGGAGGAGGAGGAGAGCATTTGTAAGTGCAGAGGGAGTTGTGGGAGGTGAAGAAGGTGCAGTGGTGGCTTCTGAGCAAGGAGAGCGAGCGGGCAGCCTGGATGGGGTGACCCCGGCAGCCCCGAAGGAATCTGTTACTGTGGGTCGAGGGAAGGGAAAGATGCGCCCTACAGAGTCTGGAGAACCCCCTGGGACTGGCATCCCTGTGAAGCCTGCAGGAGATAAGCTTGCAGGTAAAAAAACTGTCAGGCACATTGAAGGAGAAACCCCAAGACTGGGTGCAGAAGGTCCAGTTGATCAAGAACAAGTAAGTGAAACTGAGCTAAAACCTACCCAAAAGCAGAAAAGCAAGAAAAAGAAAGCAAAGCAGACAGGTATCCCAGGAGGCGGTGCTCAGCCAGAGAAGTCTTCTGTGGAAAAGCAGTCCCTCCCTTTTCCGATTTCCAAAGAAACTCCAGGGAAGGAGGAGGATGGGGACTTTGTCTCAGGCATGCCAGAACCAGAACATGAAACCACCACCAAGATTACTGCTGGGTTGGCAAGAGAGGCGGCCAAGCCCAGGGGGAGCCGCAGGGATGAAAAAGAAAAGAAAACAGTTTCTGAGAAAGACAAAGAAAAGCTCGTGGGGGGTCAGGTGTCCCCTGTTCCCCCAGGACAAGGGGAAACTCGAGAGGTGACGAAAGGTGGGATCAGAAATGGTCACGATTCCTCAGTGGCATTTAGCCTGGAGGAGAGGATGACCCAGGAAAACACCAAGGTGGAAACCGCCGGTGACGTGGCCAGTGCAGCCCCTGCAGCAGGCGAACTGCCCGGTGAATTAATTATCAGAGAGGAACCCAGAGAAGTTCAGGAAACCTCCACAGTCCTTGAGCTTGGAGAAGAGACACGGGAAGAGCAAGCAATGGAGATCAGCACAGACCAAGCCCCTGTTCCTCCAAAATCCCAAGGAGAAACACCCCCGGAGAGGACCAGGCAGCCGGGTCCTGGCGATCGGGGCTTGCTCTTACCTGTGATAGTGGAGGGAGAGCTGCTGGAAACCTCGAGGGAATCCACGAGACCAGCCCAGGTAAATTGGTACTTTTTGCTATTTCAATTTTTTTTGAGCTATTTGTGTATGTTTGATGTTAAATCTGTCCAAGGTCCTCGGCACAGAGGACAGCCAGAACAAGAGTGGATCTTTGAGCTTGATGTTGCAGTATCAGCTGCAATGGATTTGGCAAAGGACGCGGTGATGTATGACTGGAAACACTCAAGGCTTAGTTGTGGTTTCTTTTTGCTACAGCATTACTTATAAATGACTAATAAGTAGGACTCTTTTTTGGCACTTTTACTGTAACACCAGAGATCTCTTGCCATTTATAAGCTTATGTTGGAAAAAGAGCCGCATGCTTTATTTTTCCTGTAGTAAATCTTGTAGATAAGGCTAGCAAGTGGAAAGTCCCTGAAATGGAATGTTATTAACAGATTTCTTCTTCGAAAAAAAGAATAGTATATAATCCTTTGTTTTCGTTTCTGTCTAAATCTGAGGTTTTGTTTTACTCTTTGGTTCTGTAGATCATGTTCAGCAAGAAGATGTGTCTGGAGCATGACGAGAAGCTGATATCCTATCTCTCCATGCTCCGAGATATCGAGATGAGAATCAAACGGGTGCAGCCGGCGGAGCAGAATTTGGCAGCCCTGCACGACCTGCTGCAGCAGGCGGAGGTGAGCGAGGCTGGGCCAGGCTTGGCCGGCGTCGGGCAGGACGGAGCTCGTCTCTCCTCTCCCCAGCTCCATGCACAGCCCTTGCACCTCCTCCCCGCTGCTGGGAGCCAGCCGGGGAGGTCAGACTCGAGTTTTTAACAGGCATTTATTTGCAAACCCTCCCCTCTCTGGCACTGCCTCTGGCTCACCTTCTCCTCCCTGCTTAGACAATAACCTAAGCGTGGCTGAAATGACTTTTACAGCCTGGAGAAAGACAGGCGAGTGCTGGCAGCTGGAGTGGGGCTGGAGGGTGGTGATGGATCTTTGTAGGAGATAGACGCAGTGCTCGGAGCTGGGTCTCCGAAACCTTTCCTCAGTTTTGGCAGTGGGAAGATGAAGTCACCGTATCTTAGACATAACGATGCTGTCTTGCCTCAGGCCCTGGGCGCCGAGCTGCAGGAGCTGAGCTTCCCAGTGAATCAGGAGTTGGACGCCGTGAAGTGGATTGTGGCCAACCCCCCTGAAGAAGTCCCTGAGCAATTACTGAAGGCTTTGGAGAAGGATGCCAAGAACCTCCAGAAGTCTCTGAGCTCCGCCAGTGATGTCCTGGAGTCCCGGCTGCAAAACCTTCGCGGGGCAGCAGAGACTGAAAAGGTAGAGCTGGCACCTGTCCCTGCTGCCCCCCGAGCATCCCTGCGCTCCTTCCTTGGAGCGCCCTGCTCCTTCTTTAAATGATGCATTTCTGGTTTTCAGGCTAAAATCCTGGCACATCATGAGACTCTCCAGGGCAAACTCCAGGAGCTGCTGAGCTGGGTCTCTGGCACAGCAGAGTCGCTGGACGGCAGCGATTACCCCCACGCGACTGATGCCAGCAGCTTGAGTCGCTGCCTCCAGCACTACAAGGTAACCATGGCAATGCCCCTAATCCTTCTGGCTGATGAAGTTGCTGTCCTTTGCGCGGAGGAGAAGCTTTTAATCCTGCTTCCCTCCTGGAGCCTACCAAGGGTTTGCCCTTATCCTGTGTTGCAGGAGGAGCAACAATATTGTATTTGCTCCAAAGTCATTTGTTTCCACAATACACAAACCACCTGCTTTGGCCGTTTGGGGAACATGCTCAAACGCAGGTGTGTGGTGGGGCTGAGCAACTGGGAGGGATTCTCACCAGGCTCTGCGATGCTGAGGAGAGAGCTGCTTCCTCCACGGGGGCTCTGAGAACCCCCTCCGTCACACCTGCCCCGGTCTCCATCGACTGTACGAGGAGCCCACGTTCCCCTCCACATTTTATTCATCTTTTAGCGATAGCTCTCAAGATTTGGTCAGTTCAGCATCTCCTGTTTGCTGGTAGCACCTTGGCGTTGAAGTCAGGGGATTGAAGGTGTTGAGAGCTGATGTTGGCACATGGAGTCACCATGGTCTGGATGGGGCCAGGTCTGGGTCATCTTCAGGGTTGTCTTCAGACCCAAGGGCGGCGCGGCACACGTGGTCCAGGCAACCTCTTGGTGAGGTGCTGGAGGCCTCTTGCAGAGGAATGTTGGAGAATTGCTGCGGTGAGATGCTGTCACCTCAGTGCTGAGTGTGCTTTTGGGAGCATTTGGGGTTTCTGCAATATATTGTTCTGGTGACAAAGCACTTTTTTGGGTGCACACCGCTGCCTGTCCGCGTGTCCCATCGGATGCTGACAGTGCAGGAGAGCGCTGGCTGCAGAGTCATTTTGCCTGACAGGTCTTTCCTCTCCCATTCAGGAGCTGAAGGAGCCCCTCGCAGACATCAAGTCTCAGCTCGACGCTACTGCCTTCGACATCCAGTTCCTTATCTCGGAGCACGCCCAGGACTTGACCCCTCAGCAGAGCAGGCAGCTGCTGAGGCTGCTCAATGAGCTGCAAAAGGCTTTCCGGGACCTGTCGGAGCGTGTGACGGCTCGGGTGGAGGTCCTGCAGGTCTGTCTCCAGCAAGTGGAGCAGACGGATCAGGTGAAGGTTGTGAAACATCTGCTTCCTGACTGCAGTTTGCTCGCTGAAGCGCTTCCCGGCCACAAGAACGTGCGCTGAAACACCTCGTATTTGGGATTTCATGTGCATGCCACTCACAGTTTATGACTTTTCATTGCACATCATGAGCTTCCTCTAAAGTCTGTCTTCTTCCTACCACGTAACTCCCAGGCGGAAAGTCGCTTTCCTCCCAAAAGGTGGAGCCCTGCCGGGGTAGCGCAGCCGGGCAGCCCTCTGCTAGACACCGAGTTGCTTTGGGCTGGGTGGAATAAACCCTGGTCTCTGTAACCCCACCAGAAAAGCCCTGTGCAGAGGGGCCACCGCAGACACCTGGCAGTTTTAATGTCTTATTTCCACTGCACAAGTCAGGTATTGGTGTCCCAGAGAACCAGCTGACGGTGTATCGAGGCAGCAGGCAGCTGCAAAAGCAAATCCTCAGGTCTCTGCTGCGTTGCTGCAGCAGCCGTCACTGCATGGATCCTCTTATTCAAGACAGGATTAATGTGGTTTTTATTAACAATTGCTCTCTGTAACTCTTGCCTGTCCTCTGTGGAGTGTGTGTGTGTGTATATTAACCAGTTTGCTTTGCTTTTTCAGATTGAGTGTGCGCCCATCCTAACCCAGGAAGAACTCGCTTTGCAGCTGAAGAGCTCTTAAGAAGGCTCTTTCAATTTGCTTCTGTTGTTTATCTTATGACTGGGAGAAACAAGCACAGTGTTTTGCAAAAAGTTTGTACATCACCTTGCTGAAATGCCCAGTGAAACTCAAAAACCTTTGCCTCCCCCGGGAAAGGGGAGCGGGACCGTTGCAGGGACTCTCGGGTCACATCATGCTCAATTGCTCAAACAGGCGCTTCTGTATCGTGCTCTGGCAGCAAAAGGGAGGAGCTGGGTCAGCTACAGAAACGCTTCTCTCTCCCGGGCTCCCTCTCCAACCCCAGGATCAAAAAACCAGCCTGCTTAGGTTGTCTGGGGCTCCGTGGTGGTGCTGCCTGACCTCAGGTTGTTGTTACCTCTCATTAGATGAGCTTCAGTGTCTCTGAGGGTGAATGGAAAAGGCACAGAAACTTCTGGCTGAGCTCTCCCGGGAGAGGAGTGCGTGACCTGGAGTGTAGCTCCACATTGGAGCTCACCTGGCTTCTCAAAAGAGCAGATGGAGAGAAACCTGCTGGAATGGTGGCAAACGTGCAGTGAGCAGCTCCTGCTCGGCAGGGACTCGGCACCTCAGCGCCATTCCCGCAGCGTCCGAGAGGGAGAGGGAGCACCCGGAGAGCTGCAGAAGCCGTTTTCTGTGCTGCATCCTCGCCTCCAGGAGATGCTCCAGCTGTAACCTCTCGCCTTGCCTTTCAGCGATGTGCGTGGCTGGAGGTGCGGCACCGGTACTAACTGTCCCTTGTCCCCTCTGCCCGCAGACGCTGCAGGAGCAGCAGGCAGCCCGGGCGCAGAGCCTGGCCGAGCTGAGCCGCTGGCTGTGCCAGGCAGAGGACGCGCTGGCAGAGCAGCAGAGAGCAGCCAGCGAAGGCGACCTGTCCGCCTTGCAGCAGAGGCAAAGCGACGTTAAGGTCGGTGCTTTAAAAAATGGGGGGGGGGTCAGACGGCGGAGGGGCTCGGCGCTGCCTCGGGGAGCGCACGGAGCCTTACGGCATTGTCTGCCCAGGAGCTGCAGAGGAGCATGCACACCCGAGCCGCCTCCTTCGCCAGCGTCCTGAAAAGCACAGAGGAGTTTTTGGAGGAGAACAAGGCGAAGATGGAGCCTGGGGAGCTGGCAGCACTGCAAGAGAAGCTCCAGCATGCCAAGGAGCAGTACCGGTCCCTGCAGGAGAGGACGGAGGTGGCCCAGAAGGAGCTGGAGAGCGCTGTGACTGCTGCAGTGCAGCAGGAGACTGAAAAGGTACCAGGCAAAGAGCTGCAGCCCCTGGGCTCTGCCTGAGGTGGGCGGCGAGGTCCGGTCGGTGCGGTCACATTCACTCGAGGTTCTGGTATTCATCTGGGAGATGTGGTGTGAAGGAATTTAGCGTTCCTCTCTGTCCCCTGGGCAAGGTGGGGCACTGACGCCGTGCTCCCTTGTGAAACACAGCCACAGGTGAGCTGGTTGTGGAGGGAACTGGGGAGTAAAAGGCACTTTGCCTTTGGGCCAGCCTTTAGCGGGAGCGCGAGCACCGGGCAGCTCCACGTGCCGGCGGTGAAAGCGATGCCCAGGAGTGGAGTCGCAGCCCTTCGGGGCGGGGGCCCGGGGTTGTATCAGGGTTAGAAATGCAACGTAGCGGAAAGGCTGAATTTATTCACAACTTCTTTGCACCTTGTCCCCTTTCAGAGAGCCGCAAAGTGTTTTGGAGGTCTGTGAGTGCCTCAGGCATTTGTTGTGGCTGGAAAACTGTTTGGGGTTTTTTTTCTTCCATTGATTTTCTTTCCTTTCCCCATGCAGCCGTTTGCTGAACATGCGTAAAACGGGACGTTCTTATCTGGAGCTTTTGTGCTTTCAGGTGAAAGCTGCCAAAGAGCTGGAGGAGAACAGCAATAAGATCGATTCCCTTTTGAACTGGGTGGCATCGCTGGAGCAGAAGGGAGAGCTCCTGGAGTACAGACCGCACCCCATCGAGCAAGCGCCAGGGGTGCGAGGGGGGACAGGCCCTCAGGATGTCCCCGATGGCCACGTCGTGGGAGCAGACAGCGCTGCTGAGAGCCTGGATGAGCAGTACGAGAGGCTGAAGGTCAGGACCAACGCCTTGTCCCTCTCAAAGCTTTCTGACCAACCACTGACCCTGGGAGTGGGACGGGGTGTTAGATGGGTCTGGCCTCCAAAACACGTGTTCAGGGTGATTTTCCGTATGGGATACTTCGCAAGTCCCTGCGACGCTGGGTGGGTGCCACAGTGCAATCAGGGTAATGAAAGATGGTGCCCATCATGGTCAGAGAAGGGGTTACCCTCCTGTGGGCAACCTTGGGGTGCTCCCCCACCTTCCTAGTGCTGTAGGAGGGTGCAGAGGCTTGGTCACGTGTGTGGCCTCGCTGCACTCGCTGGGTGCTGGTGGGCAGAGACCTTCAGTCATAAGCATCACCTTTGCTCGCCAGATTCCAGACCAGGGCTTTGAGTAACCTGGTCTAGTGGGAGGTGTCCCTGCCCATGGCAGGGGGGTTGGAACCGGATGATCTTTAAGGTCCCTTCCAAGCTGAACCATTCTATAATCCTATGATCTTTCAGGCCCAGCACCAGGAGCTGCTGTCCCAGCAGCAGGACGTCATTCTGGCCACGCAGTCGGCGCAGGCTTTCCTGGACAAGCATGGCCACAGCCTGGCTGGGGAGGAGCGGGACCGGCTCCAGGGCCAGCTGGCAGAGCTGAAGGACCAGTACGCAGCTTCTCTCTCACAGTCGGAAACGCGGCTGAAGCAAGTGCAAGTCCTGCGGGACGAGCTGCAGAAGTTCTTGCGGGATCACGAGGAGTTTGAAGCTTGGCTGAAGCAAGCGGAGCAAGATCTGGAGGGGATGTACAAGGGGGACAGCGACCCCGCGGCCCTCCGGCAGCTGCTCCTGCGGCAGGGGAGCTTCTCAGAAGATGTGATCTCCCACAAAGGCGACCTGCGGTTTGTTACCATGTCGGGGCAGAAGGTGCTGGACGTGGAGGGAGCTGCTGGGGATGCAGGGTCCCAGTCACTGATGTCTGGGAGCGTGGTCAAGAGCAAGCTGGAGGATGCGACACAGCGGTACACCACGCTGCACTCCAAGGTATGGGAAGGGCTTTGCAAGGCTGGGAGTTGAACTCTGGGTGCTGTTTTCCTCCTGCGCGTGTAGAACCAGCAGGGATGGCAGAGGGACATTTCTCTTGAGCGTCTGGCTGGACTTATGTAGATTGTAGGACAAACATGGTCTTCTTCAGGGCTTGGGCAGGAGCAACACCCTCTGTCTTGGTGTTGGTCTGCATGTTGCCTCCTGTAATTCCTTTAACACATATGGCAGGATTGGTTTTTTAATTGTTTTTTGTTTCTTGATGATTTCGGTGCATTTTCCACCAGTGCCCAGATTGCTCTGTGCTTGTGTGCATCCTCCCGTTATGTCTTCTTGCTCCTTTGCAGTGCACCAAGCTTGGCTCCCACCTGAACACCTTGCTGGACCACTACCAGCAGTTCCAGGAGGTGGCAGAGTCTCTCAGGACGTGGCTGCAGGAGAGCGAAGCTGCCGTTGGGAAACTGCTCTCGGAGACGGTTTCTTCAGATCCGGCCGTTCTGCAAAAGCAGCTCGCCAGCGCTAAGGTACGGGGTCCTTGGGTGATCTCCTGGATGGGAATTTGGCAGCAGGACAGAGACTTGACCTCTTTGCTTTTTTTTGCTGGTTGAGTGGAAAGATGCACCTGCAGGGCCAGCAGGTCCCGGCGCTGCAGATCAGATGCAGCCAGACTCCTCCGAGAGGTGCTCAGAGCACAGACCAGGGGTTCCAGTCATGGGTTGCCACAGGGCACATCCCAGTGGGACACTGGGGGGACGTTCCTCCCCCATGAGGGTGGCTGGGTCCTGGGACAGCCCAGACCTTCTGATCCAGCTCTGGTGTTGGACCTTCTGACCTACGTTATTTTTCTTAGTGATTTTGTGATGAAGTGAACAGGGTCCCTCAGCGGGGTTTAAATAGAGCCCAGAGCCCCCCACGGGTGCAGGTCCTCTGCGTGTCACCCACCACGACTGATTTTGCCTTGTCCTGTGTCAAAGCAGCAGCTGCAGGGAGACCTCGCTGAGCATCAGGTGCCGGTGGAGAAGCTCCAGAAAGCGGCTCGGTCCCTGCTGGAGGTGCAAGGGGAGCCAGCCCCGGACCACGGGCACATTCAGGAAACAACAGGTACAGAGCAAAGAGCAAAGCAGCCGCCGGCGTGAGCAGGGGTGTTTGGGGAGAGCGTGAGAACAAGCTGGGGAGGGAGGAAAGATGAAGTCTCCCACTTTTGGGGGAAGGTGGAGCAGAGGTACGCAGCAGCGCGTCCTCAGGGCTTCTGTTTGCGCGTGGGGAGGGCTGTGATCCAGGCTGGATGTTTGTGTTAGGTCCCCTGTCTTGCTGCTGGGTTTGGGGGGATTCGTTGTCAGAGTTTGGTAGGAACCAAAGGTGATCCTTGACGCTCACCGAGTGAGAAGCTCTTTGCCGCTGATCCACCTTTGTGCTGAAATCTGCAGATGCCATCGTCAGCCGCTTCCAGAGCCTCTCCCAGCAGATGGCCGAGCGCTCGGACCTGCTGCAGAAATCCATCGCCCAGTCCCAGAGCGTCCAGGAGAGCCTGGAGAGCCTCCTCCAGTCGGTGGCTGAGATCGAGAAGAGCCTGGACGGAGAGCAGCCGGCCGCGCTCTCCTCCGCATCCATCCAGGACTCGCTTGCCACAAGCATGGTACGGCTGGTCCCTGCGCTCCCTGGCCTCAAACACGCCTGTCTGCAGGACCTGAACGTGCGCGGCAGTTGCTGGGGGTTAGCTGCAGTATTCTGAAAGCCCAAAAAACCCTAAAAAGGGATATGAGCAGAACCTTTACATAATTTCTTTAAGCCAGGACACAGACCTGTTGAAAGTCTCTTTTCTGATCACAAGCAGAGCTTAGATATCAGGCACCGGGAGAAGGCAGAGCAGGGCCACGAGGATGATCAGAGGGCTGGAGCCCCTCTGCTGTGGGGACAGGCTGGGAGAGCTGGGGGGGTTCAGCCTGGAGAAGAGAAGGCTCCGGGGAGACCTTCCAGCCCCTGCCAGTCCCTAAAGGGGCTCCAGGAAAGCTGGGGAGGGACTCTGGAGCAGGGAGGGGAGCCATGGGACAAGGGGGAACGGTTTTGAACTGCAAGAGGGGAGATTGAGATGAGATCTGGGGAAGAAATTCTTTGCTGTGAGGGCGGTGAGCCCCTGGCCCAGGTTGCCCAGAGAAGCTGTGGCTGCCCCATCCCTGGAGGGGTTCAAGGCCAGGTTGGACGGGGCTTGGAGCAGCCTGGCCTGGTGGGAGGTGTCCCTGCCCAGGGCAGGGGGTGGCACTGGGTGGGCTCTAAGGTCCCGAACCATTCTATGATTCTGATTCTACAAAGGAAAAGCGGGATAGAAAAGTATTCTTGCCCAACCGTTCTTTCCCAAGGGCAGCCCAGACTCTATGCCAGTTCAGTTTTGCTCAAGAGCCTTCCTAAAATGGCATCCTCTCTATGTGTGCTTGCCACAGAAGCTGAAGCAGGACATCGCCAGGCAGAAGAGCTGCCTGGAAGCCACCCGTGAGATGGTGACGCGGTTCACGGAGGCAGCAGACAGCCCCACGGCCTCTGCCCTGCAGGGCAAGCTGGCAGAGGTGACGGAGCATTTTGGCAGGCTGTGCCAGCAGCAGCGGGAGAGGGAGGACACGCTGAAGGGGCTCCTCCCAAAGGTTGAGCAGTACGAGCAGCTCTCGGAGAAATTGCAGCAGTTCACGGAGAGCAGAGCGCGGATGTTGGCATCCGGGAACCAGCCGGACCGCGACATCGCTCGCTTCTCCCAGCACATCCAGGTGAGGTGCAGGGGGAGAAGACTCCACCTGCCTCGGGCTTCTGGGGCAGGGCCATTTCGCTGTGGTGTCGTCTTGGGCAAACAGCCCCTGGTTCACTCCCAGGCTGGCAGGACCCGCAGGACCTGTGCTGGCTCCTTGGGGAAGGGAGCGTGGCCGGAGCGGCTGAGGCTGGTTCCGGCAGTGAGAGAGGGGAATGGCATTTCCCTGGAGCCAGGCTGGTTTTCCGAAGGGATCTCTAGCCAGGCTCTTAGGGGCCAGACCAAATATAGCAAGGTTTTACCAATTAAAGACTCCACGGGGTTAATACAGCAAAATGCCCGAGTGCTGGCAGTAAGTGCAGTATGGGATGTGACAAAGCCCGTGGAGAAGCCGTGGATGCTGGTGGCCAGTCGTGGCTGTGCAGGATTCTTCCCTCCGGTTTCCTATGAGCGCTCTGCTACGGGGGGTGTTTTGGCCACAGCCTCAGAAATTCTCTAAGCTGGCGTAAAACTGGACACTTGTGCTGTGGGGGGGTTGACTTGGCTTGGTCTAGGGCCTCCCGTGCCATTCCACCAGCACTGGGGAAGGTGGGACTTGCTCCCGCAGCTGCTTGAAGTATTTGCTGAGCTGGAGCCGGCGGAGCAGGTGGGACTGAGCCGTGCCCCCGGCTCAGCACTGGTGGAATTCATGGCGCTGCTCGCAGTCTCTCCAGGATGCGGGGCTGCCCGGTTCATCCCCTCTGCCCGAGTCCGCTGGCGAGGGCACGGTCGGCATCACCTTTTGCTCTTGGCAGGAACTGAATTCGGAGATGAAGCAGCACCAGGAGGACCTGGCCACCCTGGAGCAGCTGGCTGCGGAGCTGGGCTCCTGCGGCTTCGCCCCCGGCGCCTGCCAGCAGCAGGAGAAGCTGCAGACCCTGAAGAAGGACTTCCTGCAGCTGCAGAAGGTGGCAAAAGAGAGGTGCGTCCCAGGAATGTGGCTGCACCCCGGGGCGGTGGGTCTGGGGGTGGCTTCGTGGTCAGAGCAAGACCCTGTGGAGATCTCCTTTCCACGGGGAGCGGGCACAAGCCATCTCTTCCTGCCTCCCTCCTCCCACACCGGGAGACGTAAGGCAGCTCGCTCCAGCTGACGCTTTAAAAAAAGCCTTGGCTGGGGGCGTTGTGAAAAATTCCTGGTGCTGCAGGAGCCGGCGTTCATGCGTTTCCCGGCGTGTGGGCTGCCACAGCTCCATCCCGGAGCATCTTGCCGGAGGGGAGCAGGGTGCTGGCGGGGGATCGGGAGCCAGGCGTTCTCTCCGGGAAGTGACAGAGCAGAGCAGCCTGTCCCCAGAATCCCCTTAAAGGGGGGGTAAAGGGGAGCTTTAGCAGCAGCCTGAGCTCGAATCGGCCATGGGAGCGTGAGCAGGGTCAGAGGGACAGCTCGCTTGTGTCCCCAAGGGGAGTCACACCTCCCAGGCCGTATTTCCAAACTCCCTGGTGAAAACAGGGAAGGTGATGGGGAAAAGCAGATGAATCTCATAACAATCCCCAGTAATTCAGCGTCGCATGGGGAGCTGCCTCCGGCCTGCCCTGTGCTGGCTGCTCGCAGCTGCGGTTGGCGAGGGTGAGCCCGGAGGGGCTCGTGGCTCCCGTCCACAGGCTGCCTTGTTCCTCCGGGATGGGCTGAATAGATGAGAGCCGTGGCCGGGGAGGAGGGGCACAGCCTGGCCCCCCTGGGCTGCAGCTGGCTGGGGTGAGGCAGCATGAATGAGCCCTGTCTTCCCGAAAGCGTCGGACAAAGAGCCCGGTGCAGGGCCGGCGCAGGTTAGCCGTGGTGGTCCTGTGGCTGTTGGCTACCGCAGTGGTGCCGGAGTGGCCCCAGAAGTCCAACTGGCTGCGGCTTGGGGGGGTCCAGCAGCAGCGAGGGGAGGCTGCGGCGTGTACCCGGCTTTGGCTGGCACTGCGTGCGCTGTTTCCTAAGCAACATCTAATAATAATAATAACAAAAAGAAAGGCTCCTAGAGACACAACTGTGCTACATTCAGGCAGGGGTAATTGCCAGGCAAAGCACGAGCTCTGACTCTCCGAAACCTTTTCACTCTCAGAGAAAAGGATGCGTCGTCCTGCCAGGAGCAACTGGATGAATTTCGGAAGCTGGTCGGGGCCATGAGGAAGTGGCTGAAGGAGAGCGAAGGCAAAATGCCGCCCGCTGAGACCTCCCTGGGCACCCAGGAGCTGCACAAGTGCCGGCAGCAGATCCAGGTGGGCAGCGGGAGCCAGAACCAGGCTGAGAAAGTTGGCAGTTGGTGTGGAACTGCTGGAATGTGGAATAAAGCCCAGGAAGCAGAGACCTGGGAGGTGTTTTATGAGTCTCGGGAATCCTGGGCTCCCCTGTGTGTGCGCATCCCGTGGTCCCTGCCTTGTGGAGAAGGGAACAGGGCAAAGGTCCAGGCGCTGCCTGGTTTCCCTTCCCTTCCCATCCCGGCTCTGGGCAGGATCTGGGATTGGGAGACCCGAGTACACTCGTTTTCACTGAGTGCTTCCCCTCGCTAGACGCGGAAGGCGGCCTCCCGTCATCCAAGCCCCCGCTGCTCTCCGGCACCGTGATGCTTTAAATCAGGATATGCCAAGGGTTTGACTCAGAGGCAGAGCGGCGTCTGCTGAGTCACCCACGGCCCTCGCACCCCACGGCACGGCGCCGGCCTCCGCCGAAAGCCGCCGGGGCTGGACTCACGCGAGGCTGGGCTGTGCGGAGAGGAGGAAGAGGGTCCCTGAAACAGTGGGAGGGGGAAGAAGGTTTCCTGCGACAGACCCGCTCGTTAGGGAAGAGCTTTTCACTCTTTGCTTCCCCCCAGCAAAAATAAACATAAAGACACCCACTTTCCCGGTGCAGTCTGCTCACGGTGTGATGCTGTGCCCTTTGCCAGTTGCCTGGGCGCTGTGTCCTGGTGCCACCGAGTCACCGCAGAGGTGACGACGGGCGAGGAGGGAGGGCTGCAGCGGGGCAAGTGCAGCCTCCCATCCCGGCCTTTGCTTTTGCCCAGGATCTCCTGGAGGAGTGGAAGGGGAAGGGGGCCCAGGTGGAGGAGATCGGCCGCAGAGGGACCCTCCTGGAGAACCTGATCGTGGAGATTACAGCCCCCGACACCCCGTCCAAGGCAGGTGAGTCGCAGCCCAGCCCTCTCGAGGATGCCTCCTTCCTCAGCACTCTGCTCTCGCTCATGCATCTTCTCAAGCAAAAAATGAGGTTATTTCCCCCTTTTAACCAACTTCATAGGGCCCATGGTGGTCCACGTATCGTGGGGATCAGCCCCATGGTCGAGTCACTGCCACTTACTGCATTAGTGCATCAGCCCTGCGCTTGGGGCCCACCAACTTGGCTTAATTTGCTGTAGTCTAACGAGCACTGAATTACCCTGAGTTTGCCATGAGCCAAGCGTGGGGACACGTATCCCAGCTCGGGTGGAGAATGGGACCTTCAGGCTGCCGCAGCGCAGGGTCCCGTGGAGCTCGTGGAGGCGGCTCCTGCTTTCTCTTGGTGATGTGCTCCCTGAGGGACAGAGTGTTTTACTTAAACTCCGATATTTGGATTTCAGATCTGGATGAAATTTAAGCCTGCGATATTCAGGCGTGATTTACTAGTCTCCCTTTTGGCTTCAAGTCTGTGAAGCAATGAGATTATGTCTGGTTCGTTTGGAAACCAACTACAAGATGTCTTCCAGCTTGTGAGAACAAGTCCCTGGACTCTCGTCATTGATGGGCATTTATGGGAATTCACAGTCCAGATATTTTTGTTGGGGTTAACTTGATGAGCAGTTCAGTGGGAAACCTCCAAGAGAAGTGGGGAGAGGCTTGTTGGGGGTGACCGAAGCTGCAGCCCCTTACATCCATGAAAGCTTTAAAATGTGTGGTTAGAAAGAGAGAGACTTACCCACTAATGTTTCTGATTAATCCCCCTTTGGCTGTGGATGTAGCTGCAATATCTGGTGTCCAAGGAGGGGATGTGTCCATGCATCCTGCGTGGAGCCTCTTGGCAAAGAGAGCCTGTCTGTGCACCGAGGCGGATTTAAAGAGCGTCATCCCATAAGAAAAGGAGAATATGGGGGAGTTAATCTCTTCAGGGGAGTTAATCCCTTCAGGGAAGGCATTCAGCAGTCTCACTAGATATCATAATTCACGATGGCCAGTAGACTCCGGTATTACGGTCCCTGCAGGAGCCACGTCCACCCTGGTCTCTGGGCGATGCTGGGAGAGCTGCCCTGCTCCCAGCAGCTTCAGCTCTTCTGCTCCTGGTCCAGCGAGGCAGGAGCAGGTCCAGGAGAGCCTGGGGCGCAGATGTGTCTGGAGGAGGAGAAATAAATGGGCTCCAAATCCAACTAGTGCCGATCGCTCGGCCCTGAGCCAGCGGGTCCATCAGCGCCAGGCGGGTGGGCCCGTGGAGACGCCGTGTCTGTGCTTGGTGGCCGATGTGGTCCGTGTCGTGGAAAGGGCCCGTTCATCGCTTGCTGTCTGCATTCCTAACGCGTCTTGTCTTGTCCCTCTGTCTGTCCCGTCCCCTCTGCTCAGGTGCCGCGCTGCCCGCGCCGGGAGGGTCGGTAGGCAGCGTGAACGGATACCACACGTGCAAAGGTGAGCTCGCTGTCACCGCTGCGCCCGCACGCGCCTGCCGAGGCCGCCTCGCCGTCTCCCTGTCCGTTTCTGTCTGTGCGTTTCCATCCGTGAGAGTATAAAGCACAATGTGACACCGTCAGCATCCCGGCACAAGGGAAATGAGCCTGCAAATAGGCTCGGAATTCTCAGCCGTGCTGGGGAGCCGCGGGACGGGCAGGCGGCGGTGGAGGATGTAGGTCAGGCTGAAGGACGGAGAAGGGGCAGCTTTGGGCAGTGACAGCACCCTGACACCCCATCAGGTGGTGTTAAAAGCTGATAAATGGGAGATCGTTTTAAGGCCTGCAATTAAATTTATTGGTTCTGAGGGATTATAACGCCATCCAACCCTTCAGTTTGAAGAGCAATTTTAATTATTGCCCGTTATCTGCTGTTAGTTCACCGGTTCAACGCAATAATAGGTGCATAAAAAGGGCTTTATATTTTGGTGTCAAGTTATTTAACACTGTATTAACAGTGACATTGCGAAAGGGGGGGCGCAGCTTGCATCAGGCTCACAAACACGAAAAGCATTCGCTGTGTTTGCAAACTGTCAGCACACATACGTGGTGCGACTGGCAGGGCCCCTCTGGCCGGAGAGGTGAGGGTAATCTGACATTGCTCCGCAGGCAGACGGCAGCGTGGCCTCCTGCTGCTCCTGCTTGGCCGGCTGTGGTTGCCCAGGGCTAGATTAGTACCTGATAGTCCAGCTTAAGATGGGCAACGCGGGCGCAGCGGTCCTCATCTCAGCCTGCTTTTTGGAAACAGATCTGACCGAGATCCAGTGCGATGTGTCGGACGTGAGCCAGCAGTACCAGGGCCTTGGCGCGGCGCTGCGGGAACGCCAGCAGCAGCTCTCGGCTATGCTGGAGAAGATGCAAGAAGTGCAGGAGGAGGCCAGCTCCATGCTGAAGTGGCTGGAGTCGAAGGAACGAACACTGTCGGAGCTGGACGCCTCCTCCTCGCCCACCAAGACGGAGACGATGAGAGCCCAGGCTGAGCACAACAAGGTAACTGCGCTTCCAGAGCGAAAAACGGGGATCTGAGCATCTCCTCCCAAAGGACCGAGGAGATGTGCTTTATTGCAGCAGGCTGGAAGGGTTAGCGGCGAGGATCTGCCCTGGGTTAAAGAGGGGCTTTCCCAGAAGGGACCACAGGAGGGTTCCTGGAGCAGGAGCCCATGCACTGTGCTTGACCTCTTGGGTTTTAGACCTGTTGCTTTCAGGCATTTGGCTCGGGAGAAAGGAGCTTATCTGTAGCCCTTGTTGCTGGGTCACTCCAGCTTCTCCTGGAAAGCAATTCCCAGCCTTTCCCTGCTCTTGGAGCCAAGTTAGCTCTTCATACCGGTAATAAAATGAAGTGGTTTCATGAACAAGCAAAGAAGAGAAATTGTCCAACTCCAGCTTGTAGCTGCTGCCTCGTTCCTACTCCGTGATTTAATTCTTCTGCCCCGTGTCTGAAGAAGTTCAAATGATTATTTTCCAGGCGTTTCTGGCTGAATTGGAACAGAATTCAGGGAAGATCCAGAAGGTAAAGGAAGCACTTTCTGGCTTGCTGGAGAAATACCCAGATTCTCCAGAAGCAGCGAACTGGAAGAAGATGCAGGAGGACCTGAGTAAGTGCCCGAAGCACTTAGGGAGGCTTCTGTCTTGAAACATCACGTTAGAAGCGGTTCAGGATTGCAGGGCGATTACAAAGTCACAGCAGAGCAGAGTCACTTCTAATTAAAATTCAGTAAATAGCGAACTTACCTCCAAGCTGTCTGGTGTACAAGGTGTTCCTGAGATGAGCATTGTTGTGATTAATGAAAGCTCTATGATGGATGTGTATTTTAAAGACTTGCCTCCTTAAATTTCTTCTTTAAAAAAAATATAGAAAAAAAAAAAGCATGAGCAACATGGGTTGATTATTTTGATTAAAGGCTTCACTGCTTGATACAAAATTCTAGTCATTAGTAAGGCTATCCTAGGTAATTAAATGTTGACTAAACAAGACTGTGTATTTAAAAAGAAGCCCAGAGATTTTCTTCTTTGAAATAGCTGGAACGCGTTTACGGAGTTCTCCGTCCAGGAGATCTGAATGTGCTGTGTGAGGACTGATACACATGAGAGTATCCTCATTTATCGAGCCAGGGATGTGTGATGGCTCACCCAAGGTCAGACCAGCTCATGGCAGTAGTGACTAGAGCGCAGAAATCCTGCTTGCAAGGCTTTTTTTTCCTATGAGCTTCGAGACCACGTAGCCATTAGAAATGGGTAACGGCTTGTTAGATGGAGAGTCAGTAGAGCCACGCTAGTTTCATTGAAAAGCTGAGGAGGTTTCCCGGCGGAGAAACCACGGGAAGGAGGGTTAAAGACCTTCTGGATGGAGGGGTGGGTTGGCCGGGAGCGCGACCACCGCCAACACAGCCGGGTGCTTCAGATTGCAGGTGGGAAAGAGCCAGCCAAGCGACGGCCGAGCGGCAGCAGAAGCTGGAGGAGTCGGCGAACCAGCTGGCCAGCTTCCAGGCTGCCGAAGCCCAGCTGCGCCCTTGGCTGATGGAGAAGGAGCTGATGATGAGCGTGCTGGGACCCCTCTCCATCGACCCGAACATGCTGAACGCGCAGAAGCAGCAGGTCCAGGTGAGCCGGGAGCTGCGTCTGCGTCTCCACGCTGGGTTCAGGACAAGAAGGGAGGGTGTCTCACCCAGTATGTGAGGCGGAGCATTGCATTCGGAGTTATCAGTCTTGCAAACCATGCAGCAAGTGTTGGGAGACCTCGTGGCTCCTCTCCCGTGTCCTCCAAACCCCGCTGAGCACAAACTACCATCAATAACTTGAAACGGGTGCGGCGCTCGCGCTCCCTTCCCCGCGCTGGCTTGACTCATCAGTGAATCATTCGGCTCCTCTTGGAGAGTGAAATTGCTTTAAACAAGACCTGTGCTGATGCTCTGCAGGTCTTGCTAATGCTGCCCCTCCGCCTGGCAGCCTGCCCTTTCCATACCTCCTGCTTCCAAATCCTAACATGTCCGTAACCGGCCACATCATAGAATAAAATGCCCCAGTTAACACAATTAGATTTCCTTCTCGTCTAACTGGTTTATGTTACATTACGCAGCAGTAGGACAAATAAGAGAGAGAGCAAAGTACTGGAGTCGCAGACCCCTCCCAGCTTTTCAAGTTGCAAGGTCACAGTAAATCATGGTCTACGGAGCCCAATTGCCGTCCCACCCCAGGGCTTGTTCCTACTGATTCCGTGGGCTGGATCAAGCCCCTGGAGGTCTGGTTTGTTTTGACTGTGTGTACTCGGAGCTGTCAGTTTTATGCAAACATTTTTATGTTATTTCTGTTCCAGTTTATGCTGAAGGAATTTGAAGCCCGCAGACAACAGCATGAGCAGCTCAACCAGGCAGCTCAGAGCATCTTCACTGGCCCTGGAGATGTTTCTCCATCCACCAGCCAGGTGCGGGAAGAACTCCAAGGGGTTAATCAGAAATGGTCCGAGCTAACAGAACGCCTCAACTCCCGCTCCAGCCAAATTGACCAAGCCATAGTGAAGAGCACCCAGTACCAGGAGCTCCTCCAGGGCCTCTCTGAGAAGGTGAAGGCAGTTGGGCAGCGCCTGAGCAGCCAGTCTGCCGTCAGCACCCAGCCCGATGCCGTGAAACAGCAGCTGGAGGAAACCAGTGAGATCCGCTCGGACCTGGAGCAGCTGGAAGAGGAGATCGCAGAGGCCCAGACCCTCTGCGATGACCTCTCTGTGCTGATTGGGGAGCAGTATCTCAAAGATGAGTTAAGGAAACGTCTGGAGACGGTGGCGCTTCCACTCAAAGGGCTGGAAGACCTGGCAGGTGAGACAGCACAGAGAAGTTGCTCAAGAGATGTTGGGATGTCAGACTCCACCCCTGCTTCTTGCCAAAGGGCTCTCCCATCACTGGGTTTCTAGGAATAATAGGGGAAGGCACCGTTTATCATTTTTTAGGGTGCTTCATGGGTGTTTCACGTGGCACTAAGCACAGGAGAGTTCACACTCCAGACATACCTGAGCCTGGAGAGTGAGCAGAGATGTTCAGTCCCACTGCTGTGGCTCTTCAGCGAGCCTCCCTGGCGTGCAGCACTGTGGCGTGTGCTGTGCTCGGGGAAGAAAAATGGTTCCTAAATTCGTAATGGGCCATGGAGAGGACCCAGTGGCCATCCTCTAGTCTTGGGATGCCTCTTCTGGTTTCTAAGAGCTGGCATTTAGAGGCTAGTCAGGAGAACTGAGACTACTGCGCTATCAGTACCTATTACTACTTAAGAAATTTATGAATCAGTGAGCAAAAAGGCTAGTGATGCAATGGAAAACTCCTTCCTGTTAATCAAAACACAGTTGGTGCATCTGAGATGATGTTAAATAATTGCACTTTGCTTATTTGATTTCAGCTTAATTGTGGCATTCTAATCTTGTTTCCATTTCAGCCGACCGGATGAACCGACTGCAGACTGCGCTTGCGAGTTCCCAGCAGTTCCAGCATATGTTTGATGAACTCAGGACCTGGCTAGATGACAAACTGTGCCAGCAAGCTCAGAGCCAACCTATTTCTGCTAAACTGGAGAGGCTACAGAGCCAAATTCAGGAACAAGAAGAGTTCCAGAAGAGCCTCAACCAACACAGTGGCTCCTACGAGATGATTGTAGCCGAGGGAGAATCTTTGCTGCTTTCTGTCCAGCCTGGGGAGGAGAAGACCACTCTGCAAAACCAGTTGGTCAGCCTCAAAACACACTGGGAAGAGCTCAGCAAACAGGCTGCTGATAGACACTCTAAGCTCAAGGACTGTTTGCAGAAAGCTCAGAAGTATCAACGGCACACGGAGGACCTCCTCCCTTGGGTGGAGGACTGCAAGGCAAAGATGTCAGAACTGGAGGTAACCCTGGACCCGGTGCAGCTGGAGGCGACTCTTCTGAGATCAAAGGCTATGCTGAGTGACGTGGAGAAGCGCCGCTCCTTGCTGGAGATGCTGAACAGCGCTGCCGACATCCTGATTGATGCTTCTCAAACCGATGAGGATGACATTCGGGATGAGAAGGCGGGGATCAATCAGAAGATGGATGCCATCACAGAAGAGCTGCAAGCCAAGACGGGCTCCATCGAAGAAATGTCGCAGAGGCTCAAGGAGTTTCAAGAGAGCTTCAAGAACATTGAGAAGAAGCTGGAAGGGGCGAAGCACCAGCTGGAGATCTATGATGCACTGGGGCCACAAGCCTGCAGCAACAAGAATTTGGAGAAGCTTAGGGCGCAGCAGGAGGTGCTGCAGGCCCTGGAGCCACAAGTGGATTATCTGAAAAACTTCACTCAAGGTCTAGTAGAAGATGCCCCAGATGGATCCGACTGTTCTCAGCTCTTAAGCCAAGCTGAGGTGGCTCAGCAGGACTTCAAAGCTGTGAAGCAGAAAGTAAATGACTGCTGTACGCTCATGGAAAACAAGCTTGAAGGCATTGGCCAATTCAGTAATCGGGTGAGGGAGATGTTCTCTCAACTGGCGGATCTCGATGATGAGCTAGACAGCATGGGCCCCATTGGGAGAGACTCTGACAGCCTTCAGTCCCAAGCAGAAGATGTTCGCATGTTCCTGGGTAAACTCCACAGGCTGAAGTCTGACATCGAAGCTTCTGAAAGTGAATGTAAGAAGATGCTGGAGGACGAAGGGAGCCCTGATTTATTAGGACTGAAACGTGAGTTGGAAACACTGAATAAACAGTGCAGCAAACTGACAGAGAGAGGCAAGAACCGTCAGGAGCAGGTAGAAACGACACTGTCTCGTGTCGAGGACTTCTACGGCAGGCTGAAGGAGTTGACCCACATGACAACCGCGGCGGAGGAGAACGAGGCGTTGCAGTGGGTGGTGGGAACTGAGGTGGAAACCATCAACCAGCAGTTGGCAGACTTCAAGGTAAGTCTTTATGCTATCATATTTCTTAAGTGGTGTTTGGCGTTTGAAGGCCTGTCTAGTGTTGTGGTCTTTTGTGTAGGACCTCTAGTCTTCAAGCTATCACGGCTTCGTTGTTCGTTGCTTTAACGTCAGCATTTTTGGTGTAGTGAAAATATCCTTGCTCTGGAGAATATAAATTCAACTCCTGGAGTTAATAGTCTACGGTGAGAAGATGCAGAAAGATTTTGTGATTGGGAGGAAAAAAACTTTTCCCTGTTCTCCTTGTGATGTTTAACGTTGGTGTGCCAGTACCTCGTGGGCTTGTAGAGGTGGTTGGCATTTAGGTGTTGGGGGAGGGAGGGATGTTTTTGAGTCCATCCGAATTGTAAGTTGGCTTCATCTGGGTGTCTAGTCCAGATCGGATCATCCTGCAGGTCTTCCTACCTGGTCTGCAATTCCTGCTTGTTATAAGTCTGTTTTTGGGGTCCGTGGGCACAAAGAAAGCCATAAACTGTGGGATGAGGGACACGCACAGGGAATAAAACCAAGACAAAGTTTTGCTGTGGGCTCTTCATGTTTCTAGTAAAGAGCTGCTAGAGACCATCAAGGCTTGCATGAAGTGCTGAGAGAGGGAAGAGTTGGAGTGTGTTTAGTACTTTTTTTTATACAGTATTATGGTGTTGGGTCATGCTGTTACACTCCATTAATTATATTAATACTGCTTAGAAATTCTCTTGCTGTGAAGCTTCTATTACTGATGTGCTCGGTAGCTGATGATTGGGATGATTTACATCTGGCTGCTCGTTTCCTGGTGCTAATGGGGGCTGGGAGGGGGAGGCTTTTTTACAGCCATTTACTTTTCATCTCATGGCTAATTGATCCCGTTCCACCGCTTAATAGCTCTGTGAAACCTTCACCAGGACAAGGTATTTCTGTTTTGGGGGCTGCCTATCCAAAAATAAAGTTTGGAAGTGTTACGGCGTAAACTCAAACTCATCTGATGGTGTTGCTGTTAACTCTAGCGTTGGGCAGTCTTTGGCATTGAGCTTATGCTGGTGGGAACGATTTAACTTCATCGTTAAACACCACATAGTCGCTTGGAACAAATGTATCCAAAAAGGAATTTTTAGTCCTTAAAATCAGTGGAACTTTCCTGCAGAGCAAGGGATTATTCCCGGCTGAGCAGCTCTCATTAGCAATGATGATGAAACCCAGCGTTGGTGGAGATTGCGTGGTTGGCCGGGCTGGCAAGCGTGGCTGGTAGGCACAGCTTAACCCGTGGTAGCACTTCCAAATGGTCTAGAACTCAGTCCCCTTGAGGATGACTAAGACAACGGTGGCCTGGGCTGCAGGAGCCAAGGGTGCTTTGAGGGGTGACGTGTCCTTATCCAGGAGTCATCCGTTGGCCATCGAGGCCACACGGTGCAGTTGGGGTCTTTGTTGACAGAAAGCTTAGCAGGAAAAATGAGTGTCGCAGTAGTGATGGTCGGGTTTGCTGTGCAATGGCTGAGAATAAAATGGGGGAGAAGCAAGGAGGTTGGATGGAGCAGTCGTGGTTACGCAGCGGCATTCCTCCCGTGAACGGTTCATCCAGAGAGCAAGCATTTTTGCACGAATCATAAATGTTGCAGAGCGGATCTTTGCAAAGCCTCGTCTTACGGTTGTCTCTAAGGGGAAATGCAATCCCAGATAGCGATCTGCATGTGGAAGGGCATCGCAACGTACGAGCGGGGACCGTCTGTACTCCAGGCGCGCAGGCGGGAGAGCGGTGGAGAAGTCTGGCTGGGGCTCTGGGGGAGGCGGGGTGCACAGGGGGGCTTTTCTTCGTTGCACCAGGCTTTTACTTCTCAGCTCCTAAGACAGTATCACAACTGTCTCCCTTCTTGGATTGCAAACAAGAGGCAGGTCCTCAGCTGGGCAGGTCCCTGGGGCGGTGTGGGGACGATGCAGCTGAGCGTGGGGAGGAGGATGGGGGTGGCTGGGGCCCTCCAGGAGCGGTCGCGGTCCGTCTGTCCAGAAGGCTGAAATGCGGGCAGATATTATGTCTTAAGGCATTAATTTTAATGAACATCTGTGGAAATGAGATGCAAATTAGGCATGGCCCCAAGGCTCCAGGCGCGTTGCCAACACAGCCCTGACAAAGGTGGGCACTTCTGGACTCATTGTGTCCAGATTTTAATAAAGAAGATATATTGAGGGCTCTGACGGAGGCCATGAACAGATGACTTTTGAAGCCGCTTATACCTGAAGCTTCCCGTACATTATTATTTTCCTGCCTCTAAACACCCCTCAGACTTGCCCCAAAAGGCCCCAACCTACAACAAACCCTTAACTTTTGGAGAACTGCCACCCATGCGTTTCCTCTCTCCCCCCCAGCCCCTTTCCCAGGTCACAGAGGGACTAATCCTGGCTACGGGAGGGATGGGCCCTCTCCTGCTGTAAGTGCGGCTCCTGGATGGGTTTCTCGGAGGCGGGAGGCTGGGAAGCAGCTGTCGGATCTTGCTCCGGGGGAAGCTTTGTTTGCAGGAGACGTTTCGGTTCAGCGAGCGGGTGCAGTGGTGGGGATGGCTACACCCAGGGGCTGAGCCCACCCCGGCTCCCGTGACCCTCAGGACAGACCTGGCCTTCGGGAGGTGGGGAAAACTATGGTTCGGAGCACCGTGTTGTTAAAGGATTGCAAGAAAGCCATCTGGAAGAGACTTTAAGGGGTCGTCTAGTTTAGCCCCTAGTTTTATGGTGGGATCAAGTGCAGCTGAAAGGCATTTCTGTGGTTTGAAGTCTGTGCTTATATGGACATCCTGGTGGATCGCTTCAGATACAGCTATGCTACAGAAGAATAACATGTTTTTAGCTTATGTTAAGCTGTCAGAGCAAAGGAACCTCATCTTTAACTCCTGGTCTTCAGCGTGATTTTAACCCAAGTGGTTGTCTTTCCGTTGCTGCCTCTCCGAGGAGCCCCTTTTTTGTGTAAAAGGATACTAAAAGTTGGGAGAATCTTTCTGTGCTGTGTCTCCACAAGCGTCACACGCCGAGTTGGGCACCTCCGTGCGAGGGACAAGCGATGGCCGCCAGCAAGAGCTCCTCGTAGGTGCTTTCAGGCTGGGGCATTTCGTCCCCCTCCGCGCTCTCTGCTGTCAGCTCAGGTTTCTCAAAGCTTCTGCTAATATTAAACTTTAATGACGGGAATCAAATGAGCAACAGTTGAAATGTTACTAAACATAACAGCGATGTTGATTCAGTTTAGCAAACAGCAGAATTCCCCAGGTACGGAGGAGAGGTGGAAGGGTCAGGCGATGGTGTAGGGGTTTTCTCCATCGCGTGCTCTCCAGTATCAGCAGCCCCTGAGCTAGAAGACCCCAAGTTACAACCATTCCTCCCAAAAATTGGGAAAATAATGCCGTACTTTGGATAAAGCTTGTGCCATTCAGTGCAAGGGGCTGATCTTTACACGCCCAGAAGCAGAGGTGAGGTTTGCTGGTTTGGAGCCGTGGTGCCAGAAAGCCCCCGGCACGGGCTCATCCTCTCTGGCCACAGAGCATCCATCAGCCAGGGCCGCAGAGAGCTGATGGAATCAAATTCTTTGGTGGTTTTGGGGAAGCCATCTGTGCCGGGGTAGCTTGGCCTCCTGGCTAAGCGAGCTCCAGCCTGAGTTTTGTTTACTTTCTCTTTTATACAAGTGGATTTTGAACTTGGGTTTCAAAGCCTGGCTTGTACTTAGCGTTGGCAATTCTGAGCTGAGACCCTCTTTGATTCACCGTGTTGTTTTTGGACAAACCCTTAATGTTGCCTTATTTCTCCTACAAAGCGGGGCGGAACGCTCTGGGTCAGAGGCACTAGGAGAGATTTTGAGGCTTGCTGCAATACGGAGCGATGCTCGGGAGTGGAAGGATGCTGTTGCCTCCCCAGTTGTATCATGCCAGCGTGGTTCTGCTTTGCTGGGGACACCTTCCTCCCCGCGACAAAGATGAGAGCAGGAATGGGTTGGCAGAAGGGATTTCTGCAAGAGTCTGGAGAACTTGACCCAAAACAAAACCCAAGGAAAAGCATCAAACTTGACATAACCAAAAAGCATCAAACTTGACATAACCAAATGGTTGCCATCGCGTTCGAATCAGATGCAGGTGGCTGAAGGGGAGGACGCGTGGCGATGTCTCTGCGTGTGGCTGGACCTCCACCGCCTCGCTGGCCCCCTCCCGAGGCCGCGCCGGCCACCCCCGTCGTCACCGCAGCTGCGCTTCACCCCGCGTCTGCTGCCGGCGTTGGGGCACGGCGGAGGAATGCCGGCGAGCTGGGACCTGCCGCAGCTGGCACACGCTGCGCCGCTTATCCGGGATCTCGCCTCTGAGTATTAATTAAACCCCACCCTTGCCCCAGCCGGAGAGGCGGGGGGGGGCCGATCCGACCCTCGCCGGCGTCGGCTTTGCCAGGGCAGGTCGTGGGGAGTGGAGTGAGATGGGGTTTGGGGCTCCTGCCTCTCCCCCCTGCCGCAGATTTTTGGGGAGGTTTATTCGAAACCAGGAATTGTGCAACACAGTGAGGTCGGGCACTGCTCCTTCGCGCCAATAAAGGTTTTATGCTGGAGGATGGAGCCAGGGGGAGAATCCCTAGACAGCGATAACTGAAGCCGCTCTCCCATTTTATTTTAGAGCAGGTCGAGTTGTCCAGGGCCCACGGAGCCCTCGTGCCTCCAGCACCCTCTTTGTCTGCTTAAATAAAAAAATAGCAGGAAAGAAATCCCAGGAGGCGTGATGCAGTGAGTGAGTAAAGCCCTAAACAGCATTAGTCATCTCGCCGTTCAGATGCCACTCTGTCTAATCCTGCTCCGGGTCCTCCCCACTTCACCCTAAGTAAAAGCAGCAATTAGCGGGCGCTCGTTGCGAGCCTGCGCGCGCTCCCGCGCCCTCCCCGCCGCTGCCCCCCTTCGCGGTGGCTTTCTTCGGCGCTCTATTTATGACTCTCTTAATTCCCCCAACCTCTGAAAGGGGGAGTTGACTCAACGGCACTATCAGAAATGCCGCTGCTGCTAATTAACCGTTTGCCTCGTGTCCCTGGGTTTCTCCCAGGTGCTGCTGCCCACGGCTGCCGCTTTTTGGGCGAGGGGGCTGTGGTGGCACACGGCCTTGGGGGTACACGGGAGCTCCTGGGCATCGCATCCCCCGCGGGAGCTGTTGTTACTACACGGGGCACCAGTGGCAGAGGGGGATGCGGGACGGGGACTCGGCTGCCCGTGCAGGGTTTCACGGTGGTTATTTTGCAGGAGGACTGAAATGGGTGGTTTTTTCCCCAGAAGTTTGTCCCATTTGCGTTTGCAGAGTGCGCTCCTTGTCGGGCTGGGGACAAGTGTGGTCCCCAATAGCCCAAGTAGCGGTTTGTGCCCTTCCTTTGTAAGATGGGTGTATCTTAAGGGTCTTTTCCAACCTAAATGATTCTGTGATTCTTCCTCCGGGACCTGCTCCGCTCCTGCCGCTGCGGAGCCGCTCGTGAGGATGAGTGGAGGAAAACCAGCATCCCACCTTGGGATCACGGGGCTGAACCGAAAAGCAGGAACGAATCCATGTGCCGATGAGGCGAGGTATTTACACCAAAGCATTTACACTCAAAGCCTTAATTTCTCGAGACAGCGCGTTAGCCACCACTAGCAGGCATGTGTTCTCGCAGGTGATGCCCAAACACCTGTCCTGGGTCTCCGGGGAGGCTTTTTTGGTAACTCTGCACCCACTCCTATAGCTGCAGACCCCAGAGCTGGGGGTGCATCACTGGCGGGGGCCTCGGGGGTGGGTGGGAGAGGGGAGGTGGGTTTCTGGGATGGGATGGGGCAGGGAAGTGACACTTTGCCACTTGCTGTGCCCCAGCCTGGCCGAGGGTATTTTTAACCCTTCTGTGCCCCCAGAGGAATGCGTGCGGCTCCCGACAGTCGTCCAGTTGGGAGCAGCTGGGTGGGACTGGGTTGGGAGCGGGGACAGGCTGCACCACCGTGTCTTCTCGTTGAACACTTTCCAGACCTACTTAAAGTATCTCTGGCTAGTATTTTCAGCATCAGCAACACACGCAAAAATGCCTCCTCTCTGACAGCTGTTAAGCTGCCTTAAAGGCACCATCTCCCCTCGTTGGAGAGGAGGATGATAAATGGGGGGTGATAAGCGCGGGCTGTGCCGGGGCTGTCACCGAAGCCGGCTGGGGCGGGTGGCCCGAGCAGAGCTGCAGAGCCTCGGCGGTGTTGGCTGCACTTCCAACCTGCTCGTCTGGGGGTGTTGTAAATAAACATGTTTGCACAAGAGGCTCTTGAGCACGAGTGGCCCCTGAAGCTTCCTCGTTCCTTGGAAATAAATAAAGAAGGGAAGAGCAAAGGCACCCCCGGAGCTCTGAAGGGAGCCTCGCCGGTGTGTGCTTCTTCATCGTTGAGGCACCGATGGGTTTTGACCTTGACTTGTCAGCGGCAGGCGGAGGCACAGGCACTTCCCTGATCCCCAGTGAGCCCAGAACAACATTGAGTTAATCCAAGAGCTGCTGAGAGCCACCCATTCATAGCGAGGCTTTTTTTTTTTTTAACTTTTCTTGACTGTAAAACAATTGGGCTGTGATCAAACAGTCCCTTTCAGGTGCCGGCTTGGGCCGCTGCCTCCAAAGCCACCCACTTGCAGATGCTTCGGTGATCCTGCCAGGTCTCCGCCGGGGGAGACGGCCGTAGGAATGTCCTCTCACAGGAGCGCTCGTTAGCTGGTGGTGGTGACACTTCGCAGTGTTTCCAGGAGATGCTAAAAATACCGGCTCTGCATAAGGCCGGGAGAGCTGAGGATCTGAGGGAGGAGGAGATGGGAAGCTTTTTGTCTGCAAGGGCTGGGCAGAGGAGGGAGAGGAGCCCGGCGGGACGCGGCCATGGAGGGGGGATCCATGGGGAAGTGCGTGGTGGAGCGAGCACGGGACTTTCCCATCACCCGCAGCATCCCAGCGAGTCACCGTTGGCCACCGGAGAAGGGAGTGACTGTGGCCACTGGCTCTGGAGCAGACGGGGGCTTCTCTGGGGAAGGGCTCGGGCTGGGATTAGTCACCGCAGCGTCTCAAGAACAATTGCCAGTTCTTCTGGCGAAGGAGTGGTTTAAAATGTCTCCCATCCAGAGGATTCTCTGGGTGATAATGCACTTACCTCACTTCCTAAAGAGCCTCCAGAGCAGTTTATTAATCACCCCCTCCCTCGGAGCTCCCTGCTCTCCCCCGTTACTCTGAGACCGGGTGAGGAGCGGCTTCAGCGGTTTTCCATTTCCCCGGGGTGGGCAGGGGGGTGGCAGCATTGTGCCCACGGGTGCTGGGACACTGGCATCATGCAGCGGGATGGCCGGGGAGCCCAGGGTGCTCCATCCACCCTCGTGTAGCACCAGAGCAAAGCCTGACAGGCACGGAGCGGGATTTGCAGGAAAACTGGGGAGAAGAGGACAAAAATGGGCATTTCTGGAGGTTGTACCTCCTGTGCCCAGCTAAGCCCCCAGCCCCAAGGACCCACCACCCCGTATGCTCTACCCTTCGCTCCCAGTCCCAGCCTGGGTTGCTCCTGGGCTGTTCCGGGGTGCTCTGTGTGCGCAGACGGGGTCCCAGGCTCCACAGCAATCGAGCACCGAATGCCACGGTGTGGGGCTGTGCCTCAGCGCTGCCGTAACACAAGGGCTCCAGGCTTTATTCAGGAGAATTATTTATACCAACATCTATATTAGCTGCCTTGCAGGGAAAGCGCTATGGTGCAGCTCCTGCAGCCTCGGAAAAATAAAATAAATTTAAAAATGCAGTGCTCCCTGCATCTGTACATCCAAACTGCAGAACATTTCTCTGCGAGTTTGGTTTTTAAACACTTTCTAAAACTTTTCCAGTGGAGGTGCTGACCCTCATGGAGCCAACCGAGATTACCTCCCACAGCCCTGCAGAGTAAAGTCCCGAATTAACAGGCTACAGGTTGCAAATCACTGATGGAAAGGCTCCCTGCGTCACCCACAGCCTCCGAAGAGAGGGTTTGCGTGGTGGCAGCGGCCTGACATGAAATCGGTTGGAAGTCAGCTGTAAGGTGCAGGGATGAGGGAGCCCCCGGCCCGGCACGGTGGGATGGGATTAGCCCGAGTGCTGTTGGATCAGGCTGGGAGCTCAGGGCTTGCCCACGCGGCGCCGAAGCAGCCATCGCAAAGATTTGGCAAAAGGAGCGCGTTTAGGAGAGCAACAGCACTGAAAGGGAGATAAAGAAAACCCTCAGACCTTCCCACAATTGCAGCAAAGGCTTTAAAAAACGTGAATCCTCCAGTAAAAATCCCAGCGAAACCTAAAAAGCGGTTTCTAAGGCAGATTTTGGGTGTGCGTGATTTGGCTTTGTGCTTTTATGGCGGTGTCTGGGGGAGGCTGAAACCCACCATCGGGCTGGAGGCACTTGGGTTTGTCCCCTCTGCCTTCCTTGGACATGCCACCGTGTCCCAACCCAGCGGTCCCTCCTGCTGCCACCGGCTCGGTGACCCTCACGCAGTCAGATATGGGGGACACGGTGACCCTCATGGAGCCAGACCTGGAGACGTGGGGGACAAGGTCAGCAAGACCTGTAGGGACAAAGCTCATGGTGCAAAGGCAGGAGCTGCCCTGCCTGGGCCGGGCTGGGCGAGCGGGTGCTGCACTGCCCAGGGCAGGAGGGCACCAAGGTGAAGATTAAAGGAGCTTTGAGGATGAAGGAGGCCCTTGGTTGTACCTTGGGCTCATTAGTGACGTGTCCATCAGAGATCTTGAGCTGTCTCTGGGCTCTCTTGCTTGTCACATAATGCAGGTCCCTCATTTCCAGCTGCTGAGATGCATTAAAAGAAAGCTAAAAATATATTAGTTTCCAAATACTGCTTTCCCATGTAAACAGTGGCGGCAGCGGCGGGCAGGATGTAATGCAGTCGTAAACAGGGTGACATCACCCGTGACGGGGAAGGCACGCGTCCTCGCGCTCCGGGGCCGGTGGCCATATGAGGAAAGCTTGAAACCTACAGATCCAGGAGATAAATGGGGATGCTCCTACTTGGAGCAAGCCTGGAAAAACCTCCGGGCGGGTTTTAGCTGGGGATCTTTATCTGCAGGACATGGCCGTCGGATGGTGCGTGGTGGCTCTGGGTGACAAGCGGGGCTGGGCTGGGTGACGGCCCTTAATAGAGCTGTTTGGTCCTTGCCCCATGGTGAGTTGGCTGCTGGAGCACGGGCACCCCAGCGCCCGAGCCATGGTCCCCAACTTGGGTTTGGCCAAAATGTACTGGTAACGGAGCAGGAGAGAGGAGGTTTGGTGACTGAAGAGAAGCCAGATGAAGGGTCCTGTGGTCCGTTCTGCCCATCGCCACCACGCCGCAGGTCCGATAAGCTGCCAAGTGAGCAGACGTGCTCTCCCGAGCTCGGAGCTGTGGCTCTGAAGCTCTCTCAGCCCTTTATTTCAGTCCCAGCGCTTGCTGTTGGCAGGGCTCCACATGCCGGAGCCACTCAGAGACACCCAAAAGGATAAAAATTCAGCCAGGACCTTCACGTCCTGCCCTGTCCTTCCCTCGCACCAACGCAAAGCTCGAGCAAAGCCCTGAAGCTGCAATTCCCAGCACCCTTCGGCTTCTGTCCCCATCACTGGGGTGGCACTTGGTGGCTTAAAGCCATGACTTGGGGAACCTGCAAGAGCTCTGGCTGGGATCTTCGGGCCAGGCACAGCAGGTTTTTAATTGGCTTTAGTACTTGCCGAATATCTTCCTAATGGTTTTAGAGACGGGGTGGGGGGGGATGTGTTGGAGGAAGACTTGGCTTGCTTCTGGCACGTGACTCGGTGAGGAAATGGGAAAAGAATTTCTGGCTGTGAAACGCAGCTCCACGTCGAGATCGTTCCTTCTTCGCAGTGGAACAAAAAGCCTCCCGCGCCCCAGCCCGGATGCCTGGGATTCCTTATGGAGGGGCCCCGGAGCAGTAACGGTCCTGCTCCGCCAGCTCCCAGCCAAGGTGGTAGCAGGGGAGCCGGGGGCAGCTTTGCCGGAGCACTGGCACGGCGTGGCTGTCCTTCTCGTGTTGATTCAGCTGCGCTGGATTAATAACATGGCCTGAGAGCTGGGGTGTCCCCCACCAAGTATAAAAATCTGGGCTTTGGGACACTCTTGCAGCGCTGGCAGCCAGGGACGGAGGAGGCTGCGGGGCCAGCCCTCACCATCCGTCTGTCCCTCCAGGAGGGCTCAGGGGGACGTGGAGCGGACAGCCGTGGATGGGCAAAGGGGGTGCTGGGGGCTGCAGTGTGGGGATGCTGGGGGGGCTGCTCCTTCACCCCTCCCAGGTCACCTCTTTTCCTCCTCCGTCTCTTTTCCTTGGTCATATTTAATGATGGAAATAAGAAAAGGGGTTTCCAAAGATTTCGCGGTGTGCAACCAGCCCTGCCAAGCACTTGAGGCCATTTAATGGGTGTTTCTCGTCCATAGCCCTGAACCCTTGCCTTCCACAAAATGTCCTTTTCCATCTCTCTGAAGGGAAAAAACCCCTTTGGGAATGCAGTGCTGGAGCTGCTGCATGTACAGTCGGGGACGGGGCACGTGGGGACCCTGAGGGCTTGGGGACGGGGACGCCAGGCTCCCACCGCAGCCGTGCCATGACCTTGGCCAAGCCCCAGTGTTTCCGGAGCCAGCAGGCACCTGCAGCGCATCCAAAAAAATCAGGCTTTTCATCTCTCCCTTGGCTTCAACCTCTGGGCTGTAACATGGCCATGGCCAGGCAGGAAGATGCAGCTGGTGGCCACCGTCTCCCGGCACTAGCAATATTGGGGTACACGGTGCACGCTTTGATGTATAAAGCACCTGCCTCCCGTGTTTTCATCCCGACGCTGTCATTCCTGCCCGGAGTAGCAGGCCGGGCGGCTGGTGGGGCGGGTTGTTGCCTGGAGATGCGTGGAGGCTGTTCCAAGCCCTCCTGTTTTCTCTCCCAAGTCTGTGACTTCCCTCAGCATCACTTCGCAGCAGTGATTCATGCGCCCAGGCTGCCTCCCTCTCCCAGCCCCGCAGCAGCCGCTCCAAATGGCCCCCCATCTCTGAAATCCAAGGGTCGGGGGGGTTAAAAAGAGGGTGATAGGGTGGGGGGAGAGCGATGCTGGCCCAAGGTTGGGGCTGTAATAATTTGTTTCTAGGGAAAGGCGCCAGCGAGCCGTGCCAGTGGGAAGTTGTGGGTGGGTTTTTGGGGAGTGCTGGCAGAGCGATGCAGCTTCGTGGAAAAAAAAGGCAAAAGAATGGTACTTTGGGGTTTTGAGGTGGTGGGTTGTTTTTTTCGGTGATTTAATAACTCGGTTCTTTGTGCAGGGGTGGGCGTGAGGGGGACCCGGGGGAGGGGGAAGGATGGCCAGGTCCCCTCCCAGCGCGGGGAGACGCCGGATGGGGGGGAAAACCCGGGGCCGGGGGCGGACAAAGGGCCGGGGGAGCGGGGCCGGTGCGCGGGGGGAGCCGGAGCCGCCGCCGCCGCCGAGCCAGGGCGTTGCTGCTCTTTGTCGGGGGCTGCCGCCTCCCCCCGGAGGAGGGGCCAGCCCCGGCGGGGCGGGGAAGGGGGCAGCCCCGGGGCTGCCGCCGGCCGCGGAGACCCCCCC
Organism: Chroicocephalus ridibundus; assembly: GCF_963924245.1. Taxonomy (NCBI): domain Eukaryota; kingdom Metazoa; phylum Chordata; class Aves; order Charadriiformes; family Laridae; genus Chroicocephalus; species Chroicocephalus ridibundus. The sequence continues at coordinate 917,399 of NC_086302.1, read as the reverse complement.
CCCCGGCACCTCCTCTCCACCACCCCTCCGTGTCGGGCTCCGGTATCCCGGTGCCGGTGATGGGGGGGGATCGGGGAGGGGGTGGAAGGGCCCGCGGCGGCCGGGGAGGGGGCGGCCCCCGCTTGCTCCCGCCCCGCTCCGCCCCGCGGTGCCGCCCCCGCCTCCCCCCCGCCCTCCGCCGGGGCTGGCAGCTCCGCGGGAGCCCGGTGCTGCTGGCGGCGGCGGCGGGGCCGGGGCGTGCGGCGGCCTGCGCGGCTCGGCCTTTTGTTCCGCCGGCGGGAAGGAGAACGGGCGGCGGCGGCGGAGGAGAAGGAGAAGGAGGAGAAGAAGGAGGAGGAGGAGGAGAAGGAGGAGGAGGAGGAGGAGGAAGGCGGCGGCGGCAGCAGCAGCCCGGGCGCGCCATGCATCCCGCCGCGCCGGCCGGGGGCTGCCCGCGGGGGCGACGCGGACCCCCCCGCCCCCGGCCCGGCCGCTGAGCCGCGCACGGAGGGGGGGTGGGGGGGAGCGCGGCGGGGAAGGGGAGGGCGGCCCCGCCGTCTCTGTGTCTGTCCGTGTGTCCCCTCTCGCCGCGGCCACCGGCCCTCGCGCCCTCCTCGCCGCCCCCCCGCCATGGCCGGGCCGCCCGGTGGCGCGGAGCCGCCGCAGCCCGACACCGGCCGCCGGGAAAGTTAGTGCGAGAGGGGCCGGGAGGAGGAGGAGGAAGAAGCAGCAGCAGCAGCAGCCTCCGGTCGCGGCTGCTCACCGTTTTCCCCCGTCGGCTCCCGGCAACTTGGGGGATTTCGTGCCGCTCCGTCCCCTTTGCCATTTTTGGATGCGTTTTCCAGCCAATTTTTTTTTTTTTCTTGGGGAGAAAGAGAAAAAAAAAAAAAAGCGCCGAGACCCAGCAGCCTTCCTCCGGCGCTGCAGGACTCCGCGGCGGGCCCCGAGTGCCGCACGGCAACCGGCTGGATTTTGGGGGGGTTCGGTGGCTGTCGGTGACCCCAAGCATCGCGGCGGGGTGACGGGAACAACAATGCCATCATGTTTTGGAGACAGGAAACCTCTGAGTTTGCCCTGAATGAAGAACTTCCTGTGTTTAAACTTGCACGAATATCCGCTGACAAGCTCAGTTCAAATGAAAACACGAGAGTCGGGGGGAGAGGCTAATTCAGACCAGCTGGACTTTTACGGGACTGGGAGCTGGGCAGAAAATGCGAGGAGCCGCTCGCCGCTCGGGCTGCGATACGTGAGCAGCCGGGACAAGCAGTGCCTTTGTTATTAAAAAAGGACAGACGGGATAATTTAAGAGCTTCGAACTCTTGTGCTGTTTCGGTCGCAAACGGCGCTTGGGAATATTTTATCAAAGCTGCCGGATTTGGATGGTTTTTGCTGATGGATGGGGGTTTTTTTAGGGGTGTCGGGGGGATGAGATGGGTTGTTGCATTGCTCGGGACGGCCAGTCGGGCTGCTGAGCGCACCCTCCCGTCCCTGTAGCATCGCCGCTTTGGGATTCGGGTCTGCCACGGCGGATTTGGGACCTGCTGGCCCTGTGATGCTTCCTGCGGTGGCGGGCGAAAGGTTGCCGGGGCAGTTTCGTCATCTGTAAGGACGAGAGCATGGGCAAACCACTGAGCCGGCCAGACTGTTTACGGCAGAACCGCACTTGCCTGGGGAAGGGTGAGGAGGAGGATGGTTATATAGAGGATTGCTACGTGCCCCAGAGGTCGATATACGACACAATGAGAATTAACGAGCAAATCGATCAGGGATCGAAGCTCAACCAGCTTTCCAAGAGCACCCTCGGCAAGGGGGACAGCAGCACCATATCCAGCAACGGGACTCTGGGAGCTGCCAATGTCTTTGAGTCCCGGCCACCAGAAACGAAGAAGTTGGACGAGCGAGTCATCTTTGATGCGCTGAAGCTCAGCAGCGACGTCTCCAAACCAGCGCCAGCTCCACCGAGGAGACGACCAAACCCCGAGAGGAAGGAGAATGTCAACCGTCGGTCGTGGAAATCATTCATGCCACCGAACTTCACTGAATTTGCAGAAAGGATGGGGGCTTCGCTGAGCGAGGTGTCGGAAGCAGGTGCCTCCAACCCTTCCCTGCGGGATAAGCGGGAGTCGAGTGCCATGCTCACTGAGTGCCCGGGCCAGCCTGACCACGGCGAGCCCATGTCCGAGTCTCTCACCTTGGAGCACGTATCCAAGTCATCCGGCACTTCAGAGGCTCTGACAGCCAAGCAGTTCGGCGCAGATGGCTACGGCGGTCCCCGGGATGAGCGACAGGCCCTGCTGAATGCCAGTGATGGCCGCGGTCATGCTGGGGACCTGGCCAGGGCTCGCCGGCTCCCCAGTGCCACCTGGCCACGAGCCAGGAAGAATTTCATCAAGGGAAGCCTCAGCGATGGGCACCAGGAGACCCTGGAGGCCTCCGAGTCGGACTGTACGGTGGAGAACGTCAACCTCTCTCCGTGCCTTAGCGAAGAGCTGCTGGATGCGGGACTGGATATTCTCATCACCTCCAATCTCAGGGAGAAAACGGAGTCTGAGCTGAGATTTGAGGAGGACGAGCGCTGGGTGATGATGGAGGAGTGGGAGGAAGCGACGCTGTCAGAGAGAGGAAAGGCTGTTCTGGTGGCAGAGGAGAAGAAGAGCTGTTGCTTGGCAGATATTTCTGAAGAAAGGGAACAATGTGCTGCTCCAGCGGATGGCTTTGCCCCCAGCCTGGGGACCTCCCGGTCCTGCGCGTCCCCCGGGGGTGCCGGCAGCGCATGCTGTACCGAGGACGTGGCGGTGCAGTGCGAGGCTGAGGACTTTGCTCCGGGTTCGGAGCGCTCGCCCAGCCCTGCGGACCCTGACTTGTCTGACACGGACTCAGTGCAGATGTTCCTGGAGCTGGAAGAGCAGTGCCTGAATGAGGACGAGGGCGATGGGGCCGTCCCCGGCTGCCCAGAGGTTCAGGTCTCCCCGATGGACTCAGAGGGGCTGGACCCAGATTTGGCCAAACTGGCCGGGGCACCAGTCAAAGCATGTCAGCTCAGGGGCCCTTTGGACATCAGCGCTTCCGACTCTGCCGTGGTGTCGGATCTGGAGGACTTTGATGTCACCTGCAGCTCACAGGTGCTGAGCATGCTGGAGCCGGCGACAGAGCCCTTCTCAGAAAGGGACACCTCAGCCGTCACCCCGACAGACTCGGATGGAGGGGCCTCACCCAGCCCCGTGGCCACAGCAGGGCCAGGCTCCCTCCAGCAGTGCTCTCCGGCACCAGTGGAGGAGGATGAACCTGACCCGCTGGTGGACCCGGAGCTCCTGGAGAGTTGTGTGGTGGCCGTGCTGGTGGCTGGTGGGATACCATCTCCTGAGACAGGCTCATATCCAGCTTCTTGCTTTGAGGGAGCTGGTTACCCCAGCGCTCCAGTGGGGTGGGGTAAAGATAACCAAGACTTGTTGGTCCCTGATGGTGGAGTATCGCAGCTTCCCGAGGACGCCTGTCCTGGCCAAGTGTCCCCGGCTGGGATGTCCCCCTGCCAGCTCCCAGCTCCTGACGCAATGGTGGAGGAGCTGGGGTCTCCCCCGCAGCACAGCGAGGCCAGTATTGAGGGCACGGATCCATTTGGGACCCATCACCTTCTGCCTAGAAGGACTGAACTTGCCAACTGGGAAGTCCCAGAACTGGTTTCTGAGGATGAAGCCACAGATTTGGGATCAGAGAGTGATGGAGCTGAGGGCCAGGCTCATCCAGCAGAAAGTGGGGATGCTCATTCTGATTCTCTGCCACCTTTCCATGCCGGCTCTGCATCAGAGCTGGGCTCGGAGCCTCCGGTGATGTCCCCAGCACCTGTTGAGGACCTCCCATGGGAAAAAGTTCCTGTGGGCCAGGGCCTGGCTCTGGAAGGGGCTGCCCATGCCGAGGGGTCCCCTGTGGAGGTGGCTGTCACACATGGGGAGGCACCAGCAGCCATCCTGCAGCCAGGAGACCTGGACTTGCTTTTTGTCAGCAGCTGGGAGGACCGGCCAGTGGCACAGTGCCATACCATGGTGCTGGGTGAGGGGGTCTCACGTGCTGCCAGCCCAGCCGCCCCAGAAGACCTTCCCTGCACATCGCCCGTTGTGGGGCACCCTGCTACCGATGCCATGCCGTGGGATGTCGGGGGGCTCTCTGCTCCAGCCGACCTGCCAGCACGAGGAGATGTGGCTGTCCCAGAACCCCAGGCTCAGGAGACATCACCAGCCACTGGGGATCCTACCATGGATGCTGAGGAACTGTCTATCGAGCACCTACCTCCAGATGCCACCACTACTGCCATGCCCTTGGTGGTGGAAGAGCTTCTGGATGCCCCACCACCATTTGCTGATGTGCCTCTTGCCACTGTGCCACCACAAGCGGCCGACCCGTTTGTCTCCGGTGTCAGGGATCTCGGTGGTGGCCCTGCACCACTGACAGCAGGGGGGCCAGCAGTGGCCTTGGGGGATACAGATGGCTGTACCAACATGGTTGTGCTGCCCATCCTGGAGCCCCTATCCACCGAAGCGCTGGCTTTGGAGGATGACCCCATTGTGACAGCACCTGCAGCAGAGGTGGCAGCGTGGGACAGTGCCTCTGTGCCGCTGGGCTTGGAGGGTCCCCTCTCTGCCTTCCCACCCCCCTGGGAGGGTCCCACCACCCCAGAGTTGCTGGGTGCACCCTCCGCCGCGGCACCCACCGCACAAACCCTCCCTGGGGCCATGCTGGGGGACACCCTCCGTCCCCCCAGCCCCGGGGGTGCCCCTTCCCCGACACCCGGCGAGGGAGAGGTGCCCGCGGGCACGGAGGGACCTCCTGGCACCGCTCTCGTTGCAGAAGGGCCTCCTGCTCTACCAGATGGATTCGTTCCAGATAACGAGGTATTTGTGGCTCAGGCGCAGAAATCACTTTATTTTGCACTTGAGGGGTGGGTGGGAGATGGGAGCCTGCTCTGTAACGCATGGCCACGGGGCTCAGGCTTTCAAACAGCCTTCTCTCTCCTAGTTTGGCTTGAATTTGGCAGGCAAAAAGTTTCGGGGGGTTTGTGGGGTGAATTGCGCATTTTTATAAGTAGGAGAGGCAAAAGACTGTCGCTGCTTGATGACCTAAACTATTGTCTTAAACTTTTTCGGCTTATTAAAGTATGTTATGGTCACTCAGATGTAAATCACAGACTTCAGAAAAACCTTCTCGCCCGATCTTGGCGGGGTGCTTCCCGTCTTTGAAGCAGAAAATGTATCAGAAGAGAGAATCCTGTAAAACAAGTTAAGTGCGAATAATTCCTGTCCAGTGCAGTCACCACTTTCTGTAGCTTTTTAAGCGAGCCATGAGGTGCTGAGGCTCTGAACGCGCGTGGGAAGGGGCTCAAATTCTCTCTGGCATTTGGGGATTTGCTTTCCCGTGCTGTGCTAGTGGCTTTCTCCTGGAGAGACCTCGGTGGTGGAGTTCCCACAGCCGAGCGCTGATTTACTGCCATCTGGATTAGGAGAAATATCACTAAGGAGACATCAGAAGTTAGTCAGCGCCGAAAATCCCGATTCGGTAGCAATTACTCATCCTTTGGGCCGTGCCAGGCGTTTGAGAAATGCACGTGGAGGGGCTTGGCGAGGTGCTTTTGCATTGGGGGAGCCACGTGAGCGCGGGCTGGGGCACCCGGTGGGGACCTTGGCGAGGAAGAGGAGCCGTTGGGTTCTTGCCTTTTTATGTCTGTTGTCTGAAATTCGCTGCTTTGGTGTCAGGGTGTCCTTGCTGGTGGGACCCTTATTTTGCCTGTGGCACCTCTGATGGGTAACCCCATAAATCTTCCCCTTCCTCAAACGCTGATGAAGGTGTTGGCAGCTCCAGGTCTGCACCGGGGCAGTGCCGGTTCTTCTCTTCCCCAGCGCGGGGCCGGGCTCTGCGTTCGGCAGCAGTGGGGTTAAGGAGGGAGATGAGGGAAGCAGAAATCGAGGGGATGCTTTGGGAAGTGTTTCTGGGAGCCAGGAGGAGGAGTGGTGGAGCAGATCTCCTTCTGCTCGCCAAGTTGTCTGTCCAGCCGCTTCGCCCGGGCAGGACACCTCGCTCTGCGCCTCTCCCTGCCCAGCAAAGGGTGTACCTTCAATATTTGTTTCAAAGCTGAGTCACCGCCAGGTTAATGAACTTAAATCGCTGGGATCTTTCACGAGCAGAGGAAAAACAAGCGTGTTCGACATGCTCGCTCCTCAGGCCATTAGTGTGATTATCTTTTTATAATAAGCTCTGGTGGCTGTGCCGATTCCTGCGTTGCGGGGACCGTGGTCTGACGGCCGGGTTTTCTGCGGGGCTCCCTCCCTGCCCGTCTGCTTCGAATCCCCGGAGTTTGTTTTCGCAGCGTGCGGAGGGCTCGGCCCCAGCCCGACGTGCCAGACTTATCAGCCTGGTCCTTTCGTGGGTTTGGCTGCTCTAACAGCCAACTCCATCTATAAACAGTAACCGGAGAAGCGGCCAGGGAATCAGTGATTTCACGTCACCGTTTAATTCTTGTAACCGTGGCATAATTCTCCCTGAGCAAACAGCTCTGGACAATGTCTGCCCACACACCCTTCGCTTCGTGTCCTGGAGTGGTACCTCCCTGCCCTCCTGTAGTTGAGCTCCGACGGGAAGGAATGGCTTTTTCTTTGAAAACGGGGCAAAGAAAGTTAAGGCAGCCCCTCTCGCTCAGGCTGGGAACTTTTGGTGTGTGTGTTTGGGGGTTTCGGTGTGTTTGGGGGTTTTTTTGCCTGCCCTGTGTTCCTGCGGAGGCAAAGCGATTGCCAGGTCCGGGGTGCCATCCATGAGCTTCTGCTCTGCTAGGAGAGATCTGGCATCCGAGCCGGAATTTTTGGGTGCCGGTGATGTCCGTATATTCTCGGGCGCGTGAGGAGGAGGCATGCTTGAGAAAGCAGGCGGCTGGCTGCCACCCCTCCGCTTTCCAAAGAGAAAATATTGCGACAGGGCCGAGGGCTCCGATCCTGCCCAGCGCTGGGTGCGGGGTGACCCGTGCTCTGGATGGGCTCGTGGCCCAAGGGACCAGGGCAAGCGATGAAGGACTCCGCTCCCTTTTTTGGCGGGACTTTTGCTATTCGCCATGGGGAAGCAGCAGCCTCGTCCCACGGGACCGGGCTGTGCGGCCGCACCAGCAGCGCCGGGGAGGGACGGTGCACGGGTGGTTACAGCAGATCCACGGCTCTGATAAAGAGCGCTTATCTCCTTGGCGGAAACAGGATTTTCCCTGCTGCTTCTCTTTACAATGGGGAGCTTCATTCGCTCTCCTCCCCCTTCCCTATCAAATGGTTTTTGGTTTAAAAAGCTTTTCCCCACAGGATTCCCAGGCAGGACCATGCCAAATATGCGGTGCGGTAAACGACTAGCACATTAATTGCCTGTTGCCTTTGTCTTTCGAAATACAGCTAGCTTCTCGGTGTCTGTAATTTTGTGGTTAACAACACTCATGTGATGTCAGGTCTCCGTTCTCAATAGCATCACTGTGAGAATTGCTTTGGGTTTTTCCCCAGCAGCATTATTTCCCAAGCTGGTGGCTGACCAGAGCCGATGTTCTCATTTCTTCCCCGATTTGCTCTCTTCACCTCCCTCCAGTGCTTGGAAAAAGGGGATTTACCCATTTAAAAGCAGAGGTGGATGCATGTAGCTCCTGAGCTGTGCTCCACACCAGCGAGCGCCTGCGACGTGTTACTGGGTCAAGGCGAGGGAGGAGTTTAGACAAACTTGCACAACTCAAATAAAATCACTGCAAATAGCTACTGCGTCTTCTCTAGAGAAGAAAGCCTGTTGTATCTACTGCCTGACGGAGGGGCTGTAAGAGCAGGGTTATAAATACCTTTTCTCTCACACCCTTCCCATCCCCAGCTGTTCCAGAAGGAGCAAGTGGATCCTCTCCAGCTAAAACTACAGCAAGTCAATGGAGTTGGTCAAGGACTCATACAAAGCGCCGGGAAAAACTGTGACGTCCAAGGGCTGGAGCATGACATGGAAGAAATCAACACCCGCTGGAACACCCTCAACAAGAAGGTGAGAGCGTGGGGAGGGGCTATAACTGGCTTCTCTTGGCCCGGTTGGGGTCTGGTAGAAGAAGGGAGTCACCAACAGGGAACTGTGGCTCCGGCGTCGATGCGTCACCAGCCTGACCGTGCAGTGGGGTTGTGTTTGGGGTGCAGGTGGCCCAAAGAGTTGCCCAGCTGCAAGAGGCCCTGTTGCACTGCGGGAAGTTTCAGGACGCCTTGGAGCCGTTGCTGAGCTGGCTGGCGGACACTGAGGAGCTCATCTCCAACCAGAAACCTCCCTCCGCAGAGTACAAGGTGGTGAAAGCCCAGATCCAGGAGCAGAAGGTGAGCAAGCGCAGGGTAAGGGTTGGCTTGATGGGAGGGGGAGCTCTGGACAGGCAGACAATATTTTGGGGGGTCCGGCTGTAACAGATAAGGCGTATCTGGGACATAGACAAGCCTGCTCCTCTCTTGGTGGCTCTTCTACTGGTTCCCCACATCCTCATGTAATAAACAGGCAGTTCGTTTGCCCGCGCTCGCTATCTCCATCGTCTAAGTCGCCAGCGTTACTTTATTGTCCCACTGCCTCTTGAAGTTTGCTGCTGGTTTTGCTGGTCGGCCGTGTTTTTCCAGCCTTAAGTTTTGTTTGTGCTGCTGGTAATTCTGCTGCGTCAGGAGCAAGCTGGCGTTGTAGGTACCGGTTTGGGTATTTGGACAAAACGAATGTACAAACGGTAAGAAGCGACCCGAGGCGTGCCGGTGTTTGCAGAGATAACAGCCTGGGTCGGCGCCTGCCCCAGCGAGCGGGCGGATGAAAGTTCAAGTGTGGTCATGGTAAAACATTTTAGAAATTAATTCCTACCATGGCTTGATCTGACATCTTGAGACTTTGAAGGGGAAATTTATTTAAAGGGGAAGTTAAAAGACTTGATCTTGATAAGTTTGAAGGGGTGATGGGGAAACCTCCGAAAATTTCTCTGGCACTGAAGTGCTTTGAATCTCTTTTAGGATAGGATAGGATAGGATATTTCAGTTGGAATGGACCTACAATGATCGCCTAGTCCAACTGCCTGACCACTTCAGGGCTGACCAAAAGTTAAAGGATATTATTATATTATTGTTATTTTTTTTTAACTGGTTTTGATGGCAGAGAGTGTCCCACTGGGCTGACTTTGGTCTCAGCCCCGTGCTTATGATGGTTTTCAGCCACAATTAGAGATCTGATCTCTCCGAGGGCTAGAAGAGGTTCTGCTGATCCCATCTGGTAACTTTTATCCTCCTTTCTTTCACCGCTGATGCACTGAAGCTGCTCCAGCGACTCCTGGATGATCGCAAAGCCACCGTGGAGATGATCCAAGCGGAGGGCGGCAGGATCGCGCAGTCGGCCGAGCCTGCAGATCGGGAGAAGATCGTGGGGCAGCTGGAGAGCCTGGAGCGGCGCTGGGCAGGGCTGCTGGGCAGAGCGGCCGGCAGGTGAGAGGGGGTGTCCCAGCGGCCAGAAACCATGGGGCCGGCTTGTCCTGCCATTCACGGTGTCCCAGAGCTTGGGGTTACAACACATGGGGAGCTGGCGGAGATTTCTCTGCAGCTACATCCTGGAAACATGGAAACAGCTGGAAAACATGAGAAATCAAAGCCTGTTTGGGAGCTGAAGTTGATAGCGGTGGTTTACAATGGCAGGGAAGAGCTCAGATTAAATAAATTCCCTGCAGGGGATGGATGTTATTTTTATTCCTTTAAACGTTAACATTTAGCTTTAGCAGCAACATCCTGTTGACACCTTTCTGCTGCCTGAATCTCGTTTATGAGTCGCTTGGTGGTACATAAGCTAATATTTGAGGTTATAAAGTCACTCCTGAGTGCCAGATTTGACCCTCCCAGTGTTTTAAATCACCGCCAATTAGATGGACTGTCCATCTAGGACTCGTACAGGTGCTGGGCTGTCTTTGAATAGAAGCTTAGCACCAAGAGCCACCAAGAGCCCAGGCACAAGCTCAGCACGTCGGAGGATCTCCGAGATAGTGATGGGAAAGGAAGAAAAGCAGCACAAAGGGGGAGCCTTTCTGCCACCTTGCCCGGGGGATGAACTGGACCCTAAAGGCACAGCCGCAGAAAAAAGCTTATTTTGCAGTATCTTCACATTGATTTTAGTGTTTGCCTTCACAGCTTGCCTGACGTGGTGTCTCACCTTGCTCTGAACAAGGCTGCTTTGGTTCCCCCTTCCTCATACTCAAAGCTGCCTCCCCTGTCCCCTGCCTGGCTCCAACAGGAGCTGCTCCTTAGTGGTTTATTCCTTACTTTAGGCAGAAGCAGCTGGAGGACATCCTGGTCCTGGCGAAACAGTTCCACGAAACCACAGAGCCTGTGTCGGACTGGCTCTCGGTGACAGAGAAGAAGTTGGCCAACTCGGAGCCCATCGGTACCCAGACTGCCAAAATCCAGCAGCAGATCAGTCGGCACAAGGTAGGATCCATACGGGAGCTGCTGGTGGAGGTGGTTGGTAGCGGGTCCCACTCAGGTGGGTGTTTCTGCCACGGCGAGGGGGGTTTTGGCACGAACAAGTATTGGAGGAGTCATCCCAGCTGCTTTATGGACAGAGAAGGCTGTGAACCCTAACCCACCGGTGTGGGTCAATATTAAACTGATGGCTTTACACCTCTCAACAAATGTATTTGGCTCTGGATAGAAAAACCATTCCTGTTCTTGTTTCTCTTTAACCTTTTTTATTTTGATGCCGTTTGCCCATTCACGGGTGGGTTTTGTGTGTCCTTCATTCCTTCAGTTGCATTCATTGTTTCTGTTTTCGCTTTTATGTTGTTGTTTTCTGGGGGTTTTTATCCATTTTTTTCACTCATTTTCCTTTCTGTTGTCCATTTTGTCCTCCCGGCATTCAGGCTCTAGAGGAAGAGATAGAGAGCCACGCGGCCGACGTGTCTCGGGCGGTCGGTGTCGGGCAGTCCCTCTCCTCCCTGAGCTGTGCCGCTGAGCGGAGGCTGCTGGCAGAGAAACTAGACTCTCTGCAGAGCCGCTACGGCGAGGTCCAGGACCGGTGCTGCCGAAAGGCAGCGCTGCTGGATCAGGCGCTGTCTAACGCCCGGCTCTTTGGGGAGGAGGAGGTGGAAGTGCTCAACTGGCTGGCTGAGGTCGAGGACAAGCTCGGCTCGGTATCCGTAAAGGATTACAAACGGGACGTCCTGCAGAAGCAGCATGCCGACCAGCTGGTATTTTCCATTTTCTTCCATGTTTATGTTGTTTATTTTGTTGCATTTGTCTGGTTTTATTTTGGTTTCTGGTCTGCCTTTAATTTTGCAAAGCTTGTTCCGCTGCTGGTTCTCTTCTAGGCTCGGAGAAGTGTTAAAGAGATTTCATGTGTTGAAAACAATAATTGTGGCCCCAAAAATGGGTTTCCTGGGGTGGGGGGGGGAGAAACTTCAAATGATTCATTTGAACAATGTCTGAGCAAGCTTGTCCACCCCGTGCCTTTAGAAAGCTGGATGCTGTTTCCAAGAATGAGAGCTTGAAAAGCCTGGTGGGCTTCCCGAGCCAGGCTGGCCACCGAGGAAGCCGTCTGCTTCCTCTCCCCGGGGGCCCTGCAAGCTCTTTTCAAGAGTGAGGTTACGTCTAATAAAGGGCAAGTTCTTTGGTAACACACATCCAGTGGGTTGGGATGGGTTTGCTCTAAGGTTTGAGCCTTTGGGTCCCGCACGTCCCAATAAGTCCCGTAGGAGAAGGGTGACTGGACAAACACCAGATCCACCCAAGCTGTGCACCCTTCCCGTGCTCGGCTGGAGCAGTTCGTGCTCTCCTTTAGCATCTCTGGCCGGCAGGACGCGAGGACCTGCCCTCAGAAAGATAACCCCCATTTGTCTTTCTCTCCAGGCTTTGAACGAGGAAATCGTGAACAGGAAGAAGAACGTGGACCAAGCCATTAGAAACGGGCAAGCTCTCCTGAAGCAAACCACAGGTAACACGAAGATCTGGGCGCGCTCTGGCCCATGCCGTGGGTCTGGGAAGCCCCCCATCCGCCACATGGTCTTCCTGGGGAAGTCCATGCTCTGCAGTGATACGTTGTTTGGGAGAGGCTGTTCTCCCTCAGGTCTAATTTCCTTTGGGATACTCCCAAAATTGCATCCAGGCCTGGATGCTGAGCCACAAGCGCTCCAGCTTAATACTTGGTTGTTCTTGGTTATCTCAAGTACCAACCTGGCAGCTCCATGAGCGGGTGATTCCCACCGGCGGCGTGGCGATGCTCAGCGCTGAGCAGCCCTGCAACACGAGGGAGGGTTTTCTCATCGCATCCAGCTGCTAAATCACATGGAAAGAGGTTAAAAATACCCTCAACCCTTTCCTAATATTGCTTTCCCATACTGAGCAGTTGTTGCTGTTGCCACGTGGGTGTGAGTTTATGTTTGTGAGTGGGAAGAAAGGTCGGGGCGATGCATTTCCTTCAGATGTGGTCTGCTCGGAGCAGATGTACAGACCTCTGTCCTTGTGGGAGCCGTGTAGCAGGAAGAGCGATTACAAAGAATTTGGCTTGCAGTTTCTTGTCCTCTCGGAAATAGCAGTAAAGAGTGAACTGGACCTTTTTTTCTTGGAGCTGTGACACGTTAGTTGAGAACTGAGTTGTGGTGGCTTTAGGGCTTGTGGCAAAGCCAGGCTTTGTGGCACGTTTCCATCCTGTTCCAGGGAGGAGGTGGATGTTACGCTGGCTGGTAGAAGATGTCATCTCTGAGAGTAGCTTTCTGGCTGTAAAAACAGGCTGCAAAGTTGATATATATATATATATATATGTAGTTGATATATATATACTGATATAAAGAAAAGTGGGACTGAAATGAGCTATTTAAAATGGGGTGGAATAGGGCAGGTGGCTGCCTAAACCTCCCTGCAGCCCCAGCCCAGCATTGTTCGCTGCTGTCTCGCAGGGGAGGAGGTGTTGCTGATCCAGGAGAAGCTGGATGGAATCAAGACCCGCTACTCGGACATCACGGCCGCCAGCTCCAAGGCGCTGCGCACGCTGGAGCAGGCTCGGCAGCTGGCCACCAAGTTCCAGTCCACGCACGAGGAGCTCACCAGCTGGATGAGCAAAGTGGAGGACGAGCTGGCCTCCAGCGGGGGACAGTCCCCCGCCGGCGAGCAGATACCCCAGTTCCAGCAGAGGCAAAAGGTGGGGGCTGGCAGGGCAGCACTGGGGGGGCAGGGGCGCAAGGGTGGGATTTTTGACGTGGCCTCAGGGAGGAGCTGGAGAGGGATGTCACCTGCAGAGTGCTGAGGAGGACACGTGTCCGTGGGTGCCTTCCACAGGAGCTGAAGAAGGAGGTGATGGAGCACAGGCTGGTCCTGGACACGGTGAACGAGGTGAGCCGAGCTCTCTTGGAGCTGGTTCCCTGGCGAGCCCGTGAAGGGCTGGATAAACTCGTGTCGGACACCAACGAGCGCTACAAACTGGTCAGCGACACCGTCAAGCAGAGGGTGGAGGAAATCGATGCTGCTATTCAGAGATCTCAACAGGTAATTTAATAAAACCCCGCCGGAGGCTGATGGGTTTTCTTGGGAGAGTGGGAGTGAGCAGCTCGGCACCGCTCCAGCCTGCGCAGCGTGATGGCGGTGGGAGGGATAGCAAGCACGGCCCGGCAGGAGGGACAAATCCCATCAGGAATGGCAGGGGGGTTGGAACAAGATGATCTTTAAGGTCCCTTCCAACCTAAACCATTCTATGAATGCCAAGAAGCGAATGGTCCCCACCAGCGGCGTGTGGCAGCGGGGATGGTTCCTGACCCGTCCCGATGCGCGTGGTTTGGATAGGGGAACTCCAGGCAGCGCCAGGTTATCCCACCTGCAGGCTTTTGCTTGCGTGGGTGATGTAGATGTAAAACCAATGACAGGTGACTTTCAGGCTGGGAAAACGTCATCACCTGTTGTGATAGCATGGGGATTTGTTCCAGGCAAACAGCCCTCTTGAAAAAGGTTTGTTCTGCATGGACTGGAAGCTGGGAGCGCTCTGAATAATTGCCCTCACTGGCTTTGAGCGCTGACTCCATGAAGTTGAACGCACAAGGAAAATGATTGTGTAAAATAGGTGTCCCTTTCTTTCCTGGAGCCCCTTTAGGGACTGGAAGGGGCTGGAAGGTCTCCCCAGAGCCTTCTCTTCTCCAGGCTGAACCCCCCCAGCTCTCTCAGCCTGTCCCCACAGCAGAGGGGCTCCAGCCCTCCCAGCATCTCCGGGGCCTCCTCTGGCCCCGCTCCAACAGCTCCGTGTCCTCCTGATGTCCCCAGCGCTGGAGGCAGCACTGCAGGGGGGTCTCCCCAGAGCGGAGCAAAGGAGCAGATTCCCCCCCCTCGTCCCCCTGCCCATGCTGCTGGGAATACAGCCCGGGATGTGGGGGGTTTCTGGGCTGCCAGCGTATGTTGCCGGCCCATGGCCAGCTTTTCATCCCCCAGTAGCCCCAAGTCCTTCTGGGCAGGGCTGCTCTCCATCCCCGGGGTTGCCCCGCCCCAGCCTTCTCCTCCCTGCCTCTGCGCAAGCAGGCGAGATGTTCGTCCCCTGCGTCCCGCTGTCCCCACATCCCCCCCGTCCCCATGTCTTCCACCGTCCCCAACTTGCTGTGTGCTCCACCCTGGGTGCCATCGCTAACCGGTGCCGCCTGTCCTCTCCCCTGTGCCAGTACGAGCAGGCGGCCGACGCAGAGCTGGCCTGGGTGGCCGAGACCAATCGGAAGCTGATGGCCCTCGGTCCCATCCGCCTGGAGCAGGACCAGACGACGGCTCAGCTGCAGGTGCAGAAGGTCCGTGCGCAGTCGCTGCTGGGGGACGGGGCGGGCAGCGAGAGGGGACGGGGTCTGGGGGACGGGCTGGGGTTTTTGGGGTGGGCAGCTTTACCCTGGGGTTTGTGATGGTGAGCCCAGAGCACCAGGAGAGACACAACGCTTGTCCTTGGTAAGTAAAAGGGAAGAACCGAGGGAGAGAGAGGATTTAGAGAAACGAAGTGTTTGGCTTCTAAAGGAAAAAGCCTCCTGTCCGTTTGCCGAAACCTTTGCACGGCTGTTGAGGGCTGGATGGGTGCTCTTGCCTGGACTCCCCACGAGAGCTGCTCCTTCCCAAGGCATTCCCTGTGGCCGCCGGAGCGAGCCCTATCTGGATATGGCAGGTGCTGGCATGGGAAGGGTTTAGAGAAATGTATATATTGATTAATGAGGGTGCGTTTTACGTTTGCTTTTTGCTCATTGTTCCTTGCAGTGGGGGACTCCTCGCTTCCCTCCCGGCAGCCAGACGTGGAACAAAGAGTCTCTGGGTTGTTTTGTTTGTTTTTTTTTTTTAACATCTTTGAGATGAGCTCATGCCTGAAAGAACGTGCACTTTAAATAAACGGCCCTTTTCTTCTCTTACCAGCCTCGGCAATCAGAGCAGCGTACAGGCTTATTGGATTTAAAAAAAAAAAAAAAGAAAAATAAGACATTGTTATAAGGGAGGGGGACTGAAACATCAAGCATTAAGTTAAATTGAGCTCGGCTTGGCTTCCCACTGTTGTGGGATCTTGGGAATGGGAAAGTTATTGGTAAGGGGGTTAACGTGTTTGCTAACGAAGGGATGGGGGAGCTTTTCCTCCGGTGAGGGCCCTGGGTGTGGAAGTTGACTGATACCTCATTTTAAGAGCTGTTTTCAGGCCTTTGAAAGAGAGAGGTTGATGTAGATGAGTCATGATAAAGACATGTGTTAATCTGCATTTTCAGCCAGATTTTCAGTGTGCCACAGGACACTTGTGCTGAGTTTTGCATGGTCTCTGCGGCGGCTGGCACAGGCAGGAGGGTCCCGCGGATGGGCTGGGGGAGAGGTTGGGCTCGGCTCTGATTTCTTTCCTTTCTTTGGACGTTTCCTTTCTGCAGGCTTTTTCCATCGACATTATTCGGCACAAAGACTCTATGGATGAACTGTTCAGCCAGCGCAATGAGATCTTTGGGACATGTGGGGAGGAACAAAAAGCTGTTCTCCAGGTGAGCCTCCCTCTGCTATTTACTACGACGGGGGGGACAGCGAGGGGAGGGAGGCGAATGCACAGGCAGAAGTAGTTTAAAATTACTCCGTCTTTAGTATTTCCCACCAGTGTTAGCAGAAATCTCTTTACATTTATTACTCTCCTTTATTGCATATTTTTATTGCAGTGTTTGGGGATGGGGGGGGAGGGATAGCGGAGATTTCTGAGGCTGCTTTAATTGGAATTACAGCTTGCGCGCGTGGAAGGCCACCAAAGGCACCTCCTGCTCCTCCAGCTCGCAGCGTGCAGCTGGCGCTTTTCCTGGCCCCTTTTGCACCCCTGGCTGTAACCCCCCTCCCTCTCTTTTTAGGAGAAAACCGAGTCCCTGGTGCAGCAGTACGAAGCCGTCAGCCAGCTCAACTCGGAGCGCTATGCACGCTTGGAGCGCGCCCAGGTCCTGGTCAACCAGTTCTGGGAGACCTACGAGGAGCTGAACCCGTGGATCGAGGAGACACAAACCCTCATCTCCCAGCTGCCCCCCCCGGCCATCGATCACGAGCAGCTCAAGCAGCAGCAGGAGGACATGAGGGTAAGAGGACGCGGCGTTGGCATCTCCTGCACCGTCGGTTCCTCTACTTAAACAGAGACGCAGTTCTCACAGGGGCAAAAGTACCTCTTTTATGATTTTTTTTTATGACTTTTTTTTCCCCCGTTCTCTTCTTTTTGGGGATACTTCCGGTGTAATACAAACGTGCCGTGAGCCTACCATGTGGAAATCACTAGTTACGTTGGAGCACTTCTTACTAAAATACAGATTGCACCCAAGGGAGCCTTGGCTGCCTTCGGATCTCCCGCCTGATTGTGGCAGGGAAAATGGCTTTGTGCTTTTAGGGTAGAAAGCTGCAAAGTGAGTTTTCTCAGTGGTGTCCCCCCTGGGGCCGTGGGGAGGGTGAGGAGCCGGCCGTCTCGGGAAGGGCCCGTGCCGGGCGACGTGCCGGCGTGTGCCGAGCCGTGGCCATGTTAGGAAGAGCCGAGTGCCATGTGCGTGGCAGATGCTGGGTCAAGAAATCGGCGGTGCGAGCTCACTACCAGATATGATCACTGCTTTTGGAGTGTTGCGTGAAATAAATAGGCAGCAGCTTTCAATAGATTTCTAAACAAATTTTTTATTTCCCCCCCCACCTCCTATTTCCTAGCAACTGAGAGAGTCCATTGCTGAGCATAAGCCTCATATTGACAAGCTGCTGAAAATCGGACCACAGCTCAAGGACCTCAACCCCGAGGAAGGGGAGATGGTGCAGAAAAAATACTCGACGGCCGAGGCCATGTATGCCAAAATCAAGGAGGAGGTGTGCCAGCGGGCTCTCGCCCTCGACGAAGCCGTCTCGCAGTCCACCCAGGTACGCTGGGGTGAAAAGAGTCTTCTTATCGCAGTCCCCTAGGGGGAAGCTTTGAAACGTGGTTTTATTCTGAGCGTTACGATCGTAAAAACCCTTTATAAGGCACAGCGTGGTCAGACACCTCCAGGGTAGTTTCCTGCCACTCAGCGCTGGCTGCGAAAGGAGGGGTGAAAGGGTTTGAATCTTGACATAGTAAATAGCGTAATAAATTTTTACAGCCTCAATAATGATGCTCGTTCAAACGGGCTGTTTTGGCATCCACCCAAGGTTGGAAGGGCCCGGAGAGCCTCTTTAAAGAGTCGGAGAGATAGGTTCCATTTCTGATAAGCTGTGTGTGCAGCGAACGTCCACGGGATCCTTTGTATGGGAGAGTTAACGGGCATCTCCAGGGTCTGGGCATCTCCAGAGAAGGTCGGTGACTGCAGGAGCAGAGATACAAAAGGAAGGGCAGAGACTGTAGGTGCTAAAGTCCAAAAGGGGGTGCAGGGTTTCTGCTGCTGAGGGTTTATGACCCCTAGTTTTGTTTCATTTCACCCTGTGTTACCGTAGCACAGTTGGTTTTTGTCATGTCTGGGTGTTTATTTTTTTTTATTCCTGTATTGTGTAGTCACTTCTCTTGGTTTGCACTTGTATTAACTCCGAGTTTTTCCCCCCACATCCCCCTCCCGTCTCATCTCTCACTCCCATTGTGGAATGTGTTATCTGTGTGTGTTGCTGCCTGTGCCCGTCCTCCCCACATGGTCCCATTTCATTCTTGTGTTGACTGCGTCCCACCATTGCAGATTACGGAGGTAAGCCCCACCACCACACATGGTCGTTTACGCTCTTTCTTTGGGCTGATTCTAGTTTACACCCGGACTTTTGTTCCTGGTCCACGCACAGCTCAGCAGAACACGCTTCAAAATTAACTCCGGGGGCCTGAAATCCCATTTCTGAGATGGCTTTTGTTGCGTTGTTGCCTGGTCTCAGCCGTGGCCAGCTTCGGCTGGGAATGCTTCCTGCAAAGCAGAGGTTTTGCTTTTTCGGAGTGGTTTACACGGATGCGCAGAGCTTTCTGCTCTAGCTGGACTTGCCGGTTTGCTCCTGCTTGTTGGCCGAGCCAGCGTGTCTGGGATCAACTTTGGAGCGAGAGCCCCCCTCCTCTCTGCTGTTGGAGCCTGGGACTTGGCCGATGCTGGTGGCCTTCAGAGAAGGGACCTGAGCTGGCAGCAGAGTGCAGAGCTGTCCTTCTCACCAGCAGAGATGGTTTGGGACCTTTAAGGCCAAAGTTGACTTTTCCAAAAGAATAGTAACAAACCCTGCTAGACCCTCCCCGCCACCCTTCCTCTCTCACTCTTGGCTTTCTGGTTCTGCTTTTGTTGAAGCCCCGGCTCCGTGGCACCTCGCTCCTCCCCGTGTGCATGCAGCCTTCCACCATCTCCCGCTGACGCTGCCGGGGTGGTTTTTTTTCTTGTTGGCGTTGCACCGAGTGGAGATTTCCACCAGCACCAAACACGGGCGCTTTCCCAGCAGCGTCTTTGCACAGATGCTCAAAGAACCGGGATTGGGTTCTCTTGCCGTGCTGAGAAGCGGGATGGCAGTCAAAAAATGTGAATTTTATAGGGTTGAATCTGGTGACAAATCGCTGCCGTGTTTGGTTCCCAGTTGCCTGTGCCGGCTCTGCAAGTCTGTGCGGCTGGTATATGGTTCGAGCTGGTGCAGCCTGGGGCCGTTGGCGTCAAGGAGGGCAGAGGCAGGCGTGAACGGGAGGCTGCAGGTTTAATTGCTGTCGCAAGGCCATGTTTGTCCTCCCCGAGAGGCCGCTGGGTGCAGCGCTGAGGGCTCTCGCACACGCAGGGAGCGATGCCGCGTTGCTTAATCTCATCTCGCCCGCCCTAATGGACTTGGTCTTCTCCAGTTCCACGATAAGATCGAGCCCATGCTGGAGACGCTGGAGACCCTCTCCTCCCGCCTGCGCATGCCGCCCCTCATCCCTGCCGAGGTCGATAAGATCCGGGAGTGCATCAGCGAGAACAAAAATGCCACAGTGGAGCTGGAGAAGCTGCAGCCCTCCTTCGAGGCTCTGAAACGCCGTGGGGAAGAGCTGATCGGGCGATCGCAGGGAGCGGACAAGGACCTGGCAGCAAAAGGTATCTCTGCGTGTATTTAACAGGAGGTGCTTGCTGGGCTCCATCACCAGGCGGGGGGAGACTTTGATGTCCCAGGGGTGTATTCTGAAGGGTCTCCTGGCCTTAGGAGGAAGGATGAGTCCTTGGCACGCTTCCATCTGGTGCCTGCTTCCATCTGGAGCAGACAGGGTGGTATCTGCCAGAGGAGAAAGGAGTGTTTGTGGTTGCTTAGGCGGAGGTTTCAGCTCAGCCAAGCTGAGCCATCACCCTGAGCTGGTCTCTTGTGGTAGCCGTTGGTGGCCCCTGTGAAATGATTTGTTGGTGTCAATTCAGCATCTAATGGAGGGAAGGAACATCCCCCTGCACAAAAAGACCTGTCACCACGATTGGCACTAATTGGCACCTTTCTTGGCAGCCCAACAGCCAACTCATGGACTGAGTGAGCGTAGACTTCACGCTAGAGGTGGCCCAAACAGAGGTTCGTTGGAGGAGGGTGTGTGGGCAAATTTGCCCTCAGCTTGCCTGCGCATAAATAAAGGCTTTATTTCTGCAAGCTGGAGTTTCTCATGTCCCTCAGTATCTCTGAGTTAATGCTCTGATAGTCCTGGTCATCTCTAATTCCCATTTGAATATTTTGTTGGCTATGGAAAGCGTTTGCAAAATGCTTTTGGTTGTAAAAAGTTTTTTTCTTCACTGAACGTTTTCATTCCTTCCTTAGTAATCCAGGATAAGTTGGATCAGATGGTCTTCTTCTGGGAAGACATCAAAGCTCGGTCGGAGGAACGTGAAATGAAGTTCGTTGATGTCCTGGAGCTTGCAGAGAAGTTCTGGTACGACATGGCAGCCCTCCTGACCACCATCAAAGACACACAGGAAATCGTTCACGACCTGGAGAGCCCAGGCATTGACCCCTCCATCATCAAGCAGCAGGTGGAAGCGGCGGAGGTGAGGACCATGGGACTGTACCCCTGTATGGAACCTGTCTGCACCCACCTTGTCAGATGAATTGGGACAGATCTGAGATGTGATCATGGCCACAAGTGGCTGTAAAACAGTTTTGTAGGCAGTCAGTTGGATTATGAAATGTTATTTCCATTGCAATTTGGAACAGCAAGGAAAAAAAACAGAAGTGTATTTCACATATCCCTCCCCACCGCCACCACCCCCTGTTCCAGACGAGGAAATTATGCTTAAATCGCTTTATCTGCTACTGTTTTGGGAAGCTTATCAAGCGTGTGGCCAGAGTTGTGTGCCCACTTGTTTTGAGTGATGTGGAAGC
Organism: Chroicocephalus ridibundus; assembly: GCF_963924245.1. Taxonomy (NCBI): domain Eukaryota; kingdom Metazoa; phylum Chordata; class Aves; order Charadriiformes; family Laridae; genus Chroicocephalus; species Chroicocephalus ridibundus. The sequence continues at coordinate 896,658 of NC_086302.1, read as the reverse complement.
GTGCACAGTTCTGCTCCCAGTCTGAGTTGAAGGCATCCGAGAGCTGTCTAGCGTGGGAAGCGTATATTTAGATTTTGGTTAGACCGGAGATACGTATAAAGCTGGATGGGCTTGGATTTGTGTGCGGTTGTTTCGTTATTTCAAGTAAGTGGTGAAAGCCACTCCAGGTGGATTTGACTTGACTTGGTCCTCGGAGAGCAGGGATGTTTCTTTATGCTTTGCTAAGTTTGTCCTTGCTGTTTCCTTTTTATAACCATTCTGACTTCAGTTTGCAACTTTTGAGTCTCAAAAACTAATTCCTATGTTGACAAAGCACTCCTGTAAACAGAACGTCTCTTGTAAACAGCATCTTCAGCCAGGCAGTGCGGGCGCACAGCAGGCTAAATACAGGTGTTCTTATTTTAGTCCCCCCACGCGGCAGCATTGCCACAGCGGCCAGCGGTGGGAGCAGACCGGGTTGGTGGTGGCAATGCCTTGTAACCTTGTCCTGGGGTCTGGCGTTGGGCTGTCGGCCAGGGCGAGGACACCAGAGCAGGAAGGACTCTCTGTGCTGTAGCCCTCCTGTTCATGGGGCAATTTTGGAAGAGTGTTTAATAATAACCATTTTCCTTTTGTCACTGTGTTACATGCAGACTATTAAAGAAGAGACAGACGGCTTGCATGAAGAGCTGGAGTTCATCCGCCTCCTCGGAACTGATTTAATTTTTGCCTGTGGCGAAACTGAGAAACCAGAAGTGAAAAAGAGCATTGATGAGGTAGGAAAACCAGCCACCTCTCCTTCAGATAAAATCAGGTAGGAGCAAGTGGGAGCTCCGATAGAAGAGCCTAACGAATTTTGTGGGCGATCTTGTGTGCCGCAGATGAACAACGCGTGGGAAAATCTAAACAAAACGTGGAAGGAGAGGCTTGAAAAGCTTGAAGAAGCCATGCAGTCGGCTGTGCAGTACCAAGATACACTTCAAGTAAGGGACAGGGCTGTTTGTGTGGGCTGGGTAGACCTTGGGAACACCACTGCAAGTCCTCTCCCTGGAGTTGTACTGGGATTTGCACTAATGCAGAGCAGAAGATGACTCCTGGGCAAGTGTTAGCCACCTCTGTTAGAGCCTGAGCTCAACAACCATCTCCAAGGAAAAGTAGATATTTGGTTGTGTTTGTCTTCCCAAATCTCTCTTAATTTCTGCACGAAGCAGCAGGATGAGCCTGGCTGCTCTCAGGTCCTTATCTTGGAAGCAGGAGAGGGGAGGAAAGAGCTTGCAAAAGCGTGCGCTGGCCAAGCGGGCATCTCTGCCCCAAAAGCCAAGTTTCACGGTTGCGGGGTGATGGAGTCACCAGCCCCATTTCCCTGACCAGCTGCGGGGTGAAGACGCTTTGCCGTTCCCTTTGCTAACGGTGTCCGTGCTCCTTCCAGGCCATGTTTGACTGGTTGGATAACGCCGTCATCAAGCTCTGCAACATGTCTCCCGTCGGCACTGACCTCAGCACGGTTAAGGAGCAAATGAACGAGATGAAGGTACGTGGGCGGAGCGGGACCAGTTCTCCCGTGCTGGCTTTGCATCGCAGAGCTCGCTCTCCAGTGATTCATTTTGTTCTGGTTTTTGTCCTGCTTGTTTTGGCAGGAGTTTAAAATGGAGGTTTACCAGCAGCAGATTGAGATGGAAAAGCTTAATCACCAAGGTGAACTGATGCTAAAAAAAGCTGCAGATGAGACAGACAGAGACATCATAAAGGAACCACTGACAGAGCTGAAACATCTCTGGGAGAATTTGGGCGAGAAAATTGCTCACAGACAGGTAGAGAGGAGATCTGGGCTCTACAAGCGCAGGGTTGGAGCTCGCTGGGATGCTCCACCTGCTTCCTGACTCAAACTTGCCTTTTCCATCCCTGTCCTTGCCTAGCATAAGTTAGAAGCCGCTCTCCTGGCACTCGGGCAGTTCCAGCACGCGTTGGCAGAGCTGATGGCCTGGCTGACCCACACCGAGGAACTGCTGGATGCACAAAAACCCATCAACGGAGACCCAAAAGTCATTGAGGTTGAACTGGCGAAGCACCATGTGAGTACTCCCACTCCAGGTCCATTTTTAGTCTATTCCCATTGAACGATTTTATTTCTCATGAAGGGTTTGGGTAGGTTCAAGTCCGTGAGAGTGCGCAGGAGTTAACAGGGAGTTTGAGAGGTGTCCAACGTTTGCCCAATACATCTCCTGTAGGTGCTGAAGAACGATGTCCTGGCCCACCAAGCAACTGTGGAGACAGTGAACAAAGCGGGCAATGAGCTGCTGGAATCGAGTGCAGGGGACGATGCCAGCAGCCTGCGAAACCGCCTGGAGAAGCTGAACTCGTGTTGGGAATCGGTGCTGCAGAAGACGGAGGAGAGGGAGCAGCAGCTGCAGTCCACGCTCCAGCAGGTCGGGGAGCCGCGTCGGGGGTACCCCCCTATGCAGTGGATTGCCGCTGAGGGTCCGCTTCCCCCTTCGCTTCGGGTGGAAATGAAGGGGGAAAGAGTTAGAGAGACAGTGGGATTTTTTTATGCAAGTTTTTCACGTAACTCTTAGTCCTGGAGCAGTTCGGTGCCTGCCCAGAGGCACGTCAGGGACCAGGCACACCCTCGTAGTTAAGGACATACCATGTAAAAACCTCCTTAACGCGCTGGTGCATCCAGCTTTGCCTCTTTATCTGGTTTTGAAGCAAACACGGTGTTAATCCTGGCGCATGATCAATGGTGGCTGATGTCATCTGATCTGTGGCCGATTATATGTTCCTGAACAGGCCCAGGGTTTCCATGGTGAGATTGAAGACTTCCTCCTGTGGCTAACAAGGATGGAGAGCCAATTGTCGGCATCGAAACCCACAGGAGGTCTGCCAGAAACTGCCCGGGAACAACTCAATGCCCACATGGTAATTTCTTAGGAGAGATTTTTAGTGCTTTTATTTCATCAATCTCCTGTCTGTCAAATATCAGCATCAAAACTTCTCCCTTTTTTATCTGACGGGAAGAAGAGTGCTTCTCTGCTCTTCTTACTGATAATTTTGCGCTTAACCACCTTTCTCCGCTCAAAGTGACGCACTGCTGTCACTTTGCTGCCTGCCCTGAACCTAATTTTCTCATCACCCTGAGTCACGGCAAGTCGTGGCCCCTTTCCGAGCTCTTCCTTTGTCTAACTCGTCGGTGCTGCCTCCCTCGCAGGAGCTGTACGGGCAGCTGAAAGCCAAGGAGGATGTCTACAGCCAGCTGCTGGCCAAGGGGCGACTGATGCTGCTGAACCGCGACGACTCCGGCTCTGGCTCGAAGACAGAGCAGAGCGTAGCGCTGCTGGAGCAGAAGTGGTGTCTGGTCAGCACCAAGATGGAGGAGAGAAAGGTAGCGTTGATGGAGAGACGCCGTCCACCCTGGTCCCGTGAGCTGCTCTGGCAGCACGTGCTCTGCTTTCCCAGGATGGAGCCCGTCAGGGCTGGAGAGAGGAAGGCTGGGAGGGGTTTTTTTATAGGCAATCTCTCTCTTGGTTGTGCACGTTGAGTTTTGTCTTCCAGATGCTGCTGTCTGAGCACCAATCTGTTGGGTTTTTTTTCCTAGATAGTCGTCACAGTTGGTTAAATCGCACAGAAAATGAGAGTAGAATTGCGTTTTGGGTTAATTTAGAGGAGAGGTGGGAAGAAACCTCCCACAGCTCTGAAAGGCAGGCTTTGTTGGTCCTCTGCGAGACAGCAGGCCAAATCCTCCTCTGAGCTGACTCCATCCTAGGCTTTTGGCTGGGGATGAGATAAAACAAGGGACGTGGTGGCCTCAGCCCAGAATAAATTTGCGGTGCTGCAGCTGTTACCATCGAAATATCATCCACCTTATTTACCGAGCCACTCTCCCCATGGCGATCCCTTTCTCGGGAAGCTGAGGGTGACACAGCTGCTCGTGTGCCGATGAAGGTCTCCCTTTTCAGCAGCAATTCTTGTTTTGAAAGAAAGCAGTGGCTTTCACTGAAACCCCTTCCCCTTAGTAAACAAGTCGCGTTCCCGGGCCGAGGCGACGAGGTTCCTGTTAGAGGGACATTTCGTCAGGGACACAAAGGCTGCCTCTGTCTGCGAAACCGCAGATCGTGAGCTCTCACCCTCCGTGTTGTGTTTTTTTCCCCCCTTCCTTTTCTCCCTCCCTGCTGCGGCAGGCGAAGCTGGAGGAAGCACTGGCCCTGGCCACAGACTTCCAGAACTCCCTGCAGGACTTCATCAACTGGCTCATGCTGGCCGAGCAGAGCCTGAACATCGCGCCCCCGGCCAGCCTTATCCTCAACGCCGTGCTGGCCCAGATCGACGAGCACAAGGTACCGGCACTGCGAGCACCCAACGGCTCCCGGGGATGGAGGGAGCAAGGGTGGTACCTCATCCCCCTCATGCACCCACGGGCTGCTCGCAGGCACGTCCGGCTCCCTTGCAGATAAGAGGACATCTCTGATGTTCACAGGTGTTTGCCAATGAGGTGAATGCTCATCGGGATCGGATCATTGAGCTGGATCAAACCGGGAACCAGCTGAAGTTTCTCAGTCAAAAGCAGGACGTGGTGTTGATCAAGAACCTGCTGGTGAGCGTCCAGTCCCGCTGGGAGAAGGTCGTCCAGCGCTCGGTGGAGCGAGGACGGGCTCTTGATGATGCCAGGAAGCGAGCCAAGCAGGTGAGAAATGTGGGAAGGGTGCGACAGACCCCAAGGTATGGCCAGCCTTGGAGTGGAGGAGGTCCCAAGACTGGAAGGGGACTAGGGACAGCACCAGTGTTAAGTTTCAGACTTGCTCCTGTTTCTTTGCAGTTCCATGAAGCTTGGAAGAAACTGATTGATTGGCTGGAGGATGCAGAGAATCACCTGGACTCAGAGCTGGAGATTTCCAACGATCCCGACAAAATCAAGCTCCAGCTCTCCAAGCACAAGGTAGAGCTTTGCCAAAGCAAGACTGGTGCTGGGCGCTGGGTGGAAGGGTGCTTCGTTGGGAGGGGGAGCAGAGCAACATCTCCTCTGCCATCAGGACAGGGGAGAAGCATGTCCATGCCCACTGCTGCCATGGAAAACACTCAGCTGGGGATCTTCACAAGCACCACATATCTTCAGAGAGCCAAGGCCAGGCTTTCTGAAGCAGTTTTGTTTTCTCTCCGGTTCTCAGGAGTTCCAGAAGACACTGGGGGGGAAGCAGCCTGTCTATGATACCACCATCAGGACGGGCAGAGCCCTCAAAGAAAAAGCCTTGCTTCCAGATGACACTCAAAAACTGGACAATTTGCTGGGCGAAGTCCGGGATAAGTGGGACACAGTGTGCGGCAAATCTGTGGAAAGGTAAGTCCACCCCCAACATTGTACTAACAGGACTCGTATTTTTTGAAGACTCCTATCAAAATGGAGAGCAGAGGAGGGGAAGCTGGATGTACAGCATGAGGCAATTTCTTGTGGTGGTTGGAGGATGTCACCGGGTTGTGACAAAAGGAGGTGAGTTTGTTCATGGAAGTTCACTGGGATGTTTGTTTTTCAGGCAGCACAAGCTGGAAGAAGCCCTCTTGTTCTCTGGCCAGTTCATGGATGCGCTGCAGGCCTTGGTGGACTGGCTCTACAAGGTGGAACCCCAGTTAGCTGAAGACCAGCCTGTCCACGGTGACCTGGATCTGGTCATGAACCTGATGGATGCTCACAAGGTGGGAGTCCCTTTTCCAGCTCTTCTCTGGGACATGTGTAGGGCTTGTCTTCCCCAAGAGCCAAAGAGCGGAAGCGCCAGAGTTGGTGCCTTGCTGCAGAGCTGCTTTGCTTTGCTGTGGTGGACAAGGAGAGCAAAAACAGGGTGAAGAAGTGGGAAGAAACTTTTACATTACTGGGAAGGTTACAGGAGCTGGAGCTCTGATCTTCCAAGATGCTATCGGACAGATCTGTTGAGGGTTCAGGTTAGAAAAGATGGCTGAATTTATAGTCTATGAACTTTGGTCTTGGCAGCTCTTTGCAGCGTGTCTTGGAGCCTGGCGCTCTTAGGTTTGGATTAGGTCATACGTTGAAATCCCCAGACGGGGCTTGGGCTTCTGTTCAAGGCAGCCACTGAGTTGCAGCTGGAGCTCCTGGGCTAGGGCTCTCCTGCTCCAGGTCATGACCGCTTTGGCCAGGGTGGAAAGTTGGGGATACTTACCTACGCCTCCCTGCCTGCCCTCCCATCACGCCTGATGTGGGTGAAAACCCATGTTCCAAGCTATTTCAGATGTACCCTCCTGGTTTTTTTTCCCCTGTGTGAAACAACCCACTGGGACTGACCGGCCCCACTCGGCTTCTGCCCTTTCTCCATCCAGGTCTTCCAGAAGGAGCTGGGAAAGCGCACAGGGACGGTCCAGGTGCTCAAGCGCTCCGGCCGGGAGCTCATCGAGAATAGCCGGGACGACACAACCTGGGTGAAGGTGCAGCTGCAGGAGTTGAGCAACCGGTGGGACACAGTGTGCAAGCTGTCCGTGTCCAAACAAACCCGCCTGGAACAGGCCTTGAAGCAGGTGAGCAGGTGGCTACGGGTGGAAATGGTCCTCGAGAGCTTTGCCTGGGTGGCAGGTTTGAGCCAGGAGGTCAACAGAAACCCCGGAGGAGAGGTTTTGCCCAGCGACTGATCTCCTGGATGAGCAGGACACCCCGGCCCTGCAGCAGTTACCTGTGAGAACTGTAAAGCAGTGGGTTGGTGTCAGTTATTTACTTATTCTTTTCTCCGAAGAAGAGCCGATAAAGGCTGATTTGAAAAGGGAGAATGAAGAGATCTCACTGATGTGCACGACAGGAACACAGCAGCGATCAGAGGCTGTCCAGGCTGGTGTTTGCTAATGTCCAGTGCAAGAGACCTAGATTGAAGCTAAAAAAGAAAAAAGGTCAAAGGCTCTTAAGTAGTTTTTACATCAAGTAGGCAATTTACAGAATAAACTACCCAGGCGCCAAATTGCTCAGAAATACAGGTAGTTGTGCTGGTTTTAAAAACACTTAGTTCTTCAGTGTGGCTGATGCCCAGGGGAGGGAGGTGCCCGGCCGCTGCGGGACCCGCCTGCTGGTGCTCAACAGACAGGGCACTTTTCCCTTTTTTTTTTTTTTTTTTTTTTTTTTTTATTTGTTTTTAAAGTCCCTTTCAGCCCTTTGTCTCTCCAGCTCTCAGAAGTGAATGGAGTGTTTCGGGAGGAGGAGAGCTAACGCCTGTGCTTTTGTCCCCGCAGGCAGAGGAGTTCAGGACGGCCGTGCAGATGCTGCTGGAGTGGCTCTCGGAGGCAGAGCAGTCCCTGCGTTTTCGGGCAGCACTTCCCGACGACGCCGAGGCGTTGCAGTCCCTCATTGATGCACACAAGGTACCTGGAGCTCTGAAACGCAACCCCAGCAACATTTACGGGGGAGAATATTGCAAAATAACTCATTTGGGCCTTTCAGGAGTTCATGAAGAAAGTGGAGGAGAAGAGGGTGGACGTGAATTCGGCGGTGGGCATGGGGGAGGTCATCCTGGCCGCCTGCCATCCTGACTGCATCACCACAATCAAACACTGGATCACCATCATCCGAGCCAGGTTCGAGGAGGTGAGTCCATCGGGCTTTGTTCCAGGCTGGCGGTGAGAGGTGATGGGGGACCATCATTGCCTGTGGTGCTGGTTCCTGCCCGTGGTTTCCCCACTGTGGGCTGGCTGATGGTCATCTCTGCATTTCCAACAGGTTCTCACGTGGGCAAAGCAGCACCAGCAGAGACTGGAGTCTGCGCTTTCCGAGCTGGTGGCAAATGCAGAGCTTCTGGAAGAGCTCCTGGCTTGGATCCAGTGGGCTGAGACAACCCTGATCCAGCGGGACCAGGAGCCCATGCCACAAAACATTGATCAGGTCAAAGCCCTCATCTCCGAACACCAGGTGAGCCCAGTGCCCGACACGGTGGGCACTTGGGAGAGGAGCAGAGGGGGTTTTCTCCTGCCCCTCCATGGAGGTGGCATTGACTTCTCTTAGAAGTCCCTATTAGAACAGCATGTGACCCAACTGGAGCTGTCACCTGGGAGTGAAGCCAGCCCAGAGGATGAACACCAGCGTTTGCAGATCCAAGCCAGGCACAAGCCCCCATCGCTGGTGCTTCGTGCTCCCATCTCCTCTATGGGCTTGGCACTTCCCAGCAAGGATCTAGAGCAACAGGAGACTGAACACGTCTCGGAACTGCAAAGATTTTCTTGTCCCTTATGTATTTTGACAGTCTTTTATGGAGGAGATGACACGGAAACAGCCAGACGTGGACCGGGTCACAAAGACGTACAAGAGGAAAGCTACTGAGACCCCCCATGGGCCTTTCAGCGAGAAGTCCCGCAGCAACAGTATGTCTCCGCTCGATACACTGCTTTCGGTGAAATGTGCTGTGACGGGAGGAAATGAAACGCATAGGAAACTAATTAACTTTGATTATCAATTAACAAGGCATCCTGCATTGACAGCCACCAGGAAGGCAGTTGAAACTTGTCAGGAGGGGAAAAAATCCAGGTGGCATTTGCCCAAGTGCCCGTGCGGGGGTGTGCTGCACCTGGGGAAGCTCGTGCTGTCACTGCTCTTCTCTTGCTCTCTGCAGTTGCTTTGTGATGAGGTTTTGGGGTCTTTTTTAATGTTGTTTTTTGAAGCCAGAGTCCAATGTGAATTCCCAAGTGGAAAGGGAGCGCCGGGGGTGGGTGGGTGTAGAGCCGTCCGTCACCCCGTCTGCCTGCCCGGGGACACTGCGTCCCTTCAGAAAGCAGCCGGTGAGGCCGTGGGAGGTTTTCTAGTTGAAAAATGAAATGCATTTCACTGCTGCTCTTTCCTGGACCGCTCAGACGTGCTGAACCCATCAACACCACCTCAGACAATGCCTTTTCTCCCTTTATTTCCAGGAAAATCCTTGAGTCAGGCCGCCCCCCCCAGCATGCCCATTATCTCCCAGTCGGAAACAAAGAACCCCCGGATTAACCAGCTCTCGGCCCGCTGGCAGCAGGTCTGGCTGCTGGCGCTGGAGCGGCAGCGGAAGCTCAACGATGCCCTGGACAGGCTGGAGGAGGTAACGGCCACCGGCTGCTCTGGGCTGGGGCGGGGAACGTGCGGGGGCCGCTCGCCAGAGAGGTGCAAGAAGCACTTTTAATTAGTCTCACCTCTCGAATTGCCCGGCTCTTGCACACGGTTACTGCTGCCTCTCTGAAAATGCCAAAAGAAAAAAGTAACTCCTAAAATATTAAGACTGCAAACTACCTCCTGTAATTAACTGCACATTAACGAACTGCTTCGCGCCCCTGTGGTCGGTATCTGTACTGACGGCCAGGCCTGCTTTACTCCTAGTAATTAGTATAACAATTACTGTCTATATCTTTTTCAAACATCTAATGCCATTTTTGTTTTTGTTTATGCTTAACAAAGCAGCTATGCCCAGAAGTGAGTGTTTTTGTTTTTTGTTGCTTTTGCTGTAGGTCAGTTCAGTTTATACGTATTAATGTTTTTTCTTTGTTGCCTTTAACTCCAAGAATGTTTAGAGGAAAAAAAAAAAAAAAAAAGGCTAAAAATGGTTGCATTACCTTGCTGAGAGCTGCTTGGGTTGTGGGGGTCCTTTTGGGAGGGGATAAAAAGGGGGTTAGTTTAAGTTGGAGGGTGAGTGGCTCATCAGAGGCTGGTGGCAGAGCCACGGTGCCAGGGTTCGCAGAGCCGAGATGTGCCCCAGGCGCTCTCGTACCTGGAATACGAGCAAGAAATCCCTTTTCAGCTGCTTAGAGGGAAAGGGAGAGGGAAGATGCGTGGCCAAAATGATGCCAGCGATGTGTGTTCCTGCCGGGCAGAGCCTGGCGAGCCATTAGGCAGAATCCCGGGTGAGGAAGCATCCCCAAATGCCCGAGCAGAGACGGGGTGTGCGTGTGTCTGTGTGCAAGTAGCTGATACCTCTGCCTGTGTGTACGTGTACCGCCCTGGGGATGCTGCATCCCGTGTCCATGGTTCCGTGATGCGCAGTCCGCCTGGTGGCTGTCGGCTACGCTGTGTGTCCTTCTGTTCCTGAACGTCGATTTGAACAGCCCCCTCATTAACGGGGATCGTCTGGATAAATCCAGATTAACCTTCCCGGGAGGGCAGGTGGGGAGCATTAGCGCCGGGCACGGGCTCGCCTTTGGGATGCTGCTCCTTCGGGGGGTTCCCCCGCTGACTCTCGCGGGTTTCCTTCCAGTTGAAGGAATTTGCGAACTTCGATTTCGATGTTTGGCGGAAGAAGTATATGCGCTGGATGAACCACAAGAAATCCCGCGTTATGGACTTCTTCCGGCGCATCGACAAAGACCAAGACGGGAAGATCACCCGGCAGGAGTTCATCGATGGCATCCTCGCCTCTAGTAAGTCCCTGCCTGCCTGAAATGAGCTGGAAAACAGCCACCTCTGCATCACGAGGTTGTCCTTGCTCGAGGACCGGGATGTAGACTGTGCTCTGACATCTCCAGCTCTCATGAGTGATGTCCCTGAGTCAGTTGCTCATTTCTCCTTCCAGAATTCCCCACCACGAAGCTGGAGATGACCGCGGTGGCCGACATCTTTGACCGTGACGGCGACGGCTACATTGATTACTATGAGTTTGTGGCTGCACTCCATCCCAACAAGGATGCCTACCGCCCCACCACTGATGCCGACAAGATCGAAGATGAGGTAAAGCACCAAAAGAGATGGGTGCTCGGAGGTGGTGGGGTGGTTCCGGCTGCAGGTTGGCAATGAGGAAGACAAAAAGGAGGGAAAAAAGGGATTGTGGTCGTGCTGAGCTAAAATAAGCAGCTGGTACTGACAGTAATGACTGTGTTTTTGAAGGAAAGGCTGCTCAGGGCTGTGTGTTGTCTAAGCAGTGCCTTGTATTGGGGGAGACTCCCAAAATCCTGGTCCCTTACCTCTTTTGTTGGTGATGGCAGGTCACCAGGCAAGTGGCCCAGTGCAAGTGTGCCAAGAGGTTTCAAGTGGAGCAGATTGGCGAGAACAAATACCGGGTAAGGCAGAGGGGACTGAACGCTGCTCCGTGGGGGGGGATCACCGATGGGGTGCCCAGCCTGGCGCGGGGGGACCCCCCTGGGCTCCCTGGGGTGAGATGGAGACCTCCTCCTCCGGCTCCCGGCGCAGCCTGTGTTTGCCCAGCGCCGCCCTCGGCCCCAGGGCGTTCCCCGAATCGGGAGAGCATAAAAGTGGCCCTGTTCTGGGGGCAGCCGGCCCGACGGCCCCGTGAAACGCTGCATTCACTCCGACGGCAGCCGCCCTTGAAGTTTTCCTCGTGGATGAGTGTACCTTACGCCTGTGTTTTTCTTAGCTCGCTCCCGAAGAAGGGAGAATAATTTCCTTTAAAGAATCTCTTTGTAACCAGCTCGCTGCTTACGTTTCAAATCGTTCACCGAGGTGAACCGGTGAAACGAGCTGGCAGCGGAGCGTCCCGCTTTCCTGCCCGCTGGTTTTGGGGTGATGCTCCGGCCAGGAGGAGCCGAGCCACAGCGTTCCCCCCACCCCCGGCTGCACCAGCCCCGGGCTCCCCAGGCTTCTACCTTACACCCAAATAGCATAAACCCCACGGATTTCTAACTACCTGCAGTTAACAGTTTTCATTATTATTGCACTGTTAATCCCATAAATGTTTTTCTTGTTTTTCTTTTCCCTCCTCTTCCTCTTGACTTTCCTTCCCCCCCACCCCCATCCCCTCTCCTTCCACAACTCCTCTCCCTCCGTAGTTCTTCCTCGGCAATCAGGTACAGTTTGCCTTGCGATGCTGTCTCTCACCTCTTTTATTTTTTATTTTTTTTTTAACAAACGTAGCTTTTTGTGTCCGTGATGCTGCTCTGTCCTTTGTGGCTGTGGGAGGATGTGACCTGTGAGCGCTGCTCAGCAGAGCCTGGTACAGGGGAGTGCCTGAGCTGGGGAGGGGCGCCCACAAAAACCCCACTGCACTGGGCAGAAAAAAGGAAAAAAATCAATGGAAAAAGCAAAATTTGACAAAAATGGAGAGATTTTTTCTCTCTGTGGCTCCTTTCTCGGATACGTTGGGGATGGTGGTGGTAACCAGTGGCAAACCACAGGACCCTGAAGGGGGGAGCATTGAGATACTGATGGGCTCATGCCGGGGACTGTCCTCCCGCGGGGAACGACCAGCCCGGGTGAAATCACGGGGGTACAACTACCTGCACGAGGGCTGTACCAGGCTCTGGGTGGGTTTTGGATCACAGTGACCATGGAATGAGAATGCTGAGTCCCCCCCTTTAATCCCATAGGTAGCGATAACTAAACCCTCATCCCCGCTACACCCACTGAGTAACTCCTAACTGGAGCAAGGCTCACAGAACCTGCATGTGTCCCCGTGACTGTCGTGACATGAGATGAGCGGTGCAGCGTGCCCGAGTGCCTGCTGGTTCAGGGACCAGAGCTCCTTTTTTTTTTTTTTTTTTTTTTTTTTTTACGGGACTGGAGCATCACGTGTCATTACGCTGTGCCCACCGCCTTGGCTCTAACAGAAAAGCATATTTTTTTTCTTGTGAAATGATGGTGCCCTGCCAAAAACATGCCCAAAACGAAACAAAAGTGGACGGATCCAAGAGACCTCTGGCTTAATTCAGGCAGCGATCATAGAAACACTTTCAACGGCAGCTAAAAAAGATCGTGTAAATGTGGCAGTGGAAATGAGAACTGATTTGTCCCTGGTTTTCACTGGTTTGGAACTAGCCCTTGAAGGACACCTTACGTAGAGCCCGCAGAGAGGGCAGGCAGCTCCCCTGCCCTGCTCCCTGCCCAGCGGCACCGTGGCCGTGCCGAGCTCTTCCACTGCCGCGCTGGGGCCGGCACCGCCTGGTAGGACCCCGAGCAGGGAGACGCTCCAGGGTCCCACGTCCCCGCGGGAAGGAGGGTCGGAGATGCTGTTACCTCCTTCCCCTCTGCCGTGACCCGTCTCGGTGGGGCTTTGCACTCCCTGTTTTCATTTAGTCTCTTGGGTTTTGCGTTATCCACCCAGGGAAAAAGGCTGCTGCGTTTTTTTTCTTTTTGTTTAATCGTTCTGAAGATGGTCTTGCTTTCAAAGGCTGGTTCCCCCGTCTTCTCGCCACAACAGGACCTCTGCAGACCTGGATGCAGAGTTTCTATATCCAATCCAGGCTCCCGGTGTCCCGCACCAGCTCTGCCGAGTTCCCAAAGCCTGTGCTTGGCTGTCCGGGAGATTTAGGGAGCCTTGAAAAACAGACACGTGCTTCTGATTCAGGGGTGCACTTCTTTGATCTCGCAGGTGTTTAAAATCACTAATGAACATTGCAATCACTAATCAATATTGCTGCGGGATTCCTGCCTGGATTCCCGTCACTCTGCACTCACCGAAACATCCTCACTGGGCGATCTCTGCGGCGGGGGCTTTCTGGCTGGTGGGGTCAAGTCTGAGGCTCGGTGAAATCCCTGGACTTCAGACTTGATAATCGGAGGTTTCTGGCTCAGCGGTGACGCAGCACTGCTTGCCTCACTGATTCTCCGGCACTCTGGGATCGGAATCGGACGGCTCTTTCCCACATGGGCTGCACCAGGAGGGTCATTGCATTGCCAGCCTCTGTTTCCTTCAGGATGAAAGGAAAAACTACAATTCTGGCTGAGAAAACCCATCCAAAGATCAAATTCCAAAGTCTCATTTGCAGCTCTAAAAAATTCTCTCTTTCCAGCTTTAAAACTGAAGGATTTGGATAGTTGCATCATCTTAAAACCACAGGAAAACTCCTGTAAATTGGTACTAGCCTGCAGTTATTCCAGAAAAACCTATCTGGAGAAACCTTAGAAGTATTCCATAGATGGATAGAAGCGTTTGGTGCAGCCTGCTGCAGGAAGGAGCCGAGTGTCCCCTCTTGTGTCCCCCTGGTCTGAACTGTTTCTTGGCTCCACAGTTCGGCGATTCCCAGCAGCTGCGGCTGGTCCGTATCCTGCGGAGCACGGTCATGGTTCGCGTCGGTGGAGGATGGATGGCCCTGGATGAGTTTTTAGTGAAGAATGATCCTTGCAGAGGTAAGGCAGTTCCTGGGTTTTGTACAACTGGGGTCTTCTCAGCCAGTGAGGGGAGTGTGACAACTTGGTACCAGAGTGGGTCTGGGTTATCCAAATAACAGGTCAAAATCTATCCAAAGCAAACCACAGAACTAAAATCATGACATTGGGCAATACTGCAGCAAATCTCACAGCCTTTAACCAGGTGTCCTGGGAGAAAGCAACAGGGAAGGGTTGTGGTTCTTGTTTTTAAGGCCCTCGCGAGTGGAGCTGAGGGTCTCGGCTTCACTTTGGGTGGCTGGTGCGTCTGTGTGGCTCTGTGGGTGGTGGAGTCAGCGTCGTAAAGGTGACCTGGAAGAATTCAAAAGGTTCAAACCCAGGAGATGGTAAAATCCTGATTTGAGACACTCTGAGGAGAAGGTGCTCCAGCCCAGGATCCATGATCCCGTGGTACTGCCACACGGGGCAGTGATGGTCCCAGCTGGTCCTACTGGATGAGGAGACGTTTCTCCTGGGGCTTCGAACTACTTGATTTCTCGCTGATGCGTTTCTAATACAAGTTTCCTCAGTTCATTTGTTGTCTTTAGAGCAGTGGCATAAGGAACTAGTTTGGAAACCCTGAGCTGTGCAGGACCGTGCACCTTAAATACCTGTTTGCAGCGAGAGCTGCCGACGGTGCTGGGTCTTCCTCTAGCGCCCTAAAATTGCCTTTCTTCCCCCAGCCCTGCCCATGAGAGTGGAAACGTGACTTTTTTTTTTTTTTTTTTTTTTTTTTTTTTTTTCTCCTGGGTTGCCACATGCCGTATTTGGGTTGTAGAAAGTGCTGCATTTAGGCGTCGTTGTCCGTGGGCTGTTCAGGGCTGGCTTGGATTTCTCTGGGGGATTTTGAACACCGTGACCCGCTGTAAGCGTGTCGATAAGTGTCGCCTTGCACAAGTGTGTCCCAGGGACTGACACATTAGAGGTGAAGAAGAACCTAGATCTTGGGGTTTTAGGGCTGAGCAGTGTTTGCTGGAGCTGGTTTTGTGGGACACATTTGGAAGGGACAATTGGGATAACGCAGACCAGGGTCCCATACTGTGGGCATGGGGAATCGGGATCATCTCCTTTCTGAAACCTTCACTGTTGAAGTCTTATCATCTTGAGAGCTTTTGGGATGGAAGTGATGCCCTGCTGCGGCCAGCCGAGAGCCGTGACCAGGGGACAGAAAAGGATTAGCAAGGGGGAACATCCAGGAATGAAATGCATCAAGGGGGCAAAAACCAGGAATCTGACGTGTTCTCCCATCAGAAATGCCGATCTCTGCTTCACGCAGCCAGGAGCCCTCGCAGGAGCGTTCCCCGGTGCAGTTCGTGGCAGGAGGGTGGGAAGAGCAGCTCTGCTCTGGCAAGGGGGAGAGCAGGAACCCCTCAGAGGGGACGGAGCCCGGCTTTCTGCCCCATTTCTCCAGCAGGAAAGGAGCATTTAATATGCAGCCCACTGCCTATTTTGGAGAGCTTGGGTCTGTACTCCATATGTTCCCATCTCGCTGGGGTCTCCAAGATGTTAATAGCTTCGGATATGTCGTCTTCAAGCTGCTGCCTAACCGTTCCTTGCTCCTGCTGCCTAACGGCTGTTGCTGAAAGCATCGTGATTTACAGGCTGTGCCGCTTGCTTCGGGGAACCTGCAGGGTGTTCCTGCTCCTCCGGCTTCCCCCGTTCATGCTTTGCAGCAGCTGCTGTTTTCCAGCCTTGACATTGAGGTTATTTCCATCCCTTGGTTATCTCAGCGTGGTGCTTCCCTTCTGCAATCACCTCCTTGGCTTTCTGGTCCCTCTGAAACCGCTCCCGCGTGCCGCAGGGAGCGTGTGTGCCCTTGCTCTCCGTTTGGACACCGTAAGTATGAGACACATTGGCACACGTCAGCTGGCCCAGGAGCTGAAGGCCACAGACCTTCTCCCTGTTTGCTTGTCGAAGAGAGACCCTTCACTGAGCTCTTTGAGGCATTTGGGTGGTGGTGGTCACTTTTAATGGGTGGTCATCACTTCTCTCTCTCCTCTCCCCAAAAATTGGTGAAGAGCTGCCCAGAGCTGTGTGAGAGCAGAACCACAACCCTTCAAAGCTGCTCTTTCTATTTTTAAGCTATGTTAAAGATGATGATGTTGTAACTTGCTGTGTTCAAAGGCCGTCGCGATTGCTTTCCCCAAGACACCAGAGAACAGTAGAGCATCCACTGTGAATTCATGGGCCTCAGGCAGCTTTTAATCAGCCAGTTTCTTAAAGAGCTGATCCATGGCAGGGGATGGTCAGGGAAGAGAGCTGGGACGGTCTCACTGCCATCCGCTCATCCCTGGAGATGGGCTTGGAGAGACACCGCAAGGACACGTGCTCTGACCCCTGGAGCCTCCTGAGCCCCGGTATCGATGTCGGGTTCACGCAAACCTCAAATCTCTGCTTTGTCCCCTTCCAGCACGAGGACGGACCAACCTTGAACTCCGAGAGAAATTCATCTTGCCAGAGGGGGCCTCCCAGGGAATGACACCCTTCCGATCGCGAGGCCGAAGATCAAAACCATCCTCCCGGGCAGCCTCCCCGACACGATCCAGCTCCAGTGCCAGCCAGAGCAACCACAGCTGCGCCTCCATGCCATCCTCTCCCGCCACTCCAGCCAGCGGAGCCAAGGTGGGGTTCGCGCGTGAAGTCTTCCCCTTTCTTCTTCTTTAAAACCTAGTGGCCTCCAAACCTGTCCCGGTGAGATGAGGAGCTGCAGGAGGCGTATGGAGGAGGAGGAGGAAGGTTGGGGATCAAGGGCTTGATGGTTACTGTCACCTCTAGATGTTCGTGGTGTCTGCAGGAAGAACCTTGCTGTCTGTGTGGGGTGGGTGGGTGGGGATGGTGCAGGGACAGATTTTCAGCCCAAGCTGGGCACTCACGGCCGGAGGGTCCCCAGCTCTCCCCGTGCAGCCAAAGGCTCCTGGTCCCCAAGGCAGGGCTGCGCCACAGCCGCGGTGTCCGGCCGGCACGCAGGAGGAAGCCATTGCCCATCATCTCTCCTTTCCCACCACATCATCTGCCCGTGCATGTTTTATTTCATCATCTGTTTGGGTTTTTTCCTCGTATTTTAATTTATATATTTCCCATTTGGTTCTCGTTTCATTTTGGTGCCGTTTTCCCCCATTCCAAATACTTTTCCATTTCTTTTTTTTTTTTTTTTCCCCCCCCACCCACTTCCACCTCTCCTCCCCCCCCTTCCCCACCCTTGGATTTTCCATTTCGCAGACTCCACATCACTTCTCTCGATGTTATGACAAACCCTGGTTGATAAACAGTAAAGCGGGCACCCCCCTGAGGGGATTCGATTATTCCGACTTCCAGCTCCCGAGCGCCGAGGTAGAGTATGGTCTCGCAGCCCCGAGGACCTGCCGACAGGCCGGAGAGCCGCTGGCACGGAGACGTCCTGCCCCCTTGCCTGTTCTAACGCTTTCTTTGTGGTAGAGCAGCGCTTGTTAGCACCGCTAACGCTCCCACTGTTAGCGTTTTTCATAGGTTTCTAACTCGGATTAAACAAAACACCAACTTTCGAATAAAGCGCAACGGCTTGTGTTTCCCGTTTGCCTGCTTTCAAACCAAGAGAGGGGTGTTTATCCTCTTCGTGCTTTATAAAAAGCGCAATTTTTCAAGCTTTAAGAGCTTTTAAGCATTGAAAAGCAGCCGTGTTTGGCTTTCAAAAATTGATACCCAGCAGCCGAGTTGAGACTTGAAAATCAGCTACGCAGCGCACGCACAGTAACCACATCGCCTTCATTTTTATGGAGCGCTCGTTTATCACCGTGTTGAAGCACGTACGGCGTGTCCGGCGCTGTCACCGGCTTGATGCTCCCAGGAGGATTAAATTCGGGCTGAGACTTTGAATCTCTCTAAGTCTTCAGCCTCTCTGTTGGACTGCCTGACCTTGTGAATCGGTGACGAGAAATAAAACCTGGTAGATCTCGGTGATGCACTGCGTGGCGGTGTGCGCCGGCAAGATAGCTGCGTCTTGCTGGGCGGTGCTTTCACGCAGAACAGGAATGATTTTTAAATCATCGGAAGGTCAGGAGCACTTCCCCAATTGCCCTAAATTGCCTGCTTGCTGCTCTTTAACTTGTTTATAAAATAGGATCGAGGACGAGAATCGAAATCTCTGGTGATGAAAACGGTACCTTCGCAATCAAGTGTTAATGGATTTTAATTCCCCCGGCGCCCGAAGGGGAGCCCGCTGCTCGCCTGCCCCTCTCCCACCACCCTCTCCCCCGCTGCAGCTCCAGTTTCATGACATTTTAATATTTATAAGTTTCCCAAAAATCACAGAATTGCAGGGGGTGGAGGGAAACCTCCAGCTGTTGCTTTAAAGCTCGTTGGGAGATGCTCTCCCTTAATGTACATGTGTCCGGGGATGCAGCTGGGCTGGAGCCGTCCCTGCAGCCCGGTGTCCCCAGGGGACAGGGGACACGGCAGGCAGCCGCTTTCCTGCAGCACTGCCCCAAACCCAGAGCTTTGGTTGGTGTACGGAAACTGGAGCTGCCCTTCCCAGCTGGATCCGGGTGCCCTCGCCCGCCCGGCACCTTCCCCTCCGCTTTCTTCCGCAGCGGCGGGAGCAGAGCTGCCTGTTGTGCTGCTTTCCGCTCCCCTCCGAATCTGCGTTTGCAACATCTTAAAGGTCAGGAAAAGCACCGTTTCAGGATGCGACCAAAGCCCGTTCACTGTGGTTTTGGGTCCCAGTTCATCGCTGGCACCTCGCTCTTCAAATCCGTCCGCCCTCAGGGCGGTGGGTGCATGGACCTGCCGGGGGCACCGGCGCCAGGGCGATGTCCCCCCATCACAGAACAACACTGCGCTGATGCCTCCCAGCCACGACATGCGTTTCTCAAGACACTGCATTGTATTTGACCTTCCAAAGTGGTCCTGAGCTGCTTAGATGCTAAAATACTGATTTTTTTTTTTTTTTTTTTTTTTTTTTTTTTTTTTGCAAGATTTCACATTCTCTTTGTGGAGCTTTTGAGCCCAGACGATGTTTTCCTCCTCCGGATGGACAGCAGCTTTGCTTTTATTTTTTTTCCAACAAATAGCTGTGCATCAGCCTGCAGTGTGCAAACTGCCGTTGCCCTCCAAATTTTCAGGATCCAGGCCTTTTTCTTTTTTTTTTATTAATCGCTGCTGAAACGACAGCTTGTGTTCTCCATGACCGTTAAGATGGGTGTTCCTTAAATGTCAGAATCTTTTTGCCGAGGTGCCGATCTCGGCCCTGATCTTGGTCCCTTATGGCCCAGGTGACAGCTAAAAGATGCTCTGTGTGTGCTTCCTCCCAAGGTGACCCCCTCGGCGGGCAGCAAGCTGAAGCGACCCACCTTCCACTCCAGCCGAACCTCCTTGGCTGGGGACACCAGTAACAGCTCCTCACCAGTCTCTACAGGTGCCAAAACCAGTCGGGCAGGTAAGTTAGCGGCAAAGACCAAAAACCTCCTCCCGCTGCTGTTCCCACTTCGTTGCTTAAATTGGCAGAGAAAATATTTAGATATTTAGGGAGCCTGCAGTGAGTTGTGGAAGACCCACCACTGTGTCCCTGCCTGGGAGAGGGGATGCTGCAGTGGTTTTAGAATCATGGAATGGTTTGGGTCAGAAGGGACCTTAAAGATCATCCATCTAGTCCCATGGGCAGGGACACCTCCCACCAGCCCAGGTTGCTCCAAGCCCCGTCCAACCTGGCCTTGAACCCCTCCAGGGATGGGGCAGCCACAGCTGCTCTGGGCAACCTGGGCCAGGGGCTCACCGCCCTCGCAGCCAAGAATTTCTTCCCCAGATCTCATCTCAATCTCCCCTCTTCCATTTTAAAGCCATTCCCCCTCGTCCCATGGCTCCCCTCCCTGCTCCAGAGTCCCTCCCCAGCTTTCCTGGAGCCCCTTTAGGGACTGGAAGGGGCTGGAAGGTCTCCCCGGAGCCTTCTCTTCTCCAGGCTGAACCCCCCCAGCTCTCCCAGCCTGTCCCCACAGCAGAGGGGCTCCAGCCCTCCCACCGTCCTCGTGGCACTTCTGCAGCGCGAGGGTTTGCTGCTGCTTCATTAAAAGCTGGGGCACGGATGAGTCCTGATGCTGAACCCGCCGTTCCAGGGGTGCCGGGCGGGTGGTTGAAAGCAGCTGCGGCGATGCTGGGGATTTGGGTGGGATGGGGAGGAATCTTCCTCCTCTTCCTCTGCCTGCTCACCGCTCGCTCTCGCCTCCCCTTGCAGATCCTAAGAAAACAGCCAGTCGTCCCACCAGCCGCGCCGGGAGCCGCACGGGCAGCCGGGCCAGCAGCCGGCGGGGAAGCGACGCCTCCGACTTTGACCTGCTGGAAACGCAGTCGGCGTGTTCGGACACTTCAGAGAGCAGCGTGGCTGGCGGGCAGGGCGGCTCCCGCCGGGGGGTGGCCAAACCCTCCAAAATCCCAACCATGTCCAAGAAAACAACCACCGGCACCCCAAAAACTCCAGGCCCTAAAAGATAATACTGTACCCACGCCCTCCTGAAAGAAAGAAAACCCAACAAAACCCAACCTGTGTCCAATTTTTAACCCTTCTACGTACATTGGATGTATATTTATTCTAAATGGGAGAAACTATATTGTTAAAAGTGTAAAAGAAAGTTGTGTTATGAAGCTGCCTTATTTGGGTTTTTTGGTTTTGGTTTTTTTTTTTTCCTTTTTTGTAAGTTACTATTTTCATGTGAATATTTATGTAGATAAAAATTGCCTCTCGGTGACCCCTGTTCAGAGAGGGGCCTGGAAAACTGAAATGTGGGAGAGAAAGAAAAAAAAAAAAAAAAAAAAAAAGAAAAAGAAAAAAAAAAAGGAAGCAAAAAAAAAAGGTCAAGATGTGAAAGTGTAAAGAAAAACTAAAATATAAATAGGATTTCTGCGCGGTGCAGGGTGCGAACCTGCTTTATCTTTTAGGATTGTTTCCTAAATGCATCTTTATAAACTTAACTTGCTGTCTCAGCAAGGTAAATTATATTTAAAAAACAAAGACCTGAATCCTACAGTGTTCAAGGAACTCTCTTTTTGTAAATCACAGATACCTCAACCAGAGAAACATGAGGTGAGGGGACTTGGGGCTTATGTTTCCATTTTTTTAAAGATATGTGGTTTTACCTGAAGAAAGCGGGGTTTGACTTAATAAAATTTGCACACACTACAGCAAAGGTCATGACAATTGCTGTCTTGAAAATACTGTCCCGGCAACTTCGTTTTTAAAGAACAAACAAATGGTGATGGGTTATTTCCGGGGGGGGTTCACGCCGAAGCCGGCCCGAGGAGAGCACGCTGGTAAGATTGCAGGTCGGGATCGCTCAGACACGTCCCTTAGCGGTGGTGGGTCCTACAGATTAGAGGATTCTTCTGGATTGATGGCCTAAGAGACCGACCCAAGACGTTCCTTACAGAATTGCTATTTATCTGCATCTCTTTTTTTTTTCCTATTTATTATTTAACTGGTCATTCCACTTCCAACCAGGCTGAGATTGATGTGACCTCTGCTCCTAGAAGAAATCTGGACTTACACGCACAGTTGCTTGTCCTTGAAATTGAGTCTCACCAGCACACTCGCTACAAGTCCTGTCTCGCTTTTGTACGCTACTTTTTCTTTGTAATAAAATCAAACTGACCAAGTGACCAGGAGACGGGCCGGGGGAGAGGGCTCTCCAGAGCTCCCGTATTTATTAAATATTCTTCCTCTCCGGCTCTGACCATGTTGCTGTGTGATTCTCTCAATTGGTTTAAATTGAGGCAAAACTGAAGCTCTACCAATGAATTGTTTAAAAACCAGACACATTTTTGTATTAAAATTGCTTGCGGTAATAAACAATCTTGCCTCCTACTTTATTCCACAGTGTTAGCTTTGTAAATACAAGAGCTGGAGCTGTTCGTCCCGTGCGGGGAGGCAACGCCTGCGCCAGCCCTGGGGTGTCTGCACCCGGTTTTCTTTGCAGAAGGGAGCAGGGAACCACCAACCTCAAAATTAAAAGGCCCGAGTGGGTGGGTGGGTGCTGGCGAGGGTGCACAGTGGTGGGTGCCTCGCCTCGCGCACACGGCGAGGGAGCCAACCGATGAGGGTACCTGCTGGAGTGGGTGTTTGCCAGTGAGAGAGGCTGGTGAGGTGTGTGCCCGTGGCACTGGGTGTTGGTGAGGTGGGTGCTCAGTGAGGTCGGTGTCCACGAGGGTGGGTGTCCGTGCGGGTGGGTACACCGGGTGAGGAGCTGTTGGTTTGCCCATGGGGATGGTGCTGCTGAAGCGGGTTCCTGTAGGGGTGGATGCAGAGTTTGGGTGCCCGTGGGGGTGAGTATCTGTAGGGTTGGACGCCCATGGGGTTGGGTGTCAGTGAGGGTGGGTGCCCGTGGGTTTGGTTGCCCCCAAGGGTGAGCATCCATAGGGGCGGGTGTCAATGGGGTTGGATGCTCATGGGTTTGAGCGTCAGTAGGGGTGAGCGCCCATGGGTCTGGGTGCCCATGAGGGTGAGCATCTCTAGGGATGAGTGCCCCCCTTGGGTTTGGTTGCCCACAAGGGTGAGCATCCACGGGGTGGGTGCCCATGGATGTGTCAACGGGAGCGGATGCCCGTCGGTTTGAGCATCAACAGGGGCTGGGTGCCCATGGATTCGGTTGCCCACGAGGGTGAGCATCCCTAGTGATGGCTGCCCACGGGTTCTCATGCCCAGCGATGCACCCCGTGCCCCGGGGCCGCCGGGCGGGGAGGGCCGGGGCGTCCCGGAGCCGCGGCCGGGGCGGTGCCGCCGGCGGGACCGTCCCTTTCCCTCGCCCCGCCGGGACCGGGACCGTGCCCGGGGCCGTGCCGCGCCGCAGCGGGCGGGGGGGGGGTCCCGGGCGGCGGCGGTGCCATGGGGCCGGGTGGCGGGGCGGCGGCGGGCCGGGGTCCGCTGGGGGCCCTGGCGCTGCTGTGGGCGGCGGCGGTGCTGTGCCAGCTGGGCAGCGGCAGCGTCCTCCGCCGCCGCCTCCACGCCGCCGGCTTCCTCCAGCGGCGGCTGAGCGGCGGCGAGCGGCGGGACGTGCAGCGGGAGATCCTGGCCGTGCTGGGGCTGCCCGGCCGGCCCCGGCCGCGGACCCCCGCCGCCGCCCGCGCCCCCGCCGCCGCCGCGCCGCTCTTCATGCTCGACCTCTACCACGCCGTGGCCGGCGAGGAGGAGGCGGAGGAGGAGGAGGAGGAGGCGGCGGTGTCGCGGCCGGTGCTCACCGGGCTCAGCACCCAGAGCCCCCCGCCCGGCAGCGTCGTCAGCCGCGCCGACACCGTCGTCAGCCTCGTCAACGTGGGTGAGCGCCGCACCGGGGGCACCGGGGGAACCGGGTCGCGCCGGGAGGACCGGAGCCCACGGGGGCACCGGGGCGTGCGGGCAGGATCTTGGCGGTGACCGGGGCGCACCGGAGGGACCGGAGCCTGCGGGGGGACCGGGGGAAACGAGCAGGATCCAGACGGCTTGGGCAGGACCGGGAGGACCAGAGGAGTTCGGGGCAGGACCGGGGGGACCGGGACAGGACCGGGAGGACCAGAGGAGTTCGGGGCAGGACCGGGGGGACCGCAGCGGACCGGGGCGCACGGGCAGGACCGGGGGCGGAGGCGGCGGCCGAGCCCCGCGCAAGGCAGCGCGTCTCCCCGGCGCGCTCGGGGCCGCCGCCCGCAGCTCTCGGGAGGCACCGGGGGGCAGCGCACGGCGGGACGGGGCGCACGGGGCGGCGGCGGCCGCGCTGCCGGGGCCGGGAGCGGCACCGAACCCGGGCTGCGGGACCGAGCCCCAGCCAAACCTCGTCCCTGGCT
The DNA here is from genome assembly GCF_963924245.1 of Chroicocephalus ridibundus. Classification (NCBI taxonomy): domain Eukaryota; kingdom Metazoa; phylum Chordata; class Aves; order Charadriiformes; family Laridae; genus Chroicocephalus; species Chroicocephalus ridibundus. The sequence continues at coordinate 872,879 of NC_086302.1, read as the reverse complement.
GCAGGCAGGGGACCGCAGCTGTTGCACCGACGGCTCCGAGCATCCCTCGGTCCCGGGGTGCTTCCTCGTGTGCCCCTGCTCGGAAAAGCCTCTTGTGCACAGAGCTGAGCTGAACTGCGGCAGGAGGGCGTCTGTGAGGGACACAGTGGCCATGGGGCTGCACCCTGGGTGCTGGGAGAGAGTCTCTGTGGTCCCCGGCCAGCACAAAACCCAGCTCTGCTTTAAAAAGTGGCGACGGAGAGGGGGAAAATCATGTAGTGAGGGCGGTCTGGGAGTAAGCTGGGCCAACTCGCTGAGCTTGTCCGCAGGTTGCAATGAACTGGGCTGCGTCCCCTGGGCGCTATCTATCTCCATCATAACACAGCGGAGGGAGGCTGGAAACCACCATGGCATGAGGCAAGCTCGTCCTGCTCCAGGGGGCCGCGTTGCCCACCCCGCACTCCCATTTCGGTGGGCACACACGAGCGAGCGGGGCAGGCAGGCAGGCCAGCAGCTCTCGTGCCAGCAGCAGGGTGGACCAAATTACCCGCGGTGGGACACTGAATCACGGTTCAAAATAAAATCCTCAAGGTTGCTAATTATTGCTGGAATCCCGTCCAGCTGGTTACTGAGCTATGCCCGGCTCCAGCCACCGTCCCATTTCCAGGCAGTTGCGTGAGCGTCAGTGAAAGCAGAGCTATTTCCAGCCAGCATCAGCGGGGCCGCGAGCACTTGGGGTGCAAGGGGTCCCCCTGCAAGGGCAGGCACTGGGGTGTCCTGAACCCAGCAGGTTGAGCAGACCAGGCATTCGGATACTGAGCTTTTCCCTGCTGCTGCTCATCGTTTTAAGGGGTGTTAAGGGTCCCCCACAGCCAGCGCTCTGAGCACGGGGAGAAACCCTCCCTGGGGAGCCCAGGCAGGGAGGGGACCTGCACCCTCAGGAGGAGGTAAGGGTGGGGAAGGGCTGTGGAGACGTCTGCCAAATCCTCTCCATCCATTCTTACATCCCCTGTACCACCTGCGGATGCAAAGAGGCCAAGGAGCTCCCTGGGACAGACCCTGCTGCACCCAGCGGCGGTCAGGGGGTGCCCATGGGAGCAGGCACCCAGCACCCAGCCCTCGGGGCTCAGGGGCTCAGCATCCCAAGGAAGCCAGGACCAAGGGAGGTGACACTGGGACACCAAATCCCAGCTCGTCAACACTCAAGACCACACAAGTACCAAAAAGTGCTTTAAAATGGCCAGGTTTGATGACAGCCAGGGTGGGGTGTTTGCGGGGGGGACTGGGGAGCCGTGCGGGAGGTGTCGGTGCTGGCACAGGGGTGCTGGCACCACTCCCCTTCCCGGTGCTCCTGGAGCAGCCAGGAGAGTTGGGGAACAGAATTCCAGCCTTCAATTTGAATGGCTTTGATTTCTGCGGCTGCGTCAGCCCCTTCATGTTAATTAAATAAATTTTTGTGGGAGAAGGCTAGCTTTCATTTGCATGCATAATTTCCTGCACAATTACCCTGATGGGGCATGCAAATGGGGTAAGTCGGTGCTCTATTGGGCACTTGGACCTCTTTGCTCCCAGCCACCCCGTGGAGCCCTGTGTGAGCCAGGCCGGAGCGCGGCTCCCAACGGCACACCTTTTTTCCTGGGAAGGGGAAACGACAAACCTCCCCGGCATGCAAACACGTCCCGGTCTGGGCGGGCACCCTCCCTGCTGGCCTGGGCAAGCGGCAGGACCAGGGCCAGTGAGGGCCCCCAGGCGATGGGTGGCCACCACCAGGCACCTTCATTTGGGTTTGGTGATGACGGATCCACCCATCCCATCCTGCTTGCTGCCTCTCAGCGTGAAGATAAAGCTCTCCATATAAACCTGACCCCTGCTATTTCTGTGTGCTAACTGAAGCAGTCAGGTGGGTTGTATTTTTAAGCCTGGGGTAAGGATGGGCTTGGAGGTTTCTTCTCGGCCGGGGCTGAGCCACCAGCCGTGAGTCACGGTTACGTGCAGGGTATAATCAGGGAGCAGAGACGTTTGTAACGGGAAGGCGAGGAGGAGGCTCGCGGTGCTGCCCAAGCCCCCCACGACCACACGTCAGCACCACAACACACACGTCCTCCCCTTCCCTCCCGGCGCTCGCCACTGCCCGGGGATGTGGCCGGGCTCCCCCCACGGCTGTTTCGGATGAAGCAGTTGGGGCATCTTCCCGGCAAACCCTGACTTCACCATATTTGCTTCTTGGGGAGCAGTGGGGGACAAAGGCAGGGCGGCACTCGCTGCGGTGCCCCGGGCGCTGCGAGGGGACGTCAGCGTGGGGTGGGAGCTCAGGGCACCCTCTTTGATTTATCTGGGGAGTTGGGGCATGCTGCTCCGCTCCCCGCGTGGGCAGAGCATGGCCCGCTGCCCGCCTCGGTGCCCAAGTGGGTGCTCACCTGCACCCCCACATAGATACCACCCAAATCCAACTGCTGGCAGCAGGGTGAGGATTTTCCCACTCCTGACTTCATTTCAGAGCCCGTTGTGTCTCCTCTGGGCATCCGTGGGGACTCAGCAGCACAGGACAAGCTCATGCTGACGTGTTGGTGCTCTGTATGCACCTGCCGTGTCTGTTTTAAATGGGAAAAGCTTTGCAAATAAAATCCCCTGGGGCCTACGGGCGACACCGTGCTCAGCTGGCTGTTTGTAGGGCTGGGGGAGCCGGGGGGGGTGCAAGTGGGGGCCAAGGCTGCCTCACCTCCAGGCTTGGGGCACCCGGTACCAAACCCTGTGTCCGGCAGCTCCCAGTGTTCGTCTCAGGAGGATGGAGGATGCGCTCACGAGATGAAGCAGGAGCCTGGTAGAGAGACTCAACTGCAGCTTGGGGTAACTCTTGAATCTCCCCCGGCTTCGGAAAGCCTCTGGAGCTTATTTTCTCATGCTTGCAAGTGAAGGACAGCATCTTCCTCGCATCTCCTTTAAACCTATTTTAGGATTCAGAGCACTTGATGTGGTTGAATATCCTGGCATTTCCTTTTAATTTAGTGTCTGAAATGATCATGGGGACCATTGGGAGCAGCCAGGACCAGTAATTACAACTGATGCACAGTTTATAGAAACAGAGAAAGTTTACAACAAAAAAGTGCAGCTAAAATTAACCTGGGGAGCAGGAGGAAGGGCAGGCAGTCCCTGTCGCCCCACCGCTGGGAAGAGCGCAGGACCACGCAGGGGCTGGGAGTCAGCGGGGCTGATCATCCCCTGCTGGGGCGTGCATGGCCGCACGGCCATTTATATATGTATATAATAATTTTTTTTGTAATTTTTTTGGGGGTGGTGGGAGTACACCGCTTAGTTGCGGCATTCAGCTTTGGAGAAAGATGCAGCAGCTTTTAGGGGCGAGACGGTAAATGCCAAAGGAGGGGGGGCAAGGAGAGCAAAGAGCTTGGGTTGGGTTTTTTTAGTGTGTCTCATCCACAATCCGGATAATCCGCCCACAGATAATTGAGGGTTGGCGGTGCGGCTGACTCAACCCGCCTCCGATCAATAGCAGGTTCCCAGGCGCGACGGGCTCTGGGGAGGGCCCATTGCTCACACCCCCCCCCCCCCCCCCCCCCCAGCAGCATTTTAGCACCCGCTTTCCTGCCCGGGCAAAGGGCGCTGGCTGCTTTTGGGATGCAGCACACGTTCCCCCACTGCAGGGCTGTAATTTTGCAGTCATTTATCATTTTGCCAGAAATCAGGGCGATATTAAACCCCACTTGACCTGCTGATCATCAGCCCGGGTTGCTGTTTGCTAAACGCCGTGCAGCCGGTCCCATCCCCGTCGCCCTCCTCTGCGGCACGGGAGAGGATGCTTCGCCCTCGGTCCTGCCCTTCCAAGGGAGTTCCCTCTTCTGCTCCACAGAAAACAGGGATTCCTCCCAGTGCCTCATCCCAAATACTGGGCAGCTTGCTGTTAAGTCCAGCTCATTTGGTTCATCAAGGTACACAGCTAATTGCGGTCCCCTTTAGCATTTCTCATCCCTGGCCAGGGCTTCCCTCCTCGCTCACCCACTCTGCCTTCACCCCCGCTCTCCTCCATCCCCTCTGCAGCGCGCGGATGTGAAGGTTTCATAACAAAGTGCTTCTTTAGCAAAGGTTTTCACCCTTCCCTGGGGCATAAAATCACCCCGGGGGCTTTTCCTGTGTCGCTGGATCCCTGTGACCTCCTTGGCTCAGCCACAAAACTCCCCTTGCCCTTCCCTGGACCAAGGTCCACCCGAGCGGTACCGCAGCATCGCTTTGTCGGAGACACTTGGCCCGTGAAGATCCCGGTGGTTTCTGAGCCGGAATTCGATCTGGCTGGGCCTCGTCTGACACCAGGGAGCAAAGGGCTGACCCGAGAGGTACCTGAGTGACCGAAAACACCCAAGGGGACACCACTTTGTACCTGGGTGTCCCCTGGACCGCCCGTGGAACCTGCCGCTGGGGGTTTATCCGTGAAAAAAAAAAAAAAAAGGAGGGGAATCCAATCGATTCTGTGATTCTGCGATTCCTCTGGTTGTGTTTTGGGGGGATTTAAGGATTTTCCAAGATCCGTGAGGCAACGATGGCCTCAGCAGCGTCTTTAATGGGCCGAGAGCGTTAAACCACCAGCGATGGGTCAGCGGAAGAAATAAAAAAGCAGAAAAGGGCCGGGGAGCCCCTCGAGGGGATGCAGCGCGGTCGGGGGGATGGTGTCCCCCCCCGAGGGGTGCGCGGGCTGGATCCGGCTCCTCGCAGCATCCTCCCGCCCGCAGCTGGCCACCGGCCGGGCAGCAGGAAGCGTTCTCCGCATCCGCCCCAGGCTTTTTTTGTAACATAACTTGTGGTGAGCCCAGTAGCTGGAGGGAATGTGGGTTTTTTAAAAAAAAAAAAGAAAAAAAAGAAAAAAGAAAGAAAAAAACCCCAAACAACCCATGGATGCATAAACTAAAATCTCAGTGTTCGGGTTGGAGAGATGCTCCACGCTGCTCCCCCCGCATTAACGGGGACAGCAACTTTATGGTACACTAAATTTTGAATTCCTTCCCCCCCCCACCCCGGCATCAGTTAAAAACTGCATTTATAACATGCATTATTTGTTTGTTTTATTTTTAAAAGTAAGCACTGGGTCAGATTTGTTACGTTCCTTTTGTGCCTGAAGCTGGAGGAGCTTTAATCACTTTAATTATATTCAGTCATGGCAGCCTGGAATATTTTAAAAGAACAATATAATTACATATTAGAGAAACTGTGTGGGGCTGCATCACCGTAAAGAAAGACGGCAGTTTTTGCTTTATGGACTTAATAAAAAAAAAAAAAACATCAGATTTTTTCTTTCCCAACATGCACTAGATCTCTGCAGAAAGTAGGTATTTTCAGTAAAAAGTGAGGTTTTATTTTCAACAGAGAAGTGACCAGGCAACTTTCCCACTCCCGTAGGCTGAAAATCTTTGTATTTCAGCAGCCCAAAGCCTGAGGGGGGGAGGGGACCTGCGGCACCCAGCGACGTCCCCAGCAAGCCCCGGGCTGTCCAGATTTTGTCCCCTGAGCACCTGCAGCAAGAAAAGCTGCAAAAACCCCAAATCCTGCTCACGACGGTCCCTCTGACCCCCAAAACTTGTTTGTTTGGGTGGGGTTTTCACCTTTGGAGGAGAGCGAAGGGCTGCAGCCCCTAAACTGCAGCACGAGGGGCAGCTTCTCTGTGCGCCCGCCATAGCCAAGCCTTCGTGCTTTATATTTTATTTTTTTTTAAATTAATAATAAAGAAAGAGGACTGGGAGGCTGGTGGGTTTACAGCAAAATAAAGTCGGGGAGGGGGGGCCTTGTGCAAAACTAGGAGGGAGATGCATCAAGATTAAAACTCTCGGGAGAGGAGAGATGGGAATTTGCAGCAGCAGCTGCCAAGAGCTCAGTGGGCCCAGAGCCAGCGAGGTTTGTCCCCAAATTGGGGACAAATGGGGTTGGTGGGACTCGCGGGGGGGGGGCTGCAGGCTTTGATCAGCCCGTCGGGGTGGCCAGGGGTGCGGCAAAGGCCACCACAGCCCGGCACAGCCCTGCCTGACCCCTTGGCTCCACAGTCGAGCAGGACCGGGACATCTTCTCCCCGAAGCCGTACTGGAAGGAGTTCAGATTCGACCTGACCCAGGTGCCCACGGGCGAGTCGGTGACGGCTGCCGAGTTTCGCATCTACAAGGCGCGGGGAGTTACCCGCCACGCCAACACCACCCTCCACGTTAGCATCTACGAGATCGCCGCTGAGCACTCCAACAGGTGACAGGGACAGGGATGGAGACACGGATGGGAATGGGGATGAGGATGGAGACAGGGAGGGGGATGAGGATGGGGATGGGAATGAAGATTGTGGGGATGAGGATGGAGGCGGGGTGGGGATGAAGATGGCGGGGATGGGGATGGGGATGGGGATGATGGGGATGTGAATGAATATGGTGGGGACGGGGATGAGATGAAGATGGGGATGGGGCTCCCCGCAAGCCCCAGCGCTTTCCCTTCCCACCACCATGCAAATGCCGAGGAAGCAGCATCACTGCGGCCAGCTGTTCCCACACTTTCCCACCGGGCAATGGCACACCCCGGCTTTTCGGCCGGGCTGGGAGGATGCTTTTCCCAGGATGCCACCATCATGTGCGGCACAGCCAGAGGCACTGGGAGCTGCCATCCTGACCCTGCCGTGCCGGGACCTGTATGGACACAGGCACCGAGGAGTCATTTCGATGAGTTATTGCTGGTGCTGGTGTCCTTTGGGTACTATTACTCACCGGCTCGGACTTTTTCCCCCATTTCCACAGGGAGTCTGACCTGTTCCTGCTGGATGTCCAGGACCTGCGTGCTGGGACCGAGGGCTGGCTTGTGTTTGACGTGACGGCCGCCAGCAACCACTGGTTAGTGGATCGGAAATACAACCTGGGGCTGCGACTCTACGTGGAGACGGATGATGGTAAGCCTGTCCAGCCTACCTGCAGTCTTTGGGGCCAAATGCCCAGGAACTGGAGCCCTCTCATCTCCCCTCTTGGTGCCATGGTGGCCAGCTGGGGGGGGTAAGTTGTCTTGCTGCAATTTTAAATTTCCAGCCGTGATGGAGAACAGAAGACACCAGAAGTCACCAGGGTTTGCAGGCAAGCCCTGCTGGCAAAGCCTCCCCAAGGCATTAATGCTAATGGTGTTCCTGGTGTGGGCTGTAATAACCCCATTAGCACTTAATGAACTCCTTACCTGGAGGGATCCTGGCGTATGTGCTGGAGTATTAACCCTTTTCTCACCAAGGAGCCAAATCTGCTCCAAAGGTGCCATTTGCAGCTGCGTGGGCACACAAAGAGCATCTCCACTCCTATGGGGGGGTGGGGTGGGGGGAGAAATCGCAGCCATTAATGCCCCATCCATCCCATTCCCTCCCAGCACACCAAGCTCTCCTCCCCAGTGGCAAGCGGTAAAATTGGTGTCATTTGGTTTTAATCCTTGAATTCCTCTATGTGACCATCGTGTGGTGGTGACCATGCAGGATGAGCCCATACCGCCTCTGTGAGCTGCCTGTCATACACCCACCAGGGGTTCAGCAGCAGACCGGGACCCCCGGGGGGGAGTCCAGCCATTTGGGATGTTGAAATCACAGCTCTCCACTGTAAATTTCCTGTATTTTTTTTTCTCCTTGCTTTAACCAAATGAGTTGATTCTGAGAACAAACCGTGGTCCCATCCCCGCAGGGCACAGTGTCGACCCGGGCTCGGCAGGGCTGCTGGGGCGCCGGGGACCCCGCTCCAAGCAGCCCTTCATGGTGACATTTTTCCGGGCGAGCCCCAGCCCCACGCGCGTTACGCGGGCAGCCAAGCCCCCGAGGAGGAGACAGCCCAAGAAGACGAACGACCTCCCTCACCCAAACAAGCTGCCAGGAATTTTTGGTAAGAGCTTTGGAGGCCAAGAAGCCGTTCCAAAACATCGGGCTCTGCTGCTGCCATGATCAGGGGACCTTCTGCTAGTACTTTGGCTTGCAAGGAATCCCAGTTTTGGCCCAGAAATGCATCCCCAGGGGAAGCAGAGCTCTGGGTTTTTAGGATTAGGGTCATTTGCAGTTTAAGAGGTGCAGCAGGTTTGGGGTGGCACCCTCGAGGTGATGGTGTTTTGTGGGGTTTTCAGGATACACAAATACTGCACTTTTTGCATCATTGCCCTTGCCTTTGCAGCCGCCCTGGGAGCGTGTCACAGGCCCAGGAAGCTGCTCAGGCAGGAGGGGAATGAGAAGCCCCAGCTCTTCCAAACCCATTTAGCTCAAGAAACCCGCAAAGCAAACTCTTCCTGGGATTTCATAGAATCACAGAAGGGTTCGGGTTGGCAGGGACATTAAAGCTCGTCTAGTTCCAACCTCAGCCCTGGGCAGGGACACCTCCCACCAGGCCAGGTTGCCCAAAGCCCCGTCCAGCCTGGCCTTGAACATCTCCAGGGATGGAGGTGGATTCCAGGGATGATTTAGCCCTTCCCAGGCTGAATCCCCTCATCCCGATGTTGGAACACTAAATTTCAGTCTAGTTTGAAGCTTCTTTTCCCTTTGTGCAACCTTGGAGGCTCCTCTTCTCCCATTCCCTTGGCTTAACTCCACCCATTTGGGCTGTTCAATCCCACCCGCGAGCGGGGCTGGCTGTGGTGGGAGCGGGGGTCAGGGTGCCGGCACCACAGCACTGACCCTGCCTGTCCCCTTGTCCCACAGATGATGTCCATGCCGCGGATGGGCGGCAGGTCTGCCGGCGCCACGAGCTCTACGTCAGCTTTCAGGACCTCGGCTGGCTGGTACTTGTCTACGGGGAGAAGTAAATGAAAAAAAAAACAAACCAAACCCCACCGTCCCCCCTTGGGCTCCCTCCCAGCCTGGCTTCCCCTGCCCATAAATTGATGGTGGGAGCGGTGCGGGGCAGCCGGGAGCTGCTGCAGCCCCATGCCGGGAGCTGGGAAGGCAAACATGAACTGCCGCAACCCCAGACCCCACCACTGACCCCGAACAACTCATGGCTCAAGCTGAAAAATCAAAATCAACCCTTGCTGCTGGCACAGCTGCCCGGGGAGGAGCCGGCTGGGATGTTTTTGCAGGTGGGGAATGTCTGAAGGGCACAGGAAAGGTGAAACCCACGGGGTAAACCTCTTTTTTTCTTTTTTTTCGGCAGGACTGGGTGATCGCCCCGCAGGGTTACTCAGCCTACTACTGTGAGGGGGAGTGCGCCTTCCCCCTGGACTCCTGCATGAACGCCACCAACCACGCCATCCTGCAGTCCCTGGTCAGTGGTGGCCCCGGGGGGACACACTGGTGGCCCCGTGGGAGCGGTGGGAGCCCATCGTGTCCCGATGGAGAGCTGGATTTGGGGCTGAGGGTGTTTAGGTCGGAGGGTGCAGTTTAGCTCCAGCTGCCTATAAAGCATCGGTGGGTGCGTGCCCATCAGGTCCCTGTGTCAGCTGTGGGGAAGGACGTCATGTCACCCGCGCGTCCTCCTCGCCAGCCCCGCGCCAGGGTTTGGTCCAAGGCCCCACTGAGCTCTGCTGCGGCTCAGCGCCCAAACGTTGGGCTCAGCATATTCCAAGCAGGAAGGCTTTAATGCCTCAGTTTGAGTTGGGGTTTTTTTTTCGGTTTGGTTTTTTTTTTTTCCCCCCAAACCCACCCCGCATCCCAGTCGGTGCTTTAATTTCTGGAATTTCCTGCCCTGTGAGTGTTTGATTTCCCAATGGCAGAGTCACACCAGCTCTGGTGTTCGCAGTTAATTACAGGGAGCGCCAAGTCCTCGGCCGAGCCTTTGAAGGTGTCGCCTGGCGGGGTTTAATTTTTGCATTAATGAAGCTGCCAGAGGCCCCGTCCGGGGCTGGGCACGATCCTGGCAGTGGCAGGGAGGGGGGTCCCCTTCCCCCCCACCACCCCTAAACCCAACGCTTTTCCCGAAATGGAGCCCTTTGGGCAGGATGTGAATCACCTGGCGCCCGGATCTGGCCCTTCTGGGAAGCGCCGGAGCAAAGGTGGCCGGGGAGCAGTGCCAGCCCTGGCCGGTGCTGCAAATAGCAGGGTTTGACAGCAAAAACACCGGACTTCCGAACTGGGAGAGCTCGGCTGCCCCTGCAATAAATTAATCGCACATGTTGGATAAAGCAGCAAGGGCTGCGTGTGCCCAGCAGCCTGGGAGCCTCCCAGTTCACGCCACATGGCGAATTACTGGGATAACGCCTGTCCTGTGATGAACAAGAAGGAGAGTTGTGTTGAGAAAGCTGTTGTGTACTTAAGATTCTAGTGCAATACGTTAAATTTGGGGTGGCGCTGAGCCCTGAAGGAGAATCTCAATTGCAACAGCACCCAGCACCCCCCACCCCAGCTGGGCTGAGACCCGCGCTGCCCTGATTTATTTTTTTTAGCTATTTGCCTATTCACAGGGAGAAAAGAGCCCAGAAATCCCAAACTAATGAAGGGGCTGCCCGGCCCGCACAATGCCACCCCGATCCAATATAAACTGCAGCAAGGACTGCCCAGAGTTTAGAATAAATATTTTTGCAAAAAGCTGGAAATAATCTCCCCATTCACCCAGGCTTTTTTTTCAGCTAAGAGCTGGTTTGATGCTTTTTCTTCTGCCCGGAGCCACGTTGGCCGGCACTCACGGGCTCCATCCATCCCCCAGGTCCACCTGATGAAGCCCGAGGCCGTGCCCAAGGCGTGCTGTGCCCCCACGAAGCTCAGTGCCACCTCCGTCCTCTACTACGACAGCAACAACAACGTCATCCTCAAGAAGCACCGCAACATGGTGGTGAAATCGTGCGGCTGCCACTGACCACCGGGCCCCATCCGAATCCCCATCCCGGAATGTCCCATTCCCATCCCCGCCGGAGAAATGTGACGCTGGGTTTCTGCTGCGTGCATGGAAGAGGGCTCCATCTCAGCAAAGCCCATTAACTATGATAAATAATAAATCCCTCCCACCCCTTCCTAGAAGTGGATGTAAATAATATAAAAACCTTTATTCTGTTACTACACTTAATGAGACACAGTCATATCTATACATACATATATATAAATATATATATATATAGGAACGAGAGGATTTGTGGCTGGCTATGGGTCCGTCTGTTGGTGGCTGACGTGTTTTCCCCCCTGTGCTGGTGGCCCACGGGCTGCTGCAGGCCCTGGCGTTGGCAGGGGCCGTTTGGGCTGAAGGGTAATTAGGACACGGGAGGCAACATCCAAATCGTTCTGGGATTGAGCTGCTTCTAGCCATGTATGCCTAACTAACCCACCTCTACCCCGTGCTTTTAATTCCCTTAATGAAAACACCATCAGCCAATTAAGTAGCTGGCTGACTAACCTGCTCCTGTTTACTTAAAGTTCACGAAACTCAGCCAGTTGGAAAAAAAAATGGTAAATCCATATTGAGCTATGAAGCTATGACACTGTTATAAAATAAATGCCTAGTTTGGAAAGTAAACATAGTTTCTCTTGCTGTTTGTTTTTTAATAAATGTCACGGCACAGCAGCGCTCTGTTCGGCAGCCGGGATTTCGCAAGGAAAAAAATACTTGGGATTGGCTAAAATTGTACCTATTTGCTTGAAAACGAGCCCTGCCAAACCGTTGTGATGTGAGTTTTAGGTCAGGCTGCGTCTCACCCGTGGATGCTTCCCGTGGGCTCACAACGGGGCTGCGGCCACAGTGGCCCCGGCAGCTTCCCTGTACTACTTGCACAATTAACTTATTTATTTGCTATGATTTTGAAAGGAAAGGGCCCGGCCTGTTTCTCAGCTCGGGTACCCGGGGAGCCTTGCATCACTAAGCAAATAATGAACCTGGCTTAGCCAAATGCAAAGGAAAAAAGTCCCAATAAACCCACCAAAGTAACAAAGGTCTGCTCCCTGCCGATGCCTGGCTTCATGAGAAAAGTTCTCACTTCTTTGGAAATTCCAGCTAATTCCACATAAAATCCAGCTCAGGATGCGATCGTGGCTCCCTGCGTTGTGCTGCCTTTGCAGAATGCCCAGGGCTTCCACTGGCTCCCTCACTGAGCAAGGGATGAAGGGGTCTGCAAGGAAGGACCGTCTTCTGAAATTTGAGCTTTAAACAACAAACAGGAGGGAGCAAGGAAGGGCAACTCTGGGTTGGTTTGTCTGTTTGTCAGGTATCACGTCCGAGTGCCCCTGTCTCACCTTCTCCCGGCTGTAAGGCAACGCACAACGCCCAAACAGTGTGGAAAACCATCAAGCGAGTAAGAGCAACCCAGAAACCGAAAATCCCCGATTGCACAAGCCCTAGAAACCACCCCCTAAACCCCAGCCCCGCGCAGCTGACCCTCGACTCTGCCCTGGCAGCCCCATCCCTCCTGCCGATGCCTGCCCAAGCTCAAAGCCACACATCCCTTCCTCCCCCCAAACACACATTCCCAGACGTGCCCAGCGCCATCGTTTCACAGGAAACTCCGTATCAAGCACTTTCCAACAACATGGTTACCTTCACAGTGCACGACCAGACCTACCCACTGCTGGAAACGGTAAATATAGGCAGCTACACCGCTCTGCAAACCCGAGTCTGGAAATGAAACCCCTTCCTACAGCCTCATCACTTCTTTTAATTATTCTATCATAGGTTGGAAGGAACCCTTAGATCATCAAGTCCAACCACTATCATCCAAAGGGTTTCTTCATTTTCTGGTGCTTCTTGTCTAGCTACATCTAGCTTCTTCTCTAGCTTCTTGTTCTCCCACTTCCACATCCCTCTCGGATGCAGATGGGGTCGGACCAGGCTGGCTCTCCGCAGGACGGCCACCAACCAGGGACCTGCCTCCCTCTGCTGATGGGAAAAGACACTACAGAGCTAGGAACAGGCCAAAACACCTCCACCAGATCCTGCTGCTGGAAAAGCAGGAGAGATTCGGCTCTGCTCTTCCCGCCCCGGCACGGGTAGCTTCCCCCGGAGCCAGGATTTAGGTACCGTATTTGAGAATACAAGGGCAAATGCAAAAACATGCATCTTTGCTCAAAGACCATCCTCACACGGGGAGAATTCAGCAGCCGGAGGTATGTCCTCAGTATTTTTAAAACTAGGTTTTATTTTTACCAAATATAAAGTCTTTCCTGAACACAGCAGCGGAAGGGCCTGGCCCGGCTCGGGGCAGCCCAGGATGGCGCAGGCCGAGGAGCGACTTATCCTGGGGCAGGCAGGAGCCCTGCAGCGCTGCCCCCAGGCACGCTCACGCCAAGCTTCGCAGGGCAATTTCCACAGAAGCCGGGGGAGCGGGATGCTGTCGGGGGGTCGTGGGGCCGTCCCACCCCAGTCGCATCCCTACCCCCTCCTGGCCGGGCTCCCCCCCCGCCAGCCCCCTCCAAGAGCCGAGCTCACGGGCACTCCCCGCAGTCCGAGATAATCACCTTCTGCTTCGGTTTCCCGTCTTTGGTGCCCTGAGCCTTTGGGAAAAGAGCAGTAAGAATTAAAAGCACAAAAATCTAAGGGCAGAACGGAGGCAGGCTCTACCCCGACCACCGGCACCTACCTCGATCTGCCGCACCACGTCCATGCCCTCCGTCACCTCACCAAACACCACATGCTTCCCGTCCAGCCAGTCTGTTTTGTCGCAAGTGATGAAGAACTGGGAGCCGTTGGTGTTTGGCCCGGAGTTTGCCATCGATAACAGCCCTGTGACCAAAAAGTGTTGTTATGGATGGGGAGCAAGGGACGAGCTGCAGCACGTGAGCTGCTACTTCAACACAAACCACTCCCATGCGCTGCAAAACGCTGCGGGTTTTACGAGAGCCACTGAATATTAAGCTTCACAGAAACTGGAGAAAACCAATTACACTGAGAAAGAAACACTTGAAAGCATGAAAGATGCAAAGTGGTGGAGATTGCTCGTATCTATTCTTAGTTGCAGTAATAGAAAAGCCGTTTGTATGGAGATAAACCTGCTTGCTTCTTGCTGCTTTTCATAGTCACATTGTGACTTTCCTCCTTTAAAATGAAACAGGACAGCAGCTTTGAAATGCTTTCTCCATTCTGTAATACTGGAAATTAACGGTGCATGGATGGAGAGAGAACGGTGCATTTCTGCTTGCTGAATACTGGTGAGACGCAACGGTCTGACCATGGAAGATTATGCCGCGGCAGAAGTGTTTGGCCAACACGGATTATAATTCAGGGCTGCTATTATCAACACGGTTTTGGTCAAAACAGACCAAGCGTGGCCCCCAGATGATGCTGAGCCGTTTTGCTCTCCAGCCCCTGCCCAGGGAGACGGCTCTACCTGGCCCGGTGTGTTTGAGAATGAAGTTTTCATCATCGAACTTCTTCCCATAGATGGATTTGCCTCCAGTGCCATTGTGGTTGGTGAAGTCGCCGGCCTGGCACATGAACTGGGGGATGATGCGGTGGAAGCTGCTCCCTTTGAAGCCAAAGCCCTTCTCGTGGGTGCAGAGGCAGCGGAAATTCTCTGTTTGGGGACAAGGGGCAGGAGAAGTGAGAGCTGCATTGCAGCTGGAAGCCACCGCACTGGGGAGGCCGGTCCTCTCCTCACCTACGGTCATGGGCACCACATCTGAGCGCAGGAGGATCTGCAGCCGCCCCGCAGGCTTGTTTCCGATCTTGATGTCCATGTAAACCTGAGGGTTGGCCCGGGATTTCTTGGCAGGAGGCTCACCCTGGGCAGGAAGAGAAAAAAAAGCAAGTTGAGATGACATTGCTCTGCTCTGCCTCCAGAGATGGCTGGCCTCACGCTCTCAGCCTTAGGGACAGCAGGGACAGGGTGGCTCTGGTTGTTCTTCCTACCTCCTGCACCTCTGGTTTGGGGGCCTCTGCTCCTGCCTCCTCTGTGTTCTCCTCCAGAGTCTTCCCTGAAAACTTCTTCAGCCAGTCATCATCCGACCAGACTGTGATGGCCAAAGAAAGGGTCAGAGCACAGGAACCGAACCGAAGGGCCATATACGAGCACACAGGCAGCCGCATGGGCCAGGACGCAGCACAGCGCTGGCAGCAGGATCACACCCGAGACACGGGAGCACCTGGCTGGCAGCAGCCTGCCCCAGGGGACACCGCGTGCAGGGAAACATGGGACAAAGTCATCTCCTCTTCCTCCCAGAGCTGCCACACATCACTGGGCGAGCTCACAGCCCGCGCGCTGCAACTACCCTCACGGAGGGCAATTGCTTGGCATGGCCTTGGCCCCACTGACTTTTACAGACGTGGCCAGATGTGTGGGTAATTTTGCCTGGCGCGTGTGTGTGTTCGTGCCGTGCCCTCTGTCAGAAGGCATGAAGACAGTTAGAAGTGCAGCCAAGAGTGTTTCCATCCGAGGACGTGGGGAATATTTTTGGTTATTTGGTTATTAACTTATTTGATTATTAGGTTGCTGCTCAGATCCCCAAGATCCCAAACAGGAGGCAGAGCAGAGATCTCTGCCTCGGGGTCTGGGATAGCAGAAAGGCTGATGAGAGGAGCTCTGATCGTCCCCCTGGGACACTCTCCCCTCCCAGGCACCAACTCACCAGGCCTGGATGAGCCTTCTTTAATTCGCATTGGTTTGGCCAAGTTGACACGGATTGTCCTGCCAAAGAGCTCAGACTCATTCTGCAGAGAGAAAAAGTACAACAAAGCCCACCAAAAGGTAAAAAAAAAAAAAAAAATCACTGAGACCCCCCCAAATCCTGGTGGAGGTCAGAGGAAAACAGAGCTTGATTCCTCTGTGGGGCCCACGGCACACAGGACCCCGCGCCGTGCCACTGGGAAGGCAGCAAAGCCCAGCAGGGGAGTGGGAAGAGCGTCCATACCATGTTGTCAATAGCTGCCGCCGCATCCTGCCAAAAAGGCAAAGAAAATAATTATTTTCATGTCTTCTCTCTCTATCTTTAAAAGCCAGGCTCAGCATATACACGCCCCAGCATCTCCTTGCAAAAGAAGACTGCCAAAGGACTGTTTTCCTAAACATCATCTACCCCAGGGCTGTAAAAACTGATGGACCTTGTGAGAGCTGCATCCAAACCAGGATCTGGGGCTCGTCTTCCCGTAATCAACCCAGTAAACTCATTATACGTACGATGCTTTATCACTTACATAAAATATTTGGGAGATCTCATGTATGAAGCCCAGGACAGATTATAAGACAGCAAATATAAGCCAGCCTGTGCTGCCCATGAAGCCAAAAAACGCCCCCAGAGCTGCTGAGCCAGAGGGTCAGCACGGGGACACTTTGGGCCAGCAGCTAACGGGCAGCTGGCAAGAGGACGGGACCAGGCTCTGCTCAGTGGGGGCCAGTGACAAGGTAAGGGGCAACGGGCACAAGCTGAAACATGTGAAGTTCCATCCAAACACGGGGAAAAACTTCTTTGCTGTGAGGGTGGCAGAGCCCTGGCACAGGCTGCCCAAGAGGTGTGGAGTCTCCTCTGGAGACATCCCAACCCCGCCTGGACGCCATCCCTGTGCGACCTGCTCTGGGTGACCCTGCTCTGGCAGGGGCTTGGACTGGATGACCCCCCGAGGTCCCTTCCGACCCCCGCAGTCCGTGATTCTCACCTCCGCCAGCTCAAATTCAACGAAGGCGAAGCCCCGGTGCTTTTCTGCAGACAGAGAGAAGCAAGCGGTCAGCGGCAGCACAGACACACCGGTCCCGCGGCCACCCAGCAGCGGCTGGGGCCCGTGTGTCGCCCCCCGGGGACACCTCGCTGCCCCCTTCACCGCTCCGCAGCGGGGGGATGCGCCCGACCCGCCGCCCCGGGCCACGCACCCGTCTCGTAGTCCAGCGGGATCTGGATGTCGGTGATGTCGCCGAAGGGGATGAAGGCGGCGTGCAGCACCTTCTCGTCCACCTCCTCGGCCAGCCCCCCTGCGGGGCACACAGCCGTCAGCGCCCGCCGGACCCCAGCCCCGCTCGGGGCGGCCCCGGCCCCGCCACTCACCCACGTACAGCACCCGCTTGGTGGCCGCCATCTTCCCTCCGCCCCGGAACCGCCCCGCGGCCCCGGCCCAGCCCCTTCCGCCGGGAGGGGCCGCGGCGAGCGGGCGGCGAGCGCCCTCCGGCGGCAGCGGGCGGGCAGCGCGGCGGGGACCCCTCCAGGCCCTTCCGTGAGATCGGCGCTTCGTTATAGTCCTGGCCCAGGCGGGCATGAACCAAACCCAACATCATCGGCCTGTGGCAAAAATTTAACACAGCTGCTTCGAAATAGCAACTGCGCAAAGTTAACAAGCAGAGTAACTCGATTCAATCACAGTTTTAATATACAGACCTATGACACCTGCCTGCCAGTTTAATTTTACTAAGCCACATGGCATTTACTTATCAAATCTAGAGAGAAAAAAGTGACACAATGAAAGTTTTTATTCCTTTATTGATAAATGCTTTCTAGGCTTTCCAAAGTGGATTGTTCAGTTAAAACCAAAACCACAAAATAACTTTCAACCTAAAATCCTCAATATCCTGCTTAGAAGACACAAAGGGTAGCTCTGTTCTGACCACGACAGAAAAGCTTGCAAGCCCAATTCTGCTTTTGGAAATCTAGAGCTTCAGAGTTGGCTTTTTAAATAAGATCTTAAAGATTAATTTACAAAATGCAATATAACTATGTGATATGATGCATGGCATTGAAATCTGCAGGACAGTGAAGAATCTTCAAACATCTTGAGCAGATGTCCATGAAGGGGCTATTTGGCTTCTTTGCATCCTAGAGGAAGAGAGGAAGAGGAGTTACCTACACACAGCACCACCTCGCTCCAGGCTAGTGAACCTCCCCGTTTTTACAAACCATAAGGACTCCCAATGTAATCTGCAAGGTAGAACGAAGCTGTTAAGAGTTGTGGATAATATCCATTTCTGATCATCTGACAAGAAACTCAAAACTCTTTAGCAGAGAAGCCAGGGCCTGGAGCCATTGAGAAATACATAGATGAAAACAGAAGAACCCTTCATCATTCTTCAGCGTTTGAGTTGTGACATCTGACCACAACAGCTTCACAAAGAGTACTGAAGGTGACAATTCCTGACAACCCGCAGAAAAATGGATCACCAAAAGCAAGAAGAGGCAAAGAACCAAAAACCTTATTCAGAAGTTAAACAAGAGCCAGATCCAAAACAGGAGACGGTTGTTTGCATAGACCGATGCAATGAAATGACATTCCTGACTTCGGCACTTTAATATCTACTGCAGGCAAGTGATTGTCAGGATGAGGAATGGGCATTAACAGCCGATTTAGCCTCAAAGTCACTGGAACATCTCATGCGTGTCATTTTATTTCCCAGATTAGCAGTTTTGCAAGATCTATCTTATCTCAATACATTATTCCTTCCTTGACATGTCAACTACTAGGAACACTTCAGGGACTTACGCAACATCTTTCTGATGCTTAATTAAACTAAGATTTCTGAAGAATATTTCTAAAGCTTCTACAATACAGATTGCAATGGGAAAAACTGCATTAGGGTTGATTTGTTTGTTTTGTTTTTTAAAGAGTGGACTAAAATCAGACAAGTGCTGCACCCGGACCTACATGGGCCTCCAGACTGGCTGTGTTCACTAACGGTCATTCCGTCTTTACTCTGATTCTGCAAGCTTTGAACTGGAGCTATGGACCCAGACACTCACCAGTCTTCCTGGGTTTAAGAGGTAGCAGCAACCACGCCCACCTTCTGGGCAGCTTCTTTCTTGGCTTGGTGAGCCTGCAACACTGCAACAGCCTCCTCCACCTCGGGGAGACAAGTCACCTGTGAGACCCGCGCTCTGGACCAAGGTCTCCCACAATACAGCCCGTCTAAAGGAACAGACCAGTCTACCTTTGACCGGAGGGACTCTGGAGACTCCAGCATGTGCAGCAGCTCCGAGTTGTCAATCTCTAGCAGCATTCCTGTGATCTTCCCTGCAAGGCTGGGGTGCATAGCTTGAATCAGAGGGAACAAACGTTCTCCTGGGGTGGAGGGAGGGGACGAAAAAGAGTTCAGACAGTTGAGTTTCAATTAAAAAGGTATCTCTGAAAGCTGAGGGGATTTCCATAGTAAAACGCAATGTGTAAGAACTGGAGTTTCACTTTACCCAGCATCTGTTTCTGCTCCTGGGGAGGGGCAGCAGCCAGCATGGAGGCGGTCAGTGGTTCCTGTCCCTGCACGTGTACTGCAGGCTGAGGCGCCTATGGAAGGGCAGACATGAGGGTTCTGAAATACGAGGGCTGACTGCTTCATAGACACAATAGCAAGATATTCCCTCCTCCTAAAACACAATCTTTGTCAAGCCTACAGCAGACTTAAATTTCAGAAAAGGACAGGTGAGGTGCCCTTGGTTCACAAACGTGCTCCCTCCAAGTCCTGAACTCAAAACCCCCTAATGTCACACATAGACACTGTAAATATCTGACAAAACCTGGATCAAACATTGTGAGACAAATACCTCAACTGAGAACAAGCACCATCCATGCCTGCTTTTTTTTTTTTTAACAGCGCAGAGGTTTGTGGGAAAAGCAAAATGTGCTTTCAATGATACCCTAGTGAGTATTTGGCAAAGAGGTGGGAGAACGAATGGTTGCAAAATGGGAAAGCAAAGAACCTAGAAAAATATCCTTACAGCAAATCTGTGTAAAAAAGGGCTTAGAAGTACAAGACAGATAAACCAACGAGGTTGCCTTTAGCAAAAGTACAACTGCCAGGTTTTTAAATTCCAAATTATGATGCCTGCCTGGGTTACAAAAGTAAGTTTGACGTTTCTGTAAAAACACTTCAGTTGCATGTGAAACCCATTGGATTGCAGTAACTGCAGGGACTTCACACCCCAGACCCTTTGTTACCTGCAAAGGCTGTACAGCTGGGTGTGGGCTGCGGACACTTGAGGCATATTTGTAAGGAGGAACTGCTCTGGGAGCGGGGGCAGCTACAGGCGGACGAGGAGCTAAATTCTGCGCTGCAGTGCCAACGCCTGCAAAAAACAGAATTACAAACACCTGTAGCAACATGAAAGCAAGTTGACATGTCTGATATTCACTGCTGAATTCAAACTATGCCCTGCATAGTAACACTTTAGAAATTGGCGTCTCCAAAATGCAACTGGCTACTTCAGGAAGGGGCTGTTCTCCCTGAACTAAACCATGCATGCCATATTCTGCATTTAAGATATTTTCTAGTTATTCACTGGAATAAAACGAATTTGGATGCTGTACTCCGAAAACAATATCCATAACCTACAGAGCCTTTCTTTCTGAGTGGTAAATGTTGCAGAGGTGTAGAGATGAGTTCCAAACCAGTGGAAAACAACCCATCTGGATTTCCACTGCTGTGCTGTAGCACCACCTGTCTCCAGCCCTGCACTGCACAGCAAGGAATAGGAAAGGTTCAGGTGCTGTCTCTCTGCCCCTTGCTCCAGGTGGCCTTTGGTTATCCATATCTGACAACCATCTTTGGGAAGTAGAAGTCAAGTCTCAATAGCATCCTCCTCCCTCACAGACAAAGGGAAGAGCCTGGGAGGCAGACACCTTACCAACTCGCTGGGCAGCGGCAGGGAGGCCACGAGAGGCCGGAGCATTACCGGCAGGGGCCAGATGGCGCAGTGCTGGCCGTGGTCCAGACTGGCGCATGGCATTTGGCATTCCCTGGAAGCCTAATGGAAAAAATGAGGGGAAATCCTCAAAACAGAACTGACTGGCAAGTCAGGACAGTCAGCTACAGGAAGCATGCATTGTTCTTGTCCGAAAGCATAGCCAAGAGAGTCATACAACCAAAATATCATCTCTAGTGTACTCACCTTGAGGTCTTCCTCCCTGCTGCCAGCGTGGGTTGGGTCTCATCTGCGCCATTTGGTTGGGTGCATAGTAAGTGGGTCTGCTCTGAGCCTGAAGACAGACAGACAAGCTCAGAGGCAACTTCTAAGCGAATAACACTGTTTACACAACATGTTTTGGCAGTTGTTGCCAGGACTCAACACTCACTTCACATTAAGAGAACAGGCAGCTGGGAAGTCACAGAATTAACTCCACTGACTGCACCCCTCATTAGGGGTTATTTGCTTATAGGCATAAGAAAGGCTCAACAAGATTACCGCAGCTGAAGCATCAAAGGTCCAAGACAGGTTAGAAAGCCACACTAGCTCAGCTCACCTGGGGCACAGCAGGCATGAAGTATCCCCCAGCAGCGGGCTGGAACTGATTAATGATTGTGTTGGCAGGCAAGGCTCTCATCCCAGCAATGCGCTGCATGTACTGATTAGTTAGATGGGCCTTTCGCTCTTCCTTCCTTTGTGCAAGTGCAACATACAATGGCTTTGAGCCCACAATTCGCCCATTCATCTCTGTCACAGCTTTCGTAGCTTCCTCTGGAGAGGAAAAGCAGACAAAGCCAAACCCTTTGCTCCGTCCATCTTCCAGCATCACCTGCAGTAAAGATCAATTGCTAGTGGAGTACCATTACAAAAACTGAGCCTAAGAATCCACAGTTTTTACCTGTCAGCTGTCAGGCAGGTAGGACATAACTGTTGCAGAGGTGTAGAGACAGGTATTCACTGAATGAGACGTCACCTGCCTGGATTTACTCTGCTTTTCTGTAAGCACCATGTGTCCCCAGGCCCACACTGCACAGTAAGGAATGGGAAAGATTTGGTGCAGTCTCTACACACGCGTAAGGAAATGCCATTTCATGCTTATTGGGAGTCACCTCAAACAAGCATGTCTGCTGCTTCCTGCCCGCTCTTTTGATGAGGGAATGAAGCAAGTTTTCAGCAAAATCCCACCAACACCCAAAGAAATTTGTGTATTTACTAGTCCAGATGTTCTCAGGACCACAATGACCAGAGGATACAAGAACTGCCATTCAATCCCATGTCGATAATAGTTCCTTCTTCAGGCTTTAAAATCCAAATATCCCCAAACGCCCACAGTACCTTAGCACTTGTTATTGACCCAAAAGGTGAGAACTCCTTCCTCAATTTTTCATCATCTATAGTGTCATCTAGGTTTTTAATGTACAGGTTAACACCCTAGAAAGGGGAGAACAGCGAGACATTCATAACATTAAAATCTAAGTGACTGTTAGCACTCATCTGTCAGATGTAATTTATCTGAAAACCCTTAATTTAGCATAACGTGCCTTTCGTACCACCCAAAGCTGAAGGCAATAAATGTTGCAAAGGCATAGAGACAAGTCCCACTGTGGTGAAAGGGAGCTTGTCTGGATTTCCTCTGCTTTCCTGCTGCACCGTGTGTTCCCAGTCCAGCACTATATTGCAAGAAGTGGGAAAGAATCAGATGCCATCTCTGACATGACCCAGTTTTGCCATAAATTAGACAGGTAACAGTTGTTGACTCTTTCCATCCTTCTTGGCATCCCCAGTTTAAAGGGGACTGCATGACTCTCTCTTCTCATGTCCTCCTAAATATTTCCCTGCCAAGATTATGTCCCCTTTGCCCCCAAATACCAGAGTCGCCTTTACATTTTAACTCTCGGGATATCTCATAGGACAATGACTGACTACTTTGTCAATTCACGGAATCTTCAGAGTGGGAAGGGACCTCTAGAGATCATCTAGTCCAACTCCCCTGCTAGAGCAGGACTGCCTAAAGCACATCCCTCAGGGCTGCATCCAGGCGGGTCTTGAAAATCTCCAGAGAAGGGGACTCCCCACCCTCCCTGGGCAGCCTGTTCCAGGGCTCTGTCACCCTCACTGTAAAGAAGTTTTTCCGTGTATTTGAACAGAACTTCCTATGTTCTAGCTTGTGCCCATTGCCCCTTGTCCTGTCGCTGGGAACCATTGAAAAGAGCCTGGCTCTGTCCTCCTTAAACCCACCCTTTAGGTACTTGTAAACATTAATCAGGTCCCCCCTCAACCTTCTCTTCTCCAGGCTGAAGAGTCCCAGCTCTTTCAGCCTTTCCTCATAAGGGAGGTGCTCCAGTCCCATAATCGTCTTGGTTGCCCTTCGCTGGACTCGCTCCAGTAGTTCCCTGTTCCTTTCAAGTTTGCCAAAAGACTGAAAACAGTGCTTAAATTTAGAAAAGGAACAGACTATTCACCTGGTACCGGCTGAGTCTCTCTTGTTTTAGCTGTTCAAACTTCCGTTTCAGCTCTGCCTGGCGCTCGACCTTCTTCTGTGCTCGGCCTACAAATACCATTTTCCCATTGATATCCTTTCCATTCATTTCTTCTACTGCCTGGATAGAGGGTTCAAGAGGAAACTGTCAACTGCTGAATCAAGACAGCACCTGATCCTGTTGAACAGGACTGTCCAAAGTTCACATTGTAGCCCAGCCTGTTAGCCAATAAACCAAGGTTGTCACATTACCTTTGCACCGCTTCTGCGTAACAGGCTAATTAAAGACAAACTGAAGTTATCAGGAGAGACCATGCTGACAACACCACTGTAAATGCTGGACTAACAGCAACTTGTGAATTTATCCCCACCCCTTCTTGCAATTAAGACCAAATTTTAACCAGCATACTGCTTAGAGAAGACCATTTTTCTAAGCCATGTTCTCACTCTAGACACCTTCCTCCTCCTGAAGCCCTGCATTGTAGCATTTCTTCAGCAATTAACATTCTCGATTATACCACTGCATTCTGTGTGGATGTAGTTTCTGAGGAAATGCCAGGTTATCCTTGAATGTCAAGCTAGTAAGGCGCAAAAGGCTTCTAAGTCCCCACACATAGAAGAGGTTATGCCCAAGGCAGAATGTTCTCTCATTTTAGTAACAGGCTCCTACAATAAACCAAGTCAGCTTTTCTTCTCTGAAGATACCCAAGCAGCAGAAAAATTGGTCATACCTTGTTAGCATCTTCATGCTTTTCAAAGCTTACAAAGCCAAAGCCTTTGGATTTTCCAGTGGGGTCTGTCATCACTTTAACACTCAGAGTTTTACCTGTTACCAAAGGACAGGATTAGTAAAATATCATTAAACTCTTTCAAGACTATTAAACTTCATATAGCAGCACCGGCCTTCTTTCTCATCTCCTGGTCAGCCTCTGCCTCCTGTCCCAACATTTGGCACAACTACTACCCACACCTCAACGCTTTGTATTCCTCAGCCTCAGTGACCCACGTAGAGATATACAGTTGGTACCAGCACTGTTAAACTAACACGCGTCATGAAATTCAGAGCCTCGTTAAAAGCATTTCTGTATTTACCATATTTGCTGAAGAGCTCCTTTAGTCTTTCATCATCCATGTCATCCCCAAAGTTTTTAATATAAACATTGGTGAATTCCTTTGCCTTGGCTCCCAACTCAGCTTCCCGCTCTTTACGAGACTTGAATCTCCCAACAAATCTGCAAGAAAGAATGAAAATCCCAATAAGCATCTTGTTTTCAAGAGTGGAAAAACAATGTGCAATCGGCAGTGAGGCAAAAAATGAGTGTGTAGTAGGAGCTGGAAATGGGAACAAGAAAGCGTGACAGGAGAAGGACAAACAGGCCACAGAAAAATCACCTGTCCTATGGCAGAGAGAGTCAGACAAGGATTCCCACCCAGCTCTGCAGTGGAGAGAGTACTGGCCACAGAAACCCACCCCAGCCCACTAGCGGAGAGGTAGCAAATCAAGGCTTGGTTAGGGAAACCCACCAGCCCTGTAATGGAGGGGTAGCAGGCCATGGCTTGGGCAGGGTCACTCACCAGCCCTGTAGTGGAGAGGTAGCAGGCCAAGGCTCGGGCCAGGAGAACCAGTGCCTTGTGTGTCCCTGTTAATACCGAGATGCATCACGGTTCATGCGATCGTTGCTGCTTCTGGCTGTGACACTCACACTTTGCGGTCGTTTAGCAGCATGCCGTTCATCTTCTCGATGGCTCTATCTGCAGCATCCTGGGTCTCAAAGTGCACAAATGCGTAGCCCTTAGAGCCATTCTCATCACACACCACCTGGATATGTGGAAGGAAAACAAAATGTCAGCTCTCTGAACATGTTTTCTCCTCTATCGCGCTCAGATACGAGACGCGAACATGTAAAAATAAGTTACTGCTAGGGGTCAACACTAGGAAGACATTATCCATGCTTCAGACTTGCACACTTCATGACCAAATCTGATGTAACTTCAGCAATCCCTGATCTTTTGGTCAACTCTGCCTTTTAGAGACTCCACTCCTAACTTGCTGAAATGCGTCCCTTTTGCTTCCTATGTTGGACATGTCTGATCATGTCACTGCTATAACAGAATTGGACAAAGTAACCACATCTCACCTTGCAGGACAAAATATTCCCAAACGCTGAGAATGTGTCATAAAGTGCCTTGTTATCAATGGATTTGTCCAGGTTCTTAATGAAGACATTCCCAACCCCTGACTTCCTTAAGGAGGGGTCCCTCTGAGACCACATGATGCGAATGGGTTTTCCTTTGATCACATCAAAATTCATGGTATCTAGAGCACGCTCAGCTGCAAGAGAAGTCAAGAACAGATTTCTGTGGTTTGTTACAGAATAAAGGTTTCCATCATGTGGGTGATCATTTTCTCTGAATTTTACTCAGCTCGTAGAGACACCTGGGGCAATATCACAGGCAGCCAATTCCAATGACTTTTTAACTTAATGTTTCAAGGGAGGTCTTTGCAGCACAGTCGTTAGACATGTTTAAGTATATAATAGGTTTAACAGACTATTTTAAGTTTACATGAGAGTAATGTTCTAACGACCACAGCAAAATGAATGTCAAAATGCCTGCGGTTTATTAGTTCTATTTTTAATTATTATAAAGGTAAATTGCTGCACCCAAAGAAGGAAAGGAAATACAGGAAACCCTGGGAGAAAAAGGAAGTAACAAAAGTGACTGTTTGGCTTGTTTGCTTTTCATGAAGCTCACATCTACCCATACTCATTTCTATTAAGAGAAAAGGATCATTTGCCTATCAGGTCACGGAAAATGTGCACGAACACGTGGCTGGCTGGGAAGAAGACATGAGTCAGCCTCTATAATTTGCGTGGCCAAAAAATTATTCCCAAGTTGCTCCATCTAAAGTTGACAGCAAGAGAGGACTAAACTCTGGAAACAAGTCCATATAGCTGATCTGATTAAGAGAGAGGTGTTTAGCTAAACTCAAAAACTCCAGCACTGTCTTTCTAACCTAAACTGAAACCCCCTCCATGATTCTATTTCTGCTACCTACTGATATATTAAAAGGATCATTACGTACACACATTAGGATCTTGTTCATAAAATTGAGATGCTTGGGACTCTTCTGTGCCAGAAAACACTCCCAGCATGGAGTACGCAGAGAAAAAGAAAGACTGTTAATTCCCAGCATGAAGCAGAGAAAGGGAGGGATAGACAGGCATTAAAATCAAGGAATATTAACAGGGCAGAAAAAGTTTTCAAAATTTGTCTTAATTCTTCCAGGCCACCTTCACCCAATGATACTTGCTGGTTAGATTTCAGGAGCAGCAAATTCAAGGAAAATGCCAATTCAAACACCTTCTCCTTTTGTGGGACTGCTAGCGCAACCAGAGGAACTACTCAGCACTTCATGGAACTACCTCTAGGAGCTCCTATGAGACATTGCCTACAAGGCTCCTGCATACCCTACCCCCAAAGTCAGTTTCAACTACTGCATGGAAGTTTCTTAGTATTTTTCATGTGCTTTGGAAGTGTTTTTTTATTGTTACTGCTTTTTAAATTGAAGTGGTGCTGTCACTATTTCCCACAGTCCTACACACATACCCCCAGCTGGAAAACAAGCTCTGATGGCCTGAAGTAGTCAGGTTTGCCAAAAAAAAAAAAAAAGTAAGGAGGAAAGTTATACTTGCTACAACTCTACTAGCTCTGTTTAGTCAAAGGTGGTAAGTGCAATTAACTGCCATGCTAATAGGATTCCTCAGCTGCTACTCTGAATCAATGCAACTGAGGTTCTTCCTGCAGTCCATTCCTAGTAGGCACTTCAGCAGGCAACTTGGTCCAGCTCGTCAAATTTGGCAGTGTTTATTTATAGCAGGGAGAGGTCCTCCAAAAGTATGTGTTGGCAAGTATACAAACTAGTTGTATATACCATTTGCAGCAGAAACAGGGCTCCTGCTGAAAGGTGACAGGCAGATGAAGCAGTGGCACACAACCAGAGGGAACTGCGAAACACTCTACAGCAGCTACCAAGATACAGACTAGTTATGAACTTACCCCCAGTTATTTCAAGCTTCCTAAGCATATACTTAAGCAGATACTATTGCACTGCTCTTCCAATAGCCTGCTAGTATTCCTCTCTATTATTATACTCTGCTTGAAATTCACTCAAGACACTTCTTGAGGGCAGTAGTATAAGAAAGCCCCTGATTTGAGGAAGGTCTGCCATACCCACAGGTGGAAATGCAATCATACTACACCAGTAACTAAGAAAACCGGTGAAGGATCAGCATGAGTTATGTGAATGACTCAGACTAGGCACATCTGATTCATTTCCTTAATCTGAGCAAACACCTTCTCATTTACTTCTATTTAAGCCACAAAGCTTCAGCCATTTCAGTTCCTGTATCTGTTGCTCTCCCGCTGGTTCCTGTCATCCTTCCAGCAGACTCAACTGCAACTCATATATAACATTATACACACTCTGAACCCCTTTCAGGCTTCCTTTTCGTTCCTCTTCCACAGCCTTCTGGACAGGGAAAGCATATGAACACTCCTTGCAGCTTGCCTTAGGCCTCAAAGTAATTAATCTCCCTTACAGGCTCCATGATGCAGAGCTAACACAATGCTGGAATTAGCAACTGTGGTTGAGCAGCACAAAGACAGATAACCACACGCACACATCAAGATTCACCCATGAGAAACTCTGCACAAGGAGTTTTATTCTGCAAAGGTGGCTGCTCTGCAAACCAGGGCTCTCGCTTATATCACAAAGCAAAAAAGACCCGACAACAAAAGCACATAGCACAAATATAAAAACTTTTTTAAAAAAGGAGAGGTTGCATACAGAACAGACTTAAATCCCTTGATTGTTTAAGTTAGAACAAAATACTATTCACAATGAAGCACATGTAAATAACCTCTATTCCCTTTAAACTTCACACCTGCATTTTTAAGGAAGAGACAAAAAGTTTATCTACGTTCTACACCTTTCTTCAGAGACTTACTAATTCCCAGCTCTGGGTTCCTTCTTGGCTTCTGAAGTGTTCTGTTTTCTCTGTACCTCCACAACAGCTTATCTCTATAGCCATATTAAAGTCTCTCTGCTTCATTATCTGAGTTGTCATTGACTGTTGTCAATGTTATGAAACCCTGGAATGCAATTAAATTGCATGAGGAACACATGAAAAGGGAAATCCAGCTTTCCTTTCAAATGAAATTAGTTTGTTTTCTTTCCCTTCTTCACAGTCAAAAAGAATAAATATTCTGAGCCTGAACTAGCCAGAACTCTGAAGCATTTCCTTAATCTGCCTATCACAGTATGACAGATTCAGTATTCACTGGTTACTACACCAAAGAACTGCAATCAAAAACAGCAGAGCTTATTTTTACTAAAAATAACCTCTCTGCAGCAGGCTACCAGTTAGACAATGCATGCCCAGAAAGTAATCCTTTGCAGAGTCAAGGATCACTCCAGTAGCTAACAAAAATGTAAAGGAAAAAGCAAGCTTTGAACCAATTCCGACACAGGAACTCTGGAAGTACAGAGCACATTCGGGATGTGACAAGTGTGATTTCCTGGTGGCCCCACATAATGGGGAAGAGTTCCGGCTACTTGACTTGCTCTGTGGTCTTCTCTAGTTACATGGACAGAGTCTTGTTTCCCACAAATAAAGGTAAAACATTGTTTTCTTCAGATTTATGAAGCACTCATCCTTCCACAAAAGGTTCCAGGGAAATGCAAACTATCATATATCAACTTCTTTAATACCTACTACCACTTCAAGCATATTAACAGTGTGTCCACAAGAGTTTCCCTAAAAGTTTTTAGAGCACAAAACTTCCTGACTATTTTTACACAGTATTTTGTAGCATCTACTATCACCCACAAATCAAAACAGATCCCTACAGTGCTACAGAACATCCCCCATCTTCTCACAGATTTAGTAAAATGAAGTACGAATGCATTTCTGATTATGCATTCCTGTAAGAAAATACAGATCCCTCCTCCTTTCAGAAAGCCCTCATGCAGGCAATACTGAGTACTGTCACCTTGAAAACAAAAGCCAAATTCCTGCATTTGACAATAAGAATTATATTCTTCATCTTCAAGTCTTTGTTTCGAAGAGACCACAATACACCACCAACAGGCTCACCTTTCCAAAATTATCTGTTTCTGTTCTGCTGCATTACATTTAGTACAACAGTTGTTTTTTACTTAAGCGAAGTAACACATGCTGCAGTTTTCCAGACAGAAGAAATGAGAAGCATTTCAAAAGAGATCTCTTCATGAGGGCAGGAAGAGTTTGAATACT
This sequence comes from Chroicocephalus ridibundus, assembly GCF_963924245.1. NCBI lineage: Eukaryota > Metazoa > Chordata > Aves > Charadriiformes > Laridae > Chroicocephalus > Chroicocephalus ridibundus. The sequence goes on along the minus strand of NC_086302.1, from coordinate 843,625 downwards.
TCTCCTTCCCGATATTAACTCAATGATTAGGTTTAAATCACTTGACTTTCTAAGACCTACCAGTAACAAGACACCACTGTTCGAAGTATCACTTGAAGTACTGCGACTTCCTAAAATGTCTGCTGCCTCTCCAGGAGCCCAGAATGATGCAACCTCCCTCTAAATTCCTGCCTATTTATTACCATTAAAGATTGCTTTGAAATATATTGGAAGGCCACCTGTCTTTGTATTTGTATGACATGCAGAACTTATTTCTGCTAAAGCAAGCACATGTGACTAACAATTCTTCTCTTTTAAGATCACAACTACACTTATTATACAGGTCTTCTCTACTTTAAGAGAACTTTATCTATACTTTTCCACCCCATCTCTCCAACGTTTATCTAATCCAAACTCGGAGTTCCTTCTTGACTTTATTTCTGCTGCTTGTTTTTATTTCTCTTCTCCTAAAAGATGAGATCACAACCTAGACAAAGGCAGGTGAGCCTGGATAACTGTACCTTTGCTTGTACAGCACATGAATGTACTGGTTTTATAAGAGGGAGTCAGAGCAGACAGGGTCATCAGAGCAGGAGAGCACCACACATACAGGCTCTCGGGTTCTTTACTTCTCACTGAGAAGTTTTAAAATACATAAATAACATTGCTTAGCCTGCATAAAAAGCACTTCTAAGAGTTCCATGGATAAGAAATTATGCACTGGGGTGCATAAGAGAAAGAACGAGAAGTGCTTGATCAGATCAGTCAGTACCCCAAGAAAACAGCATGCAGAAGGTACTTCAACCTGGGAGAGGATGGAAGCTAAAATGACCCATAGTCACAACAGACTACCTAAAATACAAACATTCCAGCCAAGAGCTCAACCCCAGAGGCTCTGCTAGTTTGCAGAAATACAATTTTGTAATAAAGTTTCTGTTTTTCATGCAACCAATCCTTTGATCCAAAGTCAATATAACAGTCAGTGCAACAAACAGATCACTCTGCTGCCTGTAAAAATTAAAGCAGGATGACCTACTAGAGGCTAAAGGAAAGTTTACTTGCTGCTGAAGTTTGCACTGTTGTGACTTGATTCTGAATTCAAGGGAAAAGTTCGCTCTCATCTATCCTTTGGACGTCTCTATCGCATATAGATGCTGATAAATCACAGCACAGACGAGTAAACTTGCACCAGTCAAGCAGCAAAGGTTCCGAAAACTAGGGCAAAAAACGCTGACCTATTTTTCTTCCAGAAAAGACAGGTTCCAAAATGACCTCTTCTGTCCCATCTTTCACATGCCTCTGCTGCTTCAGCTCTGGAGTATCTACTTGAGCAGGAGCCAAATTAAAGTATGAAAAAAAAGTGTCTGGCAAGAGCAAATCAACCTGGCTTCTGCCTGGGAGACAACCTGGTTTCCCATGAATTGAACAATGCGTCTTCTTTCCCATTAATACAAGTACACCTACTTGCCAGACTCTGAGACCCATCCAGCTGCTTGCACAAACACAGCAACCTGCAGTCCACCCGATCTCCCAAATATTAAACTGGAGCAAGTGGGCAGCCAGAGGCCCAGCCAGTCAAACTGCGTGTTCAGCCAGGGCTGACTACTCTGAACTACTTCTGCCAGGACTGACTGCCTGAAGACCCACACAAATGGCTCAAACCTACACAAGGACAAAGGGGAACAGAGTGGAGATTATTCTCTTATACAAGGAACAAACCCAAGTCTCCAAACATTAATATTAGTAAGAGAGAAATAGGGCTGTCTATCAGAGATGTTACCAAGATGCGCACTGGCAGACTGTTTCGGAGGCACTGAGTTGTAAAAAATATTCCAGCTTCACAACAATCACTAGCAAGTGATTACTTACCCTGTAACACTTTGTAGGCAGCTGCATGGCAGTACGTACCAACGGCAGTGTGGATTAATGGAAAAAAGTGAATAAGAAAAGCTGCAGATGTTGTATGTGTCACTTACCATCTGCTGGCTGCTGGAAGTTGACGTAGGCGTACCCGAGGGACCGGCGGGTGATCATATCCCTGCAGACCCGAATGGAGAGAACAGGCCCAGCGGGGCTGAACTTCTCATAGAGCATGGCCTCGGTGACATCGGGGTGCAGGTCACCCACGTACAGCGACGCCATCGGGTAACTGCTGGCAGCCGCATTCATCTTCCACTCACCACACGCTCCCGCCGGCAACTCACAGGGTTTTATTCTTGGGGTTTCTTTAGGTCAAGCTTTTCGTAAATATTTAAACTGGGGGAAAACTCAAAATCTTATTTAAAAGCCTCACTAAGCTGGGGGGGGGCTGATGACCGAAGGGAGGGCAAAACTGGGGGGCCACACAGCAGCCAATGGGGAAGGAGAGGCTTAGAAATCAGCAAAAAACAAAGTTAAGCTTCCAGGAGAGCAGGGCTCTCGGATACGAAGCCAAAATTCCTACGTCAGCTCCTGAGCGCTTCTCCTGTCAGCTCCTGGGCAAAACCGTCCTTGGTCTCCCTAAAAACGTCCCTTAGTTTGCTTTAAAAGTCTACTTTAGCCCCAATTCTCCAGAGCAGATGCCGTTTGATTTTCTGAGGTAAAAAAACAAAAAAAAAAATTTAGGAAAAATAATCCTCTCTGTAATATATATTTATGCGAACCTTTCTTTTAAAATTAAATCTTCTCTGCTATGTTTATATTTTATATATATATATATACACGCATATATAAAATTGAGCGGCTCTAGCGGGTCAATAACCAACACGCGGCGGCGGCTGAGAGAGGAGAGGGGCCGCCGGGCTGACAGGACAGGACAGGACGGGCCGGAGCCGCGCTCGCCCGGCGCCCCCTCGCTTTCCCCGTGCCCTCCCTGCCCCGCGGTCCCGGCCCGGGGCGGCGCTCGGCCCCGGACACCCACTCACGCACTGCGGCTCGGCAAGCGGAGAGGCAGCGGCGGGCGGCGGCCGGCCCTTTATAGCCGCCGGGGCGGCGTGGAGCGGGGCCGCCGTGCGGCGGAGAGGAGGCGGCGGCGAAGAGGCCCGGCGGGGAGCGACCCCCGCCGCCCGACGTGCCGCCGCCGCCCGCTGCAGCGACCCCAGCGGGGGGGAGGACCGCCGAGCGCCCGCCCGTCTGCCCTGAGGCGAGGCGAGGCGAGGCAGGGCGGGGCGAGGCGAGGCGAGGCGAGGCGGGGGGGTGCCCCCCCGCCCGCCATTTTGGGGTCGCCAGGCGACGACCTTCAGCGAGGACATGGCGGCCCACTGCCCCTTAGGATCGCTCTGGCTCCGGCCTCCTCACATGCCCCAGAACAAGCTGGGCCTCCATTTCTGTCTAAACCACTCCCAGTGCTAGGAATCCCAAGTCCCCCACGTGCTTCTGGCCCCTCATGATGAGCACATGCCTGGAGGGACTAGTGCCACACTACCAAGCACTCCCCTTCAGACCCAAGCCCCTCAGGCTGCCCAACAGCATCCACCTGTCACCTCTCAGGGATGTCCACCCCACACAAGCTGGCAACTCACTCAGTAAATAAGCACAACAACTTCCTAACCCCACCAATCTTATGTGGCCGTCATGCAAAATGGTGCCCGGGCGGCATTTGGAGAAGAGCCATGCTGTCTCGCAGCTCAGCCCGCGCACCAATCCCACAGTGGCCCCAGCAACACCAAATTCTTGTCCCTGCACAAGGATGGTGGGCCAGATTTAGAGATTTAGGGCAAAATGATCCCCTGTGGGCAGTTGTCAGCAACAGGCAACCACAGCAACACCCCCCAGAAGGGTGGTTTTGGGGTTGTTTCCCATCCCACCCTCTAAATGTCTTGCAGGGCAGCTCAGTCCCATCATGAAACACGAGGGGCCCAGAGGAACTTCTGGAGAGAGCGGTGCCGTGGGGCTGAGGCCAGGGCAAGGATCAAGACAAGCAGGAAAATTCACTGGGAGAGCAAATAATTCCTCTGGGATAATTTTCCTCACTGCTTCAAGCTGTGGTTTTGGAGGTGTTGCTGGCGGTGAGATAAGGAGCAGCCACAGCTGGAGCCGTTCCCACAGCGATCTGCCTCCTCCTCAGGAGAGCATAATTTTCCCTCGAGTAAGTCCAAGGTCTCGCGGCAGCCCCAGCACTGCGCCAGCTCACATCATGGGCTGCCCTGGAGCGGGACCAAGGCTCCTCGACGTCTCCCCGTGGAAGCGAGCTGTCAGTCCCTCTTCCCAGGGTGAGGGTTCAACGACTCCGAATGCTGAAGAAAGCCGCTGGAACAAGAGAGGGATTCACCCCCCTCCGCCATTCCACAGCTTCACGCTCACGAGATTCATCTCCGGGGAGACCCGTAATTATCTATTTCCAGTGTCTTCAGCAGAGCGTGAGGACACAGCAGTGCAGGATTCAATGATTCATCAGTGACCTTCAGGCACCATGGATGTCCTGTTAAGGGGGACTAAGATAGTCTACAGAGGCTGGTAGCTGGTCTGCTGTGACTTTTCGTTCTACATTACATTGCCTTTAGTTTACTTTAAAAGTGGGATACGATTAAAAGGTATTGTGATACTTAGCCCTTCATTACAGTGCAATAATCGAGAGTAGCAGAATAAAAGGTAGCAATACCAAAGTAAATTGTCGTATTTTGCAATATTTTCAGTCCAGATTATTTTCTGAAGACACAAGTCATCCTCCTCCTGAGCTTATCATCTTCCTCCCAACAGCTGGCAGTGTGGGGAGACAGCACTGGTATGCACTGGTGGGATCGCGCCCGGGGCCTGCGATTGTTTTGCAGCTCGATCCTCCGCAGCCTGGCATCTCCTCAGCTGGGAAACCACGGGCTGAGATGGGCATCTTGCTGTGGAAGGAGTTCAGAGTGGCTCCTGCTCTGATGGCTAAAGTCAAAACACAGCAGAGCTCGAAGAACATTTTTCCACATAAAATGCCGTTTGGCTGCAAGCAGCCGCTGTGGCTACAGTGAGAATGGCTTTTAGTTGAAGCATATTTATTGACATTTGCGTACCCTCCCAGGGGACACTATGCAGACAGCTGGAGTCCTGTGTCCTCCTTGGTCCTTTTCACTCCCAACACAAACTGACAGGCTGGGGGAACCCTCAGCCCACAACGGCCCAAAACTGCCCCAGGGACTCCACTGCTTTTGGTACCCTCAACAGCTGCTCCTGGCGACCAAGATGCCCGAGATCCTCCCAGTTCACCCTCTCAAGACCTTCAGCAGTGCCTGGAGCAAAGGTTACATCTTCTAATGTCTTCATCTCACCAGTCCATCCCCATCGACAACACTGGTGTGAGATCCATCACCCCGAGGCCTCCCAAGCCGTTCTGCTACCATGTGTCTGAGTGATAGTCACTGACAGTCATCATAAAAGATCATCCATTTTTCCATGGCAAGTTTTCAACCAAATGCTGACCCTGGTTTAGGATTTCTCCTCCTTAGCTTTGGGATTTTACCAGCAGAGGGCAGGCCGGGATTGCACCACAAGCAGAAAAACACAGGCAGTTGGGAGAGCATTTCACCCAGGGCAGGCAATCGCAGAACTGAGATAAGAAACATTTTTCATGCAGGGGGATTTGGGAGAGCAGGACTTGCTTGCTGCTAGAGCTTGGGAGAGCTTTGGGAGAGCAGGAGCACAGCAAATCTCCCGCAGCCTGGAAGTGGCCTTGTCCCCTCCAAGAAGTAGGCAAAGGCTTGTTCATCAGGACCCTGTTTCTTTTCAGCCTTGCCACTGTCAGAGCTGGAGAGGCGTTTTACACTGCTGCATGACACCAAGCAACCCCAGCTGGACTGTGCCGAACGCAGCCCACACATTCCCATAGGCCTCTTCATTATGTTTTTTTTGCCTGAGGAACGAGGATGGAGAGAGTGCGCAGAGAGTTCGGGGATTTCCCCTACAGGGTAGATCAAAAGTTGACAGGATGTGTTAGAGAAGACATTTAGGCTAAAGAAAACCCTGGGGAAAGAAATGAAGCTCCAGTCCCGGGCTACTGCTCTAATCACCATGTTGCTGTGGGGAGAAAACCCCATGGGCCTGAACCGATGCCCTCCCACCCGCTCCGGCTCCCGTTTGATCAGCAGAGATCAGGAAGTGGTGGTTTTTTTCCACTGTCTCTGTTTTGTTTTACCACTGTAGCCCGCGGGTCTGGTTTGTATGCCTGCCTCCCATGGCGGGTAATTTGGTTGCTCTCTCTGGCCGAGGCCACACCACAGCACTGAGCTCCCACCGCTGCCTCCAGCCGGGTCGGGGCAGCCCAGGCACCAGCGGGACGACTCGTCATCAATAGCCCTATTATTGCTCTTGAAGTTTCTCTCTGCTTCCAGACGGATGCTGCGTTACTCCATCACAGCTGCAGTTGCTCCCTTCTAGCAATTCCCAACACGGCACTTAAGGCAGGGATTTATGGGCGGTTTTGAAAGGCATTTTGGAGCAAGAAGGAGTTATGGGAAAGGAAGTTGAATTCCCACCATTCCCCGGAAAATTCTCCCAGCATCTTTCACGAGAAGGATCATTTACTGGCCCTTTCCTCAAAACAGACAAGCTCTCAGCTGTGGCTCTTTGTTTCGTCCAAAGCATTTCCCGACAGCAAGAAGCAGCAGGGGTTATTCTGGTCCTGCTTGCAAAGGGTCAGGAGCCCTCGGCATCTGGCTGCAAGGCTCTGCTGGACCCAATTTGTTCCCTGACATTTTTGCGGACACTGGTAGCTAAATGAAATAATTTGTTCTCAAGCCACGGATTATTGCCAGTCTTGGGGCAAGCGTTGCCGACTATCTGGCTGACTTTGACTCACGGAGTGGTTTGCAAAGTAACAAGTCATGGGACCAGAGTTACCAAGAGCAGCAACTATAAAAGGATCAGCAGGGATGTTACCTTAACACACATCTTGCCTTTTTTGAAGCTTTTCAGGAACAAAAGCTGACCTGCCGCAAAACTAGCAGTCATCCAAGCAGGCTGGATTAGCAGAAGAGATTCACATCGACGCTACATTTCACAACCAGGACAGGGGTTTGAAAGACTTTATTTGACACCTTTGCTGCATGTCACAGCTCGTGAATCTAACAGCTCTGCACAGCATAAAGTGAGGCTGGGCTACTGGCTGTGAGCTCTAGCGTGCCGACCAGCTGCAGGAACAACCGGGGTCCGTGAGGACCTCCTCTGGCTTTATTGAAAGCGAATATGTTGTTCCTGGCTGATCCTAGCACTTCAGGACAAGGGTGAGGAGAAGTAGCGGAGGCATTTCTGTGTGTTAAGTGCGATGACTTTCATCAAAACAACTTGGAGGGACTCACTTTCAAAACAATAGCAGATACATACATTGACATGCACATGGCAGATACAATCTGTAGGAAGGCAAACACCAGCTCATCCACACAGTCTAACCGGCTGCGCGTTTGATGTGAGGCGTGGGGAGAGCCTCTCCCATTCAAGAGAGACCTTCTCCCTTTTTTTCACCTTTCTTTGCACTGACCTTTCTACACTTTTCTCTCTTTTCCTGTCACAGTGCTGTAGAGGCGGGTGAGACTCCTTGGGGTGGGCATGCAACTGGGTCCAGGCTATTCTGCACATGAATCCCAGGAAGTCAAGGCACAGATACAGGGAGTGGGCGCTGTTCAGACAGGAGGGAGCTCTGGGACACCCTGCCCTGGCCACCATGGGCATTAGGGACATGGCACAGGAGCAGGGTGGCTCGAGAGCTTCAAGTTTCTGTTCCTTTGTGCCCAAAGAAGAGAGGAGGGGAGGACAGCTGGAAGAGCAGAGGTGTATCTGCTGCGTCAGTTATCTAGGGGCACGCAGAAAAAGCTCTTGGGGAATCAGGACAAGTGCAGACCCAGAGCTTGCCAAGGTCTGCAGTGAAACTTGAGTGGGTTTTGGTCCCAGACCAGGGAGAGGGATGAGCAACATGAGACCAAACCATGGCGCTGAAGAAACAAAACAGAGACATTGTGGGAGGAGAGGGTGAGGGACACAGGGCTGAGAGAGAATGAGGGAGGCATTTCAAATGCAGTCTGGTCTGACCCATTCCCCCCCCTTTGCAGTCACGGCTGTTCAGCAGGGGATGGAGGAAAGACGGCTCCAGCGGGGAGACTGGCAGAGGAAAAGGCCTTTTCTTCTCACTTTGGCCGTCAGAGCCTTCCCCTCCGTGACAGATGTCCCTTTGAAATCCTCTGTCTCGCCTTGTCTCTCCTCTTTGCACCTCGGTGTGGAGCAAGGGCTGCAGAAGCCTTCCTCTACCCGGGCGGCCTGTCCGGCTGCTGCTGTACGGTTTGTGCGGGGACCCAGCAGAGGCCCTGCAGACACGATGGTGTTTCAGCTCAGCTGTGGGAACGAGCTCTGTTAAGCTGTTGTCTCACTCCACCTTAAGGGCACATAAGTGGGAAAAGCTGGTAATGCGGCAAGGAAAGCATGGGGATTAGCAGGCAGCCAGTTCGCTAAGGGAGCTCTAGCCTGCCTCCCAGGGTGCCAGCCGCGCTGGGGAGGGGGGCGAGCTGCATCCATCCCACCACGCCAAAATTAGGTGTTGCAGCTGGGGGACACATCATGGGCAATCAGCACAAGCAAGTCTCTGTCTGTCAGCTCTGAGTCCCCAAGGAAATAAGACAATATTTCAAGGCTGGCTGTTTTCCAAAGGAGAGCAATGCTGGGCTCTGCAGAGGGGTTTGCTGGAGGAGGGACAGGGTTGGGATCTGCGTGTGCCCCCTCCCTTGTAGCCATAAGGGTCTGGAGTACGGCTGCATGAAGGCAAGTGCATCGAATTGGATGTGGTTTACGTTTGCAGGCATCACGAGGGAGAGGACGTGTGATGGTGAGGCAAGGAAGGCGGTGCGAGGAGGGAGGCAAGAGCAAAGAGAATTTTCTTTATGGATCCTTGGCTTCTGCAAAGCAGGAAAGATGCCTTTTCAGCTGAGTTTGTTCTTAGGCCTGTGGGCAATGAGTGCTGAAGAATTCCTGTCTCCGAAGGGGAAGGCAGGGTCAGAAAGCCCCAATTTCAGTTGCCCAGGAGCGGCAGATCCTGGATGTCCCAACCCTGATCCCAGGTCCCTGCGTGGCAGTGCCCAAGGCGGGAGGCGCTGTGTAAGCTGGTGGAACAGGGATGCTGGTGGAGGCTGGTGAGAAGAGGAACGTCGCGATTTGGCTGCTCTTGGACGAGCCCTCTCTCAATACTCCCGCTGGCGACGGCATCCTGGGCACAGCTGCTATGGCTGCAGATGAGCCAGTGCCTCGGGCCCTCCGGCTGGAAGAGGCCATCCTGCTGGCCAGGAAGCTTCGGCGGGACGGCAGCATGTCGCTGGGGATGCGGCGAAGCGGAGCTGGCCTCACAGCGGGGCTCGGGTAAGCCAGGGAAGATGCAGTCAAAACAACCGGAGTGGGAGCAGCCTCCCTCCTGGGGATTTGCACAGGGCCAGCAGCGCTGTGGAGGAAGGACCATGGCCACATCTGGATGGGCAGGAGGGAAGTGGCCACAGGTGAAGGCTCCATTTCGGCCACGTAATTATTCAGGTGGGAGAGGAGTCGCAGCCGGATGGGGTCAGCAGCATTTTGGCCCTCGAGGATGCCCAGGTACCTGACAACTTCAGTGAGGCATTCCCGGAAGCCAATACTCCTGTAATCCACAGCCAGAGCTCGAGCATCTAAGAAGCCTGTAGGGAGAGGACACGGGTGACAGTAAGTCCATGCAGAGCTCAGGAATGTGCTTTGATTTCACTACCCTCTCTAATGCACTGTGTATTTCACTTGAGGCACTTTGCTGCCATGTGATATTACTGAAGCAGATAGCCAAGTGGGTGTCCAAAAGGACTGGACGTTTGCGTGCATGAGAATAGCATCTGCAGTTATCTCATCGAGATAAAACTACCAGGGTCATGAAGCCTCTCACTCCAGCATGTGCGATGAGCGAGAGGTTTCATTAACTGTGCTCAGGAAGGATGAATGTTTTCCTATCGGACTCTCTCAGTTATTGCTGCTGGAGACATGGCTATGAGCTAGATGGGCACTGGGTCCCTCTTTGCAAATGGACCATCCCCGGTCTTGCAGAACAGGGGGACACTGCGTCTCCTCAATGCACAGCTTAGCATCATTTTCCTCTGCCTGGATCCCAGTCTTTATACTTCATTTAAACAGATGTCTGGCGGAAGGAGACAGGACAGTGGCAGAACGAAGACTGCTGGGCCGAGAAAGCTCGAAGCCACAGAAATCAACAAGATAAAATGCAATCGATGGCTGATTTTTAGGCTTCTGCTCCCTACTTCCAGCTTAGTGAGACGATAAGCAATAAAGCAGAGAATGTCACAGCACAGCGAAGCACTGGACCACTTTGCTTGATGGGTTCTCTCATGACAATACAGCCCTTTGTTGCAGTGCAGTCAAACTGAATATCTAAACAAATGTTCCAGACCAAGTTACAGCTCTGAACCAAAGCCTGGATGCCAGCAATGTCCCCAGCAAGCCAAAAATGGGTGGTAAGCAAGCCAGAGGCTTCTTTACTGGAGCTATGATCTCCATCCTGTTAACTGGAACAGGACAGAGGGTCTGTACTGAGGTCTCAGTACAAATAAGACCTTTGTTGAATTTTGCACTGGGCTCCCTCTCTCTTCTTATAACAACCAAGAGACACACACAAAAAAAAGAACAGAAAAGGAAAAAGGACTTGTTTATTTGCGGAGTCCCCATGCAGAATTCAGCCTCTGCAGGAAATGTATCCCAGGGAGGAGGTAAAGAGTTTAATATCATTTTTCTGGAAGCAGGCTCCGTTTCTGCGCGGGACTAAGCGCGTGTCTGGCTGGGCAGTGTTTAGCAGGGTGTGTGACAACAGCAGTGGGACTGTCCCTGTGGGGATTTGCTATCCCACGTACCCCAGTCTGCCAAACGTATGCATGGGATGCTGACCCATACGTTAGACATAAGAAAAACAACAGGACAGGAAACATCCATCTGCCCTCCCTCAAAAAATATTTCCCTTGGGAAGCTGGCAGGGCAGCAGAGCACACCAGCACCAAGATTCTGCTTGCTGATGAGGCCGATGGGGAATTTTCCTTCCAGGTTTTCACCTTCACCTCACCTGTGTGCTTATATGAGCAGTTCTTACCTGTTCCTCCAGTGGCATGAAGCATTTTTAAGTGATCTACTGTCATTTGTAGAATTTCCGCCTTCTCCAGCTTGGAAGACCCCTGTGTGTTGGGAGCAGGAAAAAAGAGCAATGCATCATTTTATGGTCTAGGGTTTTGTGCCTCTCAGGAGCTGGGTTTTTCCCTATCACCTCCTCCCTGAAACCTTCCTGAAGCCCAGGAGTGCTCACATTGGAGCATCCATTCAGAGCATTTGCTCTGGTTTTCACATCAAGTGAGTAGAAAATGGAGCTCCTTCCCAAGATCCCCCAATGCAAATTGAAAAATCCCCATTTCTGTGCATCTTCGTATCTGCAAAACACTTTCTGGATTGAATTTATCCTCCCTGGGACTCCTGAATATTTGTTAATATTGTTTTACCGCCCAGTTTCACCACCTACTTACTCCCTGAAGTGATGACGATAAGAAAGACACAGCATTGCTCCAGACTTTCTCATTCTGAGGGCTCTACCCTTATCACTGCTGAAACGCAGCCCACACGGGAGGAAGGGTGGAAATCACAGACGCACACACACACACCTGCTTCTCGAAGGCGGTGGGCACCAGGCGCCGCAGTTCGGACAGGCTGCTGTTGATACGGTCCCGGCGCCGCTTCTCAATGATCTGCAGATTTCCCAGTGGAGGAAGAAATTACGGTCATTTACAGCCACAGTTCACGGGTTTAAAGCCCTCATTAACAGCTATGGCAGGGTGAGAGAGGCACTTTGAACAGGGCCATATAAGTAAATGTTTTGGGTGCAAAAGCTGAGCAAAGAAACATTAACTGACTGGTGTGATAACCCCAGGTAAAATTGCTCTCCTCCACCCCTATCCCCACCGCTTTCTGCCAGATTTGAGGCTAAACCTCTGCAAAAAAATCTCCAATTGGCTGTGGGGATAGTTCTGCAGGAGATGGAGCAGGGAATGGTGTAAAATTCATTTTGCACTGTGTCCTCGCAGGAAGAACATGACAACAGCACCCCACCGCACACACGGGATGTCACGGGGAGCCCTGGCACACAGATGGGACCAGCCTGTCCCCTGAGAGAGACACAGCAGCCACTCTGCTCAACGCAAACGATACTCACCCCTCTCCTCTTCTTCCTGGCTTGTATCTGAGATGTCGTAGTGGGAGACATGGATCTGGAAACATGGCTGGAAAGGAAAAGAGGGAATAATTTCTTACACTAGCTGGAGAGAAACCTCCATTGCACATATGCTTTGCACACGTTTGCCATCTGCAGTTCCCCCCACCCTGCAAATAACGTCTTCTGTGGTTCCCATCTCATTTTTACCCACAACACAGAGCTCAGGAATTGGGGACGGGGAGCCAAGCAGAGACTTGAATCCCACTCTCTGCTCTGAGTGTCTCCCACCAGCCTGGGACAGATTTCTGCACCAAACTGTCCATCCACTACTACGCACACATCTCTTTCAATCTCAGTCCATGATGGCATCTCCACGGGGCTGGAAAAGCAGCGATACAAGCTCCAGAGTCATGGCCTTTTTTTTACCTCCATGGGCGAACATCCTGGCTCTCATGTCTGAGCCTGCCCTGTCTGCAGGGCTTTGCATTTTGGAGCTGCGATAGCGCGAGCGCATATCTGAGCTCCCACCCAGGGCGGCAGCAAAGGCCTGGTCGCTGCTCAGGGTGAGGCCAATGGCAGCGTTGATGTGGTTTCTGAGGGCTTCCTGGAGAGTCGCTTCACAAACCACGATTTTTGGGGTGGGCTGTGATATTCTGAATGCACGGACACCCCTGAACCAGACAGAGAGGGGCCAGGACACGGGCAGGGGGAACACACAGCAGGAGGTGATGGAGCTGGGACCCTGCCTGCTGGCCGACTGTCCCGGGGACCAGGCTGAAGGGACAAGGAGCACAGCGGGGGACAGGCTAAAAAGAAGAGTCCCACAAACCATCCTGCGCCTGGTGGGCAGGGGTGAGGCTAAAGACACCAAAGGTCAGCACTAGACATGCGCAGAGAGGCAAAGTTCAATCCTTAGGTCCCCATGGAGGTGAAGTCTCCATAATGATGGATAACTGGGCGTGGGAAACTCCTTGGAGCAAAAACCCTCTGCTCGGGGGGAGGCCGGCTGGGCCACCTTCCATCTCCCCCAGGCAGGGTTTCTCCCTCCGGAAAGTGCGACTGACTTGGGGCTGTTTCTGTGCCTTACGAAACTCATCACAGGGATGTTAACACGCAGGCGAGATGGCAGTCTGCAACCCCGGCCAGCGCAGCGCTCCACAGGGACTTGGAGACCACATAAGACATACAAATCTGCAAAGGGGCATTTGCATTCACCCTGTCAAATCAAAATATTTTTCAGTTTGACGAAGCATTTTAATAGCATTCTATTAAAGATGTTTCTGCAGAGACAGTGCTGTCTACACAGCAAGCCAAAACCTAGACCAAACTCAGCCCATTAAAATTGCATTTTGTTAGGCCCAAGTGAGGTGCTTTCAGAAGTGGTTTTACACAATCAGACGAAATAACACGTTCTTCTACTGACTGCTCCGCTCATCTCCATATGGGTACCCTATTTGAATGTCTACTGGGTGGGCTTTCTCTGGGCTGAGGTGCTGGCTGCCTTCGCAAGTACAAACATGCGTCACCAGTGCACATAAAGAAACATACAGTGAACACGTATGATGTGGAAGAGAGCTCTGCACAGGCACTGGGGCGTTATACGTGCTGGGGGTAGGTACCGAATTCGCCTGGCAGCGCAGGAATGCGCAGTACGCACTCAAGGAGTCTGTAACAGTGAATTTTGAAACCCACTTTGCAGAGCTGTCCGAACACATTGCTCTTTGTGAGCTAGAGTTCCAGATGTGGATATAAAGACCTAGTTTACTGCAAAATATACTTTAAAAATATGTTTGACAGATTTGAACCACATAAAAGATACCGTAACTATATTATCTGAAGATTAAAAATTCTGCACTGCTCTTTGCTTGATTTTGTCATTTACAGCATAACTTTGGCTGTTTATTCAAAACAAAAAAAGGCAAAATAACAACCCCAAAACCAAGCAGTATCTTGCACTTCTGCAGTGACCCAAGAGTCTAAACTTGCTACACACACTGAACCAAGCCACACGCCCGGAGTGACTCATCCCCGCTCTACAGGGGAACTGGTTTGCCCAAACCACTCGACTGGTGGGTAATGGGCTGAAAACCCCAGCCAGACGGCCCTACTGCCTCCCTCTGCCCTCACCGCTCCACCTTGCTCCCCTCCTGGAAGTGTTTCCTTTTGCCCGATCCGCCAGCGTCCCACACAGGACCACGTTACTCGAGATGTAAACTCGTCAGAGCGGGAACAGCTCTTTTGGCCATGTGTTTGCGTGACACGAGCAACAACATAAATGTATACAAATACCACCAGATGACAGCACTGCCCAGTTCTACCACTGGCTTGAGAAGACAAGCACCAGAGAGGGATCAAAAATTCATTGTTACTCTTCACCGAAATAAAAATTTGTGACAATTCCTCTATTTCATCCATCGGGATACTATAGACTCAGTGGGCTGTGCTGATGTAAAGAGCTGGGCTATATTTCACGTGCAGCAGTCAGGCAGGTTAAATATTGATGCACTTGGAAACTGCAGTCAGTGAATTTGTGCAGGACGTTACGTGTTGGACATGCCCGACTCTGCTGTGACCGTATCAGTAAGAGGCGCACTCATGAATTTAGTCCCATGAGAACCTGAACTTGGCACCGGGCAGGGCGACTTCTCCCCTCAGGATACCAAGCAGCAAAAGGGAATTAATTCATCTGGGGCCTCACTGGATGTGGAGGGAGGAAAGGGGGACACTTGGCTCCTGAACCAAGAGTTCCAAAGCAGCTGATTTTTGGACGAGAACAAGTAACAGAGCCCTTCCTTCATCCCAGGCATGCCTGCTAAGGCTGACACAGCATAGGAACCCGGGCTGCGAGCAGAGCCTGGGGATGCCCT
This sequence comes from Chroicocephalus ridibundus, assembly GCF_963924245.1. NCBI lineage: Eukaryota > Metazoa > Chordata > Aves > Charadriiformes > Laridae > Chroicocephalus > Chroicocephalus ridibundus. The sequence goes on along the minus strand of NC_086302.1, from coordinate 828,622 downwards.
TTGCCAGCAGAGACACAGCCCGGGGGAGCATGGCAAAGCCTGAAGACATTGCCTGGGGAACCACGCAGAGGTCCTGTCCTCACTATTTCCTGACTATTTCACCAAGCAGCAAAACCCCAGAGCCAAAACTGCAGCTCAGCGGTGATGGGATGGAGCCTGTGAACTGTGATGCTGAAAGCGTCCGCTTCGAGCCGGGCACCCTCATCCCGGCCGGGCTGCGAGGGTCCCTCGGTATTAAAGATCAAAGCCCCATCTGGTGCATTACAAAGGCATCGGCAGAGCAGAAGCGTTTCTCATGCAAAACCTCCTCGTTTCTTCCACATTCCCTCGGATCCAGGCAGCTGACGGGTGCCTTTGCTGGGGGGGGAATGCCCCATCTCGGGCTGCCGCTAACCAAGATCAGAGCTGCCCTTCTCCCCACGGGGCAGGAGAAGGCAATTGCCTCTAATGAGGCATTTTCTTGAAGACAACCAGCTCGTAACACGGCTTTAGTCCTTGTATTACCACTTGGGTTTCCTTGCCGGGTCAGCCCTAACGCCAGCATCAGCCCCCGCTGGAGCGATGCCCCCGCCCGTCCTCGCCCCGGGCAGGACCGGCCCAGCCCGAAGCGGTGCCCGGCGGCTCCCGGTGGGTCCGCGGCGGAGCCCGGTGCCCGCCCCGAGGAGCTCGCCGTGCCCGCTGCCGGGGACCCCCTCCTGCCCCCCAGGACGCTGAACTGCCCCGCAGGAGGGGACCCCACAACCCGACATCGTACCACCGCCGTGGGACGGCGCCGTCCCCCGGGGGGGAGCTGCCGCCGCGGCGTGTCCTCACCTGTACTCCTCCTCCCGGCCCACGTCGATGGTGCCGTCCGACTCCGTGTCGGACGAACTCTCCTCGCACAGCCGCTTCATCCTGCCAGGCGGCACCGGGCCACCGGGTGGGCTCGGCGAGGTTGCCCCACGCGCGTCCCCGCAGGCCACCGCCGGTGCTTCCCCGCCGTCCTCGGGGAAGTGCTGTCCCTGCCCGGGCTGCGCGGAGGAGCTGGCCCCAGCGCCTGCCTGCCTCGCACGGCTCCTCCCCTGCCCGCACTCTGCCTTTCACACCCCCGGCTTCTCCCTCGCTCTCCTCCCAGCACGTCCCCAACCCCCCTGGTTAATGGGTTAATGAGACATCTCCCGGGAGTGACGGATTACGCGGCCGCGCCGGCGCTCCCAGGTTCCCAGGCCCCCCCACCCCCGCCTCCTCCCGCTCGCTGGTCGAAATCCCAAGTCTTCCTGTAAAAGGAACAGTCTGTGTGAACCGTCTCATGTCCCCCCCCGCCCCCCGCTCCTTCTGCCCACGGCCCCCCTTCTCCCCACGGCCCCCCTTCCACCCGCTGCACATTGGCCTCAGCCCCAGTTTAAAGGGACCAGTGACCTCACTGGCAACAGAAAACCGTGGGAAAGAGATGGGACTGATAAAGCCTTGAGTTGTTTCAGGGAAAAATCAACATCCAGTCCCACACGCACACACATGTCTGCCCGGCTCTGCACGGCGCAGGCACTTTTGGAGACTTTATGATTCAGATGGAAACCAGCTTATTCGAAGCGCGGTGCTGTTTGAGGACGCCGCTCAAAGGGCCCTCGCCTGGGATTAATCAGTGGCCACGGCCAAGGGCCAGGATGGCAGCAGCGGCACCGCACTCGGAGGCGTTGGGATGGGTTCGGCACCCCGGCACTGTGCCACGGTGGTCCCGCCGGGAGCTCAGCCCCCCTGCCATGCTCCCACAGCCTTGGAGCATCTTCAAGTGCCAGCTCATGGCACTGCCGGGGCATTTGAGACCTACCCTGTAAAACAAACCGACCAAAGCCCAACTTTGTGTTTTATGACACTAGAATGAATTGCTGTTTTCTTGTCTCATTCCATAATGCTGGAAACTTTGACCTGCAGCCTGGCATCTAGAGAGCATCTCGCTTTCCCTGAGCTTGCGGGAAGGAGGTAGGAGTCTGGTTTTCAGAGGCCTGTGCTGCTAAAATCCCCCAAGGCAGAAAAAAAACGTGTGCGTGTGGGAGAGAGAGAGAGAGAGGGAAGGAGGGAGAGCGCTGAAGTGGAGGTTCACAGTACAAAAATAATGCCTTTTATTTTGAAAAAAATAATCAGCGCTGAGATCTGGCAACACGTGGGTTTCCCAAAGCCTTTTTGCAAAGACTGTGGTGGCGATAACAGCCCGTTGCCGCTTGGGCCAGCCAAGCCACTCGTCTCCCAGTCGCATGGTTGGGTGCTCCCTATCTGCCTCAGCCATCTCTGCCGGCTCACCCGCACTGCACCCGCCAACCCTGAGACCCCTGCCATCCCCCGGCACCTCGCACACAGCTCCCAGAGAAGCCCAGCACAGGCTACCGCTTGCCCTTCGCCCACCCCAGCCCCAGCCCTGTGCGCAGGGCAGAGCAAGGCATGGCCCCCGTAACCAGTTTTTGAGACCGAACCACACCATCCAAAGTAAAAAAACCAAGAGACCTGAACCAGCCGCCTTGCACTGGAGTGGAAAACTGACGTCTCGGAAGTGTTTGTAAGCCCCCCAAAACATGAGGATAAAACATTTGCTTTAGGTTATAGCACTTTGTTTCTATAATTTTGATGTTTTGTTTTAATTTTCACTATAAAAACTGGTCAAGAAACCAAGCTGTTATTAGCTTACATTTCAAAATGAAAAGTTACTTTGAACCAGAAGAATTAGAAATGTGTTATTTTAGCAATTGAGACCCACTCTTCCTCCCTTTCCAAAGTGATTTCAGTTAAAAATACATACATCTCCAAACTAAACTTCCCATAAACATGTGTTTTTGAGAGATTAATACTCTTTCCACTGATAAAACCATTTAAATGGGATCCAGAGACTGGTTATTTCAGACTCTTGCTCATATCACAATGAGCCTGAACCAAGTGGAGCCCAGACCTGCCACGGAGGAACACTTTTCTTCTCCATTAGAAAGGAATTCACTGTCCAGACTCTGTCTTTTCTGGGCCTTGTCTAAGCATCATTATCTGGGTTCAATTGAAGTGTAATTGGCAACATGTTTTTCTAGGATTACACTTCATTATGAACAGAACGGGGGCCCCGAAACCCACTTCTCCTGTAATCGGATCCGTTTTCCAGCCCGTGCTCCTGAAGAGTCATTTATAATCACCCCCAGCGAGCCCCAGGGGATTGCAAGGGCCATCTGAACCTCCCCAGGATGAGCTGCGCCGTGGAACAGCCAAAGTTGGTTCAGTGGAGACAACAGGGACGGATTAAACGGGCTCAGCCGCATGCGAGGGAAGCCGGGCTTCAGTGTGCATCGCCCACGTCTTGCGGGAGAGAGCGGGCAGACCCACCCCGCTGCGGACAAGGGTGATGCTGGGCAAGGAGAGACAGGGTTGAAGTGCAGAAATGGGGTTTCTGCTGTCTGCTTGTCTCCCACACAGCATCTGTGCAGGCTATTGCCATGGTAAGCCTTCTTGTGGTGGCAAAGCCTGGCCCCGAGCGCAGAGCCACAAACAGTGGGTGACCAACCTCTGCCCAGGGCCAGTCTGCCCTTCCGCAGGGAGCTACGGGCTTTGCTGCAGCCAAACAAGGGAATTATTAGAGGAAATATCTCCCCAGGCCCTAAATTATCAACCCTGGCCCAGTGATCAGGGCTGTTTCCCCTCCTGCACGGTCTCTGGGAGCTCAGCAAGCATTGCTGCAGTGCCTGTCCCTGTCCCCAGGGCCCCTGGGACACCCCCTGGGATGCTGGAGGCTGGCGAGAACCGTCTCCCACTACATCTGGCTGTGCCTCTATGTGGTGGGAGCTGTTTCCAGAGGGTGGGTGTCACGAGGACAGGGCTAAGCCATCCATCACACCCAGCACTAATTGGCTACCCTGCTTCAGAGGCCAAGGAGCTGCAAAGATTGATGATGTCCCTTCTCTGCAATAGGAAAAACTCTCCGGGCCAGGGCTGAGGGTGGATCCCTGCCAGGGACCTGGGATTGCCCAGGTCTGGGTGCCAGCCCACTCCTGGGGGTGAAGGGATCCGGCACAAAGTTCCCCGGGGGTAGGTGATGGTCAGCCCAGCCACCAACCCCCGGCCTGTGCTGGGACCACAGCCGCTCCCTCCCCGCTCAGCTCTGGGAAATGTCCCCAGAGAGCAGCCAGCTGTGAAAAGCTGCAGCAGCTGGAATGTGGGAGGGAGGGACAGCTTCTGGAAAGCCAGAGGCAGGCAAGAGCAGGAGTATCTGTTACCTCCCCGTGAACTGACACCTCTGATTTAACCCCGTGCATGCCTGGAATGCCCTGTCCGCACGTCTTCAGTCAACATCACCTCCTAACCTCAGGTCCCACCACTGGCTGCCAGATCCACAGCTGTAATTTCAAAAGCAGAGGCCTCGCAGGGATGCTGGACGGGATTCCTGGCCGCAGTGCTGCGGATGGGCTGTCTTGTTCTGTGGCTAAGCAGAGGGATTCATCACAGACCGGAGAATCATGCAGGGCTTTCGGGAGGTGATTTGGGATGAAAGCATGTAGGTACGAATACAATATCACCTCCGTGTTTTGTCAGATCTGGAGCACGGCCAGGAGAGGATTGTTTGCTGTGGCTCCATTCCAAGCCAGAGGCACTACAGTTGCTAACTCCCCCCAACTTCCCCGGCCCACGCAATTCAGAGCCGGCCCAGCCGACTGCTAGGGGCAGTCCAGGGGAGGGAAAAACAACATTTTCCCACAAACCCGTGGCCTCACCCTTCCCCAGGCAGGGACAGGGCAGATCCTGTATCTGCTCAGGGCCTGACTGAAACTCGGCGCTACCCTCACCGCCCTGGCACGGCTGTCTGTGTCCTCACGCCTACTGCCCTGCGGCGGGTCTGCGCCCGGCCCTTCCGCCACGGCCAGGAATGCGGCTGGGCTTAGGCAGCCATGCAAACCCCGTGGGATGGGGCCCTGCGAGGCTGCACCTGCCCGGGACACCGCGGAGACACTGCTGTCTCTGCAAAAGCTTCTGCCCCCTAAAATGGTGGTTGTCCCCCTGAGCCCATGTCCAGGGCAAGGCTGGGACACACAGCATGAACGCCAGGCATAAGGTGGCTCTGTCACTGCGTCCCCAGGTCAGCGGGGGTGGAGAACAGCCAGGGACAGGATTGGCTCTGAAATCGACAGTGCATCCCAACGGTTAGCATCAGACAACACCAGCGTTTTAGTCCTGACTGCCCTTGATATGCTTCTGTTTCCCCACCCATAATGACGCTAATGTGCTGGGCACTCACTTTGCAGAGAAGCAGCAATGAGTGGTAATTAATGTTGCACCAGCCCTGCTGACAGCAAGGGTTACTGGCTTGTCCAGGAGCCCAAACTGAGATCAGGACTACCCTGTGGCTACAGAGAGCCCAGAAACTTAGTGTTGGTGGACACAGACCTGCTTCTCACTCGTGTTTGGGACCTGGAAAGGGCAACGCGGACAAGGTGGGCTGCTGCAGTAGAAGGTGGTCTGCGTGAATGCTGCAGCCCTCCATGCTGCGGTGGGCTCCTTGGCCCTGGGCTGACATGGACAAGCTGAGCCCACCCCGGAGGTGCCAGCCCCGTTCCTGTCTCTGGGCGCTGGAAGGAGATGGATGCCCTTAAGGCTGTCCCCATGCTAAAGCAACGAGAGGAGCTGGGATGGGAAAACCAATCGAAGGGAGGCCCTGGCCTTCCCCGGGGCCAGTCCCCAGGGCTCCAGGGAACACAATGCCTTTGTTTGCGACTTGGCCTGCACAAGGAGCCCTTCCCTCACCCAGCCCCAAAACACCAACCCTTCAAAAGGCCTGTTCTCCCCCTCCCCTTCCCCCAGCGATGCTAATGTGCCAGGCCTCTTCTCATGAACCCTGGGAGAGATCAGGCTGGTAGACAGTTTCACCACTTGTTAAATGTGTGTTTAGCGATCTTGTGAGTAGACAAGAACAAATACAAACAAGCCGGGCTGGAGAGCCCCTGCCCCTCCGCCCTGCCTGGAACGCACCAGCCCCAAAGCCTTTCTTCTCTAACCACTTCAAACTTTCATTTCTTCTGAAGCCACAACAAGGCACACTTTGTAAAGCAAATGAGTAAACAGCAACTTTCAGCTTAAAAGGAAAACAAGGGGGAGGAACTGTTTTTAATTACTGGATTTTAAAAAGGGCCTTATTCGGTTAATTGCTTTCTGTTGTAAAATGTTCTTCTGCACACAGCCCTGGTTCTAGCTGCATTGCTGCTGGCCAGATGGCATTGCAGAGGTAATGACAGCATGTGCGTTCACTGCTTGGGTACACAAGTGCCTTTAACATTCACAGACGTTCCACCCCCCGAGCCCTCCCAGCCTCATGGAAATGACACGAAGCACCAAGTTTTGCTCAGACATGACCAGTGGTTTGGCATGTCCAACTCACGTCGCTTTCAAAGGACTGGAGGAAGAGCAATCGGCACGCACAGAAAAGCCTCTGCAGCATTTCAAGTTGAGTTCCCCAAAGGGCTAATTGCTGCTGATTGTCTTGTCTGCGGCGTGTTACCTTCCTAGTCTGGGGTAATAACCGATGTTCGTGCGAGGTGCTGTGCTCAGCTTGGTCCTACCCGACAGGGCGCCTGTCTTCTCGAACAGGGGAGAGTGACAGAGCTGCAAAGTCTGGCAAGGCAGCCGGCGTGCGTGTAGGCATGTGAACATATACGTGTGCATGTGGCTTGGTGCAGCAATGCGAAACGGATTCCAACTGTATCCCTGATGATCACAACCAGCTTGGAAGATACCCTGAGTCCCTGTGGAGACAGAAGGATTAAAAATAGAGAGCCAGTTAAGAGGTGCACAAAAGGACCTTTAGCAGAAACAGCACCAGCGTGGAGCTGTGAAGCTGTCGCTGTGCTGGGGACAGATGGCACAGGGAAGGGACGGGGAGAGGAGGCAGCAGGAGATTCTTCTCCAATTGGATCGGCCTTAGGAGGGGAAGAGTGAGGAAAGGAAATGGAGCAGGAATGGCCTTGGGCTCCCGGTGTGTGGAGCTGCCAGGGAGCCCCTGAAAGCCCAGTGGCTCCTCATGTCAGCCTGGGCGCTGCAGAGGTTTCCACAAGCCCCTGGTGAGCGGGTGCCTCGTGGGTGGCTCAGAGTCAGCGCAGGGGAAGATGGAGGCAGGTTTGTTACCCGATTTGGAGCTCGCAGGAGTGCACGGTCTCTCCTCCCTTGCCAGCCTAGAAAATACAATGAAGGAGCGCACACATGTCTGGGGAAATAGGGACAAGGAGGCTCCCAGTTCTCATTCAATAGGAATGGGGATCATCCCCTGCCCCTCCACACACCGGCCGGCATCTGCTGTCTCAGTCAAGACAAGCTTCAAGCCCAGAGGAGGGGAAGTGCTTGTCCAAAGGCCTTCCAAAGCCGCCAACCCTCAGCCACAGAGGCCCCAGGGTCAGGGATCGCAGAGTTCAGGGCAGAGGCTGAACCTGCAGCAATCTGGACGGCCTGCGGGGAAGCCACTGTGCTGCTCTTCCCTCCAGCACTGCGAGCTGATGGCCTTCCCTCCTTGCATGGCTGCTCTCCGCTTAGTGTCCCCCTGAACCCACGCTGGTGCTTTCCACGCAGCTGCTTCAAACAGGCAAAAACCAAATGCATGAGAGAACATCGGTGGCAGTGCAGGAGAGGAGGGGAAGCATCCAGCCTTACTGAGAGGCTCTTCGGAGCAGCGCTGTCAGCGGGGCGGCGTGGCGAGCCTGCAGTGCCCACGGCAGCAGGCAGCTTTCCTGCCGAAGAGAGCTTTTCCTGTGCCCGCTGCAGCGGGTGGGTCTGTTCCTGCCAGCAGCTGGTGATGAATGCTCACTTTCTCTAATTGAATAGCAGGAAGTTAAATCTTGTTTCTTTGCCTTTCAGGCTGTCAGCTGGAACAATTGCCCACCTGTGGCACCACCCCAGGGATATAAATAAGGAACAAAACACAATGCTGCCAGAGGAATGGATGGTGTTCCCAGAAGATCTCCCAATACCATATGCCATATTGTGTGCCCACACAAAAGAGAGGTATCGGCGCTGCGGCGGGCATGCAGACAGCCCTGCGCATTTCCAGGCAGCCATGGTGGTGTGGGAACAGGTTGCAGGGCATTGGGAGCCCTGCACTGGGGGCATTGCACAGAGCAGGGGGCATGCACAGAGCAACCGTGGCACACAGGGGGTGTGCGTGCTGTCAGGAGCAACACGCACGCATGCATGGACTCGTGCAAGTGTGCACAGCTATGCAAGTTCTCTTGGGTGACACATACCGTCGCGAGATTAAGTGCCAGGCGCTTTGCAGCAGCTGGGGTGGCCGGTGCTCCTGTCCAGCACGGTGGGTTTGTCCCATGGCTGCCCCTGCTTGTTTGCCTGCTCGCTTCCCTGTTCCGCCAAGAGCTCTGCCAGACGGGCTGCAAAGCAGAGAGCTCCATCGCGGAGCTGTGCCATCCCCTCCCCGCCACCCAACTGCTTCCCTGTCACCTCCGGAACTCAAATCCATCAGTTCACAGCCGGGCACATCACTCCCGCCAGGATACTCCCAAGGCAGCGGCCGTCACAGCTGGACCAAGTCTGACAGTTACGCACAGCTGGAAGAAGCCCAGCCTCGGACAAGGACGGAGGAAATCCGCTGCGAGTGGTGCGGACCCTCCGTGTGGGGAGGGGGGGAAACGCAGTTGGGAGGGCCGTGGGAGACACCGACACACATGCACACGCACACACACAGAGGCCAACGTTGTTGCCGCAAGAGGAAATTATTAATTTGCTAGGAATAAAGTCGGCAGCGAGTCAAAAACCCACCCTCCCGAAGCGGCGGAGAAAAGCCTGCCGCCCTCCCCCTCACGCCCTCCCTGTGAGCAGCCCTGTCGCCTTTGTACTGAGAGACAGGCCCGACACAAGGGCGTCTGTCTGGGCACCACGTCCCCATGCCGGGATGAAATGGCTTCGCCCAGACGCCGAGAACCCTCACTCCCCCCGCGGGACCCGGGGCGCCCTGACCCGTCTCTCCCCCCTCCCCAGCCCCGCGGTGGCGGGGGACGCGGCCACGGCCCCCTCCCAGGCAGCCCTTTGTCAGTCACTGTGGTAACAGCCGCAGCGCAAATGCCGCTTCCCTGTTTGTTTTCTCCCTTGCCTCCATCGCGGGGGCGGCCATGGCCTCCCTCCCTCTGGCTCCCCAAGTGGGAGCCAGGGCATTCAGGGCTCAGCAGCCTGAATGAAGCCAGATCCCCGGACACATTCCTGTGGGTTTTTTTTTTTTCCCTTCCCTTTTTCTCTTTATTCCCCCCACCCCCCCACCTCCCTCACTTGGCACAAGCTAAAGGATTCAAAAGGAAGCCAGGCTTGGCAGACACAGGGGGAGGAGGGAGTGGGGAGATGAAAGAAGGCCTCTCTCCAGCTTTCTCTTCCAGTTCCCACACTCAGCCCGGCATGGAGAGCTCCTAATGATTACCAGCCGCACCTGGAGGAGGCCGCCTGGCCGCTGAGGAAACAGGGGCCTGTTTATACAGTCATCAGGAAAGGCCCCAGCACCCCAGCCATGCCACGCGGGGTGGCCCAATAGCCCCCTAGCCTGGTCACCCCGGTGACAAGGTGCCTGAGGTGGCTACCCTGTCACAGCGCCTGAGATGGCAGCCTTGCCATGGTGCCCGACATGGCCACCCTGCTGTGGCACCCAAGACAGCAGCACTGCCTCAGCACCCAAGACGGCGGCCCCACCTCACCACCACTGTGCTGAAGATGGCAGCCCCACCTCCGTGCCACTCTGGCATTTATGGACATGGTGCCCCATGCTGGAGCTGGCACTGAGGAAGACCTCTCCATTCTCAGCTTGGTGGGCTTCAAGCATACGCCCTTCCCAATGAAGGACGTACCCCACGAGGCAGTGGGTTGAGGACCACCTAGAGGCTAAGATGGCCACTGGGGCTGCTCTGAGGCAAAGACGCCTGCTCACACGGTCCCCAAATACACGCCTGAAGGGGAAGGAGCAACAGGCGGCCCCGCGGAAGGTGGCGATGCCACTTGGAGCACGTTGGCCCATGAAGGACGCCTGCAAGGGGGACGCCTGCCACCATCGCAGCCCTTCACGCCCTCTCGTGGCACCCACTTGACACCACAACTGTCACCATCACGGTCCCCACGGCTGTGGCGGCAGAAACAGGCCCGCCATTCCCCAGGGTAAACTCATCCCTGCCAGGATGGGTGTGAATTTCCAGCACTCGCAACCATTTCCACCCGTGCAAATTCCTGACAGATGCAGCCCAAACTCCAGTGCTGTGCGGGGCCAGCAGAGCCAGGTTTCCCTCGCAGGGCAATCAGAGCAAGTTTTCCCCTTATTTATCCTCCCTCTCACAGAATTCCCCAGATAAAGACTCCTCACTCGGGGGTTTGCTGCCTCTGGGCAGTGTTTTGTAAGGCAGTGGTCTGGATGTTGTGACTGGAAGCAGTCCCCGTTTTGGACTCCGCTGCCTGCGGATGCCAACTTGCATGGACCCCAACAGGTTTGCTTTATCTGAAGGGGGAAGCTGCAGCTCGCTGCTGACAGCCATGGTGACAAGGACACAGCCGCAGCACAAGTGTGGACTAGTTGTAGCTGCAGGGCTGCTCGTGGCTACTACCACTGGCCGGTGGGATGTGACCTCCCATCGAGTAAAGCTTAAAAATTCAGAGCTGGTCCTGGGCTCTGCACCCCCTTTTTGCCACAGACAGAAGGGATAACCATGCAATTTTCCCTAAGGGAAAACAAGCATAAGTCCCATCCTGGGCGCAGGACTGCTGGATGCTATCTATCCCTGAGCATTTTATCTGTATATTTTTTTAAAAAACCACTAATGCCCATCTCCTTTCAAGTCATCCAGTCAGAAAACTTGGCAGCCAAGCTCTCAGCAGCATGGGGCTGGCCATCACTCCCTGGCGGGTGCAGCCGTACTTACCCGGCATCTGTAGCCCCGGGGCTGTGGAGACTCCCTCCTCTCCTCTCCGCTCCTCCTCAGTGGGATTATGTGCACAGTCCCAACTGGCACAGCGCTGCCAGCAAAGCTTTGAAGTGCAGCCCTGGCAACGAAGCTTTCGCTGCAGGAACGGGAAAGAGCCAGGAGAGAGACACCTCTGCCTCCATCGCTCCCTGGCCTGGGCAGAACTAGGAAAAATGAAGCGGTTTTTTTAAAAGGCAAGTCTCCAGGCAGGGAAAGGGGCGTATTCACTCTGCAGTTTAAAGATCTTTGCCCTCTTGTGTTTTGGTCCAGCCCAGTAACCAAAGGGTTATCTCCACCAGCCTGGGCAATGCACAGAGCTATTCCCACAGCTACCTTGAGGACTCACATGAAGCTGTGGAAATTGATGGCTCCCAGACAGAGCTGGACAAGCCCCGGTTCTTGGTGGAGGAGGAAGATGCAGGGTGGAAGGTGGGTCTGTTTACCCCACTGACTCTTCCTGGTGAGGGGCCAGGCCTTAAACAGAAACCGTCTGGTGCATCTTCCAAGGAGCTGGCCTAGCGCGGAGCTGCCTCTTGGCAGAGGGAGATGCCGGCTTCCTCTGTCAGCAGGGTGATGAGCAGCTTCATACACGCTCCGTTGAGTCACTGCTTCGTTGGTGGCCCCCCCAGCACAGCATGGCTGAGCCCAGCCGCCCCAGGTGCACACAGGGGAACCATTTTAGGCTCCGGTGACAGAGGCATCAGTGAACACTGCTATAAATAGCGGTGTCAAAGAGACGAGATCATCAGGCTGTCCAAATCCTGGCACGGCCCCGCTAGCGCTGATAGCAAGTGCCCTTTCCTTGTTCTTTTGACGCCAGGTCTTCTTATCTATTCTTCCAACTCTGGGCATTTCTGTCACCAGGTCCCCTGCCCTGACATTTTAGCCTCCTGGGATGGCTGCAGGTCCCTGCTTGCATTTGTTGGCTCCTATTCTGCACTCCAGAAAGGGCATAAAACAAAATGCGCTACAGGGACAAAGTGGAGTCCCCACCAGCGCAGCCTGGGACCCTTCATGGCCAACACCATGGGGCTGTCAGGACAGCCCTGTGTTTGCACGGCCCCTACACACTGGGACCTGCTGCTGGGCATGCAGGCATCACTGCAGAGATACAGGGTTTCACTGCACTTAAGAGTACTCCTGGATTTCTGCTTTTCTTCTGCAAGGAGCTGGAGTCATCCTTCAGACCTAATGTTACCTCTGGATCGTTCTGTTCTCTGTTACGATGATGGGGGAACTGAGGAAGGGAGGTGTCATGACTTAACCTATGTACATGAGGACCAGGAGAGCAGAGTCCATACTCTGCCCAACCTCCCTGCCATGCAGCTGGTCATCAGGGGCATCACACCCTCATCAAGAAGCTCCACAAGTTCTTGGAGTTAAATCCTGGATTCGTCATGAAAAGCAGTTCTTGCTGTTCAAAGGCCATGATTACCTTGTGAACATCTGCACTGACAATAGCTGAGTGGCAGCATAATTCTCCATCAGCTCTGCCTCCGCTTTCTCCTCCTCCATGTTCTTTATTTTAAAGCACGCTCATTGCAAAGCCCTTCGATGCCTGATGAAGGAAAAAGCTCGGAAAACAGGCAACAGAAAAAAAAAAAACCCTCAGGCTTGCAGCAAACCAACAACAAGATACCACAGACCCAACTGCACAAACACGTCCCTTCCCTCCCTGCGTGGCCTTGGCGCATGTTTCTCCATGACCCGTCGTCTCCTCGGCCCCAGTGCTAACACTGGTCCCCAGGAGCGAGTTAAGGGCTCAGGACAGTCTTTGCATGAACATCAGAGCCAGCTCCTGGTTTTGGCATGGACATCCTGACCTCTCAGAGCTGGGTCCACCTGGACTTTCACCGGTGCAACATGGGCCTTATCAGTGCTGGAATTTGACTTTTTCCTCCAGGCATCTGGTGGAAGAAGAGGCAGGATTAGGGGACGGGCTTGGGGAAGGCATTCCAGCAAGCAAGGCTGCACAAGAACACTCTCTGCTGAGGGCCATCTGAACGCCCATAGCAGAGATGCTGCCCTGGGGCCTATGGACATTCCTTGGCTATATTTGGTGACGAATGGAGAATTTGTTGCTTCCCCTTAACCCATCTGTTCTCCCTATTGGTAGGGAGGAGCTAACACCAGAACTGTAGTGTCGCTATTCGGATAAACCCGGTATTTCAGCAGCAATAAATCTCCTCTAAGAAGCTTTTGCTGCCTCCCACCTGTTGGCTGGGAGAAGATCAAGTTGACAAAAGTCTGCCAAATTGTATTTTTATCCAGGACTTCATCACAAGTCCAGGTTACAATAAAAGCCTGTTCACGAAGCAGAGGGAGGTAGCTGTATCACAGTACATCTCTCAACTCAGGAATCGCACCTCTCCCAGAGGTCGCCAGTTCCCAGGTAGCTGTTTTTTATTACATTTTCTGAATTCCCTTAAATCCCAAAAGGCTCTTTTTCCTTCTCGTCACCCCCACTCCTTCACCATAAAAGCTGGGAGGTCCCAAGCTGGGACCCCTGACTCTCTTGCTGGCTGCACCAGGGAGCCAAAATACCCATTGTGAGAATGGCAACAGAGAGAGCCAGGCTGGGACCAACACAGTTTATTACAGAAAAACACCCAGAGGGATTTCATTAACATGGCAGTCCATTCACAAGAAAAACCACCGGAGGACAACGAAATTAAACCCACAGCAACAACACACAGCGGGTAAGTCCAGTCATCGGCCAGCGCAGCACAAGAGGCACAACCACACTGGCCCATCAGGGTGGGAGACGTGCCCAGCTCATGCAGCCGGTCCTGGGGACCGCATTGCTCCCCCAGCCCGAGGGGATGCCACGGATGAGCAGACGAGGAAGGGACACAAGCAGCAAATCCACGTCTGCCAGTTGCAGTGACAGAGGAGAAAAAAAAGTAGGAAACCATGTGGATAAAAGCAAATGCAGCCATTGCAGGAACAGAAAATCCTCCCCCCACAGGAAGGAGTCAGGAGGTGCAAAGGGAGGTCTACTGCACCTGGGGCTTGTTTCCCAAGCCCAGTGTCTCCCTGCAAGCCCCTAAGCTGCCCTGGCAGTAGGAGGACCCTAAGTAGAGTCACTAAAACTCCTGCCTGCGCTGTACCCTGCACCCCAGCTTGCCCCCCGCTCCCTGTGCGTCTCAGGCCCCAGAAAGGCAGCGGTGAAAGCTGCTGAGATCCAGGGACCTGCCCCAAAACCACAACACAGTGCTTCCCTAGAGCTAACAGCACCTTCAGACAGGACATCTTCTCCCGCACAGCCCAGCCCTGCCAACACCCCTCATCCAAAAGGCACATCCCCAGTGGCTGTGCTTGCACGCTGTATCCCAGCTCAGCAGCACCTTCCCTGGCCGGGGGTTCCCAAGGACTTGCTGACAACCCTATTCCTCTTGCGACATCACCTCCTGGGCTGGCGAGAGGCCCCGGTGCAGCCCATTTGCGAGCTGGGCTTGGCTGGGCTTCCACGATGTGATCTTCAGGAAACACCTTGGAAACGTTTACTGGGAGACCAGGATGTTCTCCCCCTGCCAAAAAGGTCTCCGAGATACAGTTCAGATCCCAATATCCGGGGTTCACATTAAAAAGACAAGATCTTTTTATAAACCTGTATTTAATAGAAGCGTTACTGAGATACTCATTTCTTTCAAGACTTTAGTTTGTTTGTTTGGATTTTAGACCTTCCTCTAAGGTGCTTGTCACCCATATGTGACAACAGTCTGTCAAAGTGAAATAGTGTAGGGGGGGAAAGAGTGCAATCTGCTTTTCACTGCTAGAGCAGGATTTAGTGCAATGATAAAACAGTCTCCCAAGCCACTGAAGGCATCACTAGCTTGTTTATATATTTGTCAAAAGTGCGGTAACTCAAGCTCTAACTTGGGAAGGGCTGAGCTGTTTTAGCTGAAACCTCCCCACAAAGTCGAGCCAGAAGCAGACACATACCTGGGAAAACTTCAGCCCACAAAGTTGGTGTTTGTAGAAAACTACTGTCTGATAACAGTGGGCATCCATTCTGCCCAACCACAGGGTACACTGACTGGAAAAAAGAGAAAAAATAATAAAACAAAAAAGAACAAAACCCCACAAGAATGAAGTCATCTTTAAATTTTGCTCCTGAGAGCTTCCTTTGGGACAGGGCTTTGTGCAGAAATGTCAGTGTGATTTTCACACCACTTTCAGAGCAGCTCTCCAAATGGTTTCTCTTCCTGTTTTTTTTAATCGGAGATTTGTTTCTCTCTCCCAGCATCACTAGCAGAGGTGTCTATTTTAGGAAACACCAGAGGTTTTAAAAAGCCGAGGAGAAAAAGATTATCAACTCATATGGGCTCAGCATAGAAAAGGAAAAGAAATCTTTTAATTAAAACCCCCAGGCTGAAATTCTCTGCAGATTTACCTAAGTGGACTTCAAATGATGCCCCTAATACATTAGGGGCTGCTTTTAACTTAATTCAAGCCCTAGGCATGTGTCTGCGGACCCTGGGCGGCTCACACAAGAGCTGGGCTTTGGATGCCTCACTGAGATTATTATTTTTAAGTGGTAACTCATGCAACTGTGAAACCCAAATTTAAAAAAACCGGGCCAACAATACACTGGCCCAAAGCTCCAAGCAGGAAACAGGATTTTTTTTGTGTGTGTATATTTACGTATATATGTATATACATAAATATACGTATATATTTAAGTGTTTGTTTCTATTTTTCCAAATTTAGTGCATGAAAGGAAAAGCTGTTCAGCTGACAGAATCTTGATGGAAGGATAAAAACATGAAAGATTTTCTGGTTAGGGAGCAGGGGCTGGATCTGCGAAGGAACAATATTATGGCTTAATTTTATTTAAAAGGGACAACATTTTGTTTCAAGGCTGCTAGAACGGTTTTTGTGTGCTGCTAACTTTCCAGTTCAACAGTTCAGCCTGAACATTTGGTTTGCAAATCAAAGGCTTTGGGAGTTACCTGGGGTTTTAAAGAAACGCCAATAGGTTAAACCTGCCTGGCACAAAGAGTCCACAAAAAGAGAGATCCATCCTCGAGGGATTTTCCCTGAAGCAGGTGCAAAGCGCGGGGAAGAGAGGAGATGGCTCAAGGGGCTGCCCAGCGCCGGGGAGCCTCCAGCCCCACGAGGAACGGGGACAACGCCACGACATTGCAACGAATACAGAGGCGAAAGGAAGACTTTCGTCAGCCCCCTCCTCCATCCGTGCCCCCAGCAAGGCTCCTGCTGGGGAATAACCTCACGCTCGCCAGGCAAATGCTCTCTGCCTTGCAGACCACAAGCCAGGTCAGAGCATGGTGCACAGGGTAAAGTCTGCGCCGCACGCTGGGGGCCGCGGGACCAGCCAGCTCCACTACTTGCTGTTGGGGGTTTGCTTCTCCTGCGCCGTCCGCTTGTGCTTCTGGGCGATGCCATAAGGGACGTGGGCAGCGACAGTGCCCATCTCCTTGGCTCCCTCCACGTGGAACATCTGGTCATCGAAGAAGATGTGAGGACGGATCTTCTTCAGCAGTGGCCCCTTGGGAGCCCCGGCCAGGAACAAAGCCTCATCTGTCTCCAGGCCCCAGCTGCGCAGAGTCTTTAGGGCCCGGGCTCCCGAGCTGGCCGCACTCCTGGCAGTGACCAGGTAGGTGCGAATGGGACACTCCAGCCTCAGCCCCTTGGAATAGAACTTCTTCTGCAGCTTCCCCAGGGCCTCCAGGAAGCCCTTCAGGGGTCCCTGCCAAAGCAAGAAGAAACCATCACTCCCAAGACCTCCATGCCGTCCCCTCCTCCAGACACCCAGTCCCAACAGAGCCAGACAGGCTGGCTAACTCCTTCTCCCTGCAAACCCCCAGAAATGACAGCGAGGGGCCCGCAGCAGCCATCCCATGGGCCAAATCCAGCAGTACCAGGCTGCTGACCCACCCCATTTCACACCCCACGTGCTGATCCCTGGCTCGTTCCCAGAGGCAAGAGCTGTGGACAGTGTCTCTCCCAGAGGCTTTTTCTGGCTGCACCCCAGCACTACCTGTGCCAGGGGCTTGTTCTCATGAGCCTTTTCATGTTCAAAGAACATGTCCAAGCCGTGAGCCTTCACGATCTGCTCTGACTCATCTGAGAAGAGCACGGCGTCGCCATCAAATGCCACCCGCAGCTGGTTCTCCGACACCTCCAGGTCTTTGCTGGGGCCGAAGATGGTGGCCGCAGCGATCCCTGTGGAGGTAAAGTGCAAGGCAACAGGCGGCAGTTACCCAAGGACCTGGCCTCCTGGCTCATCTGTTGAGGAGCAGAGCAAAACACGACGGGCTGAAAGCAAACACTACAAGGAAATGCATGCACCCAATAGTGCCTGCAGCTTGGCCCAAAGACCTTTTACAGCAAAAACAAGTCCCCAGATGATAAACCTCCCTTTGCATACAAGAAATAATGCGGAAAACCAGCGCCTTCGCCTTGGAAGAGCTGTGGAGCTCCTTGGAGGCTCTTTGGTGAATCAAGAATGGGATGTGGGACAAGGCAGACCCCATCTGCACATCAACGTAGGGACAGGGACATTGGAGCTATCGCTCCCAGCACCAACCCCCTGAGGGGTCCAGGCTCCCCCCGCTGCCCCCCCGAGCTGAACCCCAGACTCACCCTCTTCAATGGCCTCACTCACTTTCTCAGCATCAGAGGAGAGGTAGAGGTTGGTGTGATAGGCCTTGAGGTAACAGATGGGGCTGTTTCCTCCTGTCATGCAGAACCTCTCGATGAACAGATCTGAGGGCAGATGGACCCTGGAGTGAGCATGGTCACCCCGCAAACACTCCTTGACACTGCTCCCCTGTGGCCCCCGAAGACTTGGCAGGATGGGGGCTAATTTTGTTACTGCCGTTAAACAGCATTGCCAGCAGCCAGAGCATCCTCACCACCAGCCAACTTCCAGTCCAAGCCCATGAAATCTGGGAGAAGTGGGCTCAGCTTGTGGTTTGGAGGAAGAGACAGGAGAAAGTATCTCCTTATCTTGCTGCCAAGCAATAACTCCCTCCCCAAAAGCCGGCAGCACCTGTGTGAAGGACCACTTTGCTCTGAGCTTACCATAGTGGTTGATGCTGTTGATCAAGCGAACCCCGACCTGGGCATGGTTATTGGTCATGAGGACAATGTCGAAGAGCTCCTCGCTGTTGGGGTAGAGCTCACGCAGCTGCGTGTTCACCGCTTCCAGCGCCTGCAGCA
The DNA here is from genome assembly GCF_963924245.1 of Chroicocephalus ridibundus. Taxonomy (NCBI): domain Eukaryota; kingdom Metazoa; phylum Chordata; class Aves; order Charadriiformes; family Laridae; genus Chroicocephalus; species Chroicocephalus ridibundus. The sequence continues at coordinate 810,506 of NC_086302.1, read as the reverse complement.
CCCCGGGGTGGTAAGGGTGGGTGTCAGTGAGCCCCAGGAATGGCCCTCACCCCCTTCCCACCGAGCAAAACACTTCTGTTCACCAACGCCAGGGATCTGACCTGACCTCAACTACGCCCCGAGCCAAGCTGACATCAGCAAGCAGCTTTAGCTGGGAAAAAAGACTGATTTTGGTGAAAAAACCACATAGCTACTCTCCTATTTTCAAGCACAAAAGGTTTCAAGCTTTCTTTAGGAGATGAGAATAAATTAGCTCAAAGTTACAGATAAGTGTTTTTTGAGCAATCAGGAATGGAACAAGTCTCTCCCCACTAAGTGGATTTGTTTAGTCATTCTGAATGGGCAAGAGATTGCTTCAGTGTGAGCCAGCACACAAAACTGCACAAAATCCAGTGGAACTAGGGCAGAAATTGGAAAATATTTTTAAAGTTTGAATTGCCTCATTTCCACATGTCAAAATTAGAAATTGGCCAAGACTGTAGCAAAGCTAAATTCAGCCAGTTTAGAAGAATAAATAAATTGTAATAGTAATAATTAAAAAAAAAAATATAAGAATTCCCTAAAGGGAAACTTTAAATATGATCCAAAGAGATGATTTCTTCAATTCTTGGGCTCAGTTGCCAATTTGGAAAATTCAGCGTTTCCTCAGTCCTGGAAGAAGCACATCACTTGCCAGGAGGTTTGTTTGACCTCTGTTTGCTCTGTAGCTACACCCCTTGTGCCACGCTGCTCGTTTCCCACCCCATCCCCACGCAAGCACCCCACAGCACACCTTTCTCCCCAAAGCTCTTGGGTCAGGACCACAGTCCAGATTCAGCTGAGGTGGGTGGGTGCTCACCTTGACGAAGGGGAAGGCAGCCCCGGGGAGGAAGGGCTCGTTCTCATGGTCCAGCTGGTACTTCACATAGGCCTCCACCCCTTGCTCGCTGTAAATCTTCTGCTCCTCCTCCATGCGGAAAAGTGCTCGCGACGACACGGCGATGGTGATGGCATTCTCGGGCTTTGGCTGCAGGGAAGGGGAGAAAATGGGAAGGCAGCCCCCACACCCCGCTGCCCAAGAGGGCATCTTTGAACTTCCAACATGAAAGGCCACAGGGTGGGTGACACCTCCATAGCGATCTGGAGGATAACGAGACAGCTGCAACCCTGATCTTCCAACGTTTCAACAGATGAAGCCCTGATGCATCCTTTCCACATATTCAGGACACGTGAGAGCCTTTTTCTGCTCTTTGCACCATGTGCAAGCCCTCCCACTGCAAACAGGCTCCCAACGTGCTACCCCAGGAGAACCACTCAACCCCATGCAGAAGGAATTTGTGCGGCTTTTCCCCCTCCAGCCAGGAAAAACCACACACCGTGGCTCGGCCAGATCCGCACTCCCACGATGCTGTCCAGATGTGACAAACAACCCGTGCCAGCTCAGCTTATAAAAACACTTGATATAGTTATTGTGGGCGGAAACATGACAAACAGGTGGTGCAAGCAATGATTTATGAGTCATTATTATTAATGTTTGAGGGCTTGATCCAAAATCCACTGAAGTCAACAAGGGGCCTCTAGTGGGACTTGGCAGGGAGAGAGGGGACACCACAAAAATCAATCTCATCTTGACCCTCACCCGTCCTCCCTCTCCCCTTAGAGGGCAGGAGGGTGTTAATCCCCATCACTCACTTGCAAGCATGAAAGCAAATTCATTACTGATAGCCAACAAGAAATCCTCGCTCCCAGAACAGCAAATCCTGAGGAGGGATGGTGGCGCAGACAGCCCTGTCCCCAGCAGACTCTGCCTGCAGAGCGCCCTGGGAGCAGGACACCGCCTGGGGGCTCACAAGGGGGATGCTCCCCGGGAGTGGTCCCAGCCCGTGCGCTCTCGCTGTGCTGAGGGATGCACCTCCGCAGGGAGCCTGCGAAATCCAGGCTGTCAGCACTTCAGTAACACCTCACCCTCAGCTCCTCTGTGATTTCCAGGATCCTCATGTACCACGTTACCCCATGAGTAATCCTCCGGCAATGCTGTTTGCCCAGGGACAGGAGGGCGCCTTGGCCAGCTGCTCACACACCCAGGTGCTCCAAAGTTCAAGCTCCCACCTTGCCTAGGGCTGAGCTTTACAGAAACAGCAGCCTGGCAAGAACAAGGTACCCCATCCACACTGGGAATCTTCACTCCCCACAGGGCTGGCCCTGCCCTGGGGCTCACTCTGCTCCAAACCCAGCCCCGCTGATCCGGCCCAGCACGGAGACGCGCCCAGGAATGAGTCAATGGCAGTGCCATTCCTAGCACCGCACCGCCCCCATAAGCGGTGCCCGGGGCCAGTCGCACAGCACGGTCGGTCCCAGACACCTCTCCAAGGCCGCATCAGTACCCAAAATCCCCAGCAAACAGATTAAGCAGTGAGCGATTAGGACTAGACACAGATTAGCTCAGGCTAAGAACATCAATGCGGCTAGAGGGATCCTTTTCCCACAGCGTTTGCAGAAAAATAAGGTCCCATTTGGAAGCAACTGTTTTGAGAAAGCAGGTGAACAATCCCCAGGACACACAGCATCACCCAGGTCCACACAGAAGCTGATCGGCGACACCAGCATCACTCCCACAAGTGAACCACAGCCACCAACTCCCCATCTTAAGCTACCTGGTGGGTGTTAGCTATTAACTTGTCACAGGCCATGTCTTGGCGCTCCAACTCATTAATTAATAACTCTGGTGTCATGGGCCATTTATTAGCTGAAAATATTAATAACTATTAAAGGTATTGGGACATCCGGCCATTAGCCTTCAGCAAGGAGTCCTGCTGCTCCCGAGCCCCTGCAGTGCTGGGTTATTTATCTGGGTATGTAGGAGAGCTGCCGGGCACTTGCTCCCCGAGGGACCGCAGGGCAGAGCATCCTCCACAGCCAGCACCGCAGGAGGATTCCCAGTGGAGAAAGTAGGTCAGCAGCATCCACAGCAGAGGGATGTTTGCACAGAGGGATGTTCGGGGGGTGAGATGCATGTGGGGGGGGGTAAGATGCATGTGCGGGGCCGTAAGCCGAGCCTAGCCAGGTACCCAGCCTGAATTTGCATCTCTATCTCCCCACAGCACACACCGTGCACCTGGCGGGTGCCAAGAGCACAGGCACCTTGCGCAACAGCAACAGGCTGCTCAAGGTCCCTTCCCTGCCATTTAAAGGCACCAGCCTCCAGGAGGTTAATTTAAGAAGTAATAAACACAGCAATAAAAATAACCGTAAGCTTGGGGCCCTAACTCTGCCCCAGCGTGGGCTGCCGAAGCCCCAGCTGCCTGCATGTGGGAAGCCTGGCCTCCAGGAATGGGACCTGCTGGATCCTGTTTGCTCCTGCCAAGGAAGATTTGCACCTTTGGAGCACTTTCTGCAGGGAAGTCTCACCCGGACACCAACACAGCTCCCAGCTCCAGCTGGGCTGGAACAGCCCTGCTGTTCTCTGGGAAATGCTGACATTTAAAAAATAAGGCAATTCTGCTCTGTGAGGAGGGAGCCACATTTTGACATTTCTTTGAAGTAGAGGTTTCATTTGGAAGCGTTCCCTCCTCAAGGTTATTTGGATGCTTCTCCATCCCCACTGGTACTGCAGATTACTACATTCATTACTACATTCAAAAAATGGGCTTTAAAAAGTCACAGTGCTACCTCAAATCCTCTATTAGAGTGCTGTGAACAACCCAACAAACCTCACCTTGCCTTGAAACATCACAGTTTTGGGGGAAACCACACTTAATTTTTAACAGAAAGCATATGCATGGGAGGGGTCCCACTCACAGTCCTCTTTGGGATGTATTTAGTCCCAGGAGATGTCGTGGAGCCTGCACAGCATCCAATCCCAACGCAGCCTCCAGCTCTGGCTGCCCCAGCCCCGACGGGTTTGGGCACTCTGAATGACAAACCCTGTTTGACTCTCAGAGCAGCATCCAAGGTCAACCAAGGTCAGTTAAAGCTCATCATCCAACACAAGCCCAGGGAGCGGCTGTCGGGCTCTGCTCAGCCAAATCCAACTGAAATTTTCTGCTTGGGGATTTATGGTGAGCTCTTCTCCCTTCCTCCCTTCCCACAGGAAGGTCAGTCAGATCCAGCCCCATCCTTAACATCAAGCAAGAAATTAATGATGTGTTTAACATAAGTGCAAACAGGGCAGTGTGGGGGAAGGTCCCATTCCAACCCTGGGTCCATCCCCAGGCTCAGCCAGACAGGAGGGACAACCAGGGACACAACGCGACAGCCCAGCTCTCCGAAGAGGAACATCAGCCCGTGGCACAGCTCCAGGTGATCCAAGAGGTCCCAACCCCATCTCAGAAGCACAAGTGACCTTTCCAGCAGGCTCTGGCTCCATAAAGTGCAAAACCCATCCCGGACCCAAACACCCCACTTTCAGGGCAAAGATGTATTTCAGTAGCGCCTGGAAATGGCACGTTTTCCTCTGCAGACCCAACAGCTGGCAGGCCTTTAAATCGCTCTTTTAATCGGATGCAAATCCTACGCAGCCCCCCAAGGATTAGAGACAGACATTTGGAAATCCCACACGCTCCGGGGATGTGCAGCAGGGCCATGCCTTCTCACCCACGAGAGCCACAAGGTGCCCATAGCGGCACCCAACACCAGTGGCTTCACTGCCACCCCTGGAGGCCATTGCTGGCTGGCTCCATGGCAGGAGCCACAGCAGGGACCCCGTTCTGCACCCCCTGATGCAAAAGGTACGTTTGCATCGCTTGGGCATGAATAGGCTGGACCCACCTTGATCCTAAAAGCCTGGAGGAACTCTGGCAGCCCCATGCACTTCCCTGGATGCTGCAGAAAACCAAATCCAAAATTTTGAGGTGAATTTTGGTATGAGATTTGGCCACAGAAAAGGAAGAGGAAGCGCTCGCTCCAGGGTCAAACATGGTCCCCCACCCCAGATAAATCATCCCAAAATTGAGGCACCCTGGTGAGACAGATGGGTCTCCACGGGTGCAGGGGACTGGCAGAGCAGGGGAGGCTAGCAGAAGGCCAGCTCCCACCAACCCAGCTTCTCCTCGCCACATGCCGTCACTGGGAGGCTGAGGAGACATTTTCCACATTGCTGAAAAGTGACAAGTCTCATCGCTGACCTCCCCAGCTGGCAGGAACAAGGCCGGAGCAGGCTTGGGAGCCGGAGCGTGGGAAGAGCGGAGCCCCCTGCAAAGGAGAGAGCCCTGTGGGCTGTTAACCCCTTCCCCAGCCAGGAATGGGCCCCCCAGCAACACACTCCAAGATCACCCTGCCTTCTGCCATCTCACAGCCCGTCTCCAGGATGGCTTGCACCTGTGCCTGGTCCCTCACCGGTATCTGCTCCGTCTGGCGGAGACATTTGGCTGAGAGGACGGACAGGCCCGGCACCCACAAGGGCGCAGACGGACAAGAGCAAACTCCATTTCCCACGCGCACCAGGGAGCCCTGGGCGGCCGCACGCCCCCTGCTCGGGATCAGATTAAAGTTCAGGGCAATGGCTGAGATGTTTTTGAGTTTTCCAAATGCATTATTTATACTGCAGAAAAGTGCTCTGCAGCCATCCATCATGGGCTGTGACAGCTGCCTGGCAGGGCAGGGCAGCCCAGCTGTGTGCGAGGGCAGCCGAGCTGCCTGGCCATGGGCACGAGGCCCCCAGCCTGCCCTGGCCGAGGGGCATGGCGCTGGGCAGACACCGCGAGCACGGGCCCCGGCATCACGTGGGTGGATGGCACAACCTAACTTCAGGGCCCAAGTGCCTGGATCTCGGCTCTGATGCTGGTTTGCTGTGTGAGCAAACCACAGCACTGCCCCTTGCCTCAGTTTCCCCAGCTGTACTACAGAGATGGGCATGCTGGTCACCAAGCTCGCTGCAAGGAACTGAAGAGGAGGAGCCTGTGCCGACATTCACAGGAGGCTGAAAGCATGGCACGGAAGATAACTAGACACGTCCCACCACCAAGCCAGGCTGTCCCTCTCCTCCCGAAGGGCGAAGGCAGCAGCACCATCAGTCGGCAGCGGGTACAGGACCAGGGGGTGCAGCCAGGTCCCCAGCAGGGAAAGCACGGGGGCTGCTCCAAGTCAGGGTGCACAGAGCAGGGGCTTGGCCATCTCCCATCGCCGGACTCGCACGCAGAGCCTCACTGCGAAAGGCACCAGGTGTCATTGGGCTCCCGACATCCCTGCGGGCAGCACCTCTGCCAAAACCCCACGCTTTGGGGGCACACAGAGCCCCAAGAATGACTATGGCTGGGTGGGCTCCCAGGTTGCAGGGCCAAGGCCAGCCCGCCCCGCGATGCAGCCCCCAGCCCCGCGCGGGAGCAGCTATTCTGAGCTACAGCAGCACTTGCAGACGCTCCCATGTTTAAACCCAGCAGGCTCAGCCCTGGTTAGATAACGCAGGCTTTCCCTCTAATCTCCCAGAGCAGGCGAGCCCCTGCGACACCCCGCTGCTCCAGGCAGGGATTCAGCCCCTGGGCCGTCCCCCTGCTCCACCACAGCCACCCCTCCTGTCCCTGGCAGGGCCTCGTGCCTTGGCGCAGGGGACAGGCAGCTCACAGGGCACCGAGCCACTCGGCAAGGACACCTCAGCCCAGGAGGGACCCAGGAACACCCCACGGACCCGCAGGAACCCAGGGAGACCCAGAGAGACTAGGGGAATCTGGAGAGAACCCAGGCAACCAAGGGCAACCCAGGGATGCCATGGAGGAGTGGGGGCACCTGGAGAGACTCAGAGCTTCCCCAAGGACCTGGACGAAGACAGGGGGTCAAGGAAAAAGCAGAGACACCCAGGGTGACTCCAGGGCACCTGGAGGAGACAGGGTACCCAGAGAGATGCAGAGGGATCCACGGGGAACCTAGAGAAAACGGGGCACCCAGGAGGACGCCAGAGAACCTGCACGAGGTGGGACACCTGGAGAGACCCAGAGGGACCCGGAGGCGATGGGACATGCAGGGGGAGGCACCCAGAGGAGATAGGGCACCCAGAGGCACCCGGCGTGACTAGTTCCCCCCTCGGGCGGGGAGTGCTGCCCGGCTCAGAGTCTCTCACCGATTTGGGCTTCTTCTTAGGGGCGAGGTTGTCGTAGAAAGCCTTGGCCTCCTCCCAGGGCCGCCCCGCCGCGCCCGGCGCCCCGGCGGTGCCCGGAGGCTCCATAGCGCGGCGGCTCAGAGGCGCGGGGCACCGGGCTCGGGCTCGGGCTCCGCCGCTGCTGCTCCGTGCGCGACGGCGGCCGGTCCGCGCGTACCGGGAACTGCCGGAGCCGCTGCCGGTGTGGCGGAGCGCGCTTTATAAGGCATCCCATGAAGCTCCGGGGTTTCAGCCCACCGGGACACGGCTTAACCTCTTCAGGACCGGGGCCGAGCCCGCCGCTCCGCCGCCTCCCCCTCCGGTGCCGCATCCCCCCCATCTCCTCTAAATGCCGGGGTCCCGGGGGGAGGGAGGCGGGAGCGCTCCGCGGCCGCTCCAGGGCAGCAAAGCCCCGAGGAGGGGGGGGCGCAGGAAGGGGCAGGGAGAGAAATGTGCCCCCAGCAGAGAGCCCAGGGAGCAGGTGACCGGGCACCCACGAGGGACAGCAGCTCGCTCTCGGCCCGAGAGCATCGGAGGCCGTTGGGGTTCACCCATCCTCACAGCATGGCACCGGTGGCGGGGAACCGGGTGGCTGGAAGGGCACAAGGGTGATCAGCACCGGGAGCCGGAGGGAAAGGAGCAGCCACAGCCATGCTCACACTCTGCTCCGTGCCAAGGTAACCCGTGCTGTGTGCTAGTTAATGGAGGGAGCATGGGTATCAATTAAGGCTCTTCACTAAACGTTCTCCCATGAGCACTGGTGGGATTGAGTCAAGCCACAGAGATATGCTTAGAGCCCAGCTTTCAGCTCAGGTTGAAAACTGCACCATGACCAGCAGACACCCACAGCCCAGAGGCCACCAGGGAGCAGGGACTGTGCCCCGGAGACTAAAACTCAGCAGCCAGGAAGGACCAAGTGATGGAGGATTCCACCTTGTCTCACCCAGCACAGGGCAACATCTGGGAGGAGGTCACAGAGCCCTAGCACAGAGGCCAGCAGAAGTGTTTTGCCCAAAGCTCTGTACCAGCAGCTAAACACCAACCCTCCCTACAGACCACGGTCTTGTGGACACTTGTGGCCCTGCCCATGAGACTGATCAAACACAACCTCACTTGCAGTGAGGTTTAATCAGGAGAGCAGAGCCGGGAGAAGCCAGGTGCTGGTGAACAGGGCTGGCTCCAGGGCTCGCCCAGCTGCCCAGATCCCAAACCATTTGGGATGTCCTTCTGGGAGTTTAACATCATTTGAGCCTCAAAGACACCCTTTCCCCAGGGCCTTTGCATGTCCTTCCCGGGAAATACCTGAGCTTCCTTTGGGGTGGCGCCAAGGGAAGCAGGAGCTCTGAGGGCCCTGGGATCACTGAGGCAATTCTTAGTTCCTTCTCGAGCTTGAGTTACTGCCCTTTCAGACGGCAGCCTTGGCATGTCCCCAGGCTCCCACACAATGGGGACAACCTGCCCCATATGTCCCTCTTTCCCCAAGCATCGCTGAGCTGCAAAAGACACACTCCCAGACAGCCCAGGCAAGCACTGCAGCCAAACCCAAGGTGCGCAGAGCTCTCCCTCAGCAGCGCTCCTAAAAATACTCACGCAGCCACGGCTTTGGCATCCTCCCATCTCTGTGCTCAGGTGCTGGCTGCTGCAGGACTGATGAGATGCTGGCAATTTGCAGGGTGGAAGCTGAGCCATGCACCTCCCTGAGCACTGGAGCCAGGCAGGATGGGGTGAGCGGCACCGCACAGCCAAGGCTCGCAGCCAGGAGCCAGCCCTGCCTCATTGACTACAGAGAAGCGTTTAAAATTGGTGAGAGGCCCTTAGCAACAGCTACCGTCTCTGCAGGCTGCTGATGGAGAAGAAAGGCCAGAGGAAAATACATGCAGGGAAGATGGGCTTGGAGAAGAGGGGGCTGGGGAGAAAGATAAAGATACAGTGATAGCAGGTCCCAGTTGCTGATGGTGCTGGGATGGAGCCTGGGAAAAAGCCACCAGGTCCTCTGGCTATGCCCAGCCCTGATGCGTTCCTGTGCAACCTGCTCTGGGTGACCCTGCACTGGCAGGGGGTTGGACTAGACTAGATGACCTCCAGAGGTCCCTTCCAACCCCTACCATTCTGTGATTCTATGAATGAAGGGAACAGCCAGGATCTGGCTCCTGGTTGACAACTGAAACCTATTTCCAGCACAGAACAGGGATGTTTGGTCCTACCCAGCCCCAAGAGATAACATTCCCTTCCCCAAAGCTACCTGCATGGCTGAGGGGTTACACTCTCACCGATCTTCAAGGCTCCCCAGACTGAGCCCCACTGTGCTGTCCCCAAGGGCTTTTCTCCTTGGAGCATCACAGGCTCAGATGAGACCCATAAATGATGCTCATGAATGCAGTGTTGTCATCTCACCCTCCCCATAGCTGCAGCAGCCAGCTGCCCCCCAGGAAGCTATTCCAGGGGACACCACACAGGGGGGACTGTTTATTTTTCCATTAAAAAAATAGATAACAACTTCACCATCTCCTAACAGATATTACAGTCATCAACACCACAACGTGCAAACTACATATCAATCTGTGACAATATTCCTGTCCTGGGGCAGGAGGGATGGAGGCAGCAAGTTGGGATGGGGGTAGGAAGGAGACAAACATGTTTCTTGTGGCCTCAGAGCCCTGCCAGGAGGCTCAGCAGGTACGGCACCCATCCACACCTCTCCACAGCCCCAGTCCTGGACCCACCAGTCCCCACAGTAGTGCCACTGACCTGGAGTAGCACCAGGGTATGCCTTTAACACTCACACTCCTGACCTTGTTCCAGGGCAGCCCACGGAGTCGGGCAGTCCTTGGCTTTGATTTGGGACACCAGGCATCACTTCAGTATCCAGGAAGGCCAGAAATGCCACAAAGCATCCAAGATGCTGCTGGGGCAGTTATGGAGGTCACCCGCTTGCTCTGCCAGCTCACACAGATGATGTGGTAGAAGGCGGCTTCTGGGATCAGACACTGGCCACATCCAGGGGTGGCCTTGGACACTTGCTCTCCCCTTAAAGTCCCCTGACCAACCCTGGCCGTTCCCAGCAGCAAAAGCAGAGGTGGAAAACCTGAAGCTGGGCAGAGGAAGCCAAGGCAGCGAGCCGTTAGGGAGGGGGCAGCACCCTGCCCAAGCTCCCCAGCACCCTGGGGCCAGCCCTGGACCCTCCAGGCAGCCTTGCAGGGAATTGCCAGTGAAGGAGAGACCAGGACTTGGGACATTTCAGCCTCCCTGGAGGCACCACAAACAATGAGGGGAGATCAGCAGAAAGTGGAAAGACCTGGTTTCAGTTAGGACAAGGGAATGGGCCAGGCAGAGCAGTGGGGGAAAGCAGGGAGGAAGCAGCAGGGATGTGGGAGCAGTTGGCCCTGGGGAAACAGGATGCTTGCCATCTGCTGCTGGGAGTCCAGCTCCAGGACAGGGGAGGGTTGATTTGGGGGTAACCTCAAGCTGAAAATACCCAGAGGGGTCTTCACCCATTGAGGGAGAACTACAGCCCATGGGCTGCAGGCTGCCCAGGAGGCAGATGAGTGGCAGGAGGGATGGAGCGTGGCTCACACCTGGGGCCAAGCAGGTACAGGGGGAAACTCAGCAGAAACTGGGGATGGAAACCACCACAGGGAGAAGAGGTTGGCTGCAGCCAGTCCAGCGATGAGCCCCCAGGGCTCTATTTCTGCATGTCGCACTGCAGGAGGAGGACGATGGAGGGGTCGCTCTTCGCTGCCTCCTTGAACTCCTCCAGGGAGATCTGGTCATCCTTGTCCTTGTCCATCTTTGTGAAGATCTTGTCAACACGCTGCTGGGGTGTCAGCCCATCTTGGTTCATCCTCATCATGATCACAGTCCCCACCATCTTGTAAATGGCCTGGAGCAAGAAGAGAAGCAAAGTACCAGGGCAGGAATGCCCCAGGACAAGGCAGGGGGCAGGATTGCTGCTCTGCTGGGACCCAGCTAGCTGCTGGCACAAGCTATGCTGCTGCACAGTGCGTACCTTTCAGACAAAGCTCCGGGCAGAAAAAAACATTCTTTGGTGCCCAAAGGGACCTAATAGATGTGAAAAGCCTGGAAAAAACAAGTTACCCCTGCTGATTTTAAGCACCGGTACCTCAATGATCTCCAGCATCTCCAGGCGTGTGATCTTCCCATCCCCGTCCAGGTCATACATTTCAAAGGCCCAGTTGAGTTTCTGCTCAAAGGTGCCCCTGGAGGTGACAGACAGGGCACAGATGAACTCCCTGAAGTCGATGGTCCCATCACCGTTCTTGTCGAAGGTACGGAAAGCATGCTGGGCAAACTTGGAGGCATCTCCATAGGGGAAGAACTGCAGGGAGGAGAAAGGAGAGAGACTGAAATGAGGAGGAGGATCTTGCTGTGGAGGCTGCACCCAAAGCAGCACCCTTGCCCTGGCAGGAGCAGGGTGCTCCAGCACTCAGGGCAGCACTCAGGCCCGTGGCCAGAACCCACCTTGATGTAGAGCTGCTGGAACTCCTCCAGGTTGAGGATGCCGGTGGGACAGTCCTTGAGGAAGCCCTTGTACCATTGCTTCAGCTCCTGCTCACTGAACTCTGTGCTCCTCACCAGGTCATCCAGCATCTCTGGGGCCAGCTTGCTGCTGTGCTTGCCCATGGCTGCCCCTGGGAGGGAAAACGCGCAGCTTCTACACACCGGGCATGGGAAGGGCTGGTACTCCCAGGTCCTGCTCCACCCCACATGCCTCTTCCCCATGCTGGAGCCGATCCACCTGGTTGGTGGGTGTTCATGCACTGTCAAATGCCGGGACAGCAACTGTGTCACAGGGGACAGGCTCGATGCCCATGCTTAGCTGTGGCCTTTGCTGCTGGAGCTGTGCAAGAGCTGCTAGTGCAGCCAGCAGTGTCACCTTCAATCCCCCCATCTGCTACTCAGCCCTTTGGGCTGCAGAAGAATGCTCAAAAACCAACTGAAGATCCAGAACATCTCCTCACGTAGCCTTTACCAGGCCACGATGTCCAGCTGCCCTCTGTAAGGATGGGATAAAGAAGAGGTAGCACAAGTTCGCCATTAAAGCAGGGAAAAGCCTCTCTGGCACTATCTGACTTGCAGCATCCAGCCGGCTGCAGCGATGCCCAACCTGCTCCTGGCCAGCCCTTGGTGAGGACAGGGTCCGCAGCCAGGCACCCCTCTGCCACGGGGCTGCCTGCAGCACAGTGCACTGGAGCTCTGGGAAGCCCGCAGCCGCGTGGGCAGGACACGGAGATGCTCCGATACATGCCGTGCCCGCTCCCACGCAGCCTTGGCTGCCAGCGCCGCTCAGCCCGAGCAGCAGATGGTTTGCTGAGAGCTCCTGTAGCTTCTCTCTCCATAGAGAAAGTTGAGTAGAAGTTCACCTGGAGCCCAACCAAGCACCATCTCTCTTCCGAGCATCTAATTTCCTGGCCATGTGGGCTTGGGGGAGATAGGGGTACCCTGGGATGGGCACAAGCCCCGCCCCCCAACCCTGAGTGAAGCAGGGCTCCTGGTGCTTCCAGCCATCCCTGCTCCCAGTCAATCCCACAAGCAGAGGCTCCTTCCTGCCCCATCGTCCCACTAGCATCTGTCACCGTCTGCCACGGCAGTGCTTAACCCACCACCCCTCAGCAGCCAGAGACGAGGAAACGCCCAGACTCCCACGGAGCACAACACTTCCCCAGCAATCCCCAGCTTGGCTGCGGAGCTACACAAGCACCACAGCCTGGCTCTAACCCACAGGGACCAATTAATCCCCACCATGTACCCTGCTGGTGCCCTCCAGCGTCTCCCACCAGCCGTGCTGGCAGGTGGACGCAACCTCTCACCTGCACAAGGGGCAGCTTTTCCCATATGGGAACAGCAATGAGGACCTTTGCTAGAAGCACCACACCTTATCCTGCAAGCAAAGCCCTCGAAGAGGCCGGGGCTCAGGAAGAGCACCCTTTGGTCCACAAACATCAATTCTCTTTTCTGAGCAGGATCCAGCACAGGCCATGCCAAGGCAGGGGACAGCAGGGACAGCTGCTGGGGCCAGTAGCTAGAAGGGCCATCACACACTTGACACAAACCACTTGTCTCAAAGCGTTAATATCATCACTGATCACTGGCTGCTGGTCCCAAAACAGGACACAGGGGAGTCGCTACAGGTGTCCCCCCCGGGTCTGCACCCTGGGCAGCAGAGGGTCCCCAGGATCACGGCGATGGAAGGGCATCCTGAGAGGGGGCAGGGTCCAGCCCCAGGGGATGGACGGGGCGGCCGGGCTGGGAGCAGCAGCACTGGCCGGGGCTGCTCTGCCCATCCCGGGGGGGGCAGCTCCGGGGCACCCGACTCTCGCTGCAACCGGCTCCCGGGGATAGTGCGGCTCCGGGCACCTGCCCCGACGGCGGCTCCGCACAGGGGAGGCGGCTCCGGCCCCGACGGCCCTTACCTGTCGTGCGGCGCGGGCAGGCGGCGGCTTGGCAGGGCTTGGAGACGGCACCGGTACCGGAGGGGCCGCGGTCCAGCCCGCCGGCTCTGCCCCCGCCGCTCCCGCCCCTCTTGTAGCCGCGGGCCGCCCGCCCCCCCGGCGGCAACGTTCCCCCATTGGCTGGGAGCGCTGTCAATCAGCAGGGAGGGTCCGCGGGGCGGGGGGGGCGAGGTGGGATACTGGGGGGCTATTGGGATGCTGGGGGGGAAACCGAGACTCGGACGCTCGGGGATGCTGGGGAGGATGCTGGGACCGGGCTGCTGGCGGGGCGGGGGGAGGATGCTGGCAGTGGGCTGCAGGGCGGGGGGATGCTGGCGGTGGGATGGGGAGGTGCTGGGTTCAGCATCAGGGATGCTGCCGGCCCTGCCTGCCCGGAGGTGTCTGCCTGGTCCCCAGCCTTGAGCGCCGTTCCCCTGTGCTCCCTGTTCCTCCTGCCACTCTCTGCTGCTGCTTCCCAGCTCCTCCTCACTCTGCCCCACTCACCTGCCTCTGGCTCCTGTCCCGGGTGGTGGCTGATCCCAGAACACCCCAAAATCCCCTTCCCTTGGTGTGCTTCAGGGCTGGCAGGGGCCATGCTGCCTGCGTCCCCTGCCAGGCACCCAGCAAAGAACGCCACGCTGCCTGCACTGAGGGGACACTGGGTCACACCTTGGTCCTCCTTGCTGGGCAGAGCCGCAGCTGAAGCACAGAGGGCAAAGGGCCCAGAAAACTGCTCTGCTTTCCAGAACCGAACAGAGTGTTTCCATAGCGATCTCTGGTGGCTCCTCCCGGTGACCTTGGCCATCCTGCTGTGATCCCAGTGCCACCCAGGCTCATCTGCAGCAGCCCCTCTGAAGCTGGTGGCCACTGAGCTCAGATTAAGTCTCCAGCCAGCCAGGGCTGGTCCCCATCCCGGTCCCCACTGGGGCTGTGGGGTGCCGTGGGGTGCCCGCCCTTCCCAATGGCTCAGCATCCCCTGGCCCAGCCCTGAGCTTGGATGCACCCAGCTTCACTGTGGAGGTAGCTGCAGAATCCGCCCGAGCCAGAGGCAAGAGAGGTCTGGTTTGCAAAAAGACACAAATATTTGCAGTTGTGTATATCAAGCAGGGCTGCAGGGATCCGTTATCCGCCTGCCCTGCGGACAGGAGGGCTGGGATCCCCCCACAGCCAGAGGTGACATCCCTGTGCTGTGTCCCTGTCTGGGGCTGGATTCCCACCCGGGGTGGGGGTGATTCATGGCTTTTGGGTCACTCCAGCAGCCTCTGCCAGGCTCTGGGTACATGGTTCTGTATGTCCCCAAAGCCTCTACATGAGCCTCCCTGAGACCGCGGGGGAATGAGCCCCCACCGTGCCTGCTGGGCAACCTGCTGCCGGTTCTTACATGCTTAAGTAGAGAAGACATCAATTAGCACCACTGCAAACCGCCCGTGCTCAGGGTGGGCAGGGGGACTGAAAAATTAATGAGGGCTTAATTGAAGCAGCATGGCTGCCACGGCTGAGACTGGCACAGCTCAGTTCATGGAATAGGGTGTGCTGGAAGGGGCACGGGGCAGCTGGAAGAGGCGGGAGAGCACCAGGCTGGGGGTCCGACAGGGACATCCTGGGGACAGGGACAAGGGCGGCTGTGGGGTATTGGGGTATCCACACTTTTGGGTCTGTGACAACCTGAGTCATTGTGCTGGGAAGGTGGCTGGGCTCATGCAGGGCTGGCGGCACTGGTGGCCCTGAGCGCATGGGCTGGAGCCCAGCACCCTGATCAGGGCACCCCAAGCCCTAACACGAGTCCAGGCTCTGCTGGGCATCAGCCCTGGGATCGCAGAGGGGGCACAAGGCTGCCCGGGGGGGTGGGCAGCTCTGCAGACAGTGCTGGCTCCGTGGCAGCCCTTTGCTCCCTGCTGCCGCAGCAATGTCACCCCAGCTCCCAGCCCTGGGGTCCCCGGGGTGCAGAGCTGCCGGGGCCTGGCTGGTTCCTAAAAACCTCGATATCCAGCCACACTGCAGAATGCAAAGGGCTGCAGCTTCCCCCAGCGGCTACGGGCTGCACCAGCACGGCCTGGGGGGCCATGCCCAAAGAGGGGGACCCCACAGCCACAGCCCTGGGCCACTGCAGCCACTTCAGCCTCCACAAACTGCTGGGAGCCGTGGGGAGCAGGGGTCACCGCTGCTCACCTCAGCCTCCTGACAGCCCTCGTCCCACTGCACCATGAGATCGCCCGGCTGTGACACCGGTGATGCTCAGGGCATCGGTAGCTCAGCCAGCCCCTCTGTAACCCCACAACACTGCTCTACCATGAGTGTCCCCATGACACTGTCCTGGGCAGGGTCCATCACCCCGGGTGGGGTCAGCTGGGCAGAGCTGGGGACAGGGACAGACACCGTCCCTTTGGGACAGTGCACAGCGCTCACGGCCGGTGCAACCCCACAAAATCCCCCATTTTCCAGTGACACACTGGGCAGCAGCCACACAGTCCATGCATGGGCTTGGTGGGTCATGGGCATATGCTGGGACATTGGGGTGGGCTCCAGATGGCTTCTCCACTGGCACAGCCCTGCCACATCCACGGCATGGGTGCCCAGGGGCAACCCCGTGCCAGCCCTACTGAGGGCAGCATTTGGGGCGGAGCTGTGGTTTGCAAAGAGTTTTAGAGCAAAACAGGGATTTCTCACTCACTTGCGCATTTCTTCTGCCATTCCTTTCCTTCAAGCCACATTTCCTCACCAGCAGCCTCAGCCTTTCCCCAGCCTCTCGCCATCCCAGAGCAGGTCCCTTCCTGCCCGCTGCGCCCCAGGGCCAAGGATTCATGGCAGGTGCCCTGGCCAGTATTGGGGTGCTGTAGGGTGGGCACCTATGCCATGCTCTGCTGCACAGAAGTGCCCTTGTAAAGCATCAAGGAGCTGGTGTCACCCACGCCATGTCCCTGGGGGGGACATCTCTGGGTGCTGCTGGTCAAGCTGGACGTGGGGTGACCACAACACTGGGGGTCCCTCTTGATGTCCCTCATGATGCCCAGCACTGGCTTGGGAAAAGGGGGTGAAGAGTGAACAAAACACAACATTCCAATTTGGGGGTTCCCCACCTGCTTCCCACCTCACTGGTCAGAGCATCCCCCCCATGGGAACAGCTCTGCGCTGGCAAACGCTCTCCAAACCCTTCCTGGCCCCAGTCTGGGGGGGGTCCAGGGGGGATGGATGGTGTTGCGTTGCTGAAATGGTGCTCCTGGGGCATGTGTCTGCTTTGGCCCTGTGGCAGTGGCACTGGGCGGGTTTGGTGGCTGTCCCCCTCCCTGGAGAGGGGGAGCCAGGGAGAAGCGGTGCCGTCCGTGGGCTGGGGCAGGAGCAAACGAAAATCTGGGGCTTCCCTCCCCCTGCTCAGAGCAGGCTGCCGGGCTGAGCCAGGCCGGGGGGGGGCAGGTGCCCACTGTGTTACCGTGTCCCCAAAACCAGGGAGCGGCACCCCAGCAGGACCTGGAGCCCGCACCCGGGCAGGCTGCAGCAGTGTGCCGGCCGGCACGCAGGGAGTTAAGCGTCCCCGTCTCCCTCACACTTGAGACGTCACCGTCACCAGTGGCGTGGGGGGGGCCGGGGGGCTATGGTGGTCTTTGTGGTGCATTCGGCAGCTGGCGCAGGGCGGCTCACGCACGCGGCGGGCGGCTCGTCCCCGACACCCCGCGCTCCAGCAGCATCCGCAGACAACCGGCAGCGGCCACCGCCTGCCCACGCCTCGAGCTCCCCACCGCCACGGTGAGCAAGGGCCGCCACGGGGGACGGGGACGGGGATGCCACCAGGCCTGAGAGCGGGGTGGGGGGTGGGGGGGAGCTGTGGCAGCCCCTGGCTGCCCCCCCCGCGGGGACCAAAACTGGTAGCAGCCCCTCACGGGGGCCCTTCCCTCCATTTGCACCCCCACTCCGGTGCACCCGATGCTTGCTGGGTGCCCCCAGGACGGCAGGTGATGGGGTGGGGGCTGCCCTGACCCCCCGCCCAGGATGCTGCAGCCCCATGGTGGCCCTGGGTGGGTGCGGGGGCACAGCTGGGTGCTCACCCGCGCCGGCTGGGTGCTGCAGCTCAGCTCCCCAGCAGTCCTGCAGTAAATCCTGCTGCTTGCCCGCAGCTGCAGCAAGGCAGAGGGGAGGCCCCCCAGCACCCCACTGGCCCCGCTCGGGGGGGAGCTCAGCCCTGTGGGGGGGACTCATGCCTCCCTCCAGCCAGGGAGGTCCCCAAACCCGGGGGGGAAACAGCCCCAGGAAGCCCCAACCCCACCCTGGGCAGGGCTAGGGGTGCCCTGGCTCATCCTGGGGCAGGATCTGGCCCCGGCACTCTGGTTCTCGAGATAAGGCCCCCCCCCAAGAAAAATCCTTCAGGCACCATGCGTCTGACCCTGCAACATCTGCGGTGATGCCAGTGCGGCCAAGGGTGGGGGGCAGCAGCAGGATCGGCGTCGGTGGTGGCAGTGGGCACGGGGCCCAGCACCCAGCGGGCACCCAGCAGGCAGGGGGGGCTGTGGGGTGCAGAGCCGAGCCAAGGGCAAGGGGCACCCAGACCTTGTCCAGGGCTGCAGCGCTGCACCGGGCTGTGGTCCCCACAGCGATGCTGTGCTGGCAGCAAAGGGGCACAGCCCCATAACAGCCCCGGGTGACACAGGGGTAGCCTGATCCAGGGGCACCGCTGCCCCTTCGGTGTGGCCAGCCCGGGCACCGCCAGCTGGGGGGGAGCAATGCTCCTGGGTGCAGGATTTGGCCCTGCCTGCAGCAGGAGGGGGGTTTCACCCCATCGGCTGGGATGTCCCCGTGGAGGTGACACCGGCCGCGGGGTCCCCGTGGGGCAGGATGCTCAGGGGGAGTGAGGAGAGGCAGCGGAGCAGGGAGAGGAGCGGGTGCCCGAGCAGGGTAGTGGCGCGGGGAGGCCACCGCAGGGAGGGACAAAACCCGGGGCCACCTCGGGTGTGGCTGGGGGGGGACCCCACTGCCTCCAGCCCCGTGCCCCTCGCGGGCAGCCCTCCTCCAGCAGCACCCCTCTGCAGGAGCGGTCCCGGGAGGAGGTGAGTTTCCCAGTGGATTTGGGGCACGCGGCTCCCCCAGTTCAGCCTCATGGTGATGGGCAGCCCACAATGGAGGGAGCCCCTCACCCTCCTCGAGAGCCACCCGGGGAGGATGTGCTGTGACTCCCAAGGCCAAGAGCCACCGCAGTGTAGGCACCCAGAAACAGTGAAAATCAGGGGCTGAGCCCCAAGCAGAGCTGCCCCTCCAGGCGAGGGGGGACTGCAGCGATCCCCATCCTCCCACCCAGCAGTGAACCCCCATGCCACAGCTCAGGCCTTGTTCCGGGGTGTCCCCACGCCGAGGACTGTGGGCACCCATCCGTGTCCCCTCCCTGGGCATAAGCAGAGCTCAGCGGTGACAAATCCCAGCCCCAAGTTGCCCATCAAGGACAAGCGTGGCGCGGGTATGAGGACGCCCGCACGCCGATCACAGCATTTATGTAAATTCCTGAGCAGAGCAGGTGCGAGTCTCCCGCACCCCCCCCGGCACCTGGGGCACCCCAGGGACCCCCTCAGCATCACCCTGCAGGGACCAGCACCCTTCTGAAACACCCCAGCACCCTGTGGGACGAACCCCAGGGTCACTGTGCAAGGGCAGCGCTGGGCACCCCCACTGCGGGCTACAAGCACCCACCACACGTAGGGAAACTGAGGCAGGGGGGTGCACTGGGGAACCTGGGTGCCCTGGCTCCCCCAAGGCAGCTTGTGCTTTGGCACCCAGCTGGTGCATCCCATGGAGCCCCAGTGTAAATCCGCCACTCACCAGGTCCAGGAGGAGGAGCAGGAGAAGGCAGAGCCATCACTGTTGATGCCGAGGGGCTGCGCTGGGCTGGGGGCAGCAGCCACATCCCAGGCACGAGGCTGCCCCATCCCTCCCCACTGCTGCCACCTCCTCCAGCTCTCCCCCTCCCCTCCCCTCCCCAGCCATGTTAATTAAACCCCGGTGCTTAATTGCAACCTGCTGAATCCCACAGCTGCTTCACGGAGCCTGCTAACACTGTGGGGCCAACCCCGACTGCCCACATCCCCACAGGAAACGTGGGGGACAGGGGAACTGGGGGAGCATCCCAGCACCTGAGGGATTTGGGTTGCAGCTCATCAGCGGCATAAAAGGGATGTTCACGCAATGCGCAGAAAAGAGCAAACCCAACCAGCGGCGCCAGGAAAGGCGTCCCAGGGGATCTTGGCCTCTCCAAGGAAAGATGGGGACAGATGGCTCAGTCCTGGGTTTGTCCCCAGGCTGCTGGCAGGTCCCCCAAGTGGTGCGGAGGGAGGGGGATGCTCAGCTGGTGCCCGGTGAGCTCCTGTTGACTCTGGCTGCTGGCAATAAAAAAAATAATCAAGGCAAATAAGGTGAAGGCTGGTGGCAGTGTGCGGAGCTGTGAGCTGGGGTGGGGGGAGCCAGTGTCTCACCCACATCCCCGCCTGGTCACCCACCGGCGGGTCCCTGGGACAGGGAGGTGCCCAGGGGGGTGGCCTGACCCTCTCTCGCCTTCCTGCCCGCAGGTCCCCACCAGCCCATGAAGTGATTCAGGTGGGTGGCACAGCCCCTGCTCCTGCCGTAGCCACTGCCACACCAAGCACTGAGGTAAGGACCCAGAACCATGGCCATGGGGTGGGTGGGATGCTCTGGCATGGGTGCCAGACCCCCAAACTGGGCCTGTGGGGCAGAAATCCCAATTGGGGTCTTCCCCTGTCCATGGGGGTTGCCCAGCTCCATCAGCTGGGGGAAATGGCATGACCCCATGGGGGTCACCCGGGGCAGACCCCTGCCCTCCGTCCGAGCGTTCGGGGGGAACCAGGGTGCCTCAGGGGAGGCTGTGTGGCCGGGGCGCCCCCAGGAAGCACGATGCTTGTGAACCCGTACCCCACGCCCCTCCCCGCCGCGGCAAACAGCAGTGACAGAAGTGCCGGGGAGAGCTGCCACATTCCAGTGGACACTCACACCCATGTGCCCCAGCCGGGAGGGTGCGGGTTGGGGACAGCAGGGCCGCGGGGCGCAGAGCCCGGCAGGACGGGCACAGGTAGGTGCCACGGCAGCGGCGGCGGGTGCTTGGGCGTGCCGGGGTGTCCGGCCGGCGGCGCCGGTGCTGTTCCACTCTGTTCTGTTTCTCTCGCTCAGGTCTGCTGGCCATGGGCAACCTGATAAAGGTATTGGGCAAAGATTTAGAAAACTGTCCTCATTTTTTCCTGGATTTTGAAAGTAAGTCCCGTGAGCAGGGCGGGCGTGGGGAGGGGGCCGGGGCCACCGCCACAGCTGCTCTCCGGAAGATGGGGACAGGCACGGTGTCCCCGAGCAGCCCCGTGTCCCCAGGCGCCTCGGGGCAGCCCTGGCCATGCCCTGCGAAGGGCTGAGTCGGGCAGGGGAGCGGGACCCCAAGAGATGCCTCGTCCCTGAAAGCGCGGGGAGACGTCCCCAGCCGAGCGGCAGGGATGCAGGGTACATCCCAGCAGCAGGACCTGGCTCATGAGGACCTCAGGCACGTGCCTGCTGCTGTTAGTCAATGGCGCTGGGTGGCCATGTGGCAGGTCCCCTGCCACCACCATGGCAGGGACAGCCTGGAGTCTGGGGGTGCTGGGGAAGGAGGGATCTGTGCCACCTGCCCTGCCAGGAGGGGTGGCACAGTGGCCACAGCCTGTGCCTGAGGGACGTGGACTGGGGACCCCGGTTCAGCCCGGGGGATCTGCCTCAGGTTCCCACCGGACTGGGCTACCTGGGACAGGAGAGCATCGCTCTCGGACCTCCCAGGCTGCACACGGGGGTGCAGGGGAGATGGTGGCTGCTGTGGCCCACCCTTCCTCCCTCTCCCCCCCTTCCTCCCGGGGCACGGCTCAGAGCGAGAGCGAGGTGGGTAAAAATAGTGCAGCGGCAACGGCTCGCCCCGGCCCAGCGCCGGCGGGGAGAGGCTGTGCACAGCTCACCGCACCGCCTCCGGCGCCGGCACGTCCCAAAATAGCTGGGGCTGGGGTCATGCAGCCACCCCGCTCCCACGGCAAGGGACCATTCTGTCTCCTCATGGGTGCTTTGAGGCAGCACAGCTTTGACCCCCATCCAGCCTCCTCTGCAGCCCCCCGGCTCGGGGACAAGGCCATGGGGGCCTCCCAGGACTGCCCGATTTGGGGCTGGCTCCACAGCTAGAGGGGAACATGCCCGTAGCCAAGACTCCGGGGACTCACTCACCGCTTCGCCCTCCTCATCGCAGCCCGGCAGCTCTCTCCTCCCTTCGCTCCTTCCTCTCCATCACCCCATCTGCCAGCGCTCATCACCATTGAGGGGGGGAAGAGGCTGCAGCCCGGGGCCAGGAGCAGCCACG
This sequence comes from Chroicocephalus ridibundus, assembly GCF_963924245.1. NCBI lineage: Eukaryota > Metazoa > Chordata > Aves > Charadriiformes > Laridae > Chroicocephalus > Chroicocephalus ridibundus. The sequence goes on along the minus strand of NC_086302.1, from coordinate 788,659 downwards.
GGGTCACCACCAGCCAGCCAGGAGCTCCCCGAGCCCCTGGGGAGCAGCGGGAGCAGGACGGGGGCTCCGGCCACCACCAGCCGTTGCCCACAGTCCAGCACCTCTTCCCCAAGCACCACCTCACCATCATGCTTTTTTCCTCTTGTTTCTTCTCTTGCAGGTTTCACATGGGGAACCTTCTTAAAGTGTTGACTTATAACGAACTTGACCAAGGCCCTAATTTTTTCCTTGACTTTGAAAGTGAGATGGGATTTTTATTTTCCTTTTTTGTTTTGTACTTATTCTGAGTTCCACATTCACGCCATTTTGAGTTCTCGTCCCCGTCACCCATTGCATCGCGCCCATCCCAGACACCCACCCCCCACCTTCGCTGTCTGGGGGTCTCCCCGGGGAGGGGGGGCAGACCCATGACTGGGGGCTATCGCTCCGCACCTCTTCCCCAGGGCACTTCGCAGCCCGCTGGGGCCAGCCTGGGGCTGGGGGCTGCTCGGGGACCCCGGTGAGCAGGACCACAGTCACAGGGCAGCCAGGACTCACCCCCACCTGCCCCCGCCTCTGCGGCTTGGCTTGAGCTTGGGCAAGACGGACCAGGGGGAGAAACCCGCCAGGAAGGGCTGCGGGCTGGCGGGAGAGCTGCGGGACGGGGTGCTGGCACCCCAACTCCGGCTCTCGCCGCCCAGGACCCCGCTCAGAGCCCTCCGGGTTTCTCTCCCTGGGGCACTGCCCTGCAGATGCGCAGCCGACGGAGGCCGAGACGGCAGTGTGGAACCAGGTGAACGCCGTGCTGGAGGAGGCACAGGCCGTCCTGGCCGAGCTGCAGTCCTACACGGGTGCCGGGCAGGAGATCCGAGAGGTGGGTGCAGCCCCGGTGCCCACTGCCCACCCACCCACCCGCCATGGCTTGGGACAACCACTGGTGCTTTTCCCCCCACAAAGGCCATCCAAAACCCCGGGGACCTGCGGCTGCAGGAGAGGGCATGGAGCGCCGTCTGCCCCCTCGTCGCCAAGCTGAAGCGCTTCTACGAGTTCTCGCTGCGGCTCGGTGAGCGCCCCAAGCCTGTGTCCCCCTTCCCCGTATCCTCCCATTGCACCCTGCATCCCTTCCCAGATCCAGGAATGGAGCAGGCTGGGGGGAGCCCTGGCCGTGGTGTGGGTGCCATGCTGCCCCATGCCTCAGCCGGGGCCAGGGAGGTGCACAGGAGCGGGACGGGGGCCAGTGGTGCTTTGTCCCCAGAGAACGCCCTGCGGAGCCTGCTGGAGGCCCTCACCAGCCCCCCGTATGCCCCAACCCAGCACCTCGAGCGGGAGCAAGCCTTGGCCAAGCAGTTCGCCGAGATCCTCCACTTCACCCTCAGCTTTGATGAGCTCAAGGTACCATGTGGAACGAGGGCTGGTGGGGGCCCATGGGGTCCACACACTGGGGAAAAGCTGTGAGCAGCACAGTCCCTTGGGACCCCCATGGCTCACCCTGGGCACACCAAGCCGGCCATGGCCCCCGCCCCGGCCCTTAATGCAGGGCTCCCCTCGGCAGATGACCAACCCTGCCATCCAGAACGACTTCAGCTACTACAGAAGGACCATCAGCCGAAATCGCATTAACAACCTGCAGGTGAGAGGACAGTGCTGTCCCACCCCTGTGCCCAGGGACAGCCTCCCACAGGGGGTGGTGACAGGATGGGGGACACGCCAGGGAGGGTCACTCACCTCAATAGCCACCATCATCCCCCCCTCCACAGCTGGATGCAGAGAGCGAGGTGAACAATGAAATGGCCAACAGGATGTCCCTCTTCTATGCCGAGGCCACCCCCATGCTCAAAACACTCAGCAATGCCACCACCAAATTTGTCTCGGAGGTGAGCGAGGCCAGGGGGTACCCTCAGGGGGGAGGGGAAGACCCCCTCCAGCCCCAGCACCCGGGTCAGGGGGGGAAACGGCAGCCAGGACCTGTTGGGTTTCAGAACAAGACCCTCCCAATCGAGGACACGACCGACTGCCTGAGCACCATGGCCTGTGTCTGCAGGGTGATGCTGGAGACCCCGTGAGTACCCCACACGGGGAAGGGGGACACCTCGGTGCTGGGGTCCCTGTGCCACCCACCCGGGCTCAGCCGGCCCTCCTCCTGGTGCAGGGAGTACCGGAGCCGCTTCACCAACACTGAGACCCTCCTCTTCTGCATGCGGGTGATGGTCGGCGTCATCATCCTCTACGACCATGTCCACCCCGTGGGGGCCTTTGCAAAGACCTCCAAGATAGATGTGAGTAGCCATGGGGTGCACCAGGGGGTGTCACAGCCATTCCACTCATCACAGGACAGTGGTGATGCCCAGGGGTCCCTCTCGCTGGATATCCCCTGTGGGGACATCCCTAGGTGAGCTGATCCAGACAGGGGAAATTATCCCTGCCCAAGCAGCGAGGAGGAGGATGGGGAGGAAGGGGAGCAGCTCCCTGCAGCGCATCCAGGCTCTCACAGCCTCTCTTTCTCCCCACACCAGATGAAAGGCTGCATCAAAGTCTTGAAAGACCAACCATCAACCAGCACCGAGGGGCTCCTGAATGCTCTGAGGTGAGCTGGGGGACTGCGGGACGCAGGGGAAGAAGTGGCGTCCCCCAACGGTGCAGTGGAATGGTGGCAGAGTGGGTCAGGGTGCCACAGGGTGACCGTCCCCTCTCCATCCAGGTACACCACTCGGCACCTCAACGACGACACCACGTCCAAACAGATCCGGGCCCTGCTGCAGTGAGCACGGAGCCAGCCCTGACCCTGCGCACCGTCACCATGTTACCTACGTCCATGACCATACCGTTCATTTTGTACAGAGGGAAAAAGGACAATAAGAAATACACAGAAATACAAAAAAAGAAAAAATCAAAACGGTCCGAGGCCACCCCCTATGCGCTCCTGCCCCCTCCCAAGCCCCACCCCCCAAATTAGCACCCACTTCTGGACACAGGTGCAGGTGGCACCACGGGGACACTGCGCTGGGGGTGCTGGGGCTGGGCAGGATGGACCTGGGCAGGGATGTGCCGATGGGGCTAGTGGCAGCGAGCACCCATGGCACGGGGGCAGTTTGGGGAGGGGGGAAAGGGGCAGGTGTCACCCCCGTCCTCGTCCCCGAGCATCCGGCCGCAGAGGAGGAGGGATCCTGAGAGTCTGCGCTGACTCTGGTGGAAGTGGCTCAGTCTCACCCGGTAGATTTTTAATCTGAGCAATTAAGTCTCCACTCACCTCTTCTTTTCTACATCGGTTTTTTTTTTGGGTGTGAAATAAAATGACATTTAATCTGTTCATGGTAGAACGGGGCCGTCTCTGACACATCCCATCCCGTGCCACACTGGTTGGAGGCCCCCAGAGCAGCTGCAAACTGGGAGGACTGGGAGGCTGCGGAGGCCATGGCGGGCTGTGCTTTTGCCGGCAGATGGCCCTGTGACACCGTGACAAAGCAGCCCCGGCACCCCCCCACTAGTGCCAGCCCACTGTGGGGGGACCCCCTCGGCCTCAGACCCCCACCCGCAGCCCCCCGAAATGGGGGGGGGAGGCCCGAGGGGGCCCCTGCAGCGCAGGACCCCGCACCAGCCCTTGGCGGGAGCTGCATCACCCCCCCCAGGGACACCCCAGGGCTCCCCCCGCCATGGCCACACTCCTGGGGCACGGGGCCAAGTCCCCCGGGGTTTGGTGTCCCGCCACTCTCCTTCCCGCTGCCTTTCCCGCCGGGCAGCCATCCGCAATGCCAGCCCCCCTCGCTACTACGCACGGCCTCCCCTGCTGCTCGGGGGCAATGGGCACCCCACGTGTGACACCAAGACCCCAGAACCTTCCTGAAGGGTGGCTCCCCAGCAGCATGGCTGTGCCTCAGTTTTCCCACCTGTGCAATGGGGCACGACTGCTGGGGGACGCATGGGTGGGGTCCCTGCGGCCCCCTGGGCCCCAGACGCCCCCACTGAATCGCTCAGGGTGCCAACACAGGGGCACCCAACCTGCCCAGCCACTCGCCGCAGCCCAGCTCAGCCCCCACATCCCCAAACCCACACGGGCACCCACCAGCACCCCCTGGCCACGGGAGCCACAGGGGCTCACAAGCAGCACAATGAGGGGACAGACGGGACCAGGGCGGGGGGAAGACCTGGCAGCCCCCAACCCTTTGCATACCGGCATTTCCTGGGCCCAGTGCCAGAATCCGGCCGTGCACACCCAGGCTTTGCCGCCAAAGCCGCCAAACTCCCGCGCAACGCAGGATGCACACGCTGTTGCACAACCTGGGCCAACAGCTCCTTTTATTTTTAGGCTCTTGCGACACGGCTTCCCCGCAGCCTGCCCGAAATGCTGCCAAGGCACCGGATGGGACACAGGATCCGAAACACCCTGCCCTGCTCCAGCAGCTCTTAGAGTAATTCCGTGCACCAGCCCTGCCTCAGTTTCCCCATTAGTTACCTTCGCACACCAGCCCTGCCTCAGTTTCCCCATTAGTTACCTTCGCACACCAGCCCTGTGACAGCACTGATGCCAGCCAGCCCTGCCCACCCTACGCAGACCCCGAGGGCTTCCTCCCGCTGATCCCTTCACCCGGGGCTTTGTTAAATCTCCCTGGTGGTCCACAGATCCTACCTGCAAACTGAAGATGAGGCCAGGACGTGGCTCAGTTCGGTGGCTGCAGCTGCCATGGGTTTGCAGGAGACGCTGTTCCCAGGTGACACTGTCCCCCAGACAGTCCCCAGCCCATCCAAGGCAGGATCATACCCTGCAGTGTGGGAACTGGGGTGGGAAGAGCTGGGACAGCGTCACCACCCGGGACCTCCAACTGGTACTAAGGGACAGCCGGACCCTTTAAACCCACCAGCAAACACGGGCACAGACACCAGCTGGTCACCGGTGCCAGGCGAGATGGCAGCTGTGCCACGGTGCTGGCCGGCTCCCAACTCTCCAGCCGCCCGCAACGTCCTCCCCCAGCACCTGCAGAGCTGCCTCTTCCTTCTGGGAGGGATGAGGCCAAACTCACACCACATCTGTGGCTTCAGCCCTGTCTGTCCCCCACGCAGCACCTCGTGGGGCAGAGCAGGCAGCACATCCCACCCCAGTGAAGGGCAGCACTGCACGGATGAGAAATTCCCTGCAGGATGAGCAGATTGGAGCATTTTACAGCCAAAACACGGTAGGAAAAGGCAACCCAAAGGTAGAAGAAACAGAGCAAACGCAAGTCCTTGAACATGATGGATGGATGTTGGATCTGAGATCAGCAAAGGGGCTGCTTTGAGCTCTGGGGATGGCGGCCACGAGCGAGAGCAGCAGCGCTCGACCAGCCCAATCTTCCTGCGCTGGCGGCGAGTCGGGGCTGAGCTCCACATGGTGCTGGGCAAGGGGCTGGCGAAGGCTGAGGGCAGGGAGCGATGGGGAGGCAGACAGTGGGATGCTGCCTGTGCAGCTCTTGCTGCCGGACGCGAGGACTGGGGCTGCGCTGGCTGCCACAACGCCTGCACTCCTGCCAGCGTGTCCCCTGGGACCCACATCACCAACCCCGCCTGGCACCCAGCCCTGCCGGTGGCCAGGGACAGGAGCCCACACCACCACTGTACCGAAACACCAGCACCCAAGTGAGGGGACTCCTCTGGGTACCGGCAGCACCATGGGGACGATGCTTCATCAGCGAGGGAACAGGTCTCCCAACTTGAGCTCTCCAGTTGCGATGCTGAGCCGTGCCAGAGCACCAAGGACTTTAATTGATGGCGAGCCAAGCCACACCAGGCCTGTACAGTTTTCTAATCCCAGTGTAATTAATGACCTTATCTCTGGCCAAAGCCATTTAGATTAAGTGGCTGGTGTGATGGGCTCGGCTGCTCCGGCTGCACAGATGGAAGAGCTGCGTTTGTCTGGGGATTAGCAGAGGGCAGATGGAGTGAAGTGCCATTCCCCATCCCCAAACCGCTCAGCATCGACAGCAGCCTGAAACCTGAGACCACAACAACTTTCTCAGCAAGTCCTGGCCAGGACTGGAGTGCGATTTCACATTGTTTGTCCCTTCTGCAGGGCCCAGAGCAAGAGGAGCAGGAGTTGAATGTGTGCCGGCACCAGGAACCAGTGCGACCGCTGCCAGGAGCTCCATCCCAGTCCCTGCCTCGAGTCCTTTGAGCAACAGAAGTACAACAGAACCAGCTTCTTCCTCGGAGAGCAAATCATCGCTGAGCCCTGGCTCTGCATCAATAAAAAGCTGTGTCCTCATCGACAGCCCCAACCTCTCCGAGAAAGCAAACTCACCTTCTTGCTGCTGGCAGGATCAGGGCGTGCTTCCACCTTCCATTTCCCAGTCCAGCCACAGCACGAACAAGCAAATGTGACAGACCTCCGTTCTCCTGGGACACCTGGGAGCTGCCACCCCCAAAACAAGGCACTGCAGCGGGTGGCACAGAGCAGGGGGGAGGCCTGGGAGACCCTGCCCTACCGTGGCTCTTGAAGAGAACAGGCAGACTAGCAGCTATTGTGGAAGAGGAATAACATTTATCTGCGGGGATAACAAAGTTCATATTAAACCGATTACGGATATTAAATCCATTTCTAACAGTATGGTCATCTGACTGCACTGAGGAGACAGAGCAGGTAATCCCACTCCCATTCACAGAGCTGCCCCAATGATCCCAGCCTGGCCTGGGGAGATGACTCAACATGTCCACACTATCAGAAGACCACACTCAGCACACCTGCGGCAAATGGGGCTTTATGCCCAGCCTCACCTGCACCTCGTCCATCCACGCCAGGAGAGCACAGTTCCACGCCTCGACCCTTGGCCGTGTGCTCCAGCGCTGGGCTGAGCCCATATCCACATGCACCTGAGTAAGGTGGACGGCAAACAAGTCTGGGCTTGAGAAGAGGTTCAGCTGGCGCCGCAGACAGACCCAGCAACAGGAACGCGGTGCCCAGCATCTCAAAGCTGATGCCCAGCTCTGCCCAGTGCTGGCAGAGAAAAGCCAACCCAAATTCCCAGCTCTCCTTTGCATATTCCCTTGAGTCCAAGCTCTCACGCCACCCTGCGGCCCTATCAAATGGCCCAAGGCAGCCATCCCACAGAGCATTACAGAAATAATTCAATGCGGAGGAACATAAACTGGAGGTTTAATCTCATCCCCATCAGAGCAGGCACCTCCAGAGCCCGCGATGGCAAATCTGCCCACACAGCCCTTCCCCTTGCAGGCTGACCCCCAAGAGATGCCTCTTGCCACGTGGTGTATCGCGAGCAGCAGAAGGAAAGAAATGTGCTCTACCACCCCAAAACCCTCCCAAGGAGGAACCGTCTTGATTGCATTTGCCAGGAGAATCCCAAACGCCCTGGAAAAGGCCCTCCTGGTTCCAGCCAGAGCGGCACGCCAGGAAGTGCAGTGGCGCAGACGGCGCTCGTGTCCTCCAGGAATGCCGCCGCGGAGACCAACTGCCTCACGGATGCAGCACAAGGAATTTGCTGCTCAGCAACTCAGAGTCAAATGCGGGGCTGGTTCCCACTGCCAAACCACAGTGTAAACCCCCGGGAATTCAGCTTTAACTAGGACAGACTCATCTGTTGCAAACTTGATGAGATCATTTCCAAGTTCCTGTTTAACAGGTGTCAGCTCCTTCTGCACCTGCCCTGTGCCGAGGGATCAGACTGCCTCCACCACGCTGAGAACATCTGCTCAGCTCCCTCAGAAGCTGCACAAAAGGTGACTGGAAGAAGCAGCCAGGCCTGGATGTCCTGCCCTGTGCCCAGAGCAGGGAACCTGAGCCCAGGTGGAAACAGAGAGCAAGAAAACTGTGCTTCCTAATAGGGAGGGGAACCCACAATAATCCTGGAACTTTATTTCCATATAAAAGAAAAAAAATACATCCTCTCCACAATAAAGGTGGTAAGAACTCGCTCAGCTCCAGAGTTCACTCCTGGCCAAGCTGGAGGAGCGCAGGGTGTTTCTGTCTTTGAGAACGACACGTTCGCATGCCAGCAGGATCAGCTCAACCATTCCAAGGATAATGCTGCGTCTGTGGCAGGAATTTTAACGCTTGGCATGGGAGGATGCTCCTAGCAGCATTGCCCCAGGGCCCAGCCCTTTCCAGGCAGGGCTGGGGAAGCATGGGAACAGGGCGCGATGAGGCCACATGAAGAGGATCTGATGCAGCCAACGGCCTTTGCCCATCACTTACACACCTGCCTCATCCTGAAAAAAATGACTCAGCTCGTTCGGTTCAAGGCCATCCAGAACTCAGTTGCTTCCTCGCCGTACAGGTGGAAGCGTGGCTGCTCCCCTTTGCCAGCTGGTTTGCAGTCTACGGCAAAGGCAAAGACACGCTGCTATCCTCGCCCAAGGTCTCTGCACCCCCACTGTCCCCCTCAGTCTCTGCAGCACGGCTGGCGGCCTCCAGCTTCCTTCTCTTCTTCAGGTGGTGCAGGTGGGATTTGGATCGTGTGTGAGCTGGAGGAAGATGCAAACAAAGCATTTAACTCTGTGGAATTCGGAGAAGGAAACACCCAACCCGATCCCCACCCCCCTCCCTTCCCATCCTCCCGCACAATTCATTCCCGCAGAAAAGTGAACTCCCAAGCCCTGCCCTCACCATTTCCAAGGACACTTCTAGGCCAAACTATTGGGGCTCAGAAGGGGGGACAACACTTCCAAGCTGTCTCCTGACTGCAGGAATGACTGGGAAAGAGAAAAAAACTGGCTCTGTATATGCAGAAGACCCCAGATTGTCAACTCTCCCAACAAGTCCACTCCCAGCCGAGGCACGACACCGGGAGGATGGGAGAAAGTGTTGCCAAAGAAGCAGCACATTGCAGGATGCGGGTGAGGTTGTGCAACTCTCCGCCACCCCATGGAGCACTGCCAGGGTCGTTTGTAAGCCTAGATGCCTGCACCGCAGCACTGGGGATATCCTGTACATCTACAGCGCAGATAGGGACGGAGCCTGGAGCATAATTAGGCTTTTGCATAACTCCAGGGCAAGGCCCCCAGCTATGAGAGCATTTCAGTAGGAGTCGGACAGGAAGAGAGGCATAATCCCAAGGATGCAACTTGTACTGACACAGCGGGGCAGCAGGAGCTGCATTTCTGCTTGAAATCACACAGTTAAGGACAGTAAAACCTCCTGTTATCAGCGGTATTATCTAAGTAAAAGGCACTTTGTCTAACCAGACCAATGTAACATCTTAGCAGGGTGGGTTTGCTCTTTCCAAGAGATCAGAGCAGCAATTAAAGCAGCAAACTTTTCAAGCAGGGCCTTAATTAAATGAGGGTATGTGCTCACTGAATCAAGGCCCTCAGGTGTTTTCCAGTCACCCTTTTCTGCCAAAGGATGAAATTACATGCAAAGCTGCTGCTATATCACAATGCTGTAGGGTCACCCTCAGCTTGAAATACGGTCTCACCTCTTACAATTTGTCGCAAGCAGCATCAAAGCATAGAGTGGCTGGATTTCTGCTGCTGTCTGGGGAGGTGTGCTCTTTTAAGTCCATACAAATTGTAAAATTAGATAAAATTTAAAAATCTTTCAGAGACAGTGGGGTACTGAGAAGCAGCTCCCAGAACTATCTGTAACTTGACTTAAAAAAACAGACCAGATTGCAGATCGACTCAGCTCCCACTACGGTCTTCACTTCCCTTTGAGCTTTTACATTTTGCATTTACAAGTAACACCCAGGCTTTGGACGATTTTTCTCCCACCATCTGGGGATTGGAGTCAAATTCAGCTGGATGCAGAGAACAACAGCTGATCTCGACTGAGAAAGGTATCGTCATCATCTATCAGAATTTGGGATGACATCCCTAGCTGTAGTGTTTGCAGCTGTAGTGTATGGGGAGATCTTCAGTTCCCACTTGGCCACAAGACTCGCTGGACCTGGTAGGAGGGCATGGACCCTCGTAACTTTCAAAGTCCTCTAGTTCTGGAGTAGGTAGAGCTCCTACAAAGCACGTCCAAGCTGAGACTGGCTGAAATAACAATTACACTTACAAACCGATCTCACTACAATGAGCTTCCTATTCTGAGCCAACTTCTACCTTTGCCTTCAGCAGCTCCCTGAAGCAATAGGAATAAGTGACTCGTTCAAATCCAACGACCAACGACCTGGGAAATTTATCTTTGCATTGTGTCTGCTTATACTGCATTCAGGCAACACATGGAGATTTACCAGTTTCATTTCTGCAGCCAGTTTCTCCACCACTTTTTGTTGCTGGTTCTCAGCATGAGCCTCACAGCACAGATAAATTCACTGAGTTAATCTGATTCCAACTGAGCTCTTTTAAAGTAAGTCTATTGAAAACAGAAAATCCCTTTCTGTTACTGTTACAGCTAGGAATACTTTTTTTTTGAAAAACATGCAAATAGGCGATATTGGAGCAAAACTGAGCTATTAAAAACATTAAGAAACTTTAATTTTATACAACAAAATTTTAGAAGAGTCAAATTTGTCCTGTATCTAGAAGTATCTAAAGTGCTGAAAAGGACCAGCAGCCCTGACTAAACACAGCTCTGAGGTTTGATGCTACGTATAGATCCCCATGTCTGGCGTGACGGCAGAGCGCGGCAGTGTTTACTGGGTGCCGGGGAAGGGGGGGAAGCCTGACAGATGGCTGCTGTGGCACTGCTCCTGCACCCCCTCTGGGCTCGCAAATGGCTGCTTTCATACACGGGCTGTAAACAATTCTTGAAAGCCCAAGATCATGCGCTGAGTGTCACCCGGCCGAGCTGAGACAGCCAAGGAAGCTGCTCTGCTCCACAGAACTGCCTCGCTCCATCCCTCTGCGTCACCATCCCCTCCCAGGTCCTCTCCTCTCCCCCTTGCTGCATCCTACCTGCCCACTCCCTGTCCCCGATGATGACTCTCTCGCAGAGCTCACACACGTGATGACTCCGTTTGTTCTCGTTTACATCATACTCCATCTTCACAGGCTCTGCTGGGGGCTCACGTCCCTGTAGATTAAATAACGTCTCAAACTGGTTTCTACTATGAAAATGTGCTTGTCTGTGTTCATTTTGGTAAAGTTTGGGACGTGAACTTGCCATACACAGACACTAGGGTTAGCAGGACAGAGGCTGCAGTTTTACCATGGAAGACAAGCGGAGTACTGGGCATTAGGAGAAATTTTCAGCTTAGACAACAACCCTCTGCCACTGCGAGGAAAGCCCAAGGCTGGACATGTAAGCAGACAGCACTGCTCATGGGAGAGACTAAGTGCCAAGTGACAGGGCCTGGAGACTACTGAGAAGCTGACTTCTCAGCCATGGCTCACGTGTTACTCTAGTTACCCAGTACCTGGATGAAGCTCTCCACAATCTCCAGAGCAGGTTTCAGCACATCCTCCTCCCACTGCAAGAGATCAGACACCTCCAAGCCATACACTGGGGGCACGTTGGGCCCGGGACCTACGGAGGCATAGAAAGGCAGGTCACCACCAGAACATGGTCCACAGGAGGCCACAGAAGATCAAAAGCTGGATCCAGGCACAAAGCCATCACACAAAGTTTACAAGGAGATGCAGGCATGGAGGTCTGGATGAGGAATCTGTGGGTGCAGGTCCCCACTCAGAGCGGTAATTGCTTGTGTGGCTGCAGGAGCCAATGCTCCCAGTAGCAGGCCACAGTGGGAGATGCTTTACTAATGCCTTGACCTGACAAGGCACAGTTTCAAAGCCACCCCTTTGGCCTCCCCCAGGCAGGAGGGCACAGAGTGCTCAGTGCAGCCCAGCTGGGGGAGACAGCTGCAATCAGAGGGCACACACTCCCTCCGGAGATGTCGCTGCCCGCATTGCTCACCTGCCCGCAGACACTGGGCACATGGCCCCACTCAGACAAAGCCATCAAAGGCAGCCGCGTGCCAGTCTCCAGCAGGTGCTGCTTTTTATTGCTGTAACCATAAACAAGCTCCTGACAGGGCTGATCTGAAACACACCTGCCATCAGAAAGGTGAGCCACAGCCACCAAGCACATGGCTCCAGGAAAGCTCTTGCATCCCATTCAAAGCCCATCTTTTGACTCAAGTTTCTCCCTGCCTTTTTTTTTTTTTCCTTTAAATTTTTTTATTGTTGTTTTGCCCCTGCCAAGCACCTTTCAACAAGTGCCTGGCTCCCAGCTGCTGATGCTGGCCTTGCTCCAAGGCTGGGGCTGGGACGGGGAAGTCCTGCTGGCTCCTCGCCATCACGGTGAGCATGGCCCAGGCGAAGGGCAGCCAATGGGCTCCTGCTCCTAATCTGAAGGGCAGCTGCCAACTGGGCTTTTCGCCCTGCGCAGGGAGCATGTGTGGGTGCATTGGGAGAGGGACCATACTGGGTACTCCCTCCCCGAGCCCCTCGGGAGCTGTCGGCAGCACAGCATCCCTGCAGCCACCATCATCTACTGCTGCCCACCATGGGGCTGAGCCTTTGCTTGCTTTGTTCTGTCAGGATATTAGCCGTCCTGATGGCACTTGTGTTGGGAAGGGAAGATCTTCCCTTGACTGGCAGCCAGGGGTACAGGGGAAGCAGTGAGAAGGAGCTGGACAGTGCTGGGTGGGCTGTCTCAGCAGGGTTGACCGGCTGCTCTCCTTCCCACATGTTCAGGTTGGAATCAGGGCAGAGCCTGGTGGGTGGATCCTGGACGGATCTGGCTGGCAGCAGACACTTGCAGAGCCAGGGCAGCCTGGGCCAGCCAGAAGAATCCAGGCAGGATGGTCTGATCCTGCCAGACTCACACCCCACACACACACACTGCCCCAAAGCAGAGGAGCCACCACTCTCCTCCCTTGAGCTGGGAGCCAGGGACGTGCCAAGGAGGGGTGAGAAGAGATGCGAGAATAGGGATGGTGAGGCAGGGCAGGAACAGAGGACTTACGTCTCAGGAAGCGGTTTCGGACCCATTTGTTCTGTCTCCGGGCATACCTCTTGGTCACCTGTTTCAGGGCCTGGATCCCTTTGAAACAGAATAAAAAATAAAAACAAAGGTCAGTGCAATGCTGCGAGCTGAGTTCACAGCAGAGTGAGAAGAGGCTGTTGGCTCCAGTGGGGGGAAATCACACAAGACAAAAGTTTGTGCTGGAGGGTACCATGCTCGCTTAAGAGAAGTATTCCTACTGTCAGTCTGAAGGTCTCTGAGCCAGCAGGGAGAAGCCGTCACCATGGCAAAGAGGGTGAGCCCTGCCAGACAGTGTTGGGGCAGTGGCAGCGCGAAGAGCTGGACAAGGTGCCCCTTTTAGCAGGTAGGACAATGTGTTCAGGGGCCGCACTGCTCTCATAACACGTAATTGAATACTTCTCTGCACAAACGGAGCCCAGGACTCCTTGTCCTACCCACAGTGGGCCCAAAGGATGGTTTACCATTGCACAACCTTTCAATATTTAGTACCAGACTTATCGTATTGCTCCACAATCGTCTCCTGAGCAGACACAAGAAGACCCATCTGCACCAGACTTGTTTTCAAGACTTTTATCATTTCAGTGGTTTCCTCAGCCTCCATCTCCACTTCACACCCAACCCTCCACACAGACCAACTCCGCCTGGGACCTCTGCTGTGCTGAGAAGCAGAGTAGCTCTCTCCTCTAACAACAGCGTATCTGTCCAGACACTCCAGAATGACACATGCCAAAGAAAAGGCATCACTACTGACTCATGCTGTCATCCGCTAGATCCCCAGATCCCTTCCCACCATCCTGGTGCTGAACCAGATGCTGAGTTCTGCTTCATTCCTTTTTTCTAGCCCTATTCTCCACATCATCCACACCTCAGCTGGGATCCTATCACCCAGGTCGCTGATGGACCAGCTCCAGATCCCAAGTTACACTGTGCCCAGTACATCTTCCAAGGAGACCTGGAGGAAGGGAGGGAGGAATTGGTGGGGGTGAGCTCAGAGATGTTCTCCAAGCACTGAAAAAGGAGTCCCTGTCCCTCCTGGGCTGGCAGAAGTGGAAAACTCAGAGAGAAAGGTGCAGCTCAACCCCAACAAGACCTGCTCCAGGGTTTGAGCTTGGTTCAGACCATTACGCAGAGTCACCTGGAGCTGCGTGGGGCTGAGGGACACAGGGCATGCAGGGTGCCTCTCTCACCTTTTTGCAGCAGCAGAGCACTCGTCTCGGGTGAGCAATTCCCCTCACTGACAAGGTACTCATGGAACTCCTTGAATCCAATGGACTGGAAGATGCCGTGCTGGTAATCCTGCCTGGAGAACAAGACAAGAGACGGGCGTCAAAGCAGGAGCCTTCAGAACAATGGCAGACCTCAACCCTCCCCGTAATAGCTCATATCTATGCGTCTCACCCTGCAGGGACCTCCCCAGGTGACACAAGCCCATGGCCTCAGGGGACAAGCTAAGCCACGCATACAGGAATGCAGACTGGTGCCTTCAGTGCCACCCCATGTCAGCTGCGCTGTGTGAACACTCAGGCAGCACCAAGTAATTCCCCCCAATTACTGAGGGGAAATGTGTCACCGCTTGGCAGGTATGGTCCAGGCAAAATTAATTCAACACTAAGACCCACAGGGACTCTGCTGTTTGCCCAGCCCTGATCTAAGGGTTCTGGCAGGGAAGTCCAGGAAGTGCTGGAGGATCTGGCTGGTTCAGACCTTTCTGCTGATGGTGCTCCCACAGAGGCAGGCACCCGTCCAGTCTGCTGGCCTTGCTGCAGAAGCAGGTGCTGCTGGGACAGGGCTGGGAGCACTGATACATTGGAGCTGCTGCAGAGAGAGCTGGTCTGGGCCCTGCATGGGTCTGGAAGGTGGGACTGGGAGCCCTGAAAGGGAGCTTGCTTCTCACCCACCTGTTCTCGGCCACTTTCTCTTGGTTGTACCGGCGGTGGAAGTCCCGCAGCTCCTCCAGTAGTCCCGCAGCCAGCATGTCATCCACCCGCTTCTCCAGCCGCTGGTCCAGAGCTGAGAGGAGAAGAGCACACATCCAGCCGCTCAGAGCCATGCCCTCAGGAGGGCCACAACTGGACAACGTACTAGGACTCAGTTTGGCACTCCCAGCCTCCCGATCCACCAGAGGAAGGCACAGCCCAGCAGGGGAGAGGAGCTAGTCCTCTGTCACGCCCACTGATGCCAAAGCTATTGCTGCCTTCTTTAGGGAGGAGGCTGGAGCAGGAGCAGGGAGTCAGCTCTAACCCCACATCACCAAGCTCAGCCAGCCAGGAGCTGTGCAAAGCCCACTCTCACCTGCCTGGTCTGCATGCAGCCACAAGATGCAGGAATGGGGGTATTTCAGGGGTCCCCCTAAGGGTCCCCCGCCTTCCTCCTCCTGCTGCTGGTGCAAGATTTCACTATGGGGGATCCCCGTCTCTTCGAACACTTGGAGGCTCCTGTAAGCAGACACAGACAGAGCTCAGAGGCTGGGTGAGGATGAGCTTTTCCATTTCCCCAGCAGCCCTGGGGGCTCCAGCAAAGGGAACCGCAGACACTCGCTGCGATGCAACCCTCTCATGTGGGGGGAGGGCAGGTTTCTGCTCCATCTCGTGCCCGGCATCCCAAGCACACCCAGGTCCTGGGGGTGCAATGCAGTGCAGAGCACAGCAATGGCACCCAAGGAACCCAGAGCACAGCCACCCACTCCTGCCTGGCACTGGGACAAGCCCTGCAGGGGATGGGGTTCTGGCTCCAGCCCTGCCCTTTCCAGCCAGGCAGGGCTGCAGGGAAGGGGCCAGCATTGCCAATGCGGTGAAGCATTACTGCCAGCTCAGCCCAGCCCAGCCAGGGAGGTGGAGGAAGCTGCATGGGGTGCCCAACCCTCCATCCCCCTGCACCGTGCGAATGGGGTGGGCGGCATTCTGCTCCCCCCAGGCCAGGGCTCGGCTGGGACGGACCCGTCAAAGCAGCAAGCCTGGTCTTGCTGCTGTGCTGTTCCCACAGAGCTCAGGTATGTTACTCAGCTAGCACCGCAGCTTGCTCTTTAAATAGCTCCAGATAAACCCTGCTCCTGGGGCACCGCAGCGGGAGCAGCCCTGGTGCACACAAGCCAGAAGCCATGCACTGTCCTGGCCACCAAAGGCAGCTCAAACTGGGGGCTGTGTGGCCAAAGGTCTCAGATCCCAGAGAGTTCCCCAACACCAGTGCTCCAAGGTCCCCAAGCACGTTGCTAAGAGGCTAGGAGCACCCACCTGGGATGGGAGAGCCCATGTTGCTGTGTTCGTGAGGCACACGATTCCCTCAGGAAGGGGTGCTGGGCCCTGGCATCCCCTGCCCCCAGCACACCAAGCATACCTGGCCACTTTGCGCTTGTCATGAGGGTGTAGCTTAGCTGCCATCTCTGGGTCCACCTGGCTCAGACGGCGATGCAGCTCCACACCGTCCAGTTGCTCCAGCTCCACTTTCCTGTCGGTGACCAGCCCAGGGCCTGTGCTGGCCTTCTCCTGTGGGGCACGAGGCAGCCCTGAGTCAAGCCACTCATCCATGAACAATGCCAGCACAAGCAAGATGATTCCCCAGACTCACGAGGTGAATGAGAGGGTTTTGGTTCTCCTTGCCCCACTCTAGCAGGGGGAGCACCATGCCCGGTCGCAGGAAGCCTGCCCTGAACATGGGGCTCACCCTTTTCCGGAGGGAAACACAGCCCCACAACGGTACCTTGGTGCTGATAAGGACCTTCCAGAGCAGGGACTCAATGTAGTAGTTGGTTCCTCCCACAACAATCGGGATCTTGTCTCGGGCAAAGATATCTTCAATGTGCCACAGTCAGGGAGCATAAGCAGAGATGCATGGCAGGGAGGGAGGACTGTGGGGAGCAGCAGCCTGGGGCCCAGACCCCACTCTCCCAGCCCCACAGGGCCAGTGAGGCAGCAGGACAGGGTTATAGGTGTCCGATCTCTCACTATCCTCTGCTACCTGTGCCCGATACCACCAAAACTCAGGGACACGCAGGGACTGCCAGGGGGGGCAATATCTGGCTCTGCAGTGTTGCAGTGCAGCAGAAAGCTTCCCCAACCAGCCCTGAGCAGAGGCCACCCTGAGTATTAGCTGGAAAAAAGAAGCTCCAAGCCCCCCTCGGCAGCAGTATCCTCTGAAAACTGGAGCTGGGGCATGTGAAGAGCCCAAGGCTGATGGAAACACTGATCTCTCTTGCAGGGCTGGCTGTGGAGGGGGGGAGTCCGTATCTGCTGAGCCAGGCAGGCTGCAGCGTGAAAGGATATCAGAGCCACAGCTTTGTCTCTGAAATCCACCACTGTGTAGTTAGAGACAAGGGGATCCACAAAGCTGATCATGTGGTGTCTGCACAGACGCTGCTCCTGGGGAGAAACCTTGTTCGTGATGATGTCCAAGCCCTTGTACACCTGGGGAAGAGAAGAGCCTGTCATTCACCTCTGCGTCCCATGAAACGCCCACCAACCACTGCTCCTGCCCCACACACAGCCTCTGCCTGCCCCTATTATCCTCCAAGCCCCTCACCAGTCTCTGGAGAAGCAGCACAGGCAGGGGCATGTGCCCCGTTCAGGCGAGGCAGCAGGAATCTTGCCAACACCTGCTCCTGCCAGGGCCAAACTGCCTCTCTCTGGTGTTTGCTCCTGCCTTCAGGAGACGAACCGTGAGTCCGACTGCTCATGACTGCCTTCCTGCTCTGACACAACCCTGCAGTTAGGGACGGAAAGCCTGATCGAGCAATCAGAGCAGTCTCAGAGCCCAGTCAGTGTAACCAGCCAAGCCCGGCTCTGAAGCACAGAGCTCCAAAACAATGAGGGCAGCTACCTCCAAGCTGCAGGTTCCTCATCTTCTGCCGTTGCAGCTAAAAGTTGAGGTGTGCCTCTCTCCAAACACCCGTCTGCAGCACAACACCAAGTCTCGTTGGGGGACAAGGATCACTGCTTCCCATAACACACAAAGATCTCCCTGGATGCAACGTGCAACTTCATGGAGCCTCCTAAACACACACAAACTGTCTCAGCTCATGAGCACCATAAAAGCCTGGTGTTCCATCTGCTGCCTGCTCTCACTGAGCTGGTCAGGGACAGAAAGGAGCAAAACACATCGGTGCAGGCCAATGACCCCAGGGGAAAAGAGGCAGGAGACACTGGTGAGTGCAACCAGCAGCATCTCACTGCTTCGAGGTGTGTCTTCAATCTTGAGTTTGGGATATACAACCTGGAAGAGCACTGCCGAGAGATGCTGGCCCTCAGCTAGACAGCTAAAAGCAGAGTAGAAAGAAAAGCCACCAAAACCAACCCCTCGGGAGCATTCTTGGTGAAGAATGCCAAGGTAACCTGCGATCCCAGCAGCATGCATCCGAGCCACAGCCCAAATCCACCCTCCAGGCTGCACAAAACAACAGCCACAGCCCAGCCCACAGACCCAGGCTATGCAAGTACCAGAGCAACCTCAGCCCGGCATCCCATCCCCACAGCTCGGCTGGGACCCAGGAGCAGAAGAGCCCTTTCAGATGACAGCATCTTCCACCCAGGAGAAGAAAGGAAAGCTGCTTGCCTTCTCCCCACAGCATGCCCATCAGTGGGTGCTGCGAGGCTCTGCAGAGCTGCAGACAAACAGGGACCAGAGCGGGGACCTGCCCCCCAAGGGTGCTGGCAGCAGGCACGTGGTCGCAGTGGGGCACAGAAAGCCCTTCTGTCCAGCCCAGCTCCGCGCCGTGCCAAGGACCGAGCACCCTCTGTGCCAGGTGGCAGCTAAGGCTCTGCTTCGTGCTGCGGTCGCAGGGAGGATGTTTAGCTCCCAGCATGTCCCCGCTTGGAGCAGTCTCCCAGCTTGGGATAAACTGGCCTGATGGGAGAAGAGACTGAAAACGGCTGTACTCATTTCCTCCTCCATCACCCAGAAAACACCCCAGGCAGAGGGCCAGCCTTCCAGAAACAAATTTCCCCTTAATCCCCTCTGAGAAGCCACAGCATGGCCTCCACCCACTGCCTCCTCTGGTCCCAGACCAAAGGACAAGGTGACATAGAGGTGACCGACGGGCAGAAGGCACGGAGCGGCAGCACGGGACGATCCGAGGTTAGTGGAGCAGGGAAGCCAGATCCCTGCATGGAGCAGTCATGCAAGCTGCTGGGGCGGCTGAACCGTCTGCAGCCCAGCAGACACTCCCCAGCTTAACTCTTCCACTTGCAGCTTGGAGGGTGAGTGCCAGCCCCTGCTCCCGGTCCCTCACAGGAGAAAGGCTCGCCTGGGGGCAGGAAGCGAGGGGGGAGCGGGAGGGCAACCCAATGCTCTTCCTTTCTGCCCTGCAGAAACCCAGCTGGCTCCAGGGGACAGTGAGCAGACAAGGAGAGGCCCAATAGGCAGGTCTCTGCCAACATGCCCTGTGGCTGGCTGCAGCCTATTGATCCCCTTCCATTACCCAGCCCTGGGCTGAGCAGCACCATTCAACAGAGGTCTGCAGTTGGCACTAAAAACCTTTGAATCTGGGGAGCTTTGGCTCAGTGCCTTCTTTCCCCCAGCAAGGGCCAGTCCAGCCCTCCAGCTCCGACTCCCACTCATCTGCCTGAAATCCCAATCAATACAGAGGGCTGACGGGGAGGCTCGGAGGCAGCTGGGAGCTCCCACTGCCCTGTGCAGGCAGAGCTGGGATTTACAGCCCAGGCTCCAATCCCCCAAGATTCTCCTGGAGATTAAACACCGAGAGCCTCCCCAAATACCTGGCAACAAGAGACGGAGGAATGCGGTGTCAGTGTGTGGGCTGGGAGGAAACAAAGGCAGCCTTTTACACGCACCCAGCAAAGCCCAGAGAAGGTTTCCACCAGCTGGCTGTCGGCAGGGCCTCGCACCGAGACGTCCTCCCAACACTCATTTCTATTTTCAGCAAGCGGCTCAGATAAGCCTTTGTTGCTTTCTAAGGCCCCAAAACAGATTAGCAGCAGGCTGGAGCAGCAGGCCTCCGAGACACCAAATACAAGCTGGGGACTAAAGATGCTTAGCCTTGACGGCATCCTCCCACCTCTGCCACTGAAAGCCCGGGCAGGTCAGCCCCATGGCTCACAGCGCTGTGCTGCAAGGTCAGCGCCGTCTCCTCTTCTAATGGGTGGGGAAACAGGCAGGAGACCAGCGATCCTCAGGAAACGGTGGCTGTGAAGACCCTCAGCCCACAGCCTAGGAAGGGTGGGCTCTCCCAAACCCTCACTCTGCCACCAGTTTCATGCACAATCCCAAACTCTGCCCCTTTTTCCCCATCTGCGCCAGATGGAAAGGCACTGTCCTTGACGGGGAAAGGCACTGTCCTTGCCCTGAGTGCAGGGAGCACAGTAGCAAAGGTTGGAGGGGGCTTTGAGCAACCCCATCTAGTGGGAAGTGTTCCTGCCATGGAAGGGGGTTGGAACTGGATGATCTTTAAGGTGCCTTCCAACCCAAACTATTATTCTGTGACTCTATGACATGACGGCTGTGCCATATGGGGAACCCAGACACATCCAAGTCACCTACACCAGAGAAGAGCATGAAGACTTCACAGGGGCCAAAGGATGTCCCAGCTGGAGATGGGCATGGAGGACCCAAACCAAGCTAGCATGCAAGGACAGCACGATTCACTCTGATCCCTGCCATGAGAAGGATGTCAGCAGAGGCTCTTAGGATGTCCTGACTTGACACACTAACTGACAAATGTAGACGGTGTGCTACAACAGCCTCCGGAGAAGGACTGCATCCCCACCCCAAACTATGAAATCCAGAAGGGACAACGGGATCACTGCGCACCCACTGCTCAGCCAGGAATGAAGCGGGACTGGCTTCACCCGGCCGGGCTTCCCCAGGGAATGAGTTACAGGAGTAAGGAAACTCACTGGGATGACAAAGGGCACCAGAAAGGACAAAAAGAAAGATTAAGAGGCCACCAGATTAACCAGAGCTCCTGAGCTGCATGAAGGCAGCAGCTAAATCTGTAATTTGACCACAGCGACTCAAGGCCATGACGAAAACGTCTCTGGAGATAGAGGGGTGCCTGTGTGTGGGAACAGGTGGGCTCGGGGCTCCCCGGCCCCTTCCCCACTCTGGCTCCAGCCCCAGCAGCTGCCCAAAACACTGCCAGCATTTGTCAGAGCTCCGTGAAGACCCACACGGGGCCCAGCGATGAATGGACAAGAGAGGGCTGAGGGCGACATGGTCACTGGCAGCTGTCAGTCGAGAAAGAGCAATGGGATTTTTAAGACACGGCAATTCTCCTGCAAGGACACCGGAGCCAGGGCTGCATGGCAGAGGGATAGGCAGCAGGGAGACAATATTCCACAGGAACAAAGCCAGCAAGAAAGCAGACCCAGTTGGCTGGCTGCAGCCGCCTAAGCGGGGCACAGGGGTTAGTGGAGCACAGTGGGGGAGGCGCAGACACCGACCTGCTTGAGGCTGTGCCTTCAGGCGACCAGGGCCGTGGAGGGGCAGGGCTCCCCCGCCTCGCCGCCCCGAGAGGCCACGCTGAAAGCACGCTGCTTTACGGGATAAAAGTAGTGGAGCTGCTCGGCTCTCGCTCCACAGTCACGCTAGAATGAGATTAAAAGGAAAGGAGGACAAGAGCCATTCGAGCCCGGATGCCATTGGGCGCCTGCAGCCAGAGTCCTCCCAGCGCCTGCATTCCCATAGTGGGATCTGAAACAACCAGAGCACAAAATACATGCTTCAAAACATCCACCAGCACGAAACGAGAATCCACAGCATACCAGCCGGCTCCATCCACGTCTGCAGAGCTCAGGATGCAGCAGGAGTCTCGCATTCACAGGATCACTCAAGTAAACAGCCCTTTCCCTGATATTCAAGCCTGCCGTACACTGGGCTGTCAGTCACCACACGGTCCAAGAACCTCAGTATTCACAGTACACTAACAGGCACAAATAATTGAACAAAAGCTCTAGGGTTTGTCTGGATCAGGAAGCTTGGTATCAGTAAAACTGCCCCAGCCAAGCTCTGCTCAGAGGCGTTTCTGATGCAGACACTAGAGCAGGGTAACTTGCCTTGGAAACTAAACAGCAGCCAATTAAAAGCCGCCCCAGCCCAGAGAGGGTCTGTGGAGAAAATGAGCCTGCAACGTGCGCTGGCAGCCCAGAAAGCCACCCGTATCCTGGGCAGCATCCCCAGCAGCTCTCTGGCATACAAACAGTGGCCAGCATCAGCAGCCTGGTGCAGGAAACCAGGAGGTGGTCACAGGACAGCGAGAGTCAATCTCTGAGCAGCACAAAGGGCAAAGGGTGTTGGTTGGCAGAAAACACCTTTTTAAGAAGTGTAACAAATACGTTAAATATTAAACCTGATGGAAAGTTCAGGCATTCCAGAAAGAGAACAGTAAAAAGTGTTGAGTAGGAAGGAAAACATTTTACTGAACAACAACAAAATCCCTGTGGTGGCTGGAATCCACATCTCGTGATAAAGCTCTTGTAGCTGAATGCAATTAGGGTAAAAAAAAATGAGGCTCAGTTCCTTGGTGTTTACTGATCCTGACTGTACAATCCATATACTCCCTGCTGCCGCTTGCAATACGAGATGGGACCACAAACAGTGCAACCGGCAAGTAGCAAATACCATTTTCAATATTCTTCTCCATATCTCGTCAGTGTCCCTTTGCTGGGTGACTGGGGAGGGAGCCGCTGGCCTCCGGCTGCCACCTTACAGCCTCACCTATGCTACATCCATAACACAGCCTCTGGCAGGGCAGCCGGCACCACTGCCTCACCAGGACGAGAAGCACAATGCAGGGACCAGTGCAGACCAAACCACGCACCCTGAGGCCTCCATCAGCCGCGGTTTCGCAGACAGGACTCACACCATGTCCCGCGCGGTTGCCCACAACTCGAGGTCCATGTCAGCCGCATCTGCAGGAGCAATCCTGGGCATCGCTCGCTGCCGATTAACTCCAGCTGCTGCATCCCTTCGTCAATTGCTCCTCACACCTCTGCATAGCTTTTTGCAGGTTAAAATTAAAACACCCTTGCTTTGGTTTCTTTCCAGAAGATTAATTTATTGGCAAGGGCGGGGGTTGGTTTTGGTTGTGCCGCCATACTGAGAGCTCGCGCATGAGGACAGCACCGCTCCCCCGAGCTGTGACACCGCGCACCCAAAAGCAAAAAACTAGCCACCAGGACAGGGCCATCGAGGCCTGCCCAGGAGCACAGCCGGCGGACAGGATCCGTCCCCAGGGTTGTCCCCCACCAGCACCGAGCCTGGGGTCCGCGGAGGAGCTGGGCCTCTCCGGGCCCCGACCTGGCCCCACTATCCCTCCCCCGGCACCAGGCCAGGCCGCCTCCGGACACCCTCAGCCTCGCCAGCGACCCCGGGCTCAGCTCCGGCCTTCCTCGGTCCCCAGGCCCGGCCGCGGCCTCCCCCGGGCCCGGCCGCGGCCCTCCCCGAGCCCTAGGCCCGCCCCCGGCGCCTCCCGGTTCCCGGGCCTACCCCGGGCCTACCCCCGGCCTCACGGAGGCCGGTCCCGGCCGTACCTGCATGGAGTCGGCGCTGACGATCTCCCCGCCGAGGCGCAGCCCCAGCTGCAGCGCCAGCGCCGACTTGCCGGTGCCGGTAGCGCCGAGGATCACCACCAACGGCCGCGGCCGCGGCGGGGCCCGGCCCAGGCAAAGCGCGGCCGCCGCCATGGCCCGGCCCGGCCTGGCGGCTGCCATGGGGACGAGCGGGCGGGACGGGGGCGGGACGGGGCTGGGGCCAGCCGCGGGGAGGACGGGGCCGGGCCCTGTGCCCCGTAGCCCTCTGCCAGGGGGGGTTCCTGTCCCCCGGAACGGGTCCCTCCCCTTGTCCCCGTCCCGGGTCCCCCTGTCCCCTGTCCCCCACCCACCCCCACACCCCCGGCCCCGGACCGTGTCCTCATCCCTGTCCCCTGCCCATCCCCACGCCCCCAGCCCCTCTTGGGGTCCCCCGGGCACCCCTCGCCTTCAGGACCCCGAACCCCCGGGCCGTGTCAGCGAGTGGGGTTCTGCCCCGTAGTACCTTTTTTGGGGCAGAGGGGTGTAGGATGGGGTGGGAAGGATGCTGTTGCCATAGCGACGGGGCAGGAGAGTGAGGAGCGGGGCTGTTTCCATAGCAACAGAGAGGAGCGCGTTGCCGTGGCAACCCGCGGCCTCCGCGGGCGGCTGGTCCTCCCCCATCGCCACGGCAACACGGGGAGATGGGGAGCGGGGCGACTGTCTCCGTGGCAAGAGAGCGGAGGGAAGGCTGGGAGACGGTTGCCATGGCGACGGCGGGAGGAGGGTACCTCCGCGGTGCCGTTCTCCCTGGCAACACGTATCCTTTGCCATGGCAACAGGGAGCAGGAGGCTGCGGGCCGGGGAGGGGTGCGGGCAGTCGGCCCCCCTCCGAGGGGAAGGGATTATCGCCGCCTCGGGCAAACTGTCCTAAAAATTTGCCAGCCCAGGCGTGAAAGCGGCACCGCACCCGCAGCACCCCCTGGGCCGGCTGAGGCTTCCCCTCTGCAAAACCGGGGCTACGGTGGGAAAGCAGAGGTGGTTTGGGGGGAGGGGGGTAGAGTAGCCGAGGCAACGGGGCGAGTCGCAAGGAGAGGGGTAATGTGCATTAAAAAAACCCGACTGTATCAGGCCCGGAAATGCAGAATTGTGATGGTGACAGCCGACACTTGCGAATTGCAGAACAAGCAAGGAGGAAAAGCCCTGTGTGTTTATTTTGTTCACTTTGTAGCACTGTCAGTCTGCTTTCCTTATCCTTACGGTGGCAACGCCAGAGGAGGCATCTGCTTTAGTAACCAGGGAAGTTTCAGGTAGATATATATTTATGTAGGAGGGCTTTAAACAGAACTCAAAGATATGTGCAAAACTGCAACTGCTCCTCAGTTTGATTTGAGACCAACTACATTTTCCACTGATGATGGTCTCAGCTCAGGTCACAGTATCTGCACATCATTTCTGAGAAAGAGAAATAATGTTTTAAACAACCAATGTGCCTCCGGCATGAAAAGAAAAAGCACACCTTACTAAAAACCTTATTGGGAGGGTCACCTTGAGCTGAAAAAAGACACCAGTCTGTATGTGTCAGTGTATACACAACAAAAATAAACATTTGAGGGACTGGTACATCTGGGCTTTGTTTCCTGCACATGGGCGAGGTGTCAGATTTAGGTCACCCTGCTCCGTGTTTAAACTGTGGTTCCTCTGAGCGCCTTTTAATACAGCTCTAAAACGCTTTGACATGGTACGATGTAACAACATGCAGAAAGCATGAAGTGTTGCCAGAACCAAAGGGAGCGTTTATTTAAGAGCTTCCGTACAGAATCATTGCTTTTTAAGGCTGGCTTCACCCTGGTGATTGAGTCTCCTGCAGCAGCGGCAGCTCTTTTCTGACTTCTCAGCGGTAACAGGATCCCATGTCCCTCTTGCCTTTAGAGTAAGACTTTTACCACCAATATGAAGGAAACCCAAAAGCATCGGGTTCAGGTGCAGCAGGGAGAACACACATATATATAATTTCATCCACTCGGCAGATCCGAGTATATGAAGTTGTCCGATGCCCCTTGAAGGGAGTAGATTGCATTCCCCACTCCCTATAGTGTTACTGCCAACCACAGCGCCGTCCCCTGACCCACGGGGCAGCGATCGCCCCACACCAACTGCTCCGAGCACTATTAGGGGGGTTTACAGTTACACCAAAGCCTCCTCTGAGCCCAGAGTGGGCTCCCTGCCCCTCCTTGCCAACAAAGCCACCTAAAAGGAGGAAAAATAATCCCAGTGATTCGTTTCCCTGGCCCCACCACTGTAACTACTTCTGTTTCAATTGCTGGGAGAAAGCCAGGACAAAGAGCTCAGTCTTACTGGCAGCAAGGCAGCCAAGCCCTGGTGCAAAATATATTAATTTTTGTGTTCCTGAGCGGCTGCCAGGACACCCCAAAACACAGTGGCCAGGCCAGCCCCGCCAGGAGCATCATGGCACAATGCATGGAAACCCACTGCCATCTGCATGGAAAAAGCCAACCCAGGCTGTTGCAAACTTATTTATTTATGAAGTGTGAGGTAACGAAGAAAGTGCTAAATCCGACCACAGTGTTAACTCTAACAGTTCTCAGCAGGTCAGTGGGGACCCAAGGGTGCCATCCTGCAGGAGCACCCCTGGGAGGGGACAGGGGACTCTACCACTCACACAGCCCACTGCAGGTTGGGCAGCAGGATAGCACAGGCAGGGGGAAGCCTTGAAGGCAGCACAGCCCCCCACGCACCCAACCAGTCCCCTGCAGCCAGGCTCCCTGCAAAGTCCAAAGCTTTGCTGGGGATTTTAAGTCGCTGCTGGTCAGGAGGTGCTTGCAAGGGTGGGAAAGGCCGGGGGGGGGGGGTGTCACAAGGATGCTCACAGGGAAAAATCCCCTGTTATTGCAAATTGGTGGTTTGGAGAGGTGCAAGGGGGAAAACAGCTTCCATGAAGACTCAGCTCAAAGGTCCAGCAGGAGCCAGCCCCTTCCTGATCTCCCTAAAGTGCAGCAGGAGTGAGCCCTCCCCTGCAGCAGGAACCCCCCTCCAAAAAAAGTTTATTTTTATATATATATATATATAAAAAAAAGGAAACTCTTTACCAATACTTCTCAAAAAGTGGTACAAAAATACAGTATAAAAAACACAGCCTCCAGTATAAGACTCGCAGTTACAGCAGCAGTTTCTAGAACATAAAATCCACGACAAGCTACTGCATGAAGTGATAAGAAAGTGAGGTATGGTCCAGCTGAGCAAGGGGATCATCCACAGGGTGCTGTTAACCCCGGTGTGAGAGGCATCCTGCCACCACCATCTCCAGGGGGATCCATCCAGAGACAACCCCTGTAAGCTGGGCTCTCCGCGTCTACCTCCACCTGCTTCCCTGAGCTGAAGTGGACCATGGTTGCTTGGGATTTTTAGGGTGAGATGGATGCCCAGGGGCAGCTCCCAGGGATGCTGTTGGTGGCAAACAGCAGAGAGGGGTGCAAGGGAGGGGGAATGGAGTTGAGCCCATGAATTGAAGCAGTCACTTGAGAAAGCTTCACAGGGGGGACAGGGGAAGTGTTGCAACACCCAGTGCCAGAAGCCAGCCCCAGGCAGGCGACGCCACGGGCAGGGGGCCCTGCTGGGGCCGCCTTCCTGCAGCTGGGAGCGCCACCGCAGCCACCCCACACGCAGCAACCACCGCATGCTCCAGCCCCCCAGGGCAAACAGTTCAACAAACAACCAAAATAAAAATTAAAAAAATGTGCAAATTGAGAGGGAGCCAGGAGGGTCATGGGGACCGGGGAGGGGGGCACATTGGGTGCTAGTGCCCCTTGAGGTTAGCAATCTGTTTGAGCAGCTGGGACTGCTGCAGCTGCAGCTGCCGCTTCTCGGCTGCCATCCTCCTCTCGGCACTGATGAGCGACTGCAGGTACTCAGAGGATTTGCTCAGGATCACAACTTTGGGCGTCTTGGGGCAGCTGGCGAGCCCAGGCACCTGGTCCCGCAGGGCCAGGAAGCGCGAGCGCAGGTCATTGCGCCGCTTGCGCTCCAGGTAATTGTGGTTTTTCCTCTTGGCCACGTCCTCACTGTCGGAGCCGGGGCTGCTGCCAGCTTTCGGCAAGCTGGGCTCGGGCAGCGTGATCACAGGGGCTGGCTCTGTGGTGGTTAGTGGCTTGTCCTCATCCTGCTGGGCCGGCTCTGGTGGGGGACAGACATCTGGTGGCGAGCGGGCGGCATAGTTGTGCTGCTGCTGGTGGACGGAGATGTGGAAGCGTTTCATACAGGGGTCCAAGGGGTCAGCACGCAGCGTGATGGTGACTGGCTTCCTCAGGCTGAGCGATTGCCTCTTCTCCACTGTCACCACATCAATCTCCTCCCCTTCTGCTCAAAACAGACAATCAAAAAAAAGAAATCACCATCGGTTGGGAGCCCCTGGTCACCTCTCGTCACCCTGCCGGGGCTCCCCACAGCCCCCCAGACAATCCCCCTGCTGCCATCCCACAAAAGCTTGCTCATGCACTGCAAAGCCACTCTGCAATCTTCAGGAGGGATTACGTGATTTAGATGTTTTTCCAATGCCATCACAAAGGAAGGAGCTTTCCTTCCACATTCGTGTGCCCAGTCCCCTGAAATTAGGATAGGGCTTTACTTCCGCCTCACTTCTGCACATCCTGCACCGTGTCCAGGATAAAGAATCATCAGGGAAGAAACAGCAGAGCCCATCTGCCCAGGGGGGGACACAGGAGGAGTAGGATGATGGGTACCTGGGACAGCCAAACTCCAAAGTTCATCCTGGTTGGGAGCTTTCATGGCCCATTGGAATTGTAGATGAGGGACGTGGGGGCAGAGCTGCCCTTTGTTCCCCTTGGCTGCAGCTTCCCACTTCGGTGACTTGTTACTTTTCACAAGTGATAAACCCCATTCAGCCCAGGCTCCCCGAGGACAGAAGGGACAATCCTCCGCGGTGCAAGGGGGGAGGGAGAGGTGAAGGGGTCCCTCCAACAGACGCAGTAAACCTCGAAGGCATCCCAAGCCCAGGAGTCAGCGTGGGTGGGGGGAGTGTGGGGGGGAAAGTTATCAGAGCTGTGAACAGAAAGACCCAAATAAAGCATAACTGGACCCAAGGCACCCTGTCTGTTGTCATTGCAGCTTGCCCAGTCCAGCAGAGCCCAGCGGCATGAAGCTGGCGCTTGGGGACAGTGGGGTGATCTAGCTCCAGGCACTCCTGTGATCGGTCTCTTTTTAGGAATGTGCTTCCACCTTTTTTTCCTAGACTTTGGGGGAAAATACGGCCCCTCGCTAAAGGTGCCCCGAGATGCCCAAACCCTCACCAGCACCTTGGGCAGAGGCCTGGCCCCAACCCCCCTCCGGCGACAGGGCCAGTGGTGGCCACAGGAGCTGGGCTCCAGGGCAGCCTCCTGCTTGTGGCCCCCAGCCCACACGCCGGCCCCCCACCAGGCTCTGCGTTCTCTGCCCAGCAAGCACAAGCCACCCTGCTACTGGAGCTACTGCGGGGAGAGAGGGGGGCACTAGCTGCCCACACACAGGCCGACGGCTGCGCTCATCAGTGTCATAACCCGGCCGGTCTCAGCCACGGGTAGAATAGGAATAGAGATAGATAAACACACACAAACCCCCCCGCCGCCGCCCATTAATAAAAGTCGAACTGCGGGGCCCCGCCCCCCCAGCAGCCCATTGGCTATCCCGCGGGGCCAGCCGGCTGCCGCACCCTCCCATTGGCCCCCGCCCCTGTCCATCACCGTGACCCCTCTCATTGTTTGCAATCTGTTGCTTTTTGTTCGGCGTCCACGTGGCGCGGCCGGATCGGGATCGGGACCCCCCCCCCTTCATCCCCAGGGCGGCCCCATCAATTTGGGTTAAGCCTCTTAACGCCCGCGACCTGCTTACGGTCCCCGGGCTCCTAATGGCATTAAGTCCCCCGTCCCGCGCCGTGACTCACCGGCACAGGTCGCTGCCACCGGCAGATTTATTAACGGGGTCACGGCACCGCGGGGCCGCGTCAGCGCTCCCACGGCAGCCGAGTCAGCCCGCTGGGGCGGGAGGGAAAAACCGCGTACGGCCCCCACCGGGACTACAGGGCGGGTGGGTTTGGGGAGCCCCGGGGGGGTGTGTTTGTAAACAGGGACTGACAATGGGTGCTTATGCGCTGAGGTGAGGGGGAGGTCGCACCACACTGCCCTTGCCCGATGGGTTTCAGAGGCAGGCGCTTCCCAGCCCGAACCCCTCCGTGTAAACACGCCCCCCCCCCCCCCCCCCCCATACCACGCGGCACAAGCAGACGTGCCTGGGGGGGGGTCTGATGCGGAATGTTCCTGCCCATCCCACAGAGCCACGGCCTCGGGGGGGCGGCCGCTGCACTGCAACCTGCCGGCCCCGGGGGCTATTTTGCCTTTTCTCCCGAGAAAAACCCGTCCCAGGTGGGTGCCGTGAGCGTGGGGGCCAGGGGAAGCAGCTGAGGTTACGAGCCGGCAGCAGAGCACGCTGCAACGCCCGAAAACCCCAAAGTTTCCACGCCGAGCTGCGAACTTGTCCCTCGCCAACCTGCCCACGAGGGTCCCGTGGGGTGGGACGAGCGAGAGGGGCCACCAGAGACCCACGCAGCGGACGGGGAGCTCCACGCACCCTTCTGCGAGGGGTAGGGGTTTCCCGAGGAGAAGCCCCGCTGGAAGGGGAGCAGCCGAGCCCGCTTTGTTCGCGGGGCCGGCACCGGGACTCGCCTGGAGCTGCAACAAAGGCGCTGCCCGGCTGGGAGGCTCCCGGCACGCACATGTGCGGGGACACGCGTGTCCTCCACGCCGGGCTCCCCGCGGGTGGCAGCAAGGCTGGGCCGGGGGCAGCCCGCACCTCGGTCCCTTACCAGAATCGCTTTGGCCCTCGGATCCCGAGGACGCGGGGATCTTGCTCTCGGCCAGCGGGCAAAGGAAGACGGCAGCGGGATCCACGCACTCGCTCACCGAGCTGCCGAACCCAAAATCCTGGGCGAAGGAGGGTTTGTGGGGGGTGGCCCTCTGCGTGCCCGTGGAAAGTTTCTCTGTCATCGCTTTCTCCAACCTCTCCCGGGCTGAAAATCCGCTCCACATGCAATCCTTGAGGATGAAAGCGCTCAGGTTCCCGAAGATCTCCCCCGTCCCGATGAGATACTCCGGCTCGTCCCCGGACAGGCAGTAGCGGGAGAGGCAGCCGGAGCGCTCCTCCGCCCCCGACCAGCAGGCTTTCTCCCCAAGGGGACCCAGGGGGGAGAGGGGGGGCGTGGGGACAAGCTCGAACTTCTTCCAGATGTCCTCGCTGGGTGCCGTGGAGCGGTGAAAATCCTCCTGGGCATCATGGTCGTAGAAGTAGTGTTGGTACGAGTCAAACTCCATCTCCGCGTTGAGAGGGGTGGTAGAGCCTGGGGGCGGCAAAGGCAGGGGTGGGGACAGAAAGAAAAGGGGATACCGCCCCCCCCCCCGGTCTGCAGTCCCGCTCAGAAAAGGGACACCCCGAGCCCCATGGAGGAAGGGGGGGGGAAGCCCCCACCCTCGCCCGGCGCGGCAGAACGCAGCCGCACCAGCCACCGAACCAGGACCACGGGGGCATTGTTTCCCCCCCCGCTATTATACCCTGTCTGCGGCGCCCGGCCCCGCCCGCCCGCCAATCGCCGGTCTGTGATTTGCATAGAGGGCGGGGATCTGCCCTATTCTCCTCCCGGGAGGGGGGCAAGGTGTGAGGGTGGTCACGGACCCCCACTCCAACCCCCCGGGTTCCCCGGTTCTGCTAACGGGGCTATTAATCAGTGGCCGCCCCGTGCGCTGGGGTGGGGGACCCTCGCTGCCCCCCAGAACGTCCCACCAGGTCCCAGTATCATCTCCAGCCCATTAGAAAGGTCAGGGTTTGGGGGACCTGCTCTCTGCAAGTGCTAAGGAGGGACTCCTGCAAAGAGGATTTTGGCTGAGGACACCCGGGCCAAGCGCAGCTGTGCCACCAGCCTGGGGACATTCAGCTGAGTGCAATAGCAAAGCAGACTGGAGAAGTGGGGTCATGTCACAGAGAGGCATCGCCCACCCCCGGGTGCCCTTTCCCATCCACCTCCCCCTGCCCGGCTGTCCTTCCCCTTGGGCTCCCAAGCTGGCACTGTGGCACTGCCACCACCCTCCGCTGCAGTCACCCATCACTGCAGTGTGACTGTTCCCTGCAGACACAGGCAGGAGAGCGGGTCCAGCCCCCATCAGCAGTGGAGTCACTTAGCGTTTGTGTCCTGCCCAGGTGTTCCCAGGGAGGTGCTCCCACAGCCACTGAAGCCCTCGCAGGTCCAGCTGGGAGCTTTGCCCCTCTGAAACCACGACCCAGAGGGGCTGGGAGCTGACAGCAAAGACGGGAGCAACGGGTTGGAGGGAAACCGGGGATGGACTGGGGCACAACAGACCCCTTCTCACACATGCAGCTCCCACTACCAGCACTGTGTCCCATTGTTGCTGCTCAAACTCGGCTTTGCCTGTGTGGCACCTGGCACATCTAGCCTGGGGATTTGGAGAGACATGCTGCATCCTCAGGGACCTGGGTGAGCCCCGTGGGATGCCGCATCCCTCCGCTGCAAACGTCTTTCTAGGAAGGGCAATAAACGTTGTGAAAACACGGTGAGGCTTTCACCTCATGCACTGACAGCCGTGGCATCATTACACACACACACGTGCCGTTACAAAGTCCACCTGGGATGAGCAGATTCGTCTAAGCAGCATGCGCTAACCCACTTCAGCCCCAGCACCCTCCTTTTGCCACCCAGTGCAGTTGGGGACACAGGATCTGCCCCAGCCGGCAGTGCTGGGAGCCTGGGGGGGCTGGGGGCTGGGTTCCTGGGCTGTATCACCAGCCCCTCAGGGACCAATCAGCCCCAGCCCGGCGACCAGCATAGCCCAGTCCAGTACAGCACAGCATAGCCCTGTGTGGTCTTTCACAGACCAGCACAGCCCAGTAGAGCTCCGCACAGCACAGCACAGCACAGTGCATACCCGTGTAGCCCAGCATGGGCCAGCACAGCCCAGTAAGCTCAGCACAGCTCAGCCCAGGAGAGCCCAGCACAGCCCAGCATGATCCTGCATGGACAAGCACAACCCCAGCTCAGTACAGCCCAGTGCAGCCCAGTGTAGCCCAGCACGAACCAGCACATCCGATCGCTGCCCATCGCGGCCCAGCACGGTCCGCCCGGCGCCTCCCGCTCCCGGGCTCCGGCCGCCGCCACCGGCGGGCGCGGGGCGCCCCCTGCTGGGGCACATGCGGGGCCGGGGCCCTTGAGGGAACCACCGACCCGTGGGACAGCGGGGACGGGGAGGGGGACACCGCACCGGGCACCCCCGGCCCTGCTCAGCCGAGCCGGAGCAGGGAGAGCTGAAGGGAGACTGCGCTCCCGCTGCGCACAGCTCCGTGCCTCTGTTCCCCACTGCCCAGCCGGCAGAGGGTACAAGGGAGGCAGAGGAGCCGGGCTGGCAGCAGACGCTGGGCTGGCAGCTGTCCCCAGGGTCCCCGAGCATGCGGGGTGCCCCAGCCCTTTCCATGCTGGCACGGGGTGCAGCTGAGCTTGCAAAGCTTTGCCAGCCTTGTGCATCTGGGTCAGTGCAGCAGGAGGGTCCTGAGCACAGTCCTGTGGTTTCTGAGCCGCAGTGATGCTGTGGGCTCCCCATGATGGCCACAGCACCCTAAATGCCCTCCTGGCCTGTCTAAAGCAGCCCTGAGCATCCCAATCCTGCTCAGGGCTGGGGCAGGAGGCCTGGGACCCCCACAGCCCCGGGGAGCCTGGACTGATGTTCCCTTTGTGCTCCGGTCTCAGTGTCGGCCCCGGTCCCCAGCCAGGTTGGGAGCCCTGGGCACGTCCCGGGGGTATCCCCAGCCAGGCTCCTCCTGCCCCAGGGCTCCTCCCAGCCCTTCGCTCTCCCCGGGAAAGACCTCCCTTTCTCTTTAGGAAACAAATTGACCTGTTGGAATTAAGGACAGGGGCCGAGATGCCACAAGGACTGTGGAGACTTGTCCTGCCCCAATGCCATTGGGGTCAGCAGGCTTGGAGGGTCACAGCTAGGGACACAGCTGGCACTGCCCCATGCCGCCTGTTCCAACACCAACACATCCCCAGGCACAGGAGCAAAGGCTCCTACAACCTATAGCTCTTGGCCACGTCTCCTTCGCCCTCCCTGCTGGCCTCGGGGACCTCTCCAGCTTTTCCCAGCGTGAGGCAGGAGCTTGTCCTGGCTTCAAGGGGCTCTGGATGCTTTGAAGGTGCAAAAGCACTACTGGAGAGGGCTGGAGGGGCCGCACAGCCCTTTCATCCCTGTCTCTCCAGGAGCTTGGCAAACAGGATCCGGAGAGCCTCTCGCTGCCAACACCCACGCCGGCTGCGCAAACAGCGGTGGGTGGGTGAGTCCCCCGGGAGCTGTGGCACTGCTGGTGACAGGGCTGGGGGGGCTGGGTCAGGCCCATGGGTCAGGCCAGCACCTCACCGTGCCCCCCAGCACGGCGGCACAGCTCCACAGGCAGCACTGAGCACGTGCCCCTGGAGCTGGCACAGATCCGCGGGAGCTGCTGTGGCCCAGCTGGCTGCTGGCACGGCTCCGGCACATGATGCAAGGCAGTTCCCGGGCCCCCGTGCCCTTTGGATCCCCACTGACAGCAGGGTTGGACTTTGAAGCTCCAGCCCCAGAGCACTTCCCCACGGCAGACAGCCACCCTGAGCCTGATGGGTGTCCCAGGGGCATCCTGATCTGAACTCTGCCTCCGGCTGTCCCCATCCTGCTGCAGCAGCCTCCTTTGAGCCACCTCGCTGTCCCTGTGGGGTTCCCAGGTCCCCAGGGACAGCAGAAGCTGTGAGACCCCATGCCAACACATCCCCAGCCCCCTTTCTTGTTCCCCTCAGCCTTGCAACATGTTCCTCCAGGGTCCCACATGGGAGAAGTGTGGGCAGCACAGGACAGCTGCCTCGTGCTGCCGTGCAATGTGTCCCCTTTGTCCCCATGAAGCTGTTGGGCAGTGGCCGCGGGGGATATCTGGGCCCTTGCAAAACGCCTGCCCAAGTCCCTGTGGGGTATGGGAGCACCACGAAATACTGCCCAACCATATGGTGCCACCACCCGCTCTGAATTGAGCAGTGAAACCTAGAAAAAGGGGAGGAAAATGCACCATTGCCTTCAGCCCCTGCTGCCTCTTCAGCCCGCCCCCCGGCACACCCTGCCTGATGCCAGAAAATGCCCAGAGCCCCGAAGAAGCTCTGCGGCATGCAGGTAGCATTATCCTCAAGCTGGGGAAACAGCTGAGGATGGCCTGCAGCCTATGGCCCCCCAACAGCTCTGGGACCCACTTGCTGCTGTTTGCCCCCAAGCCCACTCTCCCCGTCCTGGCAGGCCCAGCCTGGCACGGCTGTCTGGTTTCGGGTGCGCTCACGCTTGCTCAGCTCCTGCTCTGGGCTGTGCCGGATCTGCGACAGCAAGGAGGCGTGGGTGGCAGGCAGGATTGCAGAGCCATCATCCACTGGAGCAGCCCCCATCCCTATCCCTGTCCCCAGGGCCAAACCATGTCCCCAGGGCCAGCATTTGGGTCCCAGTCCCTGAAGAGCCACATCCAGAGCCCGATGGTGTCCCCAGCTCAGGGATGTGGAGGCTGGGATGGCGTAGCATCACCATCAGAGCGGTATTTGAGCTCTGGTTTTTCCTGCAAGACCGTGGCACTGAGCTGGTCCTGATGCCAAGGGTGACCCTGCAAGTGGCTCAGCCCCATCCACCTCCAGGTCCCTGGGGACCCCAAGCCTGGTGGGAGCTGCTGCACCAACATCCCCACTGGGATCAGCCCTTGGTGGCTTATTTATTGCTGTGAGGATCCCCCAGAGCATCTGCTTGGGACAAAGGTCTAAAATCCACCACCGGAAATTGTGCGATACCAGACTTGGAGAAAATCCTCCTAATCCAGGGAAATCCTGGTCTTTCTACTTCTCCTACTTCATATGTAAGGCAGAGCTACACCTATCTGTGGTCTTTTTGCACAATCTCCAGCACAAAGGGCGGCTAATTGTTCCCCTAAAGCTACATTTGCCCAGGAGGCAGTTTCTCAGAGCCTTGCTCAAGGACAGGAATGCCAAAAGCATCAGGAGCTGAGGAGCCCCTGGGACAAAGGGAGCAGAGCAACAGTGCTGGGGCCAAACACAATGGGGAGCTGAGGACAAGATTACGCTGTCTCCAGGGAGCCCGGTCCCTCCAGGTCAGGGAAAGGCCACTATGGGAGTCTCCTCTGCTCCAGCGCAAGAAGCCTTCTCTGTCTTGAGGGAAAGTGAGGCAGAGAGCAGGAGCCTGGTGGGTGTTGACCCAAACCCCATCAGACCCCTGCTTATGTGTGTCGGGGGAACAGAGCACTTTGGGGTACCCAAATCTGTGCTTTGGGGGTGGTGCATGTCTGGGCTCAGGTAGGGACACAGACTCGCCTGGATGTCCCCAGTGGCTGCACTGACGCTGCCTGGGGATGTGGTCATCCCCAGCAAGAAGGTGTCCAGGATGCTCTGCTCTGCGTTGGCACCCAGAGCCAGCAGTTAGCCAATCACAGCTACATGGCACTGTCACACACTTCTCTTGGTGACCCAGCGCAGGAGGCAGCACAGACCCCAAAATCCAGACCTCTTAAACTGTTTGTGCTGCTCACTTCAGTGCAGGGTCACAATACTTATCCCATCTGATGCTCAGGGAGGGCAGAGCTGGCCAACTCATTACACAAGTGTGCCAGCAGGTGTACAAGCCCATCCCCGATACCGGTCTCTTTACTCTTGGGGAACCTGAGGAGTTTCCAGCTCACACGAGGGTGTCTGCTCTGGAGCTGCCTGGTGCCGGGCGGACCTGAGCCAGCATGGCACAGCAGGGCGAGGGCCCCGAGGTGGGTCTCAGCCACAGCATCTGGGCGCATGGCACTGCCCACACCTCATTCCCCTTTAGCTTCAGGGTTATTTTATGTCACTGAACAAATTTGGACAGCCTGAAGACTCGCATGGGCCCCCTTCCCTGGTGGGTGGCATCCCTGAGCACCCCACAGGGCTGGGGGCAGGGTTGTGACATGTGGCAGCGCCGGGGGAACCCGCTGCACACGTACGAGGGGCTGGAAACCATGAGTCAATGGTGACACCAACTCAGTGCTCCTGAAAATGGAGGCTGCCTGGAGCTGCTCTGTTACTGCTGTGCCACCACTCCACGCCAGGGGCCACCCACACCGCTCGTCCCCAGCACCCCCTGGGGCTCTGCTGCATCCCAGGTCCCTGCTTAGTGCCAGCTGCCCATCCTGCCGGCCTCTCCTCCCTGCCTCTCCCTGTCGCCATGTAAGGGCAGCTCCAAGTTCAGCTCCAAGTGGCAATCAGGTGATGGCACTGGGTGCCACGCTGGTCC
The DNA here is from genome assembly GCF_963924245.1 of Chroicocephalus ridibundus. Lineage (NCBI taxonomy): Eukaryota > Metazoa > Chordata > Aves > Charadriiformes > Laridae > Chroicocephalus > Chroicocephalus ridibundus. Next base: position 751,973 of record NC_086302.1, on the reverse strand, counting down.
CACTGGCTCAGCCCCACTGCGCAGCCCCATCTCATGGCACATCTCTGGGCGATCTTTGAACCCTGGTGGCCTGAGCCAAGCAGAGTTGGTGGCTGTCACTGTGGTGACACGGCACCAGCACAGACGTTACGTGTGCCCGTCAGTGGGTAAACAGCACCCAGCATAGTTGAGAGGTGCTAGGATCAACGTCCTTGTGGCCATCCTGAACAAAGGACACCGCAGGTGGCCCAGGGAGAGGTTCTGGGGCCTGAGAGCCACTGTCACCCACTGAAGCTGTTGTGCAGCAGCCAGGGTCCATGGGAGCTGATGCTGGGAGGGGTTCCTGCTTCACCTCGACCCTTTTGATGGGCCCACATGGAGGGGGGTTGAGAGTGGGGCCACGCTGGGGCTGGCACTGAGGGTCTGCAGTCTGCAGCCCTGACTACGTGGTGCCACTGGGCACCCATGGAAGAGAGGGTGATGGTGCCTCCGCCAGCCCTGTCCCCTTTGCTCAGCTTCTGCCATCAACGGGGACACCTGGCGAGGGACGATGCAGGAATGGGGGATGCAGGAAGGGAACGGATGGGAGGATGAAGGGCTGTGATGGAGGGAAGAGATGGAGTGGGGGGATGAGGGATGGGGGGATGAGGGATGGAATGATGAGGGAAAAGGGAATGGGGGAATGGAGGGATGAGGGACAGAGGAGATGTGGAATAAGGGTGGGGCCGGAGGGTGGGAGGAGGGAGGGAAGGGGCTGGGGGCTGGATGAAGGGCCGGGGCAGGAGGAGGAGCAGGAGGCCGCTGCCCCGGGAGCGGGAGCGGGGGCGGGGAGCGGGGCGGTCGCGGCTCCTCCCGGGGCGGGGCGTTGCCGGTACAAGGCCCGGGCGGGCGGCGGCGCGGCCCCATTCATCGCGCACGGCATGGCCGGGGGCGGCGGCGCGGAGCGGGCCCGGCCCGGGGGGCTCCTGCCGCCCGCCTGCCGCCAGCCCCGCCGCAGGGTGAGCTCCGAGACGGGTGGGACGGCCGGGATGGGACGCAGCGGCGGGGGTCGGGGTGGGATGAGACGGGACGGGTTGTGGGACGCTTCCCGGGCGCGCTAACGCCGGTCCCGGTTGCAGGAGAGCCGGGAGCGGCTGTCGGTATGCAGCAAGCTGTGCTACGCCGTCGGGGGGGCCCCTTACCAGATCACGGGCTGCGCCCTCGGCTTCTTCCTCCAGATCTACCTCCTGGACGTGGCGCAGGTACGGCCGGGACCGGGGGGAGGGGGGCACCAGGACCGGGGGGGGACCCCGCGGAGCCGCTTACCCCGGTGGACGGGCGCGGCCGTGGCTTGCCGGTGCCCCGGCCCCCGCTTGAAGCGGGTATCGGTCATGCAGAAGCCGCGGTCCTGCGTGGGTGTGGGTCCGAGGGCCGTGGGTTTCCACCGGCTCCGTGCCTCGGTTTCCCCAGGCGTTAAACGGGCTGGTGGTGCCCGTCCTGCGGGGTGCAGGAATCCATCTCACCGCCCCAAATGGGGAGGGAGAAGTGCCCCTGGGGCATCCTTGTGCCGGCCGTGGGGTGGGTTTTGGGGAGATCTTGTCCAAAGTGGCGGGAGTTTGGTGTGGAAAGAGCATGGTGGGGTGGTGCTAGGAGGGACTGGGTCACTGTGCCTCAAATCCCACTGATCGATGGGGGAGAGGCTGAGGAACCCAAATGGTGACGGGGTTGCAGTATGGTTGGGATGGTCTTGAGCAGCTCTAGAAGGGCAGCCAGGGGCATGAGGGTCCGCATATCCTCACCCAAGTTCTTCTGGCAGCTGGACCCTTTCTCTGCCTCCATCATCCTGTTTGTGGGGCGAGCCTGGGATGCTGTCACAGACCCCATGGTGGGCTTCTTCATCAGCAAAACATCATGGACCCGCTTTGGCCGTCTGATGCCCTGGTAAGAGCCGCCTGTAGCACCCCACATCCCCGCCTGATATGTCACAGCGCTTCCGCTCAGCTTTGGGGTGCCCCTTGGCATGAGGTTTGCAGGGTAGGACGTGCTGATGCCCTGTCTCACTCAAGTGAGGTGCCAAGTGCCCCAAAAAGCCTAAGGTGCTGCTGACAGCTGGGGGTTCAAGTCTGTGCCTGTGACTTTGTCCTCTGTGTCACTGGACCTGCAGCAGCTCCAGCCTCCCCAAGAGCTGTCCCGATGCCACGTTCCAATGCTGGACTTTGTTCCACAGCAGTTGCTGAGCCCTGGATGGCAAGAGGGCTGTGTTGCCAGCAGAGCAGGTGGCATCACACCCATGAGGAGGAGGGACGGGGGTGTGCACAGCCGGTGTGTGGTGGTGGAGTGCCGGCTGACCGTCACGAGGATGCTTTTCTGTCAGGAAAACAGCTATCACAAATCTGAGTGCCTGCATGTGGGTGCTTCTGCTGCCCTTGGGAGCAGGGGGCTGAGCGAAGGGGAGCCGAAGGGAGTCGGAGCAGATTGGATGGGGTTTGTGAAGCCCTGAAGGGCTCGTGACTGCACCCAGGGCAGACTTAAGATGTCTATAAATGCCAGCCCCTGCGTGAGACAAGGAACATTGCAGGGTGCTAATGCCTAAGTGTGGACATGGAGGCATGTCCTGTGCTAAAATAACCCATGTCCTGGGTGCCTGTGGAATTGCTGAAGTACAATGGAGCAAAGGGGGTGGGCATAGGGGGAGCGGAATTAGTCCTTTTTCCCTCACAGATTATACCCTCTGCTTCCGGGCTTTCCTGGAATAGCTCTGAGCAGTGGCATTTGGCTGTTGTTAAAACCAGGCTCCATGCATGGCCTGAAATAGCTTCTCCGCAGCTGCATGTGTGGTGGGGTCTGGGGTCCAGAGATTAGAGCAGAGCTGCCTGGGTGTGCAGGCAGGGCTGTGTGGGATAGCCACGCACGCTCGGATGGCCGCTGCCACTCTGCTCTCTGTAATCTCACATCCTCGAGGCAGGGGGTGGGGATGGAGTGGCTGCATTCTTCCAAACGGCTCCTGCTTCGTTAAAATTAGCCAGAGCTTTTGACTTGCGCTGGGCCCCTCAGCAGTGCTGGGGCAGCTGGCTGCAAGGAGCTTGCTGCTATTGTACATGGCTCAAGGGCAACTGGCTGAGTCGAATTTGGATGGAGTTGAGATGAGTTTAAACCTCCTGAACTTAGGGTTCGTTGGCCACAGTGGGGCTGGCTGTGTGGGGCTGCACAGCCCCAGGCTGGTGTGGCTGTGGAGCTGCTCTCTGCCTCAGTTTCCCTGTGTGCAGAGCCACGAGCCGCAGGCGATGCAGGATGTGGCTGCACGGTGGTGGCCTTAGAGGCTGTTGCCTTGACCCCAACCCTCAGTACCTGTGAGGGGACCCTGTGTAACCCCCTGTGTGGGAGGTTTTATTGTCCAAGGCTTCTGTTGGGCTCTGAAGGGTGTGATCTGTGAGGCTGAGCCCCACAAGGCTGCCAGTGGCTTCAGCTTAAAGCTTGGGGCTGTTCTGGGCCCTCTGAAGGGAGAAGAGACCTTGCCCCAGCGCCATCACCTCTCTCCCTTTCAGTTCTTTCATTTTGAAACACTTTTGGGCATGCTTTGTCCCAGCAGCTCATCCAGGGCCTGCTGCCTCCTCTCTCCCAGCCTCGGGACCTCGCTCTGTCTCCAGCCCTGAGCAGGTCCCTGTTTCTTTGACCACCCCAGACTTCCCAGTGGCTAAACTTTTCCTTGATGTGTTGGTGACCAAAAAGCTTCGGCTTTGACCTTCCTTCTCCAGGGCAGCAGCCGATTGCAAACAGTTAACTGCCGGGCTGGGAAGGGGTGTGTGTGCCGTGGCACAAAGAAACACACCATCAAGCCGTGGCCAATGAGCGGGCGAGCGCGTCACCGCGGCCTCCTCCGAGCTTCTTAATCACCTCGGCCTCGGTCAGAGGTAACTCGAAGTCACTCGTTTGCGCTGCTAGTCAGCCCTGGCCAGGGCTCAGCACCCTGGTGCCGGTGCGGGGCCAAGCCCGTGGGGGACTGGCACGACCGGTGTGCATGCGCTGGCGCCCATGGCGAGTGTGACGTGGTTCCCGCCGCGCGGCTGCAGTGACTCATTCAAAATTTCCCTTGGCTCCACGTATGCGTATGGTGATAAGCGCGCAGGAGAGGAGTGGCTGGAGTAGTCTCGCCTCTTTCCTCCCCCCGCCGGGGTGACGTGCGTGTGGAAAAATGTACATGTGCTGGGTCCTGTGCAGTGCTTCTGCCGGCTTTCCATCCATGGAGATTCAGTTTTTTGCTCTTCTCCGCCCTGCCCCCAACCCCCCCAACTATAAATTTAAACTTTGCGTCCTGTACGTCAGCCTGAACGGAAAGATCTGACTGTACCCTGGCAGTGGAGCGGCAGAGGACCAGCCCTGACCGTGCATGACTCTGCCCCGTGTCCGGTTTTGCTGGCTTTGTTCCAGGATGTAGCCTCTGTCTAGTAGTTTGTGGAGCGCAGGGTGCTTGGAAATCCCCAAGCAAAATCAGTCTCCTAAACTGATGCGGATGCAAGCTCAACACCTGGCTAGTTCCCTCCAGGAGGAGAAATTCCTCTCCTGAGTGATGGGGTGGCATGGGTGCTTGTGGTGTCCTCAAGCTGCTGGTGCAGGGTAGAGCTGTCTGGGTTGCAGCAGGACAAGGGTTGTGAGATCTGCTGGATGAAGCAGAGAGATGCTCTGGGTGGCTTCCCACTGCAATCACCCTCGCTGGCCGGTCCTGCTGGGACTGCTGGCAAGGCCCAGCACTTGTGCAATCCCCTCTGATCCTCTGTTGCACTTTGCATCCCGTGTCCCTGTGCCTGCAGCTCTGGGAAGCCGGGCAGGGGTGGAAGAAGGAGCCAGCCTGCTGCTGGCTGGTGGTTTGCCCCATCCCTGCCAGCAGAACAGAGTTGACCCGAGGACCAGGGCTTGGGGGGGAGCTGGTGGCAAAGCCAAGCTGGTGAGAGGCATTTGTCATCATCTGGGCCCATGGGGCTGTCGCTGCCTGGCTGTTCCCCAGCCCTTGCCAGGACGAGGGAGGTGGTTACATCCTGCTTCACAGCCTGGGGGAGAGGTTGGGGCCAGGGGTGGAAGCTGAAGGTAGGAGCAGATCAATCACTTCCATCGAAGCAGATATATCTGTTTTTGTAAATAAAGCTCTTCCTTGGAAGTCTGAGTCAGCTCTTCGCCTTTCTGCCCTGTGAGACCTGAGCTGCTGCCTTCAGCCCGGTCTGAATCATCCCTGTGGCAACCACCTCCTGTCAAGGTGATGGAGCAGGGTGGGTCACCCCAGGGCAGCTCAGGAGCCCCCAAAATCAGATGCCTGAACTCCACTGGTCATGTGGCAGCAGGGAGAGTTGGGCTGGTGGGGTTACCTAGGTGCCGTGTGCCTGCCAGGCTAACACTGTGTTTTTCCCAAAGGATCATTTTTTCCACCCCATTCGCTGTCATCTCCTACTTTCTCATCTGGTTTGTGCCAGATATCTCCAGAGGCCAAGTGATGTGGTACCTCGTCTTCTACTGCACCTTCCAGACCCTTGTGACGGTGAGTTGGGCTCTGCACACACCAGGGCTGGTGGGTGAGGATGGAGAGGATGAATCCCTGCCTTCATCTTGCTGAGCTATGCAGAGGGGCAGGTTTCCATCCCTGAGCTAATTCTTCTCATGCCATTGCAGTGCTTCCATGTACCCTACTCAGCGCTGACCATGTTCATCAGCAGGGAGCAGAGCGAGCGGGACTCTGCCACTGCCTACCGTAAGAGTATTTCCTTCTCTTCCTCACCATAGCTGGGGGGCAGTTGGTGCTCAGCTTCTTTGCTGCAGCTCTTGCTGGGGCATGATCCTCCTCCAGATGCCCTGCTGGAAGGGTCATTTGATCACATCACACCCCACCCCAAGGACAGTGCGTGGTGGACATCGTTCAGCGTTTGAATTGCAGCTGGTCCAGCTCTTCCCATTACTCTTCCCTGGCTCCTCCAGCAGACATCCGTGTCTAGTCTGGTGAGAGCTGGGCTGATGGGGAGGTGGTCCTTGTTATGGCCAAGTGCCTGGAGCAGATGATGGGCGATCTGAGCTCCCAAGCTCCTGCTCTGTCATACAGCATTGGGAGCAGCATAACCAAGTCTTGGCCTTGCTTCCTGCCTCAGTTTCCCCAGCAGACACTCTCCTTCCCTGTGCAGCACAGGCTTTATCACTTGGTGATTGGGAGGAAGCTGTAGTAGAGCTGGGCTGGTTCATTTCTTATGGGGAAGGGCAATGAATTGCAGCTGGGGAGGCTCTGCTGTGGAGAAGGGTTTTGCGCCCATGCCCTGGGTGCCCAAGGGCTGTGCTCAGTCCCGCTGGCCTCTCCCTCCAGGTATGACGGTGGAAGTGCTGGGCACCGTGCTGGGCACTGCCATCCAGGGCCAAATCGTGGGCAAGGTGGTCACTCCCTGCATCGAGAGCCCCCTCTTCATTGGCAAGACCAACTCCTCGGTGGCCATGGAGGAGCTAAACACGACCCATGACACCGGGTCACTCACAGACACAGTAAGCTGCTGGCAGCCCCTGCCATACTCTGCTTGCCTTCTTGACCGGGCTGGCTCCTGGGACAAACCCCCTCCCTTACCGTTCCCTCCTCTCTTGCACAGAGAAATGCCTACATGATCGCTGCAGGGGTCATCGGGGGACTCTATATCCTCTGCGCTGTGATCCTGTCAGTGGGCGTGCGGGAGAAGAGAGGTGAGGCTTGAGACATGATGGAATACTCTGGACGCATGAAAACACTGTGGCTTCTGCCAGGGGCTCCTCAGGAGCCCAGCTGAGCTCTTGGCCCTTCGTTTGTGGGTCAAGCACTGGAGGAGAGATGCAGGTAGAGCTGAGGTATGGGGACCTGGGGAAGGCACTGCAGAAGGGCAGCGCTGTGGGCAGGAGGCCAGAGCATCTCCAGGGTACATTACAGCACAGCTCTGAGGACTTAGCTCTCCACTCTACATGGTCAGAGATAAATGTTATCTTGCAGTTTTGACTGGCCAAGGTTGCTAGTGCCAACTAGGGCATCCCGGGGTGAAGTGATATCCCAAGCCCAATAGCTTCTGTTCTTCCCTCCCTCCCTCTGCTTTGTGACCTTTCCTTCCCTCCCCTTTATCATAGGCAAATCATCCAGGCCATCCCCTCCCCTCCATGGGGCGGAGGGATGTGAGGGCAGGGAGGTCCCTGCAGGCATTGCCTTGACTCCCTCGGGGTGCAATGCTTTAGGTGGGCCGGGAATTGTGCAGGGTGCTCAGCAGCAGGCATGAGGCACTGCACCCCCTTGCACCCAAGGGGTGCTGTTTCAGTAGCTCTAACAATGGGCTGATTTGCTCTGCTCCCCAGAGTCCTCTGAGCTCCAGTCGGACGAGCCTGTCTCCTTCTTCCAGGGGCTGAAGCTGGTGATGAACCATGGTGCCTACATCAAGCTCATTGCTGGCTTCCTCTTCACCTCGCTGGCCTTCATGGTAAGCACAGCTAGGCTTGGAGGATGGCGGAGAGGGAACAGCAGCAGCAGCGCAGCTTGGAGATGGCTGGGGGATGAGCAGTGTAGGGCCCAAATAGGATCCCAGTGGGATGGGAGCATGTGAAGCGGCAGCTCAATGAGCCAGAGCTGCCCCAGGCAGAGAAGGATGTGGCCTTGTGCCCTTGGATGGGTCGGTGAATGGCTGCTTTCTTCCCCTGCTCGTGCTTTGAGTGCAGCCTGGCGAGGAGGAGTGCGTGCCTCCGGGTGGCTGGGGTGCCTGTCCCCCACTAACCACTGTCTGCCTCCTCTGCAGCTGCTGGAGGGCAACTTTGCCCTCTTCTGCACCTACACCCTGGGCTTCCGCAACGAGTTCCAGAACATCCTCCTGGCCATCATGGTGCGTACAGCCCCATCCTGGAGCCCCTCAGGGCTGGGACTGTGGTGGGACACACACTATGGGATCCTCCCATGTCCTCCCTAGGAGCTGGCATGGGATGGGTGCTCTGTGGTCTGAGGGGAGGGCTGCTATGGGGCTGCAATAGTGCACCGTGGGGACAGTGACCGAAGGTCCCCTGAGAGAAGGGAAGGGAGAAGGAGCTGCCAAATGTCCTGCAAAGGCCGGGTGAGTTGGCAGGAACAGCGAGGCCTTTGTTCCCATGTGAAGGCAGTCAGAGACGGGGGAGACCAGGAGCCATGGGGGCCTTTTGTCCAAATCCTGCCACTTATCTCCCTTCCCCCCCACCTCAAGAAAAGGATCTCAGTGTTTACTGCCAGGAAGATGGAGCAAAACAGCTCTTTGAGAGCCCTTTCCAGCTTCCCTCATCCCTGGGAACCCTTCCCACCCTCCCTGTTTGACGGGGCAGAGAGGTCCAAGGTGCCAAGGTCCCCACAGAGCCTGGCTTTTGGTCATGCTTTGCACAGGCAGTGGTGAGAAGATCAGGTCCCTTCCCACCGCTGAGGATTGAGTCGGGTCCTCCCTGTGTTTGGGCAGGTGTGCTGGCATCTGCCAAGTGCACTGAGGACAGTGGTGCTGGGTACCAGGGTGCTGTGCAGTGGGGAGGAGATGGCCCCACATATCTGCTCCAATTGCAAGCTCTCAGTCCTGGGAGCGTAGGCAGCTGAGGGATGGGGTGAGGGTAGGAGTAGGCAGTGTGGCTGTGTGCCAGCCCCAGGAGCGTGTGGAAATCAGAGGTGCTAGAAAAAGCTGGAAATGTGATGGGGGAGGTGGTGTCCAGGAGCTGCTCCTTGCTGGGAAGGGCTCTTACCCCAGATGAGAGCCTGACCAGCAAGTGACACCACAACCCCCTTTTTTTAGCTCTCGGCCACCTTGACCATTCCCTTCTGGCAGTGGTTCCTTACCCGCTTTGGGAAGAAGACTGCTGTCTACATAGGCATCTCGGTGAGTGGGTCCCCGTGAGCACAGAGGCTCACATGAGGATGGTGTTTCCCACATGGGGTGAGCAGAGTTGTGTCCCCCCAAGAGGGCCTGGAGCTGGGCAAGGGCTACTGCTGATTTTGGTGCCTGTCCCTCATCCTGTTATATGTGCTGTCATGGATGTGGCCAAGGCCAGCAGAAATGGCCACTGCGGGGCTCTGGGAGGAAGGCTGCACTGCTGCTTCCCTGGCTGTTCCTGTGGTTGGAGGGCTGGCATGCACGGGAGGGAAGGGGAAAGGCCAAGGGGTCTGGATCAGGCACTGCTGACACAACCTGTTTTCTGCCCCCTATCTAGTCTGCCATACCCTTCCTCATCATGGTGGCTGTCCTGGACAGTAACCTCATCGTCACCTACATCGTGGCAGTTGCAGCTGGGATCAGTGTTGCAGCTGCTTTCCTCCTGCCCTGGTGAGTGCGAGGTCCTGGTGCTCTTGGCACTGCAGCCTGAGAACTGGGCAAGGTGCTTCCAGGGCTTGCCGGAGTGGTTAGAAATCCTTGGGAGGCCTTTTTGCAGTGTTTTCACCCCAAGATGGGGCTCTTGAATGGAAATCGCAGTAGGGAGAGGACATGCTTTGTTGGCTCTGCCCTAGTGTTCACCATTCCACTTTTTGCACAGGTCCATGCTCCCAGACGTCATAGATGACTTCAAGCTGCAGCACCCTGAATCTCATGGCCATGAAGCCATCTTCTTCTCCTTCTATGTCTTCTTCACCAAGTTCACCTCTGGGGTCTCCCTGGGCATTTCCACGCTCAGCTTAGAGTAAGTTCTTGCATGGGAGCTGAGGGGTGGGGGGAAGGCGGGGGGGGGGTGTGGGTGGTGTCTAAATCCAGTTGTGGCCCTGAACCTCTCCCTTCAGGGACAGGTTTGCCTCCTAGAAACTCAGTTTTCTTTGCCTGAAGGTCCCTTTCTGTCTGCAGCTTTGCAGGGTACCAGACTCGAGGCTGCTCACAGCCCAGCGAGGTGAACTTCACCCTGAAGATGCTGGTGTCGGCTGTGCCTGTGGGGCTGATCCTGCTGGGCCTGCTCCTGTTCAAGCTGTACCCCATTGACGAGGAGAAGCGGAGGAAAAACAAGAAAGCCCTACAGGACTTAAGGTGAGCGTCAGCTTGTGCTATGCCGATAGCAAGCCAGTGGAGGGTGTGGGGGCAGGATCAGGCCCAGACGGGTTGGGACACACTGTGACTTGTCCAGGAATCCTCCAGAACTCGTGGGTGGTGAGGTGAGGGAAGGGCTGGCTTATTTTCCCAATTCTGACTTCCAAAGAGATGGCGTGAAGCATTTGAGATCAACAGGGAACCCGCCCCAGTTGCTAAAGAAAACTCGTTTGGGGACTGTGTAAGATGGTGACGTCCCTCTCAAACCCTTCAGAGGCTCCTATGCTCCAAGGCAGAGGTCTGCTTGGAGGCAGGTCTTGCTATGTGTCTCACTCGATGCCTCATCCCCAACCCTTTGCCTGCAGGGAGGAGAGCAACAGCAGCTCAGAGTCGGACAACACAGAACTGGCCAGCATCGTGTGACCCGGGGCTGGGTCCATCCGCTCACACCGGGGCTCTCCGAAGGACTTGGCCCCTCCAGGGCTGGACCAGCCTCGTGCCGCTGTAGGTGTGTGCCATTGAGGAGTGCCTGTGCAGAGCATCCACCGACTTGAACACAAGATCTGTGCCGGTCTTGTGCCTTCCATGGGATCCACAGAGCGCTGGTAGTGTACATTACACGAATTGACCCTGTGGTACTTGTATGCCTCATGAGAAACAAGCACTATTCCCTGCCGGGTCCCGGAGACCAGAAGAGCCCGGAGCGGGATCCTTTTGCTCATTAGCACTTGTGCCTGCTGCCCGTCTGTGCCCAGCCTGCGTGGGGCCGATCGCCTGTGGGACCCGGGGTAATGGTTAGTGTACATTACACTGTCAATGTGACCGCGCCAAGGACGTGAGCTCACCTCTGCTGTCTGTACATATGACACTAATTTGGAAAGCTGTTCTTTTTTTATAGAGCCTAATTAACTTAATGATGTAAATATGAAACTATTTCCTATTTGTATATATCTGTACAGAAACCGAACTCAAGGACCTATTAATATTAATTTACATAAAAGTGGGGGAAGTCAGCAGTGTGGGTGTGGAGGATTTTTTTCATTTGGCTGCTTTTTCTGTGGATGTCAGCAAGCCCAGGGTCCCTTTACATGCCACAGGGCACAGGATTGACTTCTGAGCCGAAGGCGCAGGAATGCCGTAATCCTGGCAGGCGGCCGTGCCCAGCAGCCCCTTACCCCTGTGCGGCTCCTTGCTCGGTGCCTGCACCGCAGCAACCAACAAAGGCTCTATTATTTTCTCTCTTTCAAGAGGGAATGGGGGTGGAGGGAGGAATGAAATGAAAGTGCTGGCTGCGGAGATTGTGAACCCAGGGCTGGAAACAGGAGAAGCAGCTGGGGAGTGGAGAGAAAGGGAATGCGGGCTGTGGGTGACACCCAACACTTTCTCCCAGGGCAGAGCGCTGTGCAAGCGCTAATCTTCGTGGATATTTATACCTTGCTCTCACATTCCCCTCTCTGCAGCAGAAACAAGGAGAGCTCTGCCCTCCCCGCTCAGCAGGAGCACTGCACATCTGTGACAAGTGTGACGCAGAGAGTGGAAAGCAGGCTGGAGTAAGCACAGGGAGAGGATGCACCAGAGATGAAGCAGACACCCATACAGCCAGGGCAAATCCCCAGTGTGAGTGGATTGTGCTGGCTCTGCTGCTCTGTCCTCACGGCCCCTGTGCTGGGGGATAGGGCTGTTGCCTTTTGTTCAGCACATTTGTCACACCAAGAAATTTGTAGGGTCAGTGGCTGAGCCGAGAGTGGCCCCTCTGCGCAGTGGGGCTCGGGGGAAGGATGGCTCATCCTTTGTTCCACATTTGGGTACAAAGGACTGGAATGAGGATGGAGTTTTAAAAATAACCAGAGGGATTAGACCGTAGCTGGGAATGCTTGACTGGGCCCCACTCTGCCACTATGGCAGGGTCATGGAAAGAAGCAAAAGGGATGACGCAAGGAGGCTGGGAGCTGGCTTTGTGCTGAGCAGAGGGCAAGAAGCAGTATTAGCCTTGGCCTGGGAGCTTCCTGCTCCCACAGGGCCAGAGTTTGCAGTGAAAGGAACAAGGGCAGGACAAAGCCAGTGGCAGGGCAGGTGGGTGCCATCTGCACCCTCCACAAGAGGTGGAGGAGGGTGGCAGTGCTCCACAAGCACAGAGCTTGAGATTGTTGCAGAGGTACTGACCCCTGCCCTGCTCCTGGCTGGGTGTGCGAGGAGTAACCCTGGCCATTGCTATGACCTGTCTGCCTCTGAGGGGCGTGGGCAGTGCTGCTGTCTCCAAGGGTTTGAAAGATTGCTGCTAGCTTTTCTTTTCAAAGAGTTTCACCAGAAATCGAGGACATTTTATTCTTTGCCTCCTCTTTCTTGGCTCTGTGGCATTTGTGAGGAGTCTCTGTTCAGTTTTTTTGCAGTCAACTCAAGAGACTAAAAGCACACTGAGCTTGAACCGGGGCCCAGACATTCCTAGCTAAGCACACCTCTTCTATTTGAGGCTTTTAAGAAAATAGATGCTGGGGGGGGGGGTGGCGGTGGATGACCATGGGAGGTGATAGCACTGAGCCCTGGGCAAAACTCCAGCCTTAAAGCAGAGACCACGTCTTGCTTCAGTTGTGATTACAGAAGGCTTTTGCTGCAAGCATGAAGAAATCCTCTCTGGCATGGGAAGTCTTCCCAGCCAGAATTGCAGGGGGAGATGCTGCCTGCACCTACAGCTGGCCTCCAGCAGCAGCTGTGCTATGGCTTAATCCATGCTAACCTTGATGATGAAGCAAATGTGCCCAAGCATCTGGGAAGTGTCCCCCTGCAGAGCTGGAGTTATATTGCTGCTGCGTCCTCCATGCCGGCTGGAGCAGAGACGCGTTGGGGCTGCTGTACGGGCAGCACTGGCCCTGTGAAATCAAAGCCAGAATATAGAAAATGCAGGGTGTCAGCTGTGTGCTCAGCACCTGCTGAGCTGATGCCTGTAATAGCATATGGGCTGGGGTTGTGCTGCCCAGAAACCATATGTGGGCGCTGGGATTCAGCCCTGATTCCCAGCTGAGGGGCTCTAAGGGGTAGGGAGTTACCTGTCTGGTGCTAGGTGCTTAGGGAGCCTTCACCTGAGTTGGGGGACACTGCTGGCCATGCTGGAAGGGAGCAGAGGGTTTCTGTCCTGCTTAGGGAACCAGGTTGTCTGGTCCCTTTTGTTCACAAGGGAAAGAGCCTTTCATTATACGTTGGTGAAGGTGCATGTGAGCAGTGGGCTTTGTAGAAAGAGCCTGGCAGGGGTGCAGGCCCATATCCCAGCACTCAGGTCTTGCTCAGTGGGGAGGGCAGGCTGCTGTGGGCACCCCTCTCTCCACTCATACTCACCAGAGTACATTAGTGCACCCCATACCCTTCCCAGGGCCTCGGGTCAAGCTGCAAGGCTCACCTTGAGCCCTGGGGAAACCTGATGGGTGCCAGCACCCAGTGCTCATGGCTGAGCCCAGACTGGTGGGCAGCTCTGCCGCTCTTGCAGAGCTCTCAGAGGGGCATTTCAGGAGGAAATGTCACAGGGCAGCACCGAGGTGAGACAGTGACATGCCATCAGGGCTGGATGTGCCAGGGGGAAGGGAGAGAGGGGGCTGGGAGGTGAGGGGGCAAAGCCAGACCTCAACAGGGGGTCTGGACTGGGGCAAAGCCAGACCTCAACGGGGGGTCTGGGCTGTCCTGGGAGGGCACTCATCCTGGTAGGTGACTGAAGGGAACGAAATCAAGCAAACATCAGTTGTGTCCTCCAAAGGGCGGCACATGAGCCTGCAAAATTGGACTTGCATTTGCATCCTTTGTTTGTCACCACGGGTAGCTTTGCCAAGAGGCAGGTCCCCCCAGCTCCCCGGACAAGGCAGACAGAGGCAGCGGGACAGTCCTCAGGGTGTCCCTGTTCACCCTACGGGGATAAGTGGAAGTGTGAAAAGTTGCTCCTTGCAGAGGGTGAGGAATAACCTCCTTCCTTATCCCCAGGGAAAGGGCAAAGAGCCCCAGGTTTATCTCACAGCAGGAAGAGATTTATGAAACTTTCAAACTGCAACTGGTGTGGACGGTTTTCTGTGGGCCCCTGGGATGGAGGGACCTTTGTGCCCCACGCTGCAGCAGAAATCAAGGGGTTTCTGGGCTGGTTTCATGGACACGTCAAGCTGAGCCAAGCATGGGCTTCCATGAAAAGGGGTATCTGACAGCACAGCCACCCCACTGTGCTGGTACAGTCTCTGGGGTGCTGGATCAGGGAACAGATCCAGGTGGAAATCAGCTCAGCCTGGGAAGCTCTGGGGAGAAGCAGGATTGCCAGAGCAGGGCTGTGCTCGGGACAGAGGTGCTGGCCAGCAGGTCAGGGCGAGCAGGTCCACCTCCCTGGCACACTGACCAGGCTGGGCTCTGTCACCAGCTAGGGAAGGCAGAGTTAACCCAGGGCCAGCTGCGCAGAGGTATTCCTGGGTATAGCTGTCCCCAGGGGTCACCTTGTCTGTGCCATCCAGCTCAGGTCACTCACTTTATCTGCAAATAGAGATTGAAGGCTACCGACCTGTTTTGGTGGGCTTTAGTTAATATTTTGCAAAACCACTGTTTCCAAGGATGTAAGCAGCCAGTATGTGGCCAGAAACTGATGGGGCAGCAAGACTGTTCCCTGCTACCCAATAAAAAATAATCCATTTTCCCAGGAATTAAACTTTAGATTGCTTTGGTGGGAAATGAAATGCCATGTGCAGGCCATCACTCAGGCTTAGCCTTAACCAGAGATGGCTCAGAGAAATCTGAAAGCACAGGACTGCCTTAGCCTCTGCCAGGACTCTGTCTGCTCCTGTGGAGGACTTGGAGGTGACGGAGCACCACAAGGCTGGAGCTCAGACCAGTGGCCCCCTCACACCACAACAAAGCAGGGACAAGTGCTCTCCTTCGGCTGCAACAAGCCAAAAGGCACCATCTAGGGGACACAAAGGTATTTCAGCCATTTCATGGCTAAAAAAAAGGAGCAAATATCCCCACAATGCTTTGAGGAAAGGGGGAACAAGGCATCAACAACCTGGCAGCAGCATGGGGAAGCTGTAAACTTTTCCCTGGAGACAGGACAGTGATGGGCACAGGCTGGCATGGTTTACGGGCACCAGGATCCCCCACAGAGCACTGACCTGGTTTACAGTCCTTCTGTAAACACACAGCTCTTCTGGGACCCAGCCTTACCAGGAACTTGATCTTTGTTCCTTCAGGAACCACACTCAGTTGAACGGACCCACCCCAGAAGCAAACACACCAGCCTGGGGCTGGACTGCAATATCCCCAGCAAGCAGCGCTCTTCCTCTCCCTGGTCTCCGGTTATTTCAAGTTCCCCTACCCAGTCTCGCTTCCTCCTCACAGATGTAGCCCCCGAGGACAGCTCCTGCCTGTGCTGCCCACCAGGATCTCCACTGCCCTCACACCAGTGAGGCAGGACGTGGCTGGTCCTTCGCTGCTCTGACCACGATAGGATGCTATAAAATATAAGTCATTGGCTGCATGGAAAAGAGGTGGTTGTATCTTATTTTCTATTTTGCATCATGTCAATTGATCCTAAAGTGTCTGATCATGATGGAGATGGCTGCAAGAGGCAGATCAGGTGTTGGCAGGATGGAAAATGAGGCAAGAAAAACAGAAATCCAGGCAAATGGCATTGGTGACTGCAGGGAGCTGCTTGTTTCCTCTATAGGAAGGACAATGTGGTGGTGCAGGTCACACTTGGCTCCGTGTGCTTTGCCAGGGCAGCAGCTGAGAGCTGGGGGGGCTGTACGGAGGGGAGGGGGGATAGCGGTGAGCTGCATCTTCACCGAGAAGACACACAACTCCTATCCACTGGCTGTTCAGAAAAATCAACCCCTCAAAGGCTTTTGAACGCCTCCCCAGCTTGCAGGGAGCATGAAGCAGCCAGAGGAGACAACCTCACTAGATGTCAGCAGAGCCACGCTCCCAGCGATCCCGCTCCTAGCCTTTGGCCGATTCCTCCTGTTCCGGCTGGGATCCCACAGATGGAGCCCGGATCTCAGCTCGGGAGCTCATCAGTGGACGGGCCCCGCTTCCAGCCCGTGCTGCGGCAGACGTGACCATCTATGGTAGCGGAGCAGAGGGCAGGAAGCAGTGGTAAAGTCAGCCGACCTCACTGAGTTTTCTCCTCCTTCCCATCCTGTCAACATGTCCCAGCCCTCACCGGTACAGACGCTGTGTCTGTTTGTCTGCACAGACCCCCAGCTCCCAGGACAGCTTTAACTCCCTCCCCAGGGCTGCTATGACCCGAAGATGCAGAGCAAAGCTACAGGTCCCTCACAGCAGGCAGGGACAATTGCTGCTCTTCCTCTAACCGCAGCAGCAAACACCTTTTTAGAACAAGTTCTCCCTTAATGGTAAAAGCAGACAGCGGAGCCCTCTGTGAGAACAATCCCATCTTGACTCCAGGGGCCTCTTCCTGGCTCCGAGTTATTTTTCCCTTGACTGCCCTGTTCTCGGACTCTCCAGCAACAAATCTGGGACAACAATATTTATCCACTCTCTGACAAGTGCTTTGAGACCCTTGGGTCAAAGAGGGTCTGTGAGGACAAGGCTCCAAAGTGCTGCGTACCCAGGGAAGTACAGGAGCCCTGTAGGAATTGTTTCCTGTTTGGGATGAGCCAAAAAGTATACCAAAAGTATAACCGTCTTTGCCACACAGAGCCAGCAATGACAACCACCGCTGGCCCTGAGGCCCAGGGGCCCAGAGCCCCCCAGGATTTACCCTCTGTGAGGCTGTAACTGTTTCGATTGCCAGTAGTTCCCCAGTGGGACCCTTCTCCCATTCCACACCCACTACATGCAGCTCGGAGGGGCCTTGACCTCAGCCCCCTCAACACAGCCATTTGCAATTCCAGAGGACCTGATGTCACCCTTCCGTCTCCTCTTAGCCCCAGCCCAGGCCGCCCCCCTCCCCAGCCAAGTTCTGCCCCTGCAAGGCCGGAGCGATTCCTCTCCACAGGAGAGTGGTCTTATCCCATCTAGCCCCACCTTGGGGGTCGAGGGTGCACCCCCCAGCCACATCTCTAGGGCCCTAGCCTCCAGCCTAACCCCTCTCCCGGCGGTTCCCGCTTCCTCCCAGCATCCCAAAACACCCCCAACCCCTCTCAGGGGGTCCTGGACCTTCTGAGGACCCCAATGTCCCACCAGCCCCTCCCGGGGGGGTCTGCAGCCCTCCTCGAGACCTGCCCTGGGGGGTCCCGGCTACCGCCCCAGCCCCTCTGTGGGGACCTTGGGGACCCCGAAGTCCCCCCAGCCCCTCTGTAGGAACCCCGGAGCCCCACCAGCCCTTTTCCGGGCGTCCCGGCCCTCCCTGGGGGTCCCGGGCCCCATCCCGCCTCTCGCCCCGCCCCCAGCCCCTCCGTGTCCCCGCCCCCAGGCGAGACCCCGCCCTTCCAACCCCACCCCTCGCCCTCTTCGACCACGCCCCTAAGCCCATCCGCCAATCGCAGGGCGGTGTTTGACCGAAGCTCCTCCTCCGCCGGCGCCGCGCAGTGCCGTGCGCACTTCCGGCGCGCGGGGCGGGGGCCGGAAGCGGCGGGTGCTGGGCGGCGCCGGGCGGCGGCGGAGCGGGAGCGGCGGGGAGGTGAGTGCCGGGGCCGGGGCCGGGGGCGAAGTGGGGGGGACGGGCTTCCGGCCGGGGCTGCGCGCTCTGCCCCAGAGCCGGTATCGGCGGGAGGAGGCTCCCGAGGGGCAGCGGCCGCGCCGGGCCTCGAGGCTGGCCGGGGGGTGCCGGTGAGGGGTCGGCCCCGCCCGGGATGCAGGGGGGGCTCCGTCCGCCTGCCAGGACAGCGCTGGGCGGGCGCAGGGAGGCAGAGTGGCTTCTGCCCGGCTGCTAGGGGAAAATCTTTTAAACGTGGAGGTTTCGGGTTAATTTAGTCACGGAACGGTGAAAACTCCCCGACGCGGCTGTTACTGGGGACCGCCACCGCCCACTGGGGCTTCCTGCGGGGAGCGGAGGCGCTTCTTGGGGCGGGGGCCCGGCTGGGGGTGTGTGTCTCTGCGCCCGAGTTCTGCCCGCGGGACACAAATTACTGGGGTCTGGTCCGCCGCCGTCCATCTCGTACGTCGTGTCGGTGGAGGAGCGGGCTGGGGGCCGGTACTTGCCTCCACAGCCCCGGTGAGAGGCGTCAGATCCTGCCCGCTGTGGCTCCGTCCCCTGGAAAAGGAGGGGATCGGGATCTGCTGGCGGCTTTCTGTCCAGAGCCGCCTCTCCCCCGTGATGTGGCGAATGGAGGGGCCGGCAGCTCCCCGGGGCTGGCAGCGCCTGGGTGACTCACGGAGGGAGGGGTGTGTGCCCAGGTGACATATCCAGCTTTCGCCGCCATAGGACTGATGTATCGCAGCCTAAAGCGAGGATATTTCAGTAGTTTGTGCTTCTGACAGACAGGTACTCTCTCTGTCTCCATGGGCTGCAGGTGGCTCTTGGCTTTAGCCTATTGCTGACCTCTCTTGCATTTTGGTGGCGATTAAGGTGGAATAAATATGTAATTGATTGCTTTGGATTTTGTGATAGTGAAATTAAAAAAAAACAACGATACGGGCATTTCATGCAGCAGGTGACAGGATTTTGCACGTCGGGTTCTGGAATTCCCCAAGACCTGGGCTGTAGATGCACATTGCCGAAAGACCAGGAATCAGTGATCTCGAGAAACTGTGATACTCCCTTTCTCTTCCTGAGGCCATCCTTGTGTCCCCGAAATATTGCTGAGCTTTCTGAAAGCCAAAAATACCCCCTATTATTCATGTAACAAAGTTCGGCCAAGCAGCCTCTGCTTGAGCAGGCATAGCTCAGGAGGGATGCTGACAAGGTGCGATGCTCTGAATTCCTGATAGGGAGCTTGGTGCTGTATCCAATTTAGCTTAGATCTGAGATCCTCAGTTACTTCCCTGGTGGATTCGTCACCCTGACGGGGAATGGAAATGAGAGGAGCGTAGCAACGGAGTCTGGCAAGTGCAAATCTCCAATTTCATATAATTGCGATGTACAAGGAGTCCTTGTGCTTGCTCTAGTGTGGAGCAAAGTGACACTTTAACTGTTTCTTAATGCTTGAATAAAAATGCCAAGTAACATTTTTAATAACTTCAGTAGGATTTGTTATTTGGGAGAGCTTAAATAGGGTCCAGATGGATATTTTTTTAATTTTTTTTTTTGTAAGCACTTTTGGTTTTCTAAATAAAGTAGATCTGAAATACCAGCAGTAGACACCATGGGTTCTGGAGCAGTGTCAACAAGCATTGTTGTACTATAAACAGCAGAGATCTCTGTCTTGGCAGCTGCTGGGAGTAGCAATAGCTGTCTTGTGTTTGTGGCTGGTCCTGACAACTGACTAAAATCAGGCATTTGAGTCCTGTCTTGCTTCAAATAGTTCCTTACTCGATGAGCTGAACTGTTTAAAAAAAAAATTCTTTAGGCTTTTGGATGATACAAACGTTGGGAGTCATCTGGTAGCTGATCCCCTGAGATATTCCAGTGTCAGCTCAGAAATAAACTGTGGTATGTTCTTAATTTAGTTGTCCCATCTTTATTCCTTTTGCCTGTAGAAACAGGAAGTAGCTGATGCAAATTTCACGTTGCTGACAGCAGTTTGTTGGGCTTCACAAAAGCTGAATCTGAACAGAGGCGTAGGTTTGACTTGCTTTGGCTATAAAACTAACATTTGTGTCTTCCAGAATGTCTAAGCAAGGACTCAGGTTAGTGTGCTGTCTCAGGCAACCAGAAGAATTTAATTTATACTGGTTTTATGAAAACTTGCTAACTCCTCTGAGGACCAGCCTTTGGCTGGGACGTGCCGACTCCTTGATATTCTCCAAACAGGAAACTCCTCTCGCTGTGGTGTTGTACAGGATTGGCTTTGGGATACTAGTGTTTTTACAAATAAAATCCCTTCCCTCTGTTGCTCTGCTCAGTATATCAAAACAGTCTTGTTGTGGATGAGAGCTTGTTTGCTGTACAGCATGTTCAAAACCATGTTCCCAAGCTCTGATGGGAATAAAGGCTGGTTAATAGATTAACTAAATGTGCTATGAAAATGAATGGACTTTCTGGCCCAGGGTGAAATGTGCGCTTGCTGCAAGTCCATAGCTTCCGCTCCATTGGTAATCAAAGTTCAATTGAATTTAAACAAGACCTAGATTTAAATCCTGCATTATAGTCCCAAAAGGGAGAGCTTCATCTCAACTCCACTTCTGTCAGATGGAGAACTCTAACCCTCGCTGTAGCTTGAAAGCCTTTCGTGTTTCTCCTGAGCACGGGATGATGTGCTGAACAAAAATGACTCTCCAATGATCTGTATGTATCGGCTTCGTCTTTAAAGAGTCAAATGAGATCCTGTTTTATTACTGAGATCTGTGAAGTCAGTTTGTCACTTAATGACAAATTATTCTGCATTCAGAGTGATTAATAGACAGAACACTGCTTAGATGTAGCCCAAGCAGGTCCACTTCGTGATTTATTTTTTTTAATTTTTTTTCCCCTCACTAAACACTGTTCTCTCTGGATTGCAGACTCTGGCTGTTGTTGTTAGTTACAACTAAATCTTTTTATTTCATTCTGGATAGGTATGAAAATGGCAGAAAGAGCTGCATCCACAGGGCAAAGAGCATAGTAAGGGTGAGTCAAGATAGTTTTAGCGGGGAGCGACTGAGATATGGGTACCTGCACTAGGACTGCGTGGTTATGGGTGCCTGCACTAGGACTTTGTGCTGCCTGCACTTAGTTCTGATGTTGCTGCCAATTTACCAAGTGAGTTATCTTACGGGTTGTCCTAATGCTGCCTATTAAAGAGAAATTAAAATAACTTCACCATCTGCCAGATAGCACTGGGTTTTCAAAGCTGGTATCGAGCACTTGTGAGTTCATGGCCTCTGTCGGGGAAACCCACTGAGACCCAGGAAAGACATGTCAAACGGCATGAGACTGGGAGGAATCTGAATCTCAAGGAACACTTTCTTGTTAAAGGACATTAATCCTGACAGCATATCTAGAACTGGTGGGATATGCTCCTTGCAAACAGCATGTTTTATTGCTGGGGTTCAGAAGCAGCTTTCCATCTGGACTTTCTGGTTTGTAATCCTGATTTGAAATGCAGTTTGTGACTCGGTAATGGGGCTGATCAGATTAGAGCCTCGCGTGGAATGTGGTGGGGATCAGTGGTGCAGAACAGCAGCTTTGTCTACCCAGTGCTCTGTAAACCCTGATGTCCTTCCCAAAACCCCTGCGTTACAGCCGTCTGTCTTGCTGCACTCTTGAAGCATAGGAGAGTTTCCTTGACAGGTGGCTCTTTTGGGGAAAAAAACCCACCCTTTTAGTGTGCTGAGAGCCAGGGAGGCAGAACCCCGCTCTTGGCTGCACTTCTGCTTGAAGACGTGAGCCCCATTCTGGATGCATGGTCCTGGGCTGCAGCAGAGCACTGACGATCCTGTGGTCAAGATTTCTACATTGTACAGAATAAAAAAAGAGGTATTCATTACTGTTGATTATATGGGTGGCTGCCCACGGGTTTCAGCCTCTCTGAACTTTTCTGTATCTGGAAGGCATCCAGTCACTGCTGTCCGGTTTTATGCACAGTATCTCCTCTGGCTCACTCTTACACAGAGGAGGAAACCGCTCTCTTCCTCTTGGAAGGGGGGTGGCCTCTCCCCTGCCCTCCCCCCCCACATCAGTGCTGCTTCTCCTGATGCAAGCAGCCGAAAGGGGGCTAGAAAATGGCCTTATTTGTCTTGTGACATCAGTGCTGCTTGTGACTAATGCTGGATCTGCCCCACATCCTCTGGAAATTGGGTGAAAACATGCACTTTGGAGCCGGGCTGAGAAGTCTTGTGAGCAAAAGCAAAACCCTAATTAGAACTTCAGGTTTAGTTTCTGAGAGAGATCTAGTATCAGTTCGTCGATGCAGCCGGATAAACCCTGTCTCCCTTTTTGGGAATGCTGGGGAATGCTCTGGGAAGGATGTTCTTCAGGCAGGATTTTGAGCTCTTGCAAGCTGTTGCAATCAGAAGGAAGCTGTGTCCAGGCCATAATTGTGATTCACATTGTAAAATCTTCTGATGAATGGTGATAAGATAAAAATGCAATTGCTGATTTGCTACTCCCTCCCTGCATTCCCTGTGCATTAGTGTGCTTGGAGCGTGACTTGTCTTGCTTCTTGGTGCAGAGTCTCTGCAAAGCAGTAATTAATGGAAAGTTTATATGACACTTAAGACTTTTCCAGATGAGACGCTTCAAATGACTTATGTGCCTAAATCGCCTTCCTGTGCAGTGCTTGCAGAGTAGATTCTGCAGTTCAGATAACAAAGCCTGTAGAGGAAGAGGATGAACAGGGGCACATTGTTGCAGAAGCAGCTATGCCTTCTTAGCTTGTGCAGCAGCTCATCTTAGTGTGTGCTGGGGGGCTGACGCTTTGTGCTGTAGCGATGCTGGAGTTATAGATGTTCCTTGGAGGAATTCAAGGCTCCGGGAGGTACCTGTGGATGCATTTGCAGAATCAAAACCACTAGTTCTAACCTGAAGTGTGTGAACTCCCAGCAAAGCAGTTGTGCTTGATTTGCTATATGGGCACAGCTGGGACTTTGGCCAAGAACTGACTGCAGTGAGATTCTGTGCAGACCTTTGTTTTATTGAGTGGTGTCAATACAACGTTAGAAGTTGTGAGTTTTAGTATCCTTATATGTGTAAGAAGTCCTTACGATGGAGTAAGACTATGTGGCCATTAAGGACTGACTGTGGCAATAGAAAGTGGCTGTGTGCGTGGCTGTTGCGTAATCCAAATCCGAGGGTACCCTGCTGCCCATCATCAGGGTGCAGAGCTAGGTAGAAATTATTCTTCTGGAACTGGTAGAGCTTGTACCAGACAGCTGATAAACCCTCTTCAGTGTTTGGTGTACAAGTTTCATACTGTCAGAGGATAATTGTGTTCTGTCTCTGCAGGTTGTGGACAGCGGTAGATATGGAAAGACTGGTTGAACGGTTGGAGAAGGCTGTGGAGCGCCTGGAGATGGTGTGCCAAAGACCTGGCATGTGTGAAGATGGCTCTTCCAAAGGTAAGGCCCAAAGCACCTCTCCAGCAGCATCGCCCCCTGGGAGTATCTGGGCTTGAAGCATCATCTGGGTGATGTGTCGGTGTCGGACATCAGCAGTAGCTCTTGCAGAGCAGGCAGTGCTCATGCAGGGCATGCAAAGGGCTGTTAGCTGAACTGGCTGTGCACAGAGGGGAAGTGAGTTTTGCAGCAGATACTGCGCAAATGCAGAGGTGCCTGCGGTTACCGTCTTGCTAAGATAAGGACTTCCTGTGGCTGCAACACTTCCCTCTTCTGCGTTCAGCTGCGTGCTTCGGGCCGAGCCTCCTGCCTTCGGTTGATGTGAGCCAGGAGGGAGGCTGAGCGTGGAGCGGGTGGGAGGTGTGGCCCAGGAGCGCAGTGCATGTGTGTGAGTGCTCCCAGCCCAGGAGCCCACCCAGTGCTTCTCGGTGATACCTTTGCTCTGATTCCTTCTCTGCAGGAGTGGCTCAGTACGTGCAGGCTTTTGATGCCCTTCTGGCTGGCCCAGTAGCTGAATACATCAAGATCAGCAAAGAAGTTGGTGGGGATGTGCAGAAGCATGTAAGGACTTACGTTCTTTCTCCATTCTTGATGCTGCTTGTTCTTCAGGGCTGTTAAGGGCCAAGTTTGCTGTCAGTGTTTGCATTCCTTTAGCACCGTATTCTAGGATGTTTATAATCCCTGAGGATTCAAAACAGATGTAGATGCCCAGATAACCTCCAGCAGATTGCCACCTACACATGTTATGAATCAACTGTCCTTCTTGAAATCTTTGTTAGTTAGGTAGGTGCCTAGCTCTCTTTACAGACTTTGGTGCATGCCTTTAGGAGACCTGGAAACTACCAAGCCCAAGAGCCGTTACACTCTTGTAAGTTTTCTTTGAGGATGGGTGTCTAAAAGAATACATGCTTTGAGATCAGCACAGCTGCTTTCTTATAGACTAGGAACTGCGGGCGGAGGGACCTTTAACGGCTGTCAGTGTTATGCTGGGTACCAGGGAAGCTCTCTCATGTTTCTCTCTGTTCTTAGGCTGAGATGGTTCATGCAGGCTTGATGAGTGAGAGGGCTCTTCTGGTGATGGCATCTCAACATCAACAGCCAGCAGAGGTAAGTTTGGGAAACCACTCATCAGAAACCTTTTATGCCCTTGCCTCAGAGTCAGGGATGACCGCGAGTCTAGGGGAATCTAGGCCATTACAGTTGCTCCAAAAGAGGAACCAGGAGAGGACTGGAGACACTTGCATTTATGAGGAGGCACTTGCTGAAAGCGTGAACTGTTGTGAGTGGTCACCCAATACCAGGCAGAATTATGGAGGTTGATTCTTAGAGCTGCAGAACTGGCAATTTCCAGTCTTTAGAGCAACAAGTTTTCTGTAGCCTGTCAGAGCAGCTTGAGTGTCATCTCACAGCTTCTGTCTCGAGTTTCACCTGGCACCAGCACTGCACAATCACTGTTCCCTCAGATGCAACCTGCAGACAGGAACTTGTCTGAGACAGGAGCCACAGTGGGATTTGCGTAGAACGCGCTTTTCATTATGTGATGCTTATAGACTTTCGGGCATTAAACTCCTTCTGAAGTATAACAGACACTTGTCTCTATTGAATGGCCTCTGAATAATAGCTAGGCTTTTAGGATTGATTTGTCCTTAGCAAGTAATTTAACACTTTACCCTAGGCTGCTGCTTCTCAGCAGGATGTGTGACTGAGATCTGATCCTGAATGCATTGGCTTTTCCCTGCTGAGAACTGTTTTTCCTGAGCAACAGGATCCCACTTTGCTTCTCTTTGCAGTTATTATCTGGCTTAGTCATGGCTTCTACTGTTACATTGTGCTAGCTGCATTTCTGCGCTACTTTCCTATTCACTGCAAAATATGTCTGCATCTTTTCCCCCCAGACTCAGCATTGGAGGGTTGTTTATCTTTCACCAGGCTTGCTGGGATGCTGCTCTGCATAGCCTCTAGTGTGAGAATTTGCTTACAAATTCCACTGACACGTTATTTAAATAAAGGATTATGAACAAACAACAACCTTAATCTAGTGCAGGTCTTTGTGCAGGTTTTCTTGCAGGAGTCTAGTCAGTTCTGGAGAAGACAGTTGAAAATGCAAAATGTATGAACTCTAATTGCATGTGGTGAAGAATTTCCACATCCTGTTACTTGACAGTGGCACTAGGCTGGAGCTTCTGGAAGCGTAGCCTGGCTGTTGGTCCTTGGAACCTCTCTGTTTTCATTTAGAAGAAGGGATAGAAATGCAGAGGCTTTGAAAAGCAAGCTTTGCCCAAATTTGTCTCTCACTGCTGCCACCAGCAGGAGAATTTCTGATTTTAGAGGAAAGAAAAGTTGCCGAAGAGGCACCTCTGGAACTGTTTATTGGCTGCTTTGCTTTGACCTCAGAAGGCTTCTAAGCACTTTCAGTCACCATTGCAAGTGAACAATACACAGAAACAATTTTTATCATTCAAATATTAAAGGCTTGGATTGACTTGAGAAGTAACTTGAATTCTGAAGTTCAGCTTGGTAGGGTGAGTGGAGAACTTGCTGCGACTCCACTTGTAACGCAGGCTGTAGATCCCAAACTGCAAAAACCTGCTTAGCACCCCCTTTCTCTGAGAGTTTATAAAGGACAGAAAAAATTTGACAAACTGTCTTGGAGCAAAAGAATCCAGGAAAGGCAAATGCTATTTCTGTCCTCGTTACTAACAAGCTTTGTCAGTGTCTCTTGGATTGAACATGAGTCACAGTTCTTGGCGTACTCCCATAGTACCAATCCAGTTGGGAGCTATGACTTCAGCCCCGGAGGAGCCAGGCTGTGGGACTGAGCTCGGCTTGCAGGGAGGGCCAAGCCTGGACGGGAGCTGTAGCAGTAACTTGTGCCAGTTGGAGTCTTCCTCTGAGTGACGATCATCTCAGCAGAGCTGCCCGTGAAGATGTGCAGCCATTCCAGAGCAGTACTAATGTTCTTAACTGTTATCATCCCTCTTGTCCCACAGAATGCATTTTCATCACTTCTGAAACCGATTTCAGAGCAAATCCAGGTGGTGCAGAATTTCAGGGAGAAGAACCGTGGTAGCAAACTGTTCAATCACCTATCAGCAGTCAGCGAGAGCATCCCAGCCCTGGGCTGGGTGGCCATGGTAAGAACTCCAGTGGGAAGTGGTTTCTGTGGGCTGCTGGGAAAAGTCTGGTTCCCTGGTCAACTGCTCCACGCCAATGTGTTCTTTCTTCTTTAGGCTCCAAAGCCTGCTCCATACGTGAAGGAAATGACTGATGCTGCCATGTTTTATACCAACCGGATCCTCAAGGAGTACAAGGATGTGTAAGTTCACCTTATCTCGTAAAGGTGTCATTGAATGCAGCAAACAGGGTGTGTAGGGACTGTTCCAGTATCTAACCACGGTCGCCTTGGTCTTTAATTCAGTCTTCCTTTTAAAGGCAGGGTGTAGTTATAAAGCTTCACTTAGCTGTTCTTTCCTGATCTTTAGGGACTGGATTCCTTGCATTCATGTTGCAGCTGGAATCCCTGGTAGCAAGTGTATTGCTGCTCTTGTCTCAGCATCATCTGGTGGCTGAACTGTGTGCCAGGGCAGCAAGTTGTGTCTCGGGAATGGGTCTTGTTGGAAGTACCAGGCTCCTCAATTAAAATGGGTAACAGCGCAGAGCAGGCCTGTGCCCTTCTGCCTGCAGGTGCCAGATTAATGCTGAAGCTAGAATGTGGTGCTGGAGGTGCGAGGCCGCTGTGCTGGTCCAGCTGCGTCTTGCCTGTAGGCTGAGAGGTGGAGAGATGTAAAGAACTGTTTGTAGTTCTTGCGTTTTAATGGCAAATGCACCTGCTCACTCCTCATGATCTCCTTGTGTCCTCAGAGATAAAAAGCACGTGGACTGGGTGAAAGCTTATCTGAGTATCTGGACAGAGCTGCAGGCCTATATCAAAGAGTATCACACCACGGGGCTGACTTGGAGCAAAACGGTGAGTGCTGGCTACATCTGCAGAAGCTTCTTAGATGACCGTTGCATGATTATTGCAGCAGATATGGAGCTTGTGCAATTGCCTTTCCTCTTGCTGGCCTCTTACAGGGTCCTGTAGCAACAGAAGGGTCTAAAGCACCATCCGCTCCCCAAGCCGGGGCTGCACCTCCCCCACCAGGCCCTCCTCCCCCACCTGCTCCTGCCCCTACAAGCTCCAGTACAGATGACTCTGCCTCCCGCTCCGCGCTCTTCGCCCAGATCAATCGGGGAGAAGGCATCACCTCTGGTACGTGGAAATAGGTAGTGAAGCAGGGGGCAGCCGCGAGCGGGAGTGCTGTTGTGCTGCAAATCCTTGTTTTGCTGCTGTCCCTCGATACACCTGCTTAGGAAGTGTGCTTGCAGTAACAAAAGGCCTGAGGATGAGGCTGGGAGCCCGAAGCAGCCCTGAGGCAGTTCACAGGGACAAAGGGAGCACATCTGAGCTAGAATTCTCAGCCTCATCTGTCAGGTGTAGCAAGAAATTAATCTCTAGCTGGAACAGAGAGAGGGAGCCTTTTGGTTGCCTGTGTGTCTCACGTACACGAGGTGCAATTTTGCACCCATTCACATCAGCCTCACCTCCATCCCTGGAAAGATGATGAAACAGCTCCTTCTGGGCGTCATCTCAAGGCATGTGGAGGAAAAGAAAGCTATCAGAAGTACTCAACATGGATTCACCAAGGGGAAATCATGTCTGACTAATCTGATAGCCTTCTATGATGGAATGACTGGATGGATAGATGAGGGGAGGGCAGTGGATGTGGTCTACCTTGACTTCAGCAAGGCATTTGACACGGTCTCCCACAGCATCCTCTTAAGGAAGCTTAGAAAGTGTGGGTTAGATGAATGGACAGCGGGGTGGATTGAAAACTGGTTGAAAGACAGAGCTCAGAGGGTCGTGACAGAGCACAGAGTCCAGTTGGAGGTCAGTGACGAGTGGTGTTCCCCAGGGGTCGGTACTGGGTCCAGTCCTCTTCAATATATTCATCAATGACCTGGATGAAGGGATGCAGTGCACCCTCAGCAAGTTTGCTCATGACACAAAGCTGGGGAGGTGGCTGACACAGCAGAAGGCTGTGCCGCCATACAGAGAGACCTGGACAGGTTGGAGAGTTGGGCAGAGAGGAACCTTATGAAATTCAACAAGGGCAAGTGTAGGGTGCTGCCCCTGGGGAGGAATAACCCCACGCACCAGGACAGGTTGGGGGTGACCTGCTGGAGAGCAGCTCTGTGGAAAGAGACCTGGGAGTCCTGGTGGACAATGAGATGACCATGAGCCAGCAATGTGCCCTTGTGGCCAAAAAGGCCAATGGCATCCTGGGGTGCATCAAGAAGAGTGTGGCCAGCAGGTGGAGGGAGGTCATCCTCCCCCTTTGCTCTGCCCTGGGGAGGCCACATCTGGAGTGCTGTGTCCATTGCTGGGCTCTCCGGTTCAAGAAGGACAGGGAACTGCTGGAGAGGGGACAACAAAGGCCTACCAAGATGATGAGGGACTGGAACAGCTCTCTTAGGAAGAAAGGCTGAGGGATTTGGGTCTCTTCAGTCTGGAAAAAAGATGACTGAGGGGGGACCTTATCAACGCTTATAAATACTTAAAGGGTGGGTATCAGGAGGATGGGGCCAG
Source organism: Chroicocephalus ridibundus (assembly GCF_963924245.1). NCBI lineage: Eukaryota > Metazoa > Chordata > Aves > Charadriiformes > Laridae > Chroicocephalus > Chroicocephalus ridibundus. The sequence goes on along the minus strand of NC_086302.1, from coordinate 723,350 downwards.
GCTCTTTTCAATGGTGCCCAGCAACAGGACAAGAGGTAACGGGCACAAACTTGAACATAAGAAGTTCCACCTAAACATGAGAAGGAACTTCTTTGCTTTGAGGGTGGCAGAGCCCTGGCACAGGCTGCCCAGAGAGGTGGTGGAGTCTCCGTCTCTGGAGACATTCCAAACCTCTCTGGACGTGTTCCTGTGCCACCTGCTCTGGGTGACCCTGCTCTGGCAGGGGGTTGGACGGGATGATCTCCAGAGGTCCCTTCCAACCCCTACCATTCTGTGATATCCCTTTTGTGTGTTACTTGGTGAGTGTATCAAGACACACGTGAAACAAAAGTGAGGTGCTTAGCTTGGGGCTTTTTCCAGCTGCAGAGTGGAAGAGCTGGCACCTTCTGGTTCTGCAGTACCTCTTGTGTTCTTGTCAATATTGTGTCAACCGTTCCTTGCTCTCTCTTTCACTTGCTGTCACTTGTGCTTGGGCTTAACTTAGGCCCAGTTGCAATAATTTATTTGTATTTTGAAAAATGTTACCATGATGATTGCTGTGATCACTGATACCTGGTGTTTGTGAAGCTGCATTCTTGGAGCTGGAGCTCAGGTTTGACTTCTCTTGCAGGCTTAAGACATGTTTCAGATGACATGAAGACCCACAAGAATCCAGCATTGAAGAACCAAGGGGGTCCTGTGAGAAGTGGACCCAAACCTTTCACTGCTCCCAAACCATCCTGTAATGCTAATAATCCCTCCCCAAAAACCTCTCCAAAGGCACCTGCGTTGCTAGAATTAGAGGGCAAAAAGTGGAGAGTGGTGAGTGCCTAGCGTCGGCATGAGTGGGTTGGAGGGATGGGAGCTTTGCAGCAGGGAAGGAGGGTCTCCTGAAGACCTTTCTTGTAAGAAAGCAGTTTGCTTTTAGAGGGACAGCACTACCCTGCTGTTCACATGAATTAATTGGTCTGCATTCCAAAAATAAAGTGTGTTTTCCCTGCCTTTTCAGGAAAACCAGGAGAATGCCAGTAACCTGGTAATCAGTGACACAGAGTTGAAGCAGGTAGCATATGTTTTCAAGTGCACAAATAGTACGCTCCAAATCAAAGGCAAGATCAATTCCATCACCCTCGGTAAGTGGAGAAACCCTGAAAACTGCTTCTGCACGCTGGTCTGTTTGCAGAAGGCTGAATCTCCAAAACCTTTCTGTGAGCTACTCTGTCTTTTCTTTGCAGATAACTGTAAGAAGCTAGGGCTGGTGTTCGATGACGTGGTGGGCATCGTAGAGATCATAAACAGCAGGGACGTTAAAGTTCAGGTGAGTGTCTGCGACCTGTTCTCTGTCTGGAGTGTGACTGCTGCACTGTACAACAGGGTGTCTGTAGTATCTGCTTCTTTGAGTTCTGTATTTCCAGAACAGGAATGTGCACCTGTGGAGAACACTCCTGAAACGCCATCTGTCCTACTGCTCTGCCCAGCCCTTGGGAAAGGGCTGAAATTTGCCTCACTGAAGATCAGCTTCAGGGCTCTAGATAAAAAATTAGTTTCTGTGAGGAGGCCAGCAGTAGAATCTACTCCAATTCCAGTTTGGTATCTGATTTGGGATGGTCAATTTGCCCAGCATTCACTGTGGTTTTGTTCTAAAGAGATCAAAATAAGAAATAACGTTGGATTTTTGCCAAAGGTGGGAGTACTTGAATCCAGCATGGGGGCTGGAGTCACACCTCTTGCCTTGAATGCAAACGCAGAAGAAAAATGTTGTGATTGCCCAGTTCAAGCTAATGCTCCTCTTAACTGCTGCTTTGACCACCCTGCTAGGTAATGGGTAAAGTGCCAACGATTTCCATCAACAAGACAGACGGTTGCCACGTGTATCTGAGCAAGAACTCCCTAGACTGTGAAATCGTCAGTGCCAAGTCATCAGAGATGAATGTCCTTATTCCCACAGAGGGTGGTGACTTTGTAAGTGTCAAGTTTTGAAGTCACTGTGGTCTACCTGGGGTCGGGGTAATGCACGGCAGGTTTCGTATTTTGAGCCCTGCAGGGGATGTCACAGTTACAGTGAGGGCTGGAAGGACAATTCTAGACTCTAGACTTGGAGGTTGTGAATGATGATCAGCTGCTAAAACCAGCAGATCAAGTTGTTTGTCTCTACAGTAAGATACTTGCTGTTTTGTGAGAATTTCTTCTTCAGGAGCAGAACAGGCACTGTTTGTGATACAGGAGGGGGCATAGCGTGTATCTAAGAAAAGAAATGCCTAAAGCGGTGGGAGTAGTTACTGGTCTCAGTCATAAACTGTTTTTTGACAACAGATTTCTATTTTTGCCCTCCAGACTGAATTCCCTGTCCCAGAACAGTTCAAGACAGTGTGGAACGGTCAGAAGTTGGTTACCACCGTGACAGAAATTGCTGGTTAAGCAGAAAAGCTCCAAGGCTCACGCCCTCCCCTGGCCCTGCTGTGGGACAAATCTGCTTTCAGATGATTCTCTTAGATTTCTTGTACCTTTCTGCTCTCAAACTGCTTCTCTTCTACCTGAGAGACACAGCTACCTGCTGTCACTGAAATACCTCTGGCTGGGGTTTTGTGTAGGTGGCGGGTCAGTTATCGTCCACATCTATTAGCAGGAAGGTGTATTTTTTTCTCCCCTTGTTCGATCTAACTGCACCAATTGATCAAGTCAGATTTTTGGTGAACTTCACAGCCAGTCCTGGCAGTTGGCTTTCAGAGTGTTGTTCGGGTTTGTTTTTGTATTGCCTTTAAGCAAACTGTTCATGTGAGAGAGGAATGTTGTCCCCTTTTGAACAAATAATGGTTTATGTCGGGGTCCTGAGTACCCAGTTGCTGCGGCAGATGGCTCGAGGTCCTGGAAGCTGCTAATTCCAGCTCTATGTACTAGTTGGTGTCATTACAGAACATGGGAATGGCTTTGTTGGACCAAAGGTTGAGGACTTGGGCCGTAGCATTCCACCCTGATTTCTCTTCCATCATTCCTACTAGCTCAGTGTATTTCTGATTGTGCCATGACAGGAGGTTTTATGTTAACCAGTGCCACGAGAAGGCTGCAGTGGAGTAACTGCAGTTAGGCCCCCCCAGCCGCCGCAGTCTGGCGGGTAGCTTGGAGCTGAGCACCTCTTAATCCCATGGCCCTCCACCCTCGCAAGGGAATCTTTGCCCCAGGGCTTCCTTCTCTGAGCAGCTGAACTCAGGTTCAGTCTTCCAGGACAGTTCTTCTGAACCTGTTCCCTTCTGCAGAGGAAGGGTCTCCTTCATTCCAGGGTCAGTAGTGCAGTATTGTAAATACCCGAGTTGGATCAAGTTCGTTCCTCACTCTCTTCCTCATCCACAGTCGGTCCCCATAAAGTGAATCCTCTCAGCCGCCCCTTTCCCCGTTGCTTGGCTCTTTACTTTGGTGGAAGCTTGTAGCCTCTGTTCCAGGGCCCTGGAGCAGAACGATGGATCTAAGACACAGTACTGTACTGACCCATAAAGGGAGCTGCACGTGCTTTGATCTCCATTTTTCCAATGCCTCGGGTGGCATAAGCATATCTTAAAAGCATTTCCTCTGTAAAGTGTCAATGTTCTTTTTCTCTAGGACAAAACTTACAAAAAAATATGCAATTTTTTTTATTTTGAGACTGTCCTGTGACTTGTACTCGTCTTCTCCTGAGGCTTGTGAAAAAACCTTTCTTATGTACTTAAAATTATACAGAAGATAGAATAAAGTTAATGCCAACTTGCTCATTACAGAGGCTCTTGTTTACTCTTTCGGGGCACACATGAACTCAGGTAGGACAAGATGACCTTTGTTGCCTAACCCTGCCTAGGCTGCTCTGAATACTTTCCCCACGAGAAAGAACAGGCTTTCCTCAACTCCCCTTGAATTAATTTGTCAGTAGTTGTCAAATCTCACTCTTTTATTTTAGTTGTTTAAAGTTCTTTATTGATTTCAGTTGCTGTACAAAAGTCCATAAAACAAGCCATTAGTTGAAAACTGTTCAAGCTGTTAATACTCGCTTAATTCAAAACCCTCCTTTTTAAGCAGAAACCCCTAAATTTGGCCCCTTTCCCCCCATCTTGAAGGACGTGTAATATCTTTCCTCTGCATACAGCCATGTAAGTCTACTTGCTGATCCCCTTAAGAGATCAACATTCTTAACACTAGTCATTTTGGTTAATACTGCCATTGCATCCTGCGAGGAACAGGCAAGAGGGAAAACAAACCTCTCGCACAGCAAATCGTTTTGCCATCACCAAGTGACTAGCACAGCCCCAGCTCCGACAACTGAAGTAGACTTACCAGGGCCTGTGCAGGATCGAGTGTTTCAAAGTTAGTGCAAGGCTCAGTCCAGCCATATTGGAGCGTCATTACATCCAAACAAATCCCGGTCTCTTACTGCAGTGTTAGAGGTGCCGCCTCTGCACACTGTGGCACTGCTGAGCTAAATCCCCCTCTTCTTCCCCTTCCCCAGATCCCCACAGGCTTGTACGCAGAAAGTGCTGTTGCACAGTAGCAGCTGCATTAACTACAGTGGCAGACCCTCCCCAGTGCTCTCTCAGCATGCCTCCCCTTAGCTTCACTGGAGGAAGGGGAGAATAGTACTGTAAAACCACTCCTCCGAGAAGTGCAGGTGATCCCCTTTCACCCCGAGGAACACCAGCTTCCCTGCTTTGTCCATCTCCTGCAGCCCCAGGCGATCCTGCAGAGAGAAGCGAGACCATAGCTTCCTGGAGCCCTGCCACGGCCAAACGCTGGCAGTGGCTGGGGAACCCAGCACGGAGAAAAGTGCTGGTCAGATATCCTTGTTGCAGCTAGAGGGGGTTCCGCCTCTGCTCTTCAAAGCTTCTCCTCATGGAAGGGAAAAACGGCATTTTGGGTGACTCTTAAAACAAGGCTTTTAAAAGGAGCAGAGCTAATTAAGCTCATGCTGAAGGGTATCTTGAGCCAGGCATGAGACCACCACTGTCATTCCCAGTGCCAGAACTGGCCTGGAGAAAAATGCCCTCCCAAACAGCTACTGGCAAGAGGAAAACATGCCCCGGGAACAGCAGAGATGGCAAGCAGAGTAGAGCTGTGGGGTTTAGAACTCAAGGGCCCAGGGACACTTTAGAATGGAAACAGCAGAAACCCCTCAGTAGAGCATACCTCTAGGTACAGCGAGGTCTCCTTCAGCGGGATGGTCTCCTTGGCTTGGCCACTTTTGTAAAACCCAAACCACTGTCAGAATAAAAACAAGGAAACGGTTGCAGAAGGGCTCCCAGGAGATAAGAAGGCTTTCACCAGCTTCTGCTGGAGACGGTGCAGTATCAGGCCTGTTTGTCCTCAGCCTGCTCCTCACCAACCTGAAGTTCTGCCACCAAAGGACAGACGAGAAACGAGCAAGCAAGAACCAGAACACCACTCAAAAGCAGCACCCGTCCTGCCTGCCTCACCTCAGAGATTGGAGGGTCGACCATGGTATCATTGAGAAATTTAACCATCACAAACTTTTTCAGAGCCATCAGGTTTTTCTTGTATGTCTCATTGATGCCCTGGATGAAAGCAGCAGAGAACAGATCCAAGTCACTGGAAAGCCCATTGAGACAGGTTGGGGAAACTGCTCCAACTTGCCCTGCACCTGCAAAAGAAACCCTGGAGAGCACCAGCCTGGGAGGCAGGAATGTGCACTTCCGTAAACAGCCTCCCTTGTCTGTGCCTATGGCATTCAGCCTCATCTCCAGGCTGTAAAGAGAGGATGGGTCTCCCCTGGGGAGGGACAGAATTTGCCTACTCGAAAGGTGATGGGTGGCCTGAGCACATGGCGTATCTATATCAACCACTCCAAAAGAGTGCAGTGACACAGCAAATGCTCTGCCACGGACAAGTCTCATTCATAAATCTACCAGCAAAAACACTTTGTACACTCCTGGGATGCAGGCAAAATATGCTCCCCTTCGAACTCCAGCAAAACTATTGCCAGAGAGAGCTAACATGAAGGAACTCACTGATAAGGCTTCTGTTCTCCTGCTGGCATTTAATCATCAGCCAGGTCCTTACCCTCTCCTGATTTATGTCAGCCAAAAAGATGCTGTTTTTCCTGTAGTCCTCCTCCTTTAGAGGGTCATGCCAATATTCTGCTTGTACCAAGCTGGAGAAAAGAAAAACCAAAGATCAGACCAGAAGCCCAGAGCTGCTCATGTAGGCCCGGCCCCTGTTGCTGCAGCCTGATGAATGTACTCACTGCTCTTGAACAGCTTGCGTGTAGGCACCCAGATCCAGCGTCTTTCGGATCCAGTCACAGATATGGGAGCTCTCCCCAGGACAGCGTGGAAAGCCGTATACGCCTGGGGTACGGAGACACATAACAACTCAGTGAGACAAACTGAAATCCCTTAATCCCTCTGCTGGTAAAGAACCAGCCTCTTACAGAGCAGTGGCAAGAATTACCCAGGGAATCAGGCGGTCTTTAATCCTGCAATCTCATTAGACAGCCCTCCTGCCCCTGGGCACTATTACACACAAAGATAATGGATGATGTTCTTGAGCTGAGGGTATTGCTCCGGAGAATGGGGCACGCAGACAAGCAGAATACCGTCCAGCTGGCCTGGTGTGTTCCCAGGAGGCCTCAGGATGGTTCCCTATGAAACTTCCTACTACACTACAAAGAAATAGACTCAAGCCATGGAACTTCTCAGGGGAGAGTATGTGAAATTCATTGCCACCACTCTTAACTGTACACCTTTTAAATTCCATTTTATACTGCCTCTTCAATTTACTGCAAAAAGCACCTCCCTTTCCTTGGCATTTGGCCTTCCAGATGCCTATATAAAATGTCCTTGTGACCCAGAAGGTTTAGTTTCATAAAGACTTTGCTCTGTAGTAAGAACTTTCTTCTGAAACAACTAGTCCCAAGTGCTTCCAAAGTATGTAAGAATTCTACCCAGACAATAAGTTGTCTGTTTACAAAAGTCCCTTCTCATTGCCAGTTAAGCAAGACCAAGATAGAAGATACCGTAGTCGGCTAACAACCAGGCCAAAGCAGATCACCAGATTCGGACAGGAACAAAGGGACAGTTTAATTCATAAGAAAATGGTCAGATTTTAGGAAGAGTCCAAAAAAAAAAAAAAAAAAAAAATTCTCCTGCTGACAGAAGCCCCCCACCCTCCAAGGTGGTTAGGAGGTGTGATAGCTTAAGAGGACACTACCTTGATGCTGTCCCCCAACGGAGATCAAATTGAGCATGGGAGGAGAAGGGCACCTCTGGGCCACCGCCCTCCTGTGGGGAAAGATGAAGGAGCTGAGCTCAATGTGCCCAGGCCACCAATGCTGGTTCATAGGCAGCTCTCAGCTTGCCACTGAGTGGGCTCAGGCACTTGGGTAACATTTGCAAAGAGAATTAACTCCTCCTGGTAGAGGAAGGCTACAGGGAAACACATTCTTGCCTCTTTTACAGTGCTCCTACTTTTACAAAGGGGTTTGTCCATTTACATCTGCTTAACATTTCAAAAGAGTTTTAAATCAGAAGGTAAACCCAACAGAAATCACTGGAAATGGAACAGAAGTGTAAACTTACAGGAACTGGCCTCCTTGGGAGAAGCCCATTGCGTTGTAGCCTCCTTTCAGATGAGGGTCCTTGGCGAGCTGGCTGCACACCTCTCTCACTTGATCATTCACATTCATAAAGAAGCTGTTCTCCATATCCTGGTGGATTACCCAGATTAAAATGTGTAACTTGTACCTTTACAATGGTTTATGCTATTATAATCTCTGCAAATAGGTCACCAACAGTTCTGCTTTTGAAAGAGGACCTTAACTTTCTCAATATGACAGAAATGAAATTCAAGTTTTGAGACTTCCCTTCACCAAATCTTTGTTCCTACTCTGCCTGGGAAAACTGTCGCATACAGAACAGTGACACTTGCCCAAACTTCTTGACAATTTGAGTCCTTTCAGATTCTGTGTATATGTATAAAATTTTAAAAAAATAATAATCAAACTTTACCCATCTTTTCCAGAACCCCAAAAATAACATACATTGCACATTATCTTGAGAGACTATTTAAAGAAATTCCGTAGGGCTACCCAAAATTGACAAAAACCACAAAGGCGCAGAAGTCTCTATGTTTATATGGAAGATGTATAGTGAATAAACAGTTGTAAATCAAAAACCATGGCAAGGAGCAAAGCTCTGCTTTAGCACAGCATCTTATCACAAGTCTTCATGTAAACCGGAGTGGTGAGAGAGTGCTAATCGTTGGATTTGCATATTAATACAATTTAGACTAGGAATTTGTTTTTCCCCCGGTTCTTTTCTGCAGGTATTATATAAGACTTTATTCGTTTCTATCTATCAAAGCTGTTTACTTCACAAAGAAAAAAAAAAAACAGCAGTGAAAGCACTACAAGAATCCTTGTGGAACCATGTTAATAACAGACTGCAACAACTATCGCACCTTCAGATCCACACACTAGCCACCACCCTGCCACACAGAAACGCGAGTGACAGCAGAGTCAGCTACCTGTATCAGGTTGTTTCCAATCTTGAGAGACAGAACATATATCCCTGGTATTTTATTCTCCACTATTTTTTTAATGTAGCCCATGCTTTGTGGATTACAGCAACTGTCTCCTGCAAAAGGGAACCAGACGACACACCGTCACGCCACCACCCCGTCCCTCGCCTCGCCTCCACCAACACACCAGGACCTCCCTGCTGCAACGGGGCCACAAGCTGCCAACGCACACAGGGGACCGGGGGAGGAGGGTCAGCACCTCCCGGCCTCCGCAGAAACCCGCGGCCCGGAGGAAGGGGAGCGGGGCCGGGGTCAGCCTGCGAGATCCCTCCGTGCCTGCTCGGGTCGCAGCACGGTCCCGTCAGCGGGCCGGCCCAACTAAGCCCTGCCGCCCCGCCCACAGAACCGTTACCGGAGATCGGCCCCGCCCCCCGTTGCCGGTCCCGGCTCACCCATGCCGTGCCAGATAACTAAGGGGATGGCGGCAGCCGCGCCGCCCAGGCAGAGCCCCAGAAGCACCAGCACCGCCGCCCTGATCGCCGCCATCTTGACTGGGCACATGACGCGCGCGCCGCACGGGTCAGGCGGCGGGGGCGGGACCCGCGGTGGGGGGCGGGGTCTGTGGTGGAGGGCGGAGCTCGCCGTAAGGGGCGTGGCCTAGAGGCGGCGGGGCGTGGCCCCGTGGGGGCTCACCCTGGACTGCCGGTTCGAGCCCCAGCGTTCCTCCCTTCCACACCCAGGTCCCTGAAATCCCAAATCCCCGCCCTGGGGCGCGGAGCAAGGAAACGCGCGTCCCCGCCGGTCCCCTCTGGGCTGGAGGAGACACCTCTCCCCGTACGTGAGCCACCCTGAGGGGAACGGGACGGGGCGGGGAAGGAGGCTCCCTTGGCACTAGCCAAGGGAGGGCAGCGGCTACCCCTGGGGTGTCTGCGGAAGCATCCCGGGGTGCAAGAGACCCCGCTGCCCTGCCAGGCTGTCGTGATTGGGAGTTATAAACCACGGGTGCAAATAAGGCTGTCCCGGGGAGGTTTGAGGCTGCTGTAAATCACTGTGCTCACAAAACGCTTGCACTGGTGGTGCGACCAGCAGCCTGCTCCGCTCTTGCTGTGCCAGTAATGGCGTTGGGAGGAAATGCCAGGGATCACTGCCCGCCTGCTCCCATGTTTGTTGACATTTGCGATTCCCTTCCCAACAGGGCTGGCCATTTTCTTGAGGAGAAGCAGCAGGCAGCAGCATTACAGGCAGGAGAGGATGCAGTGCCACGTGGACAACACGCAGGCAGGGGACAGGCCGGAGGCAAAGCAGGATGAAGCCCCTCTGCTTGCCCAGCATCTCTCCTCTCGCACAGGTAAATCCGCTCCCTGGGGAGGAGCGAGCTGAAGTGCTGCCTCAGCACAGACTGGGAGCCAGACGCTTCAGGCTTCTATATGTCCCCTCCACCCTTGGGCAAGTCTCCTTGCCTTCCTGCCCCTCCATTCTCCTTCTGGAGACACAAACTGCCACCGCTGCAAAGGAGCAGTAGATGTCTGGAGGGTACCTGGGAAGAGCCATTCGTTGCTGCAGTAAGGTGATCGCCTGGCAACAGGGATCTGTAGGAGGGGGTGAGAGCTAACCCACGGCCTCTCCAACCAGCCCTGATTTGTGGGCTCTCCCCCTCCGCAGGGCTCTGCTCCGCTCGCTCTGGCCTGGCCCTAGCCCTGCATGTCTCTCTCTTTGTGGCGTACGCACTGCGGGTCAGCCTCAGCATCACCATCGTCGCCATGACCAACAGCAGCCACCCCCACGGCTGGTCCGGCAGCGCTCCCCATGGCTCCTACCCAGGATTTGCTCAGGATGTAAGTGGAAAGCAGATGCAGATAACTGAAAGATGCTTCCCGGGCTCAGTCTGCTCTTGCTTTTGCATAAGGACAGAGCCGGAAGCAGCAGAGAAAAGCCTTGAGGACCAGGAGGTGAAGGAGCAGCCAGCTTGGTTTGTTGTCCTCTGGGCTGTGTTTCCTGGTTGCTTCTCCCCTTCTGGAGGAGTCTGTGCCTGGAAAAGAGAGATCTCTGTCTGATAGACATGTTCTGTCTCCTCCAGGCCCCCGTGTACAACTGGAGTGCTGAGACTCAAGGAATCGTCCTCAGCTCCTTCTTCTATGGCTACGGCCTCACGCAGGCGCTGGGCGGGTACTGCTCAGGGCTGTTTGGGGGAAAACCCATCCTGGGCAGTGGGCTCCTGCTCTCCTCCGTGCTCACCCTCCTCGTGCCACCAGCAGCAGAGCTCGGCTTGAGCTTCCTCATTGGGCTGCAGGTGCTGCTGGGCTTGGCTGAGGTCAGTTGTGGCTCCAGGCACTGCCAGGCTACTGAACTTGCTCTGGTCGGCCATGGTTGTGCTCCCCATGTTCCTTCCCTCCACGCTCCCTGTTATCATTGCAGGGAGTGATATTTCCAGCTCAGTACACACTCTGGGCAAAGTGGGCCCCTCCGCTGGAACGCAGCAGGCTCATGAACATCGCTGATGCTGGTAAGACACGGGGCCTTTTACCTATCACTGACTCAGTAAGTGCAGGACCTCCCCTCACCCCCTTCTGTCCAAGCCAGTCCTCATAGCAGCCTCAAGTTCAAGGCTGTGGGTCCTCGGCAAAGAAGTGCTAGCAGCATTCAGCTTTTCCGCCTCTCCTCCTCCCATCCTGTGTCTTCTCTGTCTCCTTGGCTCAGGTCAGCCTGAGGCAGAAGAGGGAATCCAGACACCGAAGGGAGCAAACGTGGATACAAAAGTGCTTGTTTGCACAGGCGCTTCGTTTGCACCACCACATTTTCCCATTGTGAATCAGGCTGGAGGCTGTAGGTCTGTCCCACTCGCTGCTGGTCACACAAAGGTACTTGGGTACCAAAGTCCCATTAAAATGACTCTTATGGTTTCTGATCCCTAGGATGCACTTTTGGGACTTTCTTTGCTCTCTTCCTGGCTGGGATCATCTGCCAGAGTCTGGGGTGGCCTTTTGTCTTCTATATCTTTGGTGAGTAATAGCCCATCATGTCTCTCTGCAGACCATTTGCTGGCAGAGCTCCCAGAGGCTCCCCATCAGAGCCCTGCGGGACTAGCTCTGTCCTTACTAGTCCCACACAGAGCTCTGGGCTTCCCTCTCACCTGCCAGGCCAGGATGAAGCCATTTTGCTGGGATACTATTAGGGAATGTGCCTTTGCTGAACCTTTCATGCCATCAACCTAGCCCCTTCCACTGTGAGCAACGGGTTAAGGGGAGTTCTCCCTTTCCATCTTCCTGCATTCATTTTGCTAGCACCAGCCTCCATCTCACAGGCTCTCAGCTCTGCTGCAGTAAGAGGAGCTGGCACTGAGATCCCCACTCCTTGCAGGTGGCGTTGGCTGTGCCTGGTGCTTCTGCTGGTTCCTCCTCGTGTACGAGGACCCTGCACATCACCCATGGATTAGTGCCAGGGAGCAGGAGTACATCGTGTCATCTCTGGCTCACCAGGTACACGCAAACCTTTTACCCGCAACTGAGCACACTGCAGACACCATAGCAAAGGGATTGCTCTGAGGCAGTTCAGCTGGGCTCCTTATGCAGTGGCCAGGGCTAGTCCCAGTCTTTGCAGCAGCAGATGGAGAGGCCGAGGAAAGCCTGGACACTCTGCCCAGGGGATGGGAGACAGGAACAGTGTCACTAACTGATGTTTTATTCCTTCCAGGGCAGCTCTCATGGCTGCTCCCTCCCACTTGTGGCCATGGCTAAATCACTGCCTCTTTGGGCAATCACCGTTGCCTGCTTCTGCACAGACTGGATGTTCTACTTGCTGCTGACCTCCATGCCCACGTTCTTGAGCAACATCCTCCACTTTGACCTCAGAGAGGTGAGTGCTGCCCTCCAGCTAAGGCTGGTCCCTACAACAGCGATGGGATTTGGTCCCTCTGTAGGCTGGGAACATGGAGGATCCTCAGCGATATCTCTTCCTGAAGGGTGGTGGCTCTGGGACCAAGGCAGCCGCAGTCTTGGAGCTCTTGGCACTGTTGCTTTGTGCCACGGACATGACAATGTCTCGTTCTCTGCTCTGCAGAATGGGCTTCTCTCCTCCTTGCCTTATGTTGGGAATGGGCTGGGGCACATCCTGGCTGGGCTGCTGGCTGATTTCCTCCTGGCCAGGCGAGTGCTTGGCACAGCAGCCGTCAGGAAACTCTTCTCAGCACTTGGTAAGGACAAGCTTTCATCTGCCATCCAGCCTTTCCAACACGCTTGTGTGGCCTGTGGTAAAACACATCCCCTTTTCATCCCAAGGGATGCTGCTCCCAGCCATCTTCCTGGTGGCTGTGCCGTACATTGGCTGCTGTTCCACGGTTGTTGCGGTCCTTCTAACACTGGCCTTGACAGTAATCAGCATGACAGGGGCAGGCATCAATATTAACCACATCGATATAGCCCCCAGGTAAGTGGGTCTGACCTCTGTGCCCTCCCTGGCTCTGCATCCTTCCTGTTCCCAGTCCCCCAAGACTTCTGCAACTCCTACTCTCCCTTCCCTTCCCTTCTGTAGCTGGTGGCAGTACAAGCTAAGGAGTAAAATAAAAGCTTAAAATCCCCACAGTCCTGCAGGGAAAATCCTAGTGTTGCTTACCACGACAGGCGGTATTCATGCAGATGAGGAAAGGGACTGGCAGCACCTACTCCTTTCCCTTCTTGTGACAGTTTCCTCTCTGCCTCACTCAGGAAATCTTTGCTTCCTCTCCCCAGATATGCAGGGTTCCTGCTGGGAATCACAAATGCCTTTGGCGTAGTTGCAGGAATTATTGCTCCTTCTGCAGTTGGACTTCTCGTTGGCCAGGTACTTTGGGGCCAGAAACCACAAGCACATCCCTGGAAGAAAACACAGATCTCCTCTCAGAAATGGATTCCTTTCTTTGCACTGAATCAAAAAATTACTCCAGGCCAACCTTCTCTCCCAACGAGCCCATGTGATGTAGCACCCATTCAAACAGAGCTCCAGACCATTTTGAGGACACGGGGATGACTCAGAAAGCAGGAAGAGCTCCACATGGCCCCCATCTGGATGTACTTAGAGATGGGGAGAGGGTTGAGGGAGTGGGGTGAGGGGGAAGCTCTGTGCCAGGCAGGAAAGCTTCCTGAATTCGGCACAGTACACAGTGTTTCCAAAAATGCCAAGGCAGGAAATACATCTCCAACAAGAGGCGGTCTGGCATATGCCTTGAGTTGAGCAAAGCTCTTCTGTTGTTGGTATTAGTAGCAAGCAGAGGATGGAGATGAGTTTAATGCCAGTGAACGGGGTGGCAGTAGTTGGGCAATCACTACATGGAGATAAAAGGAAGGGTGATACCATTGTGATCTGTTCTTGGTCCCCCAGGATCCCCAGACTGGCTGGAGGAATGCCTTCTTTGTATCTGCAGCCCTCAACCTGTTTGGGCTGATCTTCTACCTAGCCTTTGGCAGCGGGACCATCCAAGACTGGGCTACAGAGGACACTGCTGTGCAATGAGAGCCACGAGCATGTGAAGGTACACAAGGGAATGGGCTGCAAATGGGGTCGGGCAGGAGCCCCCTGTACTACTCTTGCCTGTGCAGCAAAGCTCAGCCGTGTGTTCCTGCCTGCTCCTGGGGCCCTGGCAGCATCCTCGGGTGATGGCTCAAGCTACGCAGCCCTGCCTGCACTCTGACTCTTGAAGTGCCCGTCACCTTGACCCTGCTCTGTCCACCTTCTGATCCCAATCTACTGCCCTGGGGAGGCATTTAACCCTGCCTTCAGCCTTTGCCCGCAAGAAGGAATGCTGCAGCATGGACAGATCCTAAATGGCAACCACAGAGACCTGGTAAAGCTGGCTGTCAGCTGAGCTCTGTAAGGAGCCTGTGGCTATTTCCAGCAAAGCTGTTCTTAGGTGAAGTAAATCAATAATGAAATAGTAGCGTAATGTTACTTCTTAACTACTGGCTTCTCATGCCCTCTGCACAGGGACTCCTAACGCTTTTTTTCTCTTGTTAATGAGACAAGCTGATTGTTCATTCATCCTTCATCCCCTTTTAGAAGCAACTGGAGCAAAAAATAAGTGAGGGCATTACAGAGTTCAACCTGGCAGCCCTGAGCACGGTCCCTGGGAGGCGGGGAAGGGGATAAGCCAGTGTCATCCTTACAGAGTGAGAGACTCATCGCAAGTATTCAGCTCAGGACGTGGCCACTGAAAGAGATGTTTGGATGCAAAAAAGGGTGTGAATTTGGCTTGCCCCCCTTCCTGAAGAAGCTGTATTATGCTCTGCTCCCGGGGGTGTGGGCTGCGAATCCTCCCTTTATAGAATCACAGAATCATTTGGGTTGGAAGGGACCTTAAAGATCATCCAGTTCCAACCCCCTGCCATGGGCAGGGACACTTCCCACTAGACCAGGTTACTGAACGCCCCGTCCAGCCTGGCCTTGAACCCTTCCTCCAGACTAAGTCAAAATGATGCAAAAAGAGGATCCAGATCCGAGGCACAGATCTGAAACCCACAAACACTTTGCTGAATAAGTGAAGTTGAAATTGAAATATGTTTCCAGGTCTGGTTCAAGGAACTCGGGGGTGTAGGGACAGGAGAAAATCCAGTGAGCTACACCCATTGCTGCTTGGCAGTGGAGATGCTCCAACGCCACCTGGTGCAGCATCTCCCAGCAAAACCACTGCGGTTCATCCCCCCTGGCCTCCGCAGCAGGCAGGGCTCCAGGCAGGACCGCAGCCCCCTCCGCCAGCATCTGCCCCAGCGCTGTTCGGAGCGGGCCCCGCGGCAGAGGCAGCAGCAGCACACGGTGGTGCAGGCCGGGACCTGGCTGCGGGGCAGGGCGTAAGGGTGAGCAGGGCCGGCGGCCCCCACGCATCGCCGTCCCTACGGGCCCGGGGCACAAAATGGCGGCCGCCCGTCCGCGGTTGCCCCGGCAACCGGCCGCCGCTCCCCTCCGCCCTCCGGCCGCCAGGGGGCGCCGCCGCTCGCGCCGCGCCCTCCCATAAGACCCCGCGGCGGCGGCCGGCTGGTCTCTTCCCCGCCTCCGTCATGGCGGTAAGTAGCGGCGGCTGTGGGCTGCGGCCCGGCTGTGTCGTCTCTATCCGCCGCCATCCGCCCTCGGCGGGGCCCGGCCGGGCCGCGGCCTGTGCGGGCGGGAGCAGGGGAGGCCGGGAGGGAGAGCTACGGGGCCGATGTGGGCGGGGAGGAGCCGGTGGGCCGCCCTGGGGAAGCGACTGCTATGACAGGCCGCGGCCTGCCTGGTGGCTGAGCCGCCGCCGCGGCGGCACTTGAAAGGCGGCTGCGGGGCTGGGGTTCGTCCACGGGGCGGAGCGGAGCTTGGTTCCGGCTGCGATAGCGGCGTGGCGGAGCCTTGTCCGGCCGCCGGGGCGAGCGGTGGGCCGTCTCCCGGGCGCCCCTCGTTAGCCCCCCTCCCTCCGTGTCGTTTCTCCGCAGCAAGACCAAGGTGAAAAGGAGAACCCCATGCGAGAGCTGCGCATCCGCAAGCTCTGCCTCAACATCTGCGTTGGGGAGAGCGGGGACAGGCTCACCAGAGCTGCCAAAGTGCTGGAGCAGCTGACGGGCCAGACCCCCGTCTTCTCCAAAGGTGAGGGGAGGGTTTGTTTTCTGCCTTCAGCAGTGGTTGTTTTCCATTCTTTCCTGAGCACTCAGAGGGGAAAGCAGCAGTGTGGCTGCCCGGGAAGAGGTTCCTTGTCAGAGCCAGTGTGGGGAGGTCTGCTCCCATGCGGTGTGAGAATTGGGGGTCTTAAATATTCGGGTGCTGGTTGTTGTTTTTGTCAGTTCAGTTCTGCCTCCATGCTTGGACTGCTGCTCTGCCCTCATCCCCAAGGAGGGGACACGTGGTTCCCTTGGTTCTTTGTTTTTTTCTTTAAGTAACTTCTTTGGTCTTAAGCAAGCTCTGAATCCCCCAGGTGGGAATTCTTTGAATAGCCTCTAAGTGTGATTATTGCTGCCTACAGCACGATACACTGTAAGATCCTTCGGAATCAGGAGAAACGAGAAGATTGCTGTTCATTGCACAGTTCGCGGGGCCAAAGCAGAGGAGATTCTGGAGAAGGGGTTGAAGGTGAGAATTTGGCTGGTCTGAATCTTTGATTTGTGAAAGAAGAAAACTTAATCTGAAAAGATGTGTGCTTTGAAATGTTGCACCTGATCTAGTTACAGGTTAGTAGTGGATGTTAAGGGTTGGGGTAGCAGATCTGTCTGATACACAGGCTGCTGTGTTTGCACCGTTTCTCTCTCTGGTTGCTGTTTCATCCTTACTTGAGAGCTAGTGGGTGCAGTTTTGTTTTTGAGGTTTTGTCTTTGAGATTCTGTCTTTGGTGCTGTGATTTATGAGCAGGGTCTGGGAGCAAAATCTTAGGGCTAACGATTTTTAGTCATGTGTGAGTTGTGGGTCTGGTAATAGTTGGTAGAACACATCCTCTGTTTGTTGTCAATAATTAAATGGTGACTGGCAACCAATGTTTCAGGTGCGAGAATACGAGTTGAGAAAAAACAACTTCTCAGACACTGGGAACTTTGGCTTTGGAATCCAGGAGCACATCGATCTGGGGATTAAATACGATCCCAGTATTGGTATCTACGGCTTGGACTTCTACGTGGTGCGTATTCCCTGCGTCCTTGCAGCTCCTGGGCTTGTGTGAAAGCTCTAGAAGGAACCTAGAAGGATAACTGGCTCACATTAACAGTGCTGGAAGATAGAAAAATGCCAACAAAATCAAAGTCTAAACTGAGATTCCCAGGGCTGCTGTAGAATCCTTGGTTTATGACATGTCTCTCAAAGCTTCTTCAGAAACAAATACTGTTGCTTTTACTGGTACTCATGGGATAACAGTGAAACAGCTGTGCTGGGTTTGGGGAAGGAAGGAGCAGCAGGGGCTTCAGGAATGCAGACTGCAAGAGGGGTTGCATTGCTGGAAGGTTCTCCCTGTGTTTAGAGGCCTGGAGATGGGTCATGTAGCAGTGGTGGTGGCTGGTGTGTTTGAGTCGTTCCATTCTGCTGTGCCTCACTCTGAATCTCTGAAATGGAGGGAAGCTGTTCCATATGTGTTAGCAGTGCTGTTTGCTGTATCTTTTCTCAAGAGCTGAGGCCTCTGGGTATGGAAGAGTGTCTTCCGCACTCATTTTGGTTTCTGAGTCAGTGTATGTGCTAAATTGTCCTACCTAGGAGCTGTCCCTGTCAGCTTACCTGGCTGCTCAGAATTTAGAGCCTCAATGTAAACTGAAAACTAAGTAGAAGATAATGCTTGCAGTCTTCAATGCAACTCAAACAATGAGATCTTACTGATGTGGAAATTCTAGCCTTCCCTCCTAGAAAACTGTTAAGTCTAAGAAAACGAATAGATCCCAGAATGACATAGTGCTGTTGCTCTCCTCTCCTGGCAGGTGCTGGGCAGGCCTGGTTTCAGCATTGCTGACAAGAAACGCAGGACTGGCAACATTGGAGCCAAGCACAGAATTGGAAAGGAAGAAGCCATGCGCTGGTTTCAGCAAAAGGTGAAGTCTATCTTTATTTTTGTATCCCAAGAGTTTCCTAGCAAGTATTGGCAAAATGCTTCACTACGGAAGGGCAGGAACAAATCAGTGGGCAGGAGGAGATCTTGATCACTGCCTAAATCATTGATTTTTACTGCTCTGGGACAGTAGAAGTTGTGTTTGGGCATGAATGCTGTTCATGCCCCCTTTTTTTGTCTGCTGAACTGAAGAGCAGTTCTCATGTAAATCTGTCTCCCACAGTTTTTAGAGGTGCTCTGTGTGCATGGAGCACTGGTGATGAGGCAGGGTTAGGATTTGTTTATCCAGTACAGCTTCCTAGCTCAGCTGCCAGACATGGAGGATGGAGTGATCCAAATAAAATAAGTTCTTGGTTTTATCTGTCCATAGTGCTGTCTGACACAGACTGGATAATGAACCTGAGATGCTGAAAGCTTGATGGTAACTGCTTAGAGATGTGGGGACTCCTGATACTTTTTCAGAGGTGGAAAGGGTGGGCAGTCTGTCTGGAGGCTTTTTACTGGCTACTCTGCCTAGATCTACACTGGCCATACCTGCATGGGGCAGGCTTCAGCCTGCTCCTGCTGAATGCCCCTTTCCCATCCTCATGCCTGGTTCTGCTTAGTGTGGTATAGTTACCTTCAGGGGCCAAATCCTGGGGCAGTAAAAGGGATGAGTGTAGTTCTGATCAGATCAGCTTTTGGAGGGTGGGGCTTCTTGTTTCGCTGGGCTGATGAGCAGAGTTTAATGGTTATCTGAACAAAGCCCTGCTTGGAAGTTAACAGCACAGCAGCAAAGTAGAAAGGCAGTTAGCTGCTCTCCCAGGAGAACTGGTGTTTCATCTCAGTGTTGTCTGTCTGCCTTGGAATGAACACAATGGCTGTTTCCACCACAGTGGTATGGCACCTTTAACTGACAGTGCTTTCTCACTTGGTTCATTCTTTTTTTTTTTTTTATTTACAGTATGATGGCATCATCCTTCCTGGTAAATAAGCAGTTCCTGTTACCAAAAAAGCAAATAAAATTTTCTAACCCCTGACTTCTGTTGTGAATTTTGTGGGGGCTCCTCCTGACCTGGGAAGCTGCTGGGAACAAGGGTCGGTCACGCTCGAAAGGCAGCAGAAGGACAAGGACTGATGCTGTGCACTTGAAGAGAATGTGGTGTTCTTGAGGAGCGGGTGGTGGATTTACATGGATCCAGTCTCCACTTCTGTACTGTCCAAGTGTACAAATAATGTGTAGAAGTTTTATGAGAGTTTGCAGGTGGGCATAGAAAGAAGAAAAAAAAATACATGCTTTTTAGCCACTGGAGTTGTGAAGCAGAATTTCCTGAAGGGAATTAAGTCAGTCAGCTGCTGGTTCTGATCCTCCACAGACCAACCTGCAGTCTTAAGGGCAGCCTGCTCTTTGATGAATGAGGGATTCTGAATAATTAGAAGAAATTCCTTTACTCTAGGAACTAGTGCAAGTGTGAGTTCAAAGGAAACGGTGAGCATATCCCCTTAATAAAGCAGAGACATAAAGCCAAAATGTGGCTGAGGGTTCTTTGTTGAAGCAAGTGTGACAGGACTGGTTGGAAGGGGATGAGGGTCTGGGCAAGGCCTCTGGTGCTGGGGTACTGGTGAGGTTCCTGAGCTGAGATTCAAACCTGGTGCCACAGGCAAGGGCTGAGATGAGCCAGCAGAAACCCCTGATCCATGCTACTTCCCTGGGTGGTGTGAGTGACCTCGAGAACCTGTACCTGCAGCTGTTAGAGTTGTTTCTGCGCCACAGATTGTGGGGTGCTCTAAAAGTCTGTGCAAATCCTGAAGCAATTATATTGGATGTGCTTAGAATGTAGAGGATGAATCTTGACTGGTTTGTTTAAAAGGTTTCAGGAGTGTGAATTTACCCTGTTGTAATTACACAGCCAGACAGTTTTGCCCTGCAGAAGAATGGTGTTTATTCTTAAAAAGAGAAAATTCTTTGTGGGAAGAACACGGCTCACAAAAGTGGAGTTCAGCAACACCTCTGCCTCTAGTGTTCCATCCTCTCCTGCATCTTACAGTAAAAAAAATATAATAAAAAAATCAAGGAACAAACTCACTTTCATCCAAATCTGTACATGCTCCATTAGTGATTGTGCAGTGTTGTCTCATACACCGTTCCCTTGTCAAGCAGGTTGGAATTGTAAATCAGGGGAGGTTGCCAGTGCTGTTCAGGATGGAGCCCACTCCAAAATGCACAGGGCAGCATGTATTGCGTGTGCTAAAATGCACAGAGGAAAGTAGAATTTGAACAGAAACGATGTTCTGCTTTGGTATAGCTTTATGCTTGATGTGAACTCTTAACTGAGATAGTGAATTCTGGGAGAAAAATCAGTACCTTTATGTGAACTCTTAACTACTGCAAGCTGCTCAGTTTTGCTGAGTTGTGAAAGGAGGTGAGAACCAGCCTGCTTTGCTGAAGCTCTTGGCATCTTCATGGCATGTTGGGTTTCCCTTGCGGGGCTCAGGGTCTTCCTGGGTGCAATTTCACTGTGTTGTGCAAAAAAGACTAGAAGAAAACCGAGAGTGCTTGCTTAGATGCTTGGCAGCTCGTAGCTGCCGTGGCCTGAGACGCAGGTGATGAGCCCATCTAAGATCCCGTGTAAATGTGCTCCAGTAACAGGATCTGTTACCAGGAGATGCTGGCCTCAGCTTGTGGCTATCGTGTGATGTCTGGTAATGGCCATGGGCTGGAGATGAGGAAATAACCACCACCTTCTCTTGCCTCCTGCTCATCACAGGTCCTCACTGTATCTTGGATCTGCCAGGGCAGGGTTTGGAGTTTTGTGGTGTGGTTTGTCCTGATGCATTCAGCCCAAAAGCCCGGGTCTGCTCTGCAGTGCTCTAAGGGGGAGTCTGCAGTCCCTGTGCCCTCTGAAAGGGCAGCCAGGGTTTTAATAAAGACTGGTAACTGTCTCCTGTCTCACTCAAATGCAGTGACAGGGAGGGACCCTGGGCAGTGAGCAAGTGCTTGCCCCTGGAAACTCAAGTTTCCTAATCATTTCTCCTTTTACAGGTCAGACACTGCTTTTACAGTAATGGGGAAGCACTGAATTGAGTTCAAAACCAAGCTGTCAGCTTGATGGTGTGAGTAACAGAACCTGGCTAGGAATATATCTATGAGAGCTCCTTGGTTTGGATGTGAAGGGCTTCTGTTCCAGCTGATACTTATTTTCAGGGCACCATTTGCCTCGGAAATCTGGAGACTCATAGCATCCTTAGGCGCTTCCCTGATTCCTTCTGCTTGAACTAGAGGGAGAGCAAGAGATCTTGGTGAGTTGCTCCAATAGTTCTCTTCCTTGCTATCAAGAATCACATTATTCCTGGTCTGAAAGTATCTAGCTTCAGTGAGTAAATATTAAATGCCTTTCCCTTGAACAAATGCTACACGAGCAGCAGGGTCTGTTCTAGACCTGTCAGTTTCTTGTACCTAATACCAATACTCCTGTTTTGAAAGTGTCTCACGATGCTATTCCTACAGTAGAATTTCTCCTACATTATTCTGGGTTTTTTTTCTTCTTTTTTTTTTTTTTTCCATTTTTTGCAGTCCACAGTGCAATACTGTACTGCAGGCTGAGGAGAAAAGCTCTTCTGTCCTGCTTGCTTCAGTGTTTGCCCCGCTTTGAGCAATCTCTGCTTAAACTGAGGGATGGAGGTGCACGCAGCTCAGAATACACTTTCCTAGAGCCCAAAACTTGCCATGATGGAACAAGAGCGTTTGAGACTTGTCAGTGACTCCAAACATCAGCGTGCCTCGCCATCCAGCCACCCCACACTCCTCAGCTCTGTCTCCTTCCCCAGCTGCTGGCATAAGCCATGTGGCACCCAGGGCTCTTTACGTGCTGGCTGCTGCCGAGGCCGCAGAGCTGGCCCGGGACCTGGAGCTCGGGGAGCGTGGGAGGATGATGGTGCAGCACGAGACACCCACAGTGGCCTCAGGGAGGTTCTCATCCTTGGCCCACTCGTTGAGATCAGGATTGTAGCACTGCACACATTTCTGATACCTCTTCCCACTCTCATTCCAGCCACCCACCAGGCACAAGCGCCCCTCCAGCAGAGCCACCCCGGCCGTGCTGACCCCTGTGGGCACGTGTGCCATGTAACTCCACTGCCCTGTGAGTGGGCTGTAGCACTCCACAGGCATCACGTCCACCCGCTCACCCTGGGGACCCAGCTGGCTCCCACCCAGCACATACACTCGGTTGGCCACAGTGGCCGCGCAGTGCCAGCCCCGGGGGGTGCCGAGCCTTGCCTGCTCCCTCCAGGTGTCAGTGCTGGGCTCATAGCAGCACACGGTGCGGGAATAGGCATGGCTGATGTAGCCACCAGTGACCAGGAGCTTGCCATCAATGATGGTGGTGGCATGGCAGCAGCGGGGCGTCTCCAGGCTTGCCTTGCTCTGCCAGCTGTTGGTGGTGGGGATGTAGCACTCGACAGATGCCAATGCGCTCTCGGCATTTCACCCTCCGACAGCGTAGAGTAGCCCGTTGCAGGTGCTGAGGCTGAAGTGTGTCCTCCTGTGCTGCATGCTGGCCAGGTGCAGCCAGGTGTTGAAGCGTGGGTCGTACCTGGGGGATGAAGGGCAGGTCTGTCTATCCAGGACTAGCATCAGAGCCGTGGGGAGAAGAGGGGCCTGCCAAACATCTACCTTTGGAGGAGACAACTCATGCTCTGGAAGAGCCTCTCTGTCTTCTCCAGCAGTAAAAAAGCATCTGGACAGGCAGCGCAGATGGAGATGATGGCACTGCACAGGACTGGATCCTATCTGTGACTGCTGGTGTTGTTGCCACTCTAACTCTTGGGATGGCCCACCATTGCTCCTGCCACCACAAGCTCCAGCCTGGCTCGGAAATGGCAAGTGCTGCCAATCTGAGGTGTTCCCAAGCACCATCACTGTCCCAAGACGTTGGAACCTGGCAGGTAGAAGAGGACCTAGGGACAGGTCTTCCCTGACCACCCTGCCAGGCCAAAGCCAGGCATGTGATAAGAAGCCGGCTCCTTGTGTGCCCACAAGATGGCAAAGGGAACTGGAACTGCTGTGTCCCCAAAGCGATGCCACAGGGACTAAGGCCAGGCTGGGAAAGGTAGATAAGATATTGACCAGAAATAGAAAGGAGACCTGCCAGTGGGTCCCTGAAACCTCACTTGATGCAGGAGACAGAGCCCAATGACGGCTCCTAACTGAGGGGTGGTGATCAGGGGCTGTGACAGGCTGGCCTCAAGCAGTGCCAACAACATTGCATGTGGAGCCTCAGGTGGCAGAGCAACCGGGAAGTTCAGGTTTAGTTTGCAAACAAAATACTTCATGTCAGGTTGCCATGGTTACTACTCCTTTCTTTGAATAGTAATCCCTTGGCGATCCAGTGACAGATTTATGGGGATTAAGGAAAAAAACCTCATAATTTAAATGATGAAGAGAGAAACGGAGGCAGAGAGAAGAAAACCTGAAGGGCAACGGTAATCCTACAGATAGTAAATCTACCTTAAAATGAATCCAGACAAAGCAGAGGCAGGGTTGAGGCTAGCACTGGCTGGAGGAACAGCCAGAGGCTAAAAGGGGAGCTCCCCAGAGTAACAAAATGGGTTACTGCTAAATCACGAGGGCTCCCATTTCTCCAGGAGCCTCACAGTTTCAAAGAGGCCTTGCCCTGCCCTCATCCTGCACCAGTGCTGTGCGCTGCTGTAGGATGTGGGCAGCACAGCCCAGGCACCAAAGTCCTCGGGGAAGCCCAGGCTGGGCTCAAGCAAACCAAATCTCTGGAAGTGGTTTCCAGGTCTCGTGTCTCGCACTCCAGCACCCTGTACAGGGCCTCGCTGCGTTCGTCCCTCGCTGGCAGCGTTATCCCAGAGGCCAGACCTACCTCCAGGTTACTGATAGCAAAGAGGAACCTTTCTGACGCGCTTGTCCCTCACCCCCTGGGGGATGCTGGGGCACACGCAGACACGGCACAGCTCTGAACCCCTCCCCAGGGTCTGCGTGGACAGGGGGAGCCTGTCTTACCTGTTCAGGCTGCTGACAGCATGCTTGGCCTGGTTCCTGGCATCATTTTGGTCTTCACCACCTGCAATGTAGATGAATCCATCCATCACCACCACACACTGGTTAAAACTTTTCGCCGGCATCTCCGTCAGCTTGTTCCAGTTTCCCTCTGCATCCCTGTAGCTGATCTCCCTGCTAAGAGCATTCTCGGTCAAAGCTGGCCGACCTCCAACTGTGACAAGCACCCTCTGGCCTCCCCGTATCCTGGTTCTCCGAGATTGAAGGCTGTTTTGCTGGTGGGGGAGCAGGTGGTAATTCATAGCATCCACAAGGAGCCTGTGGCACTGCGGGTCTTGCATCATGTGTGGCACAGGTTGCACATGATTGACCAAGTCCGGAGCTGAGATTGTGCCGAATCGAATGTTGCTCAGGAGGTCAGCAGCATACCGGACCCGTTTTGGGTCAAACTCCAGCCACTTGACAGCAATCTGGAAGGCTGCAACCTCACTGGGTATCTGCAGGCCATCATCCATCAGCAGCTCATTGATCTGATCGAAGGGGAGTTTCATGAACTGGTCAGTCTTGGAGAACTCCAGGAAATTTTCCCGGATGAATTTCCATGTGGCGTCTTTCACCTGGTTGAGGCCATAGGTGTCTGAGATGTTGGCGATATACACGCAGTTCTCCACGGCCATCTCCCGAACGAGGAAGTTGCTGCACATGTTCAGCAGCGCCGGCACCTGCAGCTGGGTGGCCGCAGCGATGGTGCTGCCAATGGTGTACAGCGAGAGGCTCAGCTTCCCCATGTAGGCGTACGTGATGACGGTGGTCAGGCCCAGTGGGGACACGTTGTGGAGCTCCACTCGGTGCAGTGGAGGGTCTCTCTGCAGCAGGTGGTGAAAGTACTCACTGCAGGAAGCCAGGACGAGTTTATGCACCTCGAAGGACTTGTTTTGGTGGCAATGATGAGATCACAGAGGAACCGCTTCTGGCGCATCTGGTTCATCCCCTCCAGAAGGCTGGCTCCATGGTCCGGCGCTTCAACCTCTGTGGCCGTGCAGTGCAAGCCGTTGGACCCACTATCGTATAAACTATTCAAGTGATTGAGGGCTTTGACATCTAGCAAAGCATCTTCCACCATCACTGTGGTGACGGATGCATCCTCTTTATTCACCTTGGGCTTCTTGGGGGTTTTCTTTTTGGATGCCATCTTGGTAGGATCAGAATGGGACCTGGTGAGAAAGAAGAGGTGAGAAGCCTTCTAGCAGCACTACAGGCGCCCTTTTTCTCTTTAAGACATTTCAGTTAAGCAAAGGAAAAACTCCCACTGACTCAAATACTCTTTGGGTCAGGCCAAGGGAAGGATGGCAACTGCCCTGTATCCCTCTGAGCTCCGTTAAAGGCATTGAGGGCTATGACTGCGAGAGGGGATCCTCAACTCTCAACCAGTACCAGCAACTTTGCTGTTTTAAAAAAGGACTGGGGATTTTGAGTGCTTGCCTTGGGAAACTGGGAGCACCCACTGGTTCCTGGGGTGTGTGGCTGTGCTCAGCTCTGGTGTCTGGGGTGACACGGACTCCAGGCGGAGTGAGGTGGCAATCGCAGGGTATGTTTCACCTGACTCAAGTGCACGTCAGATGGGGTGAATCAAATCCCAGCAGCTCTGACAGAGGATCCCACACGGAGATGAACCCCAGCGCTGCAGGATCACATAGAAAAGGGTGTTCATTTCCCCCTCAGCCCCTTGGGCATGGCAAGGTCACCAGTGGTATCAGCTGCCCTTTGGGGTGACCAGTTCAGAGTGCAGGTGAAAGAGGAAAAAAAAATCAACAACAACAATCCATCTTTTGAATGTTCCCAAATTCCAGCTTGAAACTCCAGTCTGAAACGCAGCAGTGACCTCAGATCCTCTGAGGGAGCTCGGAGCAGCCAATATATGAGGGAACAAATCTGCCAGCCAGAAATAGCTGTTACTGCGCTGTCTCACATATCTGGGTACTGTTTATTATGCTTGGCCATAAAGATCAGGTTTCTTGGAACTGAGTAATCAGCTCGTATTTAGCACCAGGCAAAGAAGAAGGGGGACTTGATGAGACTTCAGCAAAAATATGGAGAAGGGAAAAGTTTAGTAAAAGTCCCTGCCAGGAAAGAGGATTCAGGGCTGAGCCCGAGGGGAAGAGCAACAGTGCCGGCCTGGCTGAGTTCAGCTGGCCGGGAGGAGCTGAGGGAGCAGGGACAACACAGGCACCCACAGACCCTACTCTCTTTTGGCTTTGCACAAAAGCCAAGAGGATTCAGGAGAAAAGTCCCAGGCACTTGAGCCATCCCTGGTATTGTGGCATTTCATGGGCCTACCCCAATGTACACCACCGAAGGACCATCTATCATCGTGTCATATCCTGGAGCAGGTGTCAGTCCTTCTGAAATCAGAATGCAAATGCCCTTCTCTCTGTGTGTTTGGATATGAAACTCTTTCTGATACCCAGCTCGGGCTTGGGAAAAGGAACTGGGATATACGCTTCCAGAGCAACAACACTGTGATGTTTCCAAACATGCATTTTGTTCAGTCTATCTATTCCCCAGGAAAATTTGCAGTTTCGCCTTTTCAGCTGATTTTGAGTGACAATATAAGTTAAATATTGGAATTTCCCAGGAAATTAAAACATTTTTCCAGGCCTTCTATCCAGATCCCTCAAGGGATGAGAGCTATATCTCTTTGAGATATGATGCTGCAAGAACCTCCTTGCTGCCGAACAAACCCAAAAAGGAGCAGGAACTGCCCTGAAAGGAGGTGGCCGTCCAGCTGCCCCAAAGCTGAGACTGGTCCCAGCAGGATGGGTGCTAGGTCGAGGTCTGCAACCTGCTGGGGCAGGAGGTTTAGCCTCGTGAAATAAGTGACCTGGGTGTCAGCTCTCACTGGGCTGTGCTGAGGATCTGCCCGATTCCTTCTGCTCCCTAGATTGCCTTGATTTTGTCCTTTTTTTACAGAAACAAGCACAGTGTCTGCAGCAACCCACTGTTTCTGTCCATAAAACTGCCAACCCCTTTTCAGGGGCTCCAGATACCATTTTAGAGAGATGACACCAGTGCTCAGCAGCTCCTCCGGGCCTGGTATGGAGCCCAGCATCACATTTGGGCAAGCTGATCTCTGAAAGCCTTCTTGCGTCCTTCTGGAAAGCCCAGCAATGCAGCTGGCTTTCTCCATCCTCCGTCCACCCCACT
Source organism: Chroicocephalus ridibundus (assembly GCF_963924245.1). NCBI lineage: Eukaryota > Metazoa > Chordata > Aves > Charadriiformes > Laridae > Chroicocephalus > Chroicocephalus ridibundus. The sequence continues at coordinate 696,162 of NC_086302.1, read as the reverse complement.
CAGGAGTCAAGGGGGCCAATTGTCCTGGGGTAAAACAGAGGTCTTCTAACTGCCTTACACTTCATACAAGTACAATGGAGTTATGAGAAAGTTTTGGGCTCATATTGATGTCTGTGGAATCCTGCCTGTTCCCTTTGGGCACCTTTGACAGACTCCAATTTGAAGCACGTGTTCATTTTATTCCAGTGTTTGGCTGCAGGAAAGCAGGGCAACCTTTACTACCTGCAGTTAATTTAAAATGGGACATCGTTGCTGCTTGTGACTGAAATACCACTGTAGAGACTTGAAAGGGATATTTTTCTTACAGATTAATCCTGGCTCCTGGATTAATCTAGGGAGCTGGAATGGTTTGAAGAGGTTTCAAAGGGCCCAGACAGAAAGGAGGGAAGACAGGGCTTTTTTCTAGCTGTTTAAACTTCTCTTAAAAGACCATAGTTGTCCTCACATCCTTTCAGTGCTGCTAATCTCAGCCCTGCACCATATTACTGAGACGAGAGCAAAGCAGGACCTATACTGGTTAATACTGTGTCTTCAGGAAGTTATGGCAGGCTTATTTTAATATCTAACCAAGCAGACTGAGTCCCTCTCCTTCACCTACCGGTGCCCCCAGCCCTGAGTTCAAGCAGGGTCTGAGTCACAGCAAACATCAAACTAGCCTGGAAAACTACCTGGACACTGCAGCTCTGGGCACTATTTTGTTGCCAATAATTCCTCCAGCCCCATATTAGAAAACAACAAAGTCGCTCCCCATGCCGCTATTTCCATTATTCAGCAGTTCCCGTGCCCCATGCAAGGTCTCCTCAAATCCTGCTTGGTGAGCCCTGGTGCTCCATGACTCATCTACCGCCTGGGTCTGCTCCTTACCTTGCTCTTAAGGTCAGTTAGTCCAAGGGGAAGCTCTGACCAGCACAGGGCTCTGTAGATTGAGAGACAGAGACCCTCAACTTTCTCCACGCAACATCCTCCTCCCTCCTCTCCCCTTCCAGCCAGCTGACTGCTCTCATCACTTCTACATATACAGCAAGCTTTTGGGGTGATGTGAGGACAGTCGCCCTCAGCCGAGTCCCGAGAGACATGGAAAGGGCTGGATTCAGGTAGCACTGCTCCGGCCAAGTACATCGTCACAGCCAGCGACAAGAGGAGGCAGTAAACCAAGGGCTGGGCATGGCCACTGTTAAGGGAGAGGCAACAAGGAGGCAACCAAAGGCCTGGCTCCACTCCAGAGGGGCTCACGAGGGCATTTGGGGAAGAGCTGGGGGTTAATCGCCCTCCTGATGCCTTCCCCACTACCCTGAGTGAGCAGAAGGGGCAGCAGTTTCGAGCCCCCAAGCCTGAGGAGCCCCGGCCTGGGCAGCTGCGGCCCCACTCAATTTGCCTTTGGCCACAAATGAATCTATAAACCTGCTTTACACCCACTTGCAACAGCCACGGTAGAGCCGTTGGCCATTGGGAGGCAACGGGAATGGTTATGAAGAGACATTTGTGTCAGGAACGGCTGTCCTGACCACAATGGGGCCGGAAATGCCACCACTGCCCCAGTGGGGGACGTCCATGGCGGCCGCACTCCCCCCAGCAGCGCCTTGCCAGCACGCAAGATGGCGCTGCCCGCCGCCGCTGCCCGGCCCCAAAATGGCGTCCACTGACTTCTGCCCTCATCCGCTATGGCCGTCACCGCTCGGGGTAACGTCAGCGCCGCTTCCGTTTCCTCCTGCCCTCATCCAAGATGGCGGCTGCGGCGGCGAAGGGCCGTGTGGCGAGGGGGCGGTGAAGCCGCTTCCGCCGCCGCGGCCTGTCCAGCAGTAAAAATGGCGGAGTCGGTGCTGGAAGTTGTGGGCAAGCTGCAGTCGCGGCTGGCGGGCAGCTCGGAGCCCAAGAAGGTGACGGGGGTGGCGGGGCGACCGGGGCTTCCCCCTTTCCTGATGCGGACGGTGCGGCGGAGCCTGGCGTCGGGAGGGCCCGGGCCACCCTATGAGGGGCGCGCGGAGCGGGGCCGGGGCGGGCCGGGCCTGGTCTGGGCTGGCCTGGTCTCCGCCGGGTCTCCCCTGAAGTTTCTTGCCCGGCCGGGGCCGCGGTCCGTGAGGCGAGGCTGGCTCCGAGCCGCAGCAGCAGGGCAGGCCCGGGGCTTGTCCCCGGTGGGGGCTTTCCGGGGGCAGCCGGGGCCTATGAGCCCAGGCTGGCAGCAGCGTGGGAGACCCTGCGCGCTGCTGCCAGCCTGGGTTCGTAGGCCCCGGGAGGCCCCACCGTGTCACCTCGATGGGGTCTGGTGTGAGAGTCAGGCAAGCGGGCAGTGGGAGAACTTGCCGGAAGAGTCTTACCCTGGTGACGTGTTCGTGGTGGAGGAGCCGCAGTCCCCGGTGTGGGCCTGGGTGGGGAGGTGTCAGGCACAATCCTGCCCTGGGACCGTGGCAAGGCCACTGGGATCGCTGGGGAGTTGGGTTTGGGGTAAGAAGTTGCTGAGTTTTAACTCGGCCCCTGGCGTGGGTTCCCCCTGTGGCCTTGGGGAAGGTGCTTGATGCTTCTTACCCGTCTCCAGGAGGGAACGTGGTGGCTGTTGAATCTGCTGGCCGTGGCAGCTGTGGCTGAGTGGCTGCCATGTGCGCACTGCGCTGATCTGCGCTGGTGCTCGGGTCTGTTCAGGGACATTCAGCTGTGCCTGTTGCTGGCAGCAACTCTCCTGCTGGGCACCAGGGCTCTGAGCTGGTTTTTCAGCTGAAATTTGGAATGTGGGTTGAGCTGAGGTGTGGGCCCGCCACGTGCTGTTATTTCACTCTCTAGGCTGTCATGTTTTATAGAGAGAGTGTCTGTTATATTTCCAGGTGTTTTTTTCATGTTTCACTTCACTCAGAGGAGGCAGTGAGGGATGTGCAGCCTCTCTGCACTCAGTTAGTTTTGTTTAACTGAAGCAAACACCCACAGAACCGCTCATTTTCCAAGACCATGCACTGCCCATGAGGAAGGATGGGTCCCGAAGTGTTCAAGTGCTGGCCCTCTGAAAGGGAGGCCCCTGTGCCCAGCTCCGGCCTGGCTGGGGAGAAGTGGTGGGGGCTCTGGTTCCTTTTTTCTCCCTCTCAGCCAAGACCAGAGCAGGGTTTAACCTGTGGGCCCAAAATAGAGCTGAGGGACAGCTGAAGAGTCAATTCCAGGGTCTCCATGGTGCTGGGAGTACATGCAAGACTTCCCAGCTCAGCATGCTGCGCACAGAGAATTAGTGCTCCCATTTCCTGACCCTTGCCTCAGCTTGGGGCAATAGCTCTTGTCTGTGTGTCTTGGTCATCGTAAGTTGTCAGGCACTGGTTGCACAGGCTGACTTCTTCTCCAATAACCTTGCAATGTTCAGTCCTTTCTTTCTCTGTTCATCCTATGCGGTTTTTGCAAGGGGAGGGAGAGGTGGGAAGCATTCGCAGGCTGTTCCTAGCTAGGGTAGTGACTTTAAAACATTCTCCTTCCCCAGCAGAAAGATGCCATGACATGTGCTCTTCCTATTTCTGATACCTTCTCAACAATATCCGTGGCAGTGTTAGTGTTTCTAGGCTTGAATTTAGTTGCCTTTCCATCATCTTGATAGATTGTGAATCTTCTGAGCACCTCCCTATCTCAGAAAATGGCTTTTGGCTTTTCTGCTCTAACTGTTTCCACTACAGTTCTGCAGCAGCTACAGCTTTACCCTGTCAGCAGGACAAATCCCCGGCACCTCTGGGTGCTACCCATATGTTGCACCATTTCCAGTCTTTGGTTTTCTTGCCTTGTCCTTTTGAAATGTTTATCAGTAATGTGAAAGAAAAATATTTGGCCAGTGTCATGTACAACTCTATATTGCCTTGCTGAAAGGTGTCAAGTATTAATATTTTCTGGGGTTGAAAATTGGGCTGCTGGCCCAGACATGCATGAGTGAAACTATGGACACCCCTGTAATGGTTTGGAAACAGTCTTTTTTTCTCCAGCAGAGAAGATACAAACTCTGCTGCAGGACTGGAGGAAAACAGAGGGTAAGGAAAACATGAACAGGAGATCGTCTTCACGGAGAGGATGGGGCCAGGCTGTGCTGTAGTAATTTGATATTAACGTGTGTTGTTAGCGTGGTAACAGTCTGGCTGACTTCTTTTAGAAAAAGAAAACCATCCACCCATCTTAAAACTGTATTGTAGCTGGAAATAAGCAAAGTTTTTATGCTTTGTGGCTGATTGACTGAAACTCTGCCCTACGCTGGGGGGTTTTAGAAAAGCTTTCTGGTATGTATTTCATCTGGTGTCTAGTAAGTTACAAGCCTTGTGTTTCCTGTCTTCTACCTGATTCCCCTTTTCTCGTCAAACTTGTAGGATCTCAGTTGTTTCTGCGCTAAGCTGCCAGATTTGAGTCTGCTTGGCTGATTTCGGCTGAAGGCAGTGGGGAGTATGGCATCAGCTTGTTTCCATAGGAAATACAGATTAGTACCAGTTCTTAAGCCTCACTGCATCAGACTTGTCTCGGTCCGCAAAGGTTGCAAGTGAAGTGGTCGAGGCCAGGCTGGACGGGACTTTGGGCACCCTGGTCTGGTGGGAGGTGTCCCAGCCCATGGCAGGGGGGTTGGAACTAGACGATCTTTAAGGTCCCTTCCAACGCGAACCATTCTATGAAGCGTGGTTTTGCTGTGTTGTACAAACACAGCTCCCAAATATATTCATACTCACATGTTGCCAGGCTGTGTGCCCCGTGGACAGCATTGATAAGCACAGGTTTAGATGTCTTAGATTGTCAGATAAGTGCATTACTAATGAGACAGGTAACAAAAATGCCTTGTTTCCTGACAGCATCATTTTGAGATTTACAACGTGGTTGGGAAGTCTGCTGACCTCAAACTGTTAGCATTTCTAAAGAAGGTGCAGGTGTCAAAGCTTAGTAAAGTGACATTTAGGCAAAGGTATGTGTTTGGTGACCTCTTGAAAAGACAGCTCTTGTTTTTTGTTAAGATGTGTGAAGCTTTCCAGCCATGGACTGCAGTGGGTGTGGAATAAGCCAGTTCCCCGTGGGACATGTTTGGGGTCAAATGTGTGGATCCCCTGCTCTGAAACCATGCTTCCCCTGGTGATACAAAATCCTGAGACGAGCTGCAGAGAATAGGGCTTTTCTTCTTGGAATTCAGCCCTGAAGGCAACAAATAACAAAAGAGGAAAAAGAGCTGTTGAAGATGCTCCAGTGGGGTGTAGCTCGAAAATGATTGGGAGGCTTTAAGGACAGGCTAATGAGTTTTCCCTTGGTTCTTACTCTCACGGTGGGATTTGTAAGCTGCGAAATAGTCTCTCTGGGAAGGTAATCAGCTAACAGAGACGCTGTTGTTTTAATATTACCCTGTTTTACTCTTTTTCTGTCCAGTACAAGATCCATCCTTCTTCCCCTCCCTTCCTGCCCTCTCCCAAACAGTGCTTTCACGCACACTAGTCCCAGCCCCTGCTTTATCAATGCCTGAAGGATCTTGGCATTCCCGGTGGGATCCTGACCTGAGAGCTCTGGCATGCCTTGCCGTGGCAGTGGGAGGGGAGGCAGAAGAGGTGGTCTGTGTCTCTACCTCTGCTGCTTCTAGTCAATGACTGCGCTTGCCAGTGGCCTTCTTGAGCTGCAGTGCTGGTGAAGTAACAGTGGTTCTAGAAACTGAGAGGATGTTGGCATTTTTAGCTCAATTCTCTTTTTCCCCCGTTTTGTTTCCCCGTTGATTGAGGTAGGTGGTGGAGCATGTTACCTCCCTAGACCCCGTGAATCCCGGGGTAGACTCTGCATTAATGTGAGCCTGGAGTTGCCGGGACAGAGGGCTTGCAGACCCGGTTAGCTGTGGTTACAGCACAGCCAGAGCTATTGCATTCCCCCTCCACAGCCTGTTTCAAGAGCGCTGAAACACACTGTTACTGTTGGTATCAGTGTTTTGCTCTTCCAAAACCTTCAGTCATGGCAATGAATTCCTATATATAATGAAGGTGGGAAAGTGGTTTTTGGTGAACAAAAACTGTCTTGTGGTTCTGCGTAAGCTAGATGAACCCTTGTCTCTGTGTTGAGGAGTATTTTCTCTCTGAAAATAATAGCACTCTTCCAATAGGTTAAAAGAACTTATTTCCTTCAAAAGGAAGGAAACCTCCAATCCTCTTTGATCCTTGCACGGTGGAAGTTGAGGGCGATTGGAATAGCTTAGGCCGACAGTGCTGACTTGAGCATGAGTACCATGCTTTAAAGAGCAGATCTGGACGAGGGACAGCCCTTTGTATGGCATATAGCACAGCAGTGCTGAACAAAGCCCGGGCTGTATAGGGGCTATAATAATGGGAACGCTGACGAGGCTGGTCTGTGCTATAGCTGAGCTGTGGGAAATAATGTGAGGGGCAGCGGTGTTGTTGGATGTGTGCTGCCCTGCACTGTAACTAAGAAGTCTGTAGACATCTTGGTGACGCGCTGCCCCAAACCACCTGCGTGACAGAGATACAAGTACATCCGCTTCACCCACAGCCCCTCACTGGGTGCAAGTCGGAGAGGGCTCCTCTTCCCTCCCTGGCCTGTGGAGCAGCTGTATGCTCTGGCAGGGCCTTGCTTGGCAGCATGTTTGTGGAGTAAAACAACACTTTTCACTGGTATATGGTAAACAGAAGTGAAAAGAGTGGGGTGAGAAGCAGTGGTTGTGGAAGGGATCAGTTGCCTTTTCAGCACAGACTGTAGTTGAAAGGAGAGAGACTGTCAGCAGCACTGACAGAATGTAGGTTCTGCAGGGGAGATATGGGTTCCCTCTTAGATCTTTAAGAGCATCTAGAAACCTTTCTTCCCTCTGTGTCTAGCTTGCAGAACTTCAGAAAGGTCTTTCAATATCCTTTTTCCCCCTTTTCTCAATAAGTGCTGCAATTCTCGGCACCAGCTTCTGAGACTCTCAAGCTTCTGAGTCCTTTCTTCCACTTGCTGTGCAACAGAGTTGTGTGTGTCTGTTCCTGATACTTTAAGCCAAAGGCAAGTTGCAGTCCTCTCTGAAGAAAGCACTAATAATTGAATGCGTTTTAAGATTCTTAGATGGGCCCTTGTAGGCAAAGAGGTGATAATTTCCTTACAGTTGTCTCTCATGTTCAGATTCTCAGGAACTTGATTAGGAGCAAGACAGTAGCTATCTGCCACTCGGATCTTTCTAACAAGCTCTCACGCCATGCAGTATTTTCTTCCTTTCTAATCACAGTCTGTGGTTCAGTATGACTTTCCTTCTTGTCTCTGCAGCTGCTGAGAAGTCTGAAGAGGCTTTCCGAGTTGCCCATCACAGTTGACGTTCTTGTGGTAAGAGCTGGGAAATCTCCCACTTCCCTCGTGTCGCTCAAGTCACAGGATAACTGTTTGCCCCGGCAACGCTGCTTTCCTGGGCGGGGATGGGGCCTGTTGCCTCGGCCACCTGCTACAGCCCGGTGTCACAGGCACAATTGCAATGCGGTTCTAGAGGTAAAAGGCATGGGGACGGAGCGTGTCAGAGCGAGTGAGAAGCCTTGGAGGACTGTTTGTTGTCCTCGCTTCTTCCAGAAGCTTCACGCTTGACTGAGATCAGAGTCGGAGCAGTTCCTGATGCTAATAGAATCGAGATAAAGTTAAGAAGTGCTGATCCTGACAATTATTAGTGATTTCCGTCTTCAAACTTACCCACAGTCATGGTAAATGCTAACTTGGGTTATTGTTATAAATAATTAATGTTTGCCTAAGGCAGAGTTAAGTCGTCTTTGTTTTGCAGAACTGTAGTAAATGCTATACTGGCTACTGAAAATGTAATCTATTATATGGGATATCTTTGCTGTTAGATCGAGGCAGTTTATTTCTAGGTGGCAGGGATAGGCAGCAGGTTGACTTTATTCACTCTGTAGGAATTTCATCAGAGGTGAGAATGCTGCGTGTTTTGCTAAGATGTCATGTCTGGGCTCTTTCCTGAAGGAGACGGGTGTTGGGAAGACTGTGAACAGCTTACGGAAACACGAGCTGGTAGGAGACTTTGCGAAGAATCTTGTAGCCAGGTGGAAGAAGCTGGTGCCAGTGTCCCAAGAGGCAGAAAGGTAAGTGAACCTGTTTGGTGATCTTGATGGGTAAACTATGTTCTATTTTTGAAGTGAGGGTGATAAGCTTCTCTGAAGAAGGTAATAAAAGTGAAGGCTCTGGGAACGCTAGTGAGACATGCATGCTAACTCTGCGTGGCGTTTTTGCCTTGGTTTGGCAGAAACTTTCTGCCTCTGGCTGCAGAGCGTTGGCCTGCTGATGGCCACAGTTTTGCGTGAAAGTAGGGGCCGATTTTCAAGAACATGCAGTTTGATGAAGAGATCAACAGCAGAGGCCAGCAGAGTGCCTTCAATAATGCAAGAGATGCAGTCTGCTTGCTTCCCATGTTATGATGCTGAAGAGAGGAACTTGTAGGCCTAAGTAAAGGAAGTGGCTTGCTTTCAAAGAAGGCTTTTATGTGCAAAAATCCTACAGCAACTGAAAGTTAATGCTAGACAGCATGTTGCAGTAACAAAGCTGTGTTGAAGGCAGCAATGAGATCATTTAGATATGTTTCCCATAGGCACCACGCAGCCAGGAGCGTGTAGGCATGGAGAAGTCTCTGTGCACATCTGTCTCCACTTCCCAGTGAACTGTGAAATCTCTAGTCCAAATAAAAATGCTTAATGAATTCCTGCACTGAAAGTGCAGTTTCTAAATCCCTGAATGTTGCTGTGTCTGAGAGCATTAGTGGTATTCTTGCCACAAAACTGCCAAATACAACCTTAGTCTTCTGTAAGAGGTTCCCATCCAGGAGATCCATGGCCAGGGGCTCTTTTTCATTCATATTGGGAAGTTTTAGTCTAACTACTTCTTTCCTTTTTTTCTTTTTTTTTTTGTTTTGTTCTCTTCAGAAATAACCTAGATTCTGAGGACCGTGACTATGAGAGGAGCAGCTCAAGCAAAAGACATCAAGAAGCCTCCCTCAGAGAGGATGAGGAACCTGACCAGGAGTATTCAGAAGCCTTCCAGCCATCTTGCAGCCAGTCCTATAGCCCAGCTCATAGGGAAAAGAAGTCCAAAAGGTATCCTAGGCCTGAGAGAGCCCACGAGACTTACGGCTATAGCAGCCAGGAGGGGAAGGGTTGGGGCAGATCGTCCCCAGTGCTCTCTTCAGATCAGGAGTACTCAGACTATGGACAAGCTGTGTCACCTGAGCCAAATGAGAGCCCTCAGGATATGTACACAGACCCTTATGCCTCTGAGGAGCAGGAAGAACTGACAGTATTTCGTCGGAAAGCCAGTAAAGGCCACAGTCTTCAGGAGAAGCTGGGGGCAGGCCGAGAGAGGAACTCTGGTGAGTCCTATGACAAAGGGAACGTGAGTCAAAGCAAAGAGCACAAGCCTTCTCACAAGAAGCAGCAACTTGATGGCAGAGGAGAGGACAGGACGTCTGCCTTCAGCCCAGAAAGATTGCACAAGACCTCTTTTAAAGAGCAGCTCCGAGAAACCCCCATGGCAGGAAGCAGCAAGGAGAAGCAGAGGATGTCAGATGGCACCAAGAGGGAGAAGAACCGAGAAAGTGGCATCTCCAGAAAGGAGAAGTCGCACATGTTGCCACATGTGGAAGAGTCTTCGGACAACCATGTTAAGAAGCAAAAACATCGGGACTCTGAAAGAGGCAAAGTGGAAAAGGCCAAGCCGAGCCTGGAGACCTCTAGCACAGAGCGGGAGAAACGGAAAGCTGACAGTGACTCATCCAATAGGATTAAAGAAAAGGGGGCTTCTGGGAGCTCAAAATCTACAGAGGGGAAGCGCAAGTTCTCTGATGTGGAGAAAAAATCGATGGGCTTTTCCTCCAATTTTGGGGAGGGGGAAGCAGAGGATGAATTTGAACAACCTACAATGTCCTTTGAGTCCTACCTCAGCTATGACCAGCCCCAGAAAAAGAAAAAGAAAGCGGTCAAACCGTCTGTGTCAGCTGGGGAGAAAGACCAAGGGCACAGCAAACAGAATGGATCCAAAGCCAGTACCAACAGCTCAAGCTCGAGTCAGAAGAGTCTAAGCCACAAGCGAACAAGTGAGAAAAAGGCAGAGAAGGAACCACCAGAGGCTCCTAAACCAAAGAGGGTAAGGTTCTGAAGGTGAACCAAGAAGGTGGGATCAACTGCTCTCGGTCCTCTGCGATCTGGAGCTTCTTGGTTTTCCCCTTGGAGGTGCTGGCTGTGTTCCGCATCAGGCTGCGCTTGCTGTGTCTCACTGGTATCTAGGTCTGTGACTCCTGGTTCCTGCTGGGAGACACTGTGTGTTTCACATGGCCTGTGCCGCAGGCGTCTCTTTGTGCTGTTCAAGTGTAAGTCTGCTGGAAAAGTGGGGGCATGGTGGGGGAAGAAATGCAATAGACAAAACCCAATTTATTCAAAACTGGTAAAAGAGAACACCTTCGGCTAATACGTGTATGAAAGCATATTGGACATGACATGGACATATTGGACATGGACATGACATGTTATCATGCAGAATATCTTTAGATGTGAGTCAATTTAGAATCCAGCTTAATAGGCAGTGCATCTCCACCTGCTAGTAAGGTTCACATATCTCTCCTATCGAGTATTTATGTGTCTCTAAAGCGTACCTTTTTTTACTGTATCTGTATTGCAGTTTTGTTAACTAAATCTGTTGGACTCCAGAAATGGGTGAGAAAAGGGAGAATTGGTGTTAAAATGCAACTTATTTGAGAAGACAGACCTTTTGTGAAAGCTTGAAAAATGAGCACTGTTTCTCTATATATTGATTGCCACATGTGTGCCAGGGTGTTGTGTCTAAATAGGGGCTAATATGTAAAACTTCGACTGCTGAATCTTTTTCCTCAACTTTGAAGCACTTTGCTCCTTAAAAAATGTTTTTTATACTCTTAGCAGCCTTTTAAAATCCTGCTTTGCCATGCATTCTAATAAGTGCCTCATATCCAAGTTTCAGATTTCCCCCAGTTTGGGAGGTTTCTCTCTCCACCACCACTGCAGAGCTTTTTGTAAGAGGTGAGGAGGAGGACAAGAGGCAGAAGGAGTAAATGAGTGTTTGAGTAAATGAGTTCTTTGCATTGTTAATTTGCCTTGGGTTCTTGCTGGAGGCCTTCAGCGCTGAACCTTGTAGGTTAGAGACGTGGATGGCTCTTACTGGAGGGAGCTGAGTGATTCTGATCCCAAATTTTGGCTTTATATTGAAAGCTTAGACAGAGCCACAGTAATGTGGCAGAAGGGCAGGCTCTTGCTGAGGCTATTTCCTGGTGTGAGCTGATCAGCGTTGAGCGGCTTCTTCAAAATATCAAACAAAATGCAGTTCAGCACTGTTTGTACGCTGGCAGGATGTAACTTTCTCATCTTACTTCCATGCACATCGTCTCCTTCCAGATACTTTTAGATGTGGTCCCAACGTTACCAGACATCCCACTGCCGCCAATCCAGGCCAACTACCGTCCTCTTCCTTCGATCGAGTCCATCACCTACTCCCAGACGAAAAGGAAAGGTGTGTTGGGCAGGCAAATAGGTCTGAAATGGGCTGCAGCCACTGTTTGTGGGAGGGAGGGGATGGTGGCTGGGTTCAAGTCTTTCTGTTGTGGTCTGGCATCCTGCCTGTGATGCCCAGAGCCTGGGCTTCAGACAAGCGGTGGCTTCTCTCCCACGTGCTGTAGCAGAAATGAGGAAGATCCTTGCTGACGCTGCTGGAGGCTTGGGCTTTGGACTTGCCCTTCCCAAACTAGGTTGTGGGTCTCTTGGAGAAGCCTCAGCCCTGTAGGTTGCTTGTGGGGGACTCTGATTTGTGTCTCCTGTGCCATTCCTGAGGCTGGGCTCTTCTTTCCTCTATTCCCTTCTTACTCCAAGTCTTTCACTTTACAGCAGTGTCCTCACCAGTTGAAGAGAGTGAAGCAGGCTTCACAGGCCGTCGGTTGAATTCAAAGATGCAGGTGTATTCAGGCTCTAAAACTGCCTACCTCCCAAAGATGATGTCTCTGTATCAGCAGTGTATCCGAGTCCTCAGTAACAACATTGACTGTAAGTACCCTTCCTCATCTGTCTTAAAGTCACGTTGCCATGCAGATATACTGCTGTCTTGGTACCTTGTTTGTATCTATCCCAGCAGCATTGGGCTGGGAGCATGTGAATGGTTAGTTGCCCCCTTGTCGCAAGGCAATCTAACTAATATGGGGCAGATCTCCTTGAAAGCTCAGGTGCTGCAGCATCGGCAGCTAGCATGCTTTCAGGGAGGGCTCAAGGACTGGAAATAGTGGTAAATGGAGCCTTGTGCAGGCGCTGCTTCGCTTGTAGAGACTGGTGCCTGATGACTCACTAGAGCTATGGCACCTACGCTTCCTTTCTCCTTCCCCTCGTCTTGTGTAGTGGTGTGTAGCACTGCGGTGCTTTCCACTGCATTCAAGGAGTCAAGGCCTTTCCTTGGTGTAGAAGGAGCAGGAAAAATACTCTGCATTTTGCTTCTCTCTAGCGATCTATGAAGTTGGCGGTGTCCCTTTCTCAGTGCTGGAGCCAGTATTGGAGAGATGCACCCCAGAGCAGCTGTATCGCATTGAAGAATGTAATCATGTGAGTTTCTGGGCCTGGGGAAGGGCTGGTGACACGTGGGAGTAACGTTCCGGCCTCACCTGCAATACCTGAATAGTCAAGAACAGCGCTCTTTAGAACAAGAGTTGGCCTTTGCTAGTCCTGAGTTCCTGCAGTTGCCGTCTGCCCCTCTCTTGCTGCAAGTTGGTCCCAAAGCTGCCTTGCCCTTGGTGGTATTCTAGTGCCACTGGTGCTAGGCGGTGCTGAGGGAGAGAGAGAAATGACGGTGTCAGGGGGGATCCCAGCTTACGCGTGGGTTTGTTTCAGGTCCTCGTTGAGGATACGGATCAACTATGGCACAACCACTGTCTCCGAGACTTCAAGAACGAGAAGCCAGAAGAATTTGAGTCCTGGCGGGAGATGTACCTTCGCCTTCACGACGCACGAGAGCAGCGGCTGCTCATGTTAGCACGGAACATCGGCTCAGCTCACGCCAACAAACCCAAAGGTAAGGTAGGGCTGAATGATGAGAGAGGGGTCTGGGAATGCTGCCTCGGGGACATCTTTGTGTGGGGAAGGACTTCTGGAGTGGCTGGTTTAAATCTAGTCCAATTTAGGAGTTGCTTGACATTCTGTTCTTTATGTGGTGGCCTCTGCTTCTTGGCTTACCAGGCTCTAGACTTCATGCGTAGTGCTGTTGATGCAAACTAGCCACAGCAGTATTTTACAGCAAGAATGTGTAGGGCTGCAGAGGCACCTCCTCTTCTGCTTGAGTGGCTTCTCTGTGCTGGGGTTGAAGAACACTGGGGTGGGGAGAAGCATTCCCGCTCTTTTGGTGAGAGTAATGAGAACTGCTGACCTGATCAGTGTGATTTCTCACAACTCATGTATTGACTGCAAGCCTTAGGGAGGAGGCCGTTGCCTGAGCTTTGAAATGGATGGACTGGGGAGAGGTAGTTGGACCTTGCTGTAATAAGACAAGCACCGAGGAGCCTCCTTTATCATAAGCTGGATCTAAGCAATGTTTCCTTTTGGTCTCCTACAGGTCGAGTTGCCAAAATGGCATTTGTGAACTCTGCAGCAAAGCCCCCTCGGGACGTACGAAGGAGGCAAGAGAAGTTTGGAACTGGAGGAGCTCTTCTGCCAGAGAAGACCAAGTGAGTGTTTCTCAGGAGGGCTTGCTGTTCAGGGCCTCTTTTCCTTTGGACTCCTGCCAGTTCCCTGTGAAGCTCTGTGTCCTGGCAGGATCGGATACCGTGTGTCCGGGAGGTCCTCTTACAGGGAAGCTTTTAACTGTAATAGCCTCTGTCTTGCTGGGAATCATGGAGATCCTGGTCACTGATGGTTCCATGTGGTCTCAGCCATGCTGCTGTTAACAAATGTGGCTTCTATCTGAAGAATTGGATCAAACCACAGTGAATCCTTTCCTGAAATGGTGATGCAATTTTCATGAAATGTTGATGCAGAGTCTGTCCCGTCTGTGTTTCAGAATAAAACCAGTCCTATATACATCCAGCAAAAGCCACGCTCGTGTGAGTGAGGAGCAGTCCTATGATGGGCCCAGCACCAGCAGTGCCCACTCTGTCCCATCTTCAGCTAGCACCTTCTCCTCCTGTGACCCCAGGAAACCACCGGTGAAGAGTAAGTACAAACTGCAGAACATCTGTCTCGTCTCCTAGAGCTCCTCCTTTGCAAACACCTGAATCTGCTGTTTCTGCTGCAAGAGAAATCCTGTCTCTGCAGGAGGGGTGATGTTGGCAGCCTCTCTCCTCTCCCTAAGGAGAGGCTAAAGGCTGTTCAAAGTCCTCACACAAGAAAAAGCAGAGGGAAACAGCCGATCCAGCTGCCTGCTCAGTGCCGACTGTCTCAGCCTGTCCTAATGGTACGGGTGAGGCAGGAACCCTGCCTTTTCCCTCCTGCTGTCCTGTGTCTGTCCAGCTGTTGGGAACCACGAAATTGTCCTGCACCTCCCTTGGGAAGGAAGCAGGGAGAGTTTCACCAGAGATCTCTGTTCTTGCCATGCAGAAAGCTGAGTGGGCTCTCCCTGGTCTGTGACCTGAGAATACGATAGGCTGTGACCAGAGAGCACATGCTTACACCTGGCTTGCTTCTGCTTTGCCAGGGCTGCGGCTTGGAATTGCTCTCTGCTCCTCTAGTCAGTGGCTGCTGCTTTCACATGAGGGGTTTTTAGTTGATTTTCTTTTTTCTTTATCTGTTGCAGAAATTGCACCCATGATGGCAAAGACTATCAAAGCTTTCAAAAACAGGTTCTCTCGAAGATAAGTTTGCAGTGCAGACCTGGGACTTTCCCTCTCGGGGACAAGTGGCACTGCAGGGGGAGAAGGTCCCCAAACAGCCCTTTTATTTGGACTCTTTGGAGGCTGCGGCTGCTGGGAGAAGCTTTGATCTGCACAAGATGACAGCACAGTATTTTATCTTTTATTCTGGTCCCTTTCTCAATGTCAAGCCCTCCTCTTTTGCCCCACCCTTAACATCCTGTTTCTAGCTTTGTCATCCATCAAAAGAAGAGTGTACAGAATCTCTCGACGCAAGAAAATGTGAAGTCTTGGCACCTGCTGAGAGTGGAAGATCTAGAGACTATTTACTATTTAACCTCTTAATAAATTATAAAATGGTTTTAATTAATATTTTGCCCCTCTATCCCACTGGTATTATTTATGTTGCTCCCAGTAGGCTCTCCCCTCACAATGCAGTATGAGGGCCGGCCTGTCTGTGACTGGAGCTGTCAGGAACCCACGTGTCTGAGTGGACACTGGGTGTCATGGGACTCTTTCCTTGTGATCTGGTACCTGCTGGGCCCAAAGTCCCACCTGGACCCTCTGGGACAGGTTGGACCAGTGGCCCGTCTGCTCATCGATCCTTTGGCAAGTGCATCAAGTCCTGAGGCTTTGTGCTCTCCTCGTGTATGTTCATAAAATCTTAGCTCTTGACCTTCTCTCTGCTGTTACTGTAGATCTTGTACAGATGCTTACGTTGTTATGCAGGGATGCCAGGAGCCACTGGGGACTTGTTCTCTGCTGCTGTTGTCTTCTGCTGGCTACCGGGAATAAGACTCCAAGGGGTTTTGGAGAAATCTTACTGTGCACCAAATCAAATTTTAACTTTTTTTTTTTTTTTTGAGAGAGAGAGGGGACTTTGTCTGCCTCTGAAATTCAAAACAGTTTTTAAATATCAGTTGTTTGGAGGCTCTAGCTGGAGAGCACAGCTTCCCTGTACCCTTGACCCTTGGTACGTCTCTATCAGGGAAGGTCATCTTGGACTGCGCATGCAGGTTCAGAAGGGGTACACATGGAGCGGGGAGGGAGGAAGAGGACACCCCCCTCGCCAGCCAGATCAGCCGAATCAATGCTGGCGATCCATGGGGTGACAGATGTTGCAGCCAGATCGCCCTCACGTCCAAAGGTTGGATCAGATGATCCTTGAGGTTCCTTCCAACCTGGTATTCTATGATATCAATGGAGGCACTGGTTTGCCTCTCTTGGGGGAAAGAAGGAATCCTTTTATCTTGTTTTCTGTGTGGAATTGGGAAGGAATTACTTCCAGTTTGGAAGCTGGTGCTTAAATCCTGTCTCTTCCTTGTACGTTTTCCTCTGCCCCATCTTTGGAAAAAGCAAGGATTTTAGTCTTTGAACCTGAAACCAATTGACTGCCGTTGGAGGGAAGCGAATAAGGGAATGTGGTTTGTTTTTAACATGCGCGTACTACATTGCAGGAATTCAAAAAGCTGGGTTGTGCTTGGTGTCTGCAGAAGTGGAGGTCTGAAAGAGCGTGTGATGTGGCCCAGTGGCTGGGGCCGATGGGGTTGGTGGAAGTGTGAGGAGGTGCCCTGGAGCACAGCTCCACTGGGGAGGTCGGAAGACCGAGTGCTGGCCAAGGGGTGTGATTTCAGGTGGAGTTGCTGAGGCTGCAGCCAAGAGTGGGGAGCCGGCACCACGATACACTCGCTGTTCAGTGTGAAGCTTTGTTGTGATGAGCGTTTGGGCCTGCGGGTCACATCTGCCTCAAAAGGGAACTCATCCAGAGGTGGTGCCAGGAGAGGACAGGCCTGGGCAGAGCCAGGCCGTGTGCTGCGGGAACCGGGCTCTCTGTTAGCGCTCAGAGGTCCGGCTGGGTCGCAAAGGGGAGACGTTCTCCTGCTGCAAGCCATATTGGCTGCTCTGGGCTCGAGAAAAATCCCTGTAGGTTGCTGCTTTCTGTGGGTTTCTTTCTTTTTCTCCTCTTCTTTCTTTCCACCCATTCTGAACACCTCTCTGTTGTTTATTTGGTCTGTTCTTGCCTTCTTTTGAAGGTCTTGGACAAATGTTCTCAGACTTTGATGTGCTGTAAGTTTGTTCCAGTCCCGGATGCTTTCATGTTACCGTGCAGCATTTCGGTGTGTGTTGTACTGTAAAATAATGGCTCCTTACTCTTGCATTTTTTCTGTATTTAATTTAGCTGTATTTTTAATTAGATAACAATATATTATTTTCTGCTGAGCATTGTGCCACCCTTTATTTCTCCTCTGTACTTGGGGCAGGGGCAGAGGGGAGGGAAGGGGAGTCTGGCATCGTGTTCAGGCCCCAGTGGAGCCTTGAGCAAAGGGTCTGGGTGAGACCCGAGAACCATCTTGGGCACTGCTCAACTGCCCCTTAGTTAATCCTACAGCCACGTACTTGAGTGTGGGTATTCCCCACAGCATTGCTGTTACAGGGTCATTTACTTTGCTTCCCTGCGCAACCTCTTTGCTCCAGGCTTTGCCACCTATGTTTGTATTTTAGCAGAGCTGCGTAGCAGGAAGGGAGTACCGAGAGGGTCAGAGTTTTGAACGGGCTCCGCTCTGCACTGGGCGGGTCACGCTGGTGCTGGGATCGATGCCACCGCTCTCCCTTCCCTCCCCTTCCTCAGGCTCCAACACTGGAATTGTGCTGAGGGACGAGCTGGGCCCCAGTCCTCGGCGGGGACAAGCAGAGGACACAGACTGAGCACAGCCTAGGGACACAGTGCTCGCTTGGGGCTAGGGGTGATGCGTGTTCCATGTGTCCCTGCTGCACTGCAGCCAAAGGAGCTGGGCAGAGCTGCCTCTGCCCCCGTGGCTGCCCCAAGGTTGGTGGGATGAGGAAGCTGGGCAGGTGGGGAGCAACGGGGGCTGGCAGGGGGGACTTTGATCCCCAACTGTGTACAGACAATTTTCTATGTTCCGTTTTTTGTGGTAACTAAGATGAATATTTTAATGAGATAAGTTCTATGAGAAGAGGAAAATCGTGTCTCAATAAAAGCCAAACACTGGAGCGTGTCTGCTTGTTCTTCTGTCTCTGGGCAAGAACTGCTGAAGATGCTCTGGGTAGGGCCCTGCGGGCGCTGCGGCGGTGATTGGATGATAGCTAACGAGAGCAGCAATTCTCATATCTGTTTTAGCTCCTGAAGGGAGGGAGATCCCCATGAATAGTGTGTCTTTGTTTTGTGTGTTTTGTTTTGTTTTAAATCAGTGAGTACTGAGTGTTCTGCAGTTCCTGCTTGTGCAGAAGAAATACACCTTTTTCGAGCCCCTCTTTTCCTTGGTCTCCAGTGTACTGGGGTCTGGGTTCCTTCAGTACTTGAGCATGCAGAGATCTCTATCTCCCCAGCTTGGTTCCCTGCTTTTCCTTCTTTCTTCAGGGTGTTGGGTATCTGGAACACAATGATGCTTTGTGAGTGCATTTGTTGATATTTTCTCCCTTAGAAGACAGTGCAAATCCAGTTTCTCATTAAGAGGAGTGCAGGTAGTGTGAATGACTGGGGAGGAAACCAATGAGCTGACCTACGTGTTAATAACTTCCTGGGCTTCCTCCCTCTCTTCCCAGGTTCAGGAACATTCTTCACATGTCCCCTGACACAGCCAGGGAACTGGAGCAGATGTTCAGCCTGAACCAGGATCCGATGGGGGAGCTGGAGTACCCCACCAAGTACCATGTGGACCCAGGGGCCTGGGGGTTGTGGGGGGCCGCTCCTCCCGAGCGCAGGCGCCGCACTGTATCCAGTCTGCTGCCCTGCCACCCAATTTTAGGAAGTTGTTAGCAGAGGGCAGTTCCTTCCCTTCCAGAGTAGGATTTGCCTCCGTGGCTCCCTCCTGCCCTTGTCAGGTGAGAGCTCTCGTCTGAAACCCATCTCCCTGGAGCCAGGGGAGTTGTTGGCCTGGCCTGCACCCCAGGGCTTTTTTGGGGTGCAGAATGTTGCATCCCCTGCTCCTGGTCCCAGTGTCAGTGTGTTGCTGGCCCACTTGCCACAGGCGTGAGGGAAGCTGCTCCTCCTACACCTCAAGGGAGCAAACATGGCTGTTTGCTCCTAAACCCCACTTGGATTAGGGTGCGGGGCCGTGGTGCCGTGCTGAGAGGAGGGGGCAAGGCAGCAGAGTGGCAGCCTGGACGTACAGCTCAAGTTAATGAAACACACCATTACTGTCGGTGTCTGTGTTTTGCTCTTCCAAAACAAACAAGACAACCAAAACCTTTAGTCATGGAAATGAATTCCTAAATATAATGGAGATGGGGCAGTGGTTTCTGGTGAACAGAAGTGTCTGAAGAGGATGTCCATCATAGTGGACGCTTTTGTGGTAAGAGCTGGGAAATCTCTCCCACTTCCCTCGTGTCGCTCAAGTCACAGGATAACTGTTTGCCCCGGCAGCCTGCTTTCCTGGGCGGGGATGGGGCCTGTTGCCTCGGCCACCTGCTACAGCCCGGTGTCACAGGCACAATTGCAATGCGGTTCTAGAGGTAAAAGGCACGGGACGGAGCGTGTCAGAGCGAGTGAGAAGCCTTGGAGGACTGTTTGTTGTCCTCGCTTCTTCCAGAAGCTTCACGCTTGACTGAGATCAGAGTCGGAGCAGTTCCTGATGCTAATAGAATCGAGATAAAGTTAAGAAGTGCTGATCCTGACAATTATTAGTGATTTCCGTCTTCAAACTTACCCACAGTCATGGTAAATGCTAACTTGGATTATTGTTATAAATAATTAATGTTTGCCTAAGGCAGAGTTAAGTCGTCTTTGTTTTGCAGAACTGTAGTAAATGCTATAATGGCCACTGAAATCATAATGTATTACATGGGCCATCTTCGCCGTTAGATCATGGGGTAGGCAGTGGGTTAACTTTATTCACTCTGTAGGAATTTCAGCAGAGGTGAGAATGCTGCGTGTTTTGCTGAGACGAATTGTTGTCTGGGCTCTCTCCTGAAGGAGACAGGTGTTGTGAAGACCGTGACCGGTTTACGGAAACATGAGCTTGTTGCAGACTTTGCAAGGAAATGCTTAGCCGGGTGGAAGAAGCTGGTGCTGGTTTCCCCAGAGGCAGAGAGGTAAGTGAACCTGTTTGGTGATCTTGATGGGTAAACTATGTTCTATTTTTGAAGTGGGGATGATAAACTTGTCTGCATACCATTGGGACCCCCCACATCTCCTGAGAGTGCCCCCAGTGTCCTCTAGGATCATATGGAACCACCTGGAGCACCCCAGGACTCCCCCAGAGCTCCCTGGAACCCCCCAGAACGCTCTTGAGCCCTCTGGGACTGCCTGGAACCCCCTGGGACTGACCCTCCCTCCCTCCCCCCGGGTACTCCTCACATTCTCCTGGTACCCTCCCAAAGCCCTGCAGGAGCCCCTGGGAATCCTCATGTTCCCCCAGGAGTCCCTGGAGCCTTCTGGGCCCCCTCACATTCACCCCAGGACCCCCTGGGGCCCTCTGGAATGCTCCAACACCCCCTTCAGGACTCTGAAGTGCCCTCCGGAGCCTCGCAGGACCCCCCTGGGACTTCCCCCCCCCAGTACACCTCACATCTCCCCGTGACTCCCCTTAGACCCTTCAGGGACCCTCCCACACCCACTCCAGGACCCCCTGGAGCCCTCCAGAACATCCCAGAGCCTCCCAGGTACTCCCCACGTACCCCTGGGACCATCCTTGGACCCTCAAGGTCCACCTGGGACCCCTCATGTTTCCCCAGGACAGCCTGGAGCCTTCAGGGAACACCCACATTCCCCTCACATTCCCCTCAGTGCCCCTCTGGGACCCTCACACACCCTCTCCAGAGCCCTCCCTGGACCCCCTGGAGTCATCCATCCCATACCCCCCACATCCCACTGGGACCCCTGGGACACCTATTACACCTGCTTCCCCCTCCCAGGGGACACCAGCTCCTGCCAAATTCTCTGTGAGCGCCGCAGCCTGATGGAGCATCTTGGCAAAGGAGAGATGAGCGAGAGAGGAACCAAGCGGGGACCCCCAGATGGTGGAGAGAAGGATGAAGGAGCTGCAGAGCAGAGACCGATGGCAGCTCTGACAGGATGAGAGAAGGAAAGGGAGATGAAGCGCTACAAGTTGCTGCAGAGATCAAAGAAGGGTTTTGCTCTAAAGCTTTAAAAAAGAGAGGCAACTGAATTTAATTTTTTTTTTTCCCTGATGTTTGGATGGTGTGCTCTGAAGTACTTTATTTCTGTCTGGCTTTAAGTGCCATGTTTCCCTGGCAGCCCAGTAGCATCTCTTTTGGGCAGTGCAGATGGACAGATGTCCCTCCTCCTTGTGTAGCACACAAAAAAAACCCCTAGTCAAATTATAGCTGTGTATTTTGGAGTGTGTGTCATGGTTTCAATTCACAGCTGTGCAAGCTGAATTAGTGCCAGAGGAAAGTCAAATACTTTTATAGTGGAAGTATTTTTACTGAATGTATATAAACATAGGCACACCTTTTCAGCATAAAGTGAATGACGGAGCTTTGTTCTTTATTGTTCCTTTTGCTCTTCACGGTTTTACCCTTCCCTCTCGGCTGCATCGACCCAGCGAGCGAGGTGGGCAGCGGCAGCAGCAGCCGTGTGAGGGCTGTAGCTGCCGCGGCGTGTCCATCAGCATCGATTCTGGTGTTATGGCCCAGCCTGGTCCTACTGCCCCGCAGGGTGATCTCCCTGCGGCCGCGCTGGGAGGAAGGGACCAGGCGTTTCCCAACGCTGGCTGGAGGGTTTGCTGTTAGCTAAGAATGTGTTCAAAATGGCAGCAATTAGACTTAATCCTGGCTTTAAGAATTGAGCTGGCGCTGGCTTCTGAAGGCTGTGCTGTATTTGGAGCTGAGGTGTTTCCCTAGAATCCTCCTGTAGCTCAGCTGCTGTCCCATCCCTCAGTCTGATGGAATTCCTCTACTCTCGTCTGTGCTATTCTTCTAGCACGCTGAACTATAATTAGTGATTTTTGTTTTCCAGGTGCCTTGTTGTACGTGTCTCGTGCTGCTCGAGAGATGCCCCAGCCCAGGTTTGCCTGCCGATGGTGCAGCCCCCTAGCCCTTGGTCTAGTTGTTTTGGTCATTTTTTTGGGGTGACTAAAAAAAGGGGTGTGGTGTGTCTGGGGGGTTATGATGTCATTTGGGACACCGCAATGTCACTGGGGCAGCGATGATGCGGCGGAGGAGCAGGTGAGTGGGGGATGTGGGGGGTTACGTGGAGTTGCCCCCAAAAGAGGCCGGTCATGGCCCCAAAATGTCTGAAAATTTGGTGTGTGTGGTGATTAAAAAGTGTTAAAACCTGTAACCGTAGGTGCGAGGCATTGAAATAGAGAACAATCTCTCATTTTTATATCTGTTGAAAAATAATATTCATTTCTGTATATAAAAGGAGTTCAAAATACAAACCTCTGTCTCTAAGGATTCTATACGATATAAAGGAGTTTAGACAATGAAAAGATTTTTAAAATATTTATTTATGAAGAGCTATTCACGTGTCAAAATGTATGTCTAAACAGATAGCTAGTCTAATTAAATGTTCTATATAAGTGCTAATATCTGTCTAAATAGATCTAACTCTTAACAGATATTCTATAGAAGTGTAAATAGATAATATGTATTCTCTAAGTGTATGTAAATAGATACAGCAGTGTAAACGTCTATGCTATATGAGGTTTCTAAAATGCAAAGAAAGGCTGTTTATAGAAAGGATTTAGAAACTTGCCCTCCCTTCTAGTCTCTCTTGGAGATGTCAAAGCGCTTTCCAACGCCCCCCCCTTCTCCTTTTCCCATCCCACTTCGGGGCTGATTTCCCCCGAAGCGGGGACTTTCTGCTGCAGGGCCGCATGGGCAGTACCCTCAGTTCCCTGATTCTGGGCCTGCACTGGGGGGCTCCCCCTAATTTTTTGGGGGGGAAATATCCCAATTTGGGGCTCCCAGGAAAGCTAAATTCACAGGGACTTGTGGAGCTGGAAAGGAGAAAAAACCACCCGTTTTCATGCAGGAAAGCAAAAATCACCAATTTTTATGTTGTGGATAAGGTGCCCCCCCTGCCTCCCTCCCTAGTATCCGGCAGACTTGCTGCTGTTGGCCCCCTGGCCACTGGGGCCCGCGTGGAGTGATGCAGCCTCCCTGGGGCTTGTTCTGGGGCAAAACACCCTGTTCCGCAGGTTCTTGGTGGAGAGGCGCTTGCTGTCGCTGCCTGAGCTGCAAGTGCAGACAGGGCACACACAGGGGAGCCCCGCGTTACGGTCCCTGGCTGGACTAAAGCGGGCTGAGATCGGTCACTGCTCATCACCCTAATGAGCGCTGAGAGTGGGATCATTCAGGAGGCGCTGCCGCCCGAAGGCCATTCCCGCAGGTGGGAGCCGCGCATGCGCCGTGACCCCGCCTCCCGCCCTGACTGCGTGTCTCGGCCCTCCCTGGCCACGCCTACTGCCCCTATCGGCCACGCCTCCCGCCCCCTGGGCCCCGCCTCCAGGCTCTCTCTAACCACGCCCACTGCCTGTATCGACCCCGCCTCCTGCCCATCATGGCCACGCCCCCGCTTCTGCTTGACCACACCCCCTGAGCGCATGGACCACGCCCCCGCCCCACTTGACACACCCGCACGCACACCCACCCACCCACCCAACCCCCCATCCTATTTGGCCGCGCCCCCTGCCCTCCCCTGGACGCACCCCGTGGCTCAAGCGCGGTACTGCAGCGCCGGCCCCGGGCGGTGGCCGGGCTCCATCCCCGGCGGCGGGGGAAGGCCAAAAAAAAAAAAAAAAAAGCCAATTTCGGGCTCCCGTGAAAGCCAAATCCACCGCGATTTCTGCAGCCGGAAAACAATTTGGGGTAAATAGGACCCTCCTCGGCCCCGCCTCCCGCCCCGAGATGGAGTACCGGCCTCTGCTCGCCGTGCCGTTCCCCCCCCGTACTGCGCATGCGCGGCCCCTCGCCCGCCGTACCGCTGTCCTGCGCGTGCGCAATCCCCGCCTGCAGCACCGCACTGTCCGCAAGGACACGGCAGCCAGCCCAGTACCGCTGTGCACTGAGGGTACGGGTCGTCCCAGCTCGAGACTTTTCGACCAAAAGCTGGTACTGCAGCTCGAGAGGGCTGAGCCGTCCCGCTCAGACTCACCTGCCGGCCCTTCCCCGAACTGCCTCCTGCCCCCTTGGTCCCCCCTCCCCGCCACACCGCCATCGCATCCCGCACCACCGCGCAGGTACTGGCCCACAGGCGGCCGCAGCGACCGGTGCCACCCCCAAGCTGCGGGAGCCCGGCTCGCCCTAGAAATGCCGGACCCCAGGAAGCGCTACGGGGGAGCGCGGGACGCGCAACGGGTTTATTTTGTGCTGTCGCACACAACTCCATAAAGGTTTTAAGGAGAAAAAGACGGGTTTGGGTGAATTTCCCCCCGCCGGGCCTGGCCGCACGACCCGTTGCCACGGCGACGGTACCCCGCCCCCGCTGGGGCGTCTTCACCATGGCAACAGCTCCCAGGCAGACGGGCGGGAGGGTAGGCCAATCAGGCCGTGGGAGCCGCGCTCCCATTGGTCTGATCGCCTTGCCGGGGGTGGGGCGCGGTGGGGGTTGACGGCGGCGACGGACCAATGGAACGGGACTATGCAAGTAGGGGGGCGGGCGGCGGGGCTATGGCCAGTGTGTGCGCGTCGTGGGCAGGCTGACCTGGGGCGCTCCGGAAGCGGAGGGTGCCGGGAGGAAATGGCGGCCAGCTCGAAGTCGCAGTGGGGCGGCCCGCGTGGAAAGCGGGGCTCGGCGGGCGGGTGCTCGGTCTGGCCGGGCCCGCGGAGCCGCCGCGAGCACGTCGTGAGGCATCTGGACCGCGTCAAGGTGAGCGGGGGGCGGCGGCGGTGGTGAACATGGCGGGGAGCGGTGGAGGACTTGAGGGTGCCTTGAGGGATGATGGGGACGGCTGAGGGGATCCCGAAGGGGCCTGGGTGGGCTGAGGGTGGGACTTGAGGGAGGCTGGGGGGAATGGGGGGGCTGTGGGGGCCCCGAGGGGTGGTGGAGGGAGCTGAGGGGGGGACACGGGCGCCCTGAGGTGGAACGGGAGGGTTTGAGGGGTGGCTAAGGGGGCTCTGATGGAAGCTGAGGGGGGGGGACGGGGGCCCTGAGGGGGAACGGGGCGGGTGGGGGTCCTGAGGAGGCTCTTATGGAGGATGGGGCGGAAGGGGAAGCTGGTGGGGGGGGAGCTGAGGGGGAACGGGGGGGCTGAGGTGGCCCTGGGGGGTGTCTGAGGGGGGAACGGGGCTCCTGAGGGTACTGGGGAGGCCTTGAGAGGGGCTGGGGGGTCCTGAGGGTTCCCCGAGGGGGACTGAGGGATGATGGTGGGGGCTGGAGGGACTCTTAGGGTGGGAAACTTTGGGGGGAATGAGGGGGCTGAGGGGGATCTGGGGGGCCGAGGGGGCCCTGAGGGTCTGCGAGGGGCTCAGCGACTCTTCCAAGGTCACTGTCGTCAGCTTCAAGGGAGTGTGCCCCGTCACTGCCACGTTTCGCCCCCAGCACAGGCTGCCTCCTCCACACCAGCTGTTCCCTGGGGGCCTGTGCCATTGCCATCCACGTCACAGGTATGGGGATACTGGGACCCCCCCTGGAGCTCTCTGAGACAGCCTGAGACCCCCCAGGATTCCCCTGGGACCCCCTAGGATCCCCTGGGACCCCCTGCCCCCGCTGAGAGCTCTGCAGGACACCCTGTGACCCTTCATGTTCTCCCAGGATCCCTCTGGGACTATCCGGGACCCTCTAGGATGTCTCGTGTTCCCCCTGGGGCTCCCTGAAGCCTCCTGGGACCCCTCACAATCCCCCCCAGGACCCCTCTAGGACCATCCCACACCCCCTCCAGGGCCCCACAGATCCCCCCTGGAGCCCCCCAGGAAACCCCAGAGCCCTCTGGGACCCCCTGGAGCTCCTCCGCAGTACCCCCCCACGTCCCCCTGGGACTGTCCTGGGACCACCCTCTTGCCCACCAGAGGCCTCCAGGACTGCTGGGACCCTCCCCCACAACCTTCAGGACCTCCCTGAGCCCCTCTGGATCCCCCAGAGCCTTCTGGGAGCTCCCCCCAGTACGCCCTACATCTCTGTGGGACCCCCCCACAGCCCCTGGGAGCCCCCTGGGATCTCCTGGGACCCCTCATGTTCCCCCCATGGCTCCCTGGAGACTTCTGGTACCCCTCCAAGCACTCCAGGATCCCCTGGAGACCTCTGGGTCGCCCTGACACCTGCTCTAGGATCCCCTAGAGCCCCCCAGAGCCCTCTGGAACCCACTGGAGCCCACCCCTGGTATCTCCCACATCCCCCTGGGACCCTTCTGTGACCTCCCGCCAACCCCATGAGAGCCCCTCGGAGTCCTCCAGGATCCCCTGGGACCCTTTGTCTTTCACCAGGGCTCTCTGGGACCCTCATGGGGACCCCCCACATTCCCTGGGATCCTCCCACACCCTCTTCAGCACCCCACAGATCCCCCCCAAAGCCCCCAGGATGCCCCAGAGACCTCTGAGACCCCCTGGAGCACCCCCCGCTACCTGCCACATCCCGTTGGGACCACCCACACCTCCTGAGAGCGCCCCCGGTGCCTTCCAGGATCCCCTGGAGCCCCCTGGAACCCTTCTACACCCCCTCCCCCCCTGCCCGGAGCCCTCCAGGACCCCATGGACCCCTCATATTCCCCCAGGACTCTCTGGAGCCTTCTGGGACCCCCTACGTTCCCCCTGGGACCCTCACACACACCCCCCAGAACACTCCAGAGTCCCCTGGGTCCCCCCAGGACACCCCAGAACCCTCTGGGACCCCCTGGAGTCCCCCCTGGTCCCCCCCACATCCCACTGGGACCCCCATGACACCTGCTTCACCCACCCAGGGGACACTAGCTCCTGCCAAATGCTCTGGGAGCACCGGAGCCCGACAGAGCATCTCAGCAAAGGAGAGATGAGTGAGTGAGAGAGGAACCGAGCAGGGACCCCCTGGATGCGGAGAGGAGGATAAAGGAGCTGCGGAGCAGAGACCGACAGGGGCTTTGATGGGACGAGAGAGGGGAAGGGAGATGAAGTGCCACAAGGTGCCCTGGCGATGGAGGAAGGTATTTGCTCTAAAGCTTTAAAAAGAGGCAACTGACTGTAACAGGTTCCACCCCCCCACCCCCCTCCCCAATATTTAGACGGCGTGCTCTGAAGTACTTTATTTCTGTCTGGCTTTCAGTGGCGCGTTTCCCCGGCAGCCCAGTGGCATCTCTCTCGGGCAGTGCCACTGGCCAGATGTCCCTCCTCATTGCGTAACACACAGAAAACCTTGTAGTCCAATTATAACTATATACTTTGGAGAGGGAGAGTGTTATGGTTTCAATTCACAGCTGTGCAAGTGAAATTAGTGCCAGAGCAAAGTCAAATACTTTTATAGCGTAAGTGTTTTTATTTGGTGTATATAAACCTAACACTCACCTTTTCAACAAAAGGGAAGGGACAAGGCATTTCCCAACACCAGTGAGAAGGTTTACTGTTGCACTAAGAACGTGTTCAAAATGGTAGCAATTAAACTTAATCCTGACTTTAAGAGTTGAGCTGGCGCTGGCTTTTGCAGGCTGTGCTGTGTTTGGAGCTGAGCTGCGTCCCCAGAATCCTCCTGTAGCTCAGCTCCTGTCCTGTCCCTCTGACAG
Source organism: Chroicocephalus ridibundus (assembly GCF_963924245.1). NCBI lineage: Eukaryota > Metazoa > Chordata > Aves > Charadriiformes > Laridae > Chroicocephalus > Chroicocephalus ridibundus. The sequence goes on along the minus strand of NC_086302.1, from coordinate 668,766 downwards.
AATTCCTCTACTCCCTTCCGGGCTATTTTTTAAAATGCTGAGCTATAATTGGGGATTTTTGTTTTCCAGGTGCCTCGTCGTAGGCGTCTCGTGCTGCTCGAGAGATGCCCCAGCCCAGGTTTGCAGCTGGTGGCGGAGCCCCCCTGAGGGGAAGGGGCCAGCCCTGGGTCTGGGTGTTTTGGGCATTTTTTTGGGGTGAATAGAAGGATGCCTGTTTGTCTCAGGGTTGCGATGATGTCATTTGGGGTACCTCGACGTCATTGGGGCAGTGATGATGCAGCGGAGGAGCAGGTGAGTGGGGACGTGGGGTTATGTGAGGGTCTCCCAAAAGAGGTGGTTCACAGCCCCAAAACGTCTGAAAATCTGGGGATGCATTAAAAAAGGTGAAAACCTGTAACTATGGGCGTGAGGCATTGAAATAGAGAACAATCTCTCATTTATATATGAGAAAAGTATATATTGAGAAATAATATTATGTATGTAAAATAAGTTCAAAATAAAAACCTCTATGTCTAAGGATTCTGTGCTTCCGTGTTATACAAAAGATCCTAGAATATACAAATATTTTAAAAAATGTATTTATAAAGAGATATTAGTGTCAAAATAGATGTGTAAGCAGACAGTCTAAATAGATATTCTGTATCATAAACGTTAATGTATAAGTCTAAGCAGATTTTCTATATAAGTGAAACAGGCGATATAAATTCCCTACATAATGTGCAAATAACTGAGGGGGTGCTGCCGCCCGGCGGCTGGAGGCGGGTCCTGCAGGTGCGCGCTCCCCGGTGCGCTGTGGCCCCGCCCCCGGCGGCGCTGTGCGTTCTTCCGCAGCTCGTGCGCGGCTTCGCGGAGACCGGTCTCCAGAGCGCGGCGGCCGGAGGGCGAACCAGGACCGCCGGGACTCCGTCGAGCTCCCCGCCGCCTCGAGCGGGATCGGTGCAGCCCGCCCGGCCTCGAGAGCGGCCGCCGGCGCTCCAGTATCGGCTCCTACGCATTACCGCGCCCCCGTCAGTGCCCGGCAGTTTTCCGGGTGTCCATTTCCATGGCCCCTCAGTCCGCCGACGCGCCTCTCTATGGCACTTTAGTCCTCCAGGACGCCGCTCAGTCAGCCGACGCGCCTCTCTATGGCACTTCAGTCCTCCAGGACGCCGCTCAGTCAGCCGACCCGCCTCTCTATGGCACTTCAGTCCTCCAGGACGCCGCTCAGTCAGCCGACGCGCCTCTCTATGGCACTTCAGTCCTCCAGGACGCCGCTCAGTCAGCCGACGCGCCTCTCTATGGCACTTCAGTCCTCCAGGACGCCGCTCAGTCAGCCGACGCGCCTCTCTATGGCACTTCAGTCCTCCAGGGCGCCGCTCAGTCAGCCGACCCGCGTCTCTATGGCACTTTAGTCCTCCAGGACGCCGCTCAGTCAGCCGACGCGCCTCTCTATGGCACTTCAGTCCTCCAGGACGCCGCTCAGTCCGCCGACGCGCCTCTCTATGGCACTTCAGTCCTCCAGGACGCCGCTCAGTCAGCCGACGCGCCTCTCTATGGCACTTCAGTCCTCCAGGGCGCCGCTCAGTCAGCCGACCCGCGTCTCTATGGCACTTTAGTCCTCCAGGACGCCGCTCAGTCAGCCGACGCGCCTCTCTATGGCACTTCAGTCCTCCAGGACGCCGCTCAGTCAGCCGACCCGCGTCTCTATGGCACTTCAGTCCTCCAGGACGCCGCTCAGTCCGCCGACGCGCCTCTCTATGGCACTTTAGTCCTCCAGGATCCAGGAAGTGCTCATCAGTCTTCTGGAAATCACCTGCTTCCAGCACTCTTCTAAAACCATAAAACACAATTAACAATTAACCACGAAAATATCTGAAGATCGCAAAAATAATGTGACGCCTGCAGAACTCTCTTCTCTACTGCAACAAGTAGACAGAACTTAACAGTGGTAAGAGAATCACCAGAGGCAAGTGCCTAATAGAAATAAAAATGACTGTTGCTTTGCCTGCTGGGAACTTAAGGCATAAGAAAAGGAGCTGCTGCTCCTGTGGCCGCCTTTTTGTCTTCTGGGGCGTTGTCCCTGCCCCTTTCTCCAGGGGACTGTGGGAAGGGCGGTGGACGGGCCGATGGCAGTGGACGGGGCCCGGGGTGTATGAGCCACAGGCTCGGCTCAGGAGCTCGTTCTGCTGCTGGGCTCCTCTGGGGTTGGTGCTCGGCTGGTCCTTCACTTGGCTGCAGCTTTGGGGCAGGCATGGTTTGGTGTTTAGGGAGGCAGAGGTGAGAAGGCTGAGCTAAGACCTTCAGGACCAGTACACATCCTGCCACCTGTATAGTAGAAAGTTGACTGGTATGCAGCTTTTTTGTTTCCTTTTTTTTCAGGTCAGTAACTTTGTGATGAGTGTTTAGGGGATGTCCAGATGGTTTAATAGTGTGCTTTTCTTTATTCTAGGAGCGCTGCATTTTTCTAGAATTCCTGACTTTATTGAAGATGGGCCTGTGGTTTTTTCCACCGGTTTTGCAGTATGCTGTGTGAGTTGCTGATCTTGTTTCTCTTAATTGGGTTGATGATGAGATTATGTTGTAGGGGTTAGGGTGAGGATTTTGTATGCATCTGCATATTGTACTTCAGCACTTCTCAAGAAAGCAGCAGGGATGTAAGGCATAGTGTCATTCAGGGTATGGCATGGCTCATCACCTTTCCCCGTTGCCCAAAAAGTGCCGTGGTGTCCCTAGAGTTTTTGCAGCGGGCAGCAGGCCCCTCATAGATCGTGTCAGGGCATTACTTATTTTGCGGGTCTGATGCAGAGCCCAGAGTCTGTGGGAAGACAGAAGATAGGAGGTGCCTGCCAAACGCAGGGCACAGCTCAGAAGAGCAGCTCCCGAGGAGTGGCTGACACAGGGGTTTCAGGGTTGCAAATACAGGATGGGAGCTGTCAAGAAGAAGCGGGGGTCCTTCCCTGACAGTTGAGGAGAAGAGGTTTCTAAAAGTTTTGGCGCTGGGGGCTGGCTAGGAAAAGGAGGTGGGTTCATCAGTCTCTGTCATATCGGTTTTGCATTTGGATTTGGGTGTCAAGAGGGTCTGGTCTGTTCTAGTCCCTTGCATTTGAGGTGAGCTGGATAGTATTGAGGAAGAGCATGGGACCAGTGATTTCACAGAAATGCAATGGTAATTTTGTGTTTGTTGGTATCTTAGGTGTCACAAATAATTGTTGCTGCAGCCTCTGACTCTGGAATCAGCGGGAAACAGGTGAGCGGATTGCCATGGCACCTCTGAGGAGGAGGGTGCTGTAGAAGAGGTTGGCCTCTACTATCAGGGTGGTCACTGCTGGAGCCATGGTTTCTTTTTGTTTTACAGATGAAGAGGAACCTGGTGACTGCAGGAACACATCAGTTAGCTGTTTGTTGTGGGTTTTTTGTCAAAGATGAATTCAGACCCCTGGCTGTCTGAAAGCGAAGTAGAGGGACAGGTGCTGGAGGGGGGCCAAGGTTGACAGTTTCAGGGAGGAGTTTTCAAGTCAGGCTAGAGCAGAGGGCTATCCAGGAGGAGTCTCCTCTGAGTAGGTAAAGGGAGTGGGTTACTCTTCAGCACAAAGCTAGTGTGTGCTGGGCAGGGCAGTTCTGGCCTGTGTCTTTGGTTGTGTAGTTTGTGTGCTCTGTCTTCTGTGTCTTGGACTTTCCTTAGGTTTTGATATCCTCGTTTCTCTTTGCACTCAAGGAGCACAGCATGTGCCTCGGGCACCACCTGTAGGGTCTCAAATGCCTGTGCTAATTGGCAGAGCGCCCAATGGGCACTTCTTTTCTTGCATAACAATTTTAAAGTGCAGATCGGACTTGCCTCTTGGAAGTTTCTGGATGGTCCTCTTCTGCAGCATCGTTCATGGCTGCATGAGCAGCTCTCTTCTCTGAGCTATAGCAGCTCTAGCCATCTGCTTTTATGAACTGGGATTTCTTCCCTGCATCCTTACATTCTCAGGTCTTGAAGCCAGGCTTCCTGCACATATGTCATCTCCATTTGGACAGGAACTTCTTGGAATGGGCTGTTACATTTGACTCTTTTATGATTTTTACGACTTTGCCACAGAGCCTCCTCACGTCTGTGCTGTGGCTATCGGTCTTCTTGCCCAACAGCGTCTCTTGTCTGAAAGTCATTCTTCTTGTGGAGAGTTTTCTCTCATCTTGGAGTCACGTTGTCTCTAGTGCTGTGTGGTGTTGGGCTGCACGTGGGTGTGTTTGGCGTGGAGCTGCCCTGCCTGGGGGTGTAGAGTCAGGGGTAGGTGGAACAGCAATAACGGTCTATGGGTAATATGTTGATCTGCCAAGACTGTTTAGCCAAAGGTTGTACAGTCATCTGGGATCAAGCAGCCATTGGCAGGGACAGTCATTTCCATAGTGTTTTATGGGGATGATTGGAGCCTCCTGGGAGGGCCTGTTTGGCAGTAGTGAAGCAGATTGAAGGTGTTAAGGCTTGTATATGTGGGGATTAACGCTGGGTCCAATTTTTTTTAACGGCAGGCTGTAGTTGGAGCCTAGATGATATTCCTAAATGGAAACAAGACCCCTGGAATCGTTCAGCTACTGATCAGCATCTGGGTGACTTGTTTACTGATTTTTTTTTCAGATGCAGAGGGACAAGATGTGCACCAAAGAGTCATGGAGAAGGCAAGCGGGACCCTGTAAGAAGGTGGGTCAGCTCACGGTGCTGGAGGGAAGATGTGACTGGTGGCTATGTCATTATGTTATGGCTTGGTGGTGGGGTGTGGGTGTTTTTTTTTTCATTTTGAAGGTATGAAGTGATGAGTAAAGCAGGATATTGGCACCGGATGTGACTCTTGGGCAAGGTGGTCAATGAATAGTGGGCTGAAGCAGCAATTCTTCTCAGATGTTATATTGTGGGTGAAGCTTTTAGTGTCCTTTGTGTCTGTTTTACAGGTAGTCTGTAAGCCTCAAAGCAGCAGCCCAAAACCATGGAGGGCGGGTGGGCGAGAGGCCAGCGTAAAGGAGCAGGAGACAGGAATGGCTGTAGGCAGGCTGAGGTGTCGGGCAGTATGTCAGCATATGTCTTTTGGTTGGCTTTTTTTTTTTTTTCAGGTGCAGGACGCAGGCTCAGCGGGACTAAGCCGCATGCTGAGAAGGTGAGGCGGTTGTGGGCCACATTGGTGTCTTAATAGTGAAGTATTATACGGCAACCTGGTTAATTATTTATCTTCTGGTTTTGCAGGTGCCCTGTGAGCCATCTTTGGAAGTGGATGAGCATTAGAGGTGAGCCGAGGCAGCAGTGAGGAGGAGCTTGTGGCTGGTGATTTCTCACATGTGCAACAGTAATTTTGTTTCTTGGTATCTCAAGCAATGATGGCCACAGCATTTGACTCTGGAAGGAGCAGGTGAGTGGAATCCCATTGTGCTTTTGAGGAAGGGGAAATTGTGGAAGAGGTTGGCGATGGCCTCTCTGAAACTTCCTGCTGTCACTGTTTGGTTTTCTTTAATTGTAGATGATGATGATGAACCTGGTGACTATAGGAATGTCCCAGATAGATAGTCGATGTGCTGTGTTTTTTTTTTTTTTTTCTGTTGACATCGGATTTAAGACCTCCAGCCCTCTGAAAGCTAAGTTTAGTGGCCAGGGCTGGGGAGGGGCTGGAAGGGGAAAAGTTTGTGATTTGCAGGGAGGCATCTTAAAGTTAGAGAAGGGCAGAGGGCTGTCCTGGAGCCATCCCCTTTGGGCAGGTAAAGGGAGCGGATTAGTCTTCAGCACAATGCTAGCATGAGCCGGGCAGGGCGGTTCCAGCCTGCATCTGTTGTGTTGTTTCTGTGGTCTGTCTTCTGTGTCCTAAACCTTCCTTGGGTCTCGATGTTCTCTTTACACTTGAGGAGCACAGCCTGTACTTCAGATACCATCCCAAGAGTCTTGAATGCCAGTACTCACTGGCACTGCCCCAGTCAGGCCCCACTTTTCTTGCATTATAAGCTTAAACAGTGGATCGGCCTTGCATCTGGGAAGTTTCTCGGTGGTCCTCAACTGCAGCATTGTTCCTGGCTGCGTGAGCAGCTCTGTTCTCTAGCCATCCATTTTCAGTGACTGGGACTTCTTCCCTGCATCCTTAAGTTCTTAGGTCTTGAAGCCAGGCTTCCTGCACGTACATCTCAGTTTGAGTCACTTGTTTTCCTGGACCATTACATTGTACTCATTTATTGGGGTTTCCCTAGAGCCTTCTCGTGTCACCATTGTGGTCTTGCAGGTCTTCTTGCCTGACAGTCGCTTATGTTGGTGTCATCCTTCTTGCTGAGAGTTTTCCCTCATTTGTGAGGTGCATTGTTTGTAGTGTTCTGTGTAATGTCGGTCTGTGCTTGTGTGTGTTTGGCTCGGAGCTGCTCTGCCCGGTCATGTAAACTCTGGGGTAGGTGGAACATCAATAGGAGTCTATGGTTAGTTTGTTGATCTACCTAGACTGTTGAGGCAAAGGTGGTACAGTCAACTCCCATCAAGTAGCCATCAGCAGGTTGTGTGGGCAGCTCTTTAATTAATGGGGTTGTTTTGGGATGAGCAGAGCTATGTGGGAGGGGCTGTTCAGCAGTAGTGAAGCAAACTGCATCACGAAGATGCTAAGGCTGCTTTGTGTGGGGTGTAATATTTGTATGTTGTGTGTTTTTTTTTTTTTAATGTCAGACTGTAATTGTACTCCAGATGGTATTTCTAAGGCAAAACAAGACCTTTTTGAGGGTGTGTGCGTGTCCATGGGGTTCCCCCTAAAAGATGCAGTTCACAGCCCAAAAAATGCCTGAAAATTCATGTGGGGAATGTGTGTTTAAAAAAATAAAATAAAAGCTGTATATATGGGTATGAGGCATTGAAATAAAGAACAATTTCTCATTTTTATACATATTGAAAAATATTAGTGTATGTATATAAAAAGGAGTTAAAAAACAAAAACCTGTATCTACTATATTATATAAAGGATGTTATCGTATTAAAAGATCTGTCCCATAGCCAATTTTTGCCTTCATAGTTCTCTCTCTGTCTCGCTCCCTGTTGCTTCCTCCTGTCTGATCCATAGCCCATAGCTGTTTTCTTTCCCCTGTGGCTCCCTTTCCCTGTTTTTCCCCCCCACCCCCCCACCCCTTCTCTGCCCTGTAGTAGATTGCTATTGCATTGGGTTTAAGTGACAAGGTTTTGTTGGCTGAGTTGTGGGGGGCAGGGGCTGCAGGGGTGGGTTCTGTGAGAAGACACCAGAAGCTCCCCCCATGTTGGGCACAGCCAGCTCAGAGGGGGACCTGCTGCTGGTCAAAGCTGAGCCCATCAGCAACACTGGCCAGGAGTGGAGCAGAGAGTCCCGGCAACACGTGTCGGCCCTGCTGTTGGAGTGGAAAAAGAGTGTGAGGAGGAAGCAGCAGCAGAGACAATGCGAGATGAACTGACCACAATCCCGACTCCCTGACACCTCCATTGTCTGGGGGTATGATGTAGAGAAGTCGTGAGTGAAGATGATCCCAGAAAAAGAGAGAGGTGGTGGGAAGGTTTTTTTTTTAAATTCGTTCTTATTTCTTGTTATTTGATTGACAATAAGTGAATTTCCCCAAGTTGAGTCTGTTGTTCTTGTGACTATGAGCGATCTCTTTGTCCTTGTCTCAACCTACAAGCTTTTTCATTTTAACTTCTCCCCTTGTCTTGTTGAGGAAGGGCAATGATGGAGAGGCTGGGTGGGTACCCAGGGGCCAGCCAAGGTCAATCCACCACAGATTACTTCTATTAAGCTTTGTGTCCTTGTGTTTTAATGCTTGACTATGTTTCTTTTACCCAATCTCTTTTGAAACTTTATTTCTCTCTTTCCATCCCTTTCTTTTAAATTCTTGGTTAGGTTTGTTGAACCCAGTTCGTTTTAAAATTTTCTTGCTACTTTTCCCTCTCTCTCTGTCTCCCCAAATTAATTTTAATTTCTTTCCCATGTTCTTGTAGCCTGTCGCTTTTCATAATTCTCTTACTCGATCTCTTTCTATGCACTTCTGCATACCTAACTTTTAAGTCTCTGTTAGGATTCTCATATCCTATGCCTTTCAAAATTTAGTGTCTATATCTCCTCCTAGACATCTCCCTGCCTATAATTCCCAATTCTCCCCTCTATTTTCAGCACACTGTAACTTTTTTCATTTTTTTTCTGCATCTGCCTGTCACTTTCTTGCTTATGTTTCTTGTACCCTGTCGCTTCTCAAAATTTTCTTTCAATGTGTACTTCTGCCAGGGTCCCTGTTTCTATTTTGTATTTCTTGATCATATTTCTTTTCCCCTGCTCCTGTGTGTTGTCTCGTCTTATCCTGCTGGTTACTTCCACCTCTCTCCCCTGGTCCCCGTCTGTCTCCTTTATTTCTCTCTCTTGTGTTTTTTTTTCTTTTTTCTTCCCTTTTGTCCCTCTGTCCTGCTGCCTTTGGGCACTGAGCCTTGTAGCCTTGTAGTCTTCGAGGGGCGGAAGACCCAGAAGGAGATCCACCGGCTGGAGGACGGCTCAGCTGGACTGAGACCGGGCGGATTGGGCGGCAATCCGGAATAGAGGAAACAGACAACGTGGCCACGGACACCCAGAGAGAGGTGAGCAGCTGGGGCAGGAGATGGGGCAGCAAGTAACAAAAGAAAAAGGGGTTATGTTAAAACTTCTCCTGCATATCCTCTCTAAGAGAGGGGTGAAATACGATGAGCGTATGCTCAGAAGGCTGTTAACCTGGTGCAGAGAGAACGGATTTGCACCAGAGCGCCAGACAGCTTTTAGACCAGAAATATAGGAGGCTGTTGGGGAAAAACTGTGGGAAGTGATAAGCAACGGAGATAAAGAGGCATCACCGTTAGCAACAACGTGGCAGTTGGTGTATTCGACCTTACAAGATATAGAAGCAGAGCGAGCTGTGACGGCCGGGGCTTTTGCAGCATTATAACCCACGGGGGGAGGATCGAACAGACCAGGTCCGAAGGTTTGGGAAGATCCCCTGCCGATCCCCTCTGCTCCACCTGAGGAAGTTCCAGAGAAAGAAGAACTGATGGAGGAGGACGTTCCCAGGCCACTACCACCACCCTTGGAAGTGAGACCAACGGCACCTCCACCAGAATGGTACAATCCTAGAACTGGGCTTTACAAAGGTCCACCTAAGTCTCCACGGCAGCGTGTTGATGTGCGCCCCAGACAACCTTTTGATCCATCATCGTACTTGCCGCTTCCACCGTCACCTCTCTCTCCTGCTGAACAAGAACCGCTGCAAGGTGCATGCGTGGAGGCAAAAACGCTGCAACAGAAATTGGAACAGCTAGAGAGAGAACGGCAGAATCGATGGAAACTAGAGGAGGAGCAAGCGATACGAAATATGGAGAGGTGACTGAGGGGTGAAAGCGGGGGGGCTTGGGGTGGCGGTAATGGGAGCGTGGGAGGAGAGTTGGGGGGTGCAACTGCGGGCTCAGGGGAGCTGCCGAATACACGAGGGCATTGGGGTGCCCGTAACGGGAACGCGGGAGGAGAGTTGGGGGGTGTGACCACGGGCTCAGGGGAGCCGCCAGATCCGCGATTGCATTGGAAAGGAATTATTCAAAATGCCTTGATAGAGGGTGTAATGTTACCAACAGCATTTCCGGTGATACTGGGGGGAACTACGGGAGGTCAAAAGAATCCCAATAGGTGGGAGGGTCTTCCTTGGCCGATCGTAAAGGAAGCGAGAAAATCGGTGCATGACTTTGGTCTTAATTCTCCCTACACTCAGTCGTTTCTTAACAATATTTTCACTACTAATATTATGACTCCTTTTGATAGCCGGACACTGATGTCCCTTATCCTCACACCAATGCAAGAACTAATGTGGAGATCAAGGTGGGAAGATGGTGTACAACGTGTGGTTGTAGCAAATTTGAGTAGAGCAGAGGGGGATCCGTTACGGTTGGCGACTATGGAGATGTTATCAGGAACAGGTCCTTTCACTGATGCTCAGCTACAAGCACGGCTAGATGTCACTATCTTACAACAGTCTGCAGAGTTGGCGCGCGAAGCACTGAGGACCTTGCCAGAGGATGGCAAGGTCACTCCCCCAGATAGAACGATAAAACAGGGCCCCAGCAGTTTCCACAGCCTTCCGGCCGTCAGCCTCAGCGCCACCGGCGCCCAAGTGGCGCCGCCACGCCAGCCTCCAAACCATTTCCGGGTAGGCCCGCAGCTCTGGCGACAGCTCCCACGCCTGAAGAGCCAGGAGGGAAAGCCGTGCCTTGTTGGAAAGCTCTTTGGCAGCCGCTCGCATGGCCCCACAGCCCGTGGGGCTGCGGGCTTTCTGGCGGCCGTGAGCCTCGGCGCCACAGACGCCCACGTGGCGCTGCCGCGCCAGCCCGCGAAGCATTTTCCGGTAGGGCCGCGGCTCTGGCGACAGCTCCCACGCCCGAAGAGCCAGGAGGGAAAGCCATGCCTCGTTGGAAAGCTCTTTGGCAGCCGCTCGCGTGGCCCCACAGCCCGTGGGGCTGCGGGCTTTGCGGCGGCCGTCAGCCTCGGCGCCACCGGCGCCCACGTGACGCCGCTGCGCCAGCCTGCGAAGCATTTTCCGGTAGGGCCGTGGCTCTGGCGACAGCTCCCACGCCCGAAGAGCCAGGAGGGAAAGCCGTGCCTCGTTGGAAAGCTCTTTGGCAGGCGCTCGCGTGGCCCCACAGCGCGTGGGGCTGCGGGCTTTGTGGCGGCCTTCAGCCTCTGCGCCAACGGCGCCCACGTGGTGCCGCCGCGCCAGCCTGCGAAGCATTTTCCGGTAGGGCCGCGGCTCTGGCGACAGCTCCCACGCCCGAAGAGCCAGGAGGGAAAGCCGTGACTCGTTGGAAAGCTCTTTGGCAGTCGCTCGCGTGGCCCCACAGCTCGTGGGGCTGCGGGCTTTGCGGCAGCCGTCAGCCTCGGCGCCACCGGCGCCCACCTGGCTCCGCCGCGCCAGCCCGCGAAGAATTTTCCGGTAGGGCCGCGGCTCTGGCGACAGCTCCCACACCCGAAGAGCAGGAAGGGAAAGCCGTGCCTCGTTGGAAAGCTCTTTGGCAGCCACTCGCGTGGCCCCACAGCTCGTGCGGCTACGGGCTTTGCGGCAGCCATCAGCCTCGGCGCCACCTGCGCCTACGTGGTGCCGCCGCGCCAGCCTGCGAAGCATTTTCCGGTAGGGCCGCGGCTCTGTCCATAGCTCCTACGCTCTAAGAGCCAGAAAGGAAAGCCGTGCCTCGTTGGAAAGCTCTTTGGCAGCCACTCGCGTGGCCCCACAGCCCGTGCGGCTGCGGGCTTTGGGGCGGCCGTCAGCCTCGGCGCCACCTGCGCCTACGTGGCGCCGCCGCGCCAGCCTGCGAAGCATTTTCCGGTAGGGCCGCGGCTCTGGCCATAGCTCCCACGCCCGAAGAGCCAGGAGGGAAAGCCGTGCCTCGTTGGAAAGCTCTTTGGCAGCCGCTCGCGTGGCCCCACAGCCCGTGGGGCTGCGGGCTTTGCGGCGGCCTTCAGCCTCGGCGCCACCGGCGCCCACATGGCGCCGCCGCGCCAGCCTGCGAAGCATTTTCCGGTAGGGCCGCGGCTCTGGCGACAGCTCCCACGCCCGAAGAGCCAGGAGGGAAAGCCGTGACTCGTTGGAAAGCTCTTTGGCAGCCGCTCGCGTGGCCCCACAGCTCGTGGGGCTGCGGGCTTTGCGGCGGCCGTCAGCCTCGGCGCCACTGGCGCCCACGTGACGCCGCTGCGCCAGCCTGCGAAGCATTTTCCGGTAGGGCCGTGGCTCTGGCGACAGCTCCCACGCCCGAAGAGCCAGGAGGGAAAGCCGTGCCTCGTTGGAAAGCTCTTTGGCAGCCACTCGCGTGGCCCCATAGCCCGTGCGGCTGCGGGCTTTGCGGCGGCCGTCAGCCTCGGCGCCACCTGCGCCCACCTGGCGCCGCCGCGCCAGCCTGCGAAGCATTTTCCGGTAGGGCCGCGGCTCTGGCCATAGCTCCCACGCCCGAAGAGCCAGGAGGGAAAGCCGTGCCTCGTTGGAAAGCTCTTTGGCAGCCACTCGCGTGGCCCCACAGCCCGTGGGGCTGCGGGCTTTGCGGCGGCCGTCAGCCTCGGCGCCACCGGCACCCACCTGGCGCCGCCGCGCCTGCCTGCGAAGCATTTTCCGGTAGGGCCGCGTCTCTGGCGACAGCTCCCACGCCCGAAGAGCCAGGAGGGAAAGCCGTGCCTTGTTGGAAAGCTCTTTGGCAGCTGCTCGCGTGGCCCCACAGCCCGTGGGGCTGCGGGCTTTCTGGCAGCCGTCTCCCTGGGCGCCACCGGCGCCCACGTGGCGCCACCGCGCCAGCCTGCGAAGCATTTTCCGGTAGGGCCGCGGCTCTGGCCATAGCTCCCACGCCCGAAGAGCCAGGAGGGAAAGCCGTGCCTCGTTGGAAAGCTCTTTGGCAGGCGCTCGCGTGGCCCCACAGCGCGTGGGGCTGCGGGCTTTGTGGCGGCCTTCAGCCTCGGCGCCACCGGCGCCCACCTGGCTCCGCCGCGCCAGCCCGCGAAGCATTTTCCGGTAGGGCCGCGGCTCTGTCCATAGCTCCTACGCTCTAAGAGCCAGAAAGGAAAGCCGTGCCTCGTTGGAAAGCTCTTTGGCAGCCACTCGCGTGGCCCCACAGCCCGTGCGGCTGCGGGCTTTGGGGCGGCCGTCAGCCTCGGCGCCACCTGCGCCTACGTGGTGCCGCCGCGCCAGCCTGCGAAGCATTTTCCGGTAGGGCCGCGGCTCTGGCCATAGCTCCCACGCCCGAAGAGCCAGGAGGGAAAGCCGTGCCTCGTTGGAAAGCTCTTTGGCAGCCGCTCGCGTGGCCCCACAGCCCGTGGGGCTGCGGGCTTTGCGGCGGCCTTCAGCCTCGGCGCCACCGGCGCCCACATGGCGCCGCCGCGCCAGCCTGCGAAGCATTTTCCGGTAGGGCCGCGGCTCTGGCGACAGCTCCCACGCCCGAAGAGCCAGGAGGGAAAGCCGTGACTCGTTGGAAAGCTCTTTGGCAGCCGCTCGCGTGGCCCCACAGCTCGTGGGGCTGCGGGCTTTGCGGCGGCCGTCAGCCTCGGCGCCACTGGCGCCCACCTGGCGCCGCCGTGCCAGCCTGCGAAGCATTTTCCGGTAGGGCCGCGGCTCTGGCAACAGCTCCCACGCTTAAAGAGCCAGGAGGGAAAGCCGTGCCTCGTTGGAAAGCTCTTTGGCAGCCGCTCGCGTGGCCCCCCAGCCCGTGGGGCTGCGGGCTTTGCGGCGGCCGTCAGCCTCGGCGCCACCGGCGCCCACATGGCGCCACCGCGCCAGCCTGCGAAGCATTTTCCGGTAGGGCCGTGGCTCTGGCCACAGCTCCCACGCCCGAAGAGCCAGGAGGGAAAGCCGTGCCTCGTTGGAAAGCTCTTTGGCAGCCGCTCGCGTGGCCCCACAGCCCGTGGGGCTGCGGGCTTTGCGGCGGCCGTCAGCCTCGGCGCCACCGGCACCCACGTCGCGTTGCCACGCCAGCCTGCGAAGCATTTTCCGGTAGGGCCGCGGCTCTGGCCACAGCTCCCACGCCCAAAGAACCAGGAGGGAAAGCCGTGCCTCGTTGGAAAACTCTTTGGCAGCCGCTCGCGTGGCCCCACAGCCCGTGGGGCTGCGGGCTTTGCGGCGGCCGTCAGCCTCGGCGCCACCGGCGCCCACCTGGCGCCGCCGCGCCAGCCCACGAAGCATTTTCCGGTAGGGCCGCGGCTCTGGCGACAGCTCCCACGCCCGAAGAGCCAGGAGGGAAAGCCGTGCCTCGTTGGAAAGCTCTTTGGCAGCCACTCGCGTGGCCCCACAGCCCGTGGGGCTGCAGGCTTTGCGGCGGCCGTCAGCCTCGGCGCCACCGGCACCCACGTCGCGCCGCCGCGCCAGCCCGCGAAGCATTTTGCGGTAGGGCCGCGGCTCTGGCCACAGCTCCCACGCCCGAAGAGCCAGGAGGGAAAGCCGTGCCTCGTTGGAAAGCTCTTTGGCAGCCGCTCGCGTGGCCCCACAGCCCGTGGGGCTGCGGGCTTTGCGGCGGCCGTCAGCCTTGGCGCTACCGGCGCCCACGTGGCGCCGCCGCGCCAGCCTGCGAAGCATTTTCCGGTAGGGCCGCGGCTCTGGCCACAGCTCCCACGCCAGAAGAGCCAGGAGGGAAAGCCGTGCCTCGTTGGAAAACTCTTTGGCAGCCGCTCGCGTGGCCCCACAGCCCGTGGGGCTGCGGGCTTTGCGGCGGCCGTCAGCCTCGGCGCCACCGGCACCCACGTCGCCCCGCCATGCCAGCCTGCGAAGCATTTTCCGGTAGGGCCGCGGCTCTGGCCACAGCTCCCACACCCGAAGAGCCAGGAGGGAAAGCCGTGCCTCGTTGGAAAGCTCTTTGGCAGCCGCTCGCGTGGCCCCACAGCCCGTGGGGCTGCGGGCTTTGCGGCGGCCGTCAGCCTCGGCGCCAGCGGCGCCCACCTGGCGCCGCCGCGCCAGCCTGCGAAGCATTTTCCGGTAGGGCCGCGGCTCTGGCGACAGCTCCCACGCTTAAAGAGCCAGGAGGGAAAGCCGTGCCTCGTTGGAAAGCTCTTTGGCAGCCGGTCGCGTGGCCCCACAGCCCGTGCGGCTGCAGGCTTTGCGGAGACCGTCAGCCTCGGCCCCACCGGCACCCACGTCACGCCGCCGCGCCTGCCTGCGAAGTATTTTCCAGTAGGGCCGCGGCTCTGGCCACAGCTCCCACGCCCGAAGAGCCGGGAGGGAAATCCGTGCCTCGTTGGAAAGCTCTTTGGCAGCCGCTCGCGTGTCCCCCCAGCCCGTGGGGCTGCGGGCTTTGTGGCGGCCGTCAGCCTCGGCGCCACCGGCACCCACGTGGCGCCGCCGCGCCAGCCTGCGAAGCATTTTCTGGTAGGGCCGCGGCTCTGGCCACAGCTCCCACGCCCGAAGAGCCAGGAGGGAAAGCCGTGCCTCGTTGGAAAGCTCTTTGGCAGCCGCTTGCGTGGCCCCACAGCCCGTGCGGCTGCGGGCTTTGCGGCGGCCGTCAGCCTCGGCGCCACCTGCGCCTACGTGGCGCCGCCGCAACAGCCTGCGAAGCATTTTCCGGTAGGGCCGCGGCTCTGGCCACAGCTCCCACGCCCGAAGAGCCAGGAGGGAAAGCCGTGCCTCGTTGGAAAGCTCTTTGGCAGCTGCTCGCGTGGCCCCACAGCCCGTGGGGCTGCGGGCTTTGCGGCGGCCGTCAGCCTCCGCGCCACCGGTGCCCACGTGGCGCCGCCGCGCCAGCGTGCGAAGCATTTTCCGGTAGGGCCGCGTCTCTGGCCACAGCTCCCACGCTTAAAGAGCCAGGAGGGAAAGCCGTGCCTCGTTGGAAAACTCTTTGGCAGCCGCTCGCGTGGCCCCACAGCCCGTGGGGCTGCGGGCTTTGCGGCGGCCGTCAGCCTCGGCGCCACCGGCACCCACGTCGCCCCGCCATGCCAGCCTGCGAAGCATTTTCCGGTAGGGCCGCGGCTCTGGTCACAGCTCCCACACCCGAAGAGCCAGGAGGGAAAGCCGTGCCTCGTTGGAAAGCTCTTTGGCAGCCGCTCGCGTGGCCCCCCAGCCCGTGGGGCTGCGGGCTTTGCGGCGGCCGTCAGCCTCGGCGCCACCGGCACCCACGTGGCGCCGCCGCGCCAGCCTGCGAAGCATTTTCTGGTAGGGCCGCGGCTCTGGCCACAGCTCCCACGCCCGAAGAGCCACGAGGGAAAGCCGTGCCTCGTTGGAAAGCTCTTTGGCAGCCGCTCGCGTGGCCCCACAGCCCGTGCGGCTGCGGGCTTTGCGGCGGCCGTCAGCCTCGGCGCCACCTGCGCCTACGTGGCGCCGCCGCACCAGCCTGCGAATCATTTTCCGGTAGGGCCGCGGCTCTGGCCACAGCTCCCACGCCCGAAGAGCCAGGAGGGAAAGCCGTGCCTCGTTGGAAAGCTCTTTGGCAGCCACTCGCGTGGCCCCACAGCCCGTGGGGCTGCGGGCTTTGCGGCGGCCGTCAGCCTCGGCGCCACTGGCGCCCACCTGGCGCCGTCGTGCCAGCCTGCGAAGCATTTTCCGGTAGGGCCGCGGCTCTGGCCACAGCTCCCACGCCCGAAGAGCCAGGAGGGAAAGCCGTGCCTCGTTGGAAAGCTCTTTGGCAGCCGCTCGCGTGGCCCCACAGCCCGTGGGGCTGCGGGCTTTGCGGCGGCCGTCAGCCTTGGCGCTACCGGCGCCCACGTGGCGCCGCCGCGCCAGCCTGCGAAGCATTTTCCGGTAGGGCCTCGGCTCTGGCCACAGCTCCCACGCCAGAAGAGCCAGGAGGGAAAGCCGTGCCTCGTTGTAAAACTCTTTGGCAGCCGCTCGCGTGGCCCCACAGCCCGTGGGGCTGCGGGCTTTGCGGCGGCCGTCAGCCTCGGCGCCACCGGCACCCACCTGGCGCCGCCGCGCCAGCCTGCGAAGCATTTTCCGGTAGGGCCGCGGCTCTGGCCACAGCTCCCACGCCCGAAGAGCCAG
This sequence comes from Chroicocephalus ridibundus, assembly GCF_963924245.1. Classification (NCBI taxonomy): domain Eukaryota; kingdom Metazoa; phylum Chordata; class Aves; order Charadriiformes; family Laridae; genus Chroicocephalus; species Chroicocephalus ridibundus. The sequence goes on along the minus strand of NC_086302.1, from coordinate 652,335 downwards.
GAGGGAAAGCCGTGCCTCGTTGGAAAGCTCTTTGGCAGCCGCTCGCGTGGCCCCACAGCCCGTGGGGCTGCGGGCTTTGCGGCGGCCGTCAGCTTCGGCGCCACCGGCGCCCACGTGGCGCCGCCACGCCAGCGTGCGAAGCATTTTCCGGTAGGGCCGCGGCTCTGGCCACAGCTCCCACGCTTAAAGAGCCAGGAGGGAAAGCCGTGCCTCGTTGGAAAGCTCTTTGGCCGCCACTCGCGTGGCCCCACAGCCCGTGCGGCTGCGGGCTTTGCGGCGGCCGTCAGCCTCGGCCCCACCGGCACCCACGTCGCGCCGCCGCGCCTGCCTGCGAAGCATTTTCAGGTAGGGCCGCGGCTCTGGCCATAGCTCCCACACCCGAAGAGACAGGAGGGAAAGCCGTGCCTCGTTGGAAAGCTCTTCGGCAGCCGCTCGCGTGGCCCCACAGCCCGTGGGGCTGCGGGCTTTGCGGCGGCCGTCAGCCTCGGCGCCACCGGCACCCACCTGGCGCCGCCGCGCCAGCCTGCGAAGCATTTTCCGGTAGGGCCGCGTCTCTGGCCACAGTTCCCACGCCCGAAGAGCCAGGAGGGAAAGCCGTGCCTCGTTGGAAAGCTCTTTGGCAGCCGCTCGCGTGGCCCCACAGCCCGTGGGGCTGCGGGCTTTGCGGCGGCCGTCAGCCTTGGCGCTACCGGCGCCCACGTGGCGCCGCCGCGCCAGCCTGCGAAGCATTTTCCGGTAGGGCCGCGGCTCTGGCCACAGCTCCCACGCCAGAAGAGCCAGGAGGGAAAGCCGTGCCTCGTTGGAAAACTCTTTGGCAGCCGCTCGCGTGGCCCCACAGCCCGTGGGGCTGCGGGCTTTGCGGCGGCCGTCAGCCTCGGCGCCACCGGCACCCACGTCGCCCCGCCATGCCAGCCTGCGAAGCATTTTCCGGTAGGGCCGCGGCTCTGGCCACAGCTCCCACACCCGAAGAGCCAGGAGGGAAAGCCGTGCCTCGTTGGAAAGCTCTTTGGCAGCCGCTCGCGTGGCCCCCCAGCCCGTGGGGCTGCGGGCTTTGCGGCGGCCGTCAGCCTCGGCGCCACCTGCGCCCACGTGGCGCCGCCGCGCCAGCGTGCGAAGCATTTTCCGGTAGGGCCGCGGCTCTGGCGACAGCTCCCACGCTTAAAGAGCCAGGAGGGAAAGCCGTGCCTCGTTGGAAAGCTCTTTGGCAGCCGCTCGCGTGGCCCCACAGCCCGTGGGGCTGCGGGCTTTGCGGCGGCCGTCAGCCTCGGCCCCACCGGCACCCACGTCGCGCCGCCGCGCCTGCCTGCGAAGCATTTTCAGGTAGGGCCGCGGCTCTGGCCATAGCTCCCACACCCGAAGAGCCAGGAGGGAAAGCCGTGCCTCGTTGGAAAGCTCTTTGGCAGCCGCTCGCGTGGCCCCACAGCCCGTGGGGCTGCGGGCTTTGCGGCGGCCGTCAGCCTCGGCGCCACCGGCACCCACCTGGCGCCGCCGCGCCAGCCTGCGAAGCATTTTCCGGTAGGGCCGCGGCTCTGGCCACAGCTCCCACGCCCGAAGAGCCAGGAGGGAAAGCCGTGCCTCGTTGGAAAGCTCTTTGGCAGCCCCTCGCGTGGCCCCACAGCCCGTGCGGCTGCGGGCTTTGGGGCGGCCGTCAGCCTCGGCGCCACCTGCGCCTACGTGGCGCTGCCGCGCCAGCCTGCGAAGCATTTTCCGGTAGGGCCGCGGCTGTGGCCATAGCTCCCACGCCCGAAGAGCCAGGAGGGAAAGCCGTGCCTCGTTGGAAAGCTCTTTGGCAGCCGCTCGCGTGGCCCCACAGCCCGTGGGGCTGCGGGCTTTGCGGCGGCCTTCAGCCTCGGCGCCACCGGCGCCCACATGGCGCCGCCGCGCCAGCCTGCGAAACATTTTCCGGTAGGGCCGCGGCTCTGGCGACAGCTCCCTCGCCCGAAGAGCAAGGAGGGAAAGCCATGCCTCGTTGGAAAGCTCTTTGGCAACCGCTCGCGTGGCCCCACAGCCCGTGGGGCTGCGGGCTTTGCGGCGGCCGTCAGCCTCGGCGCCACCGGCGCCCACGTGGCGCCGCCGCGCCAGCCTGCGAAGCATTTTCCGGTAGGGCTGCGGCTCTGGCCACAGCTCCCACGCCCGAAGAGCCAGGAGGGAAAGCCGTGCCTCGTTGGAAAGCTCTTTGGCAGCCGCTCGCGTGGCCCCACAGCCCGTGGGGCTGCGGGCTTTGCGGCGGCCGTCAGCCTCGGCGCCACCGGCGCCCACGTGGCGCCGCCGAGCCAGTCCGCGAAGCATTTTCCGGTAGGGCCGCGGCTCTGGCCACAGCTCCCACGCTTAAAGAGCCAGGAGGGAAAGCCGTGCCTCGTTGGAAAGCTCTTTGGCAGCCGCTCGCGTGGCCCCACAGCCCGTGGGGCTGCGGGCTTTGCGGCGGCCGTCAGCCTCGGTGCCACCGGCGCCCACGTGGCGCCGCCGCGCCAGCCTGCGAAGCATTTTCCGGTAGGGCCGCGGCTCTGGCCACAGCTCCCACGCCCGAAGAGCCAGGAGGGAAAGCCGTGCCTCGTTGGAAAGCTCTTTGGCAGCCGCTCGCGTGGCCCCACAGCCCGTGGGGCTGCGGGCTTTGCGGCGGCCGTCAGCCTCGGCGCCACCGGCACCCACCTGGCGCCGCCGCGCTAGCCCACGAAGCATTTTCCGGTAGGGCCGCGGCTCTGGCCACAGCTCCCACGCCCAAAGAGCCAGGAGGGAAAGCCGTGCCTCGTTGGAAAGCTCTTTGGCAGCCGCTCGCGTGGCCCCACAGCCCGTGCGGCTGCGGGCTTTGCGGCGGCCGTCAGCCTCGGCGCCACCTGCGCCTACGTGGCGCCGCCGCGCCAGCCTGCAAAGCATTTTCCGGTAGGGCCGCGGCTCTGGCCATAGCTCCCACGCCCGAAGAGCCAGGAGGGAAAGCCGTGCCTTGTTGGAAAGCTCTTTGGCAGCTGCTCGCGTGGCCCCCCAGCCCGTGGGGCTGCGGGCTTTGCCGCGGCCGTCAGCCTCGGCGCATCTGGCGCCCACGTGGCGCCGCCGCGCCAGCCTGCGAAGCATTTTCCGGTAGGACTGCGGCTCTGGCCACAGCTCCCACGCCCGAAGAGCCAGGAGGGAAAGCCGTGCCTCGTTGGAAAGCTCTTTGGCAGCCGCTCGCGTGGCCCCGCAGCCCATGGGGCTGCGGGCTTTGCGGCGGCCGTCAGCCTCGGCGCCACCTGCGCCTACGTGGCGCCGCCGCGCCAGCCTGTGAAGCATTTTCCGGTAGGGCCGCGGCTCTGGCCATAGCTCCCACGCCCGAAGAGCCAGGAGGGAAAGCCGTGCCTCGTTGGAAAGCTCTTTGGCAGCCGCTCGCGTGGCCCCACAGCCCGTGGGGCTGCGGGCTTTGCGGCGGCCTTCAGCCTCGGCGCCACCGGCGCCCACATGGCGCCGCCGCGCCAGCCTGCGAAACATTTTCCGGTAGGGCCGCGGCTCTGGCGACAGCTCCCTCGCCCGAAGAGCAAGGAGGGAAAGCCGTGCCTCGTTGGAAAGCTCTTTGGCAACCGCTCGCGTGGCCCCACAGCCCGTGGGGCTGCGGGCTTTGCGGCGGCCGTCACCCTCGGCGCCACCTGCGCCTACGTGGCGCCGCCGCGCCAGCCTGCAAAGCATTTTCCGGTAGGGCCGCGGCTCTGGCCATAGCTCCCACGCCCGAAGAGCCAGGAGGGAAAGCCGTGCCTTGTTGGAAAGCTCTTTGGCAGCTGCTCGCGTGGCCCCCCAGCCCGTGGGGCTGCGGGCTTTGCCGCGGCCGTCAGCCTCGGCGCATCCGGCGCCCACGTGGCGCCGCCGCGCCAGCCTGCGAAGCATTTTCCGGTAGGACTGCGGCTCTGGCCACAGCTCCCACGCTTAAAGAGCCAGGAGGGAAAGCCGTGCCTCGTTGGAAAGCTCTTTGGCAGCCGCTCGCGTGGCCCCGCAGCCCATGGGGCTGCGGGCTTTGCGGCGGCTGTCAGCCTCGGTGCCACCGGCGCCCACGTGGCGCCGCCGCGCCAGCCTGCGAAGCATTTTCCGGTAGGGCCGCGGCTCTGGCCACAGCTCCCACGCCCGAAGAGCCAGGAGGGAAAGCCGTGCCTCGTTGGAAAGCTCTTTGGCAGCCGCTCGCGTGGCCCCACAGCCCGTGGGGCTGCAGGCTTTGCGGCGGCCGTCAGCCTCGGCGCCACCGGCACCCACGTCGCGTCGCCACGCCAGCCTGCGAAGCATTTTCCGGTAGGGCCGCGGCTCTGGCCACAGCTCCCACGCCCGAAGAGCCAGGAGGGAAAGCCATGCCTCGTTGGAAAGCTCTTTGGCAGCCGCTCGCGTGGCCCCACAGCCCGTGGGGCTGCGGGCTTTGCGGCGGCCGTCAGCCTCGGCGCCACCGGCGCCCACGTGGCGCCGCCGCGCCAGTCCGCGAAGCATTTTCCGGTAGGGCCGCGGCTCTGGCCACAGCTCCCACGCTTAAAGAGCCAGGAGGGAAAGCCGTGCCTCGTTGGAAAGCTCTTTGGCAGCCGCTCGCGTGGCCCCACAGCCCGTGGGGCTGCGGGCTTTGCGGCGGCCGTCAGCCTCGGTGCCACCTGCGCCCACGTGGCGCCGCAGCGCCAGCCTGCGAAGCATTTTCCGGTAGGGCCGCGGCTCTGGCCACAGCTCCCACGCTTAAAGAGCCAGGAGGGAAAGCCGTGCCTCGTTGGAAAGCTCTTTGGCAGCCGCTCGCGTGGCCCCACAGCCCGTGGGGCTGCGGGCTTTGCGGTGGCCGTCAGCTTCGGCGCCACCGGCACCCACGTCGCGTCGCCACGCCAGCCTGCGAAGCATTTTCCGGTAGGGCCGCGGCTCTGGCCACAGCTCCCACGCCCAAAGAGCCAGGAGGGAAAGCCGTGCCTCGTTGGAAAACTCTTTGGCAGCCGCTCGCGTGGCCCCACAGCCCGTGGGGCTGCGGGCTTTGCGGCGGCCGTCAGCCTCGGCGCCACCGGCGCCCACCTGGCGCCGCCGCGCCAGCCCACGAAGCATTTTCCGGTAGGGCCGCGGCTCTGGCCACAGCTCCCACGCCCGAAGAGCCAGGAGGGAAAGCCGTGCCTCGTTGGAAAGCTCTTTGGCAGCCACTCGCGTGGCCCCACAGCCCGTGGGGCTGCGGGCTTTGCGGCGGCCGTCAGCCTCGGCGCCACCTGCGCCTACGTGGCGCCGCCGCGCCAGCCTGCAAAGCATTTTCCGGTAGGGCCGCGGCTCTGGCCATAGCTCCCACGCCCGAAGAGCCAGGAGGGAAAGCCGTGCCTTGTTGGAAAGCTCTTTGGCAGCTGCTCGCCTGGCCCCCCAGCCCGTGGGGCTGCGGGCTTTGCCGCGGCCGTCAGCCTCGGCGCATCCGGCGCCCACGTGGCGCCGCCGCGCCAGCCTGCGATGCATTTTCCGGTAGGACTGCGGCTCTGGCCACAGCTCCCACGCCCGAAGAGCCAGGAGGGAAAGCCGTGCCTCGTTGGAAAGCTCTTTGGCAGCCGCTCGCGTGGCCCCACAGCCCGTGGGGCTGCAGGCTTTGCGGCGGCCGTCAGCCTCGGCGCCACCGGCACCCACGTCGCGTCGCCACGCCAGCCTGCGAAGCATTTTCCGGTAGGGCCGCGGCTCTGGCCACAGCTCCCACGCCCGAAGAGCCAGGAGGGAAAGCCGTGACTCGTTGGAAAGCTCTTTGGCAGCCGCTCGCGTGGCCCCACAGCTCGTGGGGCTGCGGGCTTTGCGGCGGCTGTCAGCCTCGGCGCCACCGGCGCCCACCTGGCGCCGCCGCGCCAGCCCGCGAAGCATTTTCCGGTAGGGCCGCGGCTCTGGCCACAGCTCCCACGCCCAAAGAGCCAGGAGGGAAAGCCGTGCCTCGTTGGAAAGCTCTTTGGCAGCCGCTCGCGTGGCCCCACAGCCCGTGGGGCTGCGGGCTTTGCGGCGGCCGTCAGCCTCGGCGCCACCGGCACCCACGTCGCGTCGCCACGCCAGCCTGCGAAGCATTTTCCGGTAGGGCCGCGGCTCTGGCCACAGCTCCCACGCCCGAAGAGCCAGGAGGGAAAGCCATGCCTCGTTGGAAAGCTCTTTGGCAGCCGCTCGCGTGGCCCCACAGCCCGTGGGGCTGCGGGCTTTGCGGCGGCCGTCAGCCTCGGCGCCACCGGCGCCCACGTGGCGCCGCCGCGCCAGTCCGCGAAGCATTTTCCGGTAGGGCCGCGGCTCTGGCCACAGCTCCCACGCTTAAAGAGCCAGGAGGGAAAGCCGTGCCTCGTTGGAAAGCTCTTTGGCAGCCGCTCGCGTGGCCCCACAGCCCGTGGGGCTGCGGGCTTTGCGGCGGCCGTCAGCCTCGGTGCCACCTGCGCCCACGTGGCGCCGCAGCGCCAGCCTGCGAAGCATTTTCCGGTAGGGCCGCGGCTCTGGCCACAGCTCCCACGCTTAAAGAGCCAGGAGGGAAAGCCGTGCCTCGTTGGAAAGCTCTTTGGCAGCCGCTCGCGTGGCCCCACAGCCCGTGGGGCTGCGGGCTTTGCGGTGGCCGTCAGCTTCGGCGCCACCGGCACCCACGTCGCGTCGCCACGCCAGCCTGCGAAGCATTTTCCGGTAGGGCCGCGGCTCTGGCCACAGCTCCCACGCCCAAAGAGCCAGGAGGGAAAGCCGTGCCTCGTTGGAAAACTCTTTGGCAGCCGCTCGCGTGGCCCCACAGCCCGTGGGGCTGCGGGCTTTGCGGCGGCCGTCAGCCTCGGCGCCACCGGCGCCCACCTGGCGCCGCCGCGCCAGCCCACGAAGCATTTTCCGGTAGGGCCGCGGCTCTGGCCACAGCTCCCACGCCCGAAGAGCCAGGAGGGAAAGCCGTGCCTCGTTGGAAAGCTCTTTGGCAGCCACTCGCGTGGCCCCACAGCCCGTGGGGCTGCGGGCTTTGCGGCGGCCGTCAGCCTCGGCGCCACCTGCGCCTACGTGGCGCCGCCGCGCCAGCCTGCAAAGCATTTTCCGGTAGGGCCGCGGCTCTGGCCATAGCTCCCACGCCCGAAGAGCCAGGAGGGAAAGCCGTGCCTTGTTGGAAAGCTCTTTGGCAGCTGCTCGCCTGGCCCCCCAGCCCGTGGGGCTGCGGGCTTTGCCGCGGCCGTCAGCCTCGGCGCATCCGGCGCCCACGTGGCGCCGCCGCGCCAGCCTGCGATGCATTTTCCGGTAGGACTGCGGCTCTGGCCACAGCTCCCACGCCCGAAGAGCCAGGAGGGAAAGCCGTGCCTCGTTGGAAAGCTCTTTGGCAGCCGCTCGCGTGGCCCCGCAGCCCATGGGGCTGCGGGCTTTGCGGCGGCCGTCAGCCTCGGCGCCACCTGCGCCTACGTGGCGCCGCCGCGCCAGCCTGCGAAGCATTTTCCGGTAGGGCCGCGGCTCTGGCCATAGCTCCCACGCCCGAAGAGCCAGGAGGGAAAGCCGTGCCTCGTTGGAAAGCTCTTTGGCAGCCGCTCGCGTGGCCCCACAGCCCGTGGGGCTGCAGGCTTTGCGGCGGCCGTCAGCCTCGGCGCCACCGGCACCCACGTCGCGTCGCCACGCCAGCCTGCGAAGCATTTTCCGGTAGGGCCGCGGCTCTGGCCACAGCTCCCACGCCCGAAGAGCCAGGAGGGAAAGCCGTGACTCGTTGGAAAGCTCTTTGGCAGCCGCTCGCGTGGCCCCACAGCTCGTGGGGCTGCGGGCTTTGCGGCGGCTGTCAGCCTCGGCGCCACCGGCGCCCACCTGGCGCCGCCGCGCCAGCCCGCGAAGCATTTTCCGGTAGGGCCGCGGCTCTGGCCACAGCTCCCACGCCCAAAGAGCCAGGAGGGAAAGCCGTGCCTCGTTGGAAAGCTCTTTGGCAGCCGCTCGCGTGGCCCCACAGCCCGTGGGGCTGCGGGCTTTGCGGCGGCCGTCAGCCTCGGCGCCACCGGCACCCACGTCGCGTCGCCACGCCAGCCTGCGAAGCATTTTCCGGTAGGGCCGCGGCTCTGGCCACAGCTCCCACGCCCGAAGAGCCAGGAGGGAAAGCCATGCCTCGTTGGAAAGCTCTTTGGCAGCCGCTCGCGTGGCCCCACAGCCCGTGGGGCTGCGGGCTTTGCGGCGGCCGTCAGCCTCGGCGCCACCTGCGCCTACGTGGCGCCGCCGCGCCAGCCTGCGAAGCATTTTCCGGTAGGGCCGCGGCTCTGGCCATAGCTCCCACGCCCGAAGAGCCAGGAGGGAAAGCCGTGCCTCGTTGGAAAGCTCTTTGGCAGCCGCTCGCGTGGCCCCACAGCCCGTGGGGCTGCGGGCTTTGCGGCGGCCTTCAGCCTCGGCGCCACCGGCGCCCACATGGCGCCGCCGCGCCAGCCTGCGAAACATTTTCCGGTAGGGCCGCGGCTCTGGCGACAGCTCCCTCGCCCGAAGAGCAAGGAGGGAAAGCCGTGCCTCGTTGGAAAGCTCTTTGGCAACCGCTCGCGTGGCCCCACAGCCCGTGGGGCTGCGGGCTTTGCGGTGGCCGTCACCCTCGGCGCCACCTGCGCCTACGTGGCGCCGCCGCGCCAGCCTGCAAAGCATTTTCCGGTAGGGCCGCGGCTCTGGCCACAGCTCCCACGCCCAAAGAGCCAGGAGGGAAAGCCGTGCCTCGTTGGAAAACTCTTTGGCAGCCGCTCGCGTGGCCCCACAGCCCGTGGGGCTGCGGGCTTTGCGGCGGCTGTCAGCCTCGGCGCCACCGGCGCCCACCTGGCGCCGCCGCGCCAGCCCACGAAGCATTTTCCGGTAGGGCCGCGGCTCTGGCCACAGCTCCCACGCCCGAAGAGCCAGGAGGGAAAGCCGTGCCTCGTTGGAAAGCTCTTTGGCAGCCACTCGCGTGGCCCCACAGCCCGTGGGGCTGCGGGCTTTGCGGCGGCCGTCAGCCTCGGCGCCACCTGCGCCTACGTGGCGCCGCCGCGCCAGCCTGCAAAGCATTTTCCGGTAGGGCCGCGGCTCTGGCCATAGCTCCCACGCCCGAAGAGCCAGGAGGGAAAGCCGTGCCTTGTTGGAAAGCTCTTTGGCAGCTGCTCGCGTGGCCCCCCAGCCCGTGGGGCTGCGGGCTTTGCCGCGGCCGTCAGCCTCGGCGCATCCGGCGCCCACGTGGCGCCGCCGCGCCAGCCTGCGAAGCATTTTCCGGTAGGACTGCGGCTCTGGCCACAGCTCCCACGCTTAAAGAGCCAGGAGGGAAAGCCGTGCCTCGTTGGAAAGCTCTTTGGCAGCCGCTCGCGTGGCCCCGCAGCCCATGGGGCTGCGGGCTTTGCGGCGGCCGTCAGCCTCGGCGCCACCTGCGCCTACGTGGCGCCGCCGCGCCAGCCTGCGAAGCATTTTCCGGTAGGGCCGCGGCTCTGGCCATAGCTCCCACGCCCGAAGAGCCAGGAGGGAAAGCCGTGCCTCGTTGGAAAGCTCTTTGGCAGCCGCTCGCGTGGCCCCACAGCCCGTGGGGCTGCAGGCTTTGCGGCGGCCGTCAGCCTCGGCGCCACCGGCACCCACGTCGAGTCGCCACGCCAGCCTGCGAAGCATTTTCCGGTAGGGCCGCGGCTCTGGCCACAGCTCCCACGCCCGAAGAGCCAGGAGGGAAAGCCGTGACTCGTTGGAAAGCTCTTTGGCAGCCGCTCGCGTGGCCCCACAGCTCGTGGGGCTGCGGGCTTTGCGGCGGCTGTCAGCCTCGGCGCCACCGGCGCCCACCTGGCGCCGCCGCGCCAGCCCGCGAAGCATTTTCCGGTAGGGCCGCGGCTCTGGCCACAGCTCCCACGCCCAAAGAGCCAGGAGGGAAAGCCGTGCCTCGTTGGAAAGCTCTTTGGCAGCCGCTCGCGTGGCCCCACAGCCCGTGGGGCTGCGGGCTTTGCGGCGGCCGTCAGCCTCGGCGCCACCTGCGCCTACGTGGCGCCGCCGCGCCAGCCTGCAAAGCATTTTCCGGTAGGGCCGCGGCTCTGGCCATAGCTCCCACGCCCGAAGAGCCAGGAGGGAAAGCCGTGCCTTGTTGGAAAGCTCTTTGGCAGCTGCTCGCGTGGCCCCCCAGCCCGTGGGGCTGCGGGCTTTGCCGCGGCCGTCAGCCTCGGCGCATCTGGCGCCCACGTGGCGCCGCCGCGCCAGCCTGCGAAGCATTTTCCGGTAGGACTGCGGCTCTGGCCACAGCTCCCACGCCCGAAGAGCCAGGAGGGAAAGCCGTGCCTCGTTGGAAAGCTCTTTGGCAGCCGCTCGCGTGGCCCCGCAGCCCATGGGGCTGCGGGCTTTGCGGCGGCCGTCAGCCTCGGCGCCACCTGCGCCTACGTGGCGCCGCCGCGCCAGCCTGTGAAGCATTTTCCGGTAGGGCCGCGGCTCTGGCCATAGCTCCCACGCCCGAAGAGCCAGGAGGGAAAGCCGTGCCTCGTTGGAAAGCTCTTTGGCAGCCGCTCGCGTGGCCCCACAGCCCGTGGGGCTGCAGGCTTTGCGGCGGCCGTCAGCCTCGGCGCCACCGGCACCCACGTCGCGTCGCCACGCCAGCCTGCGAAGCATTTTCCGGTAGGGCCGCGGCTCTGGCCACAGCTCCCACGCCCGAAGAGCCAGGAGGGAAAGCCGTGACTCGTTGGAAAGCTCTTTGGCAGCCGCTCGCGTGGCCCCACAGCTCGTGGGGCTGCGGGCTTTGCGGCGGCTGTCAGCCTCGGCGCCACCGGCGCCCACCTGGCGCCGCCGCGCCAGCCCGCGAAGCATTTTCCGGTAGGGCCGCGGCTCTGGCCACAGCTCCCACGCCCAAAGAGCCAGGAGGGAAAGCCGTGCCTCGTTGGAAAGCTCTTTGGCAGCCGCTCGCGTGGCCCCACAGCCCGTGGGGCTGCGGGCTTTGCGGCGGCCGTCAGCCTCGGCGCCACCGGCACCCACGTCGCGTCGCCACGCCAGCCTGCGAAGCATTTTCCGGTAGGGCCGCGGCTCTGGCCACAGCTCCCACGCCCGAAGAGCCAGGAGGGAAAGCCATGCCTCGTTGGAAAGCTCTTTGGCAGCCGCTCGCGTGGCCCCACAGCCCGTGGGGCTGCGGGCTTTGCGGCGGCCGTCAGCCTCGGCGCCACCTGCGCCTACGTGGCGCCGCCGCGCCAGCCTGCGAAGCATTTTCCGGTAGGGCCGCGGCTCTGGCCATAGCTCCCACGCCCGAAGAGCCAGGAGGGAAAGCCGTGCCTCGTTGGAAAGCTCTTTGGCAGCCGCTCGCGTGGCCCCACAGCCCGTGGGGCTGCGGGCTTTGCGGCGGCCTTCAGCCTCGGCGCCACCGGCGCCCACATGGCGCCGCCGCGCCAGCCTGCGAAACATTTTCCGGTAGGGCCGCGGCTCTGGCGACAGCTCCCTCGCCCGAAGAGCAAGGAGGGAAAGCCGTGCCTCGTTGGAAAGCTCTTTGGCAACCGCTCGCGTGGCCCCACAGCCCGTGGGGCTGCGGGCTTTGCGGCGGCCGTCACCCTCGGCGCCACCTGCGCCTACGTGGCGCCGCCGCGCCAGCCTGCAAAGCATTTTCCGGTAGGGCCGCGGCTCTGGCCATAGCTCCCACGCCCGAAGAGCCAGGAGGGAAAGCCGTGCCTTGTTGGAAAGCTCTTTGGCAGCTGCTCGCGTGGCCCCCCAGCCCGTGGGGCTGCGGGCTTTGCCGCGGCCGTCAGCCTCGGCGCATCCGGCGCCCACGTGGCGCCGCCGCGCCAGCCTGCGAAGCATTTTCCGGTAGGACTGCGGCTCTGGCCACAGCTCCCACGCTTAAAGAGCCAGGAGGGAAAGCCGTGCCTCGTTGGAAAGCTCTTTGGCAGCCGCTCGCGTGGCCCCGCAGCCCATGGGGCTGCGGGCTTTGCGGCGGCTGTCAGCCTCGGTGCCACCGGCGCCCACGTGGCGCCGCCGCGCCAGCCTGCGAAGCATTTTCCGGTAGGGCCGCGGCTCTGGCCACAGCTCCCACGCCCGAAGAGCCAGGAGGGAAAGCCGTGCCTCGTTGGAAAGCTCTTTGGCAGCCGCTCGCGTGGCCCCACAGCCCGTGGGGCTGCAGGCTTTGCGGCGGCCGTCAGCCTCGGCGCCACCGGCACCCACGTCGCGTCGCCACGCCAGCCTGCGAAGCATTTTCCGGTAGGGCCGCGGCTCTGGCCACAGCTCCCACGCCCGAAGAGCCAGGAGGGAAAGCCGTGACTCGTTGGAAAGCTCTTTGGCAGCCGCTCGCGTGGCCCCACAGCTCGTGGGGCTGCGGGCTTTGCGGCGGCTGTCAGCCTCGGCGCCACCGGCGCCCACCTGGCGCCGCCGCGCCAGCCCGCGAAGCATTTTCCGGTAGGGCCGCGGCTCTGGCCACAGCTCCCACGCCCAAAGAGCCAGGAGGGAAAGCCGTGCCTCGTTGGAAAGCTCTTTGGCAGCCGCTCGCGTGGCCCCACAGCCCGTGGGGCTGCGGGCTTTGCGGCGGCCGTCAGCCTCGGCGCCACCGGCACCCACGTCGCGTCGCCACGCCAGCCTGCGAAGCATTTTCCGGTAGGGCCGCGGCTCTGGCCACAGCTCCCACGCCCGAAGAGCCAGGAGGGAAAGCCATGCCTCGTTGGAAAGCTCTTTGGCAGCCGCTCGCGTGGCCCCACAGCCCGTGGGGCTGCGGGCTTTGCGGCGGCCGTCAGCCTCGGCGCCACCGGCGCCCACGTGGCGCCGCCGCGCCAGTCCGCGAAGCATTTTCCGGTAGGGCCGCGGCTCTGGCCACAGCTCCCACGCTTAAAGAGCCAGGAGGGAAAGCCGTGCCTTGTTGGAAAGCTCTTTGGCAGCTGCTCGCCTGGCCCCCCAGCCCGTGGGGCTGCGGGCTTTGCCGCGGCCGTCAGCCTCGGCGCATCCGGCGCCCACGTGGCGCCGCCGCGCCAGCCTGCGATGCATTTTCCGGTAGGACTGCGGCTCTGGCCACAGCTCCCACGCCCGAAGAGCCAGGAGGGAAAGCCGTGCCTCGTTGGAAAGCTCTTTGGCAGCCGCTCGCGTGGCCCCGCAGCCCATGGGGCTGCGGGCTTTGCGGCGGCCGTCAGCCTCGGCGCCACCTGCGCCTACGTGGCGCCGCCGCGCCAGCCTGCGAAGCATTTTCCGGTAGGGCCGCGGCTCTGGCCATAGCTCCCACGCCCGAAGAGCCAGGAGGGAAAGCCGTGCCTCGTTGGAAAGCTCTTTGGCAGCCGCTCGCGTGGCCCCACAGCCCGTGGGGCTGCAGGCTTTGCGGCGGCCGTCAGCCTCGGCGCCACCGGCACCCACGTCGCGTCGCCACGCCAGCCTGCGAAGCATTTTCCGGTAGGGCCGCGGCTCTGGCCACAGCTCCCACGCCCGAAGAGCCAGGAGGGAAAGCCGTGACTCGTTGGAAAGCTCTTTGGCAGCCGCTCGCGTGGCCCCACAGCTCGTGGGGCTGCGGGCTTTGCGGCGGCTGTCAGCCTCGGCGCCACCGGCGCCCACCTGGCGCCGCCGCGCCAGCCCGCGAAGCATTTTCCGGTAGGGCCGCGGCTCTGGCCACAGCTCCCACGCCCAAAGAGCCAGGAGGGAAAGCCGTGCCTCGTTGGAAAGCTCTTTGGCAGCCGCTCGCGTGGCCCCACAGCCCGTGGGGCTGCGGGCTTTGCGGCGGCCGTCAGCCTCGGCGCCACCGGCACCCACGTCGCGTCGCCACGCCAGCCTGCGAAGCATTTTCCGGTAGGGCCGCGGCTCTGGCCACAGCTCCCACGCCCGAAGAGCCAGGAGGGAAAGCCATGCCTCGTTGGAAAGCTCTTTGGCAGCCGCTCGCGTGGCCCCACAGCCCGTGGGGCTGCGGGCTTTGCGGCGGCCGTCAGCCTCGGCGCCACCTGCGCCTACGTGGCGCCGCCGCGCCAGCCTGCGAAGCATTTTCCGGTAGGGCCGCGGCTCTGGCCATAGCTCCCACGCCCGAAGAGCCAGGAGGGAAAGCCGTGCCTCGTTGGAAAGCTCTTTGGCAGCCGCTCGCGTGGCCCCACAGCCCGTGGGGCTGCGGGCTTTGCGGCGGCCTTCAGCCTCGGCGCCACCGGCGCCCACATGGCGCCGCCGCGCCAGCCTGCGAAACATTTTCCGGTAGGGCCGCGGCTCTGGCGACAGCTCCCTCGCCCGAAGAGCAAGGAGGGAAAGCCGTGCCTCGTTGGAAAGCTCTTTGGCAACCGCTCGCGTGGCCCCACAGCCCGTGGGGCTGCGGGCTTTGCGGTGGCCGTCACCCTCGGCGCCACCTGCGCCTACGTGGCGCCGCCGCGCCAGCCTGCAAAGCATTTTCCGGTAGGGCCGCGGCTCTGGCCACAGCTCCCACGCCCAAAGAGCCAGGAGGGAAAGCCGTGCCTCGTTGGAAAACTCTTTGGCAGCCGCTCGCGTGGCCCCACAGCCCGTGGGGCTGCGGGCTTTGCGGCGGCCGTCAGCCTCGGCGCCACCGGCGCCCACCTGGCGCCGCCGCGCCAGCCCACGAAGCATTTTCCGGTAGGGCCGCGGCTCTGGCCACAGCTCCCACGCCCGAAGAGCCAGGAGGGAAAGCCGTGCCTCGTTGGAAAGCTCTTTGGCAGCCACTCGCGTGGCCCCACAGCCCGTGGGGCTGCGGGCTTTGCGGCGGCCGTCAGCCTCGGCGCCACCTGCGCCTACGTGGCGCCGCCGCGCCAGCCTGCAAAGCATTTTCCGGTAGGGCCGCGGCTCTGGCCATAGCTCCCACGCCCGAAGAGCCAGGAGGGAAAGCCGTGCCTTGTTGGAAAGCTCTTTGGCAGCTGCTCGCGTGGCCCCCCAGCCCGTGGGGCTGCGGGCTTTGCCGCGGCCGTCAGCCTCGGCGCATCCGGCGCCCACGTGGCGCCGCCGCGCCAGCCTGCGAAGCATTTTCCGGTAGGACTGCGGCTCTGGCGACAGCTCCCACGCCCGAAGAGCCAGGAGGGAAAGCCGTGCCTCGTTGGAAAGCTCTTTGGCAGCCGCTCGCGTGGCCCCGCAGCCCATGGGGCTGCGGGCTTTGCGGCGGCCGTCAGCCTCGGCGCCACCTGCGCCTACGTGGCGCCGCCGCGCCAGCCTGCGAAGCATTTTCCGGTAGGGCCGCGGCTCTGGCCATAGCTCCCACGCCCGAAGAGCCAGGAGGGAAAGCCGTGCCTCGTTGGAAAGCTCTTTGGCAGCCGCTCGCGTGGCCCCACAGCCCGTGGGGCTGCAGGCTTTGCGGCGGCCGTCAGCCTCGGCGCCACCGGCACCCACGTCGAGTCGCCACGCCAGCCTGCGAAGCATTTTCCGGTAGGGCCGCGGCTCTGGCCACAGCTCCCACGCCCGAAGAGCCAGGAGGGAAAGCCGTGACTCGTTGGAAAGCTCTTTGGCAGCCGCTCGCGTGGCCCCACAGCTCGTGGGGCTGCGGGCTTTGCGGCGGCTGTCAGCCTCGGCGCCACCGGCGCCCACCTGGCGCCGCCGCGCCAGCCCGCGAAGCATTTTCCGGTAGGGCCGCGGCTCTGGCCACAGCTCCCACGCCCAAAGAGCCAGGAGGGAAAGCCGTGCCTCGTTGGAAAGCTCTTTGGCAGCCGCTCGCGTGGCCCCACAGCCCGTGGGGCTGCGGGCTTTGCGGCGGCCGTCAGCCTCGGCGCCACCGGCACCCACGTCGCGTCGCCACGCCAGCCTGCGAAGCATTTTCCGGTAGGGCCGCGGCTCTGGCCACAGCTCCCACGCCCGAAGAGCCAGGAGGGAAAGCCATGCCTCGTTGGAAAGCTCTTTGGCAGCCGCTCGCGTGGCCCCACAGCCCGTGGGGCTGCGGGCTTTGCGGCGGCCGTCAGCCTCGGCGCCACCTGCGCCTACGTGGCGCCGCCGCGCCAGCCTGCGAAGCATTTTCCGGTAGGGCCGCGGCTCTGGCCATAGCTCCCACGCCCGAAGAGCCAGGAGGGAAAGCCGTGCCTCGTTGGAAAGCTCTTTGGCAGCCGCTCGCGTGGCCCCACAGCCCGTGGGGCTGCGGGCTTTGCGGCGGCCTTCAGCCTCGGCGCCACCGGCGCCCACATGGCGCCGCCGCGCCAGCCTGCGAAACATTTTCCGGTAGGGCCGCGGCTCTGGCGACAGCTCCCTCGCCCGAAGAGCAAGGAGGGAAAGCCGTGCCTCGTTGGAAAGCTCTTTGGCAACCGCTCGCGTGGCCCCACAGCCCGTGGGGCTGCGGGCTTTGCGGCGGCCGTCACCCTCGGCGCCACCTGCGCCTACGTGGCGCCGCCGCGCCAGCCTGCAAAGCATTTTCCGGTAGGGCCGCGGCTCTGGCCATAGCTCCCACGCCCGAAGAGCCAGGAGGGAAAGCCGTGCCTTGTTGGAAAGCTCTTTGGCAGCTGCTCGCGTGGCCCCCCAGCCCGTGGGGCTGCGGGCTTTGCCGCGGCCGTCAGCCTCGGCGCATCCGGCGCCCACGTGGCGCCGCCGCGCCAGCCTGCGAAGCATTTTCCGGTAGGACTGCGGCTCTGGCCACAGCTCCCACGCTTAAAGAGCCAGGAGGGAAAGCCGTGCCTCGTTGGAAAGCTCTTTGGCAGCCGCTCGCGTGGCCCCGCAGCCCATGGGGCTGCGGGCTTTGCGGCGGCCGTCAGCCTCGGCGACACCTGCGCCTACGTGGCGCCGCCGCGCCAGCCTGCGAAGCATTTTCCGGTAGGGCCGCGGCTCTGGCGACAGCTCCCTCGCCCGAAGAGCAAGGAGGGAAAGCCATGCCTCGTTGGAAAGCTCTTTGGCAACCGCTCGCGTGGCCCCACAGCCCGTGGGGCTGCGGGCTTTGCGGCGGCCGTCACCCTCGGCGTCACCGGCGCCCACGTGGCGCCGCCGCGCCAGCCTGCGAAGCATTTTCCGGTAGGGCTGCGGCTCTGGCCACAGCTCCCACGCCCGAAGAGCCAGGAGGGAAAGCCGTGCCTCGTTGGAAAGCTCTTTGGCAGCCGCTCGCGTGGCCCCACAGCCCGTGGGGCTGCGGGCTTTGCGGCGGCCGTCAGCCTCGCTGCCACCGGCGCCCACGTGGCGCCGCCGCGCCAGTCCGCGAAGCATTTTCCGGTAGGGCCGCGGCTCTGGCCACAGCTCCCACGCTTAAAGAGCCAGGAGGGAAAGCCGTGCCTCGTTGGAAAGCTCTTTGGCAGCCGCTCGCGTGGCCCCACAGCCCGTGGGGCTGCGGGCTTTGCGGCGGCCGTCAGCCTCGGTGCCACCGGCGCCCACGTGGCGCCGCCGCGCCAGCCTGCGAAGCATTTTCCGGTAGGGCCGCGGCTCTGGCGACAGCTCCCACGCCCGAAGAGCCAGGAGGGAAAGCCGTGCCTCGTTGGAAAGCTCTTTGGCAGCCGCTCGCGTGGCCCCACAGCCCGTGGGGCTGCGGGCTTTGCGGTGGCCGTCAGCTTCGGCGCCACCGGCACCCACGTCGCGTCGCCACGCCAGCCCGCGAAGCATTTTCCGGTAGGGCCGCGGCTCTGGCCACAGCTCCCACGCCCAAAGAGCCAGGAGGGAAAGCCGTGCCTCGTTGGAAAACTCTTTGGCAGCCGCTCGCGTGGCCCCACAGCCCGTGGGGCTGCGGGCTTTGCGGCGACCGTCAGCCTCGGCGCCACCGGCGCCCACCTGGCGCCGCCGCGCCAGCCCACGAAGCATTTTCCGGTAGGGCCGCGGCTCTGGCCACAGCTCCCACGCCCGAAGAGCCAGGAGGGAAAGCCGTGCCTCGTTGGAAAGCTCTTTGGCAGCCACTCGCGTGGCCCCACAGCCCGTGGGGCTGCGGGCTTTGCGGCGGCCGTCAGCCTCGGCGCCACCTGCGCCTACGTGGCGCCGCCGCGCCAGCCTGCAAAGCATTTTCCGGTAGGGCCGCGGCTCTGGCCATAGCTCCCACGCCCGAAGAGCCAGGAGGGAAAGCCGTGCCTTGTTGGAAAGCTCTTTGGCAGCTGCTCGCGTGGCCCCCCAGCCCGTGGGGCTGCGGGCTTTGCGGCGGCCGTCACCCTCGGCGCCACCGGCGCCCACGTGGCGCCGCCGCGCCAGCCTGCGAAGCATTTTCCGGTAGGGCCGCGGCTCTGGCCACAGCTCCCACGCCCGAAGAGCCAGGAGGGAAAGCCGTGCCTCGTTGGAAAGCTCTTTGGCAGCCGCTCGCGTGGCCCCACAGCCCGTGGGGCTGCGGGCTTTGCGGCGGCCGTCAGCCTCGGCGCCACCGGCGCCCACGTGGCGCCGCCGCGCCAGTCCGCGAAGCATTTTCCGGTAGGGCCGCGGCTCTGGCCACAGCTCCCACGCTTAAAGAGCCAGGAGGGAAAGCCGTGCCTCGTTGGAAAGCTCTTTGGCAGCCGCTCGCGTGGCCCCACAGCCCGTGGGGCTGCGGGCTTTGCGGCGGCCGTCAGCCTCGGTGCCACCGGCGCCCACGTGGCGCCGCCGCGCCAGCCTGCGAAGCATTTTCCGGTAGGGCCGCGGCTCTGGCGACAGCTCCCACGCCCGAAGAGCCAGGAGGGAAAGCCGTGCCTCGTTGGAAAGCTCTTTGGCAGCCGCTCGCGTGGCCCCACAGCCCGTGGGGCTGCGGGCTTTGCGGTGGCCGTCAGCTTCGGCGCCACCGGCACCCACGTCGCGTCGCCACGCCAGCCTGCGAAGCATTTTCCGGTAGGGCCGCGGCTCTGGCCACAGCTCCCACGCCCAAAGAGCCAGGAGGGAAAGCCGTGCCTCGTTGGAAAACTCTTTGGCAGCCGCTCGCGTGGCCCCACAGCCCGTGGGGCTGCGGGCTTTGCGGCGGCCGTCAGCCTCGGCGCCACCGGCGCCCACCTGGCGCCGCCGCGCCAGCCCACGAAGCATTTTCCGGTAGGGCCGCGGCTCTGGCCACAGCTCCCACGCCCGAAGAGCCAGGAGGGAAAGCCGTGCCTCGTTGGAAAGCTCTTTGGCAGCCACTCGCGTGGCCCCACAGCCCGTGGGGCTGCGGGCTTTGCCGCGGCCGTCAGCCTCGGCGCATCCGGCGCCCACGTGGCGCCGCCGCGCCAGCCTGCGAAGCATTTTCCGGTAGGACTGCGGCTCTGGCCACAGCTCCCACGCCCGAAGAGCCAGGAGGGAAAGCCGTGCCTCGTTGGAAAGCTCTTTGGCAGCCGCTCGCGTGGCCCCGCAGCCCATGGGGCTGCGGGCTTTGCGGCGGCCGTCAGCCTCGGCGCCACCTGCGCCTACGTGGCGCCGCCGCGCCAGCTTGCGAAGCATTTTCCGGTAGGGCCGCGGCTCTGGCCATAGCTCCCACGCCCGAAGAGCCAGGAGGGAAAGCCGTGCCTCGTTGGAAAGCTCTTTGGCAGCCGCTCGCGTGGCCCCACAGCCCGTGGGGCTGCAGGCTTTGCGGCGGCCGTCAGCCTCGGCGCCACCGGCACCCACGTCGCGTCGCCACGCCAGCCTGCGAAGCATTTTCCGGTAGGGCCGCGGCTCTGGCCACAGCTCCCACGCCCGAAGAGCCAGGAGGGAAAGCCGTGACTCGTTGGAAAGCTCTTTGGCAGCCGCTCGCGTGGCCCCACAGCTCGTGGGGCTGCGGGCTTTGCGGCGGCTGTCAGCCTCGGCGCCACCGGCGCCCACCTGGCGCCGCCGCGCCAGCCCGCGAAGCATTTTCCGGTAGGGCCGCGGCTCTGGCCACAGCTCCCACGCCCAAAGAGCCAGGAGGGAAAGCCGTGCCTCGTTGGAAAGCTCTTTGGCAGCCGCTCGCGTGGCCCCACAGCCCGTGGGGCTGCGGGCTTTGCGGCGGCCGTCAGCCTCGGCGCCACCGGCACCCACGTCGCGTCGCCACGCCAGCCTGCGAAGCATTTTCCGGTAGGGCCGCGGCTCTGGCCACAGCTCCCACGCCCGAAGAGCCAGGAGGGAAAGCCATGCCTCGTTGGAAAGCTCTTTGGCAGCCGCTCGCGTGGCCCCACAGCCCGTGGGGCTGCGGGCTTTGCGGCGGCCGTCAGCCTCGGCGCCACCTGCGCCTACGTGGCGCCGCCGCACCAGCCTGCGAAGCATTTTCCGGTAGGGCCGCGGCTCTGGCCATAGCTCCCACGCCCGAAGAGCCAGGAGGGAAAGCCGTGCCTCGTTGGAAAGCTCTTTGGCAGCCGCTCGCGTGGCCCCACAGCCCGTGGGGCTGCGGGCTTTGCGGCGGCCTTCAGCCTCGGCGCCACCGGCGCCCACATGGCGCCGCCGCGCCAGCCTGCGAAACATTTTCCGGTAGGGCCGCGGCTCTGGCGACAGCTCCCTCGCCCGAAGAGCAAGGAGGGAAAGCCGTGCCTCGTTGGAAAGCTCTTTGGCGGCCGCTCGCG
This sequence comes from Chroicocephalus ridibundus, assembly GCF_963924245.1. Taxonomy (NCBI): domain Eukaryota; kingdom Metazoa; phylum Chordata; class Aves; order Charadriiformes; family Laridae; genus Chroicocephalus; species Chroicocephalus ridibundus. The sequence continues at coordinate 632,203 of NC_086302.1, read as the reverse complement.
TTGCCCCACAGCCCGTGGGGCTGCGGGCTTTGCGGCGGCCGTCACCCTCGGCGCCACCTGCGCCTACGTGGCGCCGCCGCGCCAGCCTGCAAAGCATTTTCCGGTAGGGCCGCGGCTCTGGCCACAGCTCCCACGCCCAAAGAGCCAGGAGGGAAAGCCGTGCCTTGTTGGAAAGCTCTTTGGCAGCTGCTCGCGTGGCCCCCCAGCCCGTGGGGCTGCGGGCTTTGCCGCGGCCGTCAGCCTCGGCGCATCCGGCGCCCACGTGGCGCCGCCGCGCCAGCCTGCGAAGCATTTTCCGGTAGGACTGCGGCTCTGGCCACAGCTCCCACGCTTAAAGAGCCAGGAGGGAAAGCCGTGCCTCGTTGGAAAGCTCTTTGGCAGCCGCTCGCGTGGCCCCGCAGCCCATGGGGCTGCGGGCTTTGCGGCGGCCGTCAGCCTCGGTGCCACCGGCGTCCACGTGGCGCCGCCGCGCCAGCCTGCGAAGCATTTTCCGGTAGGGCCGCGGCTCTGGCCACAGCTCCCACGCCCGAAGAGCCAGGAGGGAAAGCCGTGCCTCGTTGGAAAGCTCTTTGGCAGCCGCTCGCGTGGCCCCACAGCCCGTGGGGCTGCAGGCTTTGCGGCGGCCGTCAGCCTCGGCGCCACCGGCACCCACGTCGCGTCGCCACGCCAGCCTGCGAAGCATTTTCCGGTAGGGCCGCGGCTCTGGCCACAGCTCCCACGCCCGAAGAGCCAGGAGGGAAAGCCGTGACTCGTTGGAAAGCTCTTTGGCAGCCGCTCGCGTGGCCCCACAGCTCGTGGGGCTGCGGGCTTTGCGGCGGCTGTCAGCCTCGGCGCCACCGGCGCCCACCTGGCGCCGCCGCGCCAGCCCGCGAAGCATTTTCCGGTAGGGCCGCGGCTCTGGCCACAGCTCCCACGCCCAAAGAGCCAGGAGGGAAAGCCGTGCCTCGTTGGAAAGCTCTTTGGCAGCCGCTCGCGTGGCCCCACAGCCCGTGGGGCTGCGGGCTTTGCGGCGGCCGTCAGCCTCGGCGCCACCGGCACCCACGTCGCGTCGCCACGCCAGCCTGCGAAGCATTTTCCGGTAGGGCCGCGGCTCTGGCCACAGCTCCCACGCCCGAAGAGCCAGGAGGGAAAGCCATGCCTCGTTGGAAAGCTCTTTGGCAGCCGCTCGCGTGGCCCCACAGCCCGTGGGGCTGCGGGCTTTGCGGCGGCCGTCAGCCTCGGCGCCACCTGCGCCTACGTGGCGCCGCCGCGCCAGCCTGCGAAGCATTTTCCGGTAGGGCCGCGGCTCTGGCAACAGCTCCCACGCCCGAAGAGCCAGGAGAGAAAGCCATGCCTCGTTGGAAAGCTCTTTGGCAGCCGCTCGCGTGGCCCCACAGCCCGAGGGGCTACGGGCTTTGCGGAGGCCGTCAGCCTCAGCGCCACCAGCGCCCGCGTGGCGCCGCCGCGCCAGCCTGCGAAGCATTTTCCGGTAGGGCCGCGGCTCTGGCAACAGCTCCCACGCCCGAAGACCAGGGAGGGAAAGCCGTGCCTCGTTGGAAAGCTCTTTGGCAGCCGCTCGCGTGGCCCCACAGCCCGTGGGGCTGCGGGCTTTGTGGCGGCCGTCAACCTCCCCGACACCGGCACCCACCAGGTACAGCCGCGCCAGCCTGCGAAGCTTTTTCCGGTAGGGCCGCGGCTCTGGAGACAGCTCCCAAGCCCGAAGAGCCAGGAGGGAAAGCCATGCCTCCTTGGAAAGCTCTTTGGCAGCCGCTCGCGTGGCCCCACAGCCCGTGGGGCTGCGGGCTTTGCGGCAGCCATCAGCCTCGGCGCCACCGGCGCCCACGTGACGCCGCCGTGCCAGCCTGCGAAGCATTTTGCGGTAGGGCCGCGGCTCTGGCGACAGCTCCCACGCCCGAAGAGCCAGGAGGGAAAGCCGTGCCTCGTTGGAAAGCTCTTTGGCAGCCGCTCGCGTGGCCCCACAGCCCGTGGGGCTGCGGGCTATGCGGCGGCCGTCAGCCTCGGCGCCACCGGCGCCCACGTTGCTCCGCCGCGCCAGCCTGCGAAGTATTTTCCGGTACGTTACTTCCGGGTGGTCACGTGGGGAGCGGCGTCTGCCGGCCGCGTTTCCGTCGGGCGGGAGGATGGTAGGCGGCCCCCGCTCCCGGGACGGACCCCCCCCCGCTCCCGGGACGGTTCCCCCCCTCCCCGCGTCCCCCCCCCGCGTCACCGGGCTCCCAGGCCGGCCCCAGCCCCGGCCCCCCCACCCCGCGTCCTCCGGCTCGGACCCCCCCTCCCTCCCCCCCTCGCGTCCCCCCCCATCGGGACGGTTCTCCCCCTGCATCCCCGGGCTCCCGGGCCGGCCCCCCCCTGCTCCCGGGCCGGCGTCCCCCCGCTCCCGGGCCCGCAGCCCCCCCGCTCCCTGTTCCTTTGCGAGGAGACGGGCCCCGGCCCTCCTCCCCAGCCGAGGCACTGCCGGCAGATGTCCTCCCCCCGTCCTGTTCCCGACAGCGGCGGCCGCCCCTGGCTGCGCTTGGTCGCCTCTCGATGCAGGTGCCAGGAGCATCCGGGTGGGGAAAGCAGCGTCTCCAGGAGCTCCTGCTGCAGGGGGGGCTCCCGCTGGGGCGAGTGGTCGGGGAACTGCTGCCCCTTCTCTTTCTCTCCCGGAGGCCGCGGTTGTCCGCTCCTCCCCGGGGTTGTCGTGGGCTGCCTTTGCCACAGACTTGCCTGGGCTGTCTCCGTTCAGCCCCGTTCTCCCTCCTGGTGTGGGCGACCTGGGACTGGTGGACGTTTACTGGCTTTGAACAGGAGCTGCTGTGGGTGAAGCTTAAGATGCTTGAAAAACGTGAAACAGCCAGAGAACAACATCAAGGTGATTGAGCCAGAAGGTGCTTCCTGCGGCAGGGAAGAGACAGCCAAGCATTTCTGGGTGAGGAAGGGTCCCCTCTGAGTTGTCCTCAGCAGACCAGATTGCTGATATGTACCGCAGGGTCCGTACGCGTATCCAAAATCACGGTATGGCCATGGGGAAGGGTTGTGTGCGTGCAAGGCTGCACATCTGGGAAGCTTCATATCGCAAGAGCTGTAAGACACCGCTGTGTTCTCTTAGGTGGAGGATGGTCAAGTGACCAGCGCTGCAGAAGAGGAAGGGACAGAGAAAGAGAGAGGCACCTGAACTGGAAAATTCTGTGGGCAGCGCTGAAAGCAGGAGCTGCGGTGAGTCCCAGGCTTTGGGGCCGTGTCCCACTCGTCAGGAGCCTCCGTTGGCTGCAGTCTTCACAGACCTTCACGAAAGAAGGACGCTTTAGAGTGCCACCTAGCTTTACGGCAGAAGTTTTTTTCCTGTCTTGGCAGAATTCCAGCTGCCAGCGTTTCTCCGTGGTCGCCCTTCCTTCTGCCGTGATGGTACAGGACAGACGGAAAGAATGCGGAGTGCTCTGCGAGTACGAGGTGCGTCTGCGATGCGCGTCTGCTTTTTTCCTGAGGTACTTGTAGTGTGGACTCTGAAGTTAACGGGAAGGATGTGCCAGCACTCCTCCTATAGTTTTTCTGTGAAATATTTTAACAAAATCCTTGTCGCTTCCCGCTGTCAGGAAAGAGGGGAGGGTAAGTGACTTCAGATTTGTAAATTCTCAGCGGCACGGACTAAGGTGAGATAAATCTCAAGGTCCATACAGAAACATTTATTAGCTTACCAAAATGGTTAGTATAGATCTTAACAAGCCCACGATAATTGGTTAGGTATATAAAAAATTATGGCAGGTGTTGGGGTGTACATTGTGTTAGTTAACACCAGGTGTAGGACAACTTATGGCAAGCGGTGCTTAAGGTCGTACTTAAGGTCATCTTAAGGTCATCACTTCACAGCTCTAACTGTTACTTAACAATTCCAAGAGAAAAGAGAAACTGAGGGACAGAGAGAGGAAAAGACAGAGAAAAAGACAGAGATAAAGAGATCGCGGGTCCTGGTTCCAGCGTCTTTTTCAGGGATTCTTCCCAGGCATAATCTTCTTCTTTCTTGGGAAGAATCTTCCCAGGCACTATCTATTTCTTTTGTTTCTTTTTTGTTCCCTCGGGGCACTTATTTTCCCCTTTTACGTTTGCTGAATCAGCACGGTCCGCCCTCCTTGCTGAGGACGGGCTCAGCTCAGGTTTCTCCCTTCTCCCCGGTGACGTGTGCCATGATTTGGGTGGAGAGACGAGTGCCATGGTCACACATGTTTAGCGTGATCTCTGTAATCTTCATTAGCACATGCAGGGCGTGCGCTTTCACGTGCGTTTCGCGGATAATGAAGCAAAGGTCACTCATGGGACACAACGGCCTCGAGAACTGAGAACGAGCGAGCTCACGGCACGAGTGGCAGAACCGACCTGTCTTCACAAGACAGTTCTCCCACACTTTCAGCCGCCAGAAGTGTGAGCCTCATCAGCTGTTTGAAGGCCAGGCCTGCGTTATTTATTTCCTTGCGAGTGTTTGAGGCGTTCCACTGAAGGCTTGGAGGGGCTCCTGCCCCTCGGCAGGGAATTTACAGTCCGTCCCTCACAATCCTAAAAACAAAATAAAGTCTGTCCTGGAGCACGTTACGCCTCTGCAAAGCTTACTTCCCTCCATTTATTTTTCTCTTCCTGAAAGCATATTCTTCTCTTTCTGGGTGCTCACTGTCAAACGATACTGTGAAAATAATTCTGTGCTAGAAGAGGGAAGGAACTGTTTGTAAGAGTTCACATGTCCAGAAGAAGCAGGCTTTGCTTTCACGATAAAAACTTTATGCTTTCTCAGTCAATAAGTCTTTAAAATATTTCACAGCGGTACTCGAAAACCTCACTGAGATACTGGCATCTGTCCTAAAGGCGATTGAGGTCAAAGAGGAGACATGGACAAAACGGGACAAACGGGCATCGCCTCTCTGTGTTCTCCAGGCTTCGCCGTGAAGCATCAGCAGCGTTTAACTCGTGACGGCGAATCCTGTGGTTTTGGTTGTGGTTTTGGTGAGTTACGGCTTCAACAATGTCCTTTTTCTGTAACCTCGGGAGGAAGTTCATTTCCTTCCGCAGGCCCAAGTGCCGCGCGTCTCCCCCCAGTTGCTGGCATCGCCGGCCTTTGGGTTCTCGGTTGGAACAGTCGAGATACCATAAAAACGCGTTCCTCTGCGCCTTCAGCACAGCCAAAAGCATTCGCGAATCTGCCGGTCCTTTTTGGTAGCCCTACGGATCGCGGCGCCGGCGATTTGATTCCCCGCCCCCAAAAGTAAAACCATTTGGAGGAGTTTTTTCTCTCACTGATTCTTCTATGTTAAATGAAGCTAAAAAAAAAAAAGTGAGAGTTGTATAATCGACAAACTGACTTGCGTAGTTTAAACTGCAGCCGCCTAAACGGCTGTAGTGTACAATTTATGAGGTGTACCTGGGCAGTTAGGTATTTGTTCGAAATGTTTAAAAGGAGAGACAACTGAATGTTACACGGTTTTCCCCCCGTTTTTTTGGCAGAGTGCTCTGAAGTACTTCTGTCTGGCTTTCAGTGCCGCCTTTTCCCGGCAGCCAGTAGTGTCTCTCTCGGGCAGCGCCGCTGCCCCGATGTCCCTCCTCCTCCTCGTGTAGCACACAAAAAACCCGCCGTGGTCAAATCATAGCTGTGTATTTTGGAGACGGATAGTTTAATAGTATCCGTTCACAGCTGTGCAAGTTAAATTAGCGCCGAAGGAAAGCCAAGTACTTTCACAGGGTAAGTATTTTCACTGGGTGGATGTAAACTTCATGCACACCTTCTCAGTGAAAGGGAAAGGGCCAGGTGTTTCCCAGCACCAGCCGGAGGGTTCGCCCTTATGCTAAGAACGTGTTCAAAATGGCACTGATTAGTCTTAATCCTGACTTTTAAGAGTTCAAATGGCGCTGGCTTTTGAAGGCTGTGCTGTATTTCGAGCTGAGCTGTTTCCCCAGCTCCTGTCCCGTCCCTCCGTCTGACGGAATTCCTCTGCTCTCTTCTGTGCTGTTTTTTTGGGATGCTGAGCTATAATTGGGGATTTTTGTTTTCCAGGTGCCTCGTCGTAGGCGTCTCGTGCTGCTCGAGAGATGCCCCAGCCCAGGTTTGCAGCCGGTGGCGGAGCCCCCCTGAGGAGAAGGGGCCAGCCCTGGGTCTGGGCGTTTTAAGCCTTTTTTTGGGGTGAATAGAAGGGTGTCTGTGTGTGTGTGTCTTGGGGGGTGATGGTGTCATTTGGGGCACCCCGATGTCACTGGGGCAGCGATGATGCAGCAGAGGAGCAGGTGAGTGGGAGATGGGGGGGGGGTTACGTGGAGTTGCCCCCCGAAAAGAAGTGGGTCGCGGCCCCAGAATGTCTGAAAATTCTTGGGATGCATTAAAAAATGTGAAAACCTGTAACTATGGGCAGGATGCATTGAAATAGGGAATGAGAAATATACATATATATAAATTATGTATGTAAAAGTTCAAAATAAAAACCTCTGTCTCTAAGGATTCTGTGATTCTGTGTTATATGAAAGATCCTAGAATATAAAAATACTTAGATGCGTTTATAAAAAGATATTAGTGTCAAACTAGGTGTGTAGGCAGACAGCCTAAATAGATATTCGGTATCAAGAGCGTTAACGTAGGAAACGGGCAACGTAAATTCCCTAAACGTACAGATGTGTGTCAATACCGGAGCGGGTGCTGCCGCCTGGCGGCTGAAGGCGCGTCCTGCAGGTGGGGGGCGGCGCATGCGCAGTGCCTGCGCCTCCCGGCCCCCCTCGGCCGCCGGCGCCGCGTGGGTTCCGCAGCTCGTGCGCAGGCGCGGCTTCGCGGAGGCCCGTCCGGCCGCAGCCTCAAGAGAGCGGCGGCCGGAGGGCGAACCAGGCCCGCCGGGACTCTGGCGAGCTCCGCGCCACCTGGAGCGGCATCGGTGCCGCCCGCCCGGCCTCCAGAGCGGCCATCGGCCCCTCCGCATCGGCTCTTACGCGTTACCGCGGCCCCGTCAGTGCCCGGCAGTTTTCCGGGTTTCCATCTACGTGACCCCGCGGTCCTCCAGGACCCCGGAAGTGCCCCCTCAGTCCTCCGACGCGCGTCTCCGTGGCACTTCGGTCCTCCACGACCCCGGAAGTGCCCCCTCAGTCCTCCGACGCGCGTCTCCGTGGCACTTCGGTCCTCCACGACCCCGGAAGTGCCCCCTCAGTCCTCCGACGCGCGTCTCCGTGGCACTTCGGTCCTCCAGGACCCCGGAAGTGCCCCCTCAGTCCTCCGATGCGCGTCTCTATGGCACTTTAGTCCTCCAGGAGCCCGTAAATGCTCATAAGTCTTCTGGAAATCATATGCTTCCAACACTCTTCCAAAACGATAAAACACGATTATCAGTTAACCACAAAAATATCTGAAGATCGCAAAAATAATGCAACCCCTGCAGAGCTCTCTTCTCCACAGCAACAACTGGACAGAAATCACACAAAAGCGGTAAGAGAATCACCAGAGGTTAGTCCCAAATGGAAATAAAAAGGGGAGGCGCTTCGCCTGCTGGGAACTTAAGGCAGGAGAAGCAAAGCTGCTGCTCCCGCTGCCACCCGCCTTCACGTCTTCTGGGGGTTGGCCCTGCCCCTTTCCCAGGGGATTGTGGGAAGGGCGGTGGGCGGGGCCTGAGGGCGGTGGGCGGGGCCCGGGGTACACGAGCCCCAGCCCGGGCTCAGGAGCTCATTCTGCTGCTGGGCCCCGTGGGATGGGTGCTCTGCTGGTCCCTCGCTTTGCTGCAGCTTTGGGACAGGCTCAGCTGTTTGGGCAGGCGTGTTTCGGCATTTAGGGAGGCAGAGGTGAGAAGGCTGAGCTGAGACCTTCGGGAGCAGTAAACATCCAGCTGCCTGTATGGTAGAAAGTTGACTGGTATGCTCCTTTTTTTTTCGGGTCATAACTTTGTGATGAGTGTTTAAGGGGTGCCCAGATGGTTTAATAGTATGCTTTTCTTTGTTCTAGGAGCACTGCATTTTCCTAGAATTTCTGACTTTATTGAAGATAGAACTGTGGGTTTTTCACCAGTTTTGCAGTATGCTGTGTAAATTGCTGATATTGTTTCTCTTAATTGGGTTGATGATGAGATTATCTTATGGGGGTTAGGGTGAGCGTTTTGTATGCATCTGCATATATGGCACTAGCATTTCTCAAGAAAGCAGCAGGGATGTAAGGCATAGCGTCATTCAGGGTATGGCATGGCTCATCACCTTTCCCCGTTGCCCATGGAGTGCCACGGTGTACCTAGAGTTTTTGCAGCGGGCAGCAGGCCCCTCATAGATTGTGTCAGGACATTATTTGTTTTGTGGGTCTGATGCAGAGCCCAGAGTCTGTGGGAAGACAGAAGATAGGAGGTGCCTGCCAAACGCAGGGCACAGCTCAGAAGAGCTGCTCCTGAGAAGCAGCCGGCGTAGGGGGTTCAGGGTTGCAAATACAGGATGGGAGCTGTCAGGAAGAAGTGAGGCTCCTTCCCTGACGGTTAAGGAGAAGAGAAGGGGTTTCTAAAGTTTTGGCGCTGGGGGCTGGCTAGGAAAAGGAGGTGGGTTCATCAGTCTCTGTCATATCGGTTTTGCATTTGGATTTGGGTGTCGACAGGGTCTGGTCTGTTCTAGTCTCTTGCATTTGAGGTGAGCTGGACAGTGTGGAGGAGGAGCACGGGACTGATGATTTTGCAGAAATGCAATGGTAATTTTGTGTTTGTTGGTATCTTAGGTGCCATAAATAATTGTTGCTGCAGCCTCCGACTGGAATCGACGTGAAGCAGGTGAGTGGATTGCCATGGCACCTCTGAGGATGAGGGTGTTGTGGAAGAGGTTGGCATCTACTGTCATGGTGGTCACTGCTGGAGCTGTGATTTCTTTTTGTTTTGCTGATGAAGAGGAACATGGTGACTGCAGGAACACATCAGTTAGCTGTTTGTTGTGTTTTTTTTTGTCAAGGATGAATTCAGACCACTGGCCCTCTGAAAGCGAAGTAGAGGGACAGGTGCTGGAGGGGGGCCAAGGTTGACAGTTTCAGGGAGGAGTTTTAAAGTCAGGCTAGAGCAGAGGGCTATGCGGGAGCAGTCTCCTCTGAGTAGGTAAAGGGAGTGGGTTACTTTTCAGCACAAAGCTAGCGTGTGCTGGGCAGGGCAGTTCTGGCCTGTGTCTTTGGTTGTGTAGTTTGTGTGCTCTGTCTTCTGTGTCTTGGACTTTCCTTAAGTTTTGGTGTCCTTATTTCTCTTTGCACTCAAGGAGCACAGCATGTGCCTCGGGCACCACCTGTAGGGTCTCAAATGCCTGTGCTAATTGGCAGAGTGCCCAATGGGCACTTCTTTTCTTGCATAACAATTTTAAAGTGCAGATAGGACTTGCCTCTCAGGAGTTTCTGAATGGTCCTCTTCTGCAGCGTCGTTCCCGGCTGCCTGAGCAGCTCTCTTCTCTGAGCCCTAGCAGTTCTAGCCACCTGCTGTTACGCACTGGGATTTCTTCCCTGCATCCTTACGTTCTCGGGTCTTGAAGCCATGCTTCCTGCACATACGTCATCTCCGTTTTGACAGGAACTTCTTGGAATGGTCCGTTACATTTGACTCTTTTATGGCTTGGCTGTAGAGCCTGGTCGTGTCAGCGCTGCAGCCCTGTCGCTCTTCTTGCCCGACAGCATCTCTTGTCTGAAAGTCGCTCTTCTTGCCCGACAGCGTCTCTTGTCTGAAAGTCGCTCTTCTTGTGGAGAGTTTTCTCTCATCTTGGAGTCACGTTGTCTCTAGTGCTGTGTGGTGTTGGGCTGCACGTGGGTGTGTTTGGCTTGGAGCTGCGCTGCCTGGGGCTGTAGAGTCAGGGGTAGGGGGAACAGCAGTAAGAGTATATGGTTAATACATTGATCTAATGAGACTGTTGAGGCCAAGGTGGTACAGTCAACTCCCATCAAGTTAGCCATCAGCAGGTGGTGTGGGCAGCTCTTTAATTAAGGGTTTTTTTGGGATGAGCAGAGCTATGTGGGAGGGGCTGTTCAGCAGTAGTGAAGCAGACTGCATCTCAAAGATGTTAAAGCTGCTTTGTGTGGGGTGTGATGCTTGTGTAGTTTTTTTTTTTTTTTTAATGTCAGGCTGTAATTGTACTCCAGATGGTATTTCTAAGTCAAAAGAAGACCTTTTCCGGGGGGGTGTGGGTTGTCACACTGGGTCCCCCCCAAAAGAGGCAGTTCACAACCTAAAAATGCCTGAAAATTCATGGGGGGAATGTGTGTTTAAAAATGGAATAAAACCTGTCTATATGGGCATGAGGCATTGAAATAAAGAATTTCTCATTTTTATACCTATTGTAAAATATGAGTTTATGTATATAAACTTGTTTTTGTTCTAGCTACTTAGATGTTAATTAGGGTGCTTTATGCAGGTTCAGGAAATACATGACTTGTAATTCCATGCTTTTTTGTTGCTTTCTGTATTTTGGGACTCAAGTAGTGCTGTTGAGTAACAGGTCAAAATGAGATTATCAATATGACTTTAAATTGCTAGCAATTTACAATAAATAACTTATTTCACAGAGGAAAATGTTTTTGAGAAAGTTTTCTCATAGAATCTGATTCTGTTTTGTTATTCACTCCCATCCAAAAAGGGGTTCTGGCAGAAGTTCGTTAGTACACACGGTCTTGCTAGAAATAAGGAATGACCCCATAGTAATAGATTGTGTTTGGGTTTGTATTTTTTTTTTGAAGGACACTCAAGTACATAAATTTTAATAATAATGTTATCATTGCATTGAATAAGCTACTTTTCTATAGAGATAAGTCTGATGTTTATTTTTTTTCTATTTACATTCCATAAAAAAATAACTTAATTGCTCACCTGGACACGTCATTGATGCAATAGGTGTAGCTGCAAGGGAGGAGCAGATAATGCTTTTTCTATCAAGGGTCACTCTTCACTACTTTGTAAATAGTAAACTTAAAGCGAATAACAACACCTGCTGCACCTTCAGGTGCTTTTATGCTTCTGGGGGTTGGCCCCACCCTTTACCCAGGGGATTGTGGGAAAGGTGGTGGGTGGGGCCTGAGGGCCTCAGGTGGGGCCCGGGGTATATGAGCCACAGCTTCAGGGCAGGACCTTGTTCTGTTGCTGGTCTTTTCCAGGGTCAGAGCTCTGGAGCTTCTTAAGTGTTGTTTTGGAGCTTGTGCAGCTGTTTGGGAAGGCTTGTTTTAGCGTTTAAACTAGCATAGGTAAGACATCAGAGGTAAGACTTCTCAATGTAAGGGTGGTTGCCATAGAAAGTGGAGTTGTATGTTATCTTTTTTTTTTCCCCCCATATCTTTAGTTTTGTAGGGAGCATTTGGTTTGTTTAAATGGCTTAATAGTATGTATCTTTTTTTTTTTTTGCTTATGGCAGGTGGCGTGTTTTACTATAATTTCTGACTTCATTGAAGATAAAATCTTGTGTTTTTTTCCAATTTTGATGTACACTATGTTAGTTGGTGTTTTTATTAGTCTTAATTGTGTGTGTTATGAGATACTGGAGTAGGATTTAGGGTGAGTGTTTTGTACGTATCTATATATTGAGTTTGTTTGTTTTGAGGAAGCAGCAGGGATGGCTCATCATTTTCCCCCAGAGCATGCAGGGTATCACGGTGGCCCTAAAGCTCTTGCGGGAGGCTACCAGTAGGTTCTGTAACTGTTTTCCCGGCTTTCCAGGTCTGTAGCAGAGCCCGGAGTCTCTATGAAGGCGGAAGACAGGAGGTGCCTGCCAAACACAGGGCAGGGCTCAGAACAGCAGGTCCTGAGGAGCAGTTGGAAAATAAGGGGCAGGAGTTGTGGGGAAGCAGTGGGCCTCCTTCCCTGATGGTTCAGGAGGGGGATGGCTAGGAAAGAGAGGCGGGTTCCTGTGTCTTTCTCAAACCAGTTTTGTAATTGGGTTTGGTTGTTGATGGTATCTAGTCTGCTCTAGGCTCTCGCATTTGAGGCAAGACAGATAGTATTGAGGAGGAGCACAGGACTGGTGGTTTGGCAGAAGCGCAGTGCAAATGCTGTGTTTCTTGGTATCTTAGGTGCCGTGAATAACTGTCGCTACAGCATCCGACTCTAGAATCTGTGTGGAGCAGGCAATCAGACTGCATCAGCATTCAGGAGGCTTGAGGGGTTTTGTGGAGGAGGTCATCATCTCCTCTCAGGATGCTTATTGCTGGTGTTGTGGCTGCTTTTGTGATGACTTTCTCTTTTCCTTTTCCTTTTGCAGAGGAAGAGTAAGCCGGTGACTGCAGGAACGTATCGGATGGCTGTGTTTTGTGGACTACGTCGAGGATGGAATCAGATGCTAGCCCTCCAAAAGCTAAGTTGAGAGACCAGCACTGGAGAGGGGTGGAGGCTGACAATTGTGTAATGGGGTCTTTGACGTTAGTGTAGGGGGGAGGGCTGTTCTGGGGCACAGTCTCCTTTGGGCAGGTAAACAATGTAGCTTACTGTCCAGTGTGATGTTAGCGCATCCTAGGCAGGGCAGTTGCAGCCTGTGTGTGTTGTCGTGTCGTTCGTGTGGTCTGTGTTTTGCATCCTAGACCCTTTTTTTGGGTCTTGAGATCATCTTTAAGCTCCAGGAGCACGGAATGTGCATTGGGTGCCATCCTTATGGTGTCGAACACCTGCACCCGTGGGTGTAGCACCAACCGTCTGCCTCTCTTCTTGCATTAGCATCTTAAAGCGTGCATCGGTCTTGCATCTTGGAACTTTCTGGATGGCCCGCGTCAGCGACTGGGGCTTCTTCCCTGTGTCGTTAAGTTCTTAGGTCTTGAAGCTAGGCTTCCTGTGTGTCCATCTTGTCAGGCTCAACAGTCCCTTCTCAGGAACTGTGAAGTTCTACACTTTGTTTCAGGGGGTTCTGTGGAGCCTCTTCACATTGTCTCCATCACAGTCCTGCAGGCTGTCTTGCCCGACGATGACTTTGGTCCCGGTGTCATCCTTCTTGCTGAGAGTTTTCTCTCATCCTTGAGGCGCGTCGTTTGTTGTGTTCTGTGTAGCGTCAGTCTGTGTGTGTTTGGCTTGGGGCTGCCCTGCCTGGGTGTGTAGCGTCCAGGGTAGGCAGAATCACGACAGCAGTCTGTACTGAATATGAGGATCTGTCTAGACCCAGGCAAAGGTTGCTCAGTCGTCTCGAATTGATTAGCTTTCGAGAGGCTGTGTGGACGGGTGTTTCATTAGTGGGCGCTGGCATAAGCGGAGACAAGTTGGAGAGGGTGTTCATGGCTAGTGAAGGGGACAGTATCTCAAAGATGGTAAACCTGCATTGTGTGGGGTGTAATGTTTGCAGGCGTCTCTTCTTTGGATGACAGGCTGTAGTTGGACTTATGTGAACAGGGTTCCTAAGTAGAAACAAGACCTTTGGAATTAAGCTACTGCTCTGCATTAGGGTAATGTTTGATGTTGGTGTGTTGCTTTTTTTTCAGATGCAGAGAGATGAGGTGGCCAGGGATACACAGGGGAGCTGATGGGGGTGCAGGACAAAGGTGGCTGAGCCCGAGGTCTTAAAGGGAAGATGTGACCGGCGGCTCCATGAATACATTTGGCCACTTCTTCTTTTTTTCATGTGAATGTGAGGTTACGTAGCCATGTGTGGAAGTGCTGGTCTGAGGTACAACAGAACTGGTGTTGTTTGCAGTCACTTTACTTTTCAGGTAAGTCTCTTCCAATGAAGTGAACTCTCTGAAAATAATGACGTATTTTTCAGGTAGTATCTGCCTTCAGAGCACCAAGAACTTATATTCACACTTAATGCGAAGGGATGCCGTGCAGAGAGGCTCTTGCTTATACTTATTCCTACAACAGCACAGCCCAGCTAACTTTTATATATGCCCTGTTGGAGGGTTGGAAGCAGAAAAGCGTAGAGGGGTTGTACCCATAGTGAAGAGTAGACGGGACCGGTGACCCGAATCTCACTGATAGGGTATTCCATCCCATCCTCATCACGCTCAGTATAAAAGCGGAGGGATCAAAGGGGTCGGTACCTGTTGTCTGGCCTCTGAAGACTCCTCTGTCTGTTCATTGTCCTTTGACCTCGATCCGTGCATTTATGCAACCAGGTCCGGAGTCTGGTTCCGGTCTGTCACAGAGTCTGGTTCCGGACTTTGCCAGTGAAGCAGCGGTCATCCTGGGAGCTCTGTATCGGGTTGTGTATGTCCTGTATATATTTAATTGTTTTCTTGTTACTGTTGTCTTTTCTTGGTATTATTTTGCTGTTAAGATTTCATTACAGTTCGGTTTATCTTTCAGTCCCTAAGTCTCTCTCTCTTGTTCTTTTCTGCCTCAGGAGAGAAGTTAAAAGGGAGCATGTGTCACTTGTTTTACTGCATGGCCTAAGGCACAACAGCAATGATGACAGACAGGGCACCGGAGCAGACTCGGCCGAGGAGAGCGGCGGCCCCAAGCCTTGGTTCTTTCTCAGCCACTGCATTACAGGTGGCACACAAGCCTCTGCTTGCACTCTGTCTGTCGGTCCGATCCAGAACACAGTTCTGGCAGAAGTCGGATAATATGCGTCGTCTTGCTAGAAATGCTGTATGACTCGTTGTGGGGTTTCTTTTACAAGGAAACTAAAGCACATTGAGTCTTGATAAAAATATTGTTATTGTGCTTCATGATCTTCTGGCCTATTTAGGTTAGGATGATGTCTTTCTCTTTATGTCTACGCCCTGCAGAAGTTTAATTAAGTTTACTTACCTACCGGGCCCTGTTGCTGACACAGTTGATGTAGTTGTAATAAAAGAGCACATATTGTCCGTTCCTCTAAGGGTCGCTTTCTCCGTTTTGGTGTTTTGCATGCTGTACTTCTCAGGCCTGTGAGGAAAGGAGCAGCTTTTCCTCTGGCAGGCTCTATGCCTTGTGGAGGTCAGCCAGGCCCTTTCCCAGGTGCTGGTGGGAAGGGCGTTGGGCGGGGCCCGGGGTATATAACCCACAGCCTCTGCTGGGGCAGCTCATTCTGCTACCAGGTGTCTCCAGGGTCAGAGCTCTGCCTGTCCTTCAGTCGATTGCAGCTTTGGAGGCGGCTCAGCTCCTTGGGTGGAGATGTTATCCCATTTAGAGAATAGCAGGTAAGAAGCTGGAGGTGGCAAGACCTTCAGGACCAGGTGAGGTTTGGCAGCGTGTATAGTAGAGAGCGGCCTCATGTGCCGGTTCTCTTCCTTGTGGTTTTTCAGGTGAGTCGCGTGGTAATGAGTCTTAGGGGGCGGTGAGATAGTTTAAGGGTATGGTTTTCTCTCTTCCAGGCATGGCGCATTTTCCTGGAATCCCTGACTGTATTGAAGACGGAACCTTCTTGTTTGTGTTTTTTTTTTTTTTTTCCCCACTAGCTTTGCTGTATCCCAGATAAGATGCCAATAGAATTTGTCTCAATCGGGCAGATGATGAGATTACTTTGCAGGGACTGGGTGAGCACCTTGTCTGCAGCTGTAGATGGAGTTTCCACATTTCTCAGGAAAGCAGCAGGGCCATAAATCATAACGTATTTCAGGATGTGGGGTGCCTTGTCACCTTCCCCCACCGTGCTCAGGGTTTTGCCGTGTCCCTGGAGCCTTTGCGGCTTGTGGCAGGCCCCTGGTATAGGTCAGATCAGGGCTTCACTGACTCTGTGGGTCTGCAGCAGAGCCCAGAGTCCGTGGGAAGACAGAAGATAGGAGGTGGTGGTGGGACGCAGGGGGAGGCTGGGAAGAGTGGCTCTCAAGAAGTGTCCAACGCCGGGTGTTCGGGCTGGCAAATAAAGGGTGGGATCTATGGGGAAGAAGTGGGGCTCCTTCCCTGGCAGCTCAGGGAGAAGAGAAGGGGTTTCTAAAGTTTTGGCACTGGGGGAGGGCTAGAAAAGGGAGCCGGGTTCATGAGTCCTTCTTGGACCGGTTTTGCAGATGGGTTCGGGTGTCGTCGGAGCCTGGTGTGCTCTAGGCTCTCGCATTTGAGGTGAGCCAGATAGTATCGAGGAGGAGCACGGGACTGGTGGTTTGGCAGTAGCGCAGTGGTAATGCTGTGTTTCTTGGTATCTTAGGTGCCGTGAATAACTGTTGCCGCAGTGTCAGACTCTGGAATTGGCGCTGAGCGGGCGAGCAGAATGCCTCGGTGTTCATGAGGCTGAGGGTGTTGTGGAAGAGGTTGGCATCTCCTCTCAGGATGCTTATTGCTGGTGCTGTGGCTGCTTTTGGGATAACTTTTTTTTTTTCTTTTCCTTTTGCAGAGGAAGAGGAGGAAGCTGGTGACCACAGGAACGTACTGGATGGCTGTTTTCTGTGGACTGCCTCAAGGATGGATTCGGACCCCTGGCCCTCCAAAAGCTAAGTTGAGAGACTGGCGCTCGAGAGGGGACGAGGTTGAGAATTGCAAAAAGGTGTCTTTGAAGTTGGCGTAGGGGAGAGGTTTGTCCTGGAGGGCAGTCTCCTTTAGGCACGTAAGGGATGCGGCTTACTGTTCGGCATTCCCGGGCAGGGTGGTTCCAGCCTGTGTGTGTTGTTGTCTTTTGTGTGGTCCGTGTTCTGCGTCTTAGACCTTTCTCGGGTCTCGAGGTCGTCTTTAAGCTCCAGGAGCACGGCATGGCGCCTCAGGCGCCATCCCTAGGGTCTCGAACACCTGCACCCATGGGCATAGCACCATTCGGCTGCTGGTCGTCTTGCGTTAGAAGCTTAAAGCTTGCATTGGTCTTGCGTCTTGGAAGTTTCCGGATGGCCCGCGTCTACAACTGGGACTTCTTCCCTATGTCATTATGTTCTTAGGTCTTGAAGCCAGGCTTCCCCCGCATACATCTTATCAGTCTTGACAGTCCCTTCTTATCACAGATGATGATGTCCTACACTCTGTTTCAGGGGCTTCCATAGAGCCTCTTCACATCACCACCACGGTCTCCAGGTCGTCTTGCCCGACGGTGACTTCCGTCTGGGTGTCATCCTTCTTGCTGAGAGTTTTCTCTCATCCTTGAGATGCGTTGTTTTTAGCGTTTTGTGTAGTGTTGGTCTGTGCTTGTGTGTGTGTCTGGCTCGGAGCCCCCCTGCCCGGGTGTGTAGAGTCCAGGGCAGGCAGAATAGTGACGAGAGTCTACAGTTAATATGTGGATCTGTGGAGACCGAGGCAAAGGTTGGGTAGTCATCTGGAATTAATTTGCTCTCAGTAGGTTGGGTGCGTGGGTGTTTTATTAGTGGGTGTTGGCATAAGCAGAGCCAAGTCGGAGAGGCTGTTCACAGTCAGTGAAGGACACAGTATCTCAAAGATGTTCAGGCTGCTTTGTGTGGGGTGTAATGTTTGTGGGCTTTTTCTGTGTTTTTTTTTTTTTTTGATGGCAGGCTGTAGTTGGATCTAATTGAACAGTGTTCCGAAGTAGAAACAAGACCTTTGGAATTAAGCTATCGCTCTGCATCGGGGTAATGTTGGATTTTTTTTTTCTCTTTTTAGATGCCGAGAGATGAGATGTGCAGGGTGACGTAGGGGAGCCGAGAGGAGCGCTGTATGGAGGTGGCTCGGCATGTGGCATTAGAGGGAAGATGTGACTGGCGCCTCTATGAATACAATTGGGTACTTTTTTTTTCATGTGAATGAAGACAGAAGATAGGAGTTGATGGTGTGGCGGTTTGGCAGAAGCGCAGTGGTAATGTTGTGTTTCTTGGTCTCTTAGGTGCTGTGAATAACTATCATTGCAGCCTCGGACTCCGGAATCGGCGCAGAGCGGGCAAGCAGAACGCCACGGCATTCGGGAGGCTGAGCGTGTCGTCGAAGAGGTTGGCATCTCCTCTCAGGATGCTTATTGCTGGTGCTGTGGCGGCCTCTGGGATTATGTTTTATTTTCCTTTTGCAGAGGAAGAGGAGGAACCTGGTGACTGTGGAAATGTATCGGATGGCTGGTTTTTGCGGACCGCATCGAAGAAGGATTCAGATGCCTGTCCCTCCAAAAGCTAAGTTGACGGTCAGGCGCCGGAGAGGGGCCGAGGTGGACAATTGCAAAATGGGATCTTTGACGTTAGCGTAGTGGCGAGGGCTGTCCCGGGGCACAGTCATATTTAGGAAGGTAAAGGATGTTGCTTACTGCTCAGTGTGACGCTAGCGTGTCCCGGGCAGGGCAGTTCCAGCCCGTGCGTGTTGTCATGTCGTTCATGTGGTCTGTGTTGTGTATCTTCGCCCCTTCTTGGGTCTCGAGGTCATCTTTGAGCTCCAGGAGCACGACGTGGGGCCCTGGGCGTCATCCTTAGGGTCTCGAATGCTTGGGCCTGTGGGCGTAGCACCATTCATCTGATGCTCTTCTTGCGTTAGCATCTTAAAGCGTGCATCAATCTTGCCTCTCGGAAGTTTCTGGACGGCCCACTTCCACGTCTGGGAGTTCTTCCCTGCGTCGTTACGTTCTTAGGTCTTGAAGCCAGACTTCCTGCACGTCCATCTTAGCGGGCTCAACAGTCCATTCTTATTACGTACCATCACGTTCTACAGTTTGCTTCAGGGGGTTCCGTAGAGCGTCTTCATGTTGACATCATCACGATCCCACAGATTTTCTTGCACGACGGTGACTTTGGTCCCCGCGTCATCTTTCTTGCTGAGAGTTTTCTCTCATCTTTGAGGCGTGTCGTTCGTAGCGTTCCGTGTAGTGTCTGTCCGTAACCGTGAGTGTTTGGCTCGGGGCTGCCCTGCCTGGGCACGTAGTGTCCAGGGTGGGCGGAATCCTGTGGAGAGTCTATATGTAGTACATGAATCCCAGTAGATCGGGGCAAAGGTGTTAGAGTTATCTCAGGGTAGCCATTGGGAGGCTGTGTAGACACCTCTTCTGTTTTGTTTGGGAAGAGCAGAGGCCTGTTGGAAAGGCAATACAGCAGCAGTGAAGAAGAGTTCATGTGGAAGAGGGTACGGCTGGTTTTGGTGCGGATTTTTTTTTTGTAATTTTCTTTGTGTACGGTTGTATTTGGACCTTAGAGGGTATTTGTAAAAAGGTGCAAGACTTTTTGTTGTTATGACTCTATTGCTCTGCCTCAGGGTGATTTCTCTGATGTCGTTCTTGCAGATGCAACAGGACAAGCTTGGCGGGGCAGCGTAGGAGAGGAGAGCAACGTAAGAAGGTGAGTCAGCACGTGGTATTAGAGAGAAGATGTGGCTCTGAGTACTGTATGTATTGGTTCTTTCCAATTTGAAGTTTTGAAGCAATGAATGACATGGGATGTGGGGATGGGGATGGGTCAGTCACTTCAGCCCACCCGCCGCTGCTGACCTTATCACATCTGCCTCAGAGGGAGCAACTTTCAAGTTTTAAAGCAACCTATGTCTGTTGGGTTTTACGGGTGGTTTGCGAGCCTTCAGGTTGCATGCCTCGGGGGAGGATGGGCGGGCAAGGTGAGGGAGTGGGAGATGGGGAATTTGGTAGGGTTTTGGGCAGTATCTCGGCGTGTGTTTCTTCGGTTGGTGTGACATGCAGGGTCAGAGGGGCGATGCTGCACGCCCACTGAGTAGTCCCAGCAAGTGAGGCGGTTGTGGACACGTTGGCATCTAATAGCCCAGTGCTACATTGCGGCTCAGGGGAGTGTTTGTCTTTGGTTTTGCAGGCGCCGCAGGCATCCGGAGCCGGACGAGCGTTGGAGGTGAGCTGGGTAGCAGAGAGGTAGCGCATGGGGGTGGTGGTTTCCCGTAAGCTCAACAGTAATATTGTGTGTCTTAGGTGTTTTAGGTGCCAGAACCAGAGTGTGCCACAAAGTCCAAACCCGGAATCCATGCGGAGCAGGTGAGCAGAAGGGTACGGCGCGTGTGATGCGGGGGATATTGCAGTACAACTTAGTGTTGATGGACGTGATGGTGCCTGATGGCACCATTTTGTGCAAATCGGGATTACGTTGCTCAGTAACTTCCTTGACTGCCATTTGAGATGGTCTTGTGTCGTACGCTTAAGAATTTGGTTCCGTACTATGTTCTTGTATATTTGAAATAGTATTGCTCCGCCTCACTCAGTATCGGTTTCGCATCGTGTTGCCCCGTCACGCTCTTGATTGCTCTGTGATCTATTCTGGCATCGTACCACACCGTGTTGCGTGGTTTTTTTTTTTAATCGGTTGTTCTTTGACTGTGTAATGCCTTGTACCGCCCTCTATTGCGTTATGTCTCGTGTTATATTGCCCCGTCGTAGCCTTGACTGCCTTCTGATCTGTTCGGGCCTCGTACCACGCTGTATTGCGGGTTTTTTAATTGGTTGTTCTTCATCTGGCTTTCTAATGCCTTGTACCGCCCTGTATTGTGTAACATCTTGCATTATATTGCCCCGTCATAGTCTCGACTGCCTTCTGATCCACTCTGGCATCGCACCGCACTGTATTGTGTGGTTTTTAATCGGTTCTTCTTTATTTGACTGTGTAATGCCTTGTACTGCTGTGTATTGTGTTACTTCTCATGTTATAGTGTGCTGTCGTTGTCTTGACTGCCTTCTGATCTTTTCTGGTATTACAGTTGAACGTGTGCTGGGTTTCTTAATCGGTTGTTCTTCGTTTGGCTGCATGTTGCCTTGTTACCACCTGGTATGGTGTTGTGTCTTGCATTGTATTGCCCTGTCACTGTCTCGACGGTCATTTTACACGTTCCGTCCTAGGACCGCGCTGTATTGTGAATTCTTTCATGGGTTGTTGTTTCCTTGACTGTGTCGCCTGGTAGGGCCCCGTATCGCGTTACGTCTTGCCTTGTATTGCTCTGTCATTGTGGTGACCGACATCTGATATATTCTACCGTTGTATGGCACCGTACCGTCAATTCTTTCATTGTCTGCTCTGCATTTGATTGTATGTTGCCTTGTACTGCCCTGTGTAAGGTTAGATCTTGCATGGTGTTGCCCTGTCGTTGTCTTGCCAGTTATTTTAGAGTCTCTGGCACAGTATTGTGCAATTTTTAACCGGTTGTTCTGTATTTGACCGCTGTTGCGATGTCACCCCCCTTTTTCCTCCAGGCTGCTGCTCGAGCTATAACGACCAGCAGGAGTCGCTACGAGTGGCACTTGAACTTTGTGGGGTGGCTGGCACCAGAGTCAAGACACTGTGAGTCAGTTAGCTTGCTATAGACCTAGCGGACAGACCAAGAGCCCTTGGAGCTTTCTTGCAAGGCAGCGGCCTGTTTGCCAGCATTTCCCGGGGACACTCACTTAAGGTTCTGCTCCTCTAGGTTGAGAGAAGCCTTGCCGCAACAGATTCTGGGTAAGTGACTAACAGCATGCCAGACTTTGCCATCTTAGCTGAGCGATACAAAGGGTTTGATCACGCAGATATGATCCTTTAGAGGTGAACCGTTGCCCAAGTCCGGGGCGAGGATGGGATCCAGCCGCACCTAGACTCCTCTCGGAGAAGGAGTTTAGAAAGCAAGGGGGTCCTTTCCGAGCCTCGTGACTCAACAGGAGGGTCTCCCAGACAGCGTGTCAGACCCTGGCCCTGAGGCAGTAAATGACCCGGGGTGCGTGGCCGTGCAATCTGGTAAAGTGCCATCACGTGCGCTGCTACCTTTAGTGAATCACTGTTATGTTTGTTAATGTTTCTCTACCTCTCTCTTAGGAGTGAATTTTATCATTGCGCCCGCCACAACTGCATATGGCCTGTGTTACATCTTGCATTGCATTGCCCTGTCGTCTTGACGGTCACGTTAGAGAATCTGTCCTAGGTCTGGACTGTAGTGTGATGTCTCTCATGGGTTCTGATGTGGCTGTGTATTGCCTTGTCCGGCCCCGTGTGGTGTTACGTCTTCCATTGTATTGCTCTGTTGTTGTCTTGATTGTCATCTGCTCTATTCTGCCGTTGTAGGCCACCATATTGTCACTTCCTTCATCAGCTGTTTTTTATGAGCCATGTAAAGGGTTGACGGCACAGACATAATCCTTTAGAGGTGAACCGTTGCCCAAGTCCGGGGCTAGGAATTGGATCCAGCCGCACCTAGACTCCTCTCCGAGAAGGAGTTTAGAAAGCAAGGGGGTCCTCTCCGAGCTAGGAATTGGATCCAGCCGCACCTAGACTCCTCTCTGAGAAGGAGTTTAGAAAGCAAGGGGGTCCTTTCCGAGCCTCGTGACTCAACGGGAGGGTCTCCCTGACAGCTCGTCTGACCCTGGCCCCTAGGCAGGAAATAATCCAGGGTCCGTGGCCACGGAACCTGATAAAGCGCCGTCATGCGCACTGCTGCCTTTGGAGAATCACTGTGTTGATGCTTCTGAATGTTTCTCTACTTTTCTCTTAGGAGTGAAGTGAATGGCTCCACCTGCCACAACTGCATATTGCCTTGTCCGGCCCCATGTTGGGTTACGTCTTGCCTTGTATTGCCCTATCGTTGTCATGATTGCCACCTGACCCATGGTGTCATAGTAGTGCACTGCATTGTGAATTTTTTGACTGTCTGTTATTTATTTGACTGAGTATTGGCTGGCAGTGGCCTGTATTGTGTTATCTTGCACCGTATTGCCCTGTATTTGCCGTGACTGCCCTCTGAGACTTCCTGAGATCGTAGGGCGTTCTGTTGTGGGTTTTGTAATTGGCTGTTCTTTGTGTGACTGTGTATTGCTTTGTGCTGCCCTGTATTGTGTTACGGCTCGTGTTGCATTACTCTGTCATTGTTTTGACTGCGTTTTGGGACAGTGTCATAGTGCTGCACTGGATTATGGGTATTTTAACTGTTCTTGACTTGGCTGCGCGTTGCCTTTTACTGCTCTGTGTGATGTTAGGTCTTGCACTGTATTGGTCTGTCGTTGTCTTGGCTGTTACTTTGGACTGTCTGGGATTGTACTTATTTATTGTGAAAGTTCCATTGGTTGTTCCTTATTTGACTGCTGGGGTGGTGTGGGCGCCCCTTCGTTTTGGCGCCCCACTCATCCATGGAGTTGTTCTGAGTGGTACTTGAAGTTGGGGGATGGTTGGCAACACAGTGGGGACCTAGATATTTTGTTCCTGTGCTGATGTGACTATAAGTCAATTAGCTTACCCCATAAATAGTGGACAGCCCAAGAGCCTTTTGACTTCTGCATGGCAGGGGCCTCCGTGCCAGGATCTCCCCTTGAGCAGGGACGCTCAATTAAGGTTCTGCTCCTCGAGATAGAGATGCCTTGCCGCAACAGATTCTCAGTAAGTGACTAATAGCATACAAAACCTTGTAGCCTTAGCTCAGTGATATAAAGGGTCGATGGCGCAGATACAATCCTTTAGAGGTGAACCATTGCCTAAGTCCGGGGCTAGGAATTGGATCCAGCCGCACCTAGACTCCTCTCTGAGAAGGAGTTTAGAAAGCAAGGGGGTCCTTTCCGAGCCTTGTGACTCAACGGGAGGGTCTCCCTGACAGCTCGTCTGACCCTGGCCCCTAGGCAGTAAATAATCCGGGGTGCGTGGCCATATGGAATCTGGTAAAGCGCCGTCACATGCGCTGCTGCCTTTGGAGAATCACTGTGTTGATGTTTCTGAATGTTTCACCGCTTCTCTCTTAGAAGCGAAGTTAGCCGCTCGGCCTGCCACAACTGCGTATTGCCTTGTCCGGCCCTGTATGGCGTCACGTTTGGCGTTGTATTGTCCTCTATTTGCCCGGACTGCCATCTGATCTGTTCCGGCATTGTACTGGTGTGTATTGTGGGTTTTTTAATCGGTTGTGCGTTATTTGAATGCGTATTGCCCTGTCTAGTGTTGTATCTTGCATTGTACTGCCCCGTCATTCCGTTCACTGTCACTTTAGATGTTCTGGGATTGCAGCGATCCGTATTGTGCAGGTTTTATTCGTTAGTCTGTGTTTGACCGTGTATTGCCTTGTTACCACCTTGTATTGTGTTGCGGCTTGCATTGTATCGCCATGTTATTGTTCTGAGTGCCATCTGATACATTTTGGTGTTGTACAGCCCTGCATTGTTACGTCTTCCATTGTATAGCTCTGTCACTGCCTCGACTGCTGTCTCACGCGTTTTGGCATTGCATCGCACGGTATTGCGGGATACTTAATCAGTTATTTATTTGACCGTGTATTTCACTGTACTGCCCTGTATTGCGTTATTTCTTGCCTTGTATTGCTCTGTCATTGTCTTGACTGGCATCTCCATTTATTTTTGTTTTCTCCCGCACTGTATTGCGGTTCTTCTAATTGGTTGGTATTTAGTTGACTGCGTCTTCAGTTCTACTCTGTCGTGTAATGTTGCATCTTGGATCGTGTCGCCCTATAGTTGTTTTGACTGCCACCCGAGAGCGTGTGGGATCGTACTGCACCGTATTGTGGCGTTTTGATGGGTTGTTTCCTATATTATTCTGTATTGTGTTGTAGCAACCTGTATTGTGTTACGTTGTGCGTTGTGTTGCCATGAAATAGTCTTAACTGTCCTTTTACACTCTCTGGGGTTGTACCGCACCGAACTGAGGGTGTTTTTGATCGGCTGTTCTATATTTGACTACGTATTGCTTTGTACTGCCCTGTATTTTCCTAAGTCTTACGTCGTATTGCCCTCTCACCTTGCTGCGAGCCATCTGATGTATTGTGGCGTTGACAGGCACTGTATTGAGGGCTTCTTAGGCTGTTGTACTCTATTTGACCGTGCATCAATTTTGTGATCGGTCATTCCCTATTTGACTGTGTATTGGCCTTGTACTGCCCTGTGTAAAGTTACGTCTTGCATTGTATTGCCCTGTCATAGCATTGCCTGTCATAGTCTGTCATAGCA
Organism: Chroicocephalus ridibundus; assembly: GCF_963924245.1. NCBI lineage: Eukaryota > Metazoa > Chordata > Aves > Charadriiformes > Laridae > Chroicocephalus > Chroicocephalus ridibundus. The sequence goes on along the minus strand of NC_086302.1, from coordinate 607,636 downwards.
CCAGGATGTGCCCTTGAGCGGGGACGCTTGCTTCAGGTTCTGCTCCTCAAGGCTGAGAGATCCCTTGCCGCAACAGAGTCTCGGTAAGTGACTAATACCACGCTAAACCTCGTAGCCTTAGCTCAGTGATATAAAGCGTTGATGGCGCGGATACAATCCTTTAGAGGTGAACTGTTGCCCAAGTCCGGGGCTAGGAATTGGATCCAGCCGCACTTAGACTGCTCTTCAAGAAGGAGTTTAGAAAGCAAGGGGGTTGTGGCTCAACGGGAGGGTCTCCCTAACAGCTCGTCTGACCCTGGCCCCTGTGCAAAAAATTATCTGGGGTACGTGGCCACGGAACCTGGTAAAGGGATGTTACGTTCACTGCTGCCTTTGTCGAAACACTGTGTTGATGTTTCTAAATGTTTCTCTACTTCTCTCAGGACTGAAGTGAATCGCTCCACCCGCCACAACTGCATATTGCCTTGTCCAGCCCCGTATTGGGTTACCTCTCGCCTTGTATTGCCCTGTCCTTCTTTTGGTTGCCATCTGACCCATGTGAATTCACTGCACTGTGAATTTTTTGACTGTCTGTTATTTATTTGACTGAGTATTGCCTTGTACTGCCTTGTGTACTGCGACGTAGTGCTTTGTCTTGCCCTGTAATTGCCTTGACTGCCATCGGAGATGTTTTGAGATCGTACGGCAGCGTAGTGCGGGTTTTCTGGTCAGCTGTTCTTTATTTGACTGTGTACTGCCTTGCGCTGCCCTGCACGGTGTTCTGTCTCGCGTTGTCATTGTCTCGACCGACATGTGTGATTGTTTGCCAGTGTGGTTTGGGTATTGTAGTTTACTGTTCTTCATTTGACTGCGTATTGCCTTGTACTGACCTGTATAACGTTATGTCTTGCACTGCATTGCCCTGGCATTGTCTTGACCGACATCTGAGACTGTCTGGCATTGTACTGTACTGTATTGGGAGTCTTGTAATTTGCTCTAATTTATTTGTCTGCGAATCGGGTTGTACTGCCCTGTATACTGTAACGTGTGGCACTGTACCGCCTGTCACTGGCTTAACGGTGGCTTTAGAGATTCTATCGTAAGACTGCACTCCGTTGTGAATTTCTCTATGGGTGATTCTGTGACGGCGTATTGCCTGGCACGGCCCAGTACTGTGTTACGCTTGACGTTGTATCGCTCTGTCATTGTCTTCAATGAGATGTGACACTTGGTAACATACGATGGCACTGTATTGCCAATTTTTCCAGTGGCTATGCTTAATTTGAGCATGTATTGATGTGTAGCGCTCTGTATAATGTTAAGTCGTACACGGTCTTGACTTAACAATAGAAATGCTAGAGGCTGGCGTGGTGCCAAGTGGGAAAGGGTGGCTGTGAGACTCTGAAGGCAGCAGGAAAGCCCGCAGCCCGAGGTGGTGCCGCCGCGCCAGCCTCCAAACCATCTTCCGGCAGGGCCGCGGCTCTGGCGACAGCTCCCAAGCCCGAAGAGTCAGGAGAGAAAGCCGTGCCTCGTTGGAAAGCTCTTTGGCAGCCGCTCGCGTGGCCCCACAGCCCGTGGGGCTGCGGGCTTTGCGGCGGCCGTCAGCCTCGGCGCCACCGGCGCCCACGTGGTGCCGCCGCACCAGCATGCAGAGCATTTTCCGGTAGGGCCGCGGCTCTGGCGACAGCTCCCACGCCCGAAGAGCCAGGAGGGAAAGCCGTGCCTCGTTGGAAAGCTCTTTGGCAGCCGCTCGCGTGGCCCCACAGCCCGTGGGGCTGCGGGCTTTGCGGCGGCCGTCAGCTTCGATGCCACCGGCGCCCACCAGGTGCAGCCGCGCCAGCCTGCGAAGCATTTTCTTGTAGGGCCGCGGCTCTGGCGACAGCTCCCACGCCCGAAGAGCCAGGAGGGAAAGCCATGCCTCGTTGGAAAGCTCTTTGGCAGCCGCTCGCGTGGCCCCACAGCACGTGTGGCTGCGGGCTTTGCGGCGGCCGTCAGCCTCGATGACACCGGTGCCCACCAGGTGCAGCCGCGCCAGCCTGCGAAGCATTTTCCTGTAGGGCCGCGGCTCTGGCGACATCTCCCAATCAAGAAGAGCCAGGAGGGAAAGCCATGCCTCGTTGGAAAGCTCTTTGGTAGCCGCTCGCGTGGCCCCACAGCCCGTGGGGCTGCGGGCTTTGCGGCGGCCGTCAGACTCGGCGACACCGGCGCCCACGTGGCGTCGCCGCGGCAGCCTGCGAAGCATTTTCTGGTAGGGCCGCGGCTCTGGCGACAGCTCCCACGCCCGAAGAGCCAGGAGGGAAAGCCATGCCTCGTTGGAACGCTCTTTGGCAGCCGCTCGCGTGGCCCCACAGCCCGTGGGGCTGCGGGCTTTGCGGCGGCCGTCAACCTCCCCGCCACCGGCGCCCACCAGGTGCAGCCGCGCCAGCCTGCGAAGCATTTTCCGGTAGGGCCGCGGCTCTGGCGACAGCTCCCACACCCGAAGAGCCAGGAGGGAAAGCCGTGCCTCGTTGGAAAGCTCTTTGGCAGCCGCTCGCGTGGCCCCACAGCCCGTGGGGCTGCGGGCTTTGCGGCGGCCGTCAGCCTCGGCGCCACCGGCGCCCACGTGGCGCCGCCGCACCAGCCTGCGAAGCATTTTCCGGTAGGGCCGCGGCTCTGGCGACACGTCCCAATCACGAAGAGCCAGGAGGGAAAGCCGTGCCTCGTTGGAAAGCTCTTTGGCAGCCGCTTGCCTGGCGAAACAGCCCGTGGGGCTGCGGGCTTTGCGGCGGCCGTCAACCTCCCCCCCACCGGCGCCCACCAGGTGCAGCCGCGCCAGCCTGCGAAGCATTTTCCGGTACGGCCGCGACTCTGGCGACAGCTCCCACGCCCGAAGAGCCAGGAGGGAAAGCCATGCCTCGTTGGAAAGCTCTTTGGCAGCCGCTCGCCTGGCGAAACAGCCCGTGGGGCTGCGAGCTTTGTGGCGGCCGTCAGCCTCGGCGCCACCGGCAGCCACGTGGCACCGCCGCACCAGCCTGCGAAGCATTTTCCGGTAGGGCCGCGGCTCTGGCGACAGCTCCCACGCCCGAAGAGCCAGGAGGAAAAGCCGTGCCTCGTTGGAAAGCTCTTTGGCAGCCGCTCGCGTGGCCCCACAGCCCGTGGGGCTGCGGGCTTTGCGGCGGCCGTCAGCTTCGATGCCACCGGCGCCAACCAGGTGCAGCCGCGCCAGCCTGCGAAGCATTTTCCGGTAGGGCCGCGGCTCTGGCGACAGCTCCCACGCCCGAAGAGCCAGGAGGGAAAGCCGTGCCTCGTTGGAAAGCTCTTTGGCAGCCGTTCGCGTGGCCCCACAGCCCATGGGGCTGCGGGCTTTGCGGCGGCCGTCAGCCTCGGCGCCACCGGCGCCCACAGGGCACCGCCACGCCAGCATGCAGAGCATTTTCCGGTAGGGCCGCGCCTCTGGCGACAGCTCCCACGCCCGAAGAGCCACGAGGGAAAGCCGTGCCTCGTTGGAAAGCTCTTTGGCAGCCGCTCGCCTGGCCCCACAGCCCGTGGGGCTGCGGGCTTTGCGGTGGCCGTCAGCCTCGGTGCCACCGGCGCCCACCAGGTGCAGCCGCGCCAGCCTGCGAAGCATTTTCCGGTAGGGCCGCGACTCTGGCGACAGCTCCCACGCCCGAAGAGCCAGGAGAGAAAGCCGTGCCTCGTTGGAAAGCTCTTTGGCATCCGCTCGCCTGGCGAAACAGCCCGTGGGGCTGCGGGGTTTGCGGCGGCCGTCAGCCTCGGCACCACCAGCACCCACGTGGCACCGCCGCACCAGCCTGCGAAGCATTTTCCGGTAGGGCCGCGGCTCTGGCGACAGCTCCCACGCCCGAAGAGCCAGGAGGGAAAGCCGTGCCTCGTTGGAAAGCTCTTTGGCAGCCGCTCGCGTGGCCCCACAGCCCGTGGGGCTGCGGGCTTTGCGGCGGCCGTCAGCTTCGATGCCACCGGCGCCCACCAGGTGCAGCCGCGCCAGCCTGCGAAGCATTTTCCGGTAGGGCCGCGGCTCTGGCGACAGCTCCCACGCCCGAAGAGCCAGGAGGGAAAGCCATGCCTCGTTGGAAAGCTCTTTGGCGGCCGCTCGCGTGGCCCCACAGCACGTGCGGCTGCGGGCTTTGTGGCGGCCGTCAGCCTCGATGACACCGGTGCCCACCAGGTGCAGCCGCGCCAGCCTGCGAAGCATTTTCCTGTAGGGCCGCGGCTCTGGCGACATCTCCCAATCACGAAGAGCCAGGAGGGAAAGCCATGCCTCGTTGGAAAGCTCTTTGGTAGCCGCTCGCGTGGCCCCACAGCCCGTGGGGCTGCGGGCTTTGCGGCGGCCGTCAGACTCGGCGACACCGGCGCCCACGTGGCGCCGCCGCGCCAGCCTGCGAAGCATTTTCTGGTAGGGCCGCGGCTCTGGCGACAGCTCCCACGCCCGAAGAGCCAGGAGGGAAAGCCATGCCTCGTTGGAACGCTCTTTGGCAGCCGCTCGCGTGGCCCCACAGCCCGTGGGGCTGCGGGCTTTGCGGCGGCCGTCAACCTCCCCGCCACCGGCGCCCACCAGGTGCAGCCGCGCCAGCCTGCGAAGCATTTTCCGGTAGGGCCGCGGCTCTGGCGACATCTCCCAATCACGAAGAGCCAGGAGGGAAAGCCATGCCTCGTTGGAAAGCTCTTTGGTAGCCGCTCGCGTGGCCCCACAGCCCGTGGGGCTGCGGGCTTTGCGGCGGCCGTCAGCCTCGGCGCCACCGGCGCCCACGTGGCGCCGCCGCACCAGCCTGCGAAGCATTTTCCGGTAGGGCCGCGGCTCTGGCGACACGTCCCAATCACGAAGAGCCAGGAGGGAAAGCCGTGCCTCGTTGGAAAGCTCTTTGGCAGCCGCTTGCCTGGCGAAACAGCCCGTGGGGCTGCGGGCTTTGTGGCGGACGTCAGCCTCCCCCCCACCGGCGCCCACCAGGTGCAGCCGCGCCAGCCTGCGAAGCATTTTCCGGTACGGCCGCGACTCTGGCGACAGCTCCCACGCCCGAAGAGCCAGGAGGGAAAGCCATGCCTCGTTGGAAAGCTCTTTGGCAGCCGCTCGCCTGGCGAAACAGCCCGTGGGGCTGCGAGCTTTGTGGCGGCCGTCAGCCTCGGCGCCACCGGCAGCCACGTGGCGCCGCCGCACCAGCCTGCGAAGCATTTTCCGGTAGGGCCGCGGCTCTGGCGACACGTCCCAATCACGAAGAGCCAGGAGGGAAAGCCGTGCCTCGTTGGAAAGCTCTTTGGCAGCCGCTTGCCTGGCGAAACAGCCCGTGGGGCTGCGGGCTTTGTGGCGGACGTCAGCCTCCCCCCCACCGGCGCCCACCAGGTGCAGCCGCGCCAGCCTGCGAAGCATTTTCCGGTAGGGCCGCGGCTCTGGCGACAGCTCCCACGCCCGAAGAGCCAGGAGGAAAAGCCGTGCCTCGTTGGAAAGCTCTTTGGCAGCCGCTCGCGTGGCCCCACAGCCCGTGGGGCTGCGGGCTTTGCGGCGGCCGTCAGCTTCGATGCCACCGGCGCCAACCAGGTGCAGCCGCGCCAGCCTGCGAAGCATTTTCCTGTAGGGCCGCGGCTCTGGCGACAGCTCCCACGCCCGAAGAGCCAGGAGGGAAAGCCGTGCCTTGTTGGAAAGCTCTTTGGCAGCCGTTCGCGTGGCCCCACAGCCCATGGGGCTGCGAGCTTTGCGGCGGCCGTCAGCCTCGGCACCATCGGCGCCCACAGGGCACCGCCACGCCAGCATGCAGAGCATTTTCCGGTAGGGCCGCGCCTCTGGCGACAGCTCCCACGCCCGAAGAGCCACGAGGGAAAGCCGTGCCTCGTTGGAAAGCTCTTTGGCAGCCGCTCGCCTGGCCCCACAGCCCGTGGGGCTGCGGGCTTTGCGGTGGCCGTCAGCCTCGGTGCCACCGGCGCCCACCAGGTGCAGCCGCGCCAGCCTGCGAAGCATTTTCCGGTAGGGCCGCGACTCTGGCGACAGCTCCCACGGCTGAAGAGCCAGGAGAGAAATCCGTGCCTCGTTGGAAAGCTCTTTGGCATCCGCTCGCCTGGCGAAACAGCCCGTGGGGCTGCGGGGTTTGCGGCGGCCGTCAGCCTCGGCACCACCAGCACCCACGTGGCACCGCCGCACCAGCCTGCGAAGCATTTTCCGGTAGGGCCGCGCCTCTGGCGACAGCTCCCAATCACGAAGAGCTAGGAGGGAAAGCCGTGCCTCGTTGGAAAGCTCTTTGGTAGCCGCTCGCGTGGCCCCACAGCCCGTGGGGCTGCGGGCTTTGCGGCGGCCGTCAGCCTCCGCGCTACCGGCGCCCACGTGGTACCGCCGCACCAGCCTGCGAAGCATTTTCCGGTAGGGCCGCGGCTCTGGCGACACGTCCCAATCACGAAGAGCCAGGAGGGAAAGCCGTGCCTCGTTGGAAAGCTCTTTGGCAGCCGCTTGCCTGGCGAAACAGCCCGTGGGGCTGCGGGCTTTGTGGCGGACGTCAGCCTCGGTGCCACCGGCGCCCACCAGGTGCAGCCGCGCCAGCCTGCGAAGCATTTTCCGGTAGGGCCGCGGCTCTGGCGACAGCTCCCACGCCCGAAGAGCCAGGAGGGAAAGCCATGCCTCGTTGGAAAGCTCTTTGGTAGCCGCTCGCGTGGCCCCACAGCCCGTGCGGCTGCGGGCTTTGTGGCGGCCGTCAGACTCGGCGCCACCGGCGCCCATGTGTCGCCCCCGCGCCAGCATGCAGAGCATTTTCGGGTAGGGCCGTGACTCTGGCGACAGCTCCCACGCCCGAAGAGCCGGGAGGGAAAGCCGTGCCTCGTTGGAAAGCTCTTTGGTAGCCGCTCGCGTGGCCCCACAGCCCGTGGGGCTGCGGGCTTTGCGGCGGCCGTCAACCTCCCCGCCACCGGCGCCCACCAGGTGCAGCTGCGCCAGCCTGCGAAGCATTTTCCGGTAGGGCCGCGGCTCTGGCGACAGCTCCCAAGCCCGAAGAGCCAGGAGAGAAAGCCGTGCCTCATTGGAAAGCTCTTTGGCAGCCGCTCGCGTGGCCCCACAGCCCGTGGGGCTGCGGGCTTTGCGGCGGCCGTCAGCCTCGGCGCCACCGGCGCCCACGTGACGCCGCCGCACCAGCCTGCGAAGCATTTTCCGGTAGGGCCGCGGCTCTGGCGACAGCTCCCAAGCCCGAAGAGCCAGGAGAGAAAGCCGTGCCTCATTGGAAAGCTCTTTGGCACCCGCTTGCCTGGCGAAACAGCCCGTGGGGCTGCGGGCTTTGCGGCGGCCGTCAACCTCCCCCCCACCGGCGCCCACCAGGTGCAGCCGCGCCAGCCTGCGAAGCATTTTCCGGTACGGCCGCGACTCTGGCGACAGCTCCCACGCCCGAAGAGCCAGGAGGGAAAGCCGTGCCTCGTTGGAAAGCTCTTTGGCAGCCGCTCGCCTGGCGAAACAGCCCGTGGGGCTGCGAGCTTTGCGGCGGCCGTCAGCCTCGGCACCACCGGCGCCCACAGGGCACCGCCACGCCAGCATGCAGAGTATTTTCCGGTAGGGCCGCGCCTCTGGCGACAGCTCCCACGCCCGAAGAGCCACGAGGGAAAGCCGTGCCTCGTTGGAAAGCTCTTTGGCAGCCGCTCGCGTGGCCCCACAGGCCGTGGAGCTGCGGGCTTTGTGGCGGCCGTCAGCCTCGGTGCCACCGGCGCCCACCAGGTGCAGCCGCGCCAGCCTGCGAAGCATTTTGCGGTAGGGCCGCGGCTCTGGCGACAGCTCCCAATCACGAAGAGCTAGGAGGGAAAGCCATGCCTCGTTGGAAAGCTCTTTGGCAGCCGCTCGCATGGCCCCACAGCCCGTGGGGCTGCGGGCTTTGCGGCGGCCGTCAGCCTCGGCGCCACCGGCACACACGTGGCACCGCCGCACCAGCCTGCGAAGCATTTTGCGGTAGGGCCGCGGCTCTGGCGACAGTTCCCACGCCCGAAGAGCCAGGAGGGAAAGCCATGCCTCGTTGGAAAGCTCTTTGGCAGCCTCTCGCGTGGCCCCACAGCCCGTGGGGCTGCGGGCTTTGTGGCGGCCGTCAACCTCCCCGCCACCGGCGCCCACCAGGTGCAGCCGCGCCAGCCTGCGAAGCATTTTCCGGTAGGGCCGCGGTTCTGGTGACAGCTCCCACGCCCGAAGAGTCAGGAGAGAAAGCCGTGCCTCGTTGGAAAGCTCTTTGGCAGCCGCTCGCGTGGCCCCACAGCCCGTGGAGCTGCGGGCTTTGCGGCGGCCGTCAGCCTTGGCGCCACCGGCGCCCACGTGGTGCCGCCGCACCAGCCTGCGAAGCATTTTCCGGTAGGGCCGCGGCTCTGGCAACAGCTCCCAATCAGGAAGAGCCAGGAGGAAAAGCCGTGCCTCGTTGGAAAGCTTTTTGGCAGCCGCTCGCCTGGCGAAACAGCCCGTGGGGCTGCGGGCTTTGCGGCGGCCGTCAGCCTCGGCACCACCGGCACCCACGTGGCACCGCCGCACCAGCCTGCGAAGCATTTTCCGGTAGGGCCGCGGCTCTGGCGACAGCTCCCACGCCCGAAGAGCCAGGAGGGAAAGCCGTGCCTCGTTGGAAAGCTCTTTGGCAGCCGCTCGCATGGCCCCACAGCCCGTGGGGCTGCGGGCTTTGTGGCGGCCGTCAGCCTCGATGCTACCGGCGCCCACCAGGTGCAGCCGCGCCAGCCTGCGAAGCATTTTGCGGTAGGGCCGCGGCTCTGGCGACAGCTCCCACGCCCGAAGAGCCAGGAGGGAAAGCCATGCCTAGTTGGAAAGCTCTTTGGCAGCCGCTCGCGTGGCCCCACAGCCCGTGCAGCTGCGGGCTTTGTGGCGGCCGTCAGCCTCGGTGCCACCGGCGCCCACGTGGTACCGCCGCACCAGCCTGCGAAGCATTTTCCGGTAGGGCCGCGGCTCTGGCGACAGCTCCCACGCCCGAAGAGCCAGGAGGGAAAGCCATGCCTCGTTGGAAAGCTCTTTGGCAGCCGCTCGCGTAGCCCCACAGCACGTGGGGCTGCGGGCTTTGTGGCGGCCGTCAGACTCGGCGCCGCCGGCGCTCATGTGGCGCCCCTGCGCCAGCATGCAGAGCATTTTCCGGTAGGGCCGTGACTCTGGCGACAGCTCCCACACCCGAAGAGCAGGGAGGGAAAGCCGTGCCTCGTTGGAAAGCTCTTTGGCAGCCGCTCGCGTGGCCCCACAGCCCGTGGGGCTACGGGCTTTGTGGCGGCCGTCACCCTCCCCGCCACCGGCGCCCACCAGGTGCAGCCGCGCCAGCCTGCGAAGCATTTTCCGGTAGGGCCGCGGCTCTGGCGACAGCTCCCACGCCCGAAGAGCCAGGAGGGAAAGCCGTGCCTCGTTGGAAAGCTCTTTGGCAGCCGCTCGCGTGGCCCCACAGCCTGTGGGGCTGCGGGCTTTGCGGCAGCCGTCAGCCTCGGCGCTACCGGCGCCCACGTGGTACCGCCGCGCCAGCCTGCGAAGCATTTTGCGGTAGGGCCGCGGCTCTGGCGACAGCTCCCACACCCGAAGAGCAGGGAGGGAAAGCCATGCCTCGTTGGAAAGCTCTTTGGCAGCCGCTCGCGTGGCCCCACAGTCCGTAGGGCTGCGGGCTTTGCGGCGGCCGTCAGCCTGGGTGCCACCGGCGCCCACGTGGCGCCGCCGCACCAGCCTGCGAAGCATTTTCCGGTAGGGCCGCGTCTCTGGCGACAGCTCCCAATCACGAAGAGCCAGGAGGGAAAGCCGTGCCTCGTTGGAAAGCTCTTTGGCAGCCGCTCGCGTGGCCCCACAGCCCGTGGGGCTACGGGCTTTGTGGCGGCCGTCACCCTCCCCGCCACCGGCGCCCACCAGGTGCAGCCGCGCCAGCCTGCGAAGCATTTTCCGGTAGGGCCGCGGCTCTGGCGACAGCTCCCACGCCCGAAGAGCCAGGAGGGAAAGCCGTGCCTCGTTGGAAAGCTCTTTGGCAGCCGCTCGCGTGGCCCCACAGCCCGTGGGGCTGCGGGCTTTGTGGCGGCCGTCAGCCTTGGCGCCACCGGCGCCCACGTGGTGCCGCCGCACCAGCCTGCGAAGCATTTTCCGGTAGGGCCGCGGCTCTGCGACAACTCCCACGCCCGAAGAGCCAGGAGGGAAAGCCGTGCCTCGTTGGAAAGCTCTTTGGCAGCCGCTCGCGTGGCCCCACAGCCCGTCGAGCTGCGGGCTTTTTGGCGGCCGTCAGCCTCGATTCCACCGGCGCCCACGTGGTACCGCCGCGCCAGCCTGCGAAGCATTTTCCGGTAGGGCTGCGCCTCTGGCGACAGCTCCCAAGCCCGAAGAGCCAGGAGGGAAAGCCATGCCTCGTTGGAAAGCTCTTTGGCAGCCGCTCGCGTGGCCCCACAGCCCGTGGGGCTGCGGGCTTTGTGGCGGCCGTCAGACTCGGCGCATCCGGCGCCCATGTGGCGCCCCTGCGCCAGCATGCAGAGCATTTTCCGGTAGGGCCGCGGCTCTGGCGACAGCTCCCACACCCGAAGAGCAGGGAGGGAAAGCCGTGCCTCGTTGGAAAGCTCTTTGGCAGCCGCTCGCCTGGCGAAACAGCCCGTGGGGCTGCGGGCTTTGCGGCGGCCGTCAACCTCCCCCCCACCGGCGCCCACCAGGTGCAGCCGCGCCAGCCTGCGAAGCATTTTCCGGTACGGCCGCGACTCTGGCGACAGCTCCCACGCCCGAAGAGCCAGGAGGGAAAGCCGTGCCTCGTTGGAAAGCTCTTTGGCAGCCGCTCGCCTGGCGAAACAGCCCGTGGGGCTGCGAGCTTTGCGGCGGCCGTCAGCCTCGGCACCACCGGCGCCCACAGGGCACCGCCACGCCAGCATGCAGAGCATTTTCCGGTAGGGCCGCGCCTCTGGCGACAGCTCCCACGCCCGAAGAGCCACGAGGGAAAGCCGTGCCTCGTTGGAAAGCTCTTTGGCAGCCGCTCGCGTGGCCCCACAGGCCGTGGAGCTGCGGGCTTTGTGGCGGCCGTCAGCCTCGGTGCCACCGGCGCCCACCAGGTGCAGCCGCGCCAGCCTGCGAAGCATTTTGCGGTAGGGCCGCGGCTCTGGCGACAGCTCCCAATCACGAAGAGCTAGGAGGGAAAGCCATGCCTCGTTGGAAAGCTCTTTGGCAGCCGCTCGCATGGCCCCACAGCCCGTGGGGCTGCGGGCTTTGCGGCGGCCGTCAGCCTCGGCGCCACCGGCACACACGTGGCACCGCCGCACCAGCCTGCGAAGCATTTTGCGGTAGGGCCGCGGCTCTGGCGACAGTTCCCACGCCCGAAGAGCCAGGAGGGAAAGCCATGCCTCGTTGGAAAGCTCTTTGGCAGCCTCTCGCGTGGCCCCACAGCCCGTGGGGCTGCGGGCTTTGTGGCGGCCGTCAACCTCCCCGCCACCGGCGCCCACCAGGTGCAGCCGCGCCAGCCTGCGAAGCATTTTCCGGTAGGGCCGCGGTTCTGGTGACAGCTCCCACGCCCGAAGAGTCAGGAGAGAAAGCCGTGCCTCGTTGGAAAGCTCTTTGGCAGCCGCTCGCGTGGCCCCACAGCCCGTGGAGCTGCGGGCTTTGCGGCGGCCGTCAGCCTTGGCGCCACCGGCGCCCACGTGGTGCCGCCGCACCAGCCTGCGAAGCATTTTCCGGTAGGGCCGCGGCTCTGGCAACAGCTCCCAATCAGGAAGAGCCAGGAGGAAAAGCCGTGCCTCGTTGGAAAGCTTTTTGGCAGCCGCTCGCCTGGCGAAACAGCCCGTGGGGCTGCGGGCTTTGCGGCGGCCGTCAGCCTCGGCACCACCGGCACCCACGTGGCACCGCCGCACCAGCCTGCGAAGCATTTTCCGGTAGGGCCGCGGCTCTGGCGACAGCTCCCACGCCCGAAGAGCCAGGAGGGAAAGCCGTGCCTCGTTGGAAAGCTCTTTGGCAGCCGCTCGCATGGCCCCACAGCCCGTGGGGCTGCGGGCTTTGTGGCGGCCGTCAGCCTCGATGCTACCGGCGCCCACCAGGTGCAGCCGCGCCAGCCTGCGAAGCATTTTGCGGTAGGGCCGCGGCTCTGGCGACAGCTCCCACGCCCGAAGAGCCAGGAGGGAAAGCCATGCCTAGTTGGAAAGCTCTTTGGCAGCCGCTCGCGTGGCCCCACAGCCCGTGCAGCTGCGGGCTTTGTGGCGGCCGTCAGCCTCGGTGCCACCGGCGCCCACGTGGTACCGCCGCACCAGCCTGCGAAGCATTTTCCGGTAGGGCCGCGGCTCTGGCGACAGCTCCCACGCCCGAAGAGCCAGGAGGGAAAGCCATGCCTCGTTGGAAAGCTCTTTGGCAGCCGCTCGCGTAGCCCCACAGCACGTGGGGCTGCGGGCTTTGTGGCGGCCGTCAGACTCGGCGCCGCCGGCGCTCATGTGGCGCCCCTGCGCCAGCATGCAGAGCATTTTCCGGTAGGGCCGTGACTCTGGCGACAGCTCCCACACCCGAAGAGCAGGGAGGGAAAGCCGTGCCTCGTTGGAAAGCTCTTTGGCAGCCGCTCGCGTGGCCCCACAGCCCGTGGGGCTACGGGCTTTGTGGCGGCCGTCACCCTCCCCGCCACCGGCGCCCACCAGGTGCAGCCGCGCCAGCCTGCGAAGCATTTTCCGGTAGGGCCGCGGCTCTGGCGACAGCTCCCACGCCCGAAGAGCCAGGAGGGAAAGCCGTGCCTCGTTGGAAAGCTCTTTGGCAGCCGCTCGCGTGGCCCCACAGCCTGTGGGGCTGCGGGCTTTGCGGCAGCCGTCAGCCTCGGCGCTACCGGCGCCCACGTGGTACCGCCGCGCCAGCCTGCGAAGCATTTTGCGGTAGGGCCGCGGCTCTGGCGACAGCTCCCACACCCGAAGAGCAGGGAGGGAAAGCCATGCCTCGTTGGAAAGCTCTTTGGCAGCCGCTCGCGTGGCCCCACAGTCCGTAGGGCTGCGGGCTTTGCGGCGGCCGTCAGCCTGGGTGCCACCGGCGCCCACGTGGCGCCGCCGCACCAGCCTGCGAAGCATTTTCCGGTAGGGCCGCGTCTCTGGCGACAGCTCCCAATCACGAAGAGCCAGGAGGGAAAGCCGTGCCTCGTTGGAAAGCTCTTTGGCAGCCGCTCGCGTGGCCCCACAGCCCGTGGGGCTACGGGCTTTGTGGCGGCCGTCACCCTCCCCGCCACCGGCGCCCACCAGGTGCAGCCGCGCCAGCCTGCGAAGCATTTTCCGGTAGGGCCGCGGCTCTGGCGACAGCTCCCACGCCCGAAGAGCCAGGAGGGAAAGCCGTGCCTCGTTGGAAAGCTCTTTGGCAGCCGCTCGCGTGGCCCCACAGCCCGTGGGGCTGCGGGCTTTGTGGCGGCCGTCAGCCTTGGCGCCACCGGCGCCCACGTGGTGCCGCCGCACCAGCCTGCGAAGCATTTTCCGGTAGGGCCGCGGCTCTGCGACAACTCCCACGCCCGAAGAGCCAGGAGGGAAAGCCGTGCCTCGTTGGAAAGCTCTTTGGCAGCCGCTCGCGTGGCCCCACAGCCCGTCGAGCTGCGGGCTTTTTGGCGGCCGTCAGCCTCGATTCCACCGGCGCCCACGTGGTACCGCCGCGCCAGCCTGCGAAGCATTTTCCGGTAGGGCTGCGCCTCTGGCGACAGCTCCCAAGCCCGAAGAGCCAGGAGGGAAAGCCATGCCTCGTTGGAAAGCTCTTTGGCAGCCGCTCGCGTGGCCCCACAGCCCGTGGGGCTGCGGGCTTTGTGGCGGCCGTCAGACTCGGCGCATCCGGCGCCCATGTGGCGCCCCTGCGCCAGCATGCAGAGCATTTTCCGGTAGGGCCGCGGCTCTGGCGACAGCTCCCACACCCGAAGAGCAGGGAGGGAAAGCCGTGCCTCGTTGGAAAGCTCTTTGGCAGCCGCTCGCCTGGCGAAACAGCCCGTGGGGCTGCGGGCTTTGCGGCGGCCGTCAGCCTCGGTGCCACCGGCGCCCACGTGGCGTTGCCGCGCCAGCCTGCGAAGCATTTTCTGGTAGGGCCGCGACTCTGGCGACAGCTCCCACGCCCGAAGAGCCAGGAGGGAAAGCCGTGCCTCGTTGGAAAGCTCTTTGGCAGCCGCTCGCGTGGCCCCACAGCCCGTGGAGCTGCGGGCTTTGCGGCAGCCGTCAGCCTCGGCGCTACCGGCGCCCACCAGGTGCAGCCGCGCCAGCCTGCGAAGCATTTTCCGGTAGGGCCGCGGCTCTGGCCACAGCTCCCACGCCCGAAGACCCAGGAGAGAAAGCCGTGCCTCGTTGGAAAGCTCTTTGGCAGCCGCTCGCGTGGCCCCACAGCCTTTGGGGCTGCGGGCTTTGCGGCAGCCGTCAGCCTCGGCGCTACCGGCGCCCACGTGGTACCGCCGCGCCAGCCTGCGAAGCATTTTCCGGTAGGGCCGCGGCTCTGGCGACAGCTCCCACACCCGAAGAGCCAGGAGGGAAAGCCATGCCTCGTTGGAAAGCTCTTTGGCAGCCGCTCGCGTGGCCCCACAGTCCGTGGGGCTGCGGGCTTTGCGGCGGCCGTCAGCCTGGGTGCCACCGGCGCCCACGTGGCGCCGCCGCACCAGCCTGCGAAGCATTTTCCGGTAGGGCCGCGTCTCTGGCGACAGCTCCCAATCACGAAGAGCCAGGAGGGAAAGCCGTGCCTCGTTGGAAAGCTCTTTGGCAGCCGCTCGCGTGGCCCCACAGCCCGTGGGGCTGCGGGCTTTGCGGCGGCCGTCAGCCTCGGCGCCACCGGCGCCCACATGGCACCGCCACGCCAGCATGCAGAGCATTTTCCGGTAGGGCCGCGACTCTGGCGACAGCTCCCACGCCCTAAGAGCCACGAGGGAAAGCCGTGCCTCGTTGGAAAGCTCTTTGGCAGCCGCTCGCGTGGCCCCACAGCCCGTGCAGCTGCGGGCTTTGTGGCGGCCGTCAGCCTCGGTGCCACCGGCGCCCACGTGGTACCGCCGCGCCAGCCTGCGAAGCATTTTCCGGTAGGGCCGCGGCTCTGGCGACAGCTCCCACGCCCGAAGAGCCGGGAGGGAAAGCCATGCCTCATTGGAAAGCTCTTTGGCAGCCGCTCGCGTAGCCCCACAGCACGTGGGGCTGCGGGCTTTGTGGCGGCCGTCAGACTCGGCGCCGCCGGCGCCCATGTGGCGCCCCTGCGCCAGCATGCAGAGCATTTTCCGGTAGGGCCGTGACTCTGGCGACAGCTCCCACACCCGAAGAGCAGGGAGGGAAAGCCGTGCCTCGTTGGAAAGCTCTTTGGCAGCCGCTTGCCTGGCCCCACAGCCCGTGGGGCTGCGGGCTTTGCGGCGGCCGTCAGCCTCGGCGCTACCGGCGCCCACCAGGTGCAGCCGCGCCAGCCTGCGAAGCATTTTCCGGTAGGGCCGCGGCTCTGGCGACAGCTCCCACGCCCGAAGAGCCAGGAGGGAAAGCCATGCCTCGTTGGAAAGCTCTTTGGCAGCCGCTCGCGTGGCCCCACAGCCTGTGGGGCTGCGGGCTTTGCGGCAGCCGTCAGCCTCGGCGCTACCGGCGCCCACGTGGTACCGCCGCGCCAGCCTGCGAAGCATTTTCCGGTAGGGCCGCGGCTCTGGCGACAGCTCCCACACCCGAAGAGCAGGGAGGGAAAGCCATGCCTCGTTGGAAAGCTCTTTGGCAGCCGCTCGCGTGGCCCCACAGTCCGTAGGGCTGCGGGCTTTGCGGCGGCCGTCAGCCTGGGTGCCACCGGCGCCCACGTGGCGCCGCCGCACCAGCCTGCGAAGCATTTTCCGGTAGGGCCGCGTCTCTGGCGACAGCTCCCAATCACGAAGAGCCAGGAGGGAAAGCCGTGCCTCGTTGGAAAGCTCTTTGGCAGCCGCTCGCGTGGCCCCACAGCCCGTGGGGCTACGCGCTTTGTGGCGGCCGTCACCCTCCCCGCCACCGGCGCCCACCAGGTGCAGCCGCGCCAGCCTGCGAAGCATTTTCCGGTAGGGCCGCGGCTCTGGCGACAGCTCCCACGCCCGAAGAGCCAGGAGGGAAAGCCGTGCCTCGTTGGAAAGCTCTTTGGCAGCCCCTCGCGTGGCCCCACAGCCCGTGGGGCTGCGGGCTTTGCGGCGGCCGTCAGCCTTGGCGCCACCGGTGCCCACGTGGTGCCGCCGCGCCAGCCTGCGAAGCATTTTCCGGTAGGGCCGCGGCTCTGGCGACAGCTCCCACGCCCGAAGAGCCAGGAGGGAAAGCCATGCCTCGTTGGAAAGCTCTTTGGCAGCCGCTCGCGTGGCCCCACAGCCCGTCGAGCTGCGGGCTTTTTGGCGGCCGTCAGCCTCGATTCCACCGGCGCCCACGTGGTACCGCCGCGCCAGCCTGCGAAGCATTTTCCGGTAGGGCTGCGCCCCTGGCGACAGCTCCCACACCCGAAGAGCCAGCTGGGAAAGCCATGCCTCGTTGGAAAGCTCTTTGGCAGTCTCTCGCGTGGCCCCACAGCCCGTGGGGCTGCGGGCTTTGTGGCGGCCGTCAACCTCCCCGCCACCGGCGCCCACCAGGTGCAGCCGCGCCAGCCTGCGAAGCATTTTCCGGTAGGGCCGCGGTTCTGGCGACAGCTCCCAAGCCCGAAGAGTCAGGAGAGAAAGCCGTGCCTCGTTGGAAAGCTCTTTGGCAGCCGCTCGCGTGGCCCCACAGCCCGTGGAGCTGCGGGCTTTGCGGCGGCCGTCAGCCTCGGCGCCA
The DNA here is from genome assembly GCF_963924245.1 of Chroicocephalus ridibundus. Lineage (NCBI taxonomy): Eukaryota > Metazoa > Chordata > Aves > Charadriiformes > Laridae > Chroicocephalus > Chroicocephalus ridibundus. The sequence goes on along the minus strand of NC_086302.1, from coordinate 591,028 downwards.
CTGGCGCCCACGTGGTGCCGCCGCACCAGCCTGCGAAGCATTTTCCGGTAGGGCCGCGGCTCTGGCGACAGCTCCCAATCACGAAGAGCCAGGAGGAAAAGCCATGCCTCGTTGGAAAGCTCTTTGGCAGCCGCTCGCGTGGCCCCACAGCCCGTGGGGCTGCGGGCTTTGCGGCGGCCGTCAGCCTCGGCACCACCGGCACCCACGTGGCACCGCCGCACCAGCCTGCGAAGCATTTTCCGGTAGGGCCGCGGCTCTGGCGACAGCTCCCACGCCCGAAGAGCCAGGAGGGAAAGCCGTGCCTCGTTGGAAAGCTCTTTGGCAGCCGCTCGCGTGGCCCCACAGCCCGTGGGGCTGCGGGCTTTGTGGCGGCCGTCAGCCTTGGCGCCACCGGCGCCCACGTGGTGCCGCCGCGCCAGCCTGCGAAGCATTTTCCGGTAGGGCCGCGGCTCTGGCGACAGCTCCCACGCCCGAAGAGCCAGGAGGGAAAGCCATGCCTCGTTGGAAAGCTCTTTGGCAGCCGCTCGCGTGGCCCCACAGCCCATCGAGCTGCGGGCTTTTTGGCGGCCGTCAGCCTCGATTCCACCGGCGCCCACGTGGTACCGCCGCGCCAGCCTGCGAAGCATTTTCCGGTAGGGCCGCGGCTCTGGTGACAGCTCCCACGCCCGAAGAGCCAGGAGGGAAAGCCATGCCTCGTTGGAAAGCTCTTTGGCAGCCGCTCGCGTGGCCCCACAGCACGTGGGGCTGCGGGCTTTGTGGCGGCCGTCAGACTCGGCGCCGCCGGCGCCCATGTGGCGCCCCTGCGCCAGCATGCAGAGCATTTTCCGGTAGGGCCGCGGCTCTGGCGACAGCTCCCACACCCGAAGAGCAGGGAGGGAAAGCCGTGCCTCGTTGGAAAGCTCTTTGGCAGCTGCTCGCGTGGCCCCACAGCCCGTGGGGCTGCGGGCTTTGCGGCGGCTGTCAGCCTCGGTGCCACCGGCGCCCACGTGGCGTTGCCGCGCCAGCCTGCGAAGCATTTTCCGGTAGGGCCGCGACTCTGGCGACAGCTCCCACGCCCGAAGAGCCAGGAGGGAAAGCCGTGCCTCGTTGGAAAGCTCTTTGGCAGCCGCTCGCGTGGCCCCACAGCCCGTGGAGCTGCGGGCTTTGCGGCAGCCGTCAGCCTCGGCGCTACCGGCGCCCACCAGGTGCAGCCGCGCCAGCCTGCGAAGCATTTTCCGGTAGGGCCGCGGCTCTGGCCACAGCTCCCACGCCCGAAGAGCCAGGAGAGAAAGCCGTGCCTCGTTGGAAAGGTCTTTGGCAGCCGCTCGCGTGGCCCCACAGCCCGTGGGGCTGCGGGCTTTGCGGCAGCCGTCAGCCTCGGCGCTACCGGCGCCCACGTGGTACCGCCGCGCCAGCCTGCGAAGCATTTTCCGGTAGGGCCGCGGCTCTGGCGACAGCTCCCACACCCGAAGAGCAGGGAGGGAAAGCCATGCCTCGTTGGAAAGCTCTTTGGCAGCCGCTCGCGTGGCCCCACAGTCCGTGGGGCTGCGGGCTTTGCGGCGGCCGTCAGCCTGGGTGCCACCGGCGCCCACGTGGCGCCGCCGCACCAGCCTGCGAAGCATTTTCCGGTAGGGCCGCGGCTCTGGCGACAGCTCCCAATCACGAAGAGCCAGGAGGGAAAGCCGTGCCTCGTTGGAAAGCTCTTTGGCAGCCGCTCGCGTGGCCCCACAGCCCGTGGGGCTGCGGGCTTTGCGGCGGCCGTCAGCCTCGGCGCCACCGGCGCCCACATGGCACCGCCACGCCAGCATGCAGAGCATTTTCCGGTAGGGCCGCGACTCTGGCGACAGCTCCCACGCCCTAAGAGCCACGAGGGAAAGCCGTGCCTCGTTGGAAAGCTCTTTGGCAGCCGCTCGCCTGGCCCCACAGCCCGTGGAGCTGCGGGCTTTGTGGCGGCCGTCAGCCTCCCCGACACCGGCGCCCACGAGGTGCAGCCGCGCCAGCCTGCGAAGCATTTTCCGGTAGGGCCGCGACTCTGGCGACAGCTCCCACGCCCGAAGAGCCAGGAGAGAAAGCCGTGCCTCGTTGGAAAGCTCTTTGGCAGCCGCTCGCCTGGCGAAACAGCCCGTGGGGCTGCGGGCTTTGCGGCGCCCGTCAGACTCGGCGCCACCGGCGCCCACGTGGCTCTGCCGCGCTAGCCTGCGAAGCATTTTCCGGTAGGGCCGCGTCTCTGGCGACAGCTCCCACGCCCGAAGAGCCAGGAGGGAAAGCCGTGCCTCGTTGGAAAGCTCTTTGGCAGCCGCTCGCGTGGACCCACAGCCCGTGGGGCTGCGGGCTTTGTGGCGGTAGTCAGCCTCCATGACACCGGCGCCCACCAGTTGCAGCCGCGCCAGCCTGCGAAGCATTTTGCGGTAGGGAGGCGGCTCTGGCGACAGCTCCCACGCCCGAAGAGCCAGGAGAGAAAGCCGTCCCTCATTTGAAAGCTCTTTGGCAGCCGCTCGCCTGGCAAAACAGCTCGTGGGGCTGCGGGCTTTGCGACAGCCGTCAGCCTCGGCGCCACCGGCGCCCACATGGCACCGCCGCACCAGCCTGCGAAGCATTTTGCGGTAGGGCCGTGGCTCTGGCGACAGCTCCCAATCACGAAGAGCCAGGAGGGAAAGCCATGCCTCGTTGGAAAGCTCTTTGGTAGCCGCTCGCGTGGCCCCACAGCCCGTGGGGCTGCGGGCTTTGCGGCGGCCGTCAGCCTCGGCGCCACCGGCGCCCACGTGGCTCCGTCACGCCAGCCTGCGAAGCATTTCCCGGTACGGCCGCGGCTCTGGCGACAGCTCCCACGCCCGAAGAGCCAGGAGGGAAAGCCGTGCCTCGTTGGAAAGCTCTTTGGCAGCCCCTCGCGTGGCCCCACAGCCCGTGGGGCTGCGGGCTTTGCGGCGGCCGTCAGCCTCGGCGCCACCGGCGCCCACGTGGCGCCGCCGCACCAGCCTGCGAAGCATTTTCCGGTAGGGCCGCGGCTCTGGCGACAGCTCCTATGCCCGAAGAGCTAGCTGGGAAAGCCGTGCCTCGTTGGAAAGCTCTTTGGCAGCTGCTCGCGTGGCCCCACAGCCCGTGGGGCTGCGGGCTTTGTGGCGGCCGTCAGCATCGATTCCACCGGCGCCCACCAGGTGCAGCCGCGCCAGCCTGCGAAGCATTTTCCGGTAGGGCCGCGGCTCTGGCGACAGCTCCCACGCCCAAAGAGCCAGGAGGGAAAGCCATGCCTCGTTAGAAAGCTCTTTGGCAGCCGCTCGCGTGGCCCCACAGCCCGTGGGGCTGCGGGCTTTGCGGCGGCCGTCAGCCTCCGCGCCACCGGCGCCCACGTGGTACCACCGCACCAGCCTGCGAAGCATTTTCCGGTAGGGCCGCGCCTCTGGCGACAGCTCCCACGCCTAAAGAGCCAGGAGGGAAAGCCATGCCTCGTTAGAAAGCTCTTTGGCAGCCGCTCGCGTGGCCCCACAGCCCGTGGGGCTGCGGGCTTTGTGGCGGCCGTCAGCCTCGATGCCACCGGCGCCCACCAGGTGCAGCCGCGCCAGCCTGCAAAGCATTTTCTGGTAGGGCCGCGGCTCTGGCGACAGCTCCCACGCCCGAAGAGCCAGGAGAGAAAGCCGTGCCTCGTTTGAAAGCTCTTTGGTAGCCGCTCGCCTGGCGAAACAGCCCGTGGGGCTGCGGGCTTTACGACGGCCGTCAGCCTCGGCGCCACCGGCGCCCATTTGCAGCCGCCGCGCCAGCCTGCGTAGCATTTTCCAGTAGGGCCGCGGCTCTGGCGACAGCTCCCACGCCCGAAGAGCCAGGAGGGAAAGCCGTGCCTCGTTAGAAAGTTCTTTGGCAGCCGCTCGCCTGGCGAAACAGCCCATGGGGCTGCGGGCTTTGCGGCGGCTGTCAGCCTCGGCGCCACCGGCGCCCACTTGGCGCCGCCGCGCCAGCATGCAGAGCATTTTCCGGTAGGGCCGCGGCTCTGGCGACAGCTCCCACACCCGAAGAGCAGGGAGGGAAAGCCTTGCCTCGTTGGAAAGCTCTTTGGCAGCCGCTCGCGTGGCCCCACAGCCCGTGGGTCTGCGGGCTTCGCGGCGGCCGTCAGCCTCGGTGCCACCGGCGCCCACGTGGTACCACCGCACCAGACTGCGAAGCATTTTCCGGTAGGGCCGCGCCTCTGGCAACAGCTCCCACGCCCGAAGAGCCAGGAGGGAAAGCCATGCCTCGTTAGAAAGCTCTTTGGCAGCCGCTCGCGTGGCCCCACAGCCCGTGGGGCTGCGGGCTTTGCGGCGGCCGTCAGACTCGGCGCCACCGGCGCCCACGTGGCTCCGCCGCGCTAGCCTGCGAAGCATTTCCCGGTACGGCCGCCTCTCTGGCGACAGCTCCCACGCCCGAAGAGCCAGGAGGGAAAGCCGTGCCTCGTTGGAAAGCTCTTTGGCAGCCGCTCGCGTGGACCCACAGCCCGTGGGGCTGCGGGTTTTGTGGCGGTCGTCAGCCTCCATGACACCGGCGCCCACCAGTTGCAGCCGCGCCAGCCTGCGAAGCATTTTGCGGTAGGGCCGCGGCTCTGGCGACAGCTCCCACGCCCGAAGAGCCAGGAGAGAAAGCCGTCCCTCATTAGAAAGCTCTTTGGCAGCCGCTCGCCTGGCGAAACAGCCCGTGGGGCTACGGGCTTTGCGACGGCCGTCAGCATCGGCGCCACCGGCGCCCAGATGGCACCGCCGCAGCAGCCTGCGAAGCATTTTCCGGTAGGGCTGCGGCTCTGTCGACAGCTCCCACGCCCGAAGAGCCAGGAGGGAAAGCCGTGCCTCGTTGGAAAGCTCTTTGGCAGCCACACGCGTGGCCCCACAGCCCGTGGGGCTGCGGGCTTTGTGGCGGCCGTCAGCTTCGATGCCACCGGCACCCACCAGGTGCAGCCGCGCCAGCCTGCGAAGCATTTTGCGGTAGGGCCGTGGCTCTGGCGACAGCTCCCACGCCCGAAGAGCCAGGAGGGAAAGCCGTGCCTCGTTGGAAAGCTCTTTGGTAGCCGCTCGCGTGGCCCCACAGCCCGTGGGGCTGCGGGCTTTGTGGCGGCCGTCAGCCTCCGTGCCACCGGCGCCCACGTGGTACCACCGCACCAGCCTGCGAAGCATTTTCCGGTAGGGCCGCGGCTCTGGCGACAGCTCCCACGCCCGAAGAGCCAGGAGGGAAAGCCGTGCCTCGTTGGAAAGCTCTTTGGCAGCCGCTCGCTTGGCGAAACAGCCCGTGGGGCTGCGGGCTTTGTGGCGGCCGTCAACCTCCCCGCCACCGGCGCCCACCAGGTGCAGCCGCGCCAGCCTGCGAAGCATTTTGCGGTAGGGCCGCGGCTCTGGCGACAGCTCCCACGCCCGAAGAGCCAGGAGGGAAAGCCGTGCCTCGTTGGAATGCTCTTTGGCAGCCGCTCGCGTGGCCCCACAGCCCGTGGGGCTGCGGGCTTTGCGGCGGCCGTCAGCCTCGGCGCCACTGGCGCCCACGTGGCTCCGCCGCGCTAGCCTGCTGAGCATTTTCCGGTAGGGCCGCGGCTCTGGCGACAGCTCCCAGGCCCGAAGAGCCAGGAGGGAAAGCCATGCCTCGTTGGAAAGCTCTTTGGCAGCTGCTCGCGTGGCCCCACAGCCCGTGGGGCTGCGGGCTTTGTGGCGGCCGTCAGCCTCGATTCTACCGGCGCCCACCAGGTGCAGCCGCGCCAGCCTGCGAAGCATTTTCCGGTAGGGCCGCGGCTCTGGCGACAGCTCCCACGCCCGAAGACCCAGGAGAGAAAGCCGTGCCTCGTTGGAAAGCTCTTTGGCAGCCGCTCGCCTGGCGAAACAGCCCGTGGGGCTGTGGGCTTTGTGGCGGCCGTCAGCCTCGGCGCCACCGGCGCCCACGTGGCGCCGCTGCACCAGCCTGCGAAGCATTTTCCGGTAGGGCCGCGGCTCTGGTGACAGCTCCCACGCCCGAAGAGCCAGGAGGGAAAGCCATGCCTCGTTGGAAAGCTCTTTGGTAGCCGCTCGCGTGGCCCCAGAGCCCGTGGGGCTGCGGGCTTTGCGGCGGCCGTCAGCCTCGGCGCCACCGGCGCCCACGTGGTACCGCCGCACCAGCCTGCGAAGCATTTTCCGGTAGGGCCGCGGCTCTGGCGACAGGTCCCACACCCGAAGAGCCAGCTGGGAAAGCCGTGCCTCGTTGGAAAGCTCTTTGGCAGCCGCTCGCGTGGCCCCACAGCCCGTGGGGCTGCGGGCTTTGTGGCGGCCGTCAGCCTCGGCGCCACCGGCGCCCACGTGGCGCCGCCCCACCAGCCTGCGAAGCATTTCCCGGTAGGGCCGCGGCTCTGGCGCCAGCTCCCACGCCCGAAGAGCCAGGAGGGAAAGCCATGCCTCGTTGGAAAGCTCTTTGGCAGCCGCTCGCGTGGCCCCACAGCCCGTGGGGCTGCGGGCTTTGTGGCGGCCGTCAGCCTCGGTGCCACCGGCGCCCACCAGGTGCAGCCGCGCCAGCCTGCGAAGCATTTTCCGGTAGGGCCGCGACTCTGGCGACAGCTCCCACGCCCGAAGACCCAGGAGAGAAAGCCGTGCCTCGTTGGAAAGCTCTTTGGCAGCTGCTCGCCTGCCGAAACAGCCCGTGGGGCTGCGGGCTTTGCGGCGGCCGTCAGCCTCGGCGCCACCGGCGCCCACATGGCGCCGCCGCACCAGCCTGCGAAGCATTTTCCGGTAGGGCCGCGGCTCTGGCGACAGCTCCCATGCCCGAAGAGCCAGGAGGGAAAGCCGTGCCTCGTTAGAAAGTTCTTTGGCAGCCGCTCGCCTGGCGAAACAGCCCGTGGGGCTGCGGGCTTTGCGGCGGCTGTCAGCCTTGGCACCACCGGCGCCCACTTGGCGCCGCCGCGCCAGCATGCAGAGCATTTTCCGGTAGGGCCGCGGCTCTGGCGACAGCTCCCACACCCGAAGAGCAGGGAGGGAAAGCCTTGCCTCGTTGGAAAGCTCTTTGGCAGCCGCTCGCGTGGCCCCACAGCCCGTGGGGCTGCGGGCTTTGCGGCGGCCGTCAGCCTCGGTGCCACCGGCGCCCACGTGGTAGCACCGCACCAGCCTGCGAAGCATTTTCCGGTAGGGCCGCGCCTCTGGCGACAGCTCCCACGCCCGAAGAGCCAGGAGGGAAAGCCGTGCCTCGTTAGAAAGCTCTTTGGCAGCCGCTCGCGTGGCCCCACAGCCCGTGGGGCTGCGGGCTTTGCGGCGGCCGTCAGACTCGGCGCCACCGGCGCCCACGTGGCTCCGCCGCGCTAGCCTGCAAAGCATTTCCCGGTACGGCCGCCTCTCTGGCGACAGCTCCCACGCCCGAAGAGCCAGGAGGGAAAGCCGTGCCTTGTTGGAAAGCTCTTTGGCAGCTGCTCGCGTGGACCCACAGCCCGTGGGGCTGCGGGCTTTGTGGCGGTCGTCAGCCTCCATGACACCGGCGCCCACCAGTTGCCGCCGCGCCAGCCTGCGAAGCATTTTCCGGTAGGGCCGCGGCTCTGGCGACAGCTCCCACGCCCGAAGAGCCAGGAGAGAAAGCCGTCCCTCATTTGAAAGCTCTTTGGTAGCCGCTCGCCTGGCGAAACAGCCCGTGGGGCTGCGGGCTTTGCGACAGCCGTCATCCTCGGCGCCACCCGCGCCCACGTGGCGCCGCCGCTCCACCTGCGAAGCATTTCCCGGTAGGGCCACGGCTCTGGCGACAGCTCCCACGCCCGAAGAGCCAGGAGGGAAAGCCATGCCTCGTTGGAAAGCTCTTTGGCAGCCCCTCGCGTGGCCCCACAGCCCGTGGGGCTGCGGGCTTTGCGGCGGCCGTCAGCCTCGGCGCCACCGGCGCCCACGTGGCGCCGCCGCACCAGCCTGCGAAGCATTTTCCGGTAGGGCCGCGGCTCTGGCGACAGCTCCCACGCCCGAAGAGCGAGGAGGGAAAGCCGTGCCTCGTTGGAAAGCTCTTTGGCAGCTGCTCGCGTGGCCCCACAGCCCGTGGGGCTGCGGGCTTTGTGGCGACCGTCAGCTTCGATGCCACCGGTGCCCACCAGGTGCAGCCGCGCCAGCCTGCGAAGCATTTTCCGGTAGGGCCGCGGCTCTGGCGACAGCTCCCACGCCCGAAGAGCCAGGAGGGAAAGCCATGCCTCGTTGGAAAGCTCTTTGGCAGCCGCTCACGTGGCGAAACAGCCCGTTGCGCTGTGGGCTTTGTGGCGGCCGTCAACCTCCTCGCCACCGGCGCCCACCAGGTGCAGCCGCGCCAGCCTGCGAAGCATTTTGCGGTAGGGCCGCGCCTCTGGCGACAGCTCCCACACCCGAAGAGCCAGGAGGGAATGCCGTGCCTCGTTGGAAAGCTCTTTGGCAGCCGCTCGCGTGGCCCCACAGCCCGTTGGGCTGCGGGCTTTGTGGCGGCCGTCAGCCTCGGCGCCACCGGCGCCCACGTGGCGCCGCCGCTCCACCTGCGAAGCATTTCCCGGTAGGGCCACGGCTCTGGCGACAGCTCCCACGCCCGAAGAGCCAGGAGGGAAAGCCATGCCTCGTTGGAAAGCTCTTTGGCAGCCCCTCGCGTGGCCCCACAGCCCGTGGGGCTGCGGGCTTTGCGGCGGCCGTCAGCCTCGGCGCCACCGGCGCCCACGTGGCGCCGCCGCACCAGCCTGCGAAGCATTTTCCGGTAGGGCCGCGGCTCTGGCGACAGCTCCCACGCCCGAAGAGCGAGGAGGGAAAGCCGTGCCTCGTTGGAAAGCTCTTTGGCAGCTGCTCGCGTGGCCCCACAGCCCGTGGGGCTGCGGGCTTTGTGGCGACCGTCAGCTTCGATGCCACCGGTGCCCACCAGGTGCAGCCGCGCCAGCCTGCGAAGCATTTTCTGGTAGGGCCGCGGCTCTGGCGACAGCTCCCACGCCCGAAGAGCCAGGAGGGAAAGCCATGCCTCGTTGGAAAGCTCTTTGGCAGCCGCTCGCGTGGCGAAACAGCCCGTTGCGCTGCGGGCTTTGTGGCGGCCGTCAACCTCCTCGCCACCGGCGCCCACCAGGTGCAGCCGCGCCAGCCTGCGAAGCATTTTGCGGTAGGGCCGCGCCTCTGGCGACAGCTCCCACACCCGAAGAGCCAGGAGGGAAAGCCGTGCCTCGTTGGAAAGCTCTTTGGCAGCCGCTCGCGTGGCCCCACAGCCCGTTGGGCTGCGGGCTTTGTGGCGGCCGTCAGCCTCGGCGCCACCGGCGCCCACGTTGCGCCGCCGCGCCACCCTGCGAAGCATTTTCCGGTAGGGCCGCGGCTCTGGCGACAGCTCCCACGCCCGAAGACCCAGGAGAGAAAGCCATGCCTCGTTGGAAAGCTCTTTGGCAGCTGCTCGCCTGGCGAAACAGCCCGTGGGGCTGCGGGCTTTGTGGCGGCCGTCAGCCTCGGCGCCACCGGCGCCCACGTGGCACCGCCGCACCAGCCTGCGAAGCATTTTCCCGTAGGGCCGCGGCTCTGGCGACAGCTCCCAATCACGAAGAGCCAGGAGGGAAAGCCATGCCTCGTTGGAAAGCTCTTTGGTAGCCGCTCGCGTGGCCCCACAGCCCGTGGGGCTGCGGGCTTTGTGGCGGCCGTCAGCCTCGGTGCCACCGGCGCCCACCAGGTGCAGCCGCGCCAGCCTGCGAAGCATTTTCCGGTAGGGCCGCGGCTCTGGCGACAGCTCCCACGCCCGAAGAGCCAGGAGAGAAAGCCGTGCCTCGTTGGAAAGCTCTTTGGCAGCCGCTCGCCTGGCGAAACAGCCCGTGGGGCTGCGGGCTTTGCGGCGGCCGTCAGCCTCGGCGCCACCGGCGCCCACATGGCGCCGCCACACCAGCCTGCGAAGCATTTTCCGGTAGGGCCGCGGCTCTGGCGACAGCTCCCACGCCCGAAGAGCCAGGAGGGAAAGCCATGCCTCGTTGGAAAGCTCTTTGGCAGCCGCTCGCGTGGCCCCACAGCCCGTGGGGCTGCGGGCTTTGCGGCGGCCGTCAGCCTCGATGCCACCGGCGCCCACATGGCGCCGCCGCACCAGCCTGCGAAGCATTTTCCGGTAGGGCCGCGGCTCTGGCGACAGCTCCCACGCCCGAAGATCCAGGAGGGAAAGCCATGCCTCGTTGGAAAGCTCTTTGGCAGCCGCTCGCGTGGCCCCACAGCCCGTGGGGCTGCGGGCTTTGCGGCGGCCGTCAGCCTCGCCGCCACCGGCGCCCACGAGGTGCAGCCGCGCCAGCCTGCGAAGCATTTTCCGGTAGGGCCGCGGCTCTGGCGACAGCTCCCACGCCCGAAGAGCCAGGAGGGAAAGCCATGCCTCGTTAGAAAGCTCTTTGGCAGCCGCTCGCGTGGCCCCACAGCCCGTGGGGCTGCGGGCTTTGCGGCGGCCGTCAGCCTCCGCGCCACCGGCGCCCACGTGGTACCACCGCACCAGCCTGCGAAGCATTTTCCGGTAGGGCCGCGCCTCTGGCGACAGCTCCCACGCCCGAAGAGCCAGGAGGGAAAGCCATGCCTCGTTAGAAAGCTCTTTGGCAGCCGCTCGCGTGGCCCCACAGCCCGTGGGGCTGCGGGCTTTGCGGCGGCCGTCAGCCTCGGTTCCACCGTCGCCCACTAGGTGCAGCCGCGCCAGCCTGCGAAGCATTTTCTGGTAGGGCCGCGGCTCTGGCGACAGCTCCCACGCCCGAAGAGCCAGGAGGGAAAGCCATGCCTCGTTGGAAAGCTCTTTGGCAGCCGCTCGCGTGGCCCCACAGCCCGTGGGGCTGCGGGCTTTATGGCGGCCGTCAGCCTCGGTGCCACCGGCGCCCACGTGGCTCCGCCGCGCCAGCCTGCGTAGCATTTTCCTGTAGGGCCGTGGCTCTGGCGACAGCTCCCACGCCCGAAGAGCCAGGAGGGAAAGCCGTGCCTCCTTAGAAAGCTCTTTGGCAGCCGCTCGTCTGGCGAATCAGCCCGTGGGGCTGCAGGCTTTGCGGCGGCTGTCAGCCTCGGCGCCACCGGCGCCCACTTGGTGCCGCCGCGCCAGCCTGCGAAGCATTTTCCGGTAGGGCCGCGACTCTGGCGACAGCTCCCACGCCCGAAGAGCCAGGAGGGAAAGCCGTGCCTCGTTGGAAAGCTCTTTGGCAGCCGCTCGCGTGGCCCCAGAGCCCGTGGGGCTGCGGGCTTTGTGGCGGCCGTCAGCCTCGGTGCCACCGGCGCCCACGTCGCTCCGACGCGCCAGCCTGCGTAGCATTTTCCTGTAGGGCCGCGACTCTGGCGACAGCTCCCACGCCCGAAGAGCAGGGAGGGAAAGCCATGCCTCGTTGGAAAGCTCTTTGGCAGCCGCTCGCGTGGCCCCACAGCCCGTGGGGCTGCGGGCTTTGTGGCGGCCGTCAGCCTCCGTGCCACCGGCGCCCACGTGGTACCGCCGCACCAGCCTACGAAGCATTTTCCGGTAGGGCCGCGCCTCTGGCGACAGCTCCCACGCCCGAAGAGCCAGGAGGGAAAGCCGTGCCTCGTTGGAAAGCTCTTTGGCAGCCGCTCGCGTGGCCCCACAGCCCGTGGGGCTGCGGGCTTTGCGGCGGCTGTCAGCCTTGGCGCCACCGGCGCCCACGTGGCTCCGCCGCGCCAGCCTGCGAAGCATTTCCCTGTAGGGCCGCGGCTCTGGCGACAGCTCCCATGCCCGAAGAGCCAGGTGGGAAAGCCATGCCTCGTTGGAAAGCTCTTTGGCAGCCGTTCGCGTGGCCCCACAGCCCGTGGGGCTGCGGGCTTTTTGGCGGCCGTCAGCATCGATTCCACCGGCGCCCACCAGGTGCAGCCGCGCCAGCCTGCGAAGCATTTTCCGGTAGGGCCGCGGCTCTGGCGACAGCTCCCACGCCCGAAGACCCAGGAGAGACAGCCGTGCCTCGTTGGAAAGCTCTTTGGCAGCTGCTCGCCTGGCCCCACAGCCCGTGGGGCTGCGGGCTTTGTGGCGGCCGTCAGCCTCGGCGCCACCGGCGCCCACGTGGCACCGCTGCACCAGCCTGTGAAGCATTTTGCGGTAGGGCCGCGGCTCTGGCGACAGCTCCCAATCATGAAGAGCCAGGAGGGAAAGCCATGCCTCGTTGGAAAGCTCTTTGGTAGCCGCTCGCGTGGCCCCACAGCCCGTGGGGCTGTGGGCTTTGCGGCGACCGTCAGCCTCGGCGCCACCGGCGCCCACGTGGTACCGCCGCACCAGCCTGCGAAGCATTTTCTGGTAGGGCCGCGGCTCTGGCGACAGCTCCCACGCCCGAAGAGCCAGGAGGGAAAGCCATGCCTCGTTGGAAAGCTCTTTGGCAGCTGCTCGCGTGGCCCCACAGCCCGTGGGGCTGCGGGCTTTGTGGCGGCCGTCAGCCTCGGTGCCACCGGCGCCCACCAGGTGCAGCCGCGCCAGCCTGCGAAACATTTTCCGGTAGGGCCGCGGCTCTGGCGACAGCTCCCAATCACGAAGAGCCAGGAGAGAAAGCCATGCCTCGTTGGAAAGCTCTTTGGCAGCCGCTCGCCTGGCGAAACAGCCCGTGGGGTTGCGGGCTTTGTGGCGGCCGTCAACCTCCCCGCCACCGGCGCCCACCAGGTACAGCCGCGACAGCCTGCGAAGCATTTTGCGGTAGGGCCGCGACTCTGTCGACAGCTCCCACGCCCGAAGAGCCAGGAGGGAAAGCCATGCCTCGTTGGAAAGCTCTTTGGTAGCCGCTCGCGTGGCCCCACAGCCCGTGGGGCTGCGGGCTTTGTGGCGGCCGTCAGCCTCGGTGCCACCGGCGCCCACGTGGCTCCTCCGCGCCAGCCTGCGTAGCATTTTCCTGTAGGGCCGCGACTCTGGCGACAGCTCCCACGCCCGAAGAGCCAGGAGAGAAAGCCGTGCCTCGTTGGAAAGCTCTTTGGCAGCCGCTCGCCTGGCGAAACAGCCCGTGGAACTGCGGGCTTTGTGGCGGCCGTCAACCTCCCCGCCACCGGCGCCCACCAGGTGCAGCCGCGCCAGCCTGCGAAGCATTTTGCGGTAGGGCCGCGACTCTGGCGACAGCTCCCACGCCCGAAGAGCCAGGAGGGAAAGCCGTGCCTCGTTGGAAAGCTCTTTGGTAGCCGCTCGCGTGGCCCCACAGCCCGTGGGGCTGCGGGCTTTGTGGCGGCCGTCAGCCTCCGCGCCACCGGCGCCCACGTGGTACCGCCGCACCAGCCTGCGAAGCATTTTCCGGTAGGGCCGCGGCTCTGGCGACAGCTCCCAATCACGAAGAGCCAGGAGGGAAAGCCATGCCTCGTTGGAAAGCTCTTAGGTAGCCGCTCGCGTGGCCCCACAGCCCGTGGGGCTGCGGGCTTTGTGGCGGCCGTCAGCCTCGGCGCCACCGGCGCCCACGTGGCACCGCCGCACCAGCCTGCGAAGCATTTTCCGGTAGGGCCGCGGCTCTGGCAACAGCTCCCAATCACGAAGAGCCAGGAGGGAAAGCCATGCCTCATTGGAAAGCTCTTTGGTAGCCGCTCGCGTGGCCCCACAGCCCGTGGGGCTGCGGGCTTTGCGGCGGCCGTCAGCCTCGGCGCCACCGGCGCCCACGTGGTACCGCCGCACCAGCCTGCGAAGCATTTTCTGGTAGGGCCGCGGCTCTGGCGACAGCTCCCACGCCCGAAGAGCCAGGAGGGAAAGCCATGCCTCGTTGGAAAGCTCTTTGGCAGCTGCTCGCGTGGCCCCACAGCCCGTGGGGCTGCGGGCTTTGTGGCGGCCGTCAGCCTCGGTGCCACCGGCGCCCACCAGGTGCAGCCGTGCCAGCCTGCGAAGCATTTTCCGGTAGGGCCGCGGCTCTGGCGACAGCTCCCACGCCCGAAGAGCCAGGAGAGAAAGCCGTGCCTCGTTGGAAAGCTCTTTGGCAGCCGCTCGCCTGGCGAAACAGCCCGTGGGGCTGCGGGCTTTGCGGCGGCCGTCAGCCTCGGCGCCACCGGCGCCCACGTGGCGCCGCCGCACCAGCCTGCGAAGCATTTCCCTGTAGGGCCGCGGCTCTGGCGACAGCTCCCACGCCCGAAGAGCCAGGAGGGAAAGCCATGCCTCGTTGGAAAGCTCTTTGGCAGCCGCTCGCGTGGCCCCACAGCCCGTGGGGCTGCGGGCTTTTTGGCGGCCGTCAGCATCGATTCCACCGGCGCCCACCAGGTGCAGCCGCGCCAGCCTGCGAAGCATTTTCCGGTAGGGCCGCGGCTCTGGCGACAGCTCCCACGCCCGAAGACCCAGGAGAGAAAGCCGTGCCTCGTTGGAAAGCTCTTTGGCAGCTGCTCGCCTGGCAAAACAGGCCGTGGGGCTGCGGGCTTTGTGGCGGCCGTCAACCTCCCCGCCACCGGCGCCCACCAGGTGCAGCCACGCCAGCCTGCGAAGCATTTTGCGGTAGGGCCGCGACTCTGGCGACAGCTCCCACGCCCGAAGAGCCAGGAGGGAAAGCCGTGCCTCGTTGGAAAGCTCTTTGGTAGCCGCTCGCGTGGCCCCACAGCCCGTGGGGCTGCGGGCTTTGTGGCGGCTGTCAGCCTCCGCGCCACCGGCGCCCACGTGGCACCGCCGCACCAGCCTGCGAAGCATTTTCCGGTAGGGCCGCGGCTCTGGCGACAGCTCCCAATCACGAAGAGCCAGGAGGGAAAGCCATGCCTCGTTGGAAAGCTCTTTGGTAGCCGCTCGCGTGGCCCCACAGCCCGTGGGGCTGCGGGCTTTGTGGCGGCCGTCAGCCTCGGCGCCACCGGCGCCCACGTGGCACCGCCGCACCAGCCTGCGAAGCATTTTCCGGTAGGGCCGCGGCTCTGGCAACAGCTCCCAATCACGAAGAGCCAGGAGGGAAAGCCATGCCTCATTGGAAAGCTCTTTAGTAGCCGCTCGCGTGGCCCCACAGCCCGTGGGGCTGCGGGCTTTGCGGCGGCCGTCAGCCTCGGCGCCACCGGCGCCCACGTGGTACCGCCGCACCAGCCTGCGAAGCATTTTCTGGTAGGGCCGCGGCTCTGGCGACAGCTCCCACGCCCGAAGAGCCAGGAGGGAAAGCCATGCCTCGTTGGAAAGCTCTTTGGCAGCTGCTCGCGTGGCCCCACAGCCCGTGGGGCTGCGGGCTTTGTGGCGGCCGTCAGCCTCGGTGCCACCGGCGCCCACCAGGTGCAGCCGTGCCAGCCTGCGAAGCATTTTCCGGTAGGGCCGCGGCTCTGGCGACAGCTCCCACGCCCGAAGAGCCAGGAGAGAAAGCCGTGCCTCGTTGGAAAGCTCTTTGGCAGCCGCTCGCCTGGCGAAACAGCCCGTGGGGCTGCGGGCTTTGCGGCGGCCGTCAGCCTCGGCGCCACCGGCGCCCACGTGGCGCCGCCGCTCCAGCCTGCGAAGCATTTTGCGGTAGGGCCGCGGCTCTGGCGACAGCTCCCACGCCCGAAGAGCCAGGAGAGAAAGCCGTGCCTCGTTGGAAAGCTCTTTGGCAGCCGCTCGCGTGGCCCCACAGCCCGTGGGGCTGCGGGCTTTGTGGCGGCCGTCAGCCTCGATGACACCGGCGCCCACGTGGCGCCGCCGCTCCAGCCTGCGAAGCATTTTGCGGTAGGGCCGCGGCTCTGGCGACAGCTCCCACGCCCGAAGAGCCAGGAGGGAAAGCCGTGCCTCGTTGGAAAGCTCTTTGGAAGCCCCTCGCGTGGCCCCACAGCCCGTGGGGCTGTGGGCTTTGCGGCGGCCGTCAGCCTCGGCGCCACCGGCGCCCACGTGGCGCCGCTGCACCAGCCTGCGAAGCATTTTCCGGTAGGGCCGCGGCTCTGGCGACAGCTCCCACGCCCGAAGAGCCAGCTGGGAAAGCCGTGCCTCGTTGGAAAGCTCTTTGGCAGCTGCTCGCGTGGCCCCACAGCCCGTCGGGCTGCGGGCTTTGTGGCGGCCGTCAGCTTCGATGCCACCGGCGCCCACCAGGTGCAGCCGCGCCAGCCTGCGAAGCATTTTTCGGTAGGGCCGCGGCTCTGGCGACAGCTCCCACGCCCGAAGAGCCAGGAGGGAAAGCCATGCCTCGTTGGAAAGCTCTTTGGCAGCCGCTCGCGTGGCCCCACAGCCCGTGGGGCTGCGGGCTTTGTGGCGGCCGTCAGCCTCGGTGCCACCGGCGCCCACGTGGCTCCGCCGCGCTAGCCTGCGTAGCATTTTCCTGTAGGGCCGCGACTCTGGCGACAGCTCCCACGCCCGAAGAGCCAGGAGAGAAAGCCGTGCCTCGTTGGAAAGCTCTTTGGCAGCCGCTCGCCTGGCGAAACAGCCCGTGGGGCTGCGGGCTTTGTGGCGGCCGTCAACCTCCGTGCCACCGGCGCCCACGTGGCACCGCCGCACCAGCCTGCGAAGCATTTTCCGGTAGGGCCGCGGCTCTGGCGACAGCTCCCAATCACGAAGAGCCAGGAGGGAAAGCCATGCCTCGTTGGAAAGCTCTTTGGCAGCCGCTCGCGTGGCCCCACAGCCCGTGGGGTTGCGGGCTTTGCGGCGGCCGTCAGCCTCGGCGCCATCGGCGCCCACGTGGCTCCGCCGCAGCAGCCTGCGAAGCATTTTCCGGTAGGGCCGCGGCTCTGGCGACAGCTCCCACGCCCGAAGACCCAGGAGAGAAAGCCGTGCCTCGTTGGAAAGCTCTTTGGCAGCTGCTCGCCTGGCAAAACAGCCCGTGGGGCTGCGGGCTTTGTGGCGGCCGTCAGCCTCGGCGCCACCGGCGCCCACGTGGCACCGCCGCACCAGCCTGCGAAGCATTTTGCGGTAGGGCCGCGGCTCTGGCGACAGCTCCCAATCACGAAGAGCCAGGAGGGAAAGCCATGCCTCGTTGGAAAGCTCTTTGGTAGTCGCTCGCGTGGCCCCACAGCCCGTGGGGCTGTGGGCTTTGCGGCGGCCGTCAGCCTCGGCGCCACCGGCGCCCACGTGGCGCCGCCGCTCCAGCCTGCGAAGCATTTTGCGGTAGGGCCGCGGCTCTGGCGACAGCTCCCACGCCCGAAGAGCCAGGAGGGAAAGCCGTGCCTCGTTGGAAAGCTCTTTGGCAGCCGCTCGCGTGGCCCCACAGCCCGTGGGGCTGCGGGCTTTGTGGCGGCCGTCAGCCTCGATGACACCGGCGCCCACGTGGCGCCGCCGCTCCAGCCTGCGAAGCATTTTGCGGTAGGGCCGCGGCTCTGGCGACAGCTCCCACGCCCGAAGAGCCAGGAGGGAAAGCCGTGCCTCGTTGGAAAGCTCTTTGGAAGCCCCTCGCGTGGCCCCACAGCCCGTGGGGCTGTGGGCTTTGCGGCGGCCGTCAGCCTCGGCGCCACCGGCGCCCACGTGGCGCCGCTGCACCAGCCTGCGAAGCATTTTCCGGTAGGGCCGCGGCTCTGGCGACAGCTCCCACGCCCGAAGAGCCAGGAGGGAAAGCCGTGCCTCGTTGGAAAGCTCTTTGGCAGCTGCTCGCGTGGCCCCACAGCTCGTCGGGCTGCGGGCTTTGTGGCGGCCGTCAGCTTCGATGCCACCGGCGCCCACCAGGTGCAGCCGCGCCAGCCTGCGAAGCATTTTTCGGTAGGGCCGCGGCTCTGGCGACAGCTCCCACGCCCGAAGAGCCAGGAGGGAAAGCCATGCCTCGTTGGAAAGCTCTTTGGCAGCCGCTCGCGTGGCCCCACAGCCCGTGGGGCTGCGGGCTTTGTGGCGGCCGTCAGCCTCGGTGCCACCGGCGCCCACGTGGCTCCGCCGCGCTAGCCTGCGTAGCATTTTCCTGTAGGGCCGCGACTCTGGCGACAGCTCCCACGCCCGAAGAGCCAGGAGAGAAAGCCGTGCCTCGTTGGAAAGCTCTTTGGCAGCCGCTCGCCTGGCGAAACAGCCCGTGGGGCTGCGGGCTTTGTGGCGGCCGTCAACCTCCGTGCCACCGGCGCCCACGTGGCACCGCCGCACCAGCCTGCGAAGCATTTTCCGGTAGGGCCGCGGCTCTGGCGACAGCTCCCAATCACGAAGAGCCAGGAGGGAAAGCCATGCCTCGTTGGAAAGCTCTTTGGCAGCCGCTCGCGTGGCCCCACAGCCCGTGGGGTTGCGGGCTTTGCGGCGGCCGTCAGCCTCGGCGCCATCGGCGCCCACGTGGCTCCGCCGCAGCAGCCTGCGAAGCATTTTCCGGTAGGGCCGCGGCTCTGGCGACAGCTCCCACGCCCGAAGACCCAGGAGAGAAAGCCGTGCCTCGTTGGAAAGCTCTTTGGCAGCTGCTCGCCTGGCAAAACAGCCCGTGGGGCTGCGGGCTTTGTGGCGGCCGTCAGCCTCGGCGCCACCGGCGCCCACGTGGCACCGCCGCACCAGCCTGCGAAGCATTTTGCGGTAGGGCCGCGGCTCTGGCGACAGCTCCCAATCACGAAGAGCCAGGAGGGAAAGCCATGCCTCGTTGGAAAGCTCTTTGGTAGTCGCTCGCGTGGCCCCACAGCCCGTGGGGCTGTGGGCTTTGCGGCGGCCGTCAGCCTCGGCGCCACCGGCGCCCACGTGGTACCGCCGCACCAGCCTGCGAAGCATTTTCCGGTAGGGCCGCGGCTCTGGCGACAGCTCCCACGCCCGAAGAGCCAGGAGGGAAAGCCATGCCTCGTTGGAAAGCTCTTTGGCAGCTGCTCGCGTGGCCCCACAGCCCGTGGGGCTGCGGGCTTTGTGGCGGCCGTCAGCCTCGGTGCCACCGGCGCCCACCAGGTGTAGCCGCGCCAGCCTGCGAAGCATTTTCCGGTAGGGCCGCGGCTCTGGCGACAGCTTCCAATCACGAAGAGCCAGGAGAGAAAGCCGTGCCTCGTTGGAAAGCTCTTTGGCAGCCGCTCGCGTGGCCCCACAGCCCGTGGGGCTGCGGGCTTTGTGGCGGCCGTCAGCCTCGGCGCCACCGGCGCCCACGTGGCTCCGCCGCGCCAGCCTGCGTAGCATTTTCCTGTAGGGCCGCGACTCTGGCGACAGCTCCCACGCCCGAAGAGCCAGGAGAGAAAGCCGTGCCTCGTTGGAAAGCTCTTTGGCAGCCGCTCGCCTGGCGAAACAGCCCGTGGGGCTGCGGGCTTTGTGGCGGCCGTCAACCTCCCCGCCACCGGCGCCCACCAGGTGCAGCCGCGCCATCCTGCGAAGCATTTTGCGGTAGGGCCGCGACTCTGGCGACAGCTCCCACGCCCGAAGAGCCAGGAGGGAAAGCCGTGCCTCGTTGGAAAGCTCTTTGGTAGCCGCTCGCGTGGCCCCACAGCCCGTGGGGCTGCGGGCTTTGTGGCGGCCGTCAGCCTCCGCGCCACCGGCGCCCACGTGGCACCGCCGCACCAGCCTGCGAAGCATTTTCCGGTAGGGCCGCGGCTCTGGCGACAGCTCCCAATCACGAAGAGCCAGGAGGGAAAGCCATGCCTCGTTGGAAAGCTCTTTGGTAGCCGCTCGCGTGGCCCCACAGCCCGTGGGGCTGCGGGCTTTGTGGCGGCCGTCAGCCTCGGCGCCACCGGCGCCCACGTGGCACCGCCGCACCAGCCTGCGAAGCATTTTCCGGTAGGGCCGCGGCTCTGGCAACAGCTCCCAATCACGAAGAGCCAGGAGGGAAAGCCATGCGTCATTGGAAAGCTCTTTAGTAGCCGCTCGCGTGGCCCCACAGCCCGTGGGGCTGCGGGCTTTGCGGCGGGCGTCAGCCTCGGCGCCACCGGCGCCCACGTGGTACCGCCGCACCAGCCTGCGAAGCATTTTCTGGTAGGGCCGCGGCTCTGGCGACAGCTCCCACGCCCGAAGAGCCAGGAGAGAAAGCCGTGCCTCGTTGGAAAGCTCTTTGGCAGCCGCTCGCCTGGCGAAACAGCCCGTGGGGCTGCGGGCTTTGCGGCGGCCGTCAGCCTCGGCGCCACCGGCGCCCACGTGGCGCCGCCGCACCAGCCTGCGAAGCATTTTCCGGTAGGGCCGCGGCTCTGGCGACAGCTCCCACGCCCGAAGAGCCAGGAGGGAAAGCCGTGCCTCGTTGGAAAGCTCTTTGGCAGGCGCTCGCGTGGCCCCACAGCCCGTGGGGCTGCGGGCTTTGTGGCGGCCGTCAGCCTCGATGACACCGGCGCCCACGTGGCGCCGCCGCTCCAGCCTGCGAAGCATTTTCCGGTAGGGCCGCGGCTCTGGCGACAGCTCCCAAGCCCGAAGAGTCAGGAGAGAAAGCCGTGCCTCGTTGGAAAGCTCTTTGGCAGCCGCTCGCGTGGCCCCACAGCCCGTGGGGCTGCGGGCTTTGTGGCGGCCGTCAGCCTCGATGACACCGGCGCCCACCAGGTGCAGCCGCGCCAGCCTGCGAAGCATTTTGCGGTAGGGTCGCGGCTCTGGCGACAGCTCCCACGCCCGAAGAGCCAGGAGGGAAAGCCGTGCCTCCTTGGAAAGCAGTTTGGCAGCCGCTCGCGTGGCCCCACAGCCCGTGGGGCTGCAGGCTTTGCGGCGGCCGTCAGCCTCGGCGCCACCGGCGCCCACGTGGCTCCGCCACGCCAGCCTGCGAAGCATTCCCCGGTAGGGCCGCGGCTCTGGCGACAGCTCCCACGCCCGAAGAGCCAGGAGGGAAAGCCGTGCCTCGTTGGAAAGCTCTTTGGAAGCCCCTCGCGTGGCCCCACAGCCCGTGGGGCTGCGGGCTTTGCGGCGGCCGTCAGCCTCGGCGCCACCGGCGCCCACGTGGCGCCGCTGCACCAGCCTGCGAAGCATTTTCCGGTAGGGCCGCGGCTCTGGCGACAGCTCCCACGCCCGAAGAGCCAGGAGGGAAAGCCATGCCTCGTTGGAAAGCTCTTTGGGAGCTGCTCGCGTGGCCCCACAGCCCGTGGGGCTGCGGGCTTTGTGGCGGCCGTCAGCCTCGGTGCCATCGGCGCCCACGTGGCTCCGCCGCGCTAGCCTGCGTAGCATTCTCCTGTAGGGCCGCGACTCTGGCGACAGCTCCCACGCCCGAAGAGCCAGGAGAGAAAGCCGTGCCTCGTTGGAAAGCTCTTTGGCAGCCGCTCGCCTGGCGAAACAGCCCGTGGGGCTGCGGGCTTTGTGGCGGCCGTCAACCTCCGTGCCACCGGCGCCCACGTGGCACCGCCGCACCAGCCTGCGAAGCATTTTCCGGTAGGGCCGCGGCTCTGGCGACAGCTCCCAATCACGAAGAGCCAGGAGGGAAAGCCATGCCTCGTTGGAAAGCTCTTTGGCAGCCGCTCGCGTGGCCCCACAGCCCGTGGGGTTGCGGGCTTTGCGGCGGCCGTCAGCGTCGGCGCCATCGGCGCCCACGTGGCTCCGCCGCAGCAGCCTGCGAAGCATTTTCTGGTAGGGCCGCGGCTCTGGCGACAGCTCCCACGCCCGAAGACCCAGGAGAGAAAGCCGTGCCTCGTTGGAAAGCTCTTTGGCCGCTGCTCGCCTGGCAAAACAGCCCGTGGGGCTGCGGGCTTTGTGGCGGCCGTCAGCCTCGGCGCCACCGGCGCCCACGTGGCACCGCCGCACCAGCCTGCGAAGCATTTTGCGGTAGGGCCGCGGCTCTGGCGACAGCTCCCAATCACGAAGAGCCAGGAGGGAAAGCCATGCCTCGTTGGAAAGCTCTTTGGCAGCTGCTCGCCTGGCAAAACAGCCCGTGGGGCTGCGGGCTTTGTGGCGGCCGTCAGCCTCGGCGCCACCGGCGCCCACGTGGTACCACCGCACCAGCCTGCGAAGCATTTTCTGGTAGGGCCGCGGCTCTGGCGACAGCTCCCACGCCCGAAGAGCCAGGAGGGAAAGCCATGCCTCGTTGGAAAGCTCTTTGGCAGCAGCTCGCGTGGCCCCACAGCCCGTGGGGCTGCGGGCTTTGTGGCGGCCGTCAGCCTCGGTGCCACCGGCGCCCACCAGGTGCAGCCGCACCAGCCTGCGAAGCATTTTCCGGTAGGGCCGCGGCTCTGGCGACAGCTCCCACGCCCG
This sequence comes from Chroicocephalus ridibundus, assembly GCF_963924245.1. Taxonomy (NCBI): domain Eukaryota; kingdom Metazoa; phylum Chordata; class Aves; order Charadriiformes; family Laridae; genus Chroicocephalus; species Chroicocephalus ridibundus. The sequence continues at coordinate 569,302 of NC_086302.1, read as the reverse complement.
AAGAGCCAGGAGAGAAAGCCGTGCCTCGTTGGAAAGCTCTTTGGCAGCCGCTCGCCTGGCGAAACAGCCCGTGGGGCTGCGGGCTTTGCGGCGGCCGTCAGCCTCGGCGCCACCGGCGCCCACATGGCGCCGCCGCACCAGCCTGCGAAGCATTTTCCGGTAGGGCCGCGGCTCTGGCGACAGCTCCCACGCCCGAAGAGCCAGGAGGGAAAGCCATGCCTCGTTGGAAAGCTCTTTGGCAGCCCCTCGCGTGGCCCCACAGCCCGTGGGACTGCAAGCTTTGCGGCGGCCGTCAGCCTCGACGCCACCGGCGCCCACGTGGCGCCGCCGCTCCAGCCTGCGAAGCATTTTCCGGTAGGGCCGCGGCTCTGGCGACAGCTCCCACGCCCGAAGAGCCAGGAGAGAAAGCCGTGCCTCGTTGGAAAGCTCTTTGGCAGCCGCTCGCCTGGCGAAACAGCCCGTGGGGCTGCGGGCTTTGCGGTGGCCGTCAGCCTCGGCGCCACCGGCACCCACATGGCACCGCCGCACCAGCCTGCGAAGCATTTCCCGGTAGGGCCGCGCATCTGGCGACAGCTCCCACGCCCGAAGAGCCAGGAGGGAAAGCCATGCCTCGTTGGAAAGCTCTTTGGCAGCTGCTCGCGTGGCCCCACAGCCCGTGGGGCTGCGGGCTTTGTGGCGGCCGTCAGCTTCGATGCCACCGGCGCCCACCAGGTGCAGCCACACCAGCCTGCGAAGCATTTTCCGGTAGGGCCGCGGCTCTGGCGACAGCTCCCACGCCCGAAGAGCCAGGAGGGAAAGCCATGCCTCGTTGGAAAGCTCTTTGGCAGCCGCTCGCGTGGCCCCACAGCCCGTGGGGCTGCGGGCTTTGTGGCGGCCGTCAGCCTCGGTGCCACCGGCGCCCACCAGGTGCAGCCGCGCCAGCCTGCGTAGCATTTTGCGGTAGGGCCGCGACTCTGGCGACAGCTCCCACGCCCGAAGAGCCAGGAGGGAAAGCCGTGCCTCGTTGGAAAGCTCTTTGGTAGCCGCTCGCGTGGCCCCACAGCCCGTGGGGCTGCGGGCTTTGTGGCGGCCGTCAGCCTCCGTGCCACCGGCGCCCACGTGGTACCGCCGCACCAGCCTGCGAAGCATTTTCCGGTAGGGCCGCGCCTCTGGCGACAGCTCCCACACCCGAAGAGCCAGGAGGGAAAGCCGTGCCTCGTTGGAAAGCTCTTTGGCAGCCGCTCGCGTGGCCCCACAGCCCGTGGGGCTGCGGGCTTTCCGGCGGCCGTCAGCCTCAGCGCCACCGGCGCCTACGTGGCGCCGCCGCGCCAGCCTGCGAAGCATTTTGCGGTAGGGCCGCGGCTCTGGCGACAGCTCCCACGCCCGAAGAGCCAGGAGGGAAAGCCATGCCTCGTTGGAAAGCTCTTTGGCAGCCGCTCGCGTGGCCCCACAGCCCGTGGGGCTGCGGGCTTTGCGGCGGCCGTCAGCCTCAGTGCCACCGGCGCCCACCAGGTGCAGCCGCGCCAGCCTGCGAAGCATTTTCCGGTAGGGCCGCGGCTCTGGCGACAACTCCCAATCACGAAGAGCCAGGAGGGAAAGCCATGCCTCGTTGGAAAGCTCTTTGGCAGCCGCTCGCCTGGCGAAACAGCCCGTGGGGCTGCGGGCTTTGCGGCGGCCGTCAACCTCGGCCCCACCGGCGCCCACGTGGCAGCGCCGCACCAGCCTGCGAAGCATTTTCCGGTAGGGCCGCGGCTCTGGCGACAGCTCCCACGCCCGAAGAGCCAGGAGGGAAAGCCATGCCTCGTTGGAAAGCTCTTTGGCAGCCGCTCGCCTGGGAAAACAGCCCGTGGGGCTGCGGGCTTTGCGGCGGCCGTCAGCCTTGGCGACACCGGCACCCACGTCGCGTCGCCATGCCAGCCTTCGAAGCATTTTCCGGTAGGGCAGCGGCTCTGGCCACAGCTTCCACGCCCGAAGAGCCAGGAGGGAAAGCCGTGCCTTGTTGGAAAGCTCTTTGGCAGCCGCTCGCGTGGCCTTATAGCCCGTGGGGCTGCAGGCTTTGCGGCGGCCATCAGCCACCGCGCCACCGGCGCCCACGTGGCACCGCCGTGCCAGCCTGCGAAGCATTTTGCGGTAGGGCCGCGGCTCTGGCCACAGCTCCCACGCCCGAAGAGCCAGGAGGGAAAGCCATGCCTCGTTGGAAAGCTCTTTGGCAGCCGCTCGCCTGGCGAAACAGCCCGTGGGGCTGCGGGCTTTGTGGCGGCCGTCAGCCTCGGCGCCACCGGCGCCCACGTGGCTTCACCGCACCAGCCCGCGAAGCATTTTCCGGTAGGGCCGCGGCTCTGGCCACAGCTCCCACGCCCAAAGAGCCAGGAGGGAAAGCCGTGCCTTGTTGGAAAGCTCTTTGGCAGCCGCTCGCGTGGCCCCACAGCCCGTGGGGCTGCGGGCTTTGTGGCGGCCGTCAGCCTCGGTGCCACCGGCGCCCACCAGGTGCAGCCGCGCCAGCCTGCGAAGCGTTTTCCGGTAGGGCCGCGGCTCTGGCGACAGCTCCCACGCCCGAAGAGCCAGGAGGGAAAGCCGTGCCTCGTTGGAAAGCTCTTTGGCAGCCGCTCGCCTGGCGAAACAGCCCGTGGGGCTGCGGGCTTTGCAGCGGCCGTCAGCCTCGGCGCCACCGGCGCCCACGTGGCGCCACCGCGCCAGCATGCAGAGCATTTTCCGGTAGGGCCGCGGCTCTGGCGACAGCTCCCAAGCCCGAAGAGCCAGGAGGGAAAGCCGTGCCTTGTTGGAAAGCTCTTTGGCAGCCGCTCGCGTGGCCCCACAGCCCGTGGGGCTGCGGGCTTTGCGGCGGCCATCAGCCTCGGCGCCACCGGCGCCCACGTGACGCCGCCGTGCCAGCCTGCGAAGCATTTTGCGGTAGGGCCGCGGCTCTGGCCACAGCTCCCACGCCTGAAGAGCCAGGAGGGAAAGCCGTGCCTCGTTGGAAAGCTCTTTGGCAGCCGCTCGCGTGGCCCCACAGCCCGTGGGGCTGCGGGCTTTGCGGCGGCCGTCAGCCTCGGCGCCACCGGCGCCCACGTTGCGCCGCCGCGCCAGCCTGCGAAGTATTTTCCGGTACGTTACTTCCGGGTGGTCACGTGGGGAGCGGCGTCTGCCGGCCGCGTTTCCGTCGGGCGGGAGGATGGTAGGCGGCCCCCGCTCCCGGGACGGACCCCCCCCCGCTCCCGGGACGGTTCCCCCCCTCCCCGCGTCCCCCCCCCCGCGTCCCCGGGCTCCCAGCCCGGCCCCAGCCTCTGCGTCCTCCGGCTCGGACCCCCCCTCCCTCCCCCCCTCGCGTCCCTCCCCATCGGGACGGTTCTCCCCCTTCATCCCCGGGCTCCCGGGCCGGCCCCACCCTGCTCCCGGGCCGGCGTCCCCCCCGCTCCCGGGCCCGCAGCCCCCCCGCTCCCTGTTCCTTTGCGAGGAGACGGGCCCCGGCCCTCCTCCCCAGCCGAGGCACTGCTGGCAGATGTCCTCCCCCCGTCCTGTTCCCGACAGCGGCGGCCGCCCCTGGCTGCGCTTGGTCGCCTCTCGATGCAGGTGCCAGGAGCATCCGGGTGGGGAAAGCAGCGTCTCCAGGAGCTCCTGCTGCAGGGGGGGCTCCCGCTGGGGCGAGTGGTCGGGGAACTGCTGCCCCTTCTCTTTCTCTCCCGGAGGCCGCGGTTGTCCGCTCCTCCCCGGGGTTGTCGTGGGCTGCCTTTGCCACAGACTTGCCTGGGCTGTCTCCGTTCAGCCCCGTTCTCCCTCCTGGTGTGGGCGACCTGGGACTGGTGGACGTTTACTGGCTTTGAACAGGAGCTGCTGTGGGTGAAGCTTAAGATGCTTGAAAAACGTGAAACAGCCAGAGAACAACATCAAGGTGATTGAGCCAGAAGGTGCTTCCTGCGGCAGGGAAGAGACAGCCAAGCATTTCTGGGTGAGGAAGGGTCCCCTCTGAGTTGTCCTCAGCAGACCAGATTGCTGATATGTACCGCAGGGTCCGTACGCGTATCCAAAATCACGGTATGGCCATGGGGAAGGGTTGTGTGCGTGCAAGGCTGCACATCTGGGAAGCTTCATATCGCAAGAGCTGTAAGACACCGCTGTGTTCTCTTAGGTGGAGGATGGTCAAGTGACCAGCGCTGCAGAAGAGGAAGGGACAGAGAAAGAGAGAGGCACCTGAACTGGAAAATTCTGTGGGCAGCGCTGAAAGCAGGAGCTGCGGTGAGTCCCAGGCTTTGGGGCCGTGTCCCACTCGTCAGGAGCCTCCGTTGGCTGCAGTCTTCACAGACCTTCACGAAAGAAGGACGCTTTAGAGTGCCACCTAGCTTTACGGCAGAAGTTTTTTTCCTGTCTTGGCAGAATTCCAGCTGCCAGCGTTTCTCCGTGGTCGCCCTTCCTTCTGCCGTGATGGTACAGGACAGACGGAAAGAATGCGGAGTGCTCTGCGAGTACGAGGTGCGTCTGCGATGCGCGTCTGCTTTTTTCCTGAGGTACTTGTAGTGTGGACTCTGAAGTTAACGGGAAGGATGTGCCAGCACTCCTCCTATAGTTTTTCTGTGAAATATTTTAACAAAATCCTTGTCGCTTCCCGCTGTCAGGAAAGAGGGGAGGGTAAGTGACTTCAGATTTGTAAATTCTCAGCGGCACGGACTAAGGTGAGATAAATCTCAAGGTCCATACAGAAACATTTATTAGCTTACCAAAATGGTTAGTATAGATCTTAACAAGCCCACGATAATTGGTTAGGTATATAAAAAATTATGGCAGGTGTTGGGGTGTACATTGTGTTAGTTAACACCAGGTGTAGGACAACTTATGGCAAGCGGTGCTTAAGGTCGTACTTAAGGTCATCTTAAGGTCATCACTTCACAGCTCTAACTGTTACTTAACAATTCCAAGAGAAAAGAGAAACTGAGGGACAGAGAGAGGAAAAGACAGAGAAAAAGACAGAGATAAAGAGATCGCGGGTCCTGGTTCCAGCGTCTTTTTCAGGGATTCTTCCCAGGCATAATCTTCTTCTTTCTTGGGAAGAATCTTCCCAGGCACTATCTATTTCTTTTGTTTCTTTTTTGTTCCCTCGGGGCACTTATTTTCCCCTTTTACGTTTGCTGAATCAGCACGGTCCGCCCTCCTTGCTGAGGACGGGCTCAGCTCAGGTTTCTCCCTTCTCCCCGGTGACGTGTGCCATGATTTGGGTGGAGAGACGAGTGCCATGGTCACACATGTTTAGCGTGATCTCTGTAATCTTCATTAGCACATGCAGGGCGTGCGCTTTCACGTGCGTTTCGCGGATAATGAAGCAAAGGTCACTCATGGGACACAACGGCCTCGAGAACTGAGAACGAGCGAGCTCACGGCACGAGTGGCAGAACCGACCTGTCTTCACAAGACAGTTCTCCCACACTTTCAGCCGCCAGAAGTGTGAGCCTCATCAGCTGTTTGAAGGCCAGGCCTGCGTTATTTATTTCCTTGCGAGTGTTTGAGGCGTTCCACTGAAGGCTTGGAGGGGCTCCTGCCCCTCGGCAGGGAATTTACAGTCCGTCCCTCACAATCCTAAAAACAAAATAAAGTCTGTCCTGGAGCACGTTACGCCTCTGCAAAGCTTACTTCCCTCCATTTATTTTTCTCTTCCTGAAAGCATATTCTTCTCTTTCTGGGTGCTCACTGTCAAACGATACTGTGAAAATAATTCTGTACTAGAAGAGGGAAGGAACTGTTTGTAAGAGTTCACATGTCCAGAAGAAGCAGGCTTTGCTTTCACGATAAAAACTTTATGCTTTCTCAGTCAATAAGTCTTTAAAATATTTCACAGCGGTACTCGAAAACCTCACTGAGATACTGGCATCTGTCCTAAAGGCGATTGAGGTCAAAGAGGAGACATGGACAAAACGGGACAAACGGGCATCGCCTCTCTGTGTTCTCCAGGCTTCGCCGTGAAGCATCAGCAGCGTTTAACTCGTGACGGCGAATCCTGTGGTTTTGGTTGTGGTTTTGGTGAGTTACGGCTTCAACAATGTCCTTTTTCTGTAACCTCGGGAGGAAGTTCATTTCCTTCCGCAGGCCCAAGTGCCGCGCGTCTCCCCCCAGTTGCTGGCATCGCCGGCGTTTGGGTTCTCGGTTGGAACAGTCGAGATACCATAAAAACGCGTTCCTCTGCGCCTTCAGCACAGCCAAAAGCATTCGCGAATCTGCCGGTCCTTTTTGGTAGCCCTACGGATCGCGGCGCCGGCGATTTGATTCCCCGCCCCCAAAAGTAAAACCATTTGGAGGAGTTTTTTCTCTCACTGATTTTTCTATGTTAAATGAAGCTAAAAAAAAAAAAGTGAGAGTTGTATAATCGACAAACTGACTTGCGTAGTTTAAACTGCAGCCGCCTAAACGGCTGTAGTGTACAATTTATGAGGTGTACCTGGGCAGTTAGGTATTTGTTCGAAATGTTTAAAAGGAGAGACAACTGAATGTTACACGGTTTTCCCCCCGTTTTTTTGGCAGAGTGCTCTGAAGTACTTCTGTCTGGCTTTCAGTGCCGCCTTTTCCTGGCAGCCAGTAGTGTCTCTCTCGGGCAGCGCCGCTGCCCCGATGTCCCTCCTCCTCCTCGTGTAGCACACAAAAAACCCGCCGTGGTCAAATCATAGCTGTGTATTTTGGAGACGGATAGTTTAATAGTATCCGTTCACAGCTGTGCAAGTTAAATTAGCGCCGAAGGAAAGCCAAGTACTTTCACAGGGTAAGTATTTTCACTGGGTGGATGTAAACTTCATGCACACCTTCTCAGTGAAAGGGAAAGGGCCAGGTGTTTCCCAGCACCAGCCGGAGGGTTCGCCCTTATGCTAAGAACGTGTTCAAAATGGCACTGATTAGTCTTAATCCTGACTTTTAAGAGTTCAAATGGCGCTGGCTTTTGAAGGCTGTGCTGTATTTCGAGCTGAGCTGTTTCCCCAGCTCCTGTCCCGTCCCTCCGTCTGACGGAATTCCTCTGCTCTCTTCTGTGCTGTTTTTTTGGGATGCTGAGCTATAATTGGGGATTTTTGTTTTCCAGGTGCCTCGTCGTAGGCGTCTCGTGCTGCTCGAGAGATGCCCCAGCCCAGGTTTGCAGCCGGTGGCGGAGCCCCCCTGAGGAGAAGGGGCCAGCCCTGGGTCTGGGCGTTTTAAGCCTTTTTTTGGGGTGAATAGAAGGGTGTCTGTGTGTGTGTGTCTTGGGGGGTGATGGTGTCATTTGGGGCACCCCGATGTCACTGGGGCAGCGATGATGCAGCAGAGGAGCAGGTGAGTGGGAGATGGGGGGGGGGTTACGTGGAGTTGCCCCCCGAAAAGAAGTGGGTCGCGGCCCCAGAATGTCTGAAAATTCTTGGGATGCATTAAAAAATGTGAAAACCTGTAACTATGGGCAGGATGCATTGAAATAGGGAATGAGAAATATACATATATATAAATTATGTATGTAAAAGTTCAAAATAAAAACCTCTGTCTCTAAGGATTCTGTGATTCTGTGTTATATGAAAGATCCTAGAATATAAAAATACTTAGATGCGTTTATAAAAAGATATTAGTGTCAAACTAGGTGTGTAGGCAGACAGCCTAAATAGATATTCGGTATCAAGAGCGTTAACGTAGGAAACGGGCAACGTAAATTCCCTAAACGTACAGATGTGTGTCAATACCGGAGCGGGTGCTGCCGCCTGGCGGCTGAAGGCGCGTCCTGCAGGTGGGGGGCGGCGCATGCGCAGTGCCCGCGCCTCCCGGCCCCCCTCGGCCCCCGCCGCCGCGTGGGTTCCGCAGCTCGTGCGCAGGCGCGGCTTCGCGGAGGCCCGTCCGGCCGCAGCCTCAAGAGAGCGGCGGCCGGAGGGCGAACCAGGACCGCCGGGACTCTGGCGAGCTCCGCGCCACCTGGAGCGGCATCGGTGCCGCCCGCCCGGCCTCCAGAGCGGCCATCGGCCCCTCCGCATCGGCTCTTACGCGTTACCGCGGCCCCGTCAGTGCCCGGCAGTTTTCCGGGTTTCCATCTACGTGACCCCGCGGTCCTCCAGGACCCCGGAAGTGCCCCCTCAGTCCTCCGACGCGCGTCTCCGTGGCACTTCGGTCCTCCACGACCCCGGAAGTGCCCCCTCAGCCCTCCGACGCGCGTCTCCGTGGCACTTCGGTCCTCCACGACCCCGGAAGTGCCCCCTCAGTCCTCCGATGCGTATCTCTATGGCACTTTAGTCCTCCAGGAGCCCGTAAATGCTCATAAGTCTTCTGGAAATCATATGCTTCCAACACTCTTCCAAAACGATAAAACACGATTATCAGTTAACCACAAAAATATCTGAAGATCGCAAAAATAATGCAACCCCTGCAGAGCTCTCTTCTCCACAGCAACAACTGGACAGAAATCACACAAAAGCGGTAAGAGAATCACCAGAGGTTAGTCCCAAATGGAAATAAAAAGGGGAGGTGCTTCGCCTGCTGGGAACTTAAGGCAGGAGAAGCGAAGCTGCTGCTCCCGCTGCCACCCGCCTTCACGTCTTCTGGGGGTTGGCCCTGCCCCTTTCCCAGGGGATTGTGGGAAGGGCGGTGGGCGGGGCCTGAGGGCGGTGGGCGGGGCCCGGGGTACACGAGCCCCAGCCCGGGCTCAGGAGCTCATTCTGCTGCTGGGCCCCGTGGGGTGGGTGCTCTGCTGGTCCCTCGCTTTGCTGCAGCTTTGGGACAGGCTCAGCTGTTTGGGCAGGCGTGTTTCGGCATTTAGGGAGGCAGAGGTGAGAAGGCTGAGCTGAGACCTTCGGGAGCAGTAAACATCCAGCTGCCTGTATGGTAGAAAGTTGACTGGTATGCTCCTTTTTTTTTCGGGTCATAACTTTGTGATGAGTGTTTAAGGGGTGCCCAGATGGTTTAATAGTATGCTTTTCTTTGTTCTAGGAGCACTGCGTTTTCCTAGAATTTCTGACTTTATTGAAGATAGAACTGTGGGTTTTTCACCAGTTTTGCAGTATGCTGTGTAAATTGCTGATATTGTTTCTCTTAATTGGGTTGATGATGAGATTATCTTATGGGGGTTAGGGTGAGCGTTTTGTATGCATCTGCATATATGGCACTAGCATTTCTCAAGAAAGCAGCAGGGATGTAAGGCATAGCGTCATTCAGGGTATGGCATGGCTCATCACCTTTCCCCGTTGCCCATGGAGTGCCACGGTGTACCTAGAGTTTTTGCAGCGGGCAGCAGGCCCCTCATAGATTGTGTCAGGACATTATTTGTTTTGTGGGTCTGATGCAGAGCCCAGAGTCTGTGGGAAGACAGAAGATAGGAGGTGCCTGCCAAACGCAGGGCACAGCTCAGAAGAGCTGCTCCTGAGAAGCAGCCGGCGTAGGGGGTTCAGGGTTGCAAATACAGGATGGGAGCTGTCAGGAAGAAGTGAGGCTCCTTCCCTGACGGTTAAGGAGAAGAGAAGGGGTTTCTAAAGTTTTGGCGCTGGGGGCTGGCTAGGAAAAGGAGGTGGGTTCATCAGTCTCTGTCATATCGGTTTTGCATTTGGATTTGGGTGTCGACAGGGTCTGGTCTGTTCTAGTCTCTTGCATTTGAGGTGAGCTGGACAGTGTGGAGGAGGAGCACGGGACTGATGATTTTGCAGAAATGCAATGGTAATTTTGTGTTTGTTGGTATCTTAGGTGCCATAAATAATTGTTGCTGCAGCCTCCGACTGGAATCGACGTGAAGCAGGTGAGTGGATTGCCATGGCACCTCTGAGGATGAGGGTGTTGTGGAAGAGGTTGGCATCTACTGTCATGGTGGTCACTGCTGGAGCTGTGATTTCTTTTTGTTTTGCTGATGAAGAGGAACATGGTGACTGCAGGAACACATCAGTTAGCTGTTTGTTGTGGTTTTTTTTGTCAAGGATGAATTCAGACCACTGGCCCTCTGAAAGCGAAGTAGAGGGACAGGTGCTGGAGGGGGGCCAAGGTTGACAGTTTCAGGGAGGAGTTTTAAAGTCAGGCTAGAGCAGAGGGCTATGCGGGAGCAGTCTCCTCTGAGTAGGTAAAGGGAGTGGGTTACTTTTCAGCACAAAGCTAGCGTGTGCTGGGCAGGGCAGTTCTGGCCTGTGTCTTTGGTTGTGTAGTTTGTGTGCTCTGTCTTCTGTGTCTTGGACTTTCCTTAAGTTTTGGTGTCCTTATTTCTCTTTGCACTCAAGGAGCACAGCATGTGCCTCGGGCACCACCTGTAGGGTCTCAAATGCCTGTGCTAATTGGCAGAGTGCCCAATGGGCACTTCTTTTCTTGCATAACAATTTTAAAGTGCAGATAGGACTTGCCTCTCAGGAGTTTCTGAATGGTCCTCTTCTGCAGCGTCGTTCCCGGCTGCCTGAGCAGCTCTCTTCTCTGAGCCCTAGCAGTTCTAGCCACCTGCTGTTACGCACTGGGATTTCTTCCCTGCATCCTTACGTTCTCGGGTCTTGAAGCCATGCTTCCTGCACATACGTCATCTCCGTTTTGACAGGAACTTCTTGGAATGGTCCGTTACATTTGACTCTTTTATGGCTTGGCTGTAGAGCCTGGTCGTGTCAGCGCTGCAGCCCTGTCGCTCTTCTTGCCCGACAGCATCTCTTGTCTGAAAGTCGCTCTTCTTGCCCGACAGCGTCTCTTGTCTGAAAGTCGCTCTTCTTGTGGAGAGTTTTCTCTCATCTTGGAGTCACGTTGTCTCTAGTGCTGTGTGGTGTTGGGCTGCACGTGGGTGTGTTTGGCTTGGAGCTGCGCTGCCTGGGGCTGTAGAGTCAGGGGTAGGGGGAACAGCAGTAAGAGTATATGGTTAATACATTGATCTAATGAGACTGTTGAGGCCAAGGTGGTACAGTCAACTCCCATCAAGTTAGCCATCAGCAGGTGGTGTGGGCAGCTCTTTAATTAAGGGTTTTTTTGGGATGAGCAGAGCTATGTGGGAGGGGCTGTTCAGCAGTAGTGAAGCAGACTGCATCTCAAAGATGTTAAAGCTGCTTTGTGTGGGGTGTGATGCTTGTGTAGTTTGTTTTTTTTTTTTAATGTCAGGCTGTAATTGTACTCCAGATGGTATTTCTAAGTCAAAAGAAGACCTTTTCCGGGGGGGTGTGGGTTGTCACACTGGGTCCCCCCCAAAAGAGGCAGTTCACAACCTAAAAATGCCTGAAAATTCATGGGGGGAATGTGTGTTTAAAAATGGAATAAAACCTGTCTATATGGGCATGAGGCATTGAAATAAAGAAGAATTTCTCATTTTTATACCTATTGTAAAATATGAGTTTATGTATATAAATTTGTTTTTGTTCTAGCTACTTAGATGTTAATTAGGGTGCTTTATGCAGGTTCAGGAAATACATGACTTGTAATTCCATGCTTTTTTGTTGCTTTCTGTATTTTGGGACTCAAGTAGTGCTGTTGAGTAACAGGTCAAAATGAGATTATCAATATGACTTTAAATTGCTAGCAATTTACAATAAATAACTTATTTCACAGAGGAAAATGTTTTTGAGAAAGTTTTCTCATAGAATCTGATTCTGTTTTGTTATTCACTCCCATCCAAAAAGGGGTTCTGGCAGAAGTTCGTTAGTACACACGGTCTTGCTAGAAATAAGGAATGACCCCATAGTAATAGATTGTGTTTGGGTTTGTATTTTTTTTTTGAAGGACACTCAAGTACATAAATTTTAATAATAATGTTATCATTGCATTGAATAAGCTACTTTTCTATAGAGATAAGTCTGATGTTTATTTTTTTTCTATTTACATTCCATAAAAAAATAACTTAATTGCTCACCTGGACACGTCATTGATGCAATAGGTGTAGCTGCAAGGGAGGAGCAGATAATGCTTTTTCTATCAAGGGTCACTCTTCACTACTTTGTAAATAGTAAACTTAAAGCGAATAACAACACCTGCTGCACCTTCAGGTGCTTTTATGCTTCTGGGGGTTGGCCCCACCCTTTACCCAGGGGATTGTGGGAAAGGTGGTGGGTGGGGCCTGAGGGCCTCAGGTGGGGCCCGGGGTATATGAGCCACAGCTTCAGGGCAGGACCTTGTTCTGCTGCTGGTCTTTTCCAGGGTCAGAGCTCTGGAGCTTCTTAAGTGTTGTTTTGGAGCTTGTGCAGCTGTTTGGGAAGGCTTGTTTTAGCGTTTAAACTAGCATAGGTAAGACATCAGAGGTAAGACTTCTCAATGTAAGGGTGGTTGCCATAGAAAGTGGAGTTGTATGTTATCTTTTTTTTTTCCCCCCATATCTTTAGTTTTGTAGGGAGCATTTGGTTTGTTTAAATGGCTTAATAGTATGTATCTTTTTTTTTTTTTGCTTATGGCAGGTGGCGTGTTTTACTATAATTTCTGACTTCATTGAAGATAAAATCTTGTGTTTTTTTCCAATTTTGATGTACACCATGTTAGTTGGTGTTTTTATTAGTCTTAATTGTGTGTGTTATGAGATACTGGAGTAGGATTTAGGGTGAGTGTTTTGTACGTATCTATATATTGAGTTTGTTTGTTTTGAGGAAGCAGCAGGGATGGCTCATCATTTTCCCCCAGAGCATGCAGGGTATCACGGTGGCCCTAAAGCTCTTGCGGGAGGCTACCAGTAGGTTCTGTAACTGTTTTCCCGGCTTTCCAGGTCTGTAGCAGAGCCCGGAGTCTCTATGAAGGCGGAAGACAGGAGGTGCCTGCCAAACACAGGGCAGGGCTCAGAACAGCAGGTCCTGAGGAGCAGTTGGAAAATAAGGGGCAGGAGTTGTGGGGAAGCAGTGGGCCTCCTTCCCTGATGGTTCAGGAGGGGGATGGCTAGGAAAGAGAGGCGGGTTCCTGTGTCTTTCTCAAACCAGTTTTGTAATTGGGTTTGGTTGTTGATGGTATCTAGTCTGCTCTAGGCTCTCGCATTTGAGGCAAGACAGATAGTATTGAGGAGGAGCACAGGACTGGTGGTTTGGCAGAAGCGCAGTGCAAATGCTGTGTTTCTTGGTATCTTAGGTGCCGTGAATAACTGTCGCTACAGCATCCGACTCTAGAATCTGTGTGGAGCAGGCAATCAGACTGCATCAGCATTCAGGAGGCTTGAGGGGTTTTGTGGAGGAGGTCGTCATCTCCTCTCAGGATGCTTATTGCTGGTGTTGTGGCTGCTTTTGTGATGACTTTCTCTTTTCCTTTTCCTTTTGCAGAGGAAGAGTAAGCCGGTGACTGCAGGAACGTATCGGATGGTTGTGTTTTGTGGACTACGTCGAGGATGGAATCAGATGCTAGCCCTCCAAAAGCTAAGTTGAGAGACCAGCACTGGAGAGGGGTGGAGGCTGACAATTGTGTAATGGGGTCTTTGACGTTAGTGTAGGGGGGAGGGCTGTTCTGGGGCACAGTCTCCTTTGGGCAGGTAAACAATGTAGCTTACTGTCCAGTGTGATGTTAGCGCATCCTAGGCAGGGCAGTTGCAGCCTGTGTGTGTTGTCGTGTCGTTCGTGTGGTCTGTGTTTTGCATCCTAGACCCTTTTTTTGGGTCTTGAGATCATCTTTAAGCTCCAGGAGCACGGAATGTGCATTGGGTGCCATCCTTATGGTGTCGAACACCTGCACCCGTGGGTGTAGCACCAACCGTCTGCCTCTCTTCTTGCGTTAGCATCTTAAAGCGTGCATCGGTCTTGCATCTTGGAACTTTCTGGATGGCCCGCGTCAGCGACTGGGGCTTCTTCCCTGTGTCGTTAAGTTCTTAGGTCTTGAAGCTAGGCTTCCTGTGTGTCCATCTTGTCAGGCTCAACAGTCCCTTCTCAGGAACTGTGAAGTTCTACACTTTGTTTCAGGGGGTTCTGTGGAGCCTCTTCACATTGTCTCCATCACAGTCCTGCAGGCTGTCTTGCCCGACGATGACTTTGGTCCCGGTGTCATCCTTCTTGCTGAGAGTTTTCTCTCATCCTTGAGGCGCGTCGTTTGTTGTGTTCTGTGTAGCGTCAGTCTGTGTGTGTTTGGCTTGGGGCTGCCCTGCCTGGGTGTGTAGCGTCCAGGGTAGGCAGAATCACGACAGCAGTCTGTACTGAATATGAGGATCTGTCTAGACCCAGGCAAAGGTTGCTCAGTCGTCTCGAATTGATTAGCTTTTGAGAGGCTGTGTGGACGGGTGTTTCATTAGTGGGCGCTGGCATAAGCGGAGACAAGTTGGAGAGGGTGTTCATGGCCAGTGAAGGGGACAGTATCTCAAAGATGGTAAACCTGCATTGTGTGGGGTGTAATGTTTGCAGGCGTCTCTTCTTTGGATGACAGGCTGTAGTTGGACTTATGTGAACAGGGTTCCTAAGTAGAAACAAGACCTTTGGAATTAAGCTACTGCTCTGCATTAGGGTAATGTTTGATGTTGGTGTGTTGCTTTTTCTTCAGATGCAGAGAGATGAGGTGGCCAGGGATACACAGGGGAGCTGATGGGGGTGCAGGACAAAGGTGGCTGAGCCCGAGGTCTTAAAGGGAAGATGTGACCGGCGGCTCCATGAATACATTTGGCCACTTCTTCTTTTTTTCATGTGAATGTGAGGTTACGTAGCCATGTGTGGAAGTGCTGGTCTGAGGTACAACAGAACTGGTGTTGTTTGCAGTCACTTTACTTTTCAAGTAAGTCTCTTCCAATGAAGTGAACTCTCTGAAAATAATGACGTATTTTTCAGGTAGTATCTGCCTTCAGAGCACCAAGAACTTATATTTACACTTAATGCGAAGGGATGCCGTGCAGAGAGGCTCTTGCTTATACTTATTCCTACAACAGCACAGCCCAGCTAACTTTTATATATGCCCTGTTGGAGGGTTGGAAGCAGAAAAGCGTAGAGGGGTTGTACCCATAGTGAAGAGTAGACGGGACCGGTGACCCGAATCTGACTGATAGGGTATTCCATCCCATCCTCATCACGCTCAGTATAAAAGCGGAGGGATCAAAGGGGTCGGTACCTGTTGTCTGGCCTCTGAAGACTCCTCTGTCTGTTCATTGTCCTTTGACCTCGATCCGTGCATTTATGCAACCAGGTCCGGAGTCTGGTTCCGGTCTGTCACGGAGTCTGGTTCCGGACTTTGCCAGTGAAGCAGCGGTCATCCTGGGAGCTCTGTATCGGGTTGTGTATGTCCTGTATATATTTAATTGTTTTCTTGTTACTGTTGTCTTTTCTTGGTATTATTTTGCTGTTAAGATTTCATTACAGTTCAGTTTATCTTTCAGTCCCTAAGTCTCTCTCTCTTGTTCTTTTCTGCCTCAGGAGAGAAGTTAAAAGGGAGCATGTGTCACTTGTTTTACTGCATGGCCTAAGGCACAACAGCAATGATGACAGACAGGGCACCGGAGCAGACTCGGCCGAGGAGAGCGGCGGCCCCAAGCCTTGGTTCTTTCTCAGCCACTGCATTACAGGCGGCACACAAGCCTCTGCTTGCACTCTGTCTGTCGGTCCGATCCAGAACACAGTTCTGGCAGAAGTCGGATAATATGCGTCGTCTTGCTAGAAATGCTGTATGACTCGTTGTGGGGTTTCTTTTACAAGGAAACTAAAGCACATTGAGTCTTGATAAAAATATTGTTATTGTGCTTCATGATCTTCTGGCCTATTTAGGTTAGGATGATGTCTTTCTCTTTATGTCTACGCCCTGCAGAAGTTTAATTAAGTTTACTTACCTACCGGGCCCTGTTGCTGACACAGTTGATGTAGTTGTAATAAAAGAGCACATATTGTCCGTTCCTCTAAGGGTCGCTTTCTCCGTTTTGGTGTTTTGCATGCTGTACTTCTCAGGCCTGTGAGGAAAGGAGCAGCTTTTCCTCTGGCAGGCTCTATGCCTTGTGGAGGTCAGCCAGGCCCTTTCCCAGGTGCTGGTGGGAAGGGCGTTGGGCGGGGCCCGGGGTATATAACCCACAGCCTCTGCTGGGGCAGCTCGTTCTGCTACCAGGTGTCTCCAGGGTCAGAGCTCTGCCTGTCCTTCAGTCGATTGCAGCTTTGGAGGCGGCTCAGCTCCTTGGGTGGAGATGTTATCCCATTTAGAGAATAGCAGGTAAGAAGCTGGAGGTGGCAAGACCTTCAGGACCAGGTGAGGTTTGGCAGCGTGTATAGTAGAGAGCGGCCTCATGTGCCGGTTCTCTTCCTTGTGGTTTTTCAGGTGAGTCGCCTGGTAATGAGTCTTAGGGGGCGGTGAGATAGTTTAAGGGTATGGTTTTCTCTCTTCCAGGCATGGCGCATTTTCCTGGAATCCCTGACTGTATTGAAGACGGAACTTTCTTGTTTGTGTTTTTTTTTTTTTTTTCCCCACTAGCTTTGCTGTATCCCAGATAAGATGCCAATAGAATTTGTCTCAATCGGGCAGATGATGAGATTACTTTGCAGGGACTGGGTGAGCACCTTGTCTGCAGCTGTAGATGGAGTTTCCACATTTCTCAGGAAAGCAGCAGGGCCATAAAGCATAACGTATTTCAGGATGTGGGGTGCCTTGTCACCTTCCCCCACCGTGCTCAGGGTTTTGCCGTGTCCCTGGAGCCTTTGCGGCTTGTGGCAGGCCCCTGGTATAGGTCAGATCAGGGCTTCACTGACTCTGTGGGTCTGCAGCAGAGCCCAGAGTCCGTGGGAAGACAGAAGATAGGAGGTGGTGGTGGGACGCAGGGAGAGGCTGGGAAGAGTGGCTCTCAAGAAGTGTCCAACGCCGGGTGTTCGGGCTGGCAAATAAAGGGTGGGATCTATGGGGAAGAAGTGGGGCTCCTTCCCTGGCAGCTCAGGGAGAAGAGAAGGGGTTTCTAAAGTTTTGGCACTGGGGGAGGGCTAGAAAAGGTAGCCGGGTTCATGAGTCCTTCTTGGACAGGTTTTGCAGATGGGTTCGGGTGTCGTCGGAGCCTGGTGTGCTCTAGGCTCTCGCATTTGAGGTGAGCCAGATAGTATCGAGGAGGAGCACGGGACTGGTGGTTTGGCAGTAGCGCAGTGGTAATGCTGTGTTTCTTGGTATCTTAGGTGCCGTGAATAACTGTTGCCGCAGCGTCAGACTCTGGAATTGGCGCTGAGCGGGCGAGCAGAATGCCTCGGTGTTCATGAGGCTGAGGGTGTTGTGGAAGAGGTTGGCATCTCCTCTCAGGATGCTTATTGCTGGTGCTGTGGCTGCTTTTGGGATAACTTTTTTTTTTCTTTTCCTTTTGCAGAGGAAGAGGAGGAAGCTGGTGACCACAGGAACGTACTGGATGGCTGTTTTCTGTGGACTGCCTCAAGGATGGATTCGGACCCCTGGCCCTCCAAAAGCTAAGTTGAGAGACTGGCGCTCGAGAGGGGACGAGGTTGAGAATTGCAAAAAGGTGTCTTTGAAGTTGGCGTAGGGGAGAGGTTTGTCCTGGAGGGCAGCCTCCTTTAGGCACGTAAGGGATGCGGCTTACTGTTCGGCATTCCCGGGCAGGGTGGTTCCAGCCTGTGTGTGTTGTTGTCTTTCGTGTGGTCCGTGTTCTGTGTCTTAGACCTTTCTCGGGTCTCGAGGTCGTCTTTAAGCTCCAGGAGCACGGCATGGCGCCTCAGGCGCCATCCCTAGGGTCTCAAACACCTGCACCCATGGGCATAGCACCATTCGGCTGCTGGTCGTCTTGCGTTAGAAGCTTAAAGCTTGCATTGGTCTTGCGTCTTGGAAGTTTCCGGATGGCCCGCGTCTACAACTGGGACTTCTTCCCTATGTCATTATGTTCTTAGGTCTTGAAGCCAGGCTTCCCCCGCATACATCTTATCAGTCTTGACAGTCCCTTCTTATCACAGATGATGATGTCCTACACTCTGTTTCAGGGGCTTCCATAGAGCCTCTTCACATCACCACCACGGTCTCCAGGTCGTCTTGCCCGACGGTGACTTCCGTCTGGGTGTCATCCTTCTTGCTGAGAGTTTTCTCTCATCCTTGAGATGCGTTGTTTTTAGCGTTTTGTGTAGTGTTGGTCTGTGCTTGTGTGTGTGTCTGGCTCGGAGCCCCCCTGCCCGGGTGTGTAGAGTCCAGGGCAGGCAGAATAGTGACGAGAGTCTACAGTTAATATGTGGATCTGTGGAGACCGAGGCAAAGGTTGGGTAGTCATCTGGAATTAATTTGCTCTCAGTAGGTTGGGTGCGTGGGTGTTTTATTAGTGGGTGTTGGCATAAGCAGAGCCAAGTCGGAGAGGCTGTTCACAGTCAGTGAAGGACGCAGTATCTCAAAGATGTTCAGGCTGCTTTGTGTGGGGTGTAATGTTTGTGGGCTTTTTCTGTGTTTTTTTTTTTTTTTTGATGGCAGGCTGTAGTTGGATCTAATTGAACAGTGTTCCGAAGTAGAAACAAGACCTTTGGAATTAAGCTATCGCTCTGCATCGGGGTAATGTTGGATTTTTTTTTTCTCTTTTTAGATGCCGAGAGATGAGATGTGCAGGGTGACGTAGGGGAGCCGAGAGGAGCGCTGTACGGAGGTGGCTCGGCATGTGGCATTAGAGGGAAGATGTGACTGGCGCCTCTATGAATACAATTGGGTACTTTTTTTTTCATGTGAATGAAGACAGAAGATAGGAGTTGATGGTGTGGCGGTTTGGCAGAAGCGCAGTGGTAATGTTGTGTTTCTTGGTCTCTTAGGTGCTGTGAATAACTATCATTGCAGCCTCGGACTCCGGAATCGGCGCAGAGCGGGCAAGCAGAACGCCACGGCATTCGGGAGGCTGAGCGTGTCGTCGAAGAGGTTGGCATCTCCTCTCAGGATGCTTATTGCTGGTGCTGTGGCGGCCTCTGGGATTATGTTTTATTTTCCTTTTGCAGAGGAAGAGGAGGAACCTGGTGACTGTGGAAATGTATCGGATGGCTGGTTTTTGCGGACCGCATCGAAGAAGGATTCAGATGCCTGTCCCTCCAAAAGCTAAGTTGACAGTCAGGCGCCGGAGAGGGGCCGAGGTGGACAATTGCAAAATGGGGTCTTTGACGTTAGCGTAGTGGCGAGGGCTGTCCCGGGGCACAGTCATATTTAGGAAGGTAAAGGATGTTGCTTACTGCTCAGTGTGACGCTAGCGTGTCCCGGGCAGGGCAGTTCCAGCCCGTGCGTGTTGTCATGTCGTTCATGTGGTCTGTGTTGTGTATCTTCGCCCCTTCTTGGGTCTCGAGGTCATCTTTGAGCTCCAGGAGCACGACGTGGGGCCCTGGGCGTCATCCTTAGGGTCTCGAATGCTTGGGCCTGTGGGCGTAGCACCATTCATCTGATGCTCTTCTTGCGTTAGCATCTTAAAGCGTGCATCAATCTTGCCTCTCGGAAGTTTCTGGACGGCCCACTTCCACGTCTGGGAGTTCTTCCCTGCGTCGTTACGTTCTTAGGTCTTGAAGCCAGACTTCCTGCACGTCCATCTTAGCGGGCTCAACAGTCCATTCTTATTACGTACCATCACGTTCTACAGTTTGCTTCAGGGGGTTCCGTAGAGCGTCTTCATGTTGACATCATCACGATCCCACAGATTTTCTTGCACGACGGTGACTTTGGTCCCCGCGTCATCTTTCTTGCTGAGAGTTTTCTCTCATCTTTGAGGCGTGTCGTTCGTAGCGTTCCGTGTAGTGTCTGTCCGTAACCGTGAGTGTTTGGCTCGGGGCTGCCCTGCCTGGGCACGTAGTGTCCAGGGTGGGCGGAATCCTGTGGAGAGTCTATATGTAGTACATGAATCCCAGTAGATCGGGGCAAAGGTGTTAGAGTTATCTCAGGGTAGCCATTGGGAGGCTGTGTAGACACCTCTTCTGTTTTGTTTGGGAAGAGCAGAGGCCTGTTGGAAAGGCAATACAGCAGCAGTGAAGAAGAGTTCATGTGGAAGAGGGTACGGCTGGTTTTGGTGCGGATTTTTTTTTTGTAATTTTCTTTGTGTACGGTTGTATTTGGACCTTAGAGGGTATTTGTAAAAAGGTGCAAGACTTTTTGTTGTTATGACTCTATTGCTCTGCCTCAGGGTGATTTCTCTGATGTCGTTCTTGCAGATGCAACAGGACAAGCTTGGCGGGGCAGCGTAGGAGAGGAGAGCAACGTAAGAAGGTGAGTCAGCACGTGGTATTAGAGAGAAGATGTGGCTCTGAGTACTGTATGTATTGGTTCTTTCCAATTTGAAGTTTTGAAGCAATGAATGACATGGGATGTGGGGATGGGGATGGGTCAGTCACTTCAGCCCACCCGCCGCTGCTGACCTTATCACATCTGCCTCAGAGGGAGCAACTTTCAAGTTTTAAAGCAACCTATGTCTGTTGGGTTTTACGGGTGGTTTGCGAGCCTTCAGGTTGCATGCCTCGGGGGAGGATGGGCGGGCAAGGTGAGGGAGTGGGAGATGGGGAATTTGGTAGGGTTTTGGGCAGTATCTCGGCGTGTGTTTCTTCGGTTGGTGTGACATGCAGGGTCAGAGGGGCGATGCTGCACGCCCACTGAGTAGTCCCAGCAAGTGAGGCGGTTGTGGACACGTTGGCATCTAATAGCCCAGTGCTACATTGCGGCTCAGGGGAGTGTTTGTCTTTGGTTTTGCAGGCGCCGCAGGCATCCGGAGCCGGACGAGCGTTGGAGGTGAGCTGGGTAGCAGAGAGGTAGCGCATGGGGGTGGTGGTTTCCCGTAAGCTCAACAGTAATATTGTGTGTCTTAGGTGTTTTAGGTGCCAGAACCAGAGTGTGCCACAAAGTCCAAACCCGGAATCCATGCGGAGCAGGTGAGCAGAAGGGTACGGCGCGTGTGATGCGGGGGATATTGCAGTACAACTTAGTGTTGATGGACGTGATGGTGCCTGATGGCACCATTTTGTGCAAATCGGGATTACGTTGCTCAGTAACTTCCTTGACTGCCATTTGAGATGGTCTTGTGTCGTACGCTTAAGAATTTGGTTCCGTACTGTGTTCTTGTATATTTGAAATAGTATTGCTCCGCCTCACTCAGTATCGGTTTCGCATCGTGTTGCCCCGTCACGCTCTTGATTGCTCTGTGTTCTATTCTGGCATCGTACCACACCGTGTTGCGTGGTTTTTTTTTTTAATCGGTTGTTCTTTGACTGTGTAATGCCTTGTACCGCCCTCTATTGTGTTATGTCTCGTGTTATATTGCCCCGTCGTAGCCTTGACTGCCTTCTGATCTGTTCGGGCCTCGTACCACGCTGTATTGCGGGTTTTTTAATTGGTTGTTCTTCATCTGGCTTTCTAATGCCTTGTACCGCCCTGTATTGTGTAACATCTTGCATTATATTGCCCCGTCATAGTCTCGACTGCCTTCTGATCCACTCTGGCATCGCACCGCACTGTATTGTGTGGTTTTTAATCGGTTCTTCTTTATTTGACTGTGTAATGCCTTGTACTGCTGTGTATTGTGTTACTTCTCATGTTATAGTGTGCTGTCGTTGTCTTGACTGCCTTCTGATCTTTTCTGGTATTACAGTTGAACGTATGCTGGGTTTCTTAATCGGTTGTTCTTCGTTTGGCTGCATGTTGCCTTGTTACCACCTGGTATGGTGTTGTGTCTTGCATTGTATTGCCCTGTCACTGTCTCGACGGTCATTTTGCACGTTCCGTCCTAGGACCGCGCTGTATTGTGAATTCTTTCATGGGTTGTTGTTTCCTTGACTGTGTCGCCTGGTAGGGCCCCGTATCGCGTTACGTCTTGCCTTGTATTGCTCTGTCATTGTGGTGACCGACATCTGATATATTCTACCGTTGTATGGCACCGTACCGTCAATTCTTTCATTGTGTGCTCTGCATTTGATTGTATGTTGCCTTGTACTGCCCTGTGTAAGGTTAGATCTTGCATGGTGTTGCCCTGTCGTTGTCTTGCCAGTTATTTTAGAGTCTCTGGCACAGTATTGTGCAATTTTTAACCGGTTGTTCTGTATTTGACCGCTGTTGCGATGTCACCCCCCTTTTTCCTCCAGGCTGCTGCTCGAGCTATAACGACCAGCAGGAGTCGCTACGAGTGGCACTTGAACTTTGTGGGGTGGCTGGCACCAGAGTCAAGACACTGTGAGTCAGTTAGCTTGCTATAGACCTAGCGGACAGACCAAGAGCCCTTTGAGCTTTCTTGCAAGGCAGCGGCCTGTTTGCCAGCATTTCCCGGGGACACTCACTTAAGGTTCTGCTCCTCTAGGTTGAGAGAAGCCTTGCCGCAACAGATTCTGGGTAAGTGACTAACAGCATGCCAGACTTTGCCATCTTAGCTGAGCGATACAAAGGGTTTGATCACGCAGATATGATCCTTTAGAGGTGAACCGTTGCCCAAGTCCGGGGCGAGGATGGGATCCAGCCGCACCTAGACTCCTCTCGGAGAAGGAGTTTAGAAAGCAAGGGGGTCCTTTCCGAGCCTCGTGACTCAACAGGAGGGTCTCCCAGACAGCGTGTCAGACCCTGGCCCTGAGGCAGTAAATGACCCGGGGTGCGTGGCCGTGCAATCTGGTAAAGTGCCATCACGTGCGCTGCTACCTTTAGTGAATCACTGTTATGTTTGTTAATGTTTCTCTACCTCTCTCTTAGGAGTGAATTTTATCATTGCGCCCGCCACAACTGCATATGGCCTGTGTTACATCTTGCATTGCATTGCCCTGTCGTCTTGACGGTCACGTTAGAGAATCTGTCCTAGGTCTGGACTGTAGTGTGATGTCTCTCATGGGTTCTGATGTGGCTGTGTATTGCCTTGTCCGGCCCCGTGTGGTGTTACGTCTTCCATTGTATTGCTCTGTTGTTGTCTTGATTGTCATCTGCTCTATTCTGCCGTTGTAGGCCACCATATTGTCACTTCCTTCATCAGCTGTTTTTTATGAGCCATGTAAAGGGTTGACGGCACAGACATAATCCTTTAGAGGTGAACCGTTGCCCAAGTCCGGGGCTAGGAATTGGATCCAGCCGCACCTAGACTCCTCTCCGAGAAGGAGTTTAGAAAGCAAGGGGGTCCTCTCCGAGCTAGGAATTGGATCCAGCCGCACCTAGACTCCTCTCTGAGAAGGAGTTTAGAAAGCAAGGGGGTCCTTTCCGAGCCTCGTGACTCAACGGGAGGGTCTCCCTGACAGCTCGTCTGACCCTGGCCCCTAGGCAGGAAATAATCCAGGGTCCGTGGCCACGGAACCTGATAAAGCGCCGTCATGCGCACTGCTGCCTTTGGAGAATCACTGTGTTGATGCTTCTGAATGTTTCTCTACTTTTCTCTTAGGAGTGAAGTGAATGGCTCCACCTGCCACAACTGCATATTGCCTTGTCCGGCCCCGTGTTGGGTTACGTCTTGCCTTGTATTGCCCTATCGTTGTCATGATTGCCACCTGACCCATGGTGTCATAGTAGTGCACTGCATTGTGAATTTTTTGACTGTCTGTTATTTATTTGACTGAGTATTGGCTGGCAGTGGCCTGTATTGTGTTATCTTGCACCGTATTGCCCTGTATTTGCTGTGACTGCCCTCTGAGACTTCCTGAGATCGTAGGGCGCTCTGTTGTGGGTTTTGTAATTGGCTGTTCTTTGTGTGACTGTGTATTGCTTTGTGCTGCCCTGTATTGTGTTACGGCTCGTGTTGCATTACTCTGTCATTGTTTTGACTGTGTTTTGGGACAGTGTCATAGTGCTGCACTGGATTATGGGTATTTTAACTGTTCTTGACTTGGCTGCGCGTTGCCTTTTACTGCTCTGTATGATGTTAGGTCTTGCACTGTATTGGTCTGTCGTTGTCTTGGCTGTTACTTTGGACTGTCTGGGATTGTACTTATTTATTGTGAAAGTTCCATTGGTTGTTCCTTATTTGACTGCTGGGGTGGTGTGGGCGCCCCTTCGTTTTGGCGCCCCAATCATCCATGGAGTTGTTCTGAGTGGTACTTGAAGTTGGGGGATGGTTGGCAACACAGTGGGGACCTAGATATTTTGTTCCTGTGCTGATGTGACTATAAGTCAATTAGCTTACCCCATAAATAGTGGACAGCCCAAGAGCCTTTTGACTTCTGCATGGCAGGGGCCTCCGTGCCAGGATCTCCCCTTGAGCAGGGACGCTCAATTAAGGTTCTGCTCCTCGAGATAGAGATGCCTTGCCGCAACAGATTCTCAGTAAGTGACTAATAGCATACAAAACCTTGTAGCCTTAGCTCAGTGATATAAAGGGTCGATGGCGCAGATACAATCCTTTAGAGGTGAACCATTGCCTAAGTCCGGGGCTAGGAATTGGATCCAGCCGCACCTAGACTCCTCTCCGAGAAGGAGTTTAGAAAGCAAGGGGGTCCTTTCCGAGCTAGGAATTGGATCCAGCCGCACCTAGACTCCTCTCTGAGAAGGAGTTTAGAAAGCAAGGGGGTCCTTTCCGAGCCTCGTGACTCAACGGGAGGGTCTCCCTGACAGCTTGTCTGACCCTGGCCCCTAGGCAGTAAATAATCCGGGGTGCGTGGCCATATGGAATCTGGTAAAGCGCCGTCACATGCGCTGCTGCCTTTGGAGAATCACTGTGTTGATGTTTCTGAATGTTTCACCGCTTCTCTCTTAGAAGCGAAGTTAGCCGCTCGGCCTGCCACAACTGCGTATTGCCTTGTCCGGCCCTGTATGGCGTCACGTTTGGCGTTGTATTGTCCTCTATTTGCCCGGACTGCCATCTGATCTGTTCCGGCATTGTACTGGTGTGTATTGTGGGTTTTTTAATCGGTTTTGCGTTATTTGAATGCGTATTGCCCTGTCTAGTGTTGTATCTTGCATTGTACTGCCCCGTCATTCCGTTCACTGTCACTTTAGATGTTCTGGGATTGCAGCGATCCGTATTGTGCAGGTTTTATTCGTTAGTCTGTGTTTGACCGTGTATTGCCTTGTTACCACCTTGTATTGTGTTGCGGCTTGCATTGTATCGCCATGTTATTGTTCTGAGTGCCATCTGATACATTTTGGTGTTGTACAGCCCTGCGTTATGTCTTCCATTGTATAGCTCTGTCACTGCCTCGACTGCTGTCTCACACGTTTTGGCATTGCATCGCACGGTATTGCGGGATACTTAATCAGTTAGTTATTTGACCGTGTATTTCACTGTACTGCCCTGTATTGCGTTATTTCTTGCCTTGTATTGCTCTGTCATTGTCTTGACTGGCATCTCCATTTATTTTTGTTTTCTCCCGCACTGTATTGCGGTTCTTCTAATTGGTTGGTATTTAGTTGACTGCGTCTTCAGTTCTACTCTGTCGTGTAATGTTGCATCTTGGATCGTGTCGCCCTATAGTTGTTTTGACTGCCACCCGAGAGCGTGTGGGATCGTACTGCACCGTATTGTGGCGTTTTGATGGGTTGTTTCCTATATTATTCTGTGTTGTGTTGTAGCAACCTGTATTGTGTTACGTTGTGCGTTGTGTTGCCATGAAATAGTCTTAACTGTCCTTTTACACTCTCTGGGGTTGTACCGCACCGAACTGAGGGTGTTTTTGATCGGCTGTTCTATATTTGACTACGTATTGCTTTGTACTGCCCTGTATTTTCCTAAGTCTTACGTCGTATTGCCCTCTCACCTTGCTGCGAGCCATCTGATGTATTCTGGCGTTGACAGGCACTGTATTGAGGGCTTCTTAGGCTGTTGTACTCTATTTGACCGTGCATCAATTTTGTGATCGGTCATTCCCTATTTGACTGTGTATTGGCCTTGTACTGCCCTGTGTAAAGTTACGTCTTGCATTGTATTGCCCTGTCATAGCATTGCCTGTCATAGTCTGTCATAGCACCAGGATGTGCCCTTGAGCGGGGACGCTTGCTTCAGGTTCTGCTCCTCAAGGCTGAGAGATCCCTTGCCGCAACAGAGTCTCGGTAAGTGACTAATACCACGCTAAACCTCGTAGCCTTAGCTCAGTGATATAAAGGGTTGATGGCGCGGATACAATCCTTTAGAGGTGAACCGGTGCCCAAGTCCGGGGCTAGGAATTGGATCCAGCCGCACTTAGACTGCTCTTCAAGAAGGAGTTTAGAAAGCAAGGGGGTTGTGGCTCAACGGGAGGGTCTCCCTAACAGCTCGTCTGACCCTGGCCCCTGTGCAAAAAATTATCTGGGGTACGTGGCCACGGAACCTGGTAAAGGGATGTTACGTTCACTGCTGCCTTTGTCGAAACACTGTGTTGATGTTTCTAAATGTTTCTCTACTTCTCTCAGGACTGAAGTGAATCGCTCCACCCGCCACAACTGCATATTGCCTTGTCCGGCCCCGTATTGGGTTACCTCTCGCCTTGTATTGCCCTGTCCTTCTTTTGGTTGCCATCTGACCCATGTGAATTCACTGCACTGTGAATTTTGTGACTGTCTGTTATTTATTTGACTGAGTATTGCCTTGTACTGCCTTGTGTACTGCGATGTAGTGCTTTGTCTTGCCCTGTAATTGCCTTGACTGCCATCGGAGATGTTTTGAGATCGTACGGCAGCGTAGTGCGGGTTTTCTGGTCAGCTGTTCTTTATTTGACTGTGTACTGCCTTGCGCTGCCCTGCACGGTGTTCTGTCTCGCGTTGTCATTGTCTCGACCGACATGTGTGATTGTTTGCCATTGTTTGCCAGTGTGGTTTGGGTATTGTAGTTTACTGTTCTTCATTTGACTGCGTATTGCCTTGTACTGACCTGTATAACGTTATGTCTTGCACTGCATTGCCCTGGCATTGTCTTGACCGACATCTGAGACTGTCTGGCATTGTACTGTACTGTATTGGGAGTCTTGTAATTTGCTCTAATTTATTTGTCTGCGAATCGGGTTGTACTGCCCTGTATACTGTAACGTGTGGCATTGTACCGCCTGTCACTGGCTTAACGGTGGCTTTAGAGATTCTATCGTAAGACTGCACTCCGTTGTGAATTTCTCTATGGGTGATTCTGTGACGGCGTATTGCCTGGCACGGCCCAGTACTGTGTTACGCTTGACGTTGTATCGCTCTGTCATTGTCTTCAATGAGATGTGACACTTGGTAACATACGATGGCACTGTATTGCCAATTTTTCCAGTGGCTATGCTTAATTTGAGCATGTATTGATGTGTAGCGCTCTGTATAATGTTAAGTCGTACACGGTCTTGACTTAACAATAGAAATGCTAGAGGCTGGCGTGGTGCCAAGTGGGAAAGGGTGGCTGTGAGACTCTGAAGGCAGCAGGAAAGCCCGCAGCCCGAGGTGGTGCCGCCGCGCCAGCCTCCAAACCATCTTCCGGCAGGGCCGCGGCTCTGGCCACAGCTCCCACGCCCGAAGAACCAGGAGAGAAAGCCGTGCCTCGTTGGAAAGCTCTTTGGCAGCCGCTCGCGTGGCCCCACAGCCCGTGGGGCTGCGGGCTTTGTGGCGGCCGTCAGCCTCAATGCTACCGGCGCCCACCAGGTGCAGCCGCGCCAGCCTGCGAAGCATTTTCCGGTAGGGCCGCGGCTCTGGCGACAGCTCCCACACCCGAAGAGCCAGGAGGGAAAGCCGTGCCTCGTTGGAAAGCTCTTTGGCAGCCGCTCGCGTGGCCCCACAGCCTGTGGGGCTGTGGGCTTTGTGGCGGCCGTCAGCCTCGGCGCCACCGGCGCCCACGTGGTACCGCCGCGCCAGCCTGCGAAGCATTTTCCGGTAGGGCCGCGGCTCTGGCGACGGCTCCCACACCCGAAGAGCAGGGAGGGAAAGCCATGCCTTGTTGGAAAGCTCTTTGGCAGCCGCTCGCGTGGCCCCACAGCCCGTGGGGCTGCGGGCTTTGTGGCGGCCGTCAGCCTGGGTGCCACCGGCGCCCACATGGCGCCGCCGCACCAGCCTGCGAAGCATTTTCCGGTAGGGCCGCGGCTCTGGCGACAGCTCCCAATCACGAAGAGCCAGGAGGGAAAGCCGTGCCTCGTTGGAAAGCTCTTTGGCAGCCGCTCGCGTGGCCCCACAGCCCGTGGGGCTGCGGGCTTTGCGGCGGCCGTCAGCCTCGATTCCACCGGCGCCCACCAGGTACAGCCGCGCCAGCCTGCGAAGCATTTTCCGGTAGGGCTGCGACTCTGTCGACAGCTCCCACACCCGAAGAGCCAGGAGAGAAAGCCGTGCCTCGATGGAGAGCTCTTTGGCAGCCGCTCGCCTGGCGAAAGAGCCCGTGGGGCTGCGGGCTTTGCGGCGGCCGTCAGCCTCGGCACCACCAGCACCCACGTGGTGCCGCCGCGCCAGCCTGCGAAGCATTTTCCGGTAGGGCCGCGGCTCTGGCGACAACTCCCACGCCCGAAGAGCTAGGAGGGAAAGCTATGCCTCGTTGGAAAGCTCTTTGGTAGCCGCTCGCGTGGCCCCACAGCCCGTGGGGCTGCGGGCTTTGCGGCGGCCGTCAGCCTCGGCGCCACCGGCGCCCACGTGACGCCGCCGTGCCAGCCTGCGAAGCATTTTGCGGTAGGGCCGCGGCTCTGGCCACAGCTCCCACGCCCGAAGAGCCAGGAGGGAAAGCCGTGCCTCGTTGGAAAGCTCTTTGGCAGCCGCTCGCGTGGCCCCACAGCCCGTGGGGCTGCGGGCTTTGCGGCGGCCGTCAGCCTCGGCGCCACCGGCGCCCACGTTGCGCCGCCGCGCCAGCCTGCGAAGTATTTTCCGGTACGTTACTTCCGGGTGGTCACGTGGGGAGCGGCGTCTGCCGGCCGGGTTTCCGTCGGGCGGGAGGATGGTAGGCGGCCCCCGCTCCCGGGACGGACCCCCCCCCCGCTCCCGGGACGGTTCCCCCCCTCCCCGCGTCCCCCCCCCGCGTCACCGGGCTCCCAGGCCGGCCCCAGCCCCGGCCCCCCCCCCCCCGCGTCCTCCGGCTCGGACCCCCCCTCCCTCCCCCCCTCGCGTCCCCCCCCATCGGGACGGTTCTCCCCCTGCATCCCCGGGCTCCCGGGCCGGCCCCCCCCTGCTCCCGGGCCGGCGTCCCCCCGCTCCCGGGCCCGCAGCCCCCCCGCTCCCTGTTCCTTTGCGAGGAGACGGGCCCCGGCCCTCCTCCCCAGCCGAGGCACTGCCGGCAGATGTCCTCCCCCCGTCCTGTTCCCGACAGCGGCGGCCGCCCCTGGCTGCGCTTGGTCGCCTCTCGATGCAGGTGCCAGGAGCATCCGGGTGGGGAAAGCAGCGTCTCCAGGAGCTCCTGCTGCAGGGGGGGCTCCCGCTGGGGCGAGTGGTCGGGGAACTGCTGCCCCTTCTCTTTCTCTCCCGGAGGCCGCGGTTGTCCGCTCCTCCCCGGGGTTGTCGTGGGCTGCCTTTGCCACAGACTTGCCTGGGCTGTCTCCGTTCAGCCCCGTTCTCCCTCCTGGTGTGGGCGACCTGGGACTGGTGGACGTTTACTGGCTTTGAACAGGAGCTGCTGTGGGTGAAGCTTAAGATGCTTGAAAAACGTGAAACAGCCAGAGAACAACATCAAGGTGATTGAGCCAGAAGGTGCTTCCTGCGGCAGGGAAGAGACAGCCAAGCATTTCTGGGTGAGGAAGGGTCCCCTCTGAGTTGTCCTCAGCAGACCAGATTGCTGATATGTACCGCAGGGTCCGTACGCGTATCCAAAATCACGGTATGGCCATGGGGAAGGGTTGTGTGCGTGCAAGGCTGCACATCTGGGAAGCTTCATATCGCAAGAGCTGTAAGACACCGCTGTGTTCTCTTAGGTGGAGGATGGTCAAGTGACCAGCGCTGCAGAAGAGGAAGGGACAGAGAAAGAGAGAGGCACCTGAACTGGAAAATTCTGTGGGCAGCGCTGAAAGCAGGAGCTGCGGTGAGTCCCAGGCTTTGGGGCCGTGTCCCACTCGTCAGGAGCCTCCGTTGGCTGCAGTCTTCACAGACCTTCACGAAAGAAGGACGCTTTAGAGTGCCACCTAGCTTTACGCCAGAAGTTTTTTTCCTGTCTTGGCAGAATTCCAGCTGCCAGCGTTTCTCCGTGGTCGCCCTTCCTTCTGCCGTGATGGTACAGGACAGACGGAAAGAATGCGGAGTGCTCTGCGAGTACGAGGTGCGTCTGCGATGCGCGTCTGCTTTTTTCCTGAGGTACTTGTAGTGTGGACTCTGAAGTTAACGGGAAGGATGTGCCAGCACTCCTCCTATAGTTTTTCTGTGAAATATTTTAACAAAATCCTTGTCGCTTCCCGCTGTCAGGAAAGAGGGGAGGGTAAGTGACTTCAGATTTGTAAATTCTCAGCGGCACGGACTAAGGTGAGATAAATCTCAAGGTCCATACAGAAACATTTATTAGCTTACCAAAATGGTTAGTATAGATCTTAACAAGCCCACGATAATTGGTTAGGTATATAAAAAATTATGGCAGGTGTTGGGGTGTACATTGTGTTAGTTAACACCAGGTGTAGGACAACTTATGGCAAGCGGTGCTTAAGGTCGTACTTAAGGTCATCTTAAGGTCATCACTTCACAGCTCTAACTGTTACTTAACAATTCCAAGAGAAAAGAGAAACTGAGGGACAGAGAGAGGAAAAGACAGAGAAAAAGACAGAGATAAAGAGATCGCGGGTCCTGGTTCCAGCGTCTTTTTCAGGGATTCTTCCCAGGCATAATCTTCTTCTTTCTTGGGAAGAATCTTCCCAGGCACTATCTATTTCTTTTGTTTCTTTTTTGTTCCCTCGGGGCACTTATTTTCCCCTTTTACGTTTGCTGAATCAGCACGGTCCGCCCTCCTTGCTGAGGACGGGCTCAGCTCAGGTTTCTCCCTTCTCCCCGGTGACGTGTGCCATGATTTGGGTGGAGAGACGAGTGCCATGGTCACACATGTTTAGCGTGATCTCTGTAATCTTCATTAGCACATGCAGGGCGTGCGCTTTCACGTGCGTTTCGCGGATAATGAAGCAAAGGTCACTCATGGGACACAACGGCCTCGAGAACTGAGAACGAGCGAGCTCACGGCACGAGTGGCAGAACCGACCTGTCTTCACAAGACAGTTCTCCCACACTTTCAGCCGCCAGAAGTGTGAGCCTCATCAGCTGTTTGAAGGCCAGGCCTGCGTTATTTATTTCCTTGCGAGTGTTTGAGGCGTTCCACTGAAGGCTTGGAGGGGCTCCTGCCCCTCGGCAGGGAATTTACAGTCCGTCCCTCACAATCCTAAAAACAAAATAAAGTCTGTCCTGGAGCACGTTACGCCTCTGCAAAGCTTACTTCCCTCCATTTATTTTTCTCTTCCTGAAAGCATATTCTTCTCTTTCTGGGTGCTCACTGTCAAACGATACTGTGAAAATAATTCTGTACTAGAAGAGGGAAGGAACTGTTTGTAAGAGTTCACATGTCCAGAAGAAGCAGGCTTTGCTTTCACGATAAAAACTTTATGCTTTCTCAGTCAATAAGTCTTTAAAATATTTCACAGCGGTACTCGAAAACCTCACTGAGATACTGGCATCTGTCCTAAAGGCGATTGAGGTCAAAGAGGAGACATGGACAAAACGGGACAAACGGGCATCGCCTCTCTGTGTTCTCCAGGCTTCGCCGTGAAGCATCAGCAGCGTTTAACTCGTGACGGCGAATCCTGTGGTTTTGGTTGTGGTTTTGGTGAGTTACGGCTTCAACAATGTCCTTTTTCTGTAACCTCGGGAGGAAGTTCATTTCCTTCCGCAGGCCCAAGTGCCGCGCGTCTCCCCCCAGTTGCTGGCATCGCCGGCGTTTGGGTTCTCGGTTGGAACAGTCGAGATACCATAAAAACGCGTTCCTCTGCGCCTTCAGCACAGCCAAAAGCATTCGCGAATCTGCCGGTCCTTTTTGGTAGCCCTACGGATCGCGGCGCCGGCGATTTGATTCCCCGCCCCCAAAAGTAAAACCATTTGGAGGAGTTTTTTCTCTCACTGATTTTTCTATGTTAAATGAAGCTAAAAAAAAAAAAGTGAGAGTTGTATAATCGACAAACTGACTTGCGTAGTTTAAACTGCAGCCGCCTAAACGGCTGTAGTGTACAATTTATGAGGTGTACCTGGGCAGTTAGGTATTTGTTCGAAATGTTTAAAAGGAGAGACAACTGAATGTTACACGGTTTTCCCCCCGTTTTTTTGGCAGAGTGCTCTGAAGTACTTCTGTCTGGCTTTCAGTGCCGCCTTTTCCCGGCAGCCAGTAGTGTCTCTCTCGGGCAGCGCCGCTGCCCCGATGTCCCTCCTCCTCCTCGTGTAGCACACAAAAAACCCGCCGTGGTCAAATCATAGCTGTGTATTTTGGAGACGGATAGTTTAATAGTATCCGTTCACAGCTGTGCAAGTTAAATTAGCGCCGAAGGAAAGCCAAGTACTTTCACAGGGTAAGTATTTTCACTGGGTGGATGTAAACTTCATGCACACCTTCTCAGTGAAAGGGAAAGGGCCAGGTGTTTCCCAGCACCAGCCGGAGGGTTCGCCCTTATGCTAAGAACGTGTTCAAAATGGCACTGATTAGTCTTAATCCTGACTTTTAAGAGTTCAAATGGCGCTGGCTTTTGAAGGCTGTGCTGTATTTCGAGCTGAGCTGTTTCCCCAGCTCCTGTCCCGTCCCTCCGTCTGACGGAATTCCTCTGCTCTCTTCTGTGCTGTTTTTTTGGGATGCTGAGCTATAATTGGGGATTTTTGTTTTCCAGGTGCCTCGTCGTAGGCGTCTCGTGCTGCTCGAGAGATGCCCCAGCCCAGGTTTGCAGCCGGTGGCGGAGCCCCCCTGAGGAGAAGGGGCCAGCCCTGGGTCTGGGCGTTTTAAGCCTTTTTTTGGGGTGAATAGAAGGGTGTCTGTGTGTGTGTGTCTTGGCGGGTGATGGTGTCATTTGGGGCACCCCGATGTCACTGGGGCAGCGATGATGCAGCAGAGGAGCAGGTGAGTGGGAGATGGGGGGGGGTTACGTGGAGTTGCCCCCCGAAAAGAAGTGGGTCGCGGCCCCAGAATGTCTGAAAATTCTTGGGATGCATTAAAAAATGTGAAAACCTGTAACTATGGGCAGGATGCATTGAAATAGGGAATGAGAAATATACATATATATAAATTATGTATGTAAAAGTTCAAAATAAAAACCTCTGTCTCTAAGGATTCTGTGATTCTGTGTTATATGAAAGATCCTAGAATATAAAAATACTTAGATGCGTTTATAAAAAGATATTAGTGTCAAACTAGGTGTGTAGGCAGACAGCCTAAATAGATATTCGGTATCAAGAGCGTTAACGTAGGAAACGGGCAACGTAAATTCCCTAAACGTACAGATGTGTGTCAATACCGGAGCGGGTGCTGCCGCCTGGCGGCTGAAGGCGCGTCCTGCAGGTGGGGGGCGGCGCATGCGCAGTGCCCGCGCCTCCCGGCCCCCCTCGGCCCCCGCCGCCGCGTGGGTTCCGCAGCTCGTGCGCAGGCGCGGCTTCGCGGAGGCCCGTCCGGCCGCAGCCTCAAGAGAGCGGCGGCCGGAGGGCGAACCAGGACCGCCGGGACTCTGGCGAGCTCCGCGCCACCTGGAGCGGCATCGGTGCCGCCCGCCCGGCCTCCAGAGCGGCCATCGGCCCCTCCGCATCGGCTCTTACGCGTTACCGCGGCCCCGTCAGTGCCCGGCAGTTTTCCGGGTTTCCATCTACGTGACCCCGCGGTCCTCCAGGACCCCGGAAGTGCCCCCTCAGTCCTCCGACGCGCGTCTCCGTGGCACTTCGGTCCTCCAGGACCCCGGAAGTGCCCCCTCAGTCCTCCGACGCGCGTCTCCGTGGCACTTCGGTCCTCCACGACCCCGGAAGTGCCCCCTCAGCCCTCCGACGCGCGTCTCCGTGGCACTTCGGTCCTCCACGACCCCGGAAGTGCCCCCTCAGTCCTCCGATGCGTATCTCTATGGCACTTTAGTCCTCCAGGAGCCCGTAAATGCTCATAAGTCTTCTGGAAATCATATGCTTCCAACACTCTTCCAAAACGATAAAACACGATTATCAGTTAACCACAAAAATATCTGAAGATCGCAAAAATAATGCAACCCCTGCAGAGCTCTCTTCTCCACAGCAACAACTGGACAGAAATCACACAAAAGCGGTAAGAGAATCACCAGAGGTTAGTCCCAAATGGAAATAAAAAGGGGAGGTGCTTCGCCTGCTGGGAACTTAAGGCAGGAGAAGCGAAGCTGCTGCTCCCGCTGCCACCCGCCTTCACGTCTTCTGGGGGTTGGCCCTGCCCCTTTCCCAGGGGATTGTGGGAAGGGCGGTGGGCGGGGCCTGAGGGCGGTGGGCGGGGCCCGGGGTACACGAGCCCCAGCCCGGGCTCAGGAGCTCATTCTGCTGCTGGGCCCCGTGGGGTGGGTGCTCTGCTGGTCCCTCGCTTTGCTGCAGCTTTGGGACAGGCTCAGCTGTTTGGGCAGGCGTGTTTCGGCATTTAGGGAGGCAGAGGTGAGAAGGCTGAGCTGAGACCTTCGGGAGCAGTAAACATCCAGCTGCCTGTATGGTAGAAAGTTGACTGGTATGCTCCTTTTTTTTTCGGGTCATAACTTTGTGATGAGTGTTTAAGGGGTGCCCAGATGGTTTAATAGTATGCTTTTCTTTGTTCTAGGAGCACTGCGTTTTCCTAGAATTTCTGACTTTATTGAAGATAGAACTGTGGGTTTTTCACCAGTTTTGCAGTATGCTGTGTAAATTGCTGATATTGTTTCTCTTAATTGGGTTGATGATGAGATTATCTTATGGGGGTTAGGGTGAGCGTTTTGTATGCATCTGCATATATGGCACTAGCATTTCTCAAGAAAGCAGCAGGGATGTAAGGCATAGCGTCATTCAGGGTATGGCATGGCTCATCACCTTTCCCCGTTGCCCATGGAGTGCCACGGTGTACCTAGAGTTTTTGCAGCGGGCAGCAGGCCCCTCATAGATTGTGTCAGGACATTATTTGTTTTGTGGGTCTGATGCAGAGCCCAGAGTCTGTGGGAAGACAGAAGATAGGAGGTGCCTGCCAAACGCAGGGCACAGCTCAGAAGAGCTGCTCCTGAGAAGCAGCCGGCGTAGGGGGTTCAGGGTTGCAAATACAGGATGGGAGCTGTCAGGAAGAAGTGAGGCTCCTTCCCTGACGGTTAAGGAGAAGAGAAGGGGTTTCTAAAGTTTTGGCGCTGGGGGCTGGCTAGGAAAAGGAGGTGGGTTCATCAGTCTCTGTCATATCGGTTTTGCATTTGGATTTGGGTGTCGACAGGGTCTGGTCTGTTCTAGTCTCTTGCATTTGAGGTGAGCTGGACAGTGTGGAGGAGGAGCACGGGACTGATGATTTTGCAGAAATGCAATGGTAATTTTGTGTTTGTTGGTATCTTAGGTGCCATAAATAATTGTTGCTGCAGCCTCCGACTGGAATCGACGTGAAGCAGGTGAGTGGATTGCCATGGCACCTCTGAGGATGAGGGTGTTGTGGAAGAGGTTGGCATCTACTGTCATGGTGGTCACTGCTGGAGCTGTGATTTCTTTTTGTTTTGCTGATGAAGAGGAACATGGTGACTGCAGGAACACATCAGTTAGCTGTTTGTTGTGGTTTTTTTTGTCAAGGATGAATTCAGACCACTGGCCCTCTGAAAGCGAAGTAGAGGGACAGGTGCTGGAGGGGGGCCAAGGTTGACAGTTTCAGGGAGGAGTTTTAAAGTCAGGCTAGAGCAGAGGGCTATGCGGGAGCAGTCTCCTCTGAGTAGGTAAAGGGAGTGGGTTACTTTTCAGCACAAAGCTAGCGTGTGCTGGGCAGGGCAGTTCTGGCCTGTGTCTTTGGTTGTGTAGTTTGTGTGCTCTGTCTTCTGTGTCTTGGACTTTCCTTAAGTTTTGGTGTCCTTATTTCTCTTTGCACTCAAGGAGCACAGCATGTGCCTCGGGCACCACCTGTAGGGTCTCAAATGCCTGTGCTAATTGGCAGAGTGCCCAATGGGCACTTCTTTTCTTGCATAACAATTTTAAAGTGCAGATAGGACTTGCCTCTCAGGAGTTTCTGAATGGTCCTCTTCTGCAGCGTCGTTCCCGGCTGCCTGAGCAGCTCTCTTCTCTGAGCCCTAGCAGTTCTAGCCACCTGCTGTTACGCACTGGGATTTCTTCCCTGCATCCTTACGTTCTCGGGTCTTGAAGCCATGCTTCCTGCACATACGTCATCTCCGTTTTGACAGGAACTTCTTGGAATGGTCCGTTACATTTGACTCTTTTATGGCTTGGCTGTAGAGCCTGGTCGTGTCAGCGCTGCAGCCCTGTCGCTCTTCTTGCCCGACAGCATCTCTTGTCTGAAAGTCGCTCTTCTTGCCCGACAGCGTCTCTTGTCTGAAAGTCGCTCTTCTTGTGGAGAGTTTTCTCTCATCTTGGAGTCACGTTGTCTCTAGTGCTGTGTGGTGTTGGGCTGCACGTGGGTGTGTTTGGCTTGGAGCTGCGCTGCCTGGGGCTGTAGAGTCAGGGGTAGGGGGAACAGCAGTAAGAGTATATGGTTAATACATTGATCTAATGAGACTGTTGAGGCCAAGGTGGTACAGTCAACTCCCATCAAGTTAGCCATCAGCAGGTGGTGTGGGCAGCTCTTTAATTAAGGGTTTTTTTGGGATGAGCAGAGCTATGTGGGAGGGGCTGTTCAGCAGTAGTGAAGCAGACTGCATCTCAAAGATGTTAAAGCTGCTTTGTGTGGGGTGTGATGCTTGTGTAGTTTGTTTTTTTTTTTTAATGTCAGGCTGTAATTGTACTCCAGATGGTATTTCTAAGTCAAAAGAAGACCTTTTCCGGGGGGGTGTGGGTTGTCACACTGGGTCCCCCCCAAAAGAGGCAGTTCACAACCTAAAAATGCCTGAAAATTCATGGGGGGAATGTGTGTTTAAAAATGGAATAAAACCTGTCTATATGGGCATGAGGCATTGAAATAAAGAAGAATTTCTCATTTTTATACCTATTGTAAAATATGAGTTTATGTATATAAATTTGTTTTTGTTCTAGCTACTTAGATGTTAATTAGGGTGCTTTATGCAGGTTCAGGAAATACATGACTTGTAATTCCATGCTTTTTTGTTGCTTTCTGTATTTTGGGACTCAAGTAGTGCTGTTGAGTAACAGGTCAAAATGAGATTATCAATATGACTTTAAATTGCTAGCAATTTACAATAAATAACTTATTTCACAGAGGAAAATGTTTTTGAGAAAGTTTTCTCATAGAATCTGATTCTGTTTTGTTATTCACTCCCATCCAAAAAGGGGTTCTGGCAGAAGTTCGTTAGTACACACGGTCTTGCTAGAAATAAGGAATGACCCCATAGTAATAGATTGTGTTTGGGTTTGTATTTTTTTTTTGAAGGACACTCAAGTACATAAATTTTAATAATAATGTTATCATTGCATTGAATAAGCTACTTTTCTATAGAGATAAGTCTGATGTTTATTTTTTTTCTATTTACATTCCATAAAAAAATAACTTAATTGCTCACCTGGACACGTCATTGATGCAATAGGTGTAGCTGCAAGGGAGGAGCAGATAATGCTTTTTCTATCAAGGGTCACTCTTCACTACTTTGTAAATAGTAAACTTAAAGCGAATAACAACACCTGCTGCACCTTCAGGTGCTTTTATGCTTCTGGGGGTTGGCCCCACCCTTTACCCAGGGGATTGTGGGAAAGGTGGTGGGTGGGGCCTGAGGGCCTCAGGTGGGGCCCGGGGTATATGAGCCACAGCTTCAGGGCAGGACCTTGTTCTGCTGCTGGTCTTTTCCAGGGTCAGAGCTCTGGAGCTTCTTAAGTGTTGTTTTGGAGCTTGTGCAGCTGTTTGGGAAGGCTTGTTTTAGCGTTTAAACTAGCATAGGTAAGACTTCTCAATGTAAGGGTGGTTGCCATAGAAAGTGGAGTTGTATGTTATCTTTTTTTTTTCCCCCCATATCTTTAGTTTTGTAGGGAGCATTTGGTTTGTTTAAATGGCTTAATAGTATGTATCTTTTTTTTTTTTTGCTTATGGCAGGTGGCGTGTTTTACTATAATTTCTGACTTCATTGAAGATAAAATCTTGTGTTTTTTTCCAATTTTGATGTACACCATGTTAGTTGGTGTTTTTATTAGTCTTAATTGTGTGTGTTATGAGATACTGGAGTAGGATTTAGGGTGAGTGTTTTGTACGTATCTATATATTGAGTTTGTTTGTTTTGAGGAAGCAGCAGGGATGGCTCATCATTTTCCCCCAGAGCATGCAGGGTATCACGGTGGCCCTAAAGCTCTTGCGGGAGGCTACCAGTAGGTTCTGTAACTGTTTTCCCGGCTTTCCAGGTCTGTAGCAGAGCCCGGAGTCTCTATGAAGGCGGAAGACAGGAGGTGCCTGCCAAACACAGGGCAGGGCTCAGAACAGCAGGTCCTGAGGAGCAGTTGGAAAATAAGGGGCAGGAGTTGTGGGGAAGCAGTGGGCCTCCTTCCCTGATGGTTCAGGAGGGGGATGGCTAGGAAAGAGAGGCGGGTTCCTGTGTCTTTCTCAAACCAGTTTTGTAATTGGGTTTGGTTGTTGATGGTATCTAGTCTGCTCTAGGCTCTCGCATTTGAGGCAAGACAGATAGTATTGAGGAGGAGCACAGGACTGGTGGTTTGGCAGAAGCGCAGTGCAAATGCTGTGTTTCTTGGTATCTTAGGTGCCGTGAATAACTGTCGCTACAGCATCCGACTCTAGAATCTGTGTGGAGCAGGCAATCAGACTGCATCAGCATTCAGGAGGCTTGAGGGGTTTTGTGGAGGAGGTCGTCATCTCCTCTCAGGATGCTTATTGCTGGTGTTGTGGCTGCTTTTGTGATGACTTTCTCTTTTCCTTTTCCTTTTGCAGAGGAAGAGTAAGCCGGTGACTGCAGGAACGTATCGGATGGTTGTGTTTTGTGGACTACGTCGAGGATGGAATCAGATGCTAGCCCTCCAAAAGCTAAGTTGAGAGACCAGCACTGGAGAGGGGTGGAGGCTGACAATTGTGTAATGGGGTCTTTGACGTTAGTGTAGGGGGGAGGGCTGTTCTGGGGCACAGTCTCCTTTGGGCAGGTAAACAATGTAGCTTACTGTCCAGTGTGATGTTAGCGCATCCTAGGCAGGGCAGTTGCAGCCTGTGTGTGTTGTCGTGTCGTTCGTGTGGTCTGTGTTTTGCATCCTAGACCCTTTTTTTGGGTCTTGAGATCATCTTTAAGCTCCAGGAGCACGGAATGTGCATTGGGTGCCATCCTTATGGTGTCGAACACCTGCACCCGTGGGTGTAGCACCAACCGTCTGCCTCTCTTCTTGCGTTAGCATCTTAAAGCGTGCATCGGTCTTGCATCTTGGAACTTTCTGGATGGCCCGCGTCAGCGACTGGGGCTTCTTCCCTGTGTCGTTAAGTTCTTAGGTCTTGAAGCTAGGCTTCCTGTGTGTCCATCTTGTCAGGCTCAACAGTCCCTTCTCAGGAACTGTGAAGTTCTACACTTTGTTTCAGGGGGTTCTGTGGAGCCTCTTCACATTGTCTCCATCACAGTCCTGCAGGCTGTCTTGCCCGACGATGACTTTGGTCCCGGTGTCATCCTTCTTGCTGAGAGTTTTCTCTCATCCTTGAGGCGCGTCGTTTGTTGTGTTCTGTGTAGCGTCAGTCTGTGTGTGTTTGGCTTGGGGCTGCCCTGCCTGGGTGTGTAGCGTCCAGGGTAGGCAGAATCACGACAGCAGTCTGTACTGAATATGAGGATCTGTCTAGACCCAGGCAAAGGTTGCTCAGTCGTCTCGAATTGATTAGCTTTTGAGAGGCTGTGTGGACGGGTGTTTCATTAGTGGGCGCTGGCATAAGCGGAGACAAGTTGGAGAGGGTGTTCATGGCCAGTGAAGGGGACAGTATCTCAAAGATGGTAAACCTGCATTGTGTGGGGTGTAATGTTTGCAGGCGTCTCTTCTTTGGATGACAGGCTGTAGTTGGACTTATGTGAACAGGGTTCCTAAGTAGAAACAAGACCTTTGGAATTAAGCTACTGCTCTGCATTAGGGTAATGTTTGATGTTGGTGTGTTGCTTTTTCTTCAGATGCAGAGAGATGAGGTGGCCAGGGATACACAGGGGAGCTGATGGGGGTGCAGGACAAAGGTGGCTGAGCCCGAGGTCTTAAAGGGAAGATGTGACCGGCGGCTCCATGAATACATTTGGCCACTTCTTCTTTTTTTCATGTGAATGTGAGGTTACGTAGCCATGTGTGGAAGTGCTGGTCTGAGGTACAACAGAACTGGTGTTGTTTGCAGTCACTTTACTTTTCAAGTAAGTCTCTTCCAATGAAGTGAACTCTCTGAAAATAATGACGTATTTTTCAGGTAGTATCTGCCTTCAGAGCACCAAGAACTTATATTTACACTTAATGCGAAGGGATGCCGTGCAGAGAGGCTCTTGCTTATACTTATTCCTACAACAGCACAGCCCAGCTAACTTTTATATATGCCCTGTTGGAGGGTTGGAAGCAGAAAAGCGTAGAGGGGTTGTACCCATAGTGAAGAGTAGACGGGACCGGTGACCCGAATCTGACTGATAGGGTATTCCATCCCATCCTCATCACGCTCAGTATAAAAGCGGAGGGATCAAAGGGGTCGGTACCTGTTGTCTGGCCTCTGAAGACTCCTCTGTCTGTTCATTGTCCTTTGACCTCGATCCGTGCATTTATGCAACCAGGTCCGGAGTCTGGTTCCGGTCTGTCACGGAGTCTGGTTCCGGACTTTGCCAGTGAAGCAGCGGTCATCCTGGGAGCTCTGTATCGGGTTGTGTATGTCCTGTATATATTTAATTGTTTTCTTGTTACTGTTGTCTTTTCTTGGTATTATTTTGCTGTTAAGATTTCATTACAGTTCAGTTTATCTTTCAGTCCCTAAGTCTCTCTCTCTTGTTCTTTTCTGCCTCAGGAGAGAAGTTAAAAGGGAGCATGTGTCACTTGTTTTACTGCATGGCCTAAGGCACAACAGCAATGATGACAGACAGGGCACCGGAGCAGACTCGGCCGAGGAGAGCGGCGGCCCCAAGCCTTGGTTCTTTCTCAGCCACTGCATTACAGGCGGCACACAAGCCTCTGCTTGCACTCTGTCTGTCGGTCCGATCCAGAACACAGTTCTGGCAGAAGTCG
Source organism: Chroicocephalus ridibundus (assembly GCF_963924245.1). Lineage (NCBI taxonomy): Eukaryota > Metazoa > Chordata > Aves > Charadriiformes > Laridae > Chroicocephalus > Chroicocephalus ridibundus. The sequence goes on along the minus strand of NC_086302.1, from coordinate 528,496 downwards.
GATAATATGCGTCGTCTTGCTAGAAATGCTGTATGACTCGTTGTGGGGTTTCTTTTACAAGGAAACTAAAGCACATTGAGTCTTGATAAAAATATTGTTATTGTGCTTCATGATCTTCTGGCCTATTTAGGTTAGGATGATGTCTTTCTCTTTATGTCTACGCCCTGCAGAAGTTTAATTAAGTTTACTTACCTACCGGGCCCTGTTGCTGACACAGTTGATGTAGTTGTAATAAAAGAGCACATATTGTCCGTTCCTCTAAGGGTCGCTTTCTCCGTTTTGGTGTTTTGCATGCTGTACTTCTCAGGCCTGTGAGGAAAGGAGCAGCTTTTCCTCTGGCAGGCTCTATGCCTTGTGGAGGTCAGCCAGGCCCTTTCCCAGGTGCTGGTGGGAAGGGCGTTGGGCGGGGCCCGGGGTATATAACCCACAGCCTCTGCTGGGGCAGCTCGTTCTGCTACCAGGTGTCTCCAGGGTCAGAGCTCTGCCTGTCCTTCAGTCGATTGCAGCTTTGGAGGCGGCTCAGCTCCTTGGGTGGAGATGTTATCCCATTTAGAGAATAGCAGGTAAGAAGCTGGAGGTGGCAAGACCTTCAGGACCAGGTGAGGTTTGGCAGCGTGTATAGTAGAGAGCGGCCTCATGTGCCGGTTCTCTTCCTTGTGGTTTTTCAGGTGAGTCGCCTGGTAATGAGTCTTAGGGGGCGGTGAGATAGTTTAAGGGTATGGTTTTCTCTCTTCCAGGCATGGCGCATTTTCCTGGAATCCCTGACTGTATTGAAGACGGAACTTTCTTGTTTGTGTTTTTTTTTTTTTTTTCCCCACTAGCTTTGCTGTATCCCAGATAAGATGCCAATAGAATTTGTCTCAATCGGGCAGATGATGAGATTACTTTGCAGGGACTGGGTGAGCACCTTGTCTGCAGCTGTAGATGGAGTTTCCACATTTCTCAGGAAAGCAGCAGGGCCATAAAGCATAACGTATTTCAGGATGTGGGGTGCCTTGTCACCTTCCCCCACCGTGCTCAGGGTTTTGCCGTGTCCCTGGAGCCTTTGCGGCTTGTGGCAGGCCCCTGGTATAGGTCAGATCAGGGCTTCACTGACTCTGTGGGTCTGCAGCAGAGCCCAGAGTCCGTGGGAAGACAGAAGATAGGAGGTGGTGGTGGGACGCAGGGAGAGGCTGGGAAGAGTGGCTCTCAAGAAGTGTCCAACGCCGGGTGTTCGGGCTGGCAAATAAAGGGTGGGATCTATGGGGAAGAAGTGGGGCTCCTTCCCTGGCAGCTCAGGGAGAAGAGAAGGGGTTTCTAAAGTTTTGGCACTGGGGGAGGGCTAGAAAAGGTAGCCGGGTTCATGAGTCCTTCTTGGACAGGTTTTGCAGATGGGTTCGGGTGTCGTCGGAGCCTGGTGTGCTCTAGGCTCTCGCATTTGAGGTGAGCCAGATAGTATCGAGGAGGAGCACGGGACTGGTGGTTTGGCAGTAGCGCAGTGGTAATGCTGTGTTTCTTGGTATCTTAGGTGCCGTGAATAACTGTTGCCGCAGCGTCAGACTCTGGAATTGGCGCTGAGCGGGCGAGCAGAATGCCTCGGTGTTCATGAGGCTGAGGGTGTTGTGGAAGAGGTTGGCATCTCCTCTCAGGATGCTTATTGCTGGTGCTGTGGCTGCTTTTGGGATAACTTTTTTTTTTCTTTTCCTTTTGCAGAGGAAGAGGAGGAAGCTGGTGACCACAGGAACGTACTGGATGGCTGTTTTCTGTGGACTGCCTCAAGGATGGATTCGGACCCCTGGCCCTCCAAAAGCTAAGTTGAGAGACTGGCGCTCGAGAGGGGACGAGGTTGAGAATTGCAAAAAGGTGTCTTTGAAGTTGGCGTAGGGGAGAGGTTTGTCCTGGAGGGCAGCCTCCTTTAGGCACGTAAGGGATGCGGCTTACTGTTCGGCATTCCCGGGCAGGGTGGTTCCAGCCTGTGTGTGTTGTTGTCTTTCGTGTGGTCCGTGTTCTGTGTCTTAGACCTTTCTCGGGTCTCGAGGTCGTCTTTAAGCTCCAGGAGCACGGCATGGCGCCTCAGGCGCCATCCCTAGGGTCTCAAACACCTGCACCCATGGGCATAGCACCATTCGGCTGCTGGTCGTCTTGCGTTAGAAGCTTAAAGCTTGCATTGGTCTTGCGTCTTGGAAGTTTCCGGATGGCCCGCGTCTACAACTGGGACTTCTTCCCTATGTCATTATGTTCTTAGGTCTTGAAGCCAGGCTTCCCCCGCATACATCTTATCAGTCTTGACAGTCCCTTCTTATCACAGATGATGATGTCCTACACTCTGTTTCAGGGGCTTCCATAGAGCCTCTTCACATCACCACCACGGTCTCCAGGTCGTCTTGCCCGACGGTGACTTCCGTCTGGGTGTCATCCTTCTTGCTGAGAGTTTTCTCTCATCCTTGAGATGCGTTGTTTTTAGCGTTTTGTGTAGTGTTGGTCTGTGCTTGTGTGTGTGTCTGGCTCGGAGCCCCCCTGCCCGGGTGTGTAGAGTCCAGGGCAGGCAGAATAGTGACGAGAGTCTACAGTTAATATGTGGATCTGTGGAGACCGAGGCAAAGGTTGGGTAGTCATCTGGAATTAATTTGCTCTCAGTAGGTTGGGTGCGTGGGTGTTTTATTAGTGGGTGTTGGCATAAGCAGAGCCAAGTCGGAGAGGCTGTTCACAGTCAGTGAAGGACGCAGTATCTCAAAGATGTTCAGGCTGCTTTGTGTGGGGTGTAATGTTTGTGGGCTTTTTCTGTGTTTTTTTTTTTTTTTTGATGGCAGGCTGTAGTTGGATCTAATTGAACAGTGTTCCGAAGTAGAAACAAGACCTTTGGAATTAAGCTATCGCTCTGCATCGGGGTAATGTTGGATTTTTTTTTTCTCTTTTTAGATGCCGAGAGATGAGATGTGCAGGGTGACGTAGGGGAGCCGAGAGGAGCGCTGTACGGAGGTGGCTCGGCATGTGGCATTAGAGGGAAGATGTGACTGGCGCCTCTATGAATACAATTGTGTACTTTTTTTTTCATGTGAATGAAGACAGAAGATAGGAGTTGATGGTGTGGCGGTTTGGCAGAAGCGCAGTGGTAATGTTGTGTTTCTTGGTCTCTTAGGTGCTGTGAATAACTATCATTGCAGCCTCGGACTCCGGAATCGGCGCAGAGCGGGCAAGCAGAACGCCACAGCATTCGGGAGGCTGAGCGTGTCGTCGAAGAGGTTGGCATCTCCTCTCAGGATGCTTATTGCTGGTGCTGTGGCGGCCTCTGGGATTATGTTTTATTTTCCTTTTGCAGAGGAAGAGGAGGAACCTGGTGACTGTGGAAATGTATCGGATGGCTGGTTTTTGCGGACCGCATCGAAGAAGGATTCAGATGCCTGTCCCTCCAAAAGCTAAGTTGACAGTCAGGCGCCGGAGAGGGGCCGAGGTGGACAATTGCAAAATGGGGTCTTTGACGTTAGCGTAGTGGCGAGGGCTGTCCCGGGGCACAGTCATATTTAGGAAGGTAAAGGATGTTGCTTACTGCTCAGTGTGACGCTAGCGTGTCCCGGGCAGGGCAGTTCCAGCCCGTGCGTGTTGTCATGTCGTTCATGTGGTCTGTGTTGTGTATCTTCGCCCCTTCTTGGGTCTCGAGGTCATCTTTGAGCTCCAGGAGCACGACGTGGGGCCCTGGGCGTCATCCTTAGGGTCTCGAATGCTTGGGCCTGTGGGCGTAGCACCATTCATCTGATGCTCTTCTTGCGTTAGCATCTTAAAGCGTGCATCAATCTTGCCTCTCGGAAGTTTCTGGACGGCCCACTTCCACGTCTGGGAGTTCTTCCCTGCGTCGTTACGTTCTTAGGTCTTGAAGCCAGACTTCCTGCACGTCCATCTTAGCGGGCTCAACAGTCCATTCTTATTACGTACCATCACGTTCTACAGTTTGCTTCAGGGGGTTCCGTAGAGCGTCTTCATGTTGACATCATCACGATCCCACAGATTTTCTTGCACGACGGTGACTTTGGTCCCCGCGTCATCTTTCTTGCTGAGAGTTTTCTCTCATCTTTGAGGCGTGTCGTTCGTAGCGTTCCGTGTAGTGTCTGTCCGTAACCGTGAGTGTTTGGCTCGGGGCTGCCCTGCCTGGGCACGTAGTGTCCAGGGTGGGCGGAATCCTGTGGAGAGTCTATATGTAGTACATGAATCCCAGTAGATCGGGGCAAAGGTGTTAGAGTTATCTCAGGGTAGCCATTGGGAGGCTGTGTAGACACCTCTTCTGTTTTGTTTGGGAAGAGCAGAGGCCTGTTGGAAAGGCAATACAGCAGCAGTGAAGAAGAGTTCATGTGGAAGAGGGTACGGCTGGTTTTGGTGCGGATTTTTTTTTTGTAATTTTCTTTGTGTACGGTTGTATTTGGACCTTAGAGGGTATTTGTAAAAAGGTGCAAGACTTTTTGTTGTTATGACTCTATTGCTCTGCCTCAGGGTGATTTCTCTGATGTCGTTCTTGCAGATGCAACAGGACAAGCTTGGCGGGGCAGCGTAGGAGAGGAGAGCAACGTAAGAAGGTGAGTCAGCACGTGGTATTAGAGAGAAGATGTGGCTCTGAGTACTGTATGTATTGGTTCTTTCCAATTTGAAGTTTTGAAGCAATGAATGACATGGGATGTGGGGATGGGGATGGGTCAGTCACTTCAGCCCACCCGCCGCTGCTGACCTTATCACATCTGCCTCAGAGGGAGCAACTTTCAAGTTTTAAAGCAACCTATGTCTGTTGGGTTTTACGGGTGGTTTGCGAGCCTTCAGGTTGCATGCCTCGGGGGAGGATGGGCGGGCAAGGTGAGGGAGTGGGAGATGGGGAATTTGGTAGGGTTTTGGGCAGTATCTCGGCGTGTGTTTCTTCGGTTGGTGTGACATGCAGGGTCAGAGGGGCGATGCTGCACGCCCACTGAGTAGTCCCAGCAAGTGAGGCGGTTGTGGACACGTTGGCATCTAATAGCCCAGTGCTACATTGCGGCTCAGGGGAGTGTTTGTCTTTGGTTTTGCAGGCGCCGCAGGCATCCGGAGCCGGACGAGCGTTGGAGGTGAGCTGGGTAGCAGAGAGGTAGCGCATGGGGGTGGTGGTTTCCCGTAAGCTCAACAGTAATATTGTGTGTCTTAGGTGTTTTAGGTGCCAGAACCAGAGTGTGCCACAAAGTCCAAACCCGGAATCCATGCGGAGCAGGTGAGCAGAAGGGTACGGCGCGTGTGATGCGGGGGATATTGCAGTACAACTTAGTGTTGATGGACGTGATGGTGCCTGATGGCACCATTTTGTGCAAATCGGGATTACGTTGCTCAGTAACTTCCTTGACTGCCATTTGAGATGGTCTTGTGTCGTACGCTTAAGAATTTGGTTCCGTACTGTGTTCTTGTATATTTGAAATAGTATTGCTCCGCCTCACTCAGTATCGGTTTCGCATCGTGTTGCCCCGTCACGCTCTTGATTGCTCTGTGTTCTATTCTGGCATCGTACCACACCGTGTTGCGTGGTTTTTTTTTTTAATCGGTTGTTCTTTGACTGTGTAATGCCTTGTACCGCCCTCTATTGTGTTATGTCTCGTGTTATATTGCCCCGTCGTAGCCTTGACTGCCTTCTGATCTGTTCGGGCCTCGTACCACGCTGTATTGCGGGTTTTTTAATTGGTTGTTCTTCATCTGGCTTTCTAATGCCTTGTACCGCCCTGTATTGTGTAACATCTTGCATTATATTGCCCCGTCATAGTCTCGACTGCCTTCTGATCCACTCTGGCATCGCACCGCACTGTATTGTGTGGTTTTTAATCGGTTCTTCTTTATTTGACTGTGTAATGCCTTGTACTGCTGTGTATTGTGTTACTTCTCATGTTATAGTGTGCTGTCGTTGTCTTGACTGCCTTCTGATCTTTTCTGGTATTACAGTTGAACGTATGCTGGGTTTCTTAATCGGTTGTTCTTCGTTTGGCTGCATGTTGCCTTGTTACCACCTGGTATGGTGTTGTGTCTTGCATTGTATTGCCCTGTCACTGTCTCGACGGTCATTTTGCATGTTCCGTCCTAGGACCGCGCTGTATTGTGAATTCTTTCATGGGTTGTTGTTTCCTTGACTGTGTCGCCTGGTAGGGCCCCGTATCGCGTTACGTCTTGCCTTGTATTGCTCTGTCATTGTGGTGACCGACATCTGATATATTCTACCGTTGTATGGCACCGTACCGTCAATTCTTTCATTGTGTGCTCTGCATTTGATTGTATGTTGCCTTGTACTGCCCTGTGTAAGGTTAGATCTTGCATGGTGTTGCCCTGTCGTTGTCTTGCCAGTTATTTTAGAGTCTCTGGCACAGTATTGTGCAATTTTTAACCGGTTGTTCTGTATTTGACCGCTGTTGCGATGTCACCCCCCTTTTTCCTCCAGGCTGCTGCTCGAGCTATAACGACCAGCAGGAGTCGCTACGAGTGGCACTTGAACTTTGTGGGGTGGCTGGCACCAGAGTCAAGACACTGTGAGTCAGTTAGCTTGCTATAGACCTAGCGGACAGACCAAGAGCCCTTTGAGCTTTCTTGCAAGGCAGCGGCCTGTTTGCCAGCATTTCCCGGGGACACTCACTTAAGGTTCTGCTCCTCTAGGTTGAGAGAAGCCTTGCCGCAACAGATTCTGGGTAAGTGACTAACAGCATGCCAGACTTTGCCATCTTAGCTGAGCGATACAAAGGGTTTGATCACGCAGATATGATCCTTTAGAGGTGAACCGTTGCCCAAGTCCGGGGCGAGGATGGGATCCAGCCGCACCTAGACTCCTCTCGGAGAAGGAGTTTAGAAAGCAAGGGGGTCCTTTCCGAGCCTCGTGACTCAACAGGAGGGTCTCCCAGACAGCGTGTCAGACCCTGGCCCTGAGGCAGTAAATGACCCGGGGTGCGTGGCCGTGCAATCTGGTAAAGTGCCATCACGTGCGCTGCTACCTTTAGTGAATCACTGTTATGTTTGTTAATGTTTCTCTACCTCTCTCTTAGGAGTGAATTTTATCATTGCGCCCGCCACAACTGCATATGGCCTGTGTTACATCTTGCATTGCATTGCCCTGTCGTCTTGACGGTCACGTTAGAGAATCTGTCCTAGGTCTGGACTGTAGTGTGATGTCTCTCATGGGTTCTGATGTGGCTGTGTATTGCCTTGTCCGGCCCCGTGTGGTGTTACGTCTTCCATTGTATTGCTCTGTTGTTGTCTTGATTGTCATCTGCTCTATTCTGCCGTTGTAGGCCACCATATTGTCACTTCCTTCATCAGCTGTTTTTTATGAGCCATGTAAAGGGTTGACGGCACAGACATAATCCTTTAGAGGTGAACCGTTGCCCAAGTCCGGGGCTAGGAATTGGATCCAGCCGCACCTAGACTCCTCTCCGAGAAGGAGTTTAGAAAGCAAGGGGGTCCTCTCCGAGCTAGGAATTGGATCCAGCCGCACCTAGACTCCTCTCTGAGAAGGAGTTTAGAAAGCAAGGGGGTCCTTTCCGAGCCTCGTGACTCAACGGGAGGGTCTCCCTGACAGCTCGTCTGACCCTGGCCCCTAGGCAGGAAATAATCCAGGGTCCGTGGCCACGGAACCTGATAAAGCGCCGTCATGCGCACTGCTGCCTTTGGAGAATCACTGTGTTGATGCTTCTGAATGTTTCTCTACTTTTCTCTTAGGAGTGAAGTGAATGGCTCCACCTGCCACAACTGCATATTGCCTTGTCCGGCCCCGTGTTGGGTTACGTCTTGCCTTGTATTGCCCTATCGTTGTCATGATTGCCACCTGACCCATGGTGTCATAGTAGTGCACTGCATTGTGAATTTTTTGACTGTCTGTTATTTATTTGACTGAGTATTGGCTGGCAGTGGCCTGTATTGTGTTATCTTGCACCGTATTGCCCTGTATTTGCTGTGACTGCCCTCTGAGACTTCCTGAGATCGTAGGGCGCTCTGTTGTGGGTTTTGTAATTGGCTGTTCTTTGTGTGACTGTGTATTGCTTTGTGCTGCCCTGTATTGTGTTACGGCTCGTGTTGCATTACTCTGTCATTGTTTTGACTGTGTTTTGGGACAGTGTCATAGTGCTGCACTGGATTATGGGTATTTTAACTGTTCTTGACTTGGCTGCGCGTTGCCTTTTACTGCTCTGTATGATGTTAGGTCTTGCACTGTATTGGTCTGTCGTTGTCTTGGCTGTTACTTTGGACTGTCTGGGATTGTACTTATTTATTGTGAAAGTTCCATTGGTTGTTCCTTATTTGACTGCTGGGGTGGTGTGGGCGCCCCTTCGTTTTGGCGCCCCAATCATCCATGGAGTTGTTCTGAGTGGTACTTGAAGTTGGGGGATGGTTGGCAACACAGTGGGGACCTAGATATTTTGTTCCTGTGCTGATGTGACTATAAGTCAATTAGCTTACCCCATAAATAGTGGACAGCCCAAGAGCCTTTTGACTTCTGCATGGCAGGGGCCTCCGTGCCAGGATCTCCCCTTGAGCAGGGACGCTCAATTAAGGTTCTGCTCCTCGAGATAGAGATGCCTTGCCGCAACAGATTCTCAGTAAGTGACTAATAGCATACAAAACCTTGTAGCCTTAGCTCAGTGATATAAAGGGTCGATGGCGCAGATACAATCCTTTAGAGGTGAACCATTGCCTAAGTCCGGGGCTAGGAATTGGATCCAGCCGCACCTAGACTCCTCTCCGAGAAGGAGTTTAGAAAGCAAGGGGGTCCTTTCCGAGCTAGGAATTGGATCCAGCCGCACCTAGACTCCTCTCTGAGAAGGAGTTTAGAAAGCAAGGGGGTCCTTTCCGAGCCTCGTGACTCAACGGGAGGGTCTCCCTGACAGCTTGTCTGACCCTGGCCCCTAGGCAGTAAATAATCCGGGGTGCGTGGCCATATGGAATCTGGTAAAGCGCCGTCACATGCGCTGCTGCCTTTGGAGAATCACTGTGTTGATGTTTCTGAATGTTTCACCGCTTCTCTCTTAGAAGCGAAGTTAGCCGCTCGGCCTGCCACAACTGCGTATTGCCTTGTCCGGCCCTGTATGGCGTCACGTTTGGCGTTGTATTGTCCTCTATTTGCCCGGACTGCCATCTGATCTGTTCCGGCATTGTACTGGTGTGTATTGTGGGTTTTTTAATCGGTTTTGCGTTATTTGAATGCGTATTGCCCTGTCTAGTGTTGTATCTTGCATTGTACTGCCCCGTCATTCCGTTCACTGTCACTTTAGATGTTCTGGGATTGCAGCGATCCGTATTGTGCAGGTTTTATTCGTTAGTCTGTGTTTGACCGTGTATTGCCTTGTTACCACCTTGTATTGTGTTGCGGCTTGCATTGTATCGCCATGTTATTGTTCTGAGTGCCATCTGATACATTTTGGTGTTGTACAGCCCTGCGTTATGTCTTCCATTGTATAGCTCTGTCACTGCCTCGACTGCTGTCTCACACGTTTTGGCATTGCATCGCACGGTATTGCGGGATACTTAATCAGTTAGTTATTTGACCGTGTATTTCACTGTACTGCCCTGTATTGCGTTATTTCTTGCCTTGTATTGCTCTGTCATTGTCTTGACTGGCATCTCCATTTATTTTTGTTTTCTCCCGCACTGTATTGCGGTTCTTCTAATTGGTTGGTATTTAGTTGACTGCGTCTTCAGTTCTACTCTGTCGTGTAATGTTGCATCTTGGATCGTGTCGCCCTATAGTTGTTTTGACTGCCACCCGAGAGCGTGTGGGATCGTACTGCACCGTATTGTGGCGTTTTGATGGGTTGTTTCCTATATTATTCTGTGTTGTGTTGTAGCAACCTGTATTGTGTTATGTTGTGCGTTGTGTTGCCATGAAATAGTCTTAACTGTCCTTTTACACTCTCTGGGGTTGTACCGCACCGAACTGAGGGTGTTTTTGATCGGCTGTTCTATATTTGACTACGTATTGCTTTGTACTGCCCTGTATTTTCCTAAGTCTTACGTCGTATTGCCCTCTCACCTTGCTGCGAGCCATCTGATGTATTCTGGCGTTGACAGGCACTGTATTGAGGGCTTCTTAGGCTGTTGTACTCTATTTGACCGTGCATCAATTTTGTGATCGGTCATTCCCTATTTGACTGTGTATTGGCCTTGTACTGCCCTGTGTAAAGTTACGTCTTGCATTGTATTGCCCTGTCATAGCATTGCCTGTCATAGTCTGTCATAGCACCAGGATGTGCCCTTGAGCGGGGACGCTTGCTTCAGGTTCTGCTCCTCAAGGCTGAGAGATCCCTTGCCGCAACAGAGTCTCGGTAAGTGACTAATACCACGCTAAACCTCGTAGCCTTAGCTCAGTGATATAAAGGGTTGATGGCGCGGATACAATCCTTTAGAGGTGAACCGGTGCCCAAGTCCGGGGCTAGGAATTGGATCCAGCCGCACTTAGACTGCTCTTCAAGAAGGAGTTTAGAAAGCAAGGGGGTTGTGGCTCAACGGGAGGGTCTCCCTAACAGCTCGTCTGACCCTGGCCCCTGTGCAAAAAATTATCTGGGGTACGTGGCCACGGAACCTGGTAAAGGGATGTTACGTTCACTGCTGCCTTTGTCGAAACACTGTGTTGATGTTTCTAAATGTTTCTCTACTTCTCTCAGGACTGAAGTGAATCGCTCCACCCGCCACAACTGCATATTGCCTTGTCCGGCCCCGTATTGGGTTACCTCTCGCCTTGTATTGCCCTGTCCTTCTTTTGGTTGCCATCTGACCCATGTGAATTCACTGCACTGTGAATTTTGTGACTGTCTGTTATTTATTTGACTGAGTATTGCCTTGTACTGCCTTGTGTACTGCGATGTAGTGCTTTGTCTTGCCCTGTAATTGCCTTGACTGCCATCGGAGATGTTTTGAGATCGTACGGCAGCGTAGTGCGGGTTTTCTGGTCAGCTGTTCTTTATTTGACTGTGTACTGCCTTGCGCTGCCCTGCACGGTGTTCTGTCTCGCGTTGTCATTGTCTCGACCGACATGTGTGATTGTTTGCCATTGTTTGCCAGTGTGGTTTGGGTATTGTAGTTTACTGTTCTTCATTTGACTGCGTATTGCCTTGTACTGACCTGTATAACGTTATGTCTTGCACTGCATTGCCCTGGCATTGTCTTGACCGACATCTGAGACTGTCTGGCATTGTACTGTACTGTATTGGGAGTCTTGTAATTTGCTCTAATTTATTTGTCTGCGAATCGGGTTGTACTGCCCTGTATACTGTAACGTGTGGCATTGTACCGCCTGTCACTGGCTTAACGGTGGCTTTAGAGATTCTATCGTAAGACTGCACTCCGTTGTGAATTTCTCTATGGGTGATTCTGTGACGGCGTATTGCCTGGCACGGCCCAGTACTGTGTTACGCTTGACGTTGTATCGCTCTGTCATTGTCTTCAATGAGATGTGACACTTGGTAACATACGATGGCACTGTATTGCCAATTTTTCCAGTGGCTATGCTTAATTTGAGCATGTATTGATGTGTAGCGCTCTGTATAATGTTAAGTCGTACACGGTCTTGACTTAACAATAGAAATGCTAGAGGCTGGCGTGGTGCCAAGTGGGAAAGGGTGGCTGTGAGACTCTGAAGGCAGCAGGAAAGCCCGCAGCCCGAGGTGGTGCCGCCGCGCCAGCCTCCAAACCATCTTCCGGCAGGGCCGCGGCTCTGGCCACAGCTCCCACGCCCGAAGAACCAGGAGAGAAAGCCGTGCCTCGTTGGAAAGCTCTTTGGCAGCCGCTCGCGTGGCCCCACAGCCCGTGGGGCTGCGGGCTTTGTGGCGGCCGTCAGCCTCAATGCTACCGGCGCCCACCAGGTGCAGCCGCGCCAGCCTGCGAAGCATTTTCCGGTAGGGCCGCGGCTCTGGCGACAGCTCCCACACCCGAAGAGCCAGGAGGGAAAGCCGTGCCTCGTTGGAAAGCTCTTTGGCAGCCGCTCGCGTGGCCCCACAGCCTGTGGGGCTGTGGGCTTTGTGGCGGCCGTCAGCCTCGGCGCCACCGGCGCCCACGTGGTACCGCCGCGCCAGCCTGCGAAGCATTTTCCGGTAGGGCCGCGGCTCTGGCGACGGCTCCCACACCCGAAGAGCAGGGAGGGAAAGCCATGCCTTGTTGGAAAGCTCTTTGGCAGCCGCTCGCGTGGCCCCACAGCCCGTGGGGCTGCGGGCTTTGTGGCGGCCGTCAGCCTGGGTGCCACCGGCGCCCACATGGCGCCGCCGCACCAGCCTGCGAAGCATTTTCCGGTAGGGCCGCGGCTCTGGCGACAGCTCCCAATCACGAAGAGCCAGGAGGGAAAGCCGTGCCTCGTTGGAAAGCTCTTTGGCAGCCGCTCGCGTGGCCCCACAGCCCGTGGGGCTGCGGGCTTTGCGGCGGCCGTCAGCCTCGATTCCACCGGCGCCCACCAGGTACAGCCGCGCCAGCCTGCGAAGCATTTTCCGGTAGGGCTGCGACTCTGTCGACAGCTCCCACACCCGAAGAGCCAGGAGAGAAAGCCGTGCCTCGATGGAGAGCTCTTTGGCAGCCGCTCGCCTGGCGAAACAGCCCGTGGGGCTGCGGGCTTTGCGGCGGCCGTCAGCCTCGGCACCACCAGCACCCACGTGGTGCCGCCGCGCCAGCCTGCGAAGCATTTTCCGGTAGGGCCGCGGCTCTGGCGACAACTCCCACGCCCGAAGAGCTAGGAGGGAAAGCTATGCCTCGTTGGAAAGCTCTTTGGTAGCCGCTCGCGTGGCCCCACAGCCCGTGGGGCTGCGGGCTTTGCGGCGGCCGTCAGCCTCGGCGCCACCGGCGCCCACGTGACGCCGCCGTGCCAGCCTGCGAAGCATTTTGCGGTAGGGCCGCGGCTCTGGCCACAGCTCCCACGCCCGAAGAGCCAGGAGGGAAAGCCGTGCCTCGTTGGAAAGCTCTTTGGCAGCCGCTCGCGTGGCCCCACAGCCCGTGGGGCTGCGGGCTTTGCGGCGGCCGTCAGCCTCGGCGCCACCGGCGCCCACGTTGCGCCGCCGCGCCAGCCTGCGAAGTATTTTCCGGTACGTTACTTCCGGGTGGTCACGTGGGGAGCGGCGTCTGCCGGCCGCGTTTCCGTCGGGCGGGAGGATGGTAGGCGGCCCCCGCTCCCGGGACGGACCCCCCCCCGCTCCCGGGACGGTTCCCCCCCTCCCCGCGTCCCCCCCCCCGCGTCACCGGGCTCCCAGGCCGGCCCCAGCCCCGGCCCCCCCCCCTAGCGTCCTCCGGCTCGGACCCCCCCTCCCTCCCCCCCTCGCGTCCCCCCCCATCGGGACGGTTCTCCCCCTGCATCCCCGGGCTCCCGGGCCGGCCCCCCCCTGCTCCCGGGCCGGCGTCCCCCCGCTCCCGGGCCCGCAGCCCCCCCGCTCCCTGTTCCTTTGCGAGGAGACGGGCCCCGGCCCTCCTCCCCAGCCGAGGCACTGCCGGCAGATGTCCTCCCCCCGTCCTGTTCCCGACAGCGGCGGCCGCCCCTGGCTGCGCTTGGTCGCCTCTCGATGCAGGTGCCAGGAGCATCCGGGTGGGGAAAGCAGCGTCTCCAGGAGCTCCTGCTGCAGGGGGGGCTCCCGCTGGGGCGAGTGGTCGGGGAACTGCTGCCCCTTCTCTTTCTCTCCCGGAGGCCGCGGTTGTCCGCTCCTCCCCGGGGTTGTCGTGGGCTGCCTTTGCCACAGACTTGCCTGGGCTGTCTCCGTTCAGCCCCGTTCTCCCTCCTGGTGTGGGCGACCTGGGACTGGTGGACGTTTACTGGCTTTGAACAGGAGCTGCTGTGGGTGAAGCTTAAGATGCTTGAAAAACGTGAAACAGCCAGAGAACAACATCAAGGTGATTGAGCCAGAAGGTGCTTCCTGCGGCAGGGAAGAGACAGCCAAGCATTTCTGGGTGAGGAAGGGTCCCCTCTGAGTTGTCCTCAGCAGACCAGATTGCTGATATGTACCGCAGGGTCCGTACGCGTATCCAAAATCACGGTATGGCCATGGGGAAGGGTTGTGTGCGTGCAAGGCTGCACATCTGGGAAGCTTCATATCGCAAGAGCTGTAAGACACCGCTGTGTTCTCTTAGGTGGAGGATGGTCAAGTGACCAGCGCTGCAGAAGAGGAAGGGACAGAGAAAGAGAGAGGCACCTGAACTGGAAAATTCTGTGGGCAGCGCTGAAAGCAGGAGCTGCGGTGAGTCCCAGGCTTTGGGGCCGTGTCCCACTCGTCAGGAGCCTCCGTTGGCTGCAGTCTTCACAGACCTTCACGAAAGAAGGACGCTTTAGAGTGCCACCTAGCTTTACGCCAGAAGTTTTTTTCCTGTCTTGGCAGAATTCCAGCTGCCAGCGTTTCTCCGTGGTCGCCCTTCCTTCTGCCGTGATGGTACAGGACAGACGGAAAGAATGCGGAGTGCTCTGCGAGTACGAGGTGCGTCTGCGATGCGCGTCTGCTTTTTTCCTGAGGTACTTGTAGTGTGGACTCTGAAGTTAACGGGAAGGATGTGCCAGCACTCCTCCTATAGTTTTTCTGTGAAATATTTTAACAAAATCCTTGTCGCTTCCCGCTGTCAGGAAAGAGGGGAGGGTAAGTGACTTCAGATTTGTAAATTCTCAGCGGCACGGACTAAGGTGAGATAAATCTCAAGGTCCATACAGAAACATTTATTAGCTTACCAAAATGGTTAGTATAGATCTTAACAAGCCCACGATAATTGGTTAGGTATATAAAAAATTATGGCAGGTGTTGGGGTGTACATTGTGTTAGTTAACACCAGGTGTAGGACAACTTATGGCAAGCGGTGCTTAAGGTCGTACTTAAGGTCATCTTAAGGTCATCACTTCACAGCTCTAACTGTTACTTAACAATTCCAAGAGAAAAGAGAAACTGAGGGACAGAGAGAGGAAAAGACAGAGAAAAAGACAGAGATAAAGAGATCGCGGGTCCTGGTTCCAGCGTCTTTTTCAGGGATTCTTCCCAGGCATAATCTTCTTCTTTCTTGGGAAGAATCTTCCCAGGCACTATCTATTTCTTTTGTTTCTTTTTTGTTCCCTCGGGGCACTTATTTTCCCCTTTTACGTTTGCTGAATCAGCACGGTCCGCCCTCCTTGCTGAGGACGGGCTCAGCTCAGGTTTCTCCCTTCTCCCCGGTGACGTGTGCCATGATTTGGGTGGAGAGACGAGTGCCATGGTCACACATGTTTAGCGTGATCTCTGTAATCTTCATTAGCACATGCAGGGCGTGCGCTTTCACGTGCGTTTCGCGGATAATGAAGCAAAGGTCACTCATGGGACACAACGGCCTCGAGAACTGAGAACGAGCGAGCTCAGGGCACGAGTGGCAGAACCGACCTGTCTTCACAAGACAGTTCTCCCACACTTTCAGCCGCCAGAAGTGTGAGCCTCATCAGCTGTTTGAAGGCCAGGCCTGCGTTATTTATTTCCTTGCGAGTGTTTGAGGCGTTCCACTGAAGGCTTGGAGGGGCTCCTGCCCCTCGGCAGGGAATTTACAGTCCGTCCCTCACAATCCTAAAAACAAAATAAAGTCTGTCCTGGAGCACGTTACGCCTCTGCAAAGCTTACTTCCCTCCATTTATTTTTCTCTTCCTGAAAGCATATTCTTCTCTTTCTGGGTGCTCACTGTCAAACGATACTGTGAAAATAATTCTGTACTAGAAGAGGGAAGGAACTGTTTGTAAGAGTTCACATGTCCAGAAGAAGCAGGCTTTGCTTTCACGATAAAAACTTTATGCTTTCTCAGTCAATAAGTCTTTAAAATATTTCACAGCGGTACTCGAAAACCTCACTGAGATACTGGCATCTGTCCTAAAGGCGATTGAGGTCAAAGAGGAGACATGGACAAAACGGGACAAACGGGCATCGCCTCTCTGTGTTCTCCAGGCTTCGCCGTGAAGCATCAGCAGCGTTTAACTCGTGACGGCGAATCCTGTGGTTTTGGTTGTGGTTTTGGTGAGTTACGGCTTCAACAATGTCCTTTTTCTGTAACCTCGGGAGGAAGTTCATTTCCTTCCGCAGGCCCAAGTGCCGCGCGTCTCCCCCCAGTTGCTGGCATCGCCGGCCTTTGGGTTCTCGGTTGGAACAGTCGAGATACCATAAAAACGCGTTCCTCTGCGCCTTCAGCACAGCCAAAAGCATTCGCGAATCTGCCGGTCCTTTTTGGTAGCCCTACGGATCGCGGCGCCGGCGATTTGATTCCCCGCCCCCAAAAGTAAAACCATTTGGAGGAGTTTTTTCTCTCACTGATTTTTCTATGTTAAATGAAGCTAAAAAAAAAAAAGTGAGAGTTGTATAATCGACAAACTGACTTGCGTAGTTTAAACTGCAGCCGCCTAAACGGCTGTAGTGTACAATTTATGAGGTGTACCTGGGCAGTTAGGTATTTGTTCGAAATGTTTAAAAGGAGAGACAACTGAATGTTACACGGTTTTCCCCCCGTTTTTTTGGCAGAGTGCTCTGAAGTACTTCTGTCTGGCTTTCAGTGCCGCCTTTTCCCGGCAGCCAGTAGTGTCTCTCTCGGGCAGCGCCGCTGCCCCGATGTCCCTCCTCCTCCTCGTGTAGCACACAAAAAACCCGCCGTGGTCAAATCATAGCTGTGTATTTTGGAGACGGATAGTTTAATAGTATCCGTTCACAGCTGTGCAAGTTAAATTAGCGCCGAAGGAAAGCCAAGTACTTTCACAGGGTAAGTATTTTCACTGGGTGGATGTAAACTTCATGCACACCTTCTCAGTGAAAGGGAAAGGGCCAGGTGTTTCCCAGCACCAGCCGGAGGGTTCGCCCTTATGCTAAGAACGTGTTCAAAATGGCACTGATTAGTCTTAATCCTGACTTTTAAGAGTTCAAATGGCGCTGGCTTTTGAAGGCTGTGCTGTATTTCGAGCTGAGCTGTTTCCCCAGCTCCTGTCCCGTCCCTCCGTCTGACGGAATTCCTCTGCTCTCTTCTGTGCTGTTTTTTTGGGATGCTGAGCTATAATTGGGGATTTTTGTTTTCCAGGTGCCTCGTCGTAGGCGTCTCGTGCTGCTCGAGAGATGCCCCAGCCCAGGTTTGCAGCCGGTGGCGGAGCCCCCCTGAGGAGAAGGGGCCAGCCCTGGGTCTGGGCGTTTTAAGCCTTTTTTTGGGGTGAATAGAAGGGTGTCTGTGTGTGTGTGTCTTGGCGGGTGATGGTGTCATTTGGGGCACCCCGATGTCACTGGGGCAGCGATGATGCAGCAGAGGAGCAGGTGAGTGGGAGATGGGGGGGGGTTACGTGGAGTTGCCCCCCGAAAAGAAGTGGGTCGCGGCCCCAGAATGTCTGAAAATTCTTGGGATGCATTAAAAAATGTGAAAACCTGTAACTATGGGCAGGATGCATTGAAATAGGGAATGAGAAATATACATATATATAAATTATGTATGTAAAAGTTCAAAATAAAAACCTCTGTCTCTAAGGATTCTGTGATTCTGTGTTATATGAAAGATCCTAGAATATAAAAATACTTAGATGCGTTTATAAAAAGATATTAGTGTCAAACTAGGTGTGTAGGCAGACAGCCTAAATAGATATTCGGTATCAAGAGCGTTAACGTAGGAAACGGGCAACGTAAATTCCCTAAACGTACAGATGTGTGTCAATACCGGAGCGGGTGCTGCCGCCTGGCGGCTGAAGGCGCGTCCTGCAGGTGGGGGGCGGCGCATGCGCAGTGCCCGCGCCTCCCGGCCCCCCTCGGCCCCCGCCGCCGCGTGGGTTCCGCAGCTCGTGCGCAGGCGCGGCTTCGCGGAGGCCCGTCCGGCCGCAGCCTCAAGAGAGCGGCGGCCGGAGGGCGAACCAGGACCGCCGGGACTCTGGCGAGCTCCGCGCCACCTGGAGCGGCATCGGTGCCGCCCGCCCGGCCTCCAGAGCGGCCATCGGCCCCTCCGCATCGGCTCTTACGCGTTACCGCGGCCCCGTCAGTGCCCGGCAGTTTTCCGGGTTTCCATCTACGTGACCCCGCGGTCCTCCAGGACCCCGGAAGTGCCCCCTCAGTCCTCCGACGCGCGTCTCCGTGGCACTTCGGTCCTCCAGGACCCCGGAAGTGCCCCCTCAGTCCTCCGACGCGCGTCTCCGTGGCACTTCGGTCCTCCACGACCCCGGAAGTGCCCCCTCAGCCCTCCGACGCGCGTCTCCGTGGCACTTCGGTCCTCCACGACCCCGGAAGTGCCCCCTCAGTCCTCCGATGCGTATCTCTATGGCACTTTAGTCCTCCAGGAGCCCGTAAATGCTCATAAGTCTTCTGGAAATCATATGCTTCCAACACTCTTCCAAAACGATAAAACACGATTATCAGTTAACCACAAAAATATCTGAAGATCGCAAAAATAATGCAACCCCTGCAGAGCTCTCTTCTCCACAGCAACAACTGGACAGAAATCACACAAAAGCGGTAAGAGAATCACCAGAGGTTAGTCCCAAATGGAAATAAAAAGGGGAGGTGCTTCGCCTGCTGGGAACTTAAGGCAGGAGAAGCGAAGCTGCTGCTCCCGCTGCCACCCGCCTTCACGTCTTCTGGGGGTTGGCCCTGCCCCTTTCCCAGGGGATTGTGGGAAGGGCGGTGGGCGGGGCCTGAGGGCGGTGGGCGGGGCCCGGGGTACACGAGCCCCAGCCCGGGCTCAGGAGCTCATTCTGCTGCTGGGCCCCGTGGGGTGGGTGCTCTGCTGGTCCCTCGCTTTGCTGCAGCTTTGGGACAGGCTCAGCTGTTTGGGCAGGCGTGTTTCGGCATTTAGGGAGGCAGAGGTGAGAAGGCTGAGCTGAGACCTTCGGGAGCAGTAAACATCCAGCTGCCTGTATGGTAGAAAGTTGACTGGTATGCTCCTTTTTTTTTCGGGTCATAACTTTGTGATGAGTGTTTAAGGGGTGCCCAGATGGTTTAATAGTATGCTTTTCTTTGTTCTAGGAGCACTGCGTTTTCCTAGAATTTCTGACTTTATTGAAGATAGAACTGTGGGTTTTTCACCAGTTTTGCAGTATGCTGTGTAAATTGCTGATATTGTTTCTCTTAATTGGGTTGATGATGAGATTATCTTATGGGGGTTAGGGTGAGCGTTTTGTATGCATCTGCATATATGGCACTAGCATTTCTCAAGAAAGCAGCAGGGATGTAAGGCATAGCGTCATTCAGGGTATGGCATGGCTCATCACCTTTCCCCGTTGCCCATGGAGTGCCACGGTGTACCTAGAGTTTTTGCAGCGGGCAGCAGGCCCCTCATAGATTGTGTCAGGACATTATTTGTTTTGTGGGTCTGATGCAGAGCCCAGAGTCTGTGGGAAGACAGAAGATAGGAGGTGCCTGCCAAACGCAGGGCACAGCTCAGAAGAGCTGCTCCTGAGAAGCAGCCGGCGTAGGGGGTTCAGGGTTGCAAATACAGGATGGGAGCTGTCAGGAAGAAGTGAGGCTCCTTCCCTGACGGTTAAGGAGAAGAGAAGGGGTTTCTAAAGTTTTGGCGCTGGGGGCTGGCTAGGAAAAGGAGGTGGGTTCATCAGTCTCTGTCATATCGGTTTTGCATTTGGATTTGGGTGTCGACAGGGTCTGGTCTGTTCTAGTCTCTTGCATTTGAGGTGAGCTGGACAGTGTGGAGGAGGAGCACGGGACTGATGATTTTGCAGAAATGCAATGGTAATTTTGTGTTTGTTGGTATCTTAGGTGCCATAAATAATTGTTGCTGCAGCCTCCGACTGGAATCGACGTGAAGCAGGTGAGTGGATTGCCATGGCACCTCTGAGGATGAGGGTGTTGTGGAAGAGGTTGGCATCTACTGTCATGGTGGTCACTGCTGGAGCTGTGATTTCTTTTTGTTTTGCTGATGAAGAGGAACATGGTGACTGCAGGAACACATCAGTTAGCTGTTTGTTGTGTTTTTTTTTGTCAAGGATGAATTCAGACCACTGGCCCTCTGAAAGCGAAGTAGAGGGACAGGTGCTGGAGGGGGGCCAAGGTTGACAGTTTCAGGGAGGAGTTTTAAAGTCAGGCTAGAGCAGAGGGCTATGCGGGAGCAGTCTCCTCTGAGTAGGTAAAGGGAGTGGGTTACTTTTCAGCACAAAGCTAGCGTGTGCTGGGCAGGGCAGTTCTGGCCTGTGTCTTTGGTTGTGTAGTTTGTGTGCTCTGTCTTCTGTGTCTTGGACTTTCCTTAAGTTTTGGTGTCCTTATTTCTCTTTGCACTCAAGGAGCACAGCATGTGCCTCGGGCACCACCTGTAGGGTCTCAAATGCCTGTGCTAATTGGCAGAGTGCCCAATGGGCACTTCTTTTCTTGCATAACAATTTTAAAGTGCAGATAGGACTTGCCTCTCAGGAGTTTCTGAATGGTCCTCTTCTGCAGCGTCGTTCCCGGCTGCCTGAGCAGCTCTCTTCTCTGAGCCCTAGCAGTTCTAGCCACCTGCTGTTACGCACTGGGATTTCTTCCCTGCATCCTTACGTTCTCGGGTCTTGAAGCCATGCTTCCTGCACATACGTCATCTCCGTTTTGACAGGAACTTCTTGGAATGGTCCGTTACATTTGACTCTTTTATGGCTTGGCTGTAGAGCCTGGTCGTGTCAGCGCTGCAGCCCTGTCGCTCTTCTTGCCCGACAGCATCTCTTGTCTGAAAGTCGCTCTTCTTGCCCGACAGCGTCTCTTGTCTGAAAGTCGCTCTTCTTGTGGAGAGTTTTCTCTCATCTTGGAGTCACGTTGTCTCTAGTGCTGTGTGGTGTTGGGCTGCACGTGGGTGTGTTTGGCTTGGAGCTGCGCTGCCTGGGGCTGTAGAGTCAGGGGTAGGGGGAACAGCAGTAAGAGTATATGGTTAATACATTGATCTAATGAGACTGTTGAGGCCAAGGTGGTACAGTCAACTCCCATCAAGTTAGCCATCAGCAGGTGGTGTGGGCAGCTCTTTAATTAAGGGTTTTTTTGGGATGAGCAGAGCTATGTGGGAGGGGCTGTTCAGCAGTAGTGAAGCAGACTGCATCTCAAAGATGTTAAAGCTGCTTTGTGTGGGGTGTGATGCTTGTGTAGTTTGTTTTTTTTTTTTAATGTCAGGCTGTAATTGTACTCCAGATGGTATTTCTAAGTCAAAAGAAGACCTTTTCCGGGGGGGTGTGGGTTGTCACACTGGGTCCCCCCCAAAAGAGGCAGTTCACAACCTAAAAATGCCTGAAAATTCATGGGGGGAATGTGTGTTTAAAAATGGAATAAAACCTGTCTATATGGGCATGAGGCATTGAAATAAAGAAGAATTTCTCATTTTTATACCTATTGTAAAATATGAGTTTATGTATATAAATTTGTTTTTGTTCTAGCTACTTAGATGTTAATTAGGGTGCTTTATGCAGGTTCAGGAAATACATGACTTGTAATTCCATGCTTTTTTGTTGCTTTCTGTATTTTGGGACTCAAGTAGTGCTGTTGAGTAACAGGTCAAAATGAGATTATCAATATGACTTTAAATTGCTAGCAATTTACAATAAATAACTTATTTCACAGAGGAAAATGTTTTTGAGAAAGTTTTCTCATAGAATCTGATTCTGTTTTGTTATTCACTCCCATCCAAAAAGGGGTTCTGGCAGAAGTTCGTTAGTACACACGGTCTTGCTAGAAATAAGGAATGACCCCATAGTAATAGATTGTGTTTGGGTTTGTATTTTTTTTTTGAAGGACACTCAAGTACATAAATTTTAATAATAATGTTATCATTGCATTGAATAAGCTACTTTTCTATAGAGATAAGTCTGATGTTTATTTTTTTTCTATTTACATTCCATAAAAAAATAACTTAATTGCTCACCTGGACACGTCATTGATGCAATAGGTGTAGCTGCAAGGGAGGAGCAGATAATGCTTTTTCTATCAAGGGTCACTCTTCACTACTTTGTAAATAGTAAACTTAAAGCGAATAACAACACCTGCTGCACCTTCAGGTGCTTTTATGCTTCTGGGGGTTGGCCCCACCCTTTACCCAGGGGATTGTGGGAAAGGTGGTGGGTGGGGCCTGAGGGCCTCAGGTGGGGCCCGGGGTATATGAGCCACAGCTTCAGGGCAGGACCTTGTTCTGCTGCTGGTCTTTTCCAGGGTCAGAGCTCTGGAGCTTCTTAAGTGTTGTTTTGGAGCTTGTGCAGCTGTTTGGGAAGGCTTGTTTTAGCGTTTAAACTAGCATAGGTAAGACATCAGAGGTCAGACTTCTCAATGTAAGGGTGGTTGCCATAGAAAGTGGAGTTGTATGTTATCTTTTTTTTTTCCCCCCATATCTTTAGTTTTGTAGGGAGCATTTGGTTTGTTTAAATGGCTTAATAGTATGTATCTTTTTTTTTTTTTTTGCTTATGGCAGGTGGCGTGTTTTACTATAATTTCTGACTTCATTGAAGATAAAATCTTGTGTTTTTTTCCAATTTTGATGTACACCATGTTAGTTGGTGTTTTTATTAGTCTTAATTGTGTGTGTTATGAGATACTGGAGTAGGATTTAGGGTGAGTGTTTTGTACGTATCTATATATTGAGTTTGTTTGTTTTGAGGAAGCAGCAGGGATGGCTCATCATTTTCCCCCAGAGCATGCAGGGTATCACGGTGGCCCTAAAGCTCTTGCGGGAGGCTACCAGTAGGTTCTGTAACTGTTTTCCCGGCTTTCCAGGTCTGTAGCAGAGCCCGGAGTCTCTATGAAGGCGGAAGACAGGAGGTGCCTGCCAAACACAGGGCAGGGCTCAGAACAGCAGGTCCTGAGGAGCAGTTGGAAAATAAGGGGCAGGAGTTGTGGGGAAGCAGTGGGCCTCCTTCCCTGATGGTTCAGGAGGGGGATGGCTAGGAAAGAGAGGCGGGTTCCTGTGTCTTTCTCAAACCAGTTTTGTAATTGGGTTTGGTTGTTGATGGTATCTAGTCTGCTCTAGGCTCTCGCATTTGAGGCAAGACAGATAGTATTGAGGAGGAGCACAGGACTGGTGGTTTGGCAGAAGCGCAGTGCAAATGCTGTGTTTCTTGGTATCTTAGGTGCCGTGAATAACTGTCGCTACAGCATCCGACTCTAGAATCTGTGTGGAGCAGGCAATCAGACTGCATCAGCATTCAGGAGGCTTGAGGGGTTTTGTGGAGGAGGTCATCATCTCCTCTCAGGATGCTTATTGCTGGTGTTGTGGCTGCTTTTGTGATGACTTTCTCTTTTCCTTTTCCTTTTGCAGAGGAAGAGTAAGCCGGTGACTGCAGGAACGTATCGGATGGTTGTGTTTTGTGGACTACGTCGAGGATGGAATCAGATGCTAGCCCTCCAAAAGCTAAGTTGAGAGACCAGCACTGGAGAGGGGTGGAGGCTGACAATTGTGTAATGGGGTCTTTGACGTTAGTGTAGGGGGGAGGGCTGTTCTGGGGCACAGTCTCCTTTGGGCAGGTAAACAATGTAGCTTACTGTCCAGTGTGATGTTAGCGCATCCTAGGCAGGGCAGTTGCAGCCTGTGTGTGTTGTCGTGTCGTTCGTGTGGTCTGTGTTTTGCATCCTAGACCCTTTTTTTGGGTCTTGAGATCATCTTTAAGCTCCAGGAGCACGGAATGTGCATTGGGTGCCATCCTTATGGTGTCGAACACCTGCACCCGTGGGTGTAGCACCAACCGTCTGCCTCTCTTCTTGCGTTAGCATCTTAAAGCGTGCATCGGTCTTGCATCTTGGAACTTTCTGGATGGCCCGCGTCAGCGACTGGGGCTTCTTCCCTGTGTCGTTAAGTTCTTAGGTCTTGAAGCTAGGCTTCCTGTGTGTCCATCTTGTCAGGCTCAACAGTCCCTTCTCAGGAACTGTGAAGTTCTACACTTTGTTTCAGGGGGTTCTGTGGAGCCTCTTCACATTGTCTCCATCACAGTCCTGCAGGCTGTCTTGCCCGACGATGACTTTGGTCCCGGTGTCATCCTTCTTGCTGAGAGTTTTCTCTCATCCTTGAGGCGCGTCGTTTGTTGTGTTCTGTGTAGCGTCAGTCTGTGTGTGTTTGGCTTGGGGCTGCCCTGCCTGGGTGTGTAGCGTCCAGGGTAGGCAGAATCACGACAGCAGTCTGTACTGAATATGAGGATCTGTCTAGACCCAGGCAAAGGTTGCTCAGTCGTCTCGAATTGATTAGCTTTTGAGAGGCTGTGTGGACGGGTGTTTCATTAGTGGGCGCTGGCATAAGCGGAGACAAGTTGGAGAGGGTGTTCATGGCCAGTGAAGGGGACAGTATCTCAAAGATGGTAAACCTGCATTGTGTGGGGTGTAATGTTTGCAGGCGTCTCTTCTTTGGATGACAGGCTGTAGTTGGACTTATGTGAACAGGGTTCCTAAGTAGAAACAAGACCTTTGGAATTAAGCTACTGCTCTGCATTAGGGTAATGTTTGATGTTGGTGTGTTGCTTTTTTTTCAGATGCAGAGAGATGAGGTGGCCAGGGATACACAGGGGAGCTGATGGGGGTGCAGGACAAAGGTGGCTGAGCCCGAGGTCTTAAAGGGAAGATGTGACCGGCGGCTCCATGAATACATTTGGCCACTTCTTCTTTTTTTCATGTGAATGTGAGGTTACGTAGCCATGTGTGGAAGTGCTGGTCTGAGGTACAACAGAACTGGTGTTGTTTGCAGTCACTTTACTTTTCAGGTAAGTCTCTTCCAATGAAGTGAACTCTCTGAAAATAATGACGTATTTTTCAGGTAGTATCTGCCTTCAGAGCACCAAGAACTTATATTTACACTTAATGCGAAGGGATGCCGTGCAGAGAGGCTCTTGCTTATACTTATTCCTACAACAGCACAGCCCAGCTAACTTTTATATATGCCCTGTTGGAGGGTTGGAAGCAGAAAAGCGTAGAGGGGTTGTACCCATAGTGAAGAGTAGACGGGACCGGTGACCCGAATCTGACTGATAGGGTATTCCATCCCATCCTCATCACGCTCAGTATAAAAGCGGAGGGATCAAAGGGGTCGGTACCTGTTGTCTGGCCTCTGAAGACTCCTCTGTCTGTTCATTGTCCTTTGACCTCGATCCGTGCATTTATGCAACCAGGTCCGGAGTCTGGTTCCGGTCTGTCACGGAGTCTGGTTCCGGACTTTGCCAGTGAAGCAGCGGTCATCCTGGGAGCTCTGTATCGGGTTGTGTATGTCCTGTATATATTTAATTGTTTTCTTGTTACTGTTGTCTTTTCTTGGTATTATTTTGCTGTTAAGATTTCATTACAGTTCAGTTTATCTTTCAGTCCCTAAGTCTCTCTCTCTTGTTCTTTTCTGCCTCAGGAGAGAAGTTAAAAGGGAGCATGTGTCACTTGTTTTACTGCATGGCCTAAGGCACAACAGCAATGATGACAGACAGGGCACCGGAGCAGACTCGGCCGAGGAGAGCGGCGGCCCCAAGCCTTGGTTCTTTCTCAGCCACTGCATTACAGGCGGCACACAAGCCTCTGCTTGCACTCTGTCTGTCGGTCCGATCCAGAACACAGTTCTGGCAGAAGTCGGATAATATGCGTCGTCTTGCTAGAAATGCTGTATGACTCGTTGTGGGGTTTCTTTTACAAGGAAACTAAAGCACATTGAGTCTTGATAAAAATATTGTTATTGTGCTTCATGATCTTCTGGCCTATTTAGGTTAGGATGATGTCTTTCTCTTTATGTCTACGCCCTGCAGAAGTTTAATTAAGTTTACTTACCTACCGGGCCCTGTTGCTGACACAGTTGATGTAGTTGTAATAAAAGAGCACATATTGTCCGTTCCTCTAAGGGTCGCTTTCTCCGTTTTGGTGTTTTGCATGCTGTACTTCTCAGGCCTGTGAGGAAAGGAGCAGCTTTTCCTCTGGCAGGCTCTATGCCTTGTGGAGGTCAGCCAGGCCCTTTCCCAGGTGCTGGTGGGAAGGGCGTTGGGCGGGGCCCGGGGTATATAACCCACAGCCTCTGCTGGGGCAGCTCGTTCTGCTACCAGGTGTCTCCAGGGTCAGAGCTCTGCCTGTCCTTCAGTCGATTGCAGCTTTGGAGGCGGCTCAGCTCCTTGGGTGGAGATGTTATCCCATTTAGAGAATAGCAGGTAAGAAGCTGGAGGTGGCAAGACCTTCAGGACCAGGTGAGGTTTGGCAGCGTGTATAGTAGAGAGCGGCCTCATGTGCCGGTTCTCTTCCTTGTGGTTTTTCAGGTGAGTCGCCTGGTAATGAGTCTTAGGGGGCGGTGAGATAGTTTAAGGGTATGGTTTTCTCTCTTCCAGGCATGGCGCATTTTCCTGGAATCCCTGACTGTATTGAAGACGGAACTTTCTTGTTTGTGTTTTTTTTTTTTTTTTCCCCACTAGCTTTGCTGTATCCCAGATAAGATGCCAATAGAATTTGTCTCAATCGGGCAGATGATGAGATTACTTTGCAGGGACTGGGTGAGCACCTTGTCTGCAGCTGTAGATGGAGTTTCCACATTTCTCAGGAAAGCAGCAGGGCCATAAAGCATAACGTATTTCAGGATGTGGGGTGCCTTGTCACCTTCCCCCACCGTGCTCAGGGTTTTGCCGTGTCCCTGGAGCCTTTGCGGCTTGTGGCAGGCCCCTGGTATAGGTCAGATCAGGGCTTCACTGACTCTGTGGGTCTGCAGCAGAGCCCAGAGTCCGTGGGAAGACAGAAGATAGGAGGTGGTGGTGGGACGCAGGGAGAGGCTGGGAAGAGTGGCTCTCAAGAAGTGTCCAACGCCGGGTGTTCGGGCTGGCAAATAAAGGGTGGGATCTATGGGGAAGAAGTGGGGCTCCTTCCCTGGCAGCTCAGGGAGAAGAGAAGGGGTTTCTAAAGTTTTGGCACTGGGGGAGGGCTAGAAAAGGTAGCCGGGTTCATGAGTCCTTCTTGGACAGGTTTTGCAGATGGGTTCGGGTGTCGTCGGAGCCTGGTGTGCTCTAGGCTCTCGCATTTGAGGTGAGCCAGATAGTATCGAGGAGGAGCACGGGACTGGTGGTTTGGCAGTAGCGCAGTGGTAATGCTGTGTTTCTTGGTATCTTAGGTGCCGTGAATAACTGTTGCCGCAGCGTCAGACTCTGGAATTGGCGCTGAGCGGGCGAGCAGAATGCCTCGGTGTTCATGAGGCTGAGGGTGTTGTGGAAGAGGTTGGCATCTCCTCTCAGGATGCTTATTGCTGGTGCTGTGGCTGCTTTTGGGATAACTTTTTTTTTTCTTTTCCTTTTGCAGAGGAAGAGGAGGAAGCTGGTGACCACAGGAACGTACTGGATGGCTGTTTTCTGTGGACTGCCTCAAGGATGGATTCGGACCCCTGGCCCTCCAAAAGCTAAGTTGAGAGACTGGCGCTCGAGAGGGGACGAGGTTGAGAATTGCAAAAAGGTGTCTTTGAAGTTGGCGTAGGGGAGAGGTTTGTCCTGGAGGGCAGCCTCCTTTAGGCATGTAAGGGATGCGGCTTACTGTTCGGCATTCCCGGGCAGGGTGGTTCCAGCCTGTGTGTGTTGTTGTCTTTCGTGTGGTCCGTGTTCTGTGTCTTAGACCTTTCTCGGGTCTCGAGGTCGTCTTTAAGCTCCAGGAGCACGGCATGGCGCCTCAGGCGCCATCCCTAGGGTCTCAAACACCTGCACCCATGGGCATAGCACCATTCGGCTGCTGGTCGTCTTGCGTTAGAAGCTTAAAGCTTGCATTGGTCTTGCGTCTTGGAAGTTTCCGGATGGCCCGCGTCTACAACTGGGACTTCTTCCCTATGTCATTATGTTCTTAGGTCTTGAAGCCAGGCTTCCCCCGCATACATCTTATCAGTCTTGACAGTCCCTTCTTATCACAGATGATGATGTCCTACACTCTGTTTCAGGGGCTTCCATAGAGCCTCTTCACATCACCACCACGGTCTCCAGGTCGTCTTGCCCGACGGTGACTTCCGTCTGGGTGTCATCCTTCTTGCTGAGAGTTTTCTCTCATCCTTGAGATGCGTTGTTTTTAGCGTTTTGTGTAGTGTTGGTCTGTGCTTGTGTGTGTGTCTGGCTCGGAGCCCCCCTGCCCGGGTGTGTAGAGTCCAGGGCAGGCAGAATAGTGACGAGAGTCTACAGTTAATATGTGGATCTGTGGAGACCGAGGCAAAGGTTGGGTAGTCATCTGGAATTAATTTGCTCTCAGTAGGTTGGGTGCGTGGGTGTTTTATTAGTGGGTGTTGGCATAAGCAGAGCCAAGTCGGAGAGGCTGTTCACAGTCAGTGAAGGACGCAGTATCTCAAAGATGTTCAGGCTGCTTTGTGTGGGGTGTAATGTTTGTGGGCTTTTTCTGTGTTTTTTTTTTTTTTTGATGGCAGGCTGTAGTTGGATCTAATTGAACAGTGTTCCGAAGTAGAAACAAGACCTTTGGAATTAAGCTATCGCTCTGCATCGGGGTAATGTTGGATTTTTTTTTTCTCTTTTTAGATGCCGAGAGATGAGATGTGCAGGGTGACGTAGGGGAGCCGAGAGGAGCGCTGTACGGAGGTGGCTCGGCATGTGGCATTAGAGGGAAGATGTGACTGGCGCCTCTATGAATACAATTGGGTACTTTTTTTTTCATGTGAATGAAGACAGAAGATAGGAGTTGATGGTGTGGCGGTTTGGCAGAAGCGCAGTGGTAATGTTGTGTTTCTTGGTCTCTTAGGTGCTGTGAATAACTATCATTGCAGCCTCGGACTCCGGAATCGGCGCAGAGCGGGCAAGCAGAACGCCACGGCATTCGGGAGGCTGAGCGTGTCGTCGAAGAGGTTGGCATCTCCTCTCAGGATGCTTATTGCTGGTGCTGTGGCGGCCTCTGGGATTATGTTTTATTTTCCTTTTGCAGAGGAAGAGGAGGAACCTGGTGACTGTGGAAATGTATCGGATGGCTGGTTTTTGCGGACCGCATCGAAGAAGGATTCAGATGCCTGTCCCTCCAAAAGCTAAGTTGACAGTCAGGCGCCGGAGAGGGGCCGAGGTGGACAATTGCAAAATGGGGTCTTTGACGTTAGCGTAGTGGCGAGGGCTGTCCCGGGGCACAGTCATATTTAGGAAGGTAAAGGATGTTGCTTACTGCTCAGTGTGACGCTAGCGTGTCCCGGGCAGGGCAGTTCCAGCCCGTGCGTGTTGTCATGTCGTTCATGTGGTCTGTGTTGTGTATCTTCGCCCCTTCTTGGGTCTCGAGGTCATCTTTGAGCTCCAGGAGCACGACGTGGGGCCCTGGGCGTCATCCTTAGGGTCTCGAATGCTTGGGCCTGTGGGCGTAGCACCATTCATCTGATGCTCTTCTTGCGTTAGCATCTTAAAGCGTGCATCAATCTTGCCTCTCGGAAGTTTCTGGACGGCCCACTTCCACGTCTGGGAGTTCTTCCCTGCGTCGTTACGTTCTTAGGTCTTGAAGCCAGACTTCCTGCACGTCCATCTTAGCGGGCTCAACAGTCCATTCTTATTACGTACCATCACGTTCTACAGTTTGCTTCAGGGGGTTCCGTAGAGCGTCTTCATGTTGACATCATCACGATCCCACAGATTTTCTTGCACGACGGTGACTTTGGTCCCCGCGTCATCTTTCTTGCTGAGAGTTTTCTCTCATCTTTGAGGCGTGTCGTTCGTAGCGTTCCGTGTAGTGTCTGTCCGTAACCGTGAGTGTTTGGCTCGGGGCTGCCCTGCCTGGGCACGTAGTGTCCAGGGTGGGCGGAATCCTGTGGAGAGTCTATATGTAGTACATGAATCCCAGTAGATCGGGGCAAAGGTGTTAGAGTTATCTCAGGGTAGCCATTGGGAGGCTGTGTAGACACCTCTTCTGTTTTGTTTGGGAAGAGCAGAGGCCTGTTGGAAAGGCAATACAGCAGCAGTGAAGAAGAGTTCATGTGGAAGAGGGTACGGCTGGTTTTGGTGCGGATTTTTTTTTTGTAATTTTCTTTGTGTACGGTTGTATTTGGACCTTAGAGGGTATTTGTAAAAAGGTGCAAGACTTTTTGTTGTTATGACTCTATTGCTCTGCCTCAGGGTGATTTCTCTGATGTCGTTCTTGCAGATGCAACAGGACAAGCTTGGCGGGGCAGCGTAGGAGAGGAGAGCAACGTAAGAAGGTGAGTCAGCACGTGGTATTAGAGAGAAGATGTGGCTCTGAGTACTGTATGTATTGGTTCTTTCCAATTTGAAGTTTTGAAGCAATGAATGACATGGGATGTGGGGATGGGGATGGGTCAGTCACTTCAGCCCACCCGCCGCTGCTGACCTTATCACATCTGCCTCAGAGGGAGCAACTTTCAAGTTTTAAAGCAACCTATGTCTGTTGGGTTTTACGGGTGGTTTGCGAGCCTTCAGGTTGCATGCCTCGGGGGAGGATGGGCGGGCAAGGTGAGGGAGTGGGAGATGGGGAATTTGGTAGGGTTTTGGGCAGTATCTCGGCGTGTGTTTCTTCGGTTGGTGTGACATGCAGGGTCAGAGGGGCGATGCTGCACGCCCACTGAGTAGTCCCAGCAAGTGAGGCGGTTGTGGACACGTTGGCATCTAATAGCCCAGTGCTACATTGCGGCTCAGGGGAGTGTTTGTCTTTGGTTTTGCAGGCGCCGCAGGCATCCGGAGCCGGACGAGCGTTGGAGGTGAGCTGGGTAGCAGAGAGGTAGCGCATGGGGGTGGTGGTTTCCCGTAAGCTCAACAGTAATATTGTGTGTCTTAGGTGTTTTAGGTGCCAGAACCAGAGTGTGCCACAAAGTCCAAACCCGGAATCCATGCGGAGCAGGTGAGCAGAAGGGTACGGCGCGTGTGATGCGGGGGATATTGCAGTACAACTTAGTGTTGATGGACGTGATGGTGCCTGATGGCACCATTTTGTGCAAATCGGGATTACGTTGCTCAGTAACTTCCTTGACTGCCATTTGAGATGGTCTTGTGTCGTACGCTTAAGAATTTGGTTCCGTACTGTGTTCTTGTATATTTGAAATAGTATTGCTCCGCCTCACTCAGTATCGGTTTCGCATCGTGTTGCCCCGTCACGCTCTTGATTGCTCTGTGTTCTATTCTGGCATCGTACCACACCGTGTTGCGTGGTTTTTTTTTTTAATCGGTTGTTCTTTGACTGTGTAATGCCTTGTACCGCCCTCTATTGCGTTATGTCTCGTGTTATATTGCCCCGTCGTAGCCTTGACTGCCTTCTGATCTGTTCGGGCCTCGTACCACGCTGTATTGCGGGTTTTTTAATTGGTTGTTCTTCATCTGGCTTTCTAATGCCTTGTACCGCCCTGTATTGTGTAACATCTTGCATTATATTGCCCCGTCATAGTCTCGACTGCCTTCTGATCCACTCTGGCATCGCACCGCACTGTATTGTGTGGTTTTTAATCGGTTCTTCTTTATTTGACTGTGTAATGCCTTGTACTGCTGTGTATTGTGTTACTTCTCATGTTATAGTGTGCTGTCGTTGTCTTGACTGCCTTCTGATCTTTTCTGGTATTACAGTTGAACGTATGCTGGGTTTCTTAATCGGTTGTTCTTCGTTTGGCTGCATGTTGCCTTGTTACCACCTGGTATGGTGTTGTGTCTTGCATTGTATTGCCCTGTCACTGTCTCGACGGTCATTTTGCACGTTCCGTCCTAGGACCGCGCTGTATTGTGAATTCTTTCATGGGTTGTTGTTTCCTTGACTGTGTCGCCTGGTAGGGCCCCGTATCGCGTTACGTCTTGCCTTGTATTGCTCTGTCATTGTGGTGACCGACATCTGATATATTCTACCGTTGTATGGCACCGTACCGTCAATTCTTTCATTGTGTGCTCTGCATTTGATTGTATGTTGCCTTGTACTGCCCTGTGTAAGGTTAGATCTTGCATGGTGTTGCCCTGTCGTTGTCTTGCCAGTTATTTTAGAGTCTCTGGCACAGTATTGTGCAATTTTTAACCGGTTGTTCTGTATTTGACCGCTGTTGCGATGTCACCCCCCTTTTTCCTCCAGGCTGCTGCTCGAGCTATAACGACCAGCAGGAGTCGCTACGAGTGGCACTTGAACTTTGTGGGGTGGCTGGCACCAGAGTCAAGACACTGTGAGTCAGTTAGCTTGCTATAGACCTAGCGGACAGACCAAGAGCCCTTTGAGCTTTCTTGCAAGGCAGCGGCCTGTTTGCCAGCATTTCCCGGGGACACTCACTTAAGGTTCTGCTCCTCTAGGTTGAGAGAAGCCTTGCCGCAACAGATTCTGGGTAAGTGACTAACAGCATGCCAGACTTTGCCATCTTAGCTGAGCGATACAAAGGGTTTGATCACGCAGATATGATCCTTTAGAGGTGAACCGTTGCCCAAGTCCGGGGCGAGGATGGGATCCAGCCGCACCTAGACTCCTCTCGGAGAAGGAGTTTAGAAAGCAAGGGGGTCCTTTCCGAGCCTCGTGACTCAACAGGAGGGTCTCCCAGACAGCGTGTCAGACCCTGGCCCTGAGGCAGTAAATGACCCGGGGTGCGTGGCCGTGCAATCTGGTAAAGTGCCATCACGTGCGCTGCTACCTTTAGTGAATCACTGTTATGTTTGTTAATGTTTCTCTACCTCTCTCTTAGGAGTGAATTTTATCATTGCGCCCGCCACAACTGCATATGGCCTGTGTTACATCTTGCATTGCATTGCCCTGTCGTCTTGACGGTCACGTTAGAGAATCTGTCCTAGGTCTGGACTGTAGTGTGATGTCTCTCATGGGTTCTGATGTGGCTGTGTATTGCCTTGTCCGGCCCCGTGTGGTGTTACGTCTTCCATTGTATTGCTCTGTTGTTGTCTTGATTGTCATCTGCTCTATTCTGCCGTTGTAGGCCACCATATTGTCACTTCCTTCATCAGCTGTTTTTTATGAGCCATGTAAAGGGTTGACGGCACAGACATAATCCTTTAGAGGTGAACCGTTGCCCAAGTCCGGGGCTAGGAATTGGATCCAGCCGCACCTAGACTCCTCTCCGAGAAGGAGTTTAGAAAGCAAGGGGGTCCTCTCCGAGCTAGGAATTGGATCCAGCCGCACCTAGACTCCTCTCTGAGAAGGAGTTTAGAAAGCAAGGGGGTCCTTTCCGAGCCTCGTGACTCAACGGGAGGGTCTCCCTGACAGCTCGTCTGACCCTGGCCCCTAGGCAGGAAATAATCCAGGGTCCGTGGCCACGGAACCTGATAAAGCGCCGTCATGCGCACTGCTGCCTTTGGAGAATCACTGTGTTGATGCTTCTGAATGTTTCTCTACTTTTCTCTTAGGAGTGAAGTGAATGGCTCCACCTGCCACAACTGCATATTGCCTTGTCCGGCCCCGTGTTGGGTTACGTCTTGCCTTGTATTGCCCTATCGTTGTCATGATTGCCACCTGACCCATGGTGTCATAGTAGTGCACTGCATTGTGAATTTTTTGACTGTCTGTTATTTATTTGACTGAGTATTGGCTGGCAGTGGCCTGTATTGTGTTATCTTGCACCGTATTGCCCTGTATTTGCTGTGACTGCCCTCTGAGACTTCCTGAGATCGTAGGGCGCTCTGTTGTGGGTTTTGTAATTGGCTGTTCTTTGTGTGACTGTGTATTGCTTTGTGCTGCCCTGTATTGTGTTACGGCTCGTGTTGCATTACTCTGTCATTGTTTTGACTGTGTTTTGGGACAGTGTCATAGTGCTGCACTGGATTATGGGTATTTTAACTGTTCTTGACTTGGCTGCGCGTTGCCTTTTACTGCTCTGTATGATGTTAGGTCTTGCACTGTATTGGTCTGTCGTTGTCTTGGCTGTTACTTTGGACTGTCTGGGATTGTACTTATTTATTGTGAAAGTTCCATTGGTTGTTCCTTATTTGACTGCTGGGGTGGTGTGGGCGCCCCTTCGTTTTGGCGCCCCAATCATCCATGGAGTTGTTCTGAGTGGTACTTGAAGTTGGGGGATGGTTGGCAACACAGTGGGGACCTAGATATTTTGTTCCTGTGCTGATGTGACTATAAGTCAATTAGCTTACCCCATAAATAGTGGACAGCCCAAGAGCCTTTTGACTTCTGCATGGCAGGGGCCTCCGTGCCAGGATCTCCCCTTGAGCAGGGACGCTCAATTAAGGTTCTGCTCCTCGAGATAGAGATGCCTTGCCGCAACAGATTCTCAGTAAGTGACTAATAGCATACAAAACCTTGTAGCCTTAGCTCAGTGATATAAAGGGTCGATGGCGCAGATACAATCCTTTAGAGGTGAACCATTGCCTAAGTCCGGGGCTAGGAATTGGATCCAGCCGCACCTAGACTCCTCTCCGAGAAGGAGTTTAGAAAGCAAGGGGGTCCTTTCCGAGCTAGGAATTGGATCCAGCCGCACCTAGACTCCTCTCTGAGAAGGAGTTTAGAAAGCAAGGGGGTCCTTTCCGAGCCTCGTGACTCAACGGGAGGGTCTCCCTGACAGCTTGTCTGACCCTGGCCCCTAGGCAGTAAATAATCCGGGGTGCGTGGCCATATGGAATCTGGTAAAGCGCCGTCACATGCGCTGCTGCCTTTGGAGAATCACTGTGTTGATGTTTCTGAATGTTTCACCGCTTCTCTCTTAGAAGCGAAGTTAGCCGCTCGGCCTGCCACAACTGCGTATTGCCTTGTCCGGCCCTGTATGGCGTCACGTTTGGCGTTGTATTGTCCTCTATTTGCCCGGACTGCCATCTGATCTGTTCCGGCATTGTACTGGTGTGTATTGTGGGTTTTTTAATCGGTTTTGCGTTATTTGAATGCGTATTGCCCTGTCTAGTGTTGTATCTTGCATTGTACTGCCCCGTCATTCCGTTCACTGTCACTTTAGATGTTCTGGGATTGCAGCGATCCGTATTGTGCAGGTTTTATTCGTTAGTCTGTGTTTGACCGTGTATTGCCTTGTTACCACCTTGTATTGTGTTGCGGCTTGCATTGTATCGCCATGTTATTGTTCTGAGTGCCATCTGATACATTTTGGTGTTGTACAGCCCTGCGTTATGTCTTCCATTGTATAGCTCTGTCACTGCCTCGACTGCTGTCTCACACGTTTTGGCATTGCATCGCACGGTATTGCGGGATACTTAATCAGTTAGTTATTTGACCGTGTATTTCACTGTACTGCCCTGTATTGCGTTATTTCTTGCCTTGTATTGCTCTGTCATTGTCTTGACTGGCATCTCCATTTATTTTTGTTTTCTCCCGCACTGTATTGCGGTTCTTCTAATTGGTTGGTATTTAGTTGACTGCGTCTTCAGTTCTACTCTGTCGTGTAATGTTGCATCTTGGATCGTGTCGCCCTATAGTTGTTTTGACTGCCACCCGAGAGCGTGTGGGATCGTACTGCACCGTATTGTGGCGTTTTGATGGGTTGTTTCCTATATTATTCTGTGTTGTGTTGTAGCAACCTGTATTGTGTTACGTTGTGCGTTGTGTTGCCATGAAATAGTCTTAACTGTCCTTTTACACTCTCTGGGGTTGTACCGCACCGAACTGAGGGTGTTTTTGATCGGCTGTTCTATATTTGACTACGTATTGCTTTGTACTGCCCTGTATTTTCCTAAGTCTTACGTCGTATTGCCCTCTCACCTTGCTGCGAGCCATCTGATGTATTCTGGCGTTGACAGGCACTGTATTGAGGGCTTCTTAGGCTGTTGTACTCTATTTGACCGTGCATCAATTTTGTGATCGGTCATTCCCTATTTGACTGTGTATTGGCCTTGTACTGCCCTGTGTAAAGTTACGTCTTGCATTGTATTGCCCTGTCATAGCATTGCCTGTCATAGTCTGTCATAGCACCAGGATGTGCCCTTGAGCGGGGACGCTTGCTTCAGGTTCTGCTCCTCAAGGCTGAGAGATCCCTTGCCGCAACAGAGTCTCGGTAAGTGACTAATACCACGCTAAACCTCGTAGCCTTAGCTCAGTGATATAAAGGGTTGATGGCGCGGATACAATCCTTTAGAGGTGAACCGGTGCCCAAGTCCGGGGCTAGGAATTGGATCCAGCCGCACTTAGACTGCTCTTCAAGAAGGAGTTTAGAAAGCAAGGGGGTTGTGGCTCAACGGGAGGGTCTCCCTAACAGCTCGTCTGACCCTGGCCCCTGTGCAAAAAATTATCTGGGGTACGTGGCCACGGAACCTGGTAAAGGGATGTTACGTTCACTGCTGCCTTTGTCGAAACACTGTGTTGATGTTTCTAAATGTTTCTCTACTTCTCTCAGGACTGAAGTGAATCGCTCCACCCGCCACAACTGCATATTGCCTTGTCCGGCCCCGTATTGGGTTACCTCTCGCCTTGTATTGCCCTGTCCTTCTTTTGGTTGCCATCTGACCCATGTGAATTCACTGCACTGTGAATTTTGTGACTGTCTGTTATTTATTTGACTGAGTATTGCCTTGTACTGCCTTGTGTACTGCGATGTAGTGCTTTGTCTTGCCCTGTAATTGCCTTGACTGCCATCGGAGATGTTTTGAGATCGTACGGCAGCGTAGTGCGGGTTTTCTGGTCAGCTGTTCTCTATTTGACTGTGTACGGCCTTGCGCTGCCCTGCACGGTGTTCTGTCTCGCGTTGTCATTGTCTCGACCGACATGTGTGATTGTTTGCCATTGTTTGCCAGTGTGGTTTGGGTATTGTAGTTTACTGTTCTTCATTTGACTGCGTATTGCCTTGTACTGACCTGTATAACGTTATGTCTTGCACTGCATTGCCCTGGCATTGTCTTGACCGACATCTGAGACTGTCTGGCATTGTACTGTACTGTATTGGGAGTCTTGTAATTTGCTCTAATTTATTTGTCTGCGAATCGGGTTGTACTGCCCTGTATACTGTAACGTGTGGCATTGTACCGCCTGTCACTGGCTTAACGGTGGCTTTAGAGATTCTATCGTAAGACTGCACTCCGTTGTGAATTTCTCTATGGGTGATTCTGTGACGGCGTATTGCCTGGCACGGCCCAGTACTGTGTTACGCTTGACGTTGTATCGCTCTGTCATTGTCTTCAATGAGATGTGACACTTGGTAACATACGATGGCACTGTATTGCCAATTTTTCCAGTGGCTATGCTTAATTTGAGCATGTATTGATGTGTAGCGCTCTGTATAATGTTAAGTCGTACACGGTCTTGACTTAACAATAGAAATGCTAGAGGCTGGCGTGGTGCCAAGTGGGAAAGGGTGGCTGTGAGACTCTGAAGGCAGCAGGAAAGCCCGCAGCCCGAGGTGGTGCCGCCGCGCCAGCCTCCAAACCATCTTCCGGCAGGGCCGCGGCTCTGGCCACAGCTCCCACGCCCGAAGAACCAGGAGAGAAAGCCGTGCCTCGTTGGAAAGCTCTTTGGCAGCCGCTCGCGTGGCCCCACAGCCCGTGGGGCTGCGGGCTTTGTGGCGGCCGTCAGCCTCAATGCTACCGGCGCCCACCAGGTGCAGCCGCGCCAGCCTGCGAAGCATTTTCCGGTAGGGCCGCGGCTCTGGCGACAGCTCCCACACCCGAAGAGCCAGGAGGGAAAGCCGTGCCTCGTTGGAAAGCTCTTTGGCAGCCGCTCGCGTGGCCCCACAGCCTGTGGGGCTGTGGGCTTTGTGGCGGCCGTCAGCCTCGGCGCCACCGGCGCCCACGTGGTACCGCCGCGCCAGCCTGCGAAGCATTTTCCGGTAGGGCCGCGGCTCTGGCGACGGCTCCCACACCCGAAGAGCAGGGAGGGAAAGCCATGCCTTGTTGGAAAGCTCTTTGGCAGCCGCTCGCGTGGCCCCACAGTCCGTGGGGCTGCGGGCTTTGTGGCGGCCGTCAGCCTGGGTGCCACCGGCGCCCACATGGCGCCGCCGCACCAGCCTGCGAAGCATTTTCCGGTAGGGCCGCGGCTCTGGCGACAGCTCCCAATCACGAAGAGCCAGGAGGGAAAGCCGTGCCTCGTTGGAAAGCTCTTTGGCAGCCGCTCGCGTGGCCCCACAGCCCGTGGGGCTGCGGGCTTTGCGGCGGCCGTCAGCCTCGATTCCACCGGCGCCCACCAGGTACAGCCGCGCCAGCCTGCGAAGCATTTTCCGGTAGGGCTGCGACTCTGTCGACAGCTCCCACACCCGAAGAGCCAGGAGAGAAAGCCGTGCCTCGATGGAGAGCTCTTTGGCAGCCGCTCGCCTGGCGAAACAGCCCGTGGGGCTGCGGGCTTTGCGGCGGCCGTCAGCCTCGGCACCACCAGCACCCACGTGGTGCCGCCGCGCCAGCCTGCGAAGCATTTTCCGGTAGGGCCGCGGCTCTGGCGACAACTCCCACGCCCGAAGAGCTAGGAGGGAAAGCTATGCCTCGTTGGAAAGCTCTTTGGTAGCCGCTCGCGTGGCCCCACAGCCCGTGGGGCTGCGGGCTTTGCGGCGGCCGTCAGCCTCGGCGCCACCGGCACACACGTGGCGCCCCCGCGCCAGCCTGCGAAGCATTTTCCGGTAGGGCCGCGGTTCTGGCGACAGCTCCCAAGCCCGAAGAGTCAGGAGAGAAAGCCGTGCCTCGTTGGAAAGCTCTTTGGCAGCCGCTCGCGTGGCCCCACAGCCCGTGGGGCTGCGGGCTTTGTGGCAGCCGTCAACCTCCCCGCCACCGGTGCCCACCAGGTGCAGCCGCGCCAGCATGCAGAGCATTTTCCGGTAGGGCTGCGGCTCTGGCGACAGCTCCCACGCCCGAAGAGCCAGGAGGGAAAGCCGTGCCTCGTTGGAAAGCTTTTTGGCAGCCGCTCGCCTGGCGAAACAGCCCGTGGGGCTGCGGGCTTTGCGGCGGCCGTTAGCCTCGGCACCACCGGCACCCACGTGGCACCGCTGCACCAGCCTGCGAAGCATTTTCCGGTAGGGCCGCGGCTCTGGCGACAGCTCCCACGCCCGAAGAGCCAGGAGGGAAAGCCGTGCCTCGTTGGAAAGCTCTTTGGCAGCCGCTCGCGTGGCCCCACAGCCCGTGGGGCTGCGGGCTTTGCGGCGGCCGTCAGGCTCCGCGCCAGCGGCGCCCACCAGGTGCAGCCGCGCCAGCCTGCGAAGCATTTTCCGGTAGGGCCGCGACTCTGGCGACAGCTCCCACGCCCGAAGAGCCAGGAGGGAAAGCCGTGCCTCGTTGGAAAGCTTTTTGGCAGCTGCTCGCCTGGCGAAGCAGCCCGTGGGGCTGCGGGCTTTGCGGCGGCCGTCAGCTTCGGCACCACCGGCACCCACGTGGCACCGCCGCACCAGCCTGCGAAGCATTTTCCGGTAGGGCCGCGGCTCTGGCGACAGCTCCCACGCCCGAAGAGCAGGGAGGGAAAGCCATGCCTCGTTGGAAAGCTCTTTGGCAGCCGCTCGCGTGGCCCCACAGTCCGTGGGGCTGCGGGCTTTGCGGCGGCCGTCAGCCTGGGTGCCACCGGCGCCCACGTGGCGCCGCCGCACCAGCCTGCGAAGCATTTTGCGGTAGGGCCGCGTCTCTGGCGACAGCTCCCAATCACGAAGAGCCAGGAGGGAAAGCTGTGCCTCGTTGGAAAGCTCTTTGGCAGCCGCTCGCGTGGCCCCACAGCCCGTGGGGCTACGGGCTTTGTGGCGGCCGTCACCCTCCCCGCCACCGGCGCCCACCAGGTGCAGCCACGCCAGCCTGCGAAGCATTTTCCGGTAGGGCCGCGGCTCTGGCGACAGCTCCCACGCCCGAAGAGCCAGGAGGGAAAGCCGTGCCTCGTTGGAAAGCTCTTTGGCAGCCCCTCGCGTGGCCCCACAGCCCGTGGGGCTGCGGGCTTTGCGGCGGCCGTCAGCCTCGGCGCCACCGGCGCCCACCAGGTGCAGCCGCGCCAGCCTGCGAAGCATTTTCCTGTAGGGCCGCGGCTCTGGCGACAACTCCCACGCCCGAAGAGCCAGGAGGGAAAGCCATGCCTCGTTGGAAAGCTCTTTGGCAGCCGCTCGCGTGGCCCCACAGCCCGTGGGGCTGCGGGCTTTGCGGCGGCCGTCAGCCTCGATGCTACCGGCGCCCACCAGGTGCAGCCGCGCCAGCCTGCGAAGCATTTCCCGGTAGGGCCGCGGCTCTGGCGACAGCTCCCATGCCCGAAGAGCCAGGAGGGAAAGCCATGCCTCGTTGGAAAGCTCTTTGGCAGCCGCTCGCGTGGCCCCACAGCCCGTCGGGCTGCGGGCTTTTTGGCGGCCGTCAGCCTCCCCGCCACCGGCGCCCACCAGGTGCAGCCGCGCCAGCCTGCGAAGCATTTTCCGGTAGGGCCGCGACTCTCTCGACAGCTCCCACACCCGAAGAGCAGGGAGGGAAAGCCGTGCCTCGTTGGAAAGCTCTTTGGCAGCCGCTCGCCTGGCGAAACAGCCCGTGGGGCTGCGGGCTTTGCGGCGGCCGTCAGCCTCGGCACCACCGGCGCCCACGTGGCACCGCCGCACCAGCCTGCGAAGCATTTTCCGGTAGGGCCGCGGCTCTGGCGACAGCTCCCAATCACGAAGAGCTAGGAGGGAAAGCCATGCCTCGTTGGAAAGCTCTTTGGTAGCCGCTCGCGTGGCCCCAGAGCCCGTGGGGCTGCGGGCTTTGCGGCGGCCGTCAGCCTCGGCGCCACCGGCGCCCACGTGGCTCCGCTGCGCCAGCCTGCGAAGCATTTCCCGGGAGGGCCGCGTCTCTGGCGACAGCTCCCACGCCCGAAGAGCCAGGAGGGAAAGCCATGCCTTGTTGGAAAGCTCTTTGGCAGCCGCTCGCGTGGCCCCACAGCCCGTGGGGCTGCGGGCTTTGCGGCGGCCGTCAGGCTCTGCGCCACCGGCGCCCACGTGGTACCGCCGCACCAGCTTGCGAAGCATTTTCCGGTAGGGCCGCGGCTCTGGCGACAGCTCCCACACCCGAAGAGCCAGGAGAGAAAGCCGTGCCTCGTTGGAAAGCTCTTTGGCAGCCGCTCGCGTGGCCCCACAGCCCATGGGGCTGCGGGCTTTGTGGCAGCCGTCAGCCTCGATGCCACCGGCGCCCACCAGGTGCAGCCGCGCCAGCCTGCGAAGCATTTTCCGGTAGGGCCGCGGCTCTGGCGACAGCTCCCAATCACGAAGAGCTAGGAGGGAAAGCTATGCCTCGTTGGAAAGCTCTTTGGTAGCCGCTCGCGTGGCCCCACAGCCCGTGGGGCTGCGGGGTTTGTGGCGGCCGTCAGCCTCGGCGCCACCGGCACACACGTGGCGCCACCGCGCCAGCCTGCGAAGCATTTTCCGGTAGGGCCGCGGTTCTGGCGACAGCTCCCAAGCCCGAAGAGTCAGGAGAGAAAGCCGTGCCTCGTTGGAAAGCTCTTTGGCAGCCGCTCGCGTGGCCCCACAGCCCGTGGAGCTGCGGGCTTTGCGGCGGCCGTCAGCCTCGGCGCCACCGGCGCCCACGTGGTGCCGCCGCACCAGCCTGCGAAGCATTTTCTGGTAGGGCCGCGGCTCTGGCGACAGCTCCCAATCACGAAGAGCCAGGAGGGAAAGCCATGCCTCGTTGGAAAGCTCTTTGGTAGCCGCTCGCGTGGCCCCACAGCCCGGGGGGCTGCGGGCTTTGTGGCAGCTGTCAACCTCCCCGCCACCGGCGCCCACCAGGTGCAGCCGCGCCAGCCTGCGAAGCATTTTCCGGTAGGGCCGCGACTCTGGCGACAGCTCCCACGCCCGAAGAGCCAGGAGGGAAAGCCGTGCCTCGTTGGAAAGCTTTTTGGCAGCCGCTCGCGTGGCCCCACAGCCCGTGCAGCTGCGGGCTTTGTGGCGGCCGTCAGCCTCGGTGCCACCGGCGCCCACCAGGTGCAGCCGCACCAGCCTGCGAAGCATTTTCCGGTAGGGCCGCGGCTCTGGCGACAGCTCCCATGCCCGAAGAGCCAGGAGCGAAAGCCATGCCTCGTTGGAAAGCTCTTTGGCAGCCGCTCGCGTGGCCCCACAGCACGTGGGGCTGCGGGCTTTGTGGCGGCCGTCAGCCTCCTCGCCACCGGCGCCCACCAGGTGCAGCTGCGCCAGCCTGCGAAGCATTTTGCGGTAGGGCCGCGGCTCTGGCGACAGCTCCCACGCCCGTAGAGCAAGGAGGTAAAGCTGTGCCTCGTTGGAAAGCTCTTTGGCAGCCGCTCGCCTGGCGAAACAGCCCGTGGGGCTGCGGGCTTTGCGGCAGCCGTCAGCCTCGGCGCTACCGGCGCCCACGTGGTACCGCCGCACCAGCCTGCGAAGCATTTTCCGGTAGGGCCGCGGCTCTGGCGACGGCTCCCACGCCCGAAGAGCCAGGAGGGAAAGCCGTGCCTCGTTGGAAAGCTCTTTGGCAGCCGCTCGCGTGGCCCCACAGCCCGTGGGGCTACGGGCTTTGTGGTGGCCGTCACCCTCCCCGCCACCGGCGCCCACCAGGTGCAGCCGCGCCAGCCTGCGAAGCATTTTGCGGTAGGGCCGCGGCTCTGGCGACAGCTCCCACGCCCGAAGAGCCAGGAGGGAAAGCCGTGCCTCATTGGAAAGCTCTTTGGCAGCCCCTCGCGTGGCCCCACAGCCCGTGGGGCTGCGGGCTTTGCGGCGGCCGTCAGCCTCGGCGCCACCGGCGCCCACGTGGTGCCGCCGCGCCAGCCTGCGAAGCATTTTCCGGTAGGGCCGCGGCTCTGGCGACAACTCCCACGCCCGAAGAGCCAGGAGGGAAAGCCATGCCTCGTTGGAAAGCTCTTTGGCAGCCGCTCGCGTGGCCCCACAGCCCGTCGGGCTGCGGGCTTTTTGGCGGCCGTCAGCCTCGATTCCACCGGCGCCCACCAGGTGCAGCCGCGCCAGCCTGCGAAGCATTTTCCGGTAGGGCTGCGACTCTGTTGACAGCTCCCACACCCGAAGAGCAGGGAGGGAATGACGTGCCTCGTTGGAAAGATCTTTGGCAGCCACTCGCGTGGCCCCACAGCCCGTGGGGCTGCGGGCTTTGCGGCGGCCGTCAGCCTCGGCGCCACCGGCGCCCACATGGCACCGCCACGCCAGCATGCAGAGCATTTTCCGGTAGGGCCGCGACTCTGGCGACAGCTCCCACGCCCGAAGAGCCAGGAGAGAAAGCCGTGCCTCGTTGGAAAGCTCTTTGGCAGCCGCTCGCCTGGCGAAACAGCCCGTGGGGCTGCGGGCTTTGCGGCGGCCGTCAGCCTCGGCACCACCAGCACCCACGTGGCACCGCCGCACCAGCCTGCGAAGCATTTTCCGGTAGGGCCGCGGCTCTGGCGACAGTTCCCAATCACGAAGAGCTAGGAGAGAAAGCCATGCCTCGTTGGAAAGCTCTTTGGTAGCCGCTCGCGTGGCCCCACAGCCCGTGGGGCTGCGGGCTTTGCGGCGGCCGTCAGCCTCGGCGCCACCGGCACCCACGTGGCTCCGCCGCGCCAGCCTGCGAAGCATTTCCCGGTAGGGCCGCGGCTCTGGCGACACC
Organism: Chroicocephalus ridibundus; assembly: GCF_963924245.1. Taxonomy (NCBI): domain Eukaryota; kingdom Metazoa; phylum Chordata; class Aves; order Charadriiformes; family Laridae; genus Chroicocephalus; species Chroicocephalus ridibundus. The sequence goes on along the minus strand of NC_086302.1, from coordinate 485,367 downwards.
TCCCACACCCGAAGAGCCAGGAGGGAAAGCCATGCCTCGTTGGAAAGCTCTTTGGCAGCCGCTCGCGTGGCCCCACAGCCCGTGGGGCTGCGGGCTTTGCGGCGGCCGTCAGGCTCTGCGCCAGCGGCGCCCACGTGGTACACCCGCGTCAGCCTGCGAAGCATTTTCCGGTAGGGCCGCGGCTCTGGCGACAGCTCCCACGCCCGAAGAGCCAGGAGGGAAAGCCGTGCCTCGTTGGAAAGCTCTTTGTCAGCCGCTCGCGTGGCCCCACAGCCCGTGGGGCTGCGGGCTTTGTGGCGGCCGTCAGCCTCGGCGCCACCGGCGCCCACGTGGCGCTGCCGCGCCAGCCTGGTAAGAATTTCCCGGTAGGGCCGCGGCTCTGGCGACAGCTCCCACGCCCGAAGAGCCAGGAGGGAAAGCCATGCCTCGTTGGAAAGCTCTTTGGCAGCCGCTCGCGTGGCCCCACAGCCCGTGGGGCTGCGGGCTTTGTGGCGGCCGTCAGCCTCGATGCCACCGGCGCCCACCAGGTGCAGCCGCGCCAGCCTGCGAAGCATTTTGTGGTAGGGCCGCGGCTCTTGCGACAGCTCCCACGCCCGAAGAGCCAGGAGGGAAAGCCATGCCTCGTTGGAAAGCTCTTTGGCAGCCGCTCGCCTGGCGAAACAGCCCGTGGGGCTGCAGGCTTTGCGGCGGCCGTCAGTCTCGGCACCACCAGCACCCACGTGGTACCGCCGCACCAGCCTGCGAAGCATTTTGCGGTAGGGCCGCGGCTCTGGCGACAGCTCCCACGCCCGAAGAGCCAGGAGGGAAAGCCGTGCCTCGTTGGAAAGCTCTTTGGCAGCCTCTCGCGTGGCCCCACAGCCCGTGGGGCTGCGGGCTTTGCGGCGGCCTTCAACCTCCCCGCCACCGGCGCCCACCAGGTGCAGCCGCGCCAGCCTGCGAAGCATTTTCCGGTATGGCCGCGGCTCTGGCGACAGCTCCCACGCCCGAAGAGCCAGGAGGGAAAGCCATGCCTCGTTGGAAAGCTCTTTGGTAGCCGCTCGCGTGGCCCCACAGCCCGTGGGGCTGCGGGCTTTGTGGCAGCCGTCAACCTCCCCCCCACCGGCGCCCACCAGGTGCAGCCGCGCCACCCTGCGAAGCATTTTCCGGTAGGGCCGCGGCTCTGGCGACAGCTCCCACGCCCGAAGAGCCAGGAGGGAAAGCCGTGCCTCGTTGGAAAGCTCTTTGGCAGCCGCTCGCGTGGCCCCACAGCCCGTGGGGCTGCGGGCTTTGCGGCGGCCGTCAGCCTCGGCGCCACCGGCGCCCACGTGGTGCCGCCGCGCCAGCCTGCGAAGCATTTTCTGGTAGGGCCGCGGCTCTGGCGACAACTCCCACGCCCGAAGAGCCAGGAGGGGAAAGCCATGCCTCGTTGGAAAGCTCTTTGGCAGCCGCTCGCGTGGCCCCACAGCCCGTCGGGCTGCGGGCTTTTTGGCGGCCGTCAGCCTCGATTCCACCGGCGCCCACCAGGTGCAGCCGCGCCAGCCTGCGAAGCATTTTGCGGTAGGGCCGTGACTCTGGCGACAGCTCCCACGCCCGAAGAGCCAGGAGGGAAAGCCGTGCCTCGTTGGAAAGCTCTTTGGTAGCCGCTCGCGTGGCCCCACAGCCCGTGGGGCTGCGGGCTTTGTGGCGGCCGTCAGCCTCCGTGCCACCGGCGCCCACGTGGTACCGCCGCGCCAGCCTGCGAAACATTTTCCGGTAGGGCCGCGCCTCTGGCAACAGCTCCCACAACCGAAGAGCCAGGAGGGAAAGCCGTGCCTCGTTGGAAAGCTCTTTGGCAGCTGCTCGCGTGGCCCCACAGCCCGTGGGGCTGCGGGCTTTGCGGCGGCCATCAGCCTCGGCGCCACCGGCGCCCACGTGGCTCCGCCGCGCCAGCCTGCGAACCATTTCCCTGTAGGGCCGCGGCTCTGGCGACAGCTCCCAATGCCGAAGAGCCAGGAGGGAAAGCCATGCCTCGTTGGAAAGCTCTTTGGCAGCCGCTCGCGTGGCCCCACAGCCCGTGGGGCTGCGGGCTTTGTGGCGGCCGTCAGCATCGATTCCACCGGCGCCCGCCAGGTGCAGCCGCGCCAGCCTGCGAAGCATTTTCCGGTAGGGCCGCGGCTCTGGCGACACCTCCCACGCCCGAAGACCTAGGAGAGAAAGCCGTGCCTCGTTGGAAAGCTCTTTGGCAGCTGCTCGCCTGGCGAAACAGCCCGAGGGGCTGCGGGCTTTGTGGCGGCCGTCAGCCTCGGCGCCACCGGCGCCCACGTGGCACCGCCGCACCAGCCTGCGAAGCATTTTCCGGTAGGGCCGCGGCTCTGGCGACAGTTCCCAATCACGAAGAGCCAGGAGGGAAAGCCATGCCTCGTTGGAAAGCTCTTTGGTAGCCGCTCGCGTGGCCCCACAGCCCATGGGGCTGCGGGCTTTGCGGCGGCCGTCAGCCTCGGCGCCACCGGCGCCCACGTGGTACCGCCGCGCCAGCCTGCGAAGCATTTTCCGGTAGGGCCGCGGCTCTGGTGACAGCTCCCAATCACGAAGAGCCAGGAGGGAAAGCCATGCCTCGTTGGAAAGCTCTTTGGTAGCCGCTCGCGTGGCCCCACAGCCCGTGGGGCTGCGGGCTTTGTGGCGGCCGTCAGCTTCGATGCCACCGGCGCCCACCAGGTGCAGCCGCGCCAGCCTGCGAAGCATTTTCCGGTAGGGCCGCGGCTCTGGCGACAGCTCCCACGCCCGAAGAGCCAGGAGGGAAAGCTTTGCCTCGTTGGAAAGCACTTTGGCAGCTGCTCGCGTGGACCCACAGCCCGTGGGGCTGCGGGCTTTGTGGCGGCCGTCAGCCTCGGTGCCACCGGCGCCCACCAGGTGCAGCCGCGCCAGCCTGCGAAGCATTTTCCGGTAGGGCCGCGGCTCTGGCGACAGCTCCCACGCCCGAAGAGCGAGGAGGGAAAGCCTTGCCTCGTTGGAAAGCACTTTGGCAGCTGCTCGCGTGGACCCACAGCCCGTGGGGCTGCGGGCTTTGTGGCGGCCGTCAGCCTCGGTGCCACCGGCGCCCACCAGGTGCAGCCGCGCCAGCCTGCGAAGCATTTTCCGGTAGGGCCGCGGCTCTGGCGACAGCTCCCACGCCCGAAGAGCCAGGAGAGAAAGCCGTGCCTCGTTGGAAAGCTCTTTGGCAGCCGCTCGCCTGGCGAAACAGCCCGTGGGGCTGCGGGCTTTGCGGCGGCCGTCAGCCTCGGCGCCACCGGCGCCCACATGGCGCCGCCGCACCAGCCTGCGAAGCATTTTCCGGTAGGGCCGCGGCTCTGGCGACAGCTCCCACGCCCGAAGAGCCAGGAGGGAAAGCCATGCCTCGTTGGAAAGCTCTTTGGCAGCCGCTCGCGTGGCCCCACAGCCCGTGGGGCTGCGGGCTTTGTGGCGGCCGTCAGCCTCGGTGCCACCGGCGCCCACGTGGCTCCGCCGCGCCAGCCTGCGTAGCATTTTCCTGTAGGGCCGCGACTCTGGCGACAGCTCCCACGCCCGAAGAGCCAGGAGAGAAAGCCGTGCCTCGTTGGAAAGCTCTTTGGCAGCCGCTCGCGTGGCCCCACAGCCCGTGGGGCTGCGGGCTTTGTGGCGGCCGTCAACCTCCCCGCCACCGGCGCCCACCAGGTGCAGCCGCGCCAGCCTGCGAAGCATTTTGCGGTAGGGCCGCGACTCTGGCGACAGCTCCCACACCCGAAGAGCAGGGAGGGAAAGCCGTGCTTCGTTGTAAAGCTCTTTGGCAGCTGCTCGCGTGGCCCCACAGCCCGTGGAGCTGCGGGCTTTGTGGCAGCCGTCAGCTTCGATGCCACCGGCGCCCACCAGGTGCAGCCGCGCCAGCCTGCGAAGCATTTTCCAGTAGGGCCGCGGCTCTGGCGACAGCTCCCACGCCCGAAGAGCCAGGAGGGAAAGCCGTGCCTTGTTGGAAAGCTCTTTGGTAGCCTCTCGCGTGGCCCCACAGCCCGTGCGGCTGCGGGCTTTGTGGCGGCCGTCAGCCTCGGAGCCACCGGCGCCCACCAGGTGCAGCCGCGCCAGCCTGCGAAGCATTTTCCTGTAGGGCCGCGGCTCTGGCGACAGCTCCCAATCACGAAGAGCCAGGAGGGAAAGCCATGCCTCGTTGGAAAGCTCTTTGGTAGCCGCTCGCGTGGCCCCACAGCCCGTGGGGCTGCGGGCTTTGTGGCGGCCGTCAGCCTCGGAGCCACCGGCGCCCACGTGGTACCGCCGCACCAGCCTGCGAAGCATTTCCCTGTAGGGCCGTGGCTCTGGCGACAGCTCCCACGCCCGAAGAGCCAGGAGGGAAAGCCATGCCTCGTTGGAAAGCTCTTTGGCAGCCGCTCGCGTGGCCCCACAGCCCGTGGGGCTGCGGGCTTTGTGGCGGCCGTCAGCCCCGATGCCACCGGCGCCCACCAGGTGCAGCCGCGCCAGCCTGCGAAGCATTTTCTGGTAGGGCCGCGGCTCTGGCGACAGCTCTCACGCCCGAAGACCCAGGAGAGAAAGCCGTGCCTCGTTGGAAAGCTCTTTGGCAGCCGCTCGCCTGGCGAAACAGCCCGTGGGGCTGCGGGCTTTGTGGCGGCCGTCACCCTCGGCGCCACCGGCGCCCACGTGGTACCGCCGCACCAGCCTGCGAAGCATTTTCCGGTAGGGCCGCGCCTCTGGCGAAAGCTCCCACACCCGAAGAGCCAGCTGGGAAAGCCGTGCCTCGTTGGAAAGCTCTTTGGCAGCCGCTCGCGTGTCCCCACAGCCCGTGGGGCTGCGGGCTTTGTGGCGGCTGTCAGCCTCGGCGCCACCGGCGCCCACGTGGCTCCGCCACGCCAGCCTGCGAAGCATTTCCCGGTAGGGCCGCGGCTCTGGCGACAGCTCCCAATCACGAAGAGCCAGGAGGGAAAGCCATGCCTCGTTGGAAAGCTCTTTGGTAGCCGTTCGCGTGGCCCCAGTGCCCGTGGGGCTGCGGGCTTTGCGGCGGCCGTCAGCCTCGGCGCCACAGGCGCCCACGTGATACCGCCGCACCAGCCTGCGAAGCATTTTCCGGTAGGGCCACGCCTCTGGCGAAAGCTCCCACACCCGAAGAGCCAGCTGGGAAAGCCGTGCCTCGTTGGAAAGCTCTTTGGCAGCCTCTCGCGTGGCCCCACAGCCCGTGGGGCTGCGGGCTTTGTGGCGGCTGTCAGCCTCGGCGCCACCGGCGCCCACGTGGCTCCGCCGCGCCAGTCTGCGAAGCATTTCCCGGTAGGGCCGCGGCTCTGGCGACAGCTCCCACGCCCGAAGAGCCAGGAGGGAAAGCCATGCCTCGTTGGAAAGCTCTTTGGCAGCCGCTCGCGTGGCCCCACAGCCCGTGGGGCTGCGGGCTTTGTGGCGGCCGTCAGCCTCGGTGCCACCGGCGCCCACCAGGTGCAGCCGTGCCAGCCTGCGAAGCATTTTCCGGTAGGGCCGCGGCTCTGGCGACAGCTCCCACGCCCGAAGACCTAGGAGGGAAAGCCGTGCCTCGTTGGAAAGCTCTTTGGTAGCCGCTCGCCTGGCGAAACAGCCCGTGGGGCTGCGGGCTTTGTGGCGGCCGTCAGCCTCGCCGCCACCAGCGCCCACCAGGTGCAGCCGCGCCAGCCTGCGAAGCATTTTCCGGTAGGGCCACGGCTCTGGCGACAGCTCCCAAGCCCGAAGACCCAGGAGAGAAAGCCGTGCCTCGTTGGAAAGCTCTTTGGCAGCCGCTCGCCTGGCGAAACAGCCCGTGGGGCTGCGGGCTTTGCGGCGGCCGTCAGCCTCGGCGCCACCGGCGCCCACGTGGCACCGCAGCACCAGCCTGCGAAGCATTTTCCGGTAGGGCCGCGGCTCTGGCGACAGCTCCCAATCAAGAAGAGCCAGGAGGGAAAGCGATGCCTCGTTGGAAAGCTCTTTGGTAGCCGCTCGCGTGGCCCCACAGCCCGTGGGGCTGCGGGCTTTGCGGCGGCCGTCAGCCTCGGCGCCACCGGCACCCACGTGGCTCCGCCGCGCCAGCCTGCGAAGCATTTCCCGGTAGGGCCGCGGCTCTGGCGACACCTCCCACACCCGAAGAGCCAGGAGGGAAAGCCATGCCTCGTTGGAAAGCTCTTTGGCAGCCGCTCGCGTGGCCCCACAGCCCGTGGGGCTGCGGGCTTTGCGGCGGCCGTCAGGCTCTGCGCCAGCGGCGCCCACGTGGTACACCCGCGCCAGCCTGCGAAGCATTTTCCGGTAGGGCCGCGGCTCTGGCGACAGCTCCCACGCCCGAAGAGCCAGGAGGGAAAGCCGTGCCTCGTTGGAAAGCTCTTTGTCAGCCGCTCGCGTGGCCCCACAGCCCGTGGGGCTGCGGGCTTTGTGGCGGCCGTCAGCCTCGGCGCCACCGGCGCCCACGTGGCGCTGCCGCGCCAGCCTGGTAAGAATTTCCCGGTAGGGCCGCGGCTCTGGCGACAGCTCCCACGCCCGAAGAGCCAGGAGGGAAAGCCATGCCTCGTTGGAAAGCTCTTTGGCAGCCGCTCGCGTGGCCCCACAGCCCGTGGGGCTGCGGGCTTTGTGGCGGCCGTCAGCCTCGATGCCACCGGCGCCCACCAGGTGCAGCCGCGCCAGCCTGCGAAGCATTTTGTGGTAGGGCCGCGGCTCTTGCGACAGCTCCCACGCCCGAAGAGCCAGGAGGGAAAGCCATGCCTCGTTGGAAAGCTCTTTGGCAGCCGCTCGCCTGGCGAAACAGCCCGTGGGGCTGCAGGCTTTGCGGCGGCCGTCAGTCTCGGCACCACCAGCACCCACGTGGTACCGCCGCACCAGCCTGCGAAGCATTTTGCGGTAGGGCCGCGGCTCTGGCGACAGCTCCCACGCCCGAAGAGCCAGGAGGGAAAGCCGTGCCTCGTTGGAAAGCTCTTTGGCAGCCTCTCGCGTGGCCCCACAGCCCGTGGGGCTGCGGGCTTTGCGGCGGCCTTCAACCTCCCCGCCACCGGCGCCCACCAGGTGCAGCCGCGCCAGCCTGCGAAGCATTTTCCGGTATGGCCGCGGCTCTGGCGACAGCTCCCACGCCCGAAGAGCCAGGAGGGAAAGCCGTGCCTCGTTGGAAAGCTCTTTGGTAGCCGCTCGCGTGGCCCCACAGCCCGTGGGGCTGCGGGCTTTGTGGCAGCCGTCAACCTCCCCCCCACCGGCGCCCACCAGGTGCAGCCGCGCCACCCTGCGAAGCATTTTCCGGTAGGGCCGCGGCTCTGGCGACAGCTCCCACGCCCGAAGAGCCAGGAGGGAAAGCCGTGCCTCGTTGGAAAGCTCTTTGGCAGCCGCTCGCGTGGCCCCACAGCCCGTGGGGCTGCGGGCTTTGCGGCGGCCGTCAGCCTCGGCGCCACCGGCGCCCACGTGGTGCCGCCGCGCCAGCCTGCGAAGCATTTTCTGGTAGGGCCGCGGCTCTGGCGACAACTCCCACGCCCGAAGAGCCAGGAGGGGAAAGCCATGCCTCGTTGGAAAGCTCTTTGGCAGCCGCTCGCGTGGCCCCACAGCCCGTCGGGCTGCGGGCTTTTTGGCGGCCGTCAGCCTCGATTCCACCGGCGCCCACCAGGTGCAGCCGCGCCAGCCTGCGAAGCATTTTGCGGTAGGGCCGTGACTCTGGCGACAGCTCCCACGCCCGAAGAGCCAGGAGGGAAAGCCGTGCCTCGTTGGAAAGCTCTTTGGTAGCCGCTCGCGTGGCCCCACAGCCCGTGGGGCTGCGGGCTTTGTGGCGGCCGTCAGCCTCCGTGCCACCGGCGCCCACGTGGTACCGCCGCGCCAGCCTGCGAAACATTTTCCGGTAGGGCCGCGCCTCTGGCAACAGCTCCCACAACCGAAGAGCCAGGAGGGAAAGCCGTGCCTCGTTGGAAAGCTCTTTGGCAGCTGCTCGCGTGGCCCCACAGCCCGTGGGGCTGCGGGCTTTGCGGCGGCCGTCAGCCTCGGCGCCACCGGCGCCCACGTGGCTCCGCCGCGCCAGCCTGCGAACCATTTCCCTGTAGGGCCGCGGCTCTGGCGACAGCTCCCAATGCCGAAGAGCCAGGAGGGAAAGCCATGCCTCGTTGGAAAGCTCTTTGGCAGCCGCTCGCGTGGCCCCACAGCCCGTGGGGCTGCGGGCTTTGTGGCGGCCGTCAGCATCGATTCCACCGGCGCCCGCCAGGTGCAGCCGCGCCAGCCTGCGAAGCATTTTCCGGTAGGGCCGCGGCTCTGGCGACACCTCCCACGCCCGAAGACCTAGGAGAGAAAGCCGTGCCTCGTTGGAAAGCTCTTTGGCAGCTGCTCGCCTGGCGAAACAGCCCGAGGGGCTGCGGGCTTTGTGGCGGCCGTCAGCCTCGGCGCCACCGGCGCCCACGTGGCACCGCCGCACCAGCCTGCGAAGCATTTTCCGGTAGGGCCGCGGCTCTGGCGACAGTTCCCAATCACGAAGAGCCAGGAGGGAAAGCCATGCCTCGTTGGAAAGCTCTTTGGTAGCCGCTCGCGTGGCCCCACAGCCCATGGGGCTGCGGGCTTTGCGGCGGCCGTCAGCCTCGGCGCCACCGGCGCCCACGTGGTACCGCCGCGCCAGCCTGCGAAGCATTTTCCGGTAGGGCCGCGGCTCTGGTGACAGCTCCCAATCACGAAGAGCCAGGAGGGAAAGCCATGCCTCGTTGGAAAGCTCTTTGGTAGCCGCTCGCGTGGCCCCACAGCCCGTGGGGCTGCGGGCTTTGTGGCGGCCGTCAGCTTCGATGCCACCGGCGCCCACCAGGTGCAGCCGCGCCAGCCTGCGAAGCATTTTCCGGTAGGGCCGCGGCTCTGGCGACAGCTCCCACGCCCGAAGAGCCAGGAGGGAAAGCTTTGCCTCGTTGGAAAGAACTTTGGCAGCTGCTCGCGTGGACCCACAGCCCGTGGGGCTGCGGGCTTTGTGGCGGCCGTCAGCCTCGGTGCCACCGGCGCCCACCAGGTGCAGCCGCGCCAGCCTGCGAAGCATTTTCCGGTAGGGCCGCGGCTCTGGCGACAGCTCCCACGCCCGAAGAGCCAGGAGGGAAAGCCTTGCCTCGTTGGAAAGCACTTTGGCAGCTGCTCGCGTGGACCCACAGCCCGTGGGGCTGCGGGCTTTGTGGCGGCCGTCAGCCTCGGTGCCACCGGCGCCCACCAGGTGCAGCCGCGCCAGCCTGCGAAGCATTTTCCGGTAGGGCCGCGGCTCTGGCGACAACTCCCACGCCCGAAGAGCCAGGAGAGAAAGCCGTGCCTCGTTGGAAAGCTCTTTGGCAGCCGCTCGCCTGGCGAAACAGCCCGTGGGGCTGCGGGCTTTGCGGCGGCCGTCAGCCTCGGCGCCACCGGCGCCCACAAGGCGCCGCCGCACCAGCCTGCGAAGCATTTTCCGGTAGGGCCGCGGCTCTGGCGACAGCTCCCACGCCCGAAGAGCCAGGAGGGAAAGCCATGCCTCGTTGGAAAGCTCTTTGGCAGCCGCTCGCGTGGCCCCACAGCCCGTGGGGCTGCGGGCTTTGTGGCGGCCGTCAGCCTCGGTGCCACCGGCGCCCACGTGGCTCCGCCGCGCCAGCCTGCGTAGCATTTTCCTGTAGGGCCGCGACTCTGGCGACAGCTCCCACGCCCGAAGAGCCAGGAGAGAAAGCCGTGCCTCGTTGGAAAGCTCTTTGGCAGCCGCTCGCGTGGCCCCACAGCCCGTGGGGCTGCGGGCTTTGTGGCGGCCGTCAACCTCCCCGCCACCGGCGCCCACCAGGTGCAGCCGCGCCAGCCTGCGAAGCATTTTGCGGTAGGGCCGCGACTCTGGCGACAGCTCCCACACCCGAAGAGCAGGGAGGGAAAGCCTTGCTTCGTTGTAAAGCTCTTTGGCAGCTGCTCGCGTGGCCCCACAGCCCGTGGAGCTGCGGGCTTTGTGGCAGCCGTCAGCTTCGATGCCACCGGCGCCCACCAGGTGCAGCCGCGCCAGCCTGCGAAGCATTTTCCAGTAGGGCCGCGGCTCTGGCGACAGCTCCCACGCCCGAAGAGCCAGGAGGGAAAGCCGTGCCTTGTTGGAAAGCTCTTTGGTAGCCTCTCGCGTGGCCCCACAGCCCGTGCGGCTGCGGGCTTTGTGGCGGCCGTCAGCCTCGGAGCCACCGGCGCCCACCAGGTGCAGCCGCGCCAGCCTGCGAAGCATTTTCCTGTAGGGCCGCGGCTCTGGCGACAGCTCCCAATCACGAAGAGCCAGGAGGGAAAGCCATGCCTCGTTGGAAAGCTCTTTGGTAGCCGCTCGCGTGGCCCCACAGCCCGTGGGGCTGCGGGCTTTGTGGCGGCCGTCAGCCTCGGAGCCACCGGCGCCCACGTGGTACCGCCGCACCAGCCTGCGAAGCATTTCCCTGTAGGGCCGTGGCTCTGGCGACAGCTCCCACGCCCGAAGAGCCAGGAGGGAAAGCCATGCCTCGTTGGAAAGCTCTTTGGCAGCCGCTCGCGTGGCCCCACAGCCCGTGGGGCTGCGGGCTTTGTGGCGGCCGTCAGCCCCGATGCCACCGGCGCCCACCAGGTGCAGCCGCGCCAGCCTGCGAAGCATTTTCTGGTAGGGCCGCGGCTCTGGCGACAGCTCTCACGCCCGAAGACCCAGGAGAGAAAGCCGTGCCTCGTTGGAAAGCTCTTTGGCAGCCGCTCGCCTGGCGAAACAGCCCGTGGGGCTGCGGGCTTTGTGGCGGCCGTCACCCTCGGCGCCACCGGCGCCCACGTGGTACCGCCGCACCAGCCTGCGAAGCATTTTCCGGTAGGGCCGCGCCTCTGGCGAAAGCTCCCACACCCGAAGAGCCAGCTGGGAAAGCCGTGCCTCGTTGGAAAGCTCTTTGGCAGCCGCTCGCGTGTCCCCACAGCCCGTGGGGCTGCGGGCTTTGTGGCGGCTGTCAGCCTCGGCGCCACCGGCGCCCACGTGGCTCCGCCACGCCAGCCTGCGAAGCATTTCCCGGTAGGGCCGCGGCTCTGGCGACAGCTCCCAATCACGAAGAGCCAGGAGGGAAAGCCATGCCTCGTTGGAAAGCTCTTTGGTAGCCGTTCGCGTGGCCCCAGTGCCCGTGGGGCTGCGGGCTTTGCGGCGGCCGTCAGCCTCGGCGCCACAGGCGCCCACGTGATACCGCCGCACCAGCCTGCGAAGCATTTTCCGGTAGGGCCACGCCTCTGGCGAAAGCTCCCACACCCGAAGAGCCAGCTGGGAAAGCCGTGCCTCGTTGGAAAGCTCTTTGGCAGCCTCTCGCGTGGCCCCACAGCCCGTGGGGCTGCGGGCTTTGTGGCGGCTGTCAGCCTCGGCGCCACCGGCGCCCACGTGGCTCCGCCGCGCCAGTCTGCGAAGCATTTCCCGGTAGGGCCGCGGCTCTGGCGACAGCTCCCACGCCCGAAGAGCCAGGAGGGAAAGCCATGCCTCGTTGGAAAGCTCTTTGGCAGCCGCTCGCGTGGCCCCACAGCCCGTGGGGCTGCGGGCTTTGTGGCGGCCGTCAGCCTCGGTGCCACCGGCGCCCACCAGGTGCAGCCGTGCCAGCCTGCGAAGCATTTTCCGGTAGGGCCGCGGCTCTGGCGACAGCTCCCACGCTCGAAGACCTAGGAGGGAAAGCCGTGCCTCGTTGGAAAGCTCTTTGGTAGCCGCTCGCCTGGCGAAACAGCCCGTGGGGCTGCGGGCTTTGTGGCGGCCGTCAGCCTCGCCGCCACCAGCGCCCACCAGGTGCAGCCGCGCCAGCCTGCGAAGCATTTTCCGGTAGGGCCACGGCTCTGGCGACAGCTCCCAAGCCCGAAGACCCAGGAGAGAAAGCCGTGCCTCGTTGGAAAGCTCTTTGGCAGCCGCTCGCCTGGCGAAACAGCCCGTGGGGCTGCGGGCTTTGCGGCGGCCGTCAGCCTCGGCGCCACCGGCGCCCACGTGGCACCGCAGCACCAGCCTGCGAAGCATTTTCCGGTAGGGCCGCGGCTCTGGCGACAGCTCCCAATCAAGAAGAGCCAGGAGGGAAAGCGATGCCTCGTTGGAAAGCTCTTTGGTAGCCGCTCGCGTGGCCCCACAGCCCGTGGGGCTGCGGGCTTTGCGGTGGCCGTCAGCCTCCGCGCCACCGGCGCCCACGTGGTACCACCGCACCAGCCTGCGAAGCATTTTCCGGTAGGGCCGCGCATCTGGCGACAGCTCCCACGCCCAAAGAGCCAGGAGGGAAAGCCATGCCTCGTTAGAAAGCTCTTTGGCAGCCGCTCGCGTGGCCCCACAGCCCGTGGGGCTGCGGGCTTTGCGGCGGCCGTCAGCCTCGATGCCACCGGCGCCCACCAGGTGCAGCCGCGCCAGCCTGCGAAGCATTTTCTGGTAGGGCCGCGGCTCTGGCGACAGCTCCCACGCCCGAAGAGCCAGGAGAGAAAGCCGTGCCTCGTTGGAAAGCTCTTTGGCAGCCGCTCGCCTGGCGAAACAGCCCGTGGGGCTGCGGGCTTTGTGGCGGCCGTCAGCCTCGGTGCCACCAGCGCCCACCACGTGCAGCCGCGCCAGCCTGCGAAGCATTTTCCGGTAGGGCCGCGGCTCTGGCGACAGCTCCCACGCCCGAAGAGCCAGGAGGGAAAGCCGTGCCTCATTTGAAAGCTCTTTGGCAGCCGCTCGCCTGGCGAAACAGCCCGTGGGGCTGCGGGCTTTGCGACGGCCGTCAGCATCGGCGCCACCGGCGCCCACATGGCACCGCCGCACCAGCCTGCGAAGCATTTTCCGGTAGGGCCGCGCATCTGGCGACAGCTCCCACGCCCAAAGAGCCAGGAGGGAAAGCCGTGCCTCGTTGGAAAGCTCTTTGGTAGCCGCTCGCGTGGCCCCACAGCCCGTGGGGCTGCGGGCTTTGCGGCGGCCGTCAGCCTCGGCGCCACCGGCGCCCACTTGGCGCCGCCGCGCCAGCATGCAGAGCATTTTCCGGTAGGGCCGCGGCTCTGGCGACAGCTCCCATACCCGAAGAGCAGGGAGGGAAAGCCTTGCCTCGTTGGAAAGCTCTTTGGCAGCCGCTCGCGTGGCCCCACAGCCCGTGGGGCTGCGGGCTTTGCGGCGGCCGTCAGCCTCGGCGCCACCGGCGCCCACGTGGTACCACCGCACCAGCCTGCGAAGCATTTTCCGGTAGGGCCGCGCCTCTGGCGACAGCTCCCACGCCCGAAGAGCCACGAGGGAAAGCCGTGCCTCGTTGGAAAGCTCTTTTGCAGCCGCTCGCGTGGCCGCACAGCCCGTGGGGCTGCGGGCTTTGTGGCGGCCGTCAGCCTCGATGACACTGGCGCCCACCAGGTGCAGCCACGCCAGCCTGCGAAGCATTTTCCGGTAGGGCCGCGGCTCTGGCGACAGCTCCCACGCCCGAAGAGCCAGGAGGGAAAGCCGTGCCTCATTTGAAAGCTCTTTGGCAGCCGCTCGCCTGGCGAAACAGCCCGTGGGGCTGCGGGCTTTGCGACGGCCGTCAGCATCGGCGCCACCGGCGCCCACATGGCACCGCCGCACCAGCCTGCGAAGCATTTTGCGGTAGGGCCGCGGCTCTGGCGACAGCTCCCACGCCCGAAGAGCCAGGAGGGAAAGCCATGCCTCGTTGGAAAGCTCTTTCGCAGCCCCTCGCGTGGCCCCACAGCCCGTGGGGCTGCGGGCTTTGTGGCGGCCGTCAGCCTCCGTGCCACCGGCGCCCACGTGGTACCGCCGCACCAGCCTGCGAAGCATTTTGCGGTAGGGCCGCGGCTCTGGCGACAGCTCCTAGGCCCGAAGAGCCAGGAGGGAAAGCCGTGCCTCGTTGGAAAGCTCTTTGGTAGCCGCTCGCGTGGCCCCACAGCCCGTGGGGCTGCGGGCTTTATGGCGGTCGTCTGCTTCGGTGCCACCGGCGCCCACCAGGTGCAGCCGCGCCAGCCTGCGAAGCATTTTCCGGTAGGGCCGCGCCTCTGGCGACAGCTCCCACACCCGAAGAGCCAGGAGGGAAAGCCGTGCCTTGTTGGAAAGCTCTTTGGCAGCCGCTCGCCTGGCGAAACAGCCCGTGGGGCTGCGGGCTTTGTGGCGGCCGTCAACCTCCCCGCCACCGGCGCCCACCAGGTGCAGCCGCGCCAGCCTGCGAAGCATTTTGCGGTAGGGCCGCGGCTCTGGCGACAGCTCCCACGCCCGAAGAGCCAGGAGGGAAAGCCGTGCCTCGTTGGAAAGCTCTTTGGCAGCCGCTCGCCTGGCGAAACAGCCCGTGGGGCTGCGAGCTTTGTGGCGGCCGTCAGCCTCCGTGCCACCGGCGCCCACGTGGTACCGCCGCACCAGCCTGCGAAGCATTTTCCTGTAGGGCCGCGGCTCTGGCGACAGCTCCCACGCCCGAAGAGCCAGGAGGGAAAGCCATGCCTCGTTGGAAAGCTCTTTGGCAGCCGCTCGCGTGGCCCCACAGCCCGTGGGGCTGCGGGCTTTGCGGCGGCCGTCAGCCTCGGCGCCACCGGCGCCCACGTGGCTCCGCCGCGCCAGCCTGCGAAGCATTTCCCTGTAGGGCCGCGGCTCTGGCGACAGCTCCCACGCCCGAAGAGCCAGGAGGGAAAGCCATGCCTCGTTGGAAAGCTCTTTGGCAGCTGCTCGCGTGGCCCCACAGTACGTGGGGCTGCTATTTTCCGGTAGGGCCGCGGCTCTGGCGACAGCTCCCACGCCCGAAGACCCAGGAGAGAAAGCCCTGCCTCGTTGGAAAGCTCTTTGGCAGCCGCTCGCCTGGCGAAACAGCCCGTGGGGCTGCGGGCTTTGCGGCGGCCGTCAGCCTCGGCGCCACCGGCGCCCACATGGCGCCGCCGCACCAGCCTGCGAAGCATTTTTTGGTAGGGCCGCGGCTCTGGCGACAGCTCCCAAGCCCGAAGAGCCAGGAGAGAAAGCCGTGCCTCGTTGGAAAGCTCTTTGGCAGCCGCTCGCCTGGCGAAACAGCCCGTGGGGTTGCGGGCTTTGCGGCGGCCGTCAGCCTCGGCGCCACCGGCGCCCACCAGGTGCAGCCGCGCCAGCCTGCGAAGCATTTCCCTGTAGGGCCGCGGCTCTGGCGACAGCTCCCACGCCCGAAGAGCCAGGAGGGAAAGCCGTGCCTCGTTGGAAAGCTCTTTGGTAGCCGCTCGCGTGGCCCCACAGCCCGTGGGGCTGCGGGCTTTGCGGCGGCCGTCAGCCTCGGCGCCACCGGCGCCCACTTGGCGCCACCGCGCCAGCATGCAGAGCATTTTCCGGTAGGGCCGCGGCTCTGGCGACTACTCCCACACCCGAAGAGCAGGGAGGGAAAGACTTGCCTCGTTGGAAAGCTCTTTGGCAGCCGCTCGCGTGGCCCCACAGCCCGTGGGGCTGCGGGCTTTGCGGCGGCCGTCAGCCTCGGCGCCACCGGCGCCCACGTGTCTCTGCCGCGCTAGCCTGCGAAGCATTTCCCGGTACGGCTGCGTCTCTGGCGACAGCTCCCACGCCCGAAGAGCCAGGAGGGAAAGCCGTGCCTCATTGGAAAGCTCTTTGGCAGCCGCTCGCCTGGCGAAACAGCCCGTGGGGGTGCGGGCTTTGTGGCGGCCGTCAACCTCCCCGCCACCGGTGCCCACGTGGCGGCGCCGCGCCAGCCTGGTAAGAATTTCCCGGTAGGGCCGCGGCTCTGGCGACAGCTCCCACGCCCGAAGAGCCAGGAGGGAAAGCCGTGCCTCGTTGGAAACCTCTTTGGTAGCCGCTCGCGTGGCCCCACAGCCCGTGGGGCTGCGGGCTTTGCGGCGGCCGTCAGCCTCGGCGCCACCGGCGCCCACTTGGCGCCGCCGCGCCAGCATGCAGAGCATTTTCCGGTAGGGCCGCGGCTCTGGCGACATCTCCCATACCCGAAGAGCAGGGAGGGAAAGCCTTGTCTCGTTGGAAAGCTCTTTGGCAGCCGCTCGCGTGGCCCCACAGCCCGTGGGGCTCCGGGCTTTGCGGCGGCCGTCAGCCTCGGCGCCACCAGCGCCCACGTGGTACCACCGCACCAGCCTGCGAAGCATTTTCCGGTAGGGCCGCGACTCTGGCGACAGCTCCCACGCCCGAAGAGCCAGGAGGGAAAGCCGTGCCTCGTTGGAAAGCTCTTTTGCAGCCGCTCGCGTGGCCCCACAGCCCGTGGGGCTGCGGGCTTTGTGGCGGCCGTCAGCCTCGATGCCACCGGCGCCCACCAGGTGCAGCCGCGCCAGCCTGCGAAGCATTTTGCGGTAGGGCCGCGGCTCTGGCGACAGCTCCCACGCCCGAAGAGCCAGGAGGGAAAGCCGTGCCTCATTTGAAAGCTCTTTGGCAGCCGCTCGCCTGGCCGAAACAGCCCGTGGGGCAGCGGGCTTTGCGACGGCCGTCAGCATCGGCGCCACCGGCGCCCACATGGCACCGCTGCACCAGCCTGCGAAGCATTTTCCGGTAGGGCCGCGCCTCTGGCGACAGCTCCCAATCACGAAGAGCCAGGAGGGAAAGCCATGCCTCGTTGGAAAGCTCTTTGGCAGCCGCTCGCGTGGCCCCACAGCCCGTGGGGCTGCAGGCTTTGCGGCGGCCGTCAGCCTCGGCGCCACCGGCGCCCACGTGTCTCTGCCGCGCTAGCCTGCGAAGCATTTCCCGGTACGGCCGCGCCTCTGGCGACAGCTCCCACGCCCGAAGAGCCAGGAGGGAAAGCCGTGCCTCGTTGGAAAGCTCTTTTGCAGCCGCTCGTGTGGCCCCACAGCCCGTGGGGCTGCGGGCTTTGTGGCGGCCGTCAGCCTCGATGACACCGGCGCCCACCAGGTACAGCCGCGCCAGCCTGCGAAGCATTTTGCGGTAGGGCCGCGGCTCTGGCGACAGCTCCCACGCCCGAAGAGCCAGGAGGGAAAGCCGTGCCTCATTTGAAAGCTCTTTGGCAGCCGCTCGCCTGGCGAAACAGCCCGTGGGGCTGCGGGCTTTGTGACGGCCGTCACCATCGGCGCCACCGGCGCCCACATGGCACCGCCGCACCAGCCTGCGAAGCATTTTCCGGTAGGGCCGCGCCTCTGGCGACAGCTCCCAATCACGAAGAGCCAGGAGGGAAAGCCATGCCTCGTTGGAAAGCTCTTTGGCAGCCGCTCGCGTGGCCCCACAGCCCGTGGGGCTGCGGGCTTTGTGGCGGCCGTCAGCCTCGGCGCCACCGGCGCCCACGTGTCTCTGCCGCGCCAGCCTGCGAAGCATTTTCCGGTAGGGCCGCGTCTCTGGCGACAGCTCCCACGCCCGAAGAGCCAGGAGGGAAAGCCGTGCCTCATTGGAAAGCTCTTTGGCAGCCGCTCGCCTGGCGAAACAGCCCGTGGGGCTGCGAGCTTTGTGGCGGCCGTCAGCCTCCGTGCCACCGGCGCCCACGTGGTACCGCCGCACCAGCCTGCGAAGCATTTTCCGGTAGGGCCGCGGCTCTGGCGACAGCTCCCACGCCCGAAGAGCCAGGAGGGAAAGCCATGCCTCGTTGGAAAGCTCTTTGGCAGCCGCTCGCGTGGCCCCACAGCCCGTGGGGCTGCGGGCTTTGCGGCGGCCGTCAGCCTCGGCGCCACCGGCGCCCACGTGGCTCTGCCGCGCCAGCCTGCGAAGCATTTTCTGGTAGGGCCGCGGCTCTGGCGACAGCTCCCACGCCCGAAGAGCCAGGAGGGAAAGCCATGCCTCGTTGGAAAGCTCTTTGGCAGCCGCTCGCGTGGCCCCACAGCACGTGGGGCTGCGGGCTTTGTGGCGGCCGTCAGCCTCGGTGCCACCGGCGCCCACGAGGTGCAGCCGCGCCAGCCTGCGAAGCATTTTCCGGTAGGGCCGCGGCTCTGGCGACAGCTCCCACGCCCGAAGACCCAGGAGAGAAAGCCGTGCCTCGTTGGAAAGCTCTTTGGCAGCCGCTCGCGTGGCCCCACAGCCCGTGGGGCTGCGGGCTTTGCGGCGGCCGTCAGGCTCTGCGCCACCGGCGCCCACATGGCGCCGCCGCACCAGCCTGCGAAGCATTTTCCGGTAGGGCCGCGTCTCTGGCGACAGCTCCCACGCCCGAAGAGCCAGGAGGGAAAGCCGTGCCTCGTTGGAAAGCTCTTTGGCAGCCGCTCGCGTGGACCCACAGCCCGTGGGGCTGCGGGCTTTGTGGCGGCCGTCAGTCTCCATGACACCGGCGCCCACCAGTTGCAGCCGCGCCAGCCTGCGAAGCATTTTGCGGTAGGGCCGCGGCTCTGGCGACAGCTCCCATGCCCGAAGAGCCAGGAGAGAAAGCCGTCCCTCATTTGAAAGCTCTTTGGCAGCCGCTTGCCCGGCGAAACAGCCCGTGGGGCTGCGGGCTTTGCGACGGCCGTCAGCCTCGGCGCCACCGGCGCCCACATGGCACCGCCGCACCAGCCTGCGAAGCATTTTCCGGTAGGGCCGCGGCTCTGGTGACAGCTCCCAATCACGAAGAGCCAGGAGGGAAAGCCATGCCTCGTTGGAAAGCTCTTTGGTAGCCGCTCGCGTGGCCCCACAGCCCGTGGGGCTGCGGGCTTTGTGGCGGCCGTCAGCTTCGATGCCACCGGCGCCCACCAGGTGCAGCCGCGCCAGCCTGCGAAGCATTTTCCGGTAGGGCCGCGGCTCTGGCGACAGCTCCCACGCCCGAAGAGCCAGGAGGGAAAGCCATGCCTTGTTGGAAAGCTCTTTGGCAGCCGTTCGCGTGGCCCCACAGCCCGTGGGGCTGCGGGCTTTGTGGCGGCCGTCAGCCTCGGTGCCACCGGCGCCCACCAGGTGCAGCCGCGCCAGCCTGCGTAGCATTTTCCTGTAGGGCCGCGTCTCTGGCGACAGCTCCCACGCCCGAAGAGCCAGGAGGGAAAGCCGTGCCTCGTTGGAAAGCTCTTTGGTAGCCGCTCGCGTGGCCCCACAGCCCGTGGGGCTGCGGGCTTTGTGGCGGCCGTCAGCCTCCGTGCCACCGGCGCCCACGTGGTACCGCCGCGCCAGCCTGCGAAGCATTTTCCTGTAGGGCCGCGCCTCTGGCAACAGCTCCCACACCCGAAGAGCCAGGAGGGAAAGACGTGCCTCGTTGGAAAGCTCTTTGGCAGCTGCTCGCGTGGCCCCACAGCCCGTGGGGCTGCGGGCTTTGCGGCGGCCGTCAGCCTCGGCGCCACCGGCGCCCACGTGGCTCCGCCGCGCCAGCCTGCGAAGCATTTCCCTGTAGGGCCGCGGCTCTGGCGACAGCTCCCAATCCCGAAGAGCCAGGAGGCAAAGCCATGCCTCGTTGGAAAGCTCTTTGGCAGCCGCTCGCGTGGCCCCACAGCCCGTGGGGCTGCGGGCTTTGTGGCGGCCGTCAGCATCGATTCCACCGGCGCCCACCAGGTGCAGCCGCGCCAGCCTGCGAAGCATTTTCCGGTAGGGCCGCGGCTCTGGCGACACCTCCCACGCCCGAAGACCCAGGAGGGAAAGCCGTGCCTCGTTGGAAAGCTCTTTGGCAGCTGCTCGCCTGGCGAAACAGCCCGAGGGGCTGCGGGCTTTGTGGCGGCCGTCAGCCTCGGCGCCACCGGCGCCCACGTGGCACCGCCGCACCAGCCTGCGAAGCATTTTCCGGTAGGGCCGCGGCTCTGGCGACAGTTCCCAATCACGAAGAGCCAGGAGGGAAAGCCATGCCTCGTTGGAAAGCTCTTTGGCAGCCGCTCGCGTGGCCCCAGAGCCCGTGGGGCTGCGGGCTTTGCGGCGGCTGTCAGCCTCGGCGCCACCAGCGCCCACGTGGTACCGCCGTGCCAGCCTGCGAAGCATTTTCTGGTAGGGCCGCGCCTCTGGCGACAGCTCCCACACCCGAAGAGCCAGCTGGGAAAGCCGTGCCTTGTTGGGAAGCTCTTTGGCAGCCGCTCGCGTGGCCCCACAGCCCATGGGGCTGCGGGCTTTGTGGCGGCCGTCAGCCTCGGCGCCACTGGCGCCCACGTGGCTCCGCCGCGCCAGCCTGCGAAGCATTTCCCGGTAGGGCCGCGGCTCTGGCGACAGCTCCCACGCCCGAAGAGCCAGGAGGGAAAGCCTTGCCTCGTTGGAAAGCACTTTGGCAGCTGCTCGCGTGGACCCACAGCCCGTGGGGCTGCGGGCTTTGTGGCGGCCGTCAGCCTCGGTGCCACCGGCGCCCACCAGGTGCAGCCGCGCCAGCCTGCGAAGCATTTTCCGGTAGGGCCGCGGCTCTGGCGACAGCTCCCACGCCCGAAGAGCCAGGAGGGAAAGCCGTGCCTCGTTGGAAAGCTCTTTGGCAGCCGCTCGCCTGGCGAAACAGCCCGTGGGGCTGCGGGCTTTGCGGCGGCCGTCAGCCTCGGCGCCACCGGCACCCACATGGCGCCGCCGCACCAGCCTGCGAAGCATTTTCCGGTAGGGCCGCGGCTCTGGCGACAGCTCCCACGCCCGAAGAGCCAGCTGGGAAAGCCGTGCCTCGTTGGAAAGCTCTTTGGCAGCTGCTCGCGTGGCCCCACAGCCCGTGGGGCTTCGGGCTTTGTGGCGGCCGTCAGCTTCGATGCCACCGGCGCCCACCAGGTGCAGCCGCGCCAGCCTGCGAAGCATTTTCCGGTAGGGCCGCGGCTCTGGCGACAGCTCCCACGCCCGAAGAGCCAGGAGGGAAAGCCATGCCTCGATGGAGAGCTCTTTGGCAGCCGCTCGCCTGGCGAAACAGCCCGTGGGGCTGCGGGCTTTGTGGCGGCCGTCAGCCTCGTTGGAACCGGCGCCCACGTGGCTCCGCCGTGCCAGCCTGCGTAGCATTTTCCTGTAGGGCCGCGATTCTGGCGACAGCTCCCACGCCCGAAGAGCCAGGAGGGAAAGCCGTGCCTCGTTGGAAAGCTCTTTGGCAGCCGCTCGCGTGGCCACGCAGCCCATGGAGCTGCGGGCTTTGCGGCGGCCGTCAGCCTCGGCGCCACCGGCGCCCACGTGGTACCGCCGCACCAGCCTGCGAAGCATTTTCCGGTAGGGCTGCGGCTCTGGCGACAGCTCCCAAGCCCGAAGAGCCAGGAGGGAAAGCCATGCCTCGTTGGAAAGCTCTTTGGCAGCCGCTCGCGTGGCCCCACAGCCCGTGGGGCTGCGGGCTTTGCGGCGGCCGTCAGCCTCGGAGCCACCAGCGCCTACGTGGCGCCGCCCCACCAGCCTGCGAAGCATTTTCCGGTAGGGCCGCGGCTCTGGCGACAGCTCCCAAGCACGAAGAGCCAGGAGGGAAAGCCGTGCCTCGTTGGAAAGCTCTTTGGCAGCCGCTCGCCTGGCGAAACAGCCCGTGGGGCTGCGGGCTTTGCGGCGGCCGTCAGCCTCGGAGCCACCGGCGCCCACGTGGCGCCGCCCCACCAGCCTGCGAAGCATTTTCCGGTAGGGCCGCAACTCTGGCGACAGCTCCCACGCCCGAAGAGCCAGGAGGGAAAGCCGTGCCTCGTTGGAAAGCTCTTTGGCAGCCGCTCGCGTGGCCCCACAGCCCGTGGGGCTGCGGGCTTTGCGGCGACCGTCAGCCTCCCCGCCACCGGCGCCCACCAGGTGCAGCCGCGCCAGCCTGCGAAGCATTTTCCGGTAGGGCCGCGGCTCTGGCGACAGCTCCCACGCCCGAAGAGCGAGGAGGGAAAGCCATGCCTCGTTGGAAAGCTCTTTGGCAGCCGCTCGCGTGGCCCCACAGCCCGTGGGGCTACGGGCTTTGTGGCGGCCGTCAGCCTCCCCGCCACCGGCGCCCACCAGGTGCAGCCGCGCCAGCCTGCGAAGCATTTTCCTGTAGGGCCGCGACTCTGGCGACAGCTCCCAAGCCCGAAGAGCCAGGAGGGAAAGCCATGCCTCGTTGGAAAGCTCTTTGGCAGCCGCTCGCCTGGCGAAACAGCCCGTGGGGCTGCGGGCTTTGCGGCGGCCGTCAGCCTCGGCGCCACCGGCGCCCACGTGGCGCTGCCGCGCCAGCTTGCGAAGCATTTTCCGGTAGGGCTGCAGCTCTGACGACAGCTCCCAAGCACGAAGAGCCAGGAGGCAAAGCCGTGCCTCGTTGGAAAGCTCTTTGGCAGCCGCTCGCCTGGCGAAACAGCCCGTGGGGCTGCGGGCTTTGCCGCGGCCGTCAGCCTCGGAGCCACCGGCGCCCACGTGGCGCCGCCCCACCAGCCTGCGAAGCATTTTCCGGTAGGGCCGCAACTCTGGCGACAGCTCCCACGCCCGAAGAGCCAGGAGGGAAAGCCGTGCCTCGTTGGAAAGCTCTTTGGCAGCCGCTCGCGTGGCCCCACAGCCCGTGGGGCTGCGGGCTTTGTGGCGGCCGTCAGCCTCCCCGCCACTGGCGCCCACCAGGTGCAGCCGCGCCAGCCTGCGAAGCATTTTCCTGTAGGGCCGCGGCTCTGGCCACAGCTCCCACGCCCGAAGAGCCAGGAGGGAAAGCCGTGCCTCGTTGGAAAGCTCTTTGGCAGCCGCTCGCCTGGCGAAACAGCCCGTGGGGCTGCGGGCTTTGCGGCGGCCGTCAGCCTCGCTGCCACCGGCGCCTACGTGGCGCCGCCCCACCAGCCTGCGAAGCATTTTCCGGTAGGGCCGCAGCTCTCGCGACAGCTCCCATGCCCGAAGAGCCAGGAGGGAAAGCCGTGCCTCGTTGGAAAGCTCTTTGGCAGCCGATCGCGTGGCCCCACAGCCCGTGGGGCTGCGGGCTTTGTGGCGGCCGTCAGCCTCGGAGCCACCAGCGCCCAC
The DNA here is from genome assembly GCF_963924245.1 of Chroicocephalus ridibundus. NCBI lineage: Eukaryota > Metazoa > Chordata > Aves > Charadriiformes > Laridae > Chroicocephalus > Chroicocephalus ridibundus. The sequence continues at coordinate 462,875 of NC_086302.1, read as the reverse complement.
CAGGTGCAGCCGCGCCAGCCTGCGAAGCATTTTCCTGTAGGACCGCGGCTCTGGCGACAGCTCCCACGCCCGAAGAGCGAGGAGGGAAAGCCGTGCCTCGTTGGAAAGCTCTTTGGCAGCCGCTCGCCTGGCGAAACAGCCTGTGGGGCTGCGGGCTTTGCGGCGGCCGTCAGCCTCGCTGCCACCGGCGCCCATCTGTCGCCGCCTCACCAGGCTGCGAAGCATTTTCCGGTAGGGCTGCGGCTCTGACGACAACTCCCAAGCCCGAAGAGCCAGGAGGGAAAGCCGTGCCTCGTTGGAAAGCTCTTTGGCAGCCGCTCGCGTGGCCCCACAGCCCGTGGGGCTGCGGGCTTTGCGGCGGTTGTCAGCCTCGGAGCCACCGGCGCCCACGTGGCGCCGCCCCACCAGCCTGCGAAGCATTTTCCGGTAGGGCCGCAACTCTGGCGACAGCTCCCAAGCCCGAAGAGCCAGGAGGGAAAGCCATGCCTCGTTGGAAAGCTCTTTGGCAGCCGCTCGCCTGGCGAAACAGCCCGTGCGGCTGCGGGCTTTGCGGCGGCCGTCAGCCTCGGAGCCACCGGCGCCCACGTGGCGCCGCCCCACCAGCCTGCGAAGCATTTTCCGGTAGGGCCGCAACTCTGGCGACAGCTCCCAAGCGCGAAGAGCCAGGAGGGAAAGCCGTGCCTCGTTGGAAAGCTCTTTGGCAGCCGCTCGCGTGGCCCCAAAGCCCGTGGGGCTGCGGGCTTTGTGGCGGCCGTCAGCCTCGGAGCCACCGGCGCCCACCAGGTGCAGCCGCGCCAGCCTGCGAAGCATTTTCCTGTAGGGCTGCGACTCTGGCGACAGCTCCCACGCCCGAAGAGCCAGGAGGGAAAGCCGTGCCTCGTTGGAAAGCTCTTGGGCAGCCGCTCGCGTGGCCTCACAGCCCGTGGGGCTGCGGGCTTTGCGGCGGCCATCAGCCTCGGAGCCACCGGCGCCTACGTGGCGCCGCCGCGCTAGCTTGCGAAGCATTTTCCAGTAGGGCCACGGCTCTGACGACAACTCCCAAGCCCGAAGAGCGAGGAGGGAAAGCCGTGCCTCGTTGGAAAGCTCTTTGTCAGCCGCTCGCGTGGCCACACAGCCCATGGAGCTGCGGGCTTTGCGGCGGCCGTCAGCCTCGGCGCCACCGGCGCCCACGTGGTACCGCCGCACCAGCCTGCGAAGCATTTTCCGGTAGGGCTGCGGCTCTGGCGACAGCTCCCAAGCCCGAAGAGCCAGGAGGGAAAGCCGTGCCTCGTTGGAAAGCTCTTTGGCAGCCGCTCACGTGGCCCCACAGCCCGTGGGGCTGCGGGCTTTGCGGCGGCCGTCAGCCTCGGAGCCACCAGCGCCTACGTGGCGCCGCCCCACCAGCCTGCGAAGCATTTTCCGGTAGGGCCGCGGCTCTGGCGACAGCTCCCAAGCACGAAGAGCCAGGAGGGAAAGCCGTGCCTCGTTGGAAAGCTCTTTGGCAGCCGCTCGCCTGGCGAAACAGCCCGTGGGGCTGCGGGCTTTGCGGCGGCCGTCAGCCTCGGAGCCACCGGCGCCCACGTGGCGCCGCCCCACCAGCCTGCGAAGCATTTTCCGGTAGGGCCGCAACTCTGGCGACAGCTCCCACGCCCGAAGAGCCAGGAGGGAAAGCCGTGCCTCGTTGGAAAGCTCTTTGGCAGCCGCTCGCGTGGCCCCACAGCCCGTGGGGCTGCGGGCTTTGCGGCGACCGTCAGCCTCCCCGCCACCGGCGCCCACCAGGTGCAGCCGCGCCAGCCTGCGAAGCATTTTCCGGTAGGGCCGCGGCTCTGGCGACAGCTCCCACGCCCGAAGAGCGAGGAGGGAAAGCCATGCCTCGTTGGAAAGCTCTTTGGCAGCCGCTCGCGTGGCCCCACAGCCCGTGGGGCTACGGGCTTTGTGGCGGCCGTCAGCCTCCCCGCCACCGGCGCCCACCAGGTGCAGCCGCGCCAGCCTGCGAAGCATTTTCCTGTAGGGCCGCGACTCTGGCGACAGCTCCCAAGCCCGAAGAGCCAGGAGGGAAAGCCATGCCTCGTTGGAAAGCTCTTTGGCAGCCGCTCGCCTGGCGAAACAGCCCGTGGGGCTGCGGGCTTTGCGGCGGCCGTCAGCCTCGGCGCCACCGGCGCCCACGTGGCGCTGCCGCGCCAGCTTGCGAAGCATTTTCCGGTAGGGCTGCAGCTCTGACGACAGCTCCCAAGCACGAAGAGCCAGGAGGCAAAGCCGTGCCTCGTTGGAAAGCTCTTTGGCAGCCGCTCGCCTGGCGAAACAGCCCGTGGGGCTGCGGGCTTTGCCGCGGCCGTCAGCCTCGGAGCCACCGGCGCCCACGTGGCGCCGCCCCACCAGCCTGCGAAGCATTTTCCGGTAGGGCCGCAACTCTGGCGACAGCTCCCACGCCCGAAGAGCCAGGAGGGAAAGCCGTGCCTCGTTGGAAAGCTCTTTGGCAGCCGCTCGCGTGGCCCCACAGCCCGTGGGGCTGCGGGCTTTGTGGCGGCCGTCAGCCTCCCCGCCACTGGCGCCCACCAGGTGCAGCCGCGCCAGCCTGCGAAGCATTTTCCTGTAGGGCCGCGGCTCTGGCCACAGCTCCCACGCCCGAAGAGCCAGGAGGGAAAGCCGTGCCTCGTTGGAAAGCTCTTTGGCAGCCGCTCGCCTGGCGAAACAGCCTGTGGGGCTGCGGGCTTTGCGGCGGCCGTCATCCTCGCTGCCACCGGCGCCCACGTGGCGCCGCTGCGCCAGCCTACGAAGCATTTTCCGGTAGGGCCGCGTCTCTGGCGACAGCTCCCACGCCCGAAGAGCCAGGAGGGAAAGCCATGCCTCGTTGGAAAGCTCTTTGGCAGCCGCTCGCGTGGCCCCACAGCCCGTGGGGCTGCGGGCTTTGCGACGGCCGTCAGCCTCAGCGCCACCGGAGCCCACCAGCTACAGCCGCGCCAGCCTGCGAAGCATTTTCCGGTAGGGCCGCGGCTCTGGCGACAGCTCCCACGCCCGAAGAGCCAGGAGGGAAAGCCGTGCCTCGTTGGAAAGCTCTTTGGCAGCCGCTCGCGTGGCCCCACAGCCCGTGGGGCTGCGGGCTTTGTGGCGGCCGTCAGCCTGCCCGCCACCGGCGCCCACGTGGCGCCGCCCCACCAGCCTGCGAATCATTTTCCGGTAGGGCCGCAACTCTGGCGACAGCTCCCACGCCTGAAGACCCAGGAGGGAAAGCCGTGCCTCGTTGGAAAGCTCTTTGGCAGCCGCTCGCCTGGCGAAACAGCCCGTGCGGCTGCGGGCTTTGCGGCGACCGTCAGCCTCCCCGCCACCGGCGCCCACCAGGTGCAGCTGCGCCAGCCTGCGAAGCATTTTCCCGTAGGGCCGCGGCTTTGGCGACAGCTCCCACGCCCGAAGAGCAGGGAGGGAAAGCCATGCCTCGTTGGAAAGCTCTTTGGCAGCCGCTCGCGTGGCCCCACAGCCCGTGGGGCTGCGGGCTTTGCGGCGGTTGTCAGCCTCGGAGCCACCGGCGCCCACGTGGCGCCGCCCCACCAGCCTGCGAAGCATTTTCCGGTAGGGCCGCGGCTCTGGCGACAGCTCCCACGCCCGAAGAGCCAGGAGGGAAAGCCGTGCCTCGTTGGAAAGCTCTTTGGCAGCCGCTCGCCTGGCGAAACAGCCCGTGGGGCTGCGGGCTTTGCGGCGGCCGTCAGCCTCGCTGCCACCGGCGCCTACGTGGCGCCGCCCCACCAGCCTGCGAAGCATTTTCCGGTAGGGCCGCAGCTCTCGCGACAGCTCCCACGCCCGAAGAGCCAGGAGGGAAAGCCGTGCCTCGTTGGAAAGCTCTTTGGCAGCCGATCGCGTGGCCCCACAGCCCGTGGGGCTGCGGGCTTTGTGGCGGCCGTCAGCCTCGGAGCCACCAGCGCCCACCAGGTGCAGCCGCGCCAGCCTGCGAAGCATTTTCCTGTAGGACCGCGGCTCTGGCGACAGCTCCCACGCCCGAAGAGCCAGGAGGGAAAGCCGTGCCTCGTTGGAAAGCTCTTTGGCAGCCGCTCGCTTGGCGAAACAGCCCGTGGGGCTGCGGGCTTTGCGGCGGCCGTCAGCCTCGGCGCCACCGGCGCCCACGTGGCGCTGCCGCGCCAGCTTGCGAAGCATTTTCCGGTAGGGCTGCAGCTCTGACGACAGCTCCCAAGCACGAAGAGCCAGGAGGCAAAGCCGTGCCTCGTTGGAAAGCTCTTTGGCAGCCGCTCGCCTGGCGAAACAGCCCGTGGGGCTGCGGGCTTTGCCGCGGCCGTCAGCCTCGGAGCCACCGGCGCCCACGTGGCGCCGCCCCACCAGCCTGCGAAGCATTTTCCGGTAGGGCCGCAACTCTGGCGACAGCTCCCACGCCCGAAGAGCCAGGAGGGAAAGCCGTGCCTCGTTGGAAAGCTCTTTGGCAGCCGCTCGCGTGGCCCCACAGCCCGTGGGGCTGCGGGCTTTGTGGCGGCCGTCAGCCTCCCCGCCACTGGCGCCCACCAGGTGCAGCCGCGCCAGCCTGCGAAGCATTTTCCTGTAGGGCCGCGGCTCTGGCCACAGCTCCCACGCCCGAAGAGCCAGGAGGGAAAGCCGTGCCTCGTTGGAAAGCTCTTTGGCAGCCGCTCGCCTGGCGAAACAGCCTGTGGGGCTGCGGGCTTTGCGGCGGCCGTCATCCTCGCTGCCACCGGCGCCCACGTGGCGCCGCTGCGCCAGCCTACGAAGCATTTTCCGGTAGGGCCGCGTCTCTGGCGACAGCTCCCACGCCCGAAGAGCCAGGAGGGAAAGCCATGCCTCGTTGGAAAGCTCTTTGGCAGCCGCTCGCGTGGCCCCACAGCCCGTGGGGCTGCGGGCTTTGCGACGGCCGTCAGCCTCAGCGCCACCGGAGCCCACCAGCTACAGCCGCGCCAGCCTGCGAAGCATTTTCCGGTAGGGCCGCGGCTCTGGCGACAGCTCCCACGCCCGAAGAGCCAGGAGGGAAAGCCGTGCCTCGTTGGAAAGCTCTTTGGCAGCCGCTCGCGTGGCCCCACAGCCCGTGGGGCTGCGGGCTTTGTGGCGGCCGTCAGCCTGCCCGCCACCGGCGCCCACGTGGCGCCGCCCCACCAGCCTGCGAATCATTTTCCGGTAGGGCCGCAACTCTGGCGACAGCTCCCACGCCTGAAGACCCAGGAGGGAAAGCCGTGCCTCGTTGGAAAGCTCTTTGGCAGCCGCTCGCCTGGCGAAACAGCCCGTGCGGCTGCGGGCTTTGCGGCGACCGTCAGCCTCCCCGCCACCGGCGCCCACCAGGTGCAGCTGCGCCAGCCTGCGAAGCATTTTCCCGTAGGGCCGCGGCTTTGGCGACAGCTCCCACGCCCGAAGAGCAGGGAGGGAAAGCCATGCCTCGTTGGAAAGCTCTTTGGCAGCCGCTCGCGTGGCCCCACAGCCCGTGGGGCTGCGGGCTTTGCGGCGGTTGTCAGCCTCGGAGCCACTGGCGCCCACGTGGCGCCGCCCCACCAGCCTGCGAAGCATTTTCCGGTAGGGCCGCGGCTCTGGCGACAGCTCCCACGCCCGAAGAGCCAGGAGGGAAAGCCGTGCCTCGTTGGAAAGCTCTTTGGCAGCCGCCCGCCTGGCGAAACAGCCCGTGGGGCTGCGGGCTTTGCGGCGGCCGTCAGCCTCGCTGCCACCGGCGCCTACGTGGCGCCGCCCCACCAGCCTGCGAAGCATTTTCCGGTAGGGCCGCAGCTCTCGCGACAGCTCCCACGCCCGAAGAGCCAGGAGGGAAAGCCGTGCCTCGTTGGAAAGCTCTTTGGCAGCCGATCGCGTGGCCCCACAGCCCGTGGGGCTGCGGGCTTTGTGGCGGCCGTCAGCCTCGGAGCCACCAGCGCCCACCAGGTGCAGCCGCGCCAGCCTGCGAAGCATTTTCCTGTAGGACCGCGGCTCTGGCGACAGCTCCCACGCCCGAAGAGCCAGGAGGGAAAGCCGTGCCTCGTTGGAAAGCTCTTTGGCAGCCGCTCGCTTGGCGAAACAGCCCGTGGGGCTGCGGGCTTTGCGGCGGCCGTCAGCCTCGCTGCCACCGGCGCCCACGTGGCGCCGCCCCACCAGCCTGCGAAGCATTTTCCGGTAGGGCCGCAGCTCTCGCGACAGCTCCCATGCCCGAAGAGCCAGGAGGGAAAGCCGTGCCTCGTTGGAAAGCTCTTTGGCAGCCGATCGCGTGGCCCCACAGCCCGTGGGGCTGCGGGCTTTGTGGCGGCCGTCAGCCTCGGAGCCACCAGCGCCCACGTGGCGCCGCCCCACCAGCCTGCGAAGCATTTTCCTGTAGGACCGCGGCTCTGGCGACAGCTCCCACGCCCGAAGAGCGAGGAGGGAAAGCCGTGCCTCGTTGGAAAGCTCTTTGGCAGCCGCTCGCCTGGCGAAACAGCCTGTGGGGCTGCGGGCTTTGCGGCGGCCGTCAGCCTCGCTGCCACCGGCGCCCATGTGTCGCCGCCTCACCAGGCTGCGAAGCATTTTCCGGTAGGGCTGCGGCTCTGACGACAACTCCCAAGCCCGAAGAGCCAGGAGGGAAAGCCGTGCCTCGTTGGAAAGCTCTTTGGCAGCCGCTCGCGTGGCCCCACAGCCCGTGGGGCTGCGGGCTTTGCGGCGGTTGTCAGCCTCGGAGCCACCGGCGCCCACGTGGCGCCGCCCCACCAGCCTGCGAAGCATTTTCCGGTAGGGCCGCAACTCTGGCGACAGCTCCCAAGCCCGAAGAGCCAGGAGGGAAAGCCATGCCTCGTTGGAAAGCTCTTTGGCAGCCGCTCGCCTGGCGAAACAGCCCGTGCGGCTGCGGGCTTTGCGGCGGCCGTCAGCCTCGGAGCCACCGGCGCCCACGTGGCGCCGCCCCACCAGCCGGCGAAGCATTTTCCGGTAGGGCCGCAACTCTGGCGACAGCTCCCAAGCGCGAAGAGCCAGGAGGGAAAGCCGTGCCTCGTTGGAAAGCTCTTTGGCAGCCGCTCGCGTGGCCCCACAGCCCGTGGGGCTGCGGGCTTTGTGGCGGCCGTCAGCCTCACCGCCACCGGCGCCCACCAGCTACAGCCGCGCCAGCCTGCGAAGCATTTTCCGGTAGGGCCGCGGCTCTGGCGACAGCTCCCACGCCCGAAGAGCCAGGAGGGAAAGCCGTGCCTCGTTGGAAAGCTCTTTGGCAGCCGCTCGCGTGGCCCCAAAGCCCGTGGGGCTGCGGGCTTTGTGGGGGCCGTCAGCCTCGGAGCCACCGGCGCCTACGTGGCGCCGCCCCACCAGCCTGCGAAGCATTTTCCGGTAGGGCTGCGGCTCTGGCGACAGCTCCCAAGCACGAAGAGCCAGGAGGGAAAGCCGTGCCTCGTTGGAAAGCTCTTTGGCAGCCGCTCGCCTGGCGAAACAGCCCGTGGGGCTGCGGGCTTTGCGGCGGCCGTCAGCCTCGGAGCCACCGGCGCCCACGTGGCGCCGCCCCACCAGCCTGCGAGGCATTTTCCGGTAGGGCCGCAACTCTGGCGACAGCTCCCACGCCCGAAGAGCCAGGAGGGAAAGCCGTGCCTCGTTGGAAAGCTCTTTGGCAGCCGCTCGCGTGGCCCCACAGCCCGTGGGGCTGCGGGCTTTGCGGCGACCGTCAGCCTCCCCGCCACCGGCGCCCACCAGGTGCAGCCGCGCCAGCCTGCGAAGCATTTTCCTGTAGGGCCGCGGCTCTGGCGACAGCTCCCACGCCCGAAGAGCCAGGAGGGAAAGCCGTGCCTCGTTGGAAAGCTCTTTGGCAGCCGCTCGCGTGGCCCCACAGCCCGTGGGGCTGCGGGCTTTGCGGCGACCGTCAGCCTCCCCGCCACCGGCGCCCACCAGGTGCAGCCGCGCCAGCCTGCGAAGCATTTTCCGGTAGGGCCGCAACTCTGGCGACAGCTCCCACGCCCGAAGAGCCAGGAGGGAAAGCCATGCCTCGTTGGAAAGCTCTTTGGCAGCCGCTCGCGTGGCCCCACAGCCCGTGGGGCTGCGGGCTTTGTGGCGGCCGTCAGCCTCCCCGCCACCGGCGCCCACCAGGTGCAGCCGCGCCAGCCTGCGAAGCATTTTCCTGTAGGGCCGCGACTCTGGCGACAGCTCCCACGCCCGAAGAGCCAGGAGGGAAAGCCGTGCCTCGTTGGAAAGCTCTTTGGCAGCTGCTCGCGTGGCCCCACAGCCCGTGTGGCTGCGGGCTTTGCGGCGGCCGTCAGCCTCGGCGCCACCGGCGCCCACGTGGCGCTGCCGCGCCAGCTTGCGAAGCATTTTCCGGTAGGGCTGCAGCTCTGACGACAGCTCCCAAGCACGAAGAGCCAGGAGGGAAAGCCGTGCCTCGTTGGAAAGCTCTTTGGCAGCCGCTCGCCTGGCGAAACAGCCCGTGGGGCTGCGGGCTTTGCCGCGGCCGTCAGCCTCGGAGCCACCGGCGCCCACGTGGCGCCGCCCCACCAGCCTGCGAAGCATTTTCCGGTAGGGCCGCAACTCTGGCGACAGCTCCCAAGCACGAAGAGCCAGGAGGGAAAGCCATGCCTCGTTGGAAAGCTCTTTGGCAGCCGCTCGCGTGGCCCCACAGCCCGTGGGGCTGCGGGCTTTGTGGCGGCCGTCAGCCTCCCCGCCACTGGCGCCCACCAGGTGCAGCCGCGCCAGCCTGCGAAGCATTTTCCTGTAGGGCCGCGGCTCTGGCCACAGCTCCCACGCCCGAAGAGCTAGGAGGGAAAGCCGTGCCTCGTTGGAAAGCTCTTTGGCAGCCGCTCGCCTGGCGAAACAGCCTGTGGGGCTGCGGGCTTTGCGGCGGCCGTCAGCCTCGCTGCCACCGGCGCCCACGTGGCGCCGCTGCGCCAGCCTACGAAGCATTTTCCGGTAGGGCCGCGTCTCTGGCGACAGCTCCCACGCCCGAAGAGCCAGGAGGGAAAGCCATGCCTCGTTGGAAAGCTCTTTGGCAGCCGCTCGCGTGGCCCCACAGCCCGTGGGGCTGCGGGCTTTGCGACGGCCGTCAGCCTCAGCGCCACCGGAGCCCACCAGCTACAGCCGCGCCAGCCTGCGAAGCATTTTCCGGTAGGGCCGCGGCTCTGGCGACAGCTCCCACGCCCGAAGAGCCAGGAGGGAAAGCCGTGCCTCGTTGGAAAGCTCTTTGGCAGCCGCTCGCGTGGCCCCACAGCCCGTGGGGCTGCGGGCTTTGTGGCGGCCGTCAGCCTCCCCGCCACCGGCGCCCACCAGGTGCAGCCGCGCCAGCCTGCGAAGCATTTTCCGGTAGGGCTGCGGCTCTGGCGACAGCTCCCAAGCCCGAAGAGCCAGGAGGGAAAGCCGTGCCTCGTTGGAAAGCTCTTTGGCAGCCGCTCGCCTGGCGAAACAGCCCGTGCGGCTGCGGGCTTTGCTGCGGCCGTCAGCCTCGGAGCCACCGGCGCCCACGTGGCGCCGCCCCACCAGCCTGCGAATCATTTTCCGGTAGGGCCGCAACTCTGGCGACAGCTCCCACGCCCGAAGAGCCAGGAGGGAAAGCCGTGCCTCGTTGGAAAGCTCTTTGGCAGCCGCTCGCGTGGCCCCACAGCCCGTGGGGCTGCGGGCTTTGCGGCGGCCGTCAGCCTCCCCGCCACCGGCGCCCACCAGGTGCAGCCGCGCCAGCCTGCGAAGCATTTTCCTGTAGGGCCGCGACTCTGGCGACAGCTCCCACGCCTGAAGAGCCAGGAGGGAAAGCCGTGCCTCGTTGGAAAGCTCTTTGGCAGCCGCTCGCGTGGCCCCACAGCCCGTGGGGCTGCGGGCTTTGCGGCGGCCGTCAGCCTCCCCGCCACCGGCGCCCACCAGGTGCAGCCGCGCCAGCCTGCGAAGCATTTTCCTGTAGGGCCGCGACTCTGGCGACAGCTCCCAAGCCCGAAGAGCCAGGAGGGAAAGCCATGCCTCGTTGGAAAGCTCTTTGGCAGCCGCTCGCCTGGCGAAACAGCCCGTGTGGCTGCGGGCTTTGCGGCGGCCGTCAGCCTCGGAGCCACCGGCGCCCACGTGGCGCTGCCGCGCCAGCTTGCGAAGCATTTTCCGGTAGGGCTGCAGCTCTGACGACAGCTCCCAAGCCCGAAGAGCCAGGAGGGAAAGCCATGCCTCGTTGGAAAGCTCTTTGGCAGCCGCTCGCGTGGCCCCACAGCCCGTGGGGCTGCGGGCTTTGCGGCGGTTGTCAGCCTCGGAGCCACCGGCGCCCACGTGGCGCCGCCCCACCAGCCTGCGAAGCATTTTCCGGTAGGGCCGCAACTCTGGCGACAGCTCCCAAGCCCGAAGAGCCAGGAGGGAAAGCCATGCCTCGTTGGAAAGCTCTTTGGCAGCCGCTCGCCTGGCGAAACAGCCCGTGCGGCTGCAGGCTTTGCGGCGGCCGTCAGCCTCGGAGCCACCGGCGCCCACGTGGCGCCGCCCCGCCAGCCTGCGAAGCATTTTCCAGTAGGGCCGCGGCTCTGGCGACAGCTCCCACGCCCGAAGAGCCAGGAGGGAAAGCCGTGCCTCGTTGGAAAGCTCTTTGGCAGCCGCTCGCGTGGCCCCACAGCCCGTGGGGCTGCGGGCTTTGCGGCGGCCGTCAGCCTCGGCGCCACCGGCGCCTACGTGGCGCTGCCGCGCCAGCTTGCGAAGCATTTTCCGGTAGGGCTGCAGCTCTGACGACAGCTCCCAAGCCCGAAGAGCCAGGAGGGAAAGCCGTGCCTCGTTGGAAAGCTCTTTGGCAGCCGCTCGCGTGGCCCCACAGCCCGTGGGGCTGCGGGCTTTGCGGCGGCCGTCAGCCTCCCCGCCACCGGCGCCCACCAGGTGCAGCCGCGCCAGCCTGCGAGGCATTTTCCGGTAGGGCCGCAACTCTGGCGACAGCTCCCACGCCCGAAGAGCCAGGAGGGAAAGCCGTGCCTCGTTGGAAAGCTCTTTGGCAGCCGCTCGCCTGGCGAAACAGCCTGTGGGGCTGCGGGCTTTGCGGCGGCCGTCAGCCTCGCTGACACCGGCGCCCACGTGGCGCCGCCGCGCCAGCCTGCGAAGCATTTTCCTGTAGGGCCGCGGCTCTGACGACAGCTCCCACGCCCGAAGAGCCAGGAGGGAAAGCCGTGCCTCGTTGGAAAGCTCTTTGGCAGCCCCTCGCGTGGCCCCACAGCCCGTGGGGCTGCGGGCTTTGCGGCGGCCGTCAGCCTCTCCGCCAACGGTGCCCATGTGGCGCCGCCGCGCAAGTATGCAGAGCTTTTTCCGGTAGGGCCGCGACTCTGGCGACTGCTCCCACGCCCGAAGAGCCAGGAGGGAAAGCCGTGCCTCGTTGGAAAGCTCTTTGGCAGCCGCTCGCGTGGCCCCACAGCCCGTGGGGCTGCGGGCTTTGCGGCGACCGTCAGCCTCCCCGCCACCGGTGCCCACCAGGTGCAGCCGCGCCAGCCTGCGAAGCATTTTCGGGTAGGGCCGCAACTCTGGCGACAGCTCCCAAGCACGAAGAGCCAGGAGGGAAAGCCGTGCCTCGTTGGAAAGCTCTTTGGCAGCCGATCGCGTGGCCCCACAGCCCGTGGGGCTGCGGGCTTTGTGGCGGCCGTCAGCCTCCCCGCCACTGGCGCCCACCAGGTGCAGCCGCGCCAGCCTGCGAAGCATTTTCCTGTAGGGCCGCGGCTCTGGCGACAGCTCCCACGCCCGAAGAGCGAGGAGGGAAAGCCGTGCCTCGTTGGAAAGCTCTTTGGCAGCCGCTCGCCTTGCGAAACAGCCTGTGGGGCTGCGGGCTTTGCGGCGGCCGTCATCCTCGCTGCCACCGGCGCCCACGTGGCGCCGCTGCGCCAGCCTACGAAGCATTTTCCGGTAGGGCCGCGTCTCTGGCGACAGCTCCCACGCCCGAAGAGCCAGGAGGGAAAGCCATGCCTCGTTGGAAAGCTCTTTGGCAGCCGCTCGCGTGGCCCCACAGCCCGTGGGGCTGCGGGCTTTGTGGCGGCCGTCAGCCTCCCCGCCACCGGCGCCCACCAGGTGCAGCCGCGCCAGCCTGCGAAGCATTTTCCGGTAGGGCTGCGGCTCTGGCGACAGCTCCCACGCCCGAAGAGCCAGGAGGGAAAGCCGTGCCTCGTTGGAAAGCTCTTTGGCAGCCGCTCGCGTGGCCCCACAGCCCGTGGGGCTGCGGGCTTTGCGGCGGCCGTCAGCCTCGAAGCCACCAGCGCCCACGTGGCGCCGCCCCACCAGCCTGCGAAGCATTTTCCGGTAGGGCCGCGGCTCTGGCGACAGCTCCCACGCCCGAAGAGCCAGGAGGGAAAGCCGTGCCTCGTTGGAAAGCTCTTTGGCAGCCGCTCGCGTGGCCCCACAGCCCGTGGGGCTGCGGGCTTTGCGGCGGCCGTCAGCCTCGGCGCCACCGGCGCCCACGTGGCGCTGCCGCGCCAGCTTGCGAAGCATTTTCCGGTAGGGCTGCAGCTCTGACGACAGCTCCCAAGCCCGAAGAGCCAGGAGGGAAAGCCATGCCTCGTTGGAAAGCTCTTTGGCAGCCGCTCGCCTGGCGAAACAGCCCGTGCGGCTGCGGGCTTTGCTGCGGCCGTCAGCCTCGGAGCCACCGGCGCCCACGTGGCGCCGCCCCACCAGCCTGCGAATCATTTTCCGGTAGGGCCGCAACTCTGGCGACAGCTCCCACGCCTGAAGACCCAGGAGGGAAAGCTGTGCCTCGTTGGAAAGCTCTTTGGCAGCCGCTCGCGTGGCCCCACAGCCCGTGGGTCTGCGGGCTTTGCGGCGGCCGTCAGCCTCAGCGCCACCGGCGCCCACGTGGCGCCGCCGCGCCAGCTTGCGAAGCATTTTCCAGTAGGGCCACGGCTCTGACGACAACTCCCAAGCTTGAAGACCCAGGAGGGAAAGCCGTGCCTCGTTGGAAAGCTCTTTGGCAGCCGCTTGCGTGGCCCCACAGCCCGTGGGGCTGCGGGCTTTGCGGCGGCCGTCAGCCTCGGAGCCACCAGCGCCCACGTGGCGCCGCCCCACCAGCCTGTGAAGCATTTTCCGGTAGGGCCGCGGCTCTGGCGACAGCTCCCACGCCCGAAGAGCCAGGAGGGAAAGCCGTGCCTCGTTCGAAAGCTCTTTGGCAGCCGCTCGCGTGGCCCCACAGCCCGTGGGGCTGCGGGCTTTGCGGCGGCCGTCAGCCTCCCCGCCACCGGCGCCCACGTGGCGCAGCCGCGCCAGCCTGCGAAGCATTTTCCTGTAGGGCCGCGACTCTGGCGACAGCTCCCACGCCCGAAGAGCCAGGAGGGAAAGCCGTGCCTCGTTGGAAAGCTCTTTGGCAGCCGCTCGCGTGGCCCCACAGCCCGTGGGGCTGCGGGCTTTGCGGCGGCCGTCAGCCTCGGCGCCACCGGCGCCCACGTGGCGCTGCCGCGCCAGCTTGCGAAGCATTTTCCGGTAGGGCTGCAGCTCTGACGACAGCTCCCAAGCCCGAAGAGCCAGGAGGGAAAGCCGTGCCTCGTTGGAAAGCTCTTTGGCAGCCGCTCGCGTGGCCCCACAGCCCGTGGGGCTGCGGGCTTTGTGGCGGCCGTCAGCCTCCCCGCCACCGGCGCCCACCAGGTGCAGCCGCGCCAGCCTGCAAAGCATTTTCCTGTAGGGCCGCGACTCTGGCGACAGCTCCCACGCCCGAAGAGCCAGGAGGGAAAGCCATGCCTCGTTGGAAAGCTCTTTGGCAGCGTTCGCGTGGCCCCACAGCCCATGGGGCTGCGGGCTTTGCGGCGGCCGTCAGCCTCGGCGCCACCGGCGCCCACGTGGTACCGCCGCACCAGCCTGCGAAGCATTTTCCTGTAGGGCTGCGGCTCTGGCGACAGCTCCCACGCCCGAAGAGCAGGGAGGGAAAGCCATGCCTCGTTGGAAAGCTCTTTGGCAGCCGCTCGCGTGGCCCCACAGCCCGTGGGGCTGCGGGCTTTGCGGCGGCCGTCAGCCTCGGAGCCACCAGCGCCCACGTGGCGCCGCCCCACCAGCCTGCGAAGCATTTTCCGGTAGGGCCGCGGCTCTGGCGACAGCTCCCACGCCCGAAGAGCCAGGAGGGAAAGCCATGCCTCGTTGGAAAGCTCTTTGGCAGCCGCTCGCGTGGCCCCACAGCCCGTGGGGCTGCGGGCTTTGCGGCGGCCGTCAGCCTCGCCGCCAACGGTGCCCACGTGGCGCTGCCGCGCCAGCTTGCGAAGCACTTTCCGGTAAGGCTGCGGCTCTGACGACAACTCCAAAGCCCGAAGAGCCAGGAAGGAAATCCGTGCCTTGTTGGAAAGCTTGTTGGCAGCCGCTCGCGTGGCCCCACAGCCCGTGGGGCTGCGGGCTTTGCGGCGGCTGTCAGCCTGGGCGCCACCGGCGCCCACGTGGCGCCGCTGCGCCAGCCTGCGAAGCATTTTCCGGTAGGGCCGCGGCTCTGGCGACAGCTCCCAATCACGAAGAGCCAGGAGGGAAAGCCGTGCCTCGTTGGAAAGCTCTTTGGCAGCCGCTTGCCTGGCGAAACAGCCCGTGGGGCTGCGGGCTTTGCGCGGCCGTCAGCCTCGGAGCCACCGGCGCCCACGTGGCTCCGCCCCACCAGCCTGCGAAGCATTTTCCGGTAGGGCCGCAACTCTGGCGACAGCTCCCAAGCACGAAGAGCCAGGAGGGAAAGCCATGCCTCGTTGGAAAGCTCTTTGGCAGCCGCTCGCGTGGCCCCAAAGCCCGTGGGGCTGCGGGCTTTGCGGCGGCCGTCAGCCTCGGCGCCACCGGCGCCCACGTGGCGCCGCTGCGCCAGCCTGCGAAGCATTTTCCGGTAGGGCTGCAGCTCTGACGACAGCTCCCAAGCCCGAAGAGCCAGGAGGGAAAGCCATGCCTCGTTGGAAAGCTCTTTGGCAGCCGTTCGCGTGGCCCCACAGCCCGTGGGGCTGCGGCCTTTGCGGCGGTTGTCAGCCTCGGAGCCACCGGCGCCCACGTGGCGCCGCCCCACCAGCCTGCGAAGCATTTTCCGGTAGGGCCGCAACTCTGGCGACAGCTCCCAAGCCCGAAGAGCCAGGAGGGAAAGCCATGCCTCGTTGGAAAGCTCTTTGGCAGCCGCTCGCCTGGCGAAACAGCCCGTGCGGCTGCGGGCTTTGCTGCGGCCGTCAGCCTCGGAGCCACCGGCGCCCACGTGGCGCCGCCCCACCAGCCTGCGAAGCATTTTCCTGTAGGGCCGCAACTCCGGCGACAGCTCCCACGCCCGAAGAGCCAGGAGGGAAAGCCATGCCTCGTTGGAAAGCTCTTTGGCAGCCGCTCGCCTGGCGAAACAGCCTGTGGGGCTGCGGGCTTTGCGGCGGCCGTCAGTCTCGGAGCCACCGGCGCCCACGTGGCGCCGCCCCACCAGCCTGCGAAGCATTTTCCGGTAGGGCTGCAACTCTGGCGACAGCTCCCAAGCCCGAAGAGCCAGGAGGGAAAGCTGTGCCTCGTTGGAAAGCTCTTTGGCAGCCGATCGCGTGGCCCCACAGCCCGTGGGGCTGCGGGCTTTGTGGCGGCCGTCAGCCTCCCCGCCACCGGCGCCCACCAGGTGCAGCCGCGCCAGCCTGCGAAGCATTTTCCTGTAGGGCCGCGGCTCTGGCGACAGCTCCCAAGCCCGAAGAGCCAGGAGGGAAAGCCGTGCCTCGTTGGAAAGCTCTTTGGCAGCCGCTCGTTTGGCGAAACAGCCTGTGGGGCTGCGGGCTTTGCGGCGGCCGTCAGCCTCGCTGCCACCGGGGCCCACGTGGCGCCGCCGCGCCAGCCTGCGAAGCATTTTCCGGTAGGGCCGCGGCTCTGGCGACAGCTCCCACGCCCGAAGAGCCAGGAGGGAAAGCCGTGCCTCGTTGGAAAGCTCTTTGGCAGCCTCTTCCGTGGCCCCACAGCCCGTGGGGCTGCGGGCTTTGCGGCGGCCGTCAGCCTCTCCGCCATCGGTGCCCATGTGGCGCCGCTGTGCAAGTATGCAGAGCTTTTTGCGGTAGGGCCGCGACTCTTGCGACAGCTCCCACGCCCGAAGACTCAGGAGGGAAAGCCTTGCCTCGTTGGAAAGCTCTTTGGCAGCCGCTCGCGTGGCCCCACAGCCCGTGGGGCTGCGGGCTTTGCGGTGACCGTCAGTCTCCCCGCCACCGGCGCCCACCAGGTGCAGCCGCGCCAGCCTGCGAAGCATTTTCCTGTAGGGCCGCGGCTCTGGCGACAGCTCCCACGCCCGAAGAGCAAGGAGGGAAAGTCGTGCCTCGTTGGAAAGCTCTTTGGCAGCCGCTCGCCTGCCGAAACAGCCCGTGGGGCTGCGGGCTTTGCGGCGGCCGTCAGCCTCGGAGCCACCGACGCCCACGTGGCGCCGCTGCGCCAGCCTACGAAGCATTTTCCGGTAGGGCCGCGTCTCTGGCGACAGCTCCCACGCCCGAAGAGCCAGGAGGGAAAGCCGTGCCTCGTTGGAAAGCTCTTTGGCAGCCGCTCGCCTGGCGAAACAGCCTGTGGGGCTGCGGGCTTTGCTGCGGCCGTCAGCCTCGGAGCCACCGGCGCCCACGTGGCGCCGCCCCACCAGCCTGCGAAGCATTTTCCGGTAGGGCCGCAACTCTGGCGACAGCTCCCAAGCACGAAGAGCCAGGAGGGAAAGCCGTGCCTCGTTGGAAAGCTCTTTGGCAGCCGATCGCGTGGCCCCACAGCCCGTGGGGCTGCGGGCTTTGCGGCGGCCGTCAGCCTCCCCGCCACTGGCGCCCACCAGGTGCAGCCGCGCCAGCCTGCGAAGCATTTTCCTGTAGGGCCGCGGCTCTGGCGACAGCTCCCACGCCCGAAGACCTAGGAGGGAAAGCCGTGCCTCGTTGGAAAGCTCTTTGGCAGCCGCTCGCCTGGCGAAACAGCCCGTGGGGCTGCGGGCTTTGTGGCGGCCGTCAGCCTCCCCGCCACCGGCGCCTACGTGGCGCTGCCGCGCCAGCTTGCGAAGCATTTTCCGGTAGGGCTGCGGCTCTGACGACAGCTCCCACGCCCGAAGAGCCAGGAGGGAAAGCCGTGCCTCGTTGGAAAGCTCTTTGGCAGCCGCTCGCGTGGCCCCACAGCCCGTGGGGCTGCGGGCTTTGCGGCGGCCGTCAGCCTCGGAGCCACCAGCGCCCACATGGCGCCGCCCCACCAGCCTGCAAAGCATTTTCCGGTAGGGCCGCGGCTCTGGCGACAGCTCCCACGCCCGAAGAGCCAGGAGGGAAAGCCATGCCTCGTTGGAAAGCTCTTTGGCAGCCGCTCGCGTGGCCCCACAGCCCGTGGGGCTGCGGGCTTTGTGGCGGCCGTCAGCCTCCGCGCCACCGGCGCCCACGTGGCGCCGCCGCACAAGCTTGCGAAGCATTTTCCGGTAGGGCCGCGGCTCTGACGACAGCTCCCATGCCCGAAGAGCCAGGAGGGAAAGCCGTGCCTCGTTGGAAAGCTCTTTGGCAGCCGCTCGCGTGGCCCCACAGCCCGTGGGGCTGCGGGCTTTGCGGCGGCCGTCAGCCTCCCCGCCACTGGCGCCCACCAGGTGCAGCCGCGCCAGCCTGCGAAGCATTTTCCTGTAGGGCCGCGGCTCTGGCGACAGCTCCCACGCCCGAAGACCTAGGAGGGAAAGCCGTGCCTCGTTGGAAAGCTCTTTGGCAGCCGCTCGCCTGGCGAAACAGCCTGTGGGGCTGCGGGCTTTGCGGCGGCCGTCATCCTCGCTGCCACCGGCGCCCACGTGGCGCCGCTGCGCTAGCCTACGAAGCATTTTCCGGTAGGGCCGGGTCTCTGGCGACAGCTCCCACGCCCGAAGAGCCAGGAGGGAAAGCCATGCCTCGTTGGAAAGCTCTTTGGCAGCCGCTCGCGTGGCCCCACAGCCCGTGGGGCTGCGGGCTTTGCGTCGGCCGTCAGCCTCAGCGCCACCGGCGCCCACCAGTTACAGCCGCGCCAGCCTGCGAAGCATTTTCCGGTAGGGCCGCGGCTCTGGCGACAGCTCCCACGCCCGAAGAGCCAGGAGGGAAAGCCGTGCCTCGTTGGAAAGCTCTTTGGCAGCCGCTCGCGTGGCCCCACAGCCCGTGGGGCTGCGGGCTTTGTGGCGGCCGTCAGCCTCCCCGCCACCGGCGCCTACGTGGCGCTGCCGCGCCAGCTTGCGAAGCATTTTCCGCTAGGGCTGCGGCTCTGACGACAGCTCCCACGCCCGAAGAGCCAGGAGGGAAAGCCGTGCCTCGTTGGAAAGCTCTTTGGCAGCCGCTCGCGTGGCCCCACAGCCCGTGGGGCTGCGGGCTTTGCGGCGGCCGTCAGCCTCGGAGCCACCAGCGCCCACATGGCGCCGCCCCACCAGCCTGCAAAGCATTTTCCGGTAGGGCCGCGGCTCTGGCGACAGCTCCCACGCCCGAAGAGCCAGGAGGGAAAGCCATGCCTCGTTGGAAAGCTCTTTGGCAGCCGCTCGCGTGGCCCCACAGCCCGTGGGGCTGCGGGCTCTGTGGCGGCCGTCAGCCTCCGCGCCACCGGCGCCCACGTGGCGCCGCCGCACAAGCTTGCGAAGCATTTTCCGGTAGGGCCGCGGCTCTGACGACAGCTCCCACGCCCGAAGAGCCAGGAGGGAAAGCCGTGCCTCGTTGGAAAGCTCTTTGGCAGCCGCTCGCGTGGCCCCACAGCCCGTGGGGCTGCGGGCTTTGCGGTGGCCGTCAGCCTCGGCGCCACCGGTGCCCACGTGGCGCTGCCGCGCCAGCTTGCGAAGCGTTTTCCGGTAGGGCTGTAGCTCTGACGACAGCTCCCAAGCCCGAAGAGCCAGGAGGGAAAGCCATGCCTCGTTGGAAAACTCTTTTGCAGCCGCTCGCGTGGCCCCACAGCCCGTGGGGCTGCGGGCTTTGCGGCGGTTGTCAGCCTCGGAGCCACCGGCGCCCACGTGGCACCGCCGCACCAGCCTGCGAAGCATTTTCCGGTAGGGCCGCAACTCTGGCGACAGCTCCCACTCCCGAAGAGCCAGGAGGGAAAGCCATGCCTCGTTGGAAAGCTCTTTGGCAGCCGCTCGCCTGGCGAAACAGCCCGTGCGGCTGCGGGCTTTGCGGCGGCCGTCAGCCTCGGAGCCACCGGTGCCCACGTGGCGCCGCCCCACCAGCCTGCGAAGCATTTTCCGGTAGGGCCGCAACTCTGGCGACAGCTCCCAAGCACGAAGAGCCAGGAGGGAAAGCTGTGCCTCGTTGCAAAGCTCTTTGGCAGCCGCTCGCGTGGCCCCACAGCCCGTGGGGCTGCGGGCTTTGCGGCGGCCGTCAGCCTCTGCGCCACCGGCGCCTACCAGCTACAGCCGCGCCAGCCTGCGAAGCATTTTCCGGTAGGGCCGCGGCTCTGGCGACAACTCCCACGCCCGAAGAGCCAGGAGGGAAAGCCGTGCCTCGTTGGAAAGCTCTTTGGCAGCCGCTCGCGTGGCCTCACAGCCCGTGGGGCTGCGGGCTTTGCGGCGGCCGTCAGCCTCGGAGCCACCAGCGCCCACGTGGCGCCGCCGCGCCAGCTTGCGAAGCATTTTCCAGTAGGGCCACGGCTCTGACGACAACTCCCAAGCCCGAAGAGCCAGGAGGGAAAGCCGTGCCTCGTTGGAAAGCTCTTTGGCAGCCGCTCGCGTGGCCCCACAGCCCATGGGGCTGCGGGCTTTGCGGCGGCCGTCAGCCTCGGCGCCACCGGCGCCCACGTGGTACCGCCGCACCAGCCTGCGAAGCATTTTCCGGTAGGGCTGCGGCTCTGGCGACAGCTCCCACGCCCGAAGAGCAGGGAGGGAAAGCCATGCCTCGTTGGAAAGCTCTTTGGCAGCCGCTCGCGTGGCCCCACAGCCCGTGTGGCTGCGGGCTTTGCGGCGGCCGTCAGCCTCGGAGCCACCAGCGCCCACGTGGCGCCGCCGCACGAGCCTGCGAAGCATTTTCCGGTAGGGCCGCGGCTCTGGCGACAGCTCCCATGCCCGAAGAGCCAGGAGGGAAAGCCATGCCTCGTTGGAAAGCTCTTTGGCAGCCGCTCGCGTGGCCCCACAGCCCGTGTGGCTGCGGGCTTTGTGGCGGCCGTCAGCCTCCCCGCCACCGGCGCCCACCAGGTGCAGCCGCGCCAGCCTGCGAAGCATTTTCCGGTAGGGCCGCGGCTCTGGCGACAGCTCCCACGCCCGAAGAGCCAGGAGGGAAAGCCATGCCTCGTTGGAAAGCTCTTTGGCAGCCTCTTGCGTGGCCCCACAGCCCGTGGGGCTGCGGGCTTTGCGGCGGCCGTCAGCCTCGGCGCCACCGGCGCCCACGTGGCGCTGCCGCGCCAGCTTGCGAAGCATTTTCCGGTAGGGCTGCGGCTCTGACGACAGCTCCCAAGCCCGAAGAGCCAGGAGGGAAAGCCGTGCCTCGTTGGAAAGCTCTTTGGCGGCCGCTCGCGTGGCCCCATAGCCCGTGTGGCTGCGGGCTTTGCGGCGGCCGTCAGCCTCGGCGCCACCGGCGCCCACCAGGTGCAGCCGCGCCAGCCTGCGAAGCATTTTCCGGTAGGGCCGCGTCTCTGGCGACAGCTCCCACGCCCGAAGAGCTAGGAGGGAAAGCCGTGCCTCGTTGGAAAGCTCTTTGGCAGCCGCTCGCGTGGCCCCACAGCCCGTGGGGCTGCGGGCTTTCCGGCGGACGTCAGCCTCAGCGACACCGGCGCCCACGTGGCGCCGCCGCGCCAGCCTGCGAAGCATTTTCCTGTAGGGCTGCGGCTCTGGCGACAGCTCCCACGCCCGAAGAGCCAGGAGGGAAAGCCGTGCCTCGTTGGAAAGCTCTTTGGCAGCCGCTCGCGTGGCCCCACAGCCCGTGTGGCTGCGGGCTTTCCGGCGGACGTCAGCCTCAGCGACACCGGCGCCCACCAGGTGCAGCCGCGCCAGCCTGCGAAGCATTTTCCGGTAGGGCCGCGGCTCTGGCGACAGCTCCCACGCCCGAAGAGCCAGGAGGGAAAGCCGTGCCTCGTTGGAAAGCTCATTGGCAGCCGCTCGCGTGGCCTCACAGCCCGTGGGGCTGCGGGCTTTGCGGCGGCCATCAGCCTCGGAGCCACCGGCGCCCACGTGGTGCCGCCGCGCCAGCCTGCGAAGCATTTTCCGGTAGGGCTGCGGCTCTGGCGACAGCTCCCACGCCCGAAGAGCAGGGAGGGAAAGCCATGCCTCGTTGGAAAGCTCTTTGGCAGCCGCTCGCGTGGCCCCACAGCCCGTGGGGCTGCGGGCTTTGCGGCGGCCGTCAGCCTCGGAGCCACCAGCGCCCACGTGGCGCTGCCGCGCCAGCTTGCGAAGCATTTTCCGGTAGGGCCGCGGCTCTGGCGACAGCTCCCAAGCACGAAGAGCCAGGAGGGAAAGCCGTGCCTCGTTGGAAAGCTCTTTGGCAGCCGCTCGCGTGGCCCCACAGCCCGTGTGGCTGCGGGCTTTGCGGCGACCGTCAGCCTCCCCGCCACCGGCGCCCACCAGGTGCAGCCGCGCCAGCCTGCGAAGCATTTTCCGGTAGGGTCGCGGCTCTGGCGACAGCTCCCACGCCCGAAGAGCCAGGAGGGAAAGCCATGCCTCGTTGGAAAGCTCTTTGGCAGCCTCTTGCGTGGCCCCACAGCCCGTGGGGCTGCGGGCTTTGTGGCGGCCGTCAGCCTCCCCGCCACTGGCGCCCACCAGGTGCAGCCGCGCCAGCCTGCGAAGCATTTTCCAGTAGGGCTGCGGCTCTGGTGACCGCTCCCACGCCCGAAGAGCCAGGAGGGAAAGCCGTGCCTCGTTGGAAAGCTCTTTGGCAGCCGCTCGCGTGGCCCCACAGCCCGTGGGGCTGCGGGCTTTCCGGCGGACGTCAGCCTCAGCGACACCGGCGCCCACGTGGCGCCGCCGCGCCAGCCTGCGAAGCATTTTCCTGTAGGGCTGCGGCTCTGGCGACAGCTCCCACGCCCGAAGAGCCAGGAGGGAAAGCCGTGCCTCGTTGGAAAGCTCTTTGGCAGCCGCTCGCCTGGCGAAACAGCCCGTGGGGCTGCGGGCTTTGCGGCGGCCGTCAGCCTCGGAGCCACCGGCGCCCACGTGGCGCCGCCGCGCCGGCCTGCGAAGCATTTTCCAGTAGGGCCGCGGCTCTGGCGACAGCTCCCACGCCCGAAGAGCAGGGAGGGAAAGCCAAGCCTCGTTGGAAAGCTCTTTGGCAGCTGCTCGCGTGGCCCCACAGCCCGTGGGGCTGCGGGCTTTGCGGCGGCCGTCAACCTCGCTGCCACCGGCGCCCACGTGGCGCCGCCGCACGAGTCTGCAAAGCATTTTCTGATAGGGCTGCGGCTCTGACGACAGCTTCCAAGCCCGAAGAGCCAGGAGGGAAAGCCGTGCCTCGTTTGAAAGCTCTTTGGCAGCCGCTCGCGTGGCCCCACAGCCTGTGGGGCTGCGGGCTTTGTGGCGGCCGTCAGCCACGGTGCCACCGGCGCCCACCAGGTGCAGGCGCGCCAGCTTGCGAAGCATTTTCCGGTAGGGCCGCGGCTCTGGCGACAGCTCCCACGCCCGAAGAGCCAGGAGGGAAAGCCATGAGTCGTTGGAAAGCTCTTTGGCAGCCGCTCGCGTGCCCCCACAGCCCGTGGGGCTGCGGGCTTTGCGGCGGCCGTCAGCCTCGGCGCCACCGGCGCCCACGTGGCGCCGCCGCACCAGCCTGCGAAGCATTTTCCGGTAGGGCCGCGGCTCTGGCGACAGCTCCCACGCCTGTAGACATAGGAGGGAAAGCCGTGCCTCGTTAGAAAGCTCTTTGGCAGCCGCTCGCGTGGCCCCACAGCCCGTGGGGCTGCGGGCTTTGCGGCGGCCGTCAGCCTCGCCGCCACCGGCGCCCACGTCGCGCCGCCACGCCAGCCTGCGAAGTATTTTCCGGTACGTTACTTCCGGGTGGTCACGTGGGGAGCGGCGTCTGCCGGCCGCGTTTCCGTCGGGCGGGAGGATGGTAGGCGGCCCCCGCTCCCGGGACGGTTTCCCCCCTCCCCGCGTCCCCCCCCCGCGTCCCCGGGCTCCCAGCCCGGCCCCGGCCCCACCCCCCCCGTCCTCCGGCTCGGACCCCCCCTGCGTCCTCCGGCTCGGACCCCCCCGCTCCCGGGACGGTTCCCCCCCCGCGTCCCGTCCCCTGGCTCCCAGGCCGGCCCCGGCCCCGGCCCCCCCCGCCGCGTCCTCCGGCTCGGACCCCCCCTCCCTCCCTCCCTCGCGTACCCCCCCATCGGGACGGTTCTCCCCCCGCGTCCCCGGGCTCCCGGGCCGGCCCCCCCCTGCTCCCGGGCCGGCGTCCCCCCGCTCCCGGGCCCGCAGCACCCCCGCTCCCTGTTCCTTTGCGAGGAGACGGGCCCCGGCCCTCCTCCCCAGCCGAGGCACTGCCGGCAGATGTCCTCCCCCCGTCCTGTTCCCGACAGCGGCGGCCGCCCCTGGCTGCGCTTGGTCGCCTCTCGATGCAGGTGCCAGGAGCATCCGGGTGGGGAAAGCAGCGTCTCCAGGAGCTCCTGCTGCAGGGGGGGCTCCCGCTGGGGCGAGTGGTCGGGGAACTGCTGCCCCTTCTCTTTCTCTCCCGGAGGCCGCGGTTGTCCGCTCCTCCCCGGGGTTGTCGTGGGCTGCCTTTGCCACAGACTTGCCTGGGCTGTCTCCGTTCAGCCCCGTTCTCCCTCCTGGTGTGGGCGACCTGGGACTGGTGGACGTTTACTGGCTTTGAACAGGAGCTGCTGTGGGTGAAGCTTAAGATGCTTGAAAAACGTGAAACAGCCAGAGAACAACATCAAGGTGATTGAGCCAGAAGGTGCTTCCTGCGGCAGGGAAGAGACAGCCAAGCATTTCTGGGTGAGGAAGGGTCCCCTCTGAGTTGTCCTCAGCAGACCAGATTGCTGATATGTACCGCAGGGTCCGTACGCGTATCCAAAATCACGGTATGGCCATGGGGAAGGGTTGTGTGCGTGCAAGGCTGCACATCTGGGAAGCTTCATATCGCAAGAGCTGTAAGACACCGCTGTGTTCTCTTAGGTGGAGGATGGTCAAGTGACCAGCGCTGCAGAAGAGGAAGGGACAGAGAAAGAGAGAGGCACCTGAACTGGAAAATTCTGTGGGCAGCGCTGAAAGCAGGAGCTGCGGTGAGTCCCAGGCTTTGGGGCCGTGTCCCACTCGTCAGGAGCCTCCGTTGGCTGCAGTCTTCACAGACCTTCACGAAAGAAGGACGCTTTAGATTGCCACCTAGCTTTACGCCAGAAGTTTTTTTCCTGTCTTGGCAGAATTCCAGCTGCCAGCGTTTCTCCGTGGTCGCCCTTCCTTCTGCCGTGATGGTACAGGACAGACGGAAAGAATCCGGAGTGCTCTGCGAGTACGAGGTGCGTCTGCGATGCGCGTCTGCTTTTTTCCTGAGGTACTTGTAGTGTGGACTCTGAAGTTAACGGGAAGGATGTGCCAGCGCTCCTCCTATAGTTTTTCTGTGAAATATTTTAACAAAATCCTTATCGCTTCCCGCTGTCAGGAAAGAGGGGAGGGTAAGTGACTTCAGATTTGTAAATTCTCAGCGGCACGGACTAAGGTGAGATAAATCTCAAGGTCCATACAGAAACATTTATTAGCTTACCAAAATGGTTAGTATAGATCTTAACAAGCCCACGATAATTGGTTAGGTATATAAAAAATTATGGCAGGTGTTGGGGTGTACATTGTGTTAGTTAACACCAGGTGTAGGACAACTTATGGCAAGCGGTGCTTAAGGTCGTACTTAAGGTCATCTTAAGGTCATCACTTCACAGCTCTAACTGTTACTTAACAATTCCAAGAGAAAAGAGAAACTGAGGGACAGAGAGAGGAAAAGACAGAGAAAAAGACAGAGATAAAGAGATCGCGGGTCCTGGTTCCAGCGTCTTTTTCAGGGATTCTTCCCAGGCATAATCTTCTTCTTTCTTGGGAAGAATCTTCCCAGGCACTATCTATTTCTTTTGTTTCTTTTTTGTTCCCTCGGGGCACTTATTTTCCCCTTTTACGTTTGCTGAATCAGCACAGTCCGCCCTCCTTGCTGAGGACGGGCTCAGCTCAGGTTTCTCCCTTCTCCCCGGTGACGTGTGCCATGATTTGGGTGGAGAGACGAGTGCCATGGTCACACATGTTTAGCGTGATCTCTGTAATCTTCATTAGCACATGCAGGGCGTGCGCTTTCACGTGCGTTTCGCGGATAATGAAGCAAAGGTCACTCATGGGACACAACGGCCTCGAGAACTGAGAACGAGCGAGCTCAGGGCACGAGTGGCAGAACCGACCTGTCTTCACAAGACAGTTCTCCCACACTTTCAGCCGCCAGAAGTGTGAGCCTCATCAGCTGTTTGAAGGCCAGGCCTGCGTTATTTATTTCCTTGCGAGTGTTTGAGGCGTTCCACTGAAGGCTTGGAGGGGCTCCTGCCCCTCGGCAGGGAATTTACAGTCCGTCCCTCACAATCCTAAAAACAAAATAAAGTCTGTCCTGGAGCACGTTACGCCTCTGCAAAGCTTACTTCCCTCCATTTATTTTTCTCTTCCTGAAAGCATATTCTTCTCTTTCTGGGTGCTCACTGTCAAACGATACTGTGAAAA
Source organism: Chroicocephalus ridibundus (assembly GCF_963924245.1). Lineage (NCBI taxonomy): Eukaryota > Metazoa > Chordata > Aves > Charadriiformes > Laridae > Chroicocephalus > Chroicocephalus ridibundus. The sequence goes on along the minus strand of NC_086302.1, from coordinate 437,524 downwards.
TAATTCTGTACTAGAAGAGGGAAGGAACTGTTTGTAAGAGTTCACATGTCCAGAAGAAGCAGGCTTTGCTTTCACGATAAAAACTTTATGCTTTCTCAGTCAATAAGTCTTTAAAATATTTCACAGCGGTACTCGAAAACCTCACTGAGATACTGGCATCTGTCCTAAAGGCGATTGAGGTCAAAGAGGAGACATGGACAAAACGGGACAAACGGGCATCGCCTCTCTGTGTTCTCCAGGCTTTGCCGTGAAGCATCAGCAGCGTTTAACTCGTGACGGCGAATCCTGTGGTTTTGGTTGTGGTTTTGGTGAGTTACGGCTTCAACAATGTCCTTTTTCTGTAACCTCGGGAGGAAGTTCATTTCCTTCCGCAGGCCCAAGTGCCGCGCGTCTCCCCCCAGTTGCTGGCATCGCCGGCCTTTGGGTTCTCGGTTGGAACAGTCGAGATACCATAAAAACGCGTTCCTCTGCGCCTTCAGCACAGCCAAAAGCATTCGCGAATCTGCCGGTCCTTTTTGGTAGCCCTACGGATCGCGGCGCCGGCGATTTGATTCCCCGCCCCCAAAAGTAAAACCATTTGGAGGAGTTTTTTCTCTCACTGATTTTTCTATGTTAAATGAAGCTAAAAAAAAAAAAGTGAGAGTTGTATAATCGACAAACTGACTTGCGTAGTTTAAACTGCAGCCGCCTAAACGGCTGTAGTGTACAATTTATGAGGTGTACCTGGGCAGTTAGGTATTTGTTCGAAATGTTTAAAAGGAGAGACAACTGAATGTTACGCGGTTTTCCCCCCCGTTTTTTTGGCAGAGTGCTCTGAAGTACTTCTGTCTGGCTTTCAGTGCCGCCTTTTCCCGGCAGCCAGTAGTGTCTCTCTCGGGCAGCGCCGCTGCCCCGATGTCCCTCCTCCTCCTCGTGTAGCACACAAAAAACCCCCCGTGGTCAAATCATAGTTGTGTATTTTGGAGACGGATAGTTTAATAGTATCCGTTCACAGCCGTGCAAGTTAAATTAGCGCCGAAGGAAAGCCAAGTACTTTCACAGGGTAAGTATTTTCACTGGGTGGATGTAAACTTCATGCACACCTTCTCAGTGAAAGGGAAAGGGCCAGGTGTTTCCCAGCACCAGCCGGAGGGTTCGCCCTTATGCTAAGAACGTGTTCAAAATGGCACTGATTAGTCTTAATCCTGACTTTTAAGAGTTCAAATGGCGCTGGCTTTTGAAGGCTGTGCTGTATTTCGAGCTGAGCTGTTTCCCCAGCTCCTGTCCCGTCCCTCCGTCTGACGGAATTCCTCTGCTCTCTTCTGTGCTGTTTTTTTGGGATGCTGAGCTATAATTGGGGATTTTTGTTTTCCAGGTGCCTCGTCGTAGGCGTCTCGTGCTGCTCGAGAGATGCCCCAGCCCAGGTTTGCAGCCGGTGGCGGAGCCCCCCTGAGGAGAAGGGGCCAGCCCTGGGTCTGGGCGTTTTAAGCCTTTTTTTGGGGTGAATAGAAGGGTGTCTGTGTGTGTGTGTCTTGGGGGGTGATGGTGTCATTTGGGGCACCCCGATGTCACTGGGGCAGCGATGATGCAGCAGAGGAGCAGGTGAGTGGGAGATGGGGGGGGGGGTTACGTGGAGTTGCCCCCCCAAAAGAAGTGGGTCGCGGCCCCAGAATGTCTGAAAATTCTTGGGATGCATTAAAAAATGTGAAAACCTGTAACTATGGGCAGGATGCATTGAAATAGGGAATGAGAAACATACATATATATAAATTATGTATGTAAAAGTTCAAAATAAAAACCTCTGTCTCTAAGGATTCTGTGATTCTGTGTTATATGAAAGATCCTAGAATATAAAAATACTTAGATGCGTTTATAAAAAGATATTAGTGTCAAACTAGGTGTGTAGGCAGACAGCCTAAATAGATATTCGGTATCAAAAGCGTTAACGTAGGAAATGGGCAACGTAAATTCCCTAAACGTACAGATGTGTGTCAATACCGGAGCGGGTGCTGCCGCCTGGCGGCTGAAGGCGCGTCCTGCAGGTGGGGGGCGGCGCATGCGCAGTGCCCGCGCCTCCCGGCCCCCCTCGGCCCCCGCCGCCGGCGCCACGTGGGTTCCGCAGCTCGTGCGCAGGCGCGGCTTCGCGGAGGCCCGTCCGGCCGCAGTCTCAAGAGAGCGGCGGCCGGAGGGCGAACCAGGACCGCCGGGACTCTGGCGAGCTCCGCGCCACCTGGAGCGGCATCGGTGCCGCCCGCCCGGCCTCCAGAGCGGCCATCGGCCCCTCCGCATCGGCTCTTACACGTTACCACGGCCCCGTCAGTGCCCGGCAGTTTTCCGGGTTTCCATCTACGTGACCCCGCGGTCCTCCAGGACCCCAGAAGTGCCCCCTCAGTCCTCCGACGCGCGTCTCCGTGGCACTTCGGTCCTCCACGACCCCGGAAGTGCCCCCTCAGTCCTCCGACGCGCGTCTCCGTGGCACTTCGGTCCTCCAGGACCCCGGAAGTGCCCCCTCAGCCCTCCGACGCGCGTCTCCGTGGCACTTCGGTCCTCCACGACCCCGGAAGTGCCCCCTCAGTCCTCCGATGCGCATCTCTATGGCACTTTAGTCCTCCAGGAGCCCGTCCGTAAATGCTCATAAGTCTTCTGGAAATCATATGCTTCCAACACTCTTCCAAAACGATAAAACACGATTATCAGTTAACCACAAAAATATCTGAAGATCGCAAAAATAATGCAACCCCTGCAGAGCTCTCTTCTCCACAGCAACAACTGGACAGAAATCACACAAAAGCGGTAAGAGAATCACCAGAGGTTAGTCCCAAATGGAAATAAAAAGGGGAGGCGCTTCGCCTGCTGGGAACTTAAGGCAGGAGAAGCAAAGCTGCTGCTCCCGCTGCCACCCGCCTTCACGTCTTCTGGGGGTTGGCCCTGCCCCTTTCCCAGGGGATTGTGGGAAGGGCGGTGGGCGGGGCCTGAGGGCGGTGGGCGGGGCCCGGGGTACACGAGCCCCAGCCCGGGCTCAGGAGCTCATTCTGCTGCTGGGCCCCGTGGGGTGGGTGCTCTGCTGGTCCCTCGCTTTGCTGCAGCTTTGGGACAGGCTCAGCTGTTTGGGCAGGCGTGTTTCGGCATTTAGGGAGGCAGAGGTGAGAAGGCTGAGCTGAGACCTTCGGGAGCAGTAAACATCCAGCTGCCTGTATGGTAGAAAGTTGACTGGTATGCTCCTTTTTTTTTCGGGTCATAACTTTGTGATGAGTGTTTAAGGGGTGCCCAGATGGTTTAATAGTATGCTTTTCTTTGTTCTAGGAGCACTGCGTTTTCCTAGAATTTCTGACTTTATTGAAGATAGAACTGTGGGTTTTTCACCAGTTTTGCAGTATGCTGTGTAAATTGCTGATATTGTTTCTCTTAATTGGGTTGATGATGAGATTATCTTATGGGGGTTAGGGTGAGCGTTTTGTATGCATCTGCATATATGGCACCAGCATTTCTCAAGAAAGCAGCAGGGACGTAAGGCATAGCGTCGTTCAGGGTATGGCATGGCTCATCACCTTTCCCCGTTGCCCATGGAGTGCCACGGTGTCCCTAGAGTTTTTGCAGCGGGCAGCAGGCCCCTCATAGATTGTGTCAGGACATTATTTGTTTTGTGGGTCTGATGCAGAGCCCAGAGTCTGTGGGAAGACAGAAGATAGGAGGTGCCTGCCAAACGCAGGGCACAGCTCAGAAGAGCTGCTCCTGAGAAGCAGCCGGCGTAGGGGGTTCAGGGTTGCAAATACAGGATGGGAGCTGTCAGGAAGAAGTGAGGCTCCTTCCCTGACGGTTGAGGAGAAGAGAAGGGGTTTCTAAAGTTTTGGCGCTGGGGGCTGGCTAGGAAAAGGAGGTGGGTTCATCAGTCTCTGTCATATCGGTTTTGCATTTGGATTTGGGTGTCGACAGGGTCTGGTCTGTTCTAGTCTCTTGCATTTGAGGTGAGCTGGACAGAGTGTGGAGGAGGAGCACGGGACTGATGATTTTGCAGAAATGCAATGGTAATTTTGTGTTTGTTGGTATCTTAGGTGCCATAAATAATTGTTGCTGCAGCCTCCGACTGGAATCGACGTGAAGCAGGTGAGTGGATTGCCATGGCACCTCTGAGGATGAGGGTGTTGTGGAAGAGGTTGGCATCTACTGTCATGGTGGTCACTGCTGGAGCTGTGATTTCTTTTTGTTTTGCTGATGAAGAGGAACATGGTGACTGCAGGAACACATCAGTTAGCTGTTTGTTGTGTTTTTTTTTGTCAAGGATGAATTCAGACCACTGGCCCTCTGAAAGCGAAGTAGAGGGACAGGTGCTGGAGGGGGGCCAAGGTTGACAGTTTCAGGGAGGAGTTTTAAAGTCAGGCTAGAGCAGAGGGCTATGCGGGAGCAGTCTCCTCTGAGTAGGTAGAGGGAGTGGGTTACTTTTCAGCACAAAGCTAGTGTGTGCTGGGCAGGGCAGTTCTGGCCTGTGTCTTTGGTTGTGTAGTTTGTGTGCTCTGTCTTCTGTGTCTTGGACTTTCCTTAAGTTTTGGTGTCCTTATTTCTCTTTGCACTCAAGGAGCACAGCATGTGCCTCGGGCACCACCTGTAGGGTCTCAAATGCCTGTGCTAATTGGCAGAGTGCCCAATGGGCACTTCTTTTCTTGCATAACAATTTTAAAGTGCAGATAGGACTTGCCTCTCAGGAGTTTCTGAATGGTCCTCTTCTGCAGCGTCGTTCCCGGCTGCCTGAGCAGCTCTCTTCTCTGAGCCCTAGCCGTTCTAGCCACCTGCTGTTACGCACTGGGATTTCTTCCCTGCATCCTTACGTTCTCGGGTCTTGAAGCCATGCTTCCTGCACATACGTCATCTCCGTTTTGACAGGAACTTCTTGGAATGGTCCGTTACATTTGACTCTTTTATGGCTTGGCTGTAGAGCCTGGTCGTGTCAGCGCTGCAGCCCTGTCGCTCTTCTTGCCCGACAGCGTCTCTTGTCTGAAAGTCGCTCTTCTTGCCCGACAGCGTCTCTTGTCTGAAAGTCGCTCTTCTTGTGGAGAGTTTTCTCTCATCTTGGAGTCACGTTGTCTCTAGTGCTGTGTGGTGTTGGGCTGCACGTGGGTGTGTTTGGCTTGGAGCTGCGCTGCCTGGGGCTGTAGAGTCAGGGGTAGGGGGAACAGCAGTAAGAGTATATGGTTAATACATTGATCTAATGAGACTGTTGAGGCCAAGGTGGTACAGTCAACTCCCATCAAGTTAGCCATCAGCAGGTGGTGTGGGCAGCTCTTTAATTAAGGGTTTTTTTGGGATGAGCAGAGCTATGTGGGAGGGGCTGTTCAGCAGTAGTGAAGCAGACTGCATCTCAAAGATGTTAAAGCTGCTTTGTGTGGGGTGTGATGTTTGTGTAGTTTGTTTTTTTTTTTTTTTAATGTCAGGCTGTAATTGTACTCCAGATGGTATTTCTAAGTCAAAAGAAGACCTTTTCCGGGGGGGTGTGGGTTGTCACACTGGGTCCCCCCCAAAAGAGGCAGTTCACAACCTAAAAATGCCTGAAAATTCATGGGGGGAATGTGTGTTTAAAAATGGAATAAAACCTGTCTATATGGGCATGAGGCATTGAAATAAAGAAGAATTTCTCATTTTTATACCTATTGTAAAATATGAGTTTATGTATATAAATTTGTTTTTGTTCTAGCTACTTAGATGTTAATTAGGGTGCTTTATGCAGGTTCAGGAAATACATGACTTGTAATTCCATGCTTTTTTGTTGCTTTCTGTATTTTGGGACTCAAGTAGTGCTGTTGAGTAACAAGTCAAAATGAGATTATCAATATGACTTTAAATTGCTAGCAATTTACAATAAATAACTTATTTCACAGAGGAAAATGTTTTTGAGAAAGTTTTCTCATAGAATCTGATTCTGTTTTGTTATTCACTCCCATCCAAAAAGGGGTTCTGGCAGAAGTTCGTTAGTACACACGGTCTTGCTAGAAATAAGGAATGACCCCATAGTAATAGATTGTGTTTGGGTTTGTATTTTTTTTTTGAAGGACACTCAAGTACATAAATTTTAATAATACTGTTATCATTGCATTGAATAAGCTACTTTTCTATAGAGATAAGTCTGATGTTTATTTTTTTTCTATTTACATTCCATAAAAAAATAACTTAATTGCTCACCTGGACATGTCATTGATGCAATAGGTGTAGCTGCAAGGGAGGAGCAGATAATGCTTTTTCTATCAAGGGTCACTCTTCACTACTTTGTAAATAGTAAACTTAAAGCGAATAACAACACCTGCTGCACCTTCAGGTGCTTTTATGCTTCTGGGGGTTGGCCCCACCCTTTACCCAGGGGATTGTGGGAAAGGTGGTGGGTGGGGCCTGAGGGCCTCAGGTGGGGCCCGGGGTATATGAGCCACAGCTTCAGGGCAGGACCTTGTTCTGCTGCTGGTCTTTTCCAGGGTCGGAGCTCTGGAGCTTCTTAAGAGTTGTTTTGGAGCTTGTGCAGCTGTTTGGGAAGGCTTGTTTTAGCGTTTAAACTAGCATAGGTAAGACATCAGAGGTAAGGCTTCTCAATGTAAGGGTGGTTGCCATAGAAAGTGGAGTTGTATGTTATCTTTTTTTTTTTTTCCCCCCATATCTTTAGTTTTGTAGGGAGCATTTGGTTTGTTTAAATGGCTTAATAGTATGTATCTTTTTTTTTTTGCTTATGGCAGGTGGTGTGTTTTACTATAATTTCTGACTTCATTGAAGATAAAATCTTGTGTTTTTTTCCAATTTTGATGTACACTATGTTAGTTGGTGTTTTTATTAGTCTTAATTGTGTGTGTTATGAGATACTGGAGTAGGATTTAGGGTGAGTGTTTTGTACGTATCTATATATTGAGTTTGTTTGTTTTGAGGAAGCAGCAGGGATGGCTCATCATTTTGCCCCAGAGCATGCAGGGTATCACGGTGGCCCTAAAGCTCTTGCGGGAGGCTACCAGTAGGTTCTGTAACTGTTTTCCCGGCTTTCCAGGTCTGTAGCAGAGCCCGGAGTCTCTATGAAGGCGGAAGACAGGAGGTGCCTGCCAAACACAGGGCAGGGCTCAGAACAGCAGGTCCTGAGGAGCAGTTGGAAAATAAGGGGCAGGAGTTGTGGGGAAGCAGTGGGCCTCCTTCCCTGATGGTTCAGGAGGGGGATGGCTAGGAGAGGGAGGCGGGTTCCTGTGTCTTTCTCAAACCAGTTTTGTAATTGGGTTTGGTTGTTGATGGTATCTAGTCTGCTCTAGGCTCTCGCATTTGAGGCAAGACAGATAGTATTGAGGAGGAGCACAGGACTGGTGGTTTGGCAGAAGCGCAGTGCAAATGCTGTGTTTCTTGGTATCTTAGGTGCCGTGAATAACTGTCGCTACAGCATCCGACTCTAGAATCTGTGTGGAGCAGGCAATCAGACTGCATCAGCATTCAGGAGGCTTGAGGGGTTTTGTGGAGGAGGTCATCATCTCCTCTCAGGATGCTTATTGCTGGTGTTGTGGCTGCTTTTGTGATGACTTTCTCTTTTCCTTTTCCTTTTGCAGAGGAAGAGTAAGCCGGTGACTGCAGGAACGTATCGGATGGTTGTGTTTTGTGGACTACGTCGAGGATGGAATCAGATGCTAGCCCTCCAAAAGCTAAGTTGAGAGACCAGCACTGGAGAGGGGTGGAGGCTGACAATTGTGTAATGGGGTCTTTGACGTTAGTGTAGGGGGGAGGGCTGTTCTGGGGCACAGTCTCCTTTGGGCAGGTAAACAATGTAGCTTACTGTCCAGTGTGATGTTAGCGCATCCTAGGCAGGGCAGTTGCAGCCTGTGTGTGTTGTCGTGTCGTTCGTGTGGTCTGTGTTTTGCATCCTAGACCCTTTTTTTGGGTCTTGAGATCATCTTTAAGCTCCAGGAGCACGGAATGTGCATTGGGTGCCATCCTTATGGTGTCGAACACCTGCACCTGTGGGCGTAGCACCAACCGTCTGCCTCTCTTCTTGCATTAGCATCTTAAAGCGTGCATCGGTCTTGCATCTTGGAACTTTCTGGATGGCCCGCGTCAGCGACTGGGGCTTCTTCCCTGTGTCGTTAAGTTCTTAGGTCTTGAAGCTAGGCTTCCTGTGTGTCCATCTTGTCAGGCTCAACAGTCCCTTCTCAGGAACTGTGAAGTTCTACACTTTGTTTCAGGGGGTTCTGTGGAGCCTCTTCACATCGTCACCATCACAGTCCTGCAGGCTGTCTTGCCCGACGATGACTTTGGTCCCGGTGTCATCCTTCTTGCTGAGAGTTTTCTCTCATCCTTGAGGCGCGTCGTTTGTTGTGTTCTGTGTAGCGTCAGTCTGTGTGTGTTTGGCTTGGGGCTGCCCTGCCTGGGTGTGTAGCGTCCAGGGTAGGCAGAATCACGACAGCAGTCTGTACTGAATATGAGGATCTGTCTAGACCCAGGCAAAGGTTGCTCAGTCGTCTCGAATTGATTAGCTTTCGAGAGGCTGTGTGGACGGGTGTTTCATTAGTGGGCGCTGGCATAAGCGGAGACAAGTTGGAGAGGGTGTTCATGGCTAGTGAAGGGGACAGTATCTCAAAGATGGTAAACCTGCATTGTGTGGGGTGTAATGTTTGCAGGCGTCTCTTCTTTGGATGACAGGCTGTAGTTGGACTTATGTGAACAGGGTTCCTAAGTAGAAACAAGACCTTTGGAATTAAGCTACTGCTCTGCATTAGGGTAATGTTTGATGTTGGTGTGTTGCTTTTTCTTCAGATGCAGAGAGATGAGGTGGCCAGGGATACACAGGGGAGCTGATGGGGGTGCAGGACAAAGGTGGCTGAGCCCGAGGTCTTAAAGGGAAGATGTGACCGGCGGCTCCATGAATACATTTGGCCACTTCTTCTTTTTTTCATGTGAATGTGAGGTTACGTAGCCATGTGTGGAAGTGCTGGTCTGAGGTACAACAGAACTGGTGTTGTTTGCAGTCACTTTACTTTTCAAGTAAGTCTCTTCCAATGAAGTGAACTCTCTGAAAATAATGACGTATTTTTCAGGTAGTATCTGCCTTCAGAGCACCAAGAACTTATATTTACACTTAATGCGAAGGGATGCCGTGCAGAGAGGCTCTTGCTTATACTTATTCCTACAACAGCACAGCCCAGCTAACTTTTATATATGCCCTGTTGGAGGGTTGGAAGCAGAAAAGCGTAGAGGGGTTGTACCCATAGTGAAGAGTAGACGGGACCGGTGACCCGAATCTGACTGATAGGGTATTCCATCCCATCCTCATCACGCTCAGTATAAAAGCGGAGGGATCAAAGGGGTCGGTACCTGTTGTCTGGCCTCTGAAGACTCCTCTGTCTGTTCATTGTCCTTTGACCTCGATCCGTGCATTTATGCAACCAGGTCCGGAGTCTGGTTCCGGACTGTCACGGAGTCTGGTTCCGGACTTTGCCAGTGAAGCAGCGGTCATCCTGGGAGCTCTGTATCGGGTTGTGTATGTCCTGTATATATTTAATTGTTTTCTTGTTACTGTTGTCTTTTCTTGGTATTATTTTGCTGTTAAGATTTCATTACAGTTCAGTTTATCTTTCAGTCCCTAAGTCTCTCTCTCTTGTTCTTTTCTGCCTCAGGAGAGAAGTTAAAAGGGAGCATGTGTCACTTGTTTTACTGCATGGCCTAAGGCACAACAGCAATGATGACAGACAGGGCACCGGAGCAGACTCGGCCGAGGAGAGCGGCGGCCCCAAGCCTTGGTTCTTTCTCAGCCACTGCATTACAGGCGGCACACAAGCCTCTGCTTGCACTCTGTCTGTCGGTCCGATCCAGAACACAGTTCTGGCAGAAGTCGGATAATATGCGTCGTCTTGCTAGAAATGCTGTATGACTCGTTGTGGGGTTTCTTTTACAAGGAAACTAAAGCACATTGAGTCTTGATAAAAATATTGTTATTGTGCTTCATGATCTTCTGGCCTATTTAGGTTAGGATGATGTCTTTCTCTTTATGTCTACGCCCTGCAGAAGTTTAATTAAGTTTACTTACCTACCGGGCCCTGTTGCTGACACAGTTGATGTAGTTGTAATAAAAGAGCACATATTGTCCGTTCCTCTAAGGGTCGCTTTCTCCGTTTTGGTGTTTTGCATGCTGTACTTCTCAGGCCTGTGAGGAAAGGAGCAGCTTTTCCTCTGGCAGGCTCTATGCCTTGTGGAGGTCAGCCAGGCCCTTTCCCAGGTGCTGGTGGGAAGGGCGTTGGGCGGGGCCCGGGGTATATAACCCACAGCCTCTGCTGGGGCAGCTCGTTCTGCTGCCAGGTGTCTCCAGGGTCAGAGCTCTGCCTGTCCTTCAGTCGATTGCAGCTTTGGAGGCGGCTCAGCTCCTTGGGTGGAGATGTTATCCCATTTAGAGAATAGCAGGTAAGAAGCTGGAGGTGGCAAGACCTTCAGGACCAGGTGAGGTTTGGCAGCGTGTATAGTAGAGAGCGGCCTCATGTGCCGGTTCTCTTCCTTGTGGTTTTTCAGGTGAGTCGCCTGGTAATGAGTCTTAGGGGGCGGTGAGATAGTTTAAGGGTATGGTTTTCTCTCTTCCAGGCGTGGCGCATTTTCCTGGAATCCCTGACTGTATTGAAGACGGAACTTTCTTGTTTGTGGGTTTTTTTTTTCCCCCACTAGCTTTGCTGTATCCCAGATAAGATGCCAATAGAATTTGTCTCAATCGGGCAGATGATGAGATTACTTTGCAGGGACTGGGTGAGCACCTTGTCTGCAGCTGTAGATGGAGTTTCCACATTTCTCAGGAAAGCAGCAGGGCCATAAAGCATAACGTATTTCAGGATGTGGGGTGCCTTGTCACCTTCCCCCACCGTGCTCAGGGTTTTGCCGTGTCCCTGGAGCCTTTGCGGCTTGTGGCAGGCCCCTGGTATAGGTCAGATCAGGGCTTCACTGACTCTGTGGGTCTGCAGCAGAGCCCAGAGTCCGTGGGAAGACAGAAGATAGGAGGTGGTGGTGGGACGCAGGGAGAGGCTGGGAAGAGTGGCTCTCAAGAAGTGTCCAACGCCGGGTGTTCGGGCTGGCAAATAAAGGGTGGGATCTATGGGGAAGAAGTGGGGCTCCTTCCCTGGCAGCTCAGGGAGAAGAGAAGGGGTTTCTAAAGTTTTGGCACTGGGGGAGGGCTAGAAAAGGTAGCCGGGTTCATGAGTCCTTCTTGGACAGGTTTTGCAGATGGGTTCGGGTGTCGTCGGAGCCTGGTGTGCTCTAGGCTCTCGCATTTGAGGCGAGCCAGATAGTATCGAGGAGGAGCACGGGACTGGTGGTTTGGCAGTAGCGCAGTGGTAATGCTGTGTTTCTTGGTATCTTAGGTGCCGTGAATAACTGTTGCCGCAGCATCAGACTCTGGAATTGGCGCTGAGCGGGCGAGCAGAATGCCTCGGTGTTCATGAGGCTGAGGGTGTTGTGGAAGAGGTCGGCATCTCCTCTCAGGATGCTTATTGCTGGTGCTGTGGCTGCTTTTGGGATAACTTTTTTTTTTCTTTTCCTTTTGCAGAGGAAGAGGAGGAAGCTGGTGACCACAGGAACGTACTGGATGGCTGTTTTCTGTGGACTGCCTCAAGGATGGATTCGGACCCCTGGCCCTCCAAAAGCTAAGTTGAGAGACTGGCGCTCGAGAGGGGACGAGGTTGAGAATTGCAAAAAGGTGTCTTTGAAGTTGGCGTAGGGGAGAGGTTTGTCCTGGAGGGCAGTCTCCTTTAGGCACGTAAGGGATGCGGCTTACTGTTCGGCATTCCCGGGCAGGGTGGTTCCAGCCTGTGTGTGTTGTTGTCTTTCGTGTGGTCCGTGTTCTGTGTCTTAGACCTTTCTTGGGTCTCGAGGTCGTCTTTAAGCTCCAGGAGCACGGCATGGCGCCTCAGGCGCCATCCCTAGGGTCTCGAACGCCTGCACCCATGGGCATAGCACCATTCGGCTGCTGGTCGTCTTGCGTTAGAAGCTTAAAGCTTGCATTGGTCTTGCGTCTTGGAAGTTTCCGGATGGCCCGCGTCTACAACTGGGACTTCTTCCCTATGTCATTATGTTCTTAGGTCTTGAAGCCAGGCTTCCCCCGCATACATCTTATCAGTCTTGACAGTCCCTTCTTATCACAGATGATGATGTCCTACACTCTGTTTCAGGGGCTTCCATAGAGCCTCTTCACATCACCACCACGGTCTCCAGGTCGTCTTGCCCGACGGTGACTTCCGTCTGGGTGTCATCCTTCTTGCTGAGAGTTTTCTCTCATCCTTGAGATGCGTTGTTTTTAGCGTTTTGTGTAGTGTTGGTCTGTGCTTGTGTGTGTGTCTGGCTCGGAGCCCCCCTGCCCGGGTGTGTAGAGTCCAGGGCAGGCAGAATAGTGACGAGAGTCTACAGTTAATATGTGGATCTGTGGCGACCGAGGCAAAGGTTGGGTAGTCATCTGGAATTAATTTGCTCTCAGTAGGTTGGGTGCGTGGGTGTTTTATTAGTGGGTGTTGGCATAAGCAGAGCCAAGTCGGAGAGGCTGTTCACAGTCAGTGAAGGACACAGTATCTCAAAGATGTTCAGGCTGCTTTGTGTGGGGTGTAATGTTTGTGGGCTTTTTCTGTGTTTTTTTTTTTTTGATGGCAGGCTGTATTTGGATCTAATTGAACAGTGTTCCGAAGTAGAAACAAGACCTTTGGAATTAAGCTATCGCTCTGCATCGGGGTAATGTTGGATTTTTTTTTTTCTCTTTTTAGATGCCGAGAGATGAGATGTGCAGGGTGACGTAGGGGAGCCGAGAGGAGCGCTGTACGGAGGTGGCTCGGCATGTGGCATTAGAGGGAAGATGTGACTGGCGCCTCTATGAATACAATTGGGTACTTTTTTTTTCATGTGAATGAAGACAGAAGATAGGAGTTGATGGTGTGGCGGTTTGGCAGAAGCGCAGTGGTAATGTTGTGTTTCTTGGTCTCTTAGGTGCTGTGAATAACTATCATTGCAGCCTCGGACTCCGGAATCGGCGCAGAGCGGGCAAGCAGAACGCCACGGCATTCGGGAGGCTGAGCGTGTCGTCGAAGAGGTTGGCATCTCCTCTCAGGATGCTTATTGCTGGTGCTGTGGCGGCCTCTGGGATTATGTTTTATTTTCCTTTTGCAGAGGAAGAGGAGGAACCTGGTGACTGCGGAAATGTATCGGATGGCTGGTTTTTGCGGACCGCATCGAAGAAGGATTCAGATGGCTGGCCCTCCAAAAGCTAAGTTGACAGTCAGGCGCCGGAGAGGGGCCGAGGTGGACAATTGCAAAATGGGGTCTTTGACGTTAGCGTAGTGGCGAGGGCTGTCCCGGGGCACAGTCATATTTAGGAAGGTAAAGGATGTTGCTTACTGCTCAGTGTGACGCTAGCGTGTCCCGGGCAGGGCAGTTCCAGCCCGTGCGTGTTGTCATGTCGTTCATGTGGTCTGTGTTGTGTATCTTCGCCCCTTCTTGGGTCTCGAGGTCATCTTTGAGCTCCAGGAGCACGACGTGGGGCCCTGGGCGTCATCCTTAGGGTCTCGAATGCTTGGGCCTGTGGGCGTAGCACCATTCATCTGATGCTTTTCTTGCGTTAGCATCTTAAAGCGTGCATCAATCTTGCCTCTCGGAAGTTTCTGGACGGCCCACTTCCACGTCTGGGAGTTCTTCCCTGCGTCGTTACGTTCTTAGGTCTTGAAGCCAGACTTCCTGCACGTCCATCTTAGCGGGCTCGACAGTCCATTCTTATTACGTACCATCACGTTCTACAGTTTGCTTCAGGGGGTTCCGTAGAGCGTCTTCATGTTGACATCATCACGATCCCACAGATTTTCTTGCACGACGGTGACTTTGGTCCCCGTGTCATCTTTCTTGCTGAGAGTTTTCTCTCATCTTTGAGGCGTGTCGTTCGTAGCGTTCCGTGTAGTGTCTGTCCGTAACCGTGAGTGTTTGGCTCGGGGCTGCCCTGCCTGGGCACGTAGTGTCCAGGGTGGGCGGAATCCTGTGGAGAGTCTATATGTAGTACATGAATCCCAGTAGATCGGGGCAAAGGTGTTAGAGTTGTCTCAGGGTAGCCTTTGGGAGGCTGTGTAGACACCTCTTCTGTTTTGTTTGGGAAGAGCAGAGGCATGTTGGAAAGGCAATACAGCAGCAGTGAAGAAGAGTTCATGTGGAAGAGGGTACAGCTGGTTTTGGTGCGGATTTTTTTTTTGTAATTTTCTTTGTGTACGGTTGTATTTGGACCTTAGATGGTATTTGTAAAAAGGTGCAAGGCTTTTTGTTGTTATGACTATTGCTCTGCCTCAGGGTGATTTCTCTGATGTCGTTCTTGCAGATGCAACAGGACAAGCTTGGCGGGGCAGCGTAGGAGAGGAGAGCAATGTAAGAAGGTGAGTCAGCACGTGGTATTAGAGAGAAGATGTGGCTCTGAGTACTGTATGTATTGGTTCTTTCCAATTTGAAGTTTTGAAGCAATGAATGACATGGGATGTGGGGATGGGGATGAGTCAGTCACTTCAGCCCACCCGCCGCTGCTGACCTTATCACATCTGCCTCAGAGGGAGCAACTTTCAAGTTTTAAAGCAACCCATGTCTGTTGGGTTTTATGGGTGGTTTGCGAGCCTTCAGGTTGCACGCCTCGGGGGAGGATGGGCGGGCAAGGTGAGGGAGTGGGAGATGGGGAATTTGGTAGGGTTTTGGGCAGTATCTCGGCGTGTGTTTCTTCGGTTGGTGTGACATGCAGGGTCAGAGGGGCGATGCTGCGCACCCACTGAGTAGTCCCAGCAAGTGAGGCGGTTGTGGACACGTTGGCGTCTAATAGCCCAGTGCTACATTGCGGCTCAGGGGAGTGTTTGTCTTTGGTTTTGCAGGCGCCGCAGGCATCCGGAGCCGGACGAGCGTTGGAGGTGAGCTGGGTAGCAGAGAGGTAGCGCATGGGGGTGGTGGTTTCCCGTAAGCTCAACAGTAATATTGTGTGTCTTAGGTGTTTTAGGTGCCAGAACCAGAGTGTGCCACAAAGTCCAAACCCAGAATCCATGCGGAGCAGGTGAGCAGAAGGGTACGGCGCGTGTGATGCGGGGTACAGTTGCAGTACAACTTAGTGTTGATGGACGTGATGGTGCCTGATGGCACCATTTTGTGCAAATCGGGATTACGTTGCTCGGTAACTTCCTTGACTGCCATTTGAGATGGTCTTGTGTCGTACGCTTAAGAATTTGGTTCCGTACTATGTTCTTGTATATTTGAAATAGTATTGCTCCGCCTCACTCAGTATCGGTTTCGCATCGTGTTGCCCCGTCACGCTCTTGATTGCTCTGTGTTCTATTCTGGCATCGTACCACACCGTGTTGCGTGGTTTTTTTTTTTTAATCGGTTGTTCTTTGACTGTGTAATGCCTTGTACCGCCCTCTATTGCGTTATGTCTCGTGTTATATTGCCCCGTCGTAGCCTTGACTGCCTTCTGATCTGTTCGGGCCTCGTACCACGCTGTATTGCGGGTTTTTTAATCGGTTGTTCTTCATCTGGCTTTCTAATGCCTTGTACCGCCCTGTATTGTGTAACATCTTGCATTATATTGCCCCGTCATAGTCTCGACTGCCTTCTGATCCACTCTGGCATCGCACCGCACTGTATTGTGTGGTTTTTAATCGGTTCTTCTTTATTTGACTGTGTAATGCCTTGTACTGCTGTGTATTGTGTTACTTCTCATGTTATAGTGTGCTGTCGTTGTCTTGACTGCCTTCTGATGTTTTCTGGTATTACAGTTGAACGTATGCTGGGTTTCTTAATCGGTTGTTCTTCGTTTGGCTGCATGTTGCCTTGTTACCACCTGGTATGGTGTTGTGTCTTGCATTGTATTGCCCTGTCACTGTCTCGACGGTCATTTTACACGTTCCGTCCTAGGACCGCGCTGTATTGTGAATTCTTTCATGGGTTGTTGTTTCCTTGACTGTGTCGCCTGGTAGGGCCCCGTATCGCGTTACGTCTTGCCTTGTATTGCTCTGTCATTGTGGTGACCGACATCTGATATATTCTACCGTTGTATGGCACCGTACCGTCAATTCTTTCATTGTCTGCTCTGCATTTGATTGTATGTTGCCTTGTACTGCCCTGTGTAAGGTTAGATCTTGCATGGTGTTGCCCTGTCGTTGTCTTGCCAGTTATTTTAGAGTCTCTGGCACAGTATTGTGCAATTTTTAACCGGTTGTTCTGTATTTGACCGCTGTTGCGATGTCACCCCCCTTTTTCCTCCAGGCTGCTGCTCGAGCTATAACGACCAGCAGGAGTCGCTACGAGTGGCACTTGAACTTTGTGGGGTGGCTGGCACCAGAGTCAAGACACTGTGAGTCAGTTAGCTTGCTATAGACCTAGCGGACAGACCAAGAGCCCTTTGAGCTTCCTTGCAAGGCAGCGGCCTGTTTGCCAGCGTTTCCCGGGGACACTCACTTAAGGTTCTGCTCCTCTAGGTTGAGAGAAGCCTTGCCGCAACAGATTCTGGGTAAGTGACTAACAGCATGCCAGACTTTGCCATCTTAGCTGAGCGATACGAAGGGTTTGATCACGCAGATATGATCCTTTAGAGGTGAACCGTTGCCCAAGTCCGGGGCGAGGATGGGATCCAGCCGCACCTAGACTCCTCTCGGAGAAGGAGTTTAGAAAGCAAGGGGGTCCTTTCCGAGCCTCGTGACTCAACGGGAGGGTCTCCCAGACAGCGTGTCAGACCCTGGCCCTGAGGCAGTAAATGACCCGGGGTGCGTGGCCATATGGAACCTGGTAAAGTGCCATCACGTGCGCTGCTACCTTTAGTGAATCAAAGTGAACAAACAAACAAGTTATGTTTGTTAATGTTTCTCTACCTCTCTCTTAGGAGTGAATTTTATCATTGCGCCCGCCACAACTGCATATGGCCTGTGTTACATCTTGCATTGCATTGCCCTGTCGTCTTGACGGTCACGTTAGAGAATCTGTCCTAGGTCTGGACTGTAGTTTGATGTCTCTCATGGGTTCTGATGTGGCTGTGTATTGCCTTGTCCGGCCCCGTGTGGTGTTACGTCTTCCATTGTATTGCTCTGTTGTTGTCTTGATTGTCATCTGATCTATTCTGCCGTTGTAGGCCACCATATTGTCACTTCCTTCATCAGCTGTTTTTTATGAGCCATGTAAAGGGTTGACGGCACAGACATAATCCTTTAGAGGTGAACCGTTGCCCAAGTCCGGGGCTAGGAATTGGATCCAGCCGCACCTAGACTCCTCTCCGAGAAGGAGTTTAGAAAGCAAGGGGGTCCTCTCCGAGCTAGGAATTGGATCCAGCCGCACCTAGACTCCTCTCCGAGAAGGAGTTTGGAAAGCAAGGGGGTCCTTTCCGAGCCTCGTGACTCAACGGGAGGGTCTCCCTGACAGCTCGTCTGACCCTGGCCCCTAGGCAGGAAATAATCCAGGGTCCGTGGCCACGGAACCTGATAAAGCGCCGTCATGCGCACTGCTGCCTTTGGAGAATCACTGTGTTGATGTTTCTGAATGTTTCTCTACTTTTCTCTTAGGAGTGAAGTGAATGGCTCCACCTGCCACAACTGCATATTGCCTTGTCCGGCCCCGTGTTGGGTTACGTCTTGCCTTGTATTGCCCTATCGTTGTCATGATTGCCACCTGACCCATGGTGTCATAGTAGTGCACTGCATTGTGAATTTTTTGACTGTCTGTTATTTATTTGACTGAGTATTGGCTGGCAGTGGCCTGTATTGTGTTATCTTGCACCGTATTGCCCTGTATTTGCCGTGACTGCCCTCTGAGACTTCCTGAGATCGTAGGGCGTTCTGTTGTGGGTTTTGTAATTGGCTGTTCTTTGTGTGACTGTGTATTGCTTTGTGCTGCCCTGTATTGTGTTACAGCTCGTGTTGCATTACTCTGTCATTGTTTTGACTGCGTTTTGGGACAGTGTCATAGTGCTGCACTGGATTATGGGTATTTTAACTGTTCTTGACTTGGCTGCGCGTTGCCTTTTACTGCTCTGTGTGATGTTAGGTCTTGCACTGTATTGGTCTGTCGTTGTCTTGGCTGTTACTTTGGACTGTCTGGGATTGTACTTATTTATTGTGAAAGTTCCATTGGTTGTTCCTTATTTGACTGCTGGGGTGGTGTGGGCGCCCCTTCGTTTTGGCGCCCCAATCATCCATGGAGTTGTTCTGAGTGGTACTTGAAGTTGGGGGATGGTTGGCAACACAGTGGGGACCTAGATATTTTGTTCCTGTGCTGATGTGACTATAAGTCAATTAGCTTACCCCATAAATAGCGGACAGCCCAAGAGCCTTTTGACTTCTGCATGGCAGGGGCCTCCGTGCCAGGATCTCCCCTTGAGCAGGGACGCTCAATTAAGGTTCTGCTCCTCGAGATAGAGATGCCTTGCCGCAACAGATTCTCAGTAAGTGACTAATAGCATACAAAACCTTGTAGCCTTAGCTCAGTGATATAAAGGGTCGATGGCGCAGATACAATCCTTTAGAGGTGAACCGTTGCCTAAGTCCGGGGCTAGGAATTGGATCCAGCCGCACCTAGACTCCTCTCCGAGAAGGAGTTTAGAAAGCAAGGGGGTCCTTTCCGAGCCTCGTGACTCAACGGGAGGGTCTCCCTGACAGCTTGTCTGACCCTGGCCCCTAGGCAGTAAATAATCCGGGGTGCGTGGCCATATGGAATCTGGTAAAGCGCCGTCACATGCGCTGCTGCCTTTGGAGAATCACTGTGTTGATGTTTCTGAATGTTTCACCGCTTCTCTCTTAGAAGCGAAGTTAGCCGCTCGGCCTGCCACAACTGCGTATTGCCTTGTCCGGCCCTGTATGGCGTCACGTTTGGCATTGTATTGTCCTCTATTTGCCCGGACTGCCATCTGATCTGTTCCGGCATTGTACTGGTGTGTATTGTGGGTTTTTTAATCGGTTGTGCGTTATTTGAATGCGTATTGCCCTGTCTAGTGTTGTATCTTGCATTGTACTGCCCCGTCATTCCGTTCACTGTCACTTTAGATGTTCTGGGATTGCAGCGATCCGTATTGTGCAGGTTTTATTCGTTAGTCTGTGTTTGACCGTGTATTGCCTTGTTACCACCTTGTATTGTGTTGCGGCTTGCATTGTATCGCCATGTTATTGTTCTGAGTGCCATCTGATACATTTTGGTGTTGTACAGCCCTGCATTGTTACGTCTTCCATTGTATAGCTCTGTCACTGCCTCGACTGCTGTCTCACGCGTTTTGGCATTGCATCGCACGGTATTGCGGGATACTTAATCAGTTATTTATTTGACCGTGTATTTCACTGTACTGCCCTGTATTGCGTTATTTCTTGCCTTGTATTGCTCTGTCATTGTCTTGACTGGCATCTCCATTTATTTTTGTTTTCTCCCGCACTGTATTGCGGTTCTTCTAATTGGTTGGTATTTAGTTGACTGCGTCTTCAGTTCTGCTCTGTCGTGTAATGTTGCATCTTGGATCGTGTCGCCCTATAGTTGTTTTGACTGCCACCCGAGACCGTGTGGGATCGTACTGCACCGTATTGTGGCGTTTTGATGGGTTGTTTCCTATATTATTCTGTATCGTGTTGTAGCAACCTGTATTGTGTTACATTGTGCGTTGTGTTGCCATGAAATAGTCTTAACTGTCCTTTTACACTCTCTGGGGTTGTACCGCACCGAACTGAGGGTGTTTTTGATCGGCTGTTCTATATTTGACTACGTATTGCTTTGTACTGCCCTGTATTTTCCTGAGTCTTGCGTCGTATTGCCCTCTCACCGTGCTGCGAGCCATCTGATGTATTCTGGCGTTGACAGGCACTGTATTGAGGGCTTCTTAGGCTGTTGTACTCTATTTGACCGTGCATCAATTTTGTGATCGGTCATTCCCTATTTGACTGTGTATTGGCCTTGTACTGCCCTGTGTAAAGTTACGTCTCGCATTGTATTGCCCTGTCATAGTATTGCCTGTCATAGTCTGTCATAGCACCAGGATGTGCCCTTGAGCGGGGACGCTTGCTTCAGGTTCTGCTCCTCAAGGCTGAGAGATCCCTTGCCGCAACAGAGTCTCGGTAAGTGACTAATACCACGCTAAACCTCGTAGCCTTAGCTCAGTGATATAAAGGGTTGATGGCGCGGATACAATCCTTTAGAGGTGAACCGGTGCCCAAGTCCAGGGCTAGGAATTGGATCCAGCCGCACTTAGACTGCTCTTCAAGAAGGAGTTTAGAAAGCAAGGGGGTTGTGGCTCGACGGGAGGGTCTCCCTAACAGCTCGTCTGACCCTGGCCCCTGTGCAATAAATGATCTGGGGTACGTGGCCACGGAACCTGGTAAAGGGATGTTACGTTCACTGCTGCCTTTGTCGAAACACTGTGTTGATGTTTCTAAATGTTTCTCTACTTCTCTCAGGACTGAAGTGAATCGCTCCACCCGCCACAACTGCATATTGCCTTGTCCGGCCCCGTATTGGGTTACCTCTCGCCTTGTATTGCCCTGTCCTTCTTTTGGTTGCCATCTGACCCATGTGAATTCACTGCACTGTGAATTTTGTGACTGTCTGTTATTTATTTGACTGAGTATTGCCTTGTACTGCCTTGTGTACTGCGACGTAGTGCTTTGTCTTGCCCTGTAATTGCCTTGACTGCCATCCGAGATGTTTTGAGATCGTACGGCAGCGTAGTGCGGGTTTTCTGGTCAGCTGTTCTCTATTTGACTGTGTACGGCCTTGCGCTGCCCTGCACGGTGTTCTGTCTCGCGTTGTCATTGTCTCGACCGACATGTGGGATTGTTTGCCATTGTTTGCCAGTGTGGTTTGGGTATTGTAGTTTACTGTTCTTCATTTGACTGCGTATTGCCTTGTACTGACCTGTATAACGTTATGTCTTGCACTGCATTGCCCTGGCATTGTCTTGACCGACATCTGAGACGGTCTGGCATTGTACTGTACTGTATTGGGAGTCTTGTAATTTGCTCTAATTTATTTGTCTGCGAATCGGGTTGTACTGCCCTGTATACTGTAACGTGTGGCATTGTACCGCCTGTCACTGGCTTAACGGTGGCTTTAGAGATTCTATCGTAAGACCGCACTCCGTTGTGAATTTCTCTATGGGTGATTCTGTGACGGCGTATTGCCTCGCACGGCCCAGTACTGTGTTACGCTTGACGTTGCATCGCTCTGTCATTGTCTTCAATGAGATGTGACACTTGGTAACATACGATGGCACTGTATTGCCAATTTTTCCAGTGGCTATGCTTAATTTGAGCATGTATTGATGTGTAGCGCTCTGTATGATGTTAAGTCGTACACTGTCTTGACTTAATAATAGAAATGCTAGAGGCTGGCGTGGTGCCAAGTGGGAAAGGGTGGCTGTGAGACTCTGAAGGCAGCAGGAAAGCCCGCAGCCCGAGGTGGTGCCGCCGCGCCAGCCTCCAAACCATTTTCCGGTAGGGCCGCGGCTCTGGCGACAGCTCCCACGCCGGAAGAGCGAGGAGGGAAAGCCGTGCCTCGTTGGAAAGCTCTTTGGCAGCCGCTCGCCTGGCGAAACAGCCTGTGGGGCTGCGGGCTTTGCGGCGGCCGTCAGCCTCGCTGCCACCGGCGCCCATGTGTCACCGCCTCACCAGGCTGCGAAGCATTTTCCGGTAGGGCCGCGGCTCTGGCGACAGCTCCCACGCCCGAAGAGCCAGGAGGGGGAGGATGGGCGGGCAAGGTGAGGGAGTGGGAGATGGGGAATTTGGTAGGGTTTTGGGCAGTAGCTCGGCGTGTGTTTCTTCGGTTGGTGTGACATGCAGGGTCAGAGGGGCGATGCTGCGCACCCACTGAGTAGTCCCAGCAAGTGAGGCGGTTGTGGACACGTTGGCGTCTAATAGCCCAGTGCTACATTGCGGCTCAGGGGAGTGTTTGTCTTTGGTTTTGCAGGCGCCGCAGGCATCCGGAGCCGGACGAGCGTTGGAGGTGAGCTGGGTAGCAGAGAGGTAGCGCATGGGGGTGGTGGTTTCCCGTAAGCTCAACAGTAATATTGTGTGTCTTGGGTGTTTTAGGTGCCAGAACCAGAGTGTGCCACAAAGTCCAAACCCAGAATCCATGCGGAGCAGGTGAGCAGAAGGGTACGGCGCGTGTGATGCGGGGGATATTGCAGTACAACTTAGTGTTGACGGACGTGATGGTGCCTGATGGTACCATTTTGTGCAAATCGGGATTACGTTGCTCGGTAACTTCCTTGACTGCCATTTGAGATGGTCTTGTGTCGTACGCTTAAGAATTTGGTTCCGTACTATGTTCTTGTATATTTGAAATAGTATTGCTCCGCCTCACTCAGTATCGGTTTCGCATCGTGTTGCCCCGTCACGCTCTTGATTGCTCTGTGTTCTATTCTGGCATCGTACCACACCGTGTTGCGTGGTTTTTTTTTTTTAATCGGTTGTTCTTTGACTGTGTAATGCCTTGTACCGCCCTCTATTGCGTTATGTCTCGTGTTATATTGCCCCGTCGTAGCCTTGACTGCCTTCTGATCTGTTCGGGCCTCGTACCACGCTGTATTGCGGGTTTTTTAATCGGTTGTTCTTCATCTGGCTTTCTAATGCCTTGTACCGCCCTGTATTGTGTAACATCTTGCATTATATTGCCCCGTCATAGTCTCGACTGCCTTCTGATCCACTCTGGCATCGCACCGCACTGTATTGTGTGGTTTTTAATCGGTTCTTCTTTATTTGACTGTGTAATGCCTTGTACTGCTGTGTATTGTGTTACTTCTCATGTTATAGTGTGCTGTCGTTGTCTTGACTGCCTTCTGATGTTTTCTGGTATTACAGTTGAACGTATGCTGGGTTTCTTAATCGGTTGTTCTTCGTTTGGCTGCATGTTGCCTTGTTACCACCTGGTATGGTGTTGTGTCTTGCATTGTATTGCCCTGTCACTGTCTCGACGGTCATTTTGCACGTTCCGTCCTAGGACCGCGCTGTATTGTGAATTCTTTCATGGGTTGTTGTTTCCTTGACTGTGTCGCCTGGTAGGGCCCCGTATCGCGTTACGTCTTGCCTTGTATTGCTCTGTCATTGTGGTGACCGACATCTGATATATTCTACCGTTGTATGGCACCGTACCGTCAATTCTTTCATTGTCTGCTCTGCATTTGATTGTATGTTGCCTTGTACTGCCCTGTGTAAGGTTAGATCTTGCATGGTGTTGCCCTGTCGTTGTCTTGCCAGTTATTTTAGAGTCTCTGGCACAGTATTGTGCAATTTTTAACCGGTTGTTCTGTATTTGACCGCTGTTGCGATGTCACCCCCCTTTTTCCTCCAGGCTGCTGCTCGAGCTATAACGACCAGCAGGAGTCGCTACGAGTGGCACTTGAACTTTGTGGGGTGGCTGGCACCAGAGTCAAGACACTGTGAGTCAGTTAGCTTGCTATAGACCTAGCGGACAGACCAAGAGCCCTTTGAGCTTCCTTGCAAGGCAGCGGCCTGTTTGCCAGCGTTTCCCGGGGACACTCACTTAAGGTTCTGCTCCTCTAGGTTGAGAGAAGCCTTGCCGCAACAGATTCTGGGTAAGTGACTAACAGCATGCCAGACTTTGCCATCTTAGCTGAGCGATACGAAGGGTTTGATCACGCAGATATGATCCTTTAGAGGTGAACCGTTGCCCAAGTCCGGGGCGAGGATGGGATCCAGCCGCACCTAGACTCCTCTCGGAGAAGGAGTTTAGAAAGCAAGGGGGTCCTTTCCGAGCCTCGTGACTCAACGGGAGGGTCTCCCAGACAGCGTGTCAGACCCTGGCCCTGAGGCAGTAAATGACCCGGGGTGCGTGGCCATATGGAACCTGGTAAAGTGCCATCACGTGCGCTGCTACCTTTAGTGAATCACTGTTATGTTTGTTAATGTTTCTCTACCTCTCTCTTAGGAGTGAATTTTATCATTGCGCCCGCCACAACTGCATATGGCCTGTGTTACATCTTGCATTGCATTGCCCTGTCGTCTTGACGGTCACGTTAGAGAATCTGTCCTAGGTCTGGACTGTAGTTTGATGTCTCTCATGGGTTCTGATGTGGCTGTGTATTGCCTTGTCCGGCCCCGTGTGGTGTTACGTCTTCCATTGTATTGCTCTGTTGTTGTCTTGATTGTCATCTGATCTATTCTGCCGTTGTAGGCCACCATATTGTCACTTCCTTCATCAGCTGTTTTTTATGAGCCATGTAAAGGGTTGACGGCACAGACATAATCCTTTAGAGGTGAACCGTTGCCCAAGTCCGGGGCTAGGAATTGGATCCAGCCGCACCTAGACTCCTCTCCGAGAAGGAGTTTAGAAAGCAAGGGGGTCCTCTCCGAGCTAGGAATTGGATCCAGCCGCACCTAGACTCCTCTCTGAGAAGGAGTTTGGAAAGCAAGGGGGTCCTTTCCGAGCCTCGTGACTCAACGGGAGGGTCTCCCTGACAGCTCGTCTGACCCTGGCCCCTAGGCAGGAAATAATCCAGGGTCCGTGGCCACGGAACCTGATAAAGCGCCGTCATGCGCACTGCTGCCTTTGGAGAATCACTGTGTTGATGTTTCTGAATGTTTCTCTACTTTTCTCTTAGGAGTGAAGTGAATGGCTCCACCTGCCACAACTGCATATTGCCTTGTCCGGCCCCGTGTTGGGTTACGTCTTGCCTTGTATTGCCCTATCGTTGTCATGATTGCCACCTGACCCATGGTGTCATAGTAGTGCACTGCATTGTGAATTTTTTGACTGTCTGTTATTTATTTGACTGAGTATTGGCTGGCAGTGGCCTGTATTGTGTTATCTTGCACCGTATTGCCCTGTATTTGCCGTGACTGCCCTCTGAGACTTCCTGAGATCGTAGGGCGTTCTGTTGTGGGTTTTGTAATTGGCTGTTCTTTGTGTGACTGTGTATTGCTTTGTGCTGCCCTGTATTGTGTTACGGCTCGTGTTGCATTACTCTGTCATTGTTTTGACTGCGTTTTGGGACAGTGTCATAGTGCTGCACTGGATTATGGGTATTTTAACTGTTCTTGACTTGGCTGCGCGTTGCCTTTTACTGCTCTGTGTGATGTTAGGTCTTGCACTGTATTGGTCTGTCGTTGTCTTGGCTGTTACTTTGGACTGTCTGGGATTGTACTTATTTATTGTGAAAGTTCCATTGGTTGTTCCTTATTTGACTGCTGGGGTGGTGTGGGCGCCCCTTCGTTTTGGCGCCCCAATCATCCATGGAGTTGTTCTGAGTGGTACTTGAAGTTGGGGGATGGTTGGCAACACAGTGGGGACCTAGATATTTTGTTCCTGTGCTGATGTGACTATAAGTCAATTAGCTTACCCCATAAATAGTGGACAGCCCAAGAGCCTTTTGACTTCTGCATGGCAGGGGCCTCCGTGCCAGGATCTCCCCTTGAGCAGGGACGCTCAATTAAGGTTCTGCTCCTCGAGATAGAGATGCCTTGCCGCAACAGATTCTCAGTAAGTGACTAATAGCATACAAAACCTTGTAGCCTTAGCTCAGTGATATAAAGGGTCGATGGCGCAGATACAATCCTTTAGAGGTGAACCGTTGCCTAAGTCCGGGGCTAGGAATTGGATCCAGCCGCACCTAGACTCCTCTCCGAGAAGGAGTTTAGAAAGCAAGGGGGTCCTTTCCGAGCCTCGTGACTCAACGGGAGGGTCTCCCTGACAGCTTGTCTGACCCTGGCCCCTAGGCAGTAAATAATCCGGGGTGCGTGGCCATATGGAATCTGGTAAAGCGCCGTCACATGCGCTGCTGCCTTTGGAGAATCACTGTGTTGATGTTTCTGAATGTTTCACCGCTTCTCTCTTAGAAGCGAAGTTAGCCGCTCGGCCTGCCACAACTGCGTATTGCCTTGTCCGGCCCTGTATGGCGTCACGTTTGGCATTGTATTGTCCTCTATTTGCCCGGACTGCCATCTGATCTGTTCCGGCATTGTACTGGTGTGTATTGTGGGTTTTTTAATCGGTTGTGCGTTATTTGAATGCGTATTGCCCTGTCTAGTGTTGTATCTTGCATTGTACTGCCCCGTCATTCCGTTCACTGTCACTTTAGATGTTCTGGGATTGCAGCGATCCGTATTGTGCAGGTTTTATTCGTTAGTCTGTGTTTGACCGTGTATTGCCTTGTTACCACCTTGTATTGTGTTGCGGCTTGCATTGTATCGCCATGTTATTGTTCTGAGTGCCATCTGATACATTTTGGTGTTGTACAGCCCTGCATTGTTACGTCTTCCATTGTATAGCTCTGTCACTGCCTCGACTGCTGTCTCACGCGTTTTGGCATTGCATCGCACGGTATTGCGGGATACTTAATCAGTTATTTATTTGACCGTGTATTTCACTGTACTGCCCTGTATTGCGTTATTTCTTGCCTTGTATTGCTCTGTCATTGTCTTGACTGGCATCTCCATTTATTTTTGTTTTCTCCCGCACTGTATTGCGGTTCTTCTAATTGGTTGGTATTTAGTTGACTGCGTCTTCAGTTCTGCTCTGTCGTGTAATGTTGCATCTTGGATCGTGTCGCCCTATAGTTGTTTTGACTGCCACCCGAGACCGTGTGGGATCGTACTGCACCGTATTGTGGCGTTTTGATGGGTTGTTTCCTATATTATTCTGTATCGTGTTGTAGCAACCTGTATTGTGTTACATTGTGCGTTGTGTTGCCATGAAATAGTCTTAACTGTCCTTTTACACTCTCTGGGGTTGTACCGCACCGAACTGAGGGTGTTTTTGATCGGCTGTTCTATATTTGACTACGTATTGCTTTGTACTGCCCTGTATTTTCCTGAGTCTTGCGTCGTATTGCCCTCTCACCGTGCTGCGAGCCATCTGATGTATTCTGGCGTTGACAGGCACTGTATTGAGGGCTTCTTAGGCTGTTGTACTCTATTTGACCGTGCATCAATTTTGTGATCGGTCATTCCCTATTTGACTGTGTATTGGCCTTGTACTGCCCTGTGTAAAGTTACGTCTCGCATTGTATTGCCCTGTCATAGTATTGCCTGTCATAGTCTGTCATAGCACCAGGATGTGCCCTTGAGCGGGGACGCTTGCTTCAGGTTCTGCTCCTCAAGGCTGAGAGATCCCTTGCCGCAACAGAGTCTCGGTAAGTGACTAATACCACGCTAAACCTCGTAGCCTTAGCTCAGTGATATAAAGGGTTGATGGCGCGGATACAATCCTTTAGAGGTGAACCGGTGCCCAAGTCCAGGGCTAGGAATTGGATCCAGCCGCACTTAGACTGCTCTTCAAGAAGGAGTTTAGAAAGCAAGGGGGTTGTGGCTCGACGGGAGGGTCTCCCTAACAGCTCGTCTGACCCTGGCCCCTGTGCAATAAATGATCTGGGGTACGTGGCCACGGAACCTGGTAAAGGGATGTTACGTTCACTGCTGCCTTTGTCGAAACACTGTGTTGATGTTTCTAAATGTTTCTCTACTTCTCTCAGGACTGAAGTGAATCGCTCCACCCGCCACAACTGCATATTGCCTTGTCCGGCCCCGTATTGGGTTACCTCTCGCCTTGTATTGCCCTGTCCTTCTTTTGGTTGCCATCTGACCCATGTGAATTCACTGCACTGTGAATTTTGTGACTGTCTGTTATTTATTTGACTGAGTATTGCCTTGTACTGCCTTGTGTACTGCGACGTAGTGCTTTGTCTTGCCCTGTAATTGCCTTGACTGCCATCCGAGATGTTTTGAGATCGTACGGCAGCGTAGTGCGGGTTTTCTGGTCAGCTGTTCTCTATTTGACTGTGTACGGCCTTGCGCTGCCCTGCACGGTGTTCTGTCTCGCGTTGTCATTGTCTCGACCGACATGTGGGATTGTTTGCCATTGTTTGCCAGTGTGGTTTGGGTATTGTAGTTTACTGTTCTTCATTTGACTGCGTATTGCCTTGTACTGACCTGTATAACGTTATGTCTTGCACTGCATTGCCCTGGCATTGTCTTGACCGACATCTGAGACGGTCTGGCATTGTACTGTACTGTATTGGGAGTCTTGTAATTTGCTCTAATTTATTTGTCTGCGAATCGGGTTGTACTGCCCTGTATACTGTAACGTGTGGCATTGTACCGCCTGTCACTGGCTTAACGGTGGCTTTAGAGATTCTATCGTAAGACCGCACTCCGTTGTGAATTTCTCTATGGGTGATTCTGTGACGGCGTATTGCCTCGCACGGCCCAGTACTGTGTTACGCTTGACGTTGCATCGCTCTGTCATTGTCTTCAATGAGATGTGACACTTGGTAACATACGATGGCACTGTATTGCCAATTGTTCCAGTGGCTATGCTTAATTTGAGCATGTATTGATGTGTAGCGCTCTGTATGATGTTAAGTCGTACACTGTCTTGACTTAATAATAGAAATGCTAGAGGCTGGCGTGGTGCCAAGTGGGAAAGGGTGGCTGTGAGACTCTGAAGGCAGCAGGAAAGCCCGCAGCCCGAGGTGGTGCCGCCGCGCCAGCCTCCAAACCATTTTCCGGTAGGGCCGCGGCTCTGGCGACAGCTCCCACGCCGGAAGAGCCAGGAGGGAAAGCCGTGCCTCGTTGGAAAGCTCTTTGGCAGCCGCTCGCCTGGCGAAACAGCCTGTGGGGCTGCGGGCTTTGCGGCGGCCGTCAGCCTCGCTGCCACCGGCGCCCAGGTGTCACCGCCTCACCAGGCTGCGAAGCATTTTCCGGTAGGGCCGCGGCTCTGGCGACAGCTCCCACGCCCGAAGAGCCAGGAGGGGGAGGATGGGCGGGCAAGGTGAGGGAGTGGGAGATGGGGAATTTGGTAGGGTTTTGGGCAGTAGCTCGGCGTGTGTTTCTTCGGTTGGTGTGACATGCAGGGTCAGAGGGGCGATGCTGCGCACCCACTGAGTAGTCCCAGCAAGTGAGGCGGTTGTGGACACGTTGGCGTCTAATAGCCCAGTGCTACATTGCGGCTCAGGGGAGTGTTTGTCTTTGGTTTTGCAGGCGCCGCAGGCATCCGGAGCCGGACGAGCGTTGGAGGTGAGCTGGGTAGCAGAGAGGTAGCGCATGGGGGTGGTGGTTTCCCGTAAGCTCAACAGTAATATTGTGTGTCTTGGGTGTTTTAGGTGCCAGAACCAGAGTGTGCCACAAAGTCCAAACCCAGAATCCATGCGGAGCAGGTGAGCAGAAGGGTACGGCGCGTGTGATGTGGGGGATATTGCAGTACAACTTAGTGTTGACGGACGTGATGGTGCCTGATGGCACCATTTTGTGCAAATCGGGATTACGTTGCTCGGTAACTTCCTTGACTGCCATTTGAGATGGTCTTGTGTCGTACGCTTAAGAATTTGGTTCCGTACTATGTTCTTGTATATTTGAAATAGTATTGCTCCGCCTCACTCAGTATCGGTTTCGCATCGTGTTGCCCCGTCACGCTCTTGATTGCTCTGTGTTCTATTCTGGCATCGTACCACACCGTGTTGCGTGGTTTTTTTTTTTTAATCGGTTGTTCTTTGACTGTGTAATGCCTTGTACCGCCCTCTATTGCGTTATGTCTCGTGTTATATTGCCCCGTCGTAGCCTTGACTGCCTTCTGATCTGTTCGGGCCTCGTACCACGCTGTATTGCGGGTTTTTTAATCGGTTGTTCTTCATCTGGCTTTCTAATGCCTTGTACCGCCCTGTATTGTGTAACATCTTGCATTATATTGCCCCGTCATAGTCTCGACTGCCTTCTGATCCACTCTGGCATCGCACCGCACTGTATTGTGTGGTTTTTAATCGGTTCTTCTTTATTTGACTGTGTAATGCCTTGTACTGCTGTGTATTGTGTTACTTCTCATGTTATAGTGTGCTGTCGTTGTCTTGACTGCCTTCTGATGTTTTCTGGTATTACAGTTGAACGTATGCTGGGTTTCTTAATCGGTTGTTCTTCGTTTGGCTGCATGTTGCCTTGTTACCACCTGGTATGGTGTTGTGTCTTGCATTGTATTGCCCTGTCACTGTCTCGACGGTCATTTTACACGTTCCGTCCTAGGACCGCGCTGTATTGTGAATTCTTTCATGGGTTGTTGTTTCCTTGACTGTGTCGCCTGGTAGGGCCCCGTATCGCGTTACGTCTTGCCTTGTATTGCTCTGTCATTGTGGTGACCGACATCTGATATATTCTACCGTTGTATGGCACCGTACCGTCAATTCTTTCATTGTCTGCTCTGCATTTGATTGTATGTTGCCTTGTACTGCCCTGTGTAAGGTTAGATCTTGCATGGTGTTGCCCTGTCGTTGTCTTGCCAGTTATTTTAGAGTCTCTGGCACAGTATTGTGCAATTTTTAACCGGTTGTTCTGTATTTGACCGCTGTTGCGATGTCACCCCCCTTTTTCCTCCAGGCTGCTGCTCGAGCTATAACGACCAGCAGGAGTCGCTACGAGTGGCACTTGAACTTTGTGGGGTGGCTGGCACCAGAGTCAAGACACTGTGAGTCAGTTAGCTTGCTATAGACCTAGCGGACAGACCAAGAGCCCTTTGAGCTTCCTTGCAAGGCAGCGGCCTGTTTGCCAGCGTTTCCCGGGGACACTCACTTAAGGTTCTGCTCCTCTAGGTTGAGAGAAGCCTTGCCGCAACAGATTCTGGGTAAGTGACTAACAGCATGCCAGACTTTGCCATCTTAGCTGAGCGATACGAAGGGTTTGATCACGCAGATATGATCCTTTAGAGGTGAACCGTTGCCCAAGTCCGGGGCGAGGATGGGATCCAGCCGCACCTAGACTCCTCTCGGAGAAGGAGTTTAGAAAGCAAGGGGGTCCTTTCCGAGCCTCGTGACTCAACAGGAGGGTCTCCCAGACAGCGTGTCAGACCCTGGCCCTGAGGCAGTAAATGACCCGGGGTGCGTGGCCATATGGAACCTGGTAAAGTGCCATCACGTGCGCTGCTACCTTTAGTGAATCACTGTTATGTTTGTTAATGTTTCTCTACCTCTCTCTTAGGAGTGAATTTTATCATTGCGCCCGCCACAACTGCATATGGCCTGTGTTACATCTTGCATTGCATTGCCCTGTCGTCTTGACGGTCACGTTAGAGAATCTGTCCTAGGTCTGGACTGTAGTTTGATGTCTCTCATGGGTTCTGATGTGGCTGTGTATTGCCTTGTCCGGCCCCGTGTGGTGTTACGTCTTCCATTGTATTGCTCTGTTGTTGTCTTGATTGTCATCTGATCTATTCTGCCGTTGTAGGCCACCATATTGTCACTTCCTTCATCAGCTGTTTTTTATGAGCCATGTAAAGGGTTGACGGCACAGACATAATCCTTTAGAGGTGAACCGTTGCCCAAGTCCGGGGCTAGGAATTGGATCCAGCCGCACCTAGACTCCTCTCCGAGAAGGAGTTTAGAAAGCAAGGGGGTCCTCTCCGAGCTAGGAATTGGATCCAGCCGCACCTAGACTCCTCTCTGAGAAGGAGTTTGGAAAGCAAGGGGGTCCTTTCCGAGCCTCGTGACTCAACGGGAGGGTCTCCCTGACAGCTCGTCTGACCCTGGTCCCTAGGCAGGAAATAATCCAGGGTCCGTGGCCACGGAACCTGATAAAGCGCCGTCATGCGCACTGCTGCCTTTGGAGAATCACTGTGTTGATGTTTCTGAATGTTTCTCTACTTTTCTCTTAGGAGTGAAGTGAATGGCTCCACCTGCCACAACTGCATATTGCCTTGTCCGGCCCCGTGTTGGGTTACGTCTTGCCTTGTATTGCCCTATCGTTGTCATGATTGCCACCTGACCCATGGTGTCATAGTAGTGCACTGCATTGTGAATTTTTTGACTGTCTGTTATTTATTTGACTGAGTATTGGCTGGCAGTGGCCTGTATTGTGTTATCTTGCACCGTATTGCCCTGTATTTGCCGTGACTGCCCTCTGAGACTTCCTGAGATCGTAGGGCGTTCTGTTGTGGGTTTTGTAATTGGCTGTTCTTTGTGTGACTGTGTATTGCTTTGTGCTGCCCTGTATTGTGTTACGGCTCGTGTTGCATTACTCTGTCATTGTTTTGACTGCGTTTTGGGACAGTGTCATAGTGCTGCACTGGATTATGGGTATTTTAACTGTTCTTGACTTGGCTGCGCGTTGCCTTTTACTGCTCTGTGTGATGTTAGGTCTTGCACTGTATTGGTCTGTCGTTGTCTTGGCTGTTACTTTGGACTGTCTGGGATTGTACTTATTTATTGTGAAAGTTCCATTGGTTGTTCCTTATTTGACTGCTGGGGTGGTGTGGGCGCCCCTTCGTTTTGGCGCCCCAATCATCCATGGAGTTGTTCTGAGTGGTACTTGAAGTTGGGGGATGGTTGGCAACACAGTGGGGACCTAGATATTTTGTTCCTGTGCTGATGTGACTATAAGTCAATTAGCTTACCCCATAAATAGTGGACAGCCCAAGAGCCTTTTGACTTCTGCATGGCAGGGGCCTCCGTGCCAGGATCTCCCCTTGAGCAGGGACGCTCAATTAAGGTTCTGCTCCTCGAGATAGAGATGCCTTGCCGCAACAGATTCTCAGTAAGTGACTAATAGCATACAAAACCTTGTAGCCTTAGCTCAGTGATATAAAGGGTCGATGGCGCAGATACAATCCTTTAGAGGTGAACCGTTGCCTAAGTCCGGGGCTAGGAATTGGATCCAGCCGCACCTAGACTCCTCTCCGAGAAGGAGTTTAGAAAGCAAGGGGGTCCTTTCCGAGCCTCGTGACTCAACGGGAGGGTCTCCCTGACAGCTTGTCTGACCCTGGCCCCTAGGCAGTAAATAATCCGGGGTGCGTGGCCATATGGAATCTGGTAAAGCGCCGTCACATGCGCTGCTGCCTTTGGAGAATCACTGTGTTGATGTTTCTGAATGTTTCACCGCTTCTCTCTTAGAAGCGAAGTTAGCCGCTCGGCCTGCCACAACTGCGTATTGCCTTGTCCGGCCCTGTATGGCGTCACGTTTGGCATTGTATTGTCCTCTATTTGCCCGGACTGCCATCTGATCTGTTCCGGCATTGTACTGGTGTGTATTGTGGGTTTTTTAATCGGTTGTGCGTTATTTGAATGCGTATTGCCCTGTCTAGTGTTGTATCTTGCATTGTACTGCCCCGTCATTCCGTTCACTGTCACTTTAGATGTTCTGGGATTGCAGCGATCCGTATTGTGCAGGTTTTATTCGTTAGTCTGTGTTTGACCGTGTATTGCCTTGTTACCACCTTGTATTGTGTTGCGGCTTGCATTGTATCGCCATGTTATTGTTCTGAGTGCCATCTGATACATTTTGGTGTTGTACAGCCCTGCATTGTTACGTCTTCCATTGTATAGCTCTGTCACTGCCTCGACTGCTGTCTCACGCGTTTTGGCATTGCATCGCACGGTATTGCGGGATACTTAATCAGTTATTTATTTGACCGTGTATTTCACTGTACTGCCCTGTATTGCGTTATTTCTTGCCTTGTATTGCTCTGTCATTGTCTTGACTGGCATCTCCATTTATTTTTGTTTTCTCCCGCACTGTATTGCGGTTCTTCTAATTGGTTGGTATTTAGTTGACTGCGTCTTCAGTTCTGCTCTGTCGTGTAATGTTGCATCTTGGATCGTGTCGCCCTATAGTTGTTTTGACTGCCACCCGAGACCGTGTGGGATCGTACTGCACCGTATTGTGGCGTTTTGATGGGTTGTTTCCTATATTATTCTGTATCGTGTTGTAGCAACCTGTATTGTGTTACATTGTGCGTTGTGTTGCCATGAAATAGTCTTAACTGTCCTTTTACACTCTCTGGGGTTGTACCGCACCGAACTGAGGGTGTTTTTGATCGGCTGTTCTATATTTGACTACGTATTGCTTTGTACTGCCCTGTATTTTCCTGAGTCTTGCGTCGTATTGCCCTCTCACCGTGCTGCGAGCCATCTGATGTATTCTGGCGTTGACAGGCACTGTATTGAGGGCTTCTTAGGCTGTTGTACTCTATTTGACCGTGCATCAATTTTGTGATCGGTCATTCCCTATTTGACTGTGTATTGGCCTTGTACTGCCCTGTGTAAAGTTACGTCTCGCATTGTATTGCCCTGTCATAGTATTGCCTGTCATAGTCTGTCATAGCACCAGGATGTGCCCTTGAGCGGGGACGCTTGCTTCAGGTTCTGCTCCTCAAGGCTGAGAGATCCCTTGCCGCAACAGAGTCTCGGTAAGTGACTAATACCACGCTAAACCTCGTAGCCTTAGCTCAGTGATATAAAGGGTTGATGGCGCGGATACAATCCTTTAGAGGTGAACCGGTGCCCAAGTCCAGGGCTAGGAATTGGATCCAGCCGCAC
Source organism: Chroicocephalus ridibundus (assembly GCF_963924245.1). Lineage (NCBI taxonomy): Eukaryota > Metazoa > Chordata > Aves > Charadriiformes > Laridae > Chroicocephalus > Chroicocephalus ridibundus. Next base: position 403,311 of record NC_086302.1, on the reverse strand, counting down.
TTAGACTGCTCTTCAAGAAGGAGTTTAGAAAGCAAGGGGGTTGTGGCTCGACGGGAGGGTCTCCCTAACAGCTCGTCTGACCCTGGCCCCTGTGCAATAAATGATCTGGGGTACGTGGCCACGGAACCTGGTAAAGGGATGTTACGTTCACTGCTGCCTTTGTCGAAACACTGTGTTGATGTTTCTAAATGTTTCTCTACTTCTCTCAGGACTGAAGTGAATCGCTCCACCCGCCACAACTGCATATTGCCTTGTCCGGCCCCGTATTGGGTTACCTCTCGCCTTGTATTGCCCTGTCCTTCTTTTGGTTGCCATCTGACCCATGTGAATTCACTGCACTGTGAATTTTGTGACTGTCTGTTATTTATTTGACTGAGTATTGCCTTGTACTGCCTTGTGTACTGCGACGTAGTGCTTTGTCTTGCCCTGTAATTGCCTTGACTGCCATCCGAGATGTTTTGAGATCGTACGGCAGCGTAGTGCGGGTTTTCTGGTCAGCTGTTCTCTATTTGACTGTGTACGGCCTTGCGCTGCCCTGCACGGTGTTCTGTCTCGCGTTGTCATTGTCTCGACCGACATGTGGGATTGTTTGCCATTGTTTGCCAGTGTGGTTTGGGTATTGTAGTTTACTGTTCTTCATTTGACTGCGTATTGCCTTGTACTGACCTGTATAACGTTATGTCTTGCACTGCATTGCCCTGGCATTGTCTTGACCGACATCTGAGACGGTCTGGCATTGTACTGTACTGTATTGGGAGTCTTGTAATTTGCTCTAATTTATTTGTCTGCGAATCGGGTTGTACTGCCCTGTATACTGTAACGTGTGGCATTGTACCGCCTGTCACTGGCTTAACGGTGGCTTTAGAGATTCTATCGTAAGACCGCACTCCGTTGTGAATTTCTCTATGGGTGATTCTGTGACGGCGTATTGCCTCGCACGGCCCAGTACTGTGTTACGCTTGACGTTGCATCGCTCTGTCATTGTCTTCAATGAGATGTGACACTTGGTAACATACGATGGCACTGTATTGCCAATTGTTCCAGTGGCTATGCTTAATTTGAGCATGTATTGATGTGTAGCGCTCTGTATGATGTTAAGTCGTACACTGTCTTGACTTAATAATAGAAATGCTAGAGGCTGGCGTGGTGCCAAGTGGGAAAGGGTGGCTGTGAGACTCTGAAGGCAGCAGGAAAGCCCGCAGCCCGAGGTGGTGCCGCCGCGCCAGCCTCCAAACCATTTTCCGGTAGGGCCGCGGCTCTGGCGACAGCTCCCACGCCGGAAGAGCCAGGAGGGAAAGCCGTGCCTCGTTGGAAAGCTCTTTGGCAGCCGCTCGCCTGGCGAAACAGCCTGTGGGGCTGCGGGCTTTGCGGCGGCCGTCAGCCTCGCTGCCACCGGCGCCCATGTGTCACCGCCTCACCAGGCTGCGAAGCATTTTCCGGTAGGGCCGCGGCTCTGGCGACAGCTCCCACGCCCGAAGAGCCAGGAGGGGGAGGATGGGCGGGCAAGGTGAGGGAGTGGGAGATGGGGAATTTGGTAGGGTTTTGGGCAGTAGCTCGGCGTGTGTTTCTTCGGTTGGTGTGACATGCAGGGTCAGAGGGGCGATGCTGCGCACCCACTGAGTAGTCCCAGCAAGTGAGGCGGTTGTGGACACGTTGGCGTCTAATAGCCCAGTGCTACATTGCGGCTCAGGGGAGTGTTTGTCTTTGGTTTTGCAGGCGCCGCAGGCATCCGGAGCCGGACGAGCGTTGGAGGTGAGCTGGGTAGCAGAGAGGTAGCGCATGGGGGTGGTGGTTTCCCGTAAGCTCAACAGTAATATTGTGTGTCTTGGGTGTTTTAGGTGCCAGAACCAGAGTGTGCCACAAAGTCCAAACCCAGAATCCATGCGGAGCAGGTGAGCAGAAGGGTACGGCGCGTGTGATGCGGGGGATATTGCAGTACAACTTAGTGTTGACGGACGTGATGGTGCCTGATGGCACCATTTTGTGCAAATCGGGATTACGTTGCTCGGTAACTTCCTTGACTGCCATTTGAGATGGTCTTGTGTCGTACGCTTAAGAATTTGGTTCCGTACTATGTTCTTGTATATTTGAAATAGTATTGCTCCGCCTCACTCAGTATCGGTTTCGCATCGTGTTGCCCCGTCACGCTCTTGATTGCTCTGTGTTCTATTCTGGCATCGTACCACACCGTGTTGCGTGGTTTTTTTTTTTTTAATCGGTTGTTCTTTGACTGTGTAATGCCTTGTACCGCCCTCTATTGCGTTATGTCTCGTGTTATATTGCCCCGTCGTAGCCTTGACTGCCTTCTGATCTGTTCGGGCCTCGTACCACGCTGTATTGCGGGTTTTTTAATCGGTTGTTCTTCATCTGGCTTTCTAATGCCTTGTACCGCCCTGTATTGTGTAACATCTTGCATTATATTGCCCCGTCATAGTCTCGACTGCCTTCTGATCCACTCTGGCATCGCACCGCACTGTATTGTGTGGTTTTTAATCGGTTCTTCTTTATTTGACTGTGTAATGCCTTGTACTGCTGTGTATTGTGTTACTTCTCATGTTATAGTGTGCTGTCGTTGTCTTGACTGCCTTCTGATGTTTTCTGGTATTACAGTTGAACGTATGCTGGGTTTCTTAATCGGTTGTTCTTCGTTTGGCTGCATGTTGCCTTGTTACCACCTGGTATGGTGTTGTGTCTTGCATTGTATTGCCCTGTCACTGTCTCGACGGTCATTTTACACGTTCCGTCCTAGGACCGCGCTGTATTGTGAATTCTTTCATGGGTTGTTGTTTCCTTGACTGTGTCGCCTGGTAGGGCCCCGTATCGCGTTACGTCTTGCCTTGTATTGCTCTGTCATTGTGGTGACCGACATCTGATATATTCTACCGTTGTATGGCACCGTACCGTCAATTCTTTCATTGTCTGCTCTGCATTTGATTGTATGTTGCCTTGTACTGCCCTGTGTAAGGTTAGATCTTGCATGGTGTTGCCCTGTCGTTGTCTTGCCAGTTATTTTAGAGTCTCTGGCACAGTATTGTGCAATTTTTAACCGGTTGTTCTGTATTTGACCGCTGTTGCGATGTCACCCCCCTTTTTCCTCCAGGCTGCTGCTCGAGCTATAACGACCAGCAGGAGTCGCTACGAGTGGCACTTGAACTTTGTGGGGTGGCTGGCACCAGAGTCAAGACACTGTGAGTCAGTTAGCTTGCTATAGACCTAGCGGACAGACCAAGAGCCCTTTGAGCTTCCTTGCAAGGCAGCGGCCTGTTTGCCAGCGTTTCCCGGGGACACTCACTTAAGGTTCTGCTCCTCTAGGTTGAGAGAAGCCTTGCCGCAACAGATTCTGGGTAAGTGACTAACAGCATGCCAGACTTTGCCATCTTAGCTGAGCGATACGAAGGGTTTGATCACGCAGATATGATCCTTTAGAGGTGAACCGTTGCCCAAGTCCGGGGCGAGGATGGGATCCAGCCGCACCTAGACTCCTCTCGGAGAAGGAGTTTAGAAAGCAAGGGGGTCCTTTCCGAGCCTCGTGACTCAACGGGAGGGTCTCCCAGACAGCGTGTCAGACCCTGGCCCTGAGGCAGTAAATGACCCGGGGTGCGTGGCCATATGGAACCTGGTAAAGTGCCATCACGTGCGCTGCTACCTTTAGTGAATCACTGTTATGTTTGTTAATGTTTCTCTACCTCTCTCTTAGGAGTGAATTTTATCATTGCGCCCGCCACAACTGCATATGGCCTGTGTTACATCTTGCATTGCATTGCCCTGTCGTCTTGACGGTCACGTTAGAGAATCTGTCCTAGGTCTGGACTGTAGTTTGATGTCTCTCATGGGTTCTGATGTGGCTGTGTATTGCCTTGTCCGGCCCCGTGTGGTGTTACGTCTTCCATTGTATTGCTCTGTTGTTGTCTTGATTGTCATCTGATCTATTCTGCCGTTGTAGGCCACCATATTGTCACTTCCTTCATCAGCTGTTTTTTATGAGCCATGTAAAGGGTTGACGGCACAGACATAATCCTTTAGAGGTGAACCGTTGCCCAAGTCCGGGGCTAGGAATTGGATCCAGCCGCACCTAGACTCCTCTCCGAGAAGGAGTTTAGAAAGCAAGGGGGTCCTCTCCGAGCTAGGAATTGGATCCAGCCGCACCTAGACTCCTCTCCGAGAAGGAGTTTGGAAAGCAAGGGGGTCCTTTCCGAGCCTCGTGACTCAACGGGAGGGTCTCCCTGACAGCTCGTCTGACCCTGGCCCCTAGGCAGGAAATAATCCAGGGTCCGTGGCCACGGAACCTGATAAAGCGCCGTCATGCGCACTGCTGCCTTTGGAGAATCACTGTGTTGATGTTTCTGAATGTTTCTCTACTTTTCTCTTAGGAGTGAAGTGAATGGCTCCACCTGCCACAACTGCATATTGCCTTGTCCGGCCCCGTGTTGGGTTACGTCTTGCCTTGTATTGCCCTATCGTTGTCATGATTGCCACCTGACCCATGGTGTCATAGTAGTGCACTGCATTGTGAATTTTTTGACTGTCTGTTATTTATTTGACTGAGTATTGGCTGGCAGTGGCCTGTATTGTGTTATCTTGCACCGTATTGCCCTGTATTTGCCGTGACTGCCCTCTGAGACTTCCTGAGATCGTAGGGCGTTCTGTTGTGGGTTTTGTAATTGGCTGTTCTTTGTGTGACTGTGTATTGCTTTGTGCTGCCCTGTATTGTGTTACGGCTCGTGTTGCATTACTCTGTCATTGTTTTGACTGCGTTTTGGGACAGTGTCATAGTGCTGCACTGGATTATGGGTATTTTAACTGTTCTTGACTTGGCTGCGCGTTGCCTTTTACTGCTCTGTGTGATGTTAGGTCTTGCACTGTATTGGTCTGTCGTTGTCTTGGCTGTTACTTTGGACTGTCTGGGATTGTACTTATTTATTGTGAAAGTTCCATTGGTTGTTCCTTATTTGACTGCTGGGGTGGTGTGGGCGCCCCTTCGTTTTGGCGCCCCAATCATCCATGGAGTTGTTCTGAGTGGTACTTGAAGTTGGGGGATGGTTGGCAACACAGTGGGGACCTAGATATTTTGTTCCTGTGCTGATGTGACTATAAGTCAATTAGCTTACCCCATAAATAGCGGACAGCCCAAGAGCCTTTTGACTTCTGCATGGCAGGGGCCTCCGTGCCAGGATCTCCCCTTGAGCAGGGACGCTCAATTAAGGTTCTGCTCCTCGAGATAGAGATGCCTTGCCGCAACAGATTCTCAGTAAGTGACTAATAGCATACAAAACCTTGTAGCCTTAGCTCAGTGATATAAAGGGTCGATGGCGCAGATACAATCCTTTAGAGGTGAACCGTTGCCTAAGTCCGGGGCTAGGAATTGGATCCAGCCGCACCTAGACTCCTCTCCGAGAAGGAGTTTAGAAAGCAAGGGGGTCCTTTCCGAGCCTCGTGACTCAACGGGAGGGTCTCCCTGACAGCTTGTCTGACCCTGGCCCCTAGGCAGTAAATAATCCGGGGTGCGTGGCCATATGGAATCTGGTAAAGCGCCGTCACATGCGCTGCTGCCTTTGGAGAATCACTGTGTTGATGTTTCTGAATGTTTCACCGCTTCTCTCTTAGAAGCGAAGTTAGCCGCTCGGCCTGCCACAACTGCGTATTGCCTTGTCCGGCCCTGTATGGCGTCACGTTTGGCATTGTATTGTCCTCTATTTGCCCGGACTGCCATCTGATCTGTTCCGGCATTGTACTGGTGTGTATTGTGGGTTTTTTAATCGGTTGTGCGTTATTTGAATGCGTATTGCCCTGTCTAGTGTTGTATCTTGCATTGTACTGCCCCGTCATTCCGTTCACTGTCACTTTAGATGTTCTGGGATTGCAGCGATCCGTATTGTGCAGGTTTTATTCGTTAGTCTGTGTTTGACCGTGTATTGCCTTGTTACCACCTTGTATTGTGTTGCGGCTTGCATTGTATCGCCATGTTATTGTTCTGAGTGCCATCTGATACATTTTGGTGTTGTACAGCCCTGCATTGTTACGTCTTCCATTGTATAGCTCTGTCACTGCCTCGACTGCTGTCTCACGCGTTTTGGCATTGCATCGCACGGTATTGCGGGATACTTAATCAGTTATTTATTTGACCGTGTATTTCACTGTACTGCCCTGTATTGCGTTATTTCTTGCCTTGTATTGCTCTGTCATTGTCTTGACTGGCATCTCCATTTATTTTTGTTTTCTCCCGCACTGTATTGCGGTTCTTCTAATTGGTTGGTATTTAGTTGACTGCGTCTTCAGTTCTGCTCTGTCGTGTAATGTTGCATCTTGGATCGTGTCGCCCTATAGTTGTTTTGACTGCCACCCGAGACCGTGTGGGATCGTACTGCACCGTATTGTGGCGTTTTGATGGGTTGTTTCCTATATTATTCTGTATCGTGTTGTAGCAACCTGTATTGTGTTACATTGTGCGTTGTGTTGCCATGAAATAGTCTTAACTGTCCTTTTACACTCTCTGGGGTTGTACCGCACCGAACTGAGGGTGTTTTTGATCGGCTGTTCTATATTTGACTACGTATTGCTTTGTACTGCCCTGTATTTTCCTGAGTCTTGCGTCGTATTGCCCTCTCACCGTGCTGCGAGCCATCTGATGTATTCTGGCGTTGACAGGCACTGTATTGAGGGCTTCTTAGGCTGTTGTACTCTATTTGACCGTGCATCAATTTTGTGATCGGTCATTCCCTATTTGACTGTGTATTGGCCTTGTACTGCCCTGTGTAAAGTTACGTCTCGCATTGTATTGCCCTGTCATAGTATTGCCTGTCATAGTCTGTCATAGCACCAGGATGTGCCCTTGAGCGGGGACGCTTGCTTCAGGTTCTGCTCCTCAAGGCTGAGAGATCCCTTGCCGCAACAGAGTCTCGGTAAGTGACTAATACCACGCTAAACCTCGTAGCCTTAGCTCAGTGATATAAAGGGTTGATGGCGCGGATACAATCCTTTAGAGGTGAACCGGTGCCCAAGTCCAGGGCTAGGAATTGGATCCAGCCGCACTTAGACTGCTCTTCAAGAAGGAGTTTAGAAAGCAAGGGGGTTGTGGCTCGACGGGAGGGTCTCCCTAACAGCTCGTCTGACCCTGGCCCCTGTGCAATAAATGATCTGGGGTACGTGGCCACGGAACCTGGTAAAGGGATGTTACGTTCACTGCTGCCTTTGTCGAAACACTGTGTTGATGTTTCTAAATGTTTCTCTACTTCTCTCAGGACTGAAGTGAATCGCTCCACCCGCCACAACTGCATATTGCCTTGTCCGGCCCCGTATTGGGTTACCTCTCGCCTTGTATTGCCCTGTCCTTCTTTTGGTTGCCATCTGACCCATGTGAATTCACTGCACTGTGAATTTTGTGACTGTCTGTTATTTATTTGACTGAGTATTGCCTTGTACTGCCTTGTGTACTGCGACGTAGTGCTTTGTCTTGCCCTGTAATTGCCTTGACTGCCATCCGAGATGTTTTGAGATCGTACGGCAGCGTAGTGCGGGTTTTCTGGTCAGCTGTTCTCTATTTGACTGTGTACGGCCTTGCGCTGCCCTGCACGGTGTTCTGTCTCGCGTTGTCATTGTCTCGACCGACATGTGGGATTGTTTGCCATTGTTTGCCAGTGTGGTTTGGGTATTGTAGTTTACTGTTCTTCATTTGACTGCGTATTGCCTTGTACTGACCTGTATAACGTTATGTCTTGCACTGCATTGCCCTGGCATTGTCTTGACCGACATCTGAGACGGTCTGGCATTGTACTGTACTGTATTGGGAGTCTTGTAATTTGCTCTAATTTATTTGTCTGCGAATCGGGTTGTACTGCCCTGTATACTGTAACGTGTGGCATTGTACCGCCTGTCACTGGCTTAACGGTGGCTTTAGAGATTCTATCGTAAGACCGCACTCCGTTGTGAATTTCTCTATGGGTGATTCTGTGACGGCGTATTGCCTCGCACGGCCCAGTACTGTGTTACGCTTGACGTTGCATCGCTCTGTCATTGTCTTCAATGAGATGTGACACTTGGTAACATACGATGGCACTGTATTGCCAATTTTTCCAGTGGCTATGCTTAATTTGAGCATGTATTGATGTGTAGCGCTCTGTATGATGTTAAGTCGTACACTGTCTTGACTTAATAATAGAAATGCTAGAGGCTGGCGTGGTGCCAAGTGGGAAAGGGTGGCTGTGAGACTCTGAAGGCAGCAGGAAAGCCCGCAGCCCGAGGTGGTGCCGCCGCGCCAGCCTCCAAACCATTTTCCGGTAGGGCCGCGGCTCTGGCGACAGCTCCCACGCCGGAAGAGCCAGGAGGGAAAGCCGTGCCTCGTTGGAAAGCTCTTTGGCAGCCGCTCGCCTGGCGAAACAGCCCGTGGGGCTGCGGGCTTTGCGGCGGCCGTCAGCCTCGCTGCCACCGGCGCCCATGTGTCACCGCCTCACCAGGCTGCGAAGCATTTTCCGGTAGGGCCGCGGCTCTGGCGACAGCTCCCACGCCCGAAGAGCCAGGAGGGGGAGGATGGGCGGGCAAGGTGAGGGAGTGGGAGATGGGGAATTTGGTAGGGTTTTGGGCAGTAGCTCGGCGTGTGTTTCTTCGGTTGGTGTGACATGCAGGGTCAGAGGGGCGATGCTGCGCACCCACTGAGTAGTCCCAGCAAGTGAGGCGGTTGTGGACACGTTGGCGTCTAATAGCCCAGTGCTACATTGCGGCTCAGGGGAGTGTTTGTCTTTGGTTTTGCAGGCGCCGCAGGCATCCGGAGCCGGACGAGCGTTGGAGGTGAGCTGGGTAGCAGAGAGGTAGCGCATGGGGGTGGTGGTTTCCCGTAAGCTCAACAGTAATATTGTGTGTCTTGGGTGTTTTAGGTGCCAGAACCAGAGTGTGCCACAAAGTCCAAACCCAGAATCCATGCGGAGCAGGTGAGCAGAAGGGTACGGCGCGTGTGATGCGGGGGATATTGCAGTACAACTTAGTGTTGACGGACGTGATGGTGCCTGATGGTACCATTTTGTGCAAATCGGGATTACGTTGCTCGGTAACTTCCTTGACTGCCATTTGAGATGGTCTTGTGTCGTACGCTTAAGAATTTGGTTCCGTACTATGTTCTTGTATATTTGAAATAGTATTGCTCCGCCTCACTCAGTATCGGTTTCGCATCGTGTTGCCCCGTCACGCTCTTGATTGCTCTGTGTTCTATTCTGGCATCGTACCACACCGTGTTGCGTGGTTTTTTTTTTTAATCGGTTGTTCTTTGACTGTGTAATGCCTTGTACCGCCCTCTATTGCGTTATGTCTCGTGTTATATTGCCCCGTCGTAGCCTTGACTGCCTTCTGATCTGTTCGGGCCTCGTACCACGCTGTATTGCGGGTTTTTTAATCGGTTGTTCTTCATCTGGCTTTCTAATGCCTTGTACCGCCCTGTATTGTGTAACATCTTGCATTATATTGCCCCGTCATAGTCTCGACTGCCTTCTGATCCACTCTGGCATCGCACCGCACTGTATTGTGTGGTTTTTAATCGGTTCTTCTTTATTTGACTGTGTAATGCCTTGTACTGCTGTGTATTGTGTTACTTCTCATGTTATAGTGTGCTGTCGTTGTCTTGACTGCCTTCTGATGTTTTCTGGTATTACAGTTGAACGTATGCTGGGTTTCTTAATCGGTTGTTCTTCGTTTGGCTGCATGTTGCCTTGTTACCACCTGGTATGGTGTTGTGTCTTGCATTGTATTGCCCTGTCACTGTCTCGACGGTCATTTTACACGTTCCGTCCTAGGACCGCGCTGTATTGTGAATTCTTTCATGGGTTGTTGTTTCCTTGACTGTGTCGCCTGGTAGGGCCCCGTATCGCGTTACGTCTTGCCTTGTATTGCTCTGTCATTGTGGTGACCGACATCTGATATATTCTACCGTTGTATGGCACCGTACCGTCAATTCTTTCATTGTCTGCTCTGCATTTGATTGTATGTTGCCTTGTACTGCCCTGTGTAAGGTTAGATCTTGCATGGTGTTGCCCTGTCGTTGTCTTGCCAGTTATTTTAGAGTCTCTGGCACAGTATTGTGCAATTTTTAACCGGTTGTTCTGTATTTGACCGCTGTTGCGATGTCACCCCCCTTTTTCCTCCAGGCTGCTGCTCGAGCTATAACGACCAGCAGGAGTCGCTACGAGTGGCACTTGAACTTTGTGGGGTGGCTGGCACCAGAGTCAAGACACTGTGAGTCAGTTAGCTTGCTATAGACCTAGCGGACAGACCAAGAGCCCTTTGAGCTTCCTTGCAAGGCAGCGGCCTGTTTGCCAGCGTTTCCCGGGGACACTCACTTAAGGTTCTGCTCCTCTAGGTTGAGAGAAGCCTTGCCGCAACAGATTCTGGGTAAGTGACTAACAGCATGCCAGACTTTGCCATCTTAGCTGAGCGATACGAAGGGTTTGATCACGCAGATATGATCCTTTAGAGGTGAACCGTTGCCCAAGTCCGGGGCGAGGATGGGATCCAGCCGCACCTAGACTCCTCTCGGAGAAGGAGTTTAGAAAGCAAGGGGGTCCTTTCCGAGCCTCGTGACTCAACGGGAGGGTCTCCCAGACAGCGTGTCAGACCCTGGCCCTGAGGCAGTAAATGACCCGGGGTGCGTGGCCATATGGAACCTGGTAAAGTGCCATCACGTGCGCTGCTACCTTTAGTGAATCACTGTTATGTTTGTTAATGTTTCTCTACCTCTCTCTTAGGAGTGAATTTTATCATTGCGCCCGCCACAACTGCATATGGCCTGTGTTACATCTTGCATTGCATTGCCCTGTCGTCTTGACGGTCACGTTAGAGAATCTGTCCTAGGTCTGGACTGTAGTTTGATGTCTCTCATGGGTTCTGATGTGGCTGTGTATTGCCTTGTCCGGCCCCGTGTGGTGTTACGTCTTCCATTGTATTGCTCTGTTGTTGTCTTGATTGTCATCTGATCTATTCTGCCGTTGTAGGCCACCATATTGTCACTTCCTTCATCAGCTGTTTTTTATGAGCCATGTAAAGGGTTGACGGCACAGACATAATCCTTTAGAGGTGAACCGTTGCCCAAGTCCGGGGCTAGGAATTGGATCCAGCCGCACCTAGACTCCTCTCCGAGAAGGAGTTTAGAAAGCAAGGGGGTCCTCTCCGAGCTAGGAATTGGATCCAGCCGCACCTAGACTCCTCTCCGAGAAGGAGTTTGGAAAGCAAGGGGGTCCTTTCCGAGCCTCGTGACTCAACGGGAGGGTCTCCCTGACAGCTCGTCTGACCCTGGCCCCTAGGCAGGAAATAATCCAGGGTCCGTGGCCACGGAACCTGATAAAGCGCCGTCATGCGCACTGCTGCCTTTGGAGAATCACTGTGTTGATGTTTCTGAATGTTTCTCTACTTTTCTCTTAGGAGTGAAGTGAATGGCTCCACCTGCCACAACTGCATATTGCCTTGTCCGGCCCCGTGTTGGGTTACGTCTTGCCTTGTATTGCCCTATCGTTGTCATGATTGCCACCTGACCCATGGTGTCATAGTAGTGCACTGCATTGTGAATTTTTTGACTGTCTGTTATTTATTTGACTGAGTATTGGCTGGCAGTGGCCTGTATTGTGTTATCTTGCACCGTATTGCCCTGTATTTGCCGTGACTGCCCTCTGAGACTTCCTGAGATCGTAGGGCGTTCTGTTGTGGGTTTTGTAATTGGCTGTTCTTTGTGTGACTGTGTATTGCTTTGTGCTGCCCTGTATTGTGTTACGGCTCGTGTTGCATTACTCTGTCATTGTTTTGACTGCGTTTTGGGACAGTGTCATAGTGCTGCACTGGATTATGGGTATTTTAACTGTTCTTGACTTGGCTGCGCGTTGCCTTTTACTGCTCTGTGTGATGTTAGGTCTTGCACTGTATTGGTCTGTCGTTGTCTTGGCTGTTACTTTGGACTGTCTGGGATTGTACTTATTTATTGTGAAAGTTCCATTGGTTGTTCCTTATTTGACTGCTGGGGTGGTGTGGGCGCCCCTTCGTTTTGGCGCCCCAATCATCCATGGAGTTGTTCTGAGTGGTACTTGAAGTTGGGGGATGGTTGGCAACACAGTGGGGACCTAGATATTTTGTTCCTGTGCTGATGTGACTATAAGTCAATTAGCTTACCCCATAAATAGCGGACAGCCCAAGAGCCTTTTGACTTCTGCATGGCAGGGGCCTCCGTGCCAGGATCTCCCCTTGAGCAGGGACGCTCAATTAAGGTTCTGCTCCTCGAGATAGAGATGCCTTGCCGCAACAGATTCTCAGTAAGTGACTAATAGCATACAAAACCTTGTAGCCTTAGCTCAGTGATATAAAGGGTCGATGGCGCAGATACAATCCTTTAGAGGTGAACCGTTGCCTAAGTCCGGGGCTAGGAATTGGATCCAGCCGCACCTAGACTCCTCTCCGAGAAGGAGTTTAGAAAGCAAGGGGGTCCTTTCCGAGCCTCGTGACTCAACGGGAGGGTCTCCCTGACAGCTTGTCTGACCCTGGCCCCTAGGCAGTAAATAATCCGGGGTGCGTGGCCATATGGAATCTGGTAAAGCGCCGTCACATGCGCTGCTGCCTTTGGAGAATCACTGTGTTGATGTTTCTGAATGTTTCACCGCTTCTCTCTTAGAAGCGAAGTTAGCCGCTCGGCCTGCCACAACTGCGTATTGCCTTGTCCGGCCCTGTATGGCGTCACGTTTGGCATTGTATTGTCCTCTATTTGCCCGGACTGCCATCTGATCTGTTCCGGCATTGTACTGGTGTGTATTGTGGGTTTTTTAATCGGTTGTGCGTTATTTGAATGCGTATTGCCCTGTCTAGTGTTGTATCTTGCATTGTACTGCTCCGTCATTCCGTTCACTGTCACTTTAGATGTTCTGGGATTGCAGCGATCCGTATTGTGCAGGTTTTATTCGTTAGTCTGTGTTTGACCGTGTATTGCCTTGTTACCACCTTGTATTGTGTTGCGGCTTGCATTGTATCGCCATGTTATTGTTCTGAGTGCCATCTGATACATTTTGGTGTTGTACAGCCCTGCATTGTTACGTCTTCCATTGTATAGCTCTGTCACTGCCTCGACTGCTGTCTCACGCGTTTTGGCATTGCATCGCACGGTATTGCGGGATACTTAATCAGTTATTTATTTGACCGTGTATTTCACTGTACTGCCCTGTATTGCGTTATTTCTTGCCTTGTATTGCTCTGTCATTGTCTTGACTGGCATCTCCATTTATTTTTGTTTTCTCCCGCACTGTATTGCGGTTCTTCTAATTGGTTGGTATTTAGTTGACTGCGTCTTCAGTTCTGCTCTGTCGTGTAATGTTGCATCTTGGATCGTGTCGCCCTATAGTTGTTTTGACTGCCACCCGAGACCGTGTGGGATCGTACTGCACCGTATTGTGGCGTTTTGATGGGTTGTTTCCTATATTATTCTGTATCGTGTTGTAGCAACCTGTATTGTGTTACATTGTGCGTTGTGTTGCCATGAAATAGTCTTAACTGTCCTTTTACACTCTCTGGGGTTGTACCGCACCGAACTGAGGGTGTTTTTGATCGGCTGTTCTATATTTGACTACGTATTGCTTTGTACTGCCCTGTATTTTCCTGAGTCTTGCGTCGTATTGCCCTCTCACCGTGCTGCGAGCCATCTGATGTATTCTGGCGTTGACAGGCACTGTATTGAGGGCTTCTTAGGCTGTTGTACTCTATTTGACCGTGCATCAATTTTGTGATCGGTCATTCCCTATTTGACTGTGTATTGGCCTTGTACTGCCCTGTGTAAAGTTACGTCTCGCATTGTATTGCCCTGTCATAGTATTGCCTGTCATAGTCTGTCATAGCACCAGGATGTGCCCTTGAGCGGGGACGCTTGCTTCAGGTTCTGCTCCTCAAGGCTGAGAGATCCCTTGCCGCAACAGAGTCTCGGTAAGTGACTAATACCACGCTAAACCTCGTAGCCTTAGCTCAGTGATATAAAGGGTTGATGGCGCGGATACAATCCTTTAGAGGTGAACCGGTGCCCAAGTCCAGGGCTAGGAATTGGATCCAGCCGCACTTAGACTGCTCTTCAAGAAGGAGTTTAGAAAGCAAGGGGGTTGTGGCTCGACGGGAGGGTCTCCCTAACAGCTCGTCTGACCCTGGCCCCTGTGCAATAAATGATCTGGGGTACGTGGCCACGGAACCTGGTAAAGGGATGTTACGTTCACTGCTGCCTTTGTCGAAACACTGTGTTGATGTTTCTAAATGTTTCTCTACTTCTCTCAGGACTGAAGTGAATCGCTCCACCCGCCACAACTGCATATTGCCTTGTCCGGCCCCGTATTGGGTTACCTCTCGCCTTGTATTGCCCTGTCCTTCTTTTGGTTGCCATCTGACCCATGTGAATTCACTGCACTGTGAATTTTGTGACTGTCTGTTATTTATTTGACTGAGTATTGCCTTGTACTGCCTTGTGTACTGCGACGTAGTGCTTTGTCTTGCCCTGTAATTGCCTTGACTGCCATCCGAGATGTTTTGAGATCGTACGGCAGCGTAGTGCGGGTTTTCTGGTCAGCTGTTCTCTATTTGACTGTGTACGGCCTTGCGCTGCCCTGCACGGTGTTCTGTCTCGCGTTGTCATTGTCTCGACCGACATGTGGGATTGTTTGCCATTGTTTGCCAGTGTGGTTTGGGTATTGTAGTTTACTGTTCTTCATTTGACTGCGTATTGCCTTGTACTGACCTGTATAACGTTATGTCTTGCACTGCATTGCCCTGGCATTGTCTTGACCGACATCTGAGACGGTCTGGCATTGTACTGTACTGTATTGGGAGTCTTGTAATTTGCTCTAATTTATTTGTCTGCGAATCGGGTTGTACTGCCCTGTATACTGTAACGTGTGGCATTGTACCGCCTGTCACTGGCTTAACGGTGGCTTTAGAGATTCTATTGTAAGACTGCACTCCGTTGTGAATTTCTCTATGGGTGATTCTGTGACGGCGTATTGCCTCGCACGGCCCAGTACTGTGTTACGCTTGACGTTGCATCGCTCTGTCATTGTCTTCAATGAGATGTGACACTTGGTAACATACGATGGCACTGTATTGCCAATTTTTCCAGTGGCTATGCTTAATTTGAGCATGTATTGATGTGTAGCGCTCTGTATGATGTTAAGTCGTACACTGTCTTGACTTAATAATAGAAATGCTAGAGGCTGGCGTGGTGCCAAGTGGGAAAGGGTGGCTGTGAGACTCTGAAGGCAGCAGGAAAGCCCGCAGCCCGAGGTGGTGCCGCCGCGCCAGCCTCCAAACCATTTTCCGGTAGGGCCGCGGCTCTGGCGACAGCTCCCACGCCGGAAGAGCGAGGAGGGAAAGCCGTGCCTCGTTGGAAAGCTCTTTGGCAGCCGCTCGCCTGGCAAAACAGCCTGTGGGGCTGCGGGCTTTGCGGCGGCCGTCAGCCTCGCTGCCACCGGCGCCCATGTGTCACCGCCTCACCAGCCTGCGAAGCATTTTCCGGTAGGGCCGCGGCTCTGACGACAGCTCCCAAGCACGAAGAGCCAGGAGGGAAAGCCGTGCCTCGTTGGAAAGCTCTTTGGCAGCCGCTCGCGTGGCCCCACAGCCCGTGGGGCTGCGGGCTTTGCGGCGGCCGTCAGCCTCGGAGCCACCGGCGCCCACGTGGCGCCGCCCCACAAGCCTGCGAAGCATTTTCCGGTAGGGCCGCAACTCTGGCGACAGCTCCCAAGCACGAAGAGCCAGGAGGGAAAGCCGTGCCTGGTTGGAAAGCTCTTTGGCAGCCGCTCGCGTGGCCCCACAGCCCGTGGGGCTGCGGGCTTTGCGGCGGCCATCAGCCTCCCCGCCACTGACGCTTACCAGGTGCAGCCGCGCCAGCCTGCAAAGCATTTTCCTGTAGGGCCGCGACTCTGGCGACAGCTCCCACGCCTGAAGAGCCAGGAGGGAAAGCCGTGCCTCGTTGGAAAGCTCTTTGGCAGCCGCTCGCCTGGCAAAACAGCCCGTGTGGCTGCGGGCTTTGCGGCGGCCGTCAGCCTCGCCGCCAACGGTGCCCACGTGGCGCTGCCGCGCCAGCTTGCGAAGCATTTTCCGGTAGGGCTGCGGCTCTGACGACAACTCCCAAGCCCGAAGAGCCAGGAAGGAAAGCTGTGCCTCGTTGGAAAGCTCTTTGGCAGCCGCTCGCGTGGCCCCACAGCCCGTGGGGCTGCGGGCTTTGCGGCGGCCGTCAGCCTCGGCGCCACCGGCGCCCACGTGGCGCCGCTGCGCCAGCCTGCGAAGCATTGTCCGGTAGGGCCGCGGCTCTGACGACAGCTCCCAAGCCCGAAGAGCCAGGAGGGAAAGCCGTGCCTCGTTGGAAAGCTCTTTGGCAGCCGCTCGTTTGGCGAAACAGCCTGTGGGGCTGCGGGCTTTGCGGCGGCCGTCAGCCTCGCTGCCACCGGCGCCCACGTGGCGCCGCCGCGCCAGCCTGCGAAGCATTTTCCGGTAGGGCTGCGGCTCTGGCGACAGCTCCCACGCCCGAAGAGCCAGGAGGGAAAGCCGTGCCTCGTTGGAAAGCTCTTTGGCAGCCTCTTCCGTGGCCCCACAGCCCGTGGGGCTGCGGGCTTTGCGGCGGCCGTCAGCCTCAGCGCCACCGGCGCCCACCAGCTACAGCCGCGCTAGCCTGCGAAGCATTTTCCGGTAGGGCCGCGTCTCTGGCGACAGCTCCCACGCCCGAAGAGCCAGGAGGGAAAGCCGTGCCTCGTTGGAAAGCTGTTTGGCAGCCGCTTGCGTAGCCCCACAGCCCGTGGGGCTGCGGGCTTTGCGGCGACCGTCAGCCTCCCCGCCACCGGCGCCCACCAGGTGCAGCCGCGCCAGTCTGCGAATCATTTTCCTGTAGGGCCGCGGCTCTGGCAACAGCTCCCACGCCCGAAGACCTAGGAGGGAAAGCCGTGCCTCGTTGGAAAGGTCTTTGGCAGCCGCTCGCGTGGCCCCACAGCCCGTGGGGCTGCGGGCTTTGCGGCGGCCGTCAGCCTCCCCGCCACTGGCGCCCACCAGGTGCAGCCGCGCCAGCCTACGAAGCATTTTCCGGTAGGGCCGCGTCTCTGGCGACAGCTCCCACGCCCGAAGAGCCAGGAGGGAAAGCCGTGCCTCGTTGGAAAGCTCTTTGGCAGCCGCTCGCGTGGCCCCACAGCCCGTGTGGCTGCGGGCTATACGGCGGCCATCAACCTCGTCGACACCGGCGCCCACGTGGCGCCGCCGCGCCAGCCTGCGAAGCATTTTCCGGTAGGGCTGCAACTCTGGCGACAGCTCCCAAGCACGAAGAGCCAGGAGGGAAAGCCGTGCCTCGTTGGAAAGCTCTTTGGCAGCCGCTCGCGTGGCCCCACAGCCCGTGGGGCTGCGGGCTTTGCGGTGGCCGTCAGCCTCGGAGCCACCGGCGCCCACGTGGCGCCGCCCCACCAGCCTGCGAAGCATTTTCCGGTAGGGCCGCGGCTCTGGCGACAGCTCCCACGCCCGAAGAGCGAGGAGAGAAAGCCGTGCCTCGTTGGAAAGCTCTTTGGCAGCCGCTCGCGTGGCCCCACAGCCCGTGGGGCTGCGGGCTTTGCGGCGGCCGTCAGCCTCAGCGCCACCGGCGCCCACCAGCTACAGCCGCGCCAGCCTGCGAAGCATTTTCTGGTAGGGCCGCGGCTCTGGCGACAGCTCCCACGCCCGAAGAGCCAGGAGGGAAAGCCGTGCCTCGTTGGAAAGCTCTTTGGCAGCCTCTTCCGTGGCCCCACAGCCCGTGGGGCTGCAGGCTTTGCGGCGGCCGTCAGCCTCTCCGCCAACGGTGCCCATGTGGCGCCGCCGCGCAAGTATGCAGAGCTTTTTCCGGTAGGGCCGCGGCTCTGGCGACAGCTCCCACGCCCGAAGAGCCAGGAGGGAAAGCCGTGCCTCGTTGGAAAGCTCTTTGGCAGCCGCTCGCGTGGCCCCACAGCCCGTGGGGCTGCGGGCTTTGCGGCGGCCGTCAGCCTCGGAGCCACCGGCGCCCACGTGGCGCCGCCGCGCCAGCCTGCGAAGCATTTTCCGGTAGGGCCGCAACTCTGGCGACAGCTCCCAAGCACGAAGAGCCAGGAGGGAAAGCCGTGCCTCGTTGGAAAGCTCTTTGGCAGCCGCTCGCCTGGCGAAACAGCCTGTGGGGCTGCGGGCTTTGCGGCGGCCGTCATCCTCGCTGCCACCGGCGTCCACGTGGCGCCGCTGCGCCAGCCTACGAAGCATTTTCCGGTAGGGCCGCGTCTCTGGCGACAGCTCCCACGCCCGAAGAGCCAGGAGGGAAAGCCATGCCTCGTTGGAAAGCTCTTTGGCAGCCGCTCGCGTGGCCCCACAGCCCGTGGGGCTGCGGGCTTTGCGGCGGCCGTCAGCCTCAGCGCCACCGGCGCCCACCATCTACAGCCGCGCCAGCCTGCGAAGCATTTTCCGGTAGGGCCGCGGCTCTGGCGACAGCTCCCACGCCCGAAGAGCCAGGAGGGAAAGCCGTGCCTCGTTGGAAAGCTCTTTGGCAGCCGCTCGCCTGGCGAAACAGCCTGTGGGGCTGTGGGCTTTGCGGCGGCCGTCAGTCTCGGAGCCACCGGCGCCCACGTGGCGCCGCCCCACCAGCCTGCGAAGCATTTTCCGGTAGGACTGCAACTCTGGCGACAGCTCCCAAGCCCGAAGAGCCAGGAGGGAAAGCCGTGCCTCGTTGGAAAGCTCTTTGGCAGCCGATCGCGTGGCCCCACAGCCCGTGTGGCTGCGGGCTTTGTGTCGGCCGTCAGCCTCCCCGCCACCGGCGCCCACCAGGTGCAGCCGCGCCAGCCTGCGAAGCATTTTCCTGTAGGGCCGCGGATCTGACGACAGCTCCCAAGCCCGAAGAGCCAGGAGGGAAAGCCGTGCCTCGTTGGAAAGCTCTTTGGCAGCCGCTCGCGTGGCCCCACAGCCCGTGGGGCTGCGGGCTTTGCGGCGGCCGTCAGCCTCGGCGCCACCGGCGCCCACGTGGCGCCGCTGCGCCAGCCTGCGAAGCATTGTCCGGTAGGGCCGCGGCTCTGACGACAGCTCCCAAGCCCGAAGAGCCAGGAGGGAAAGCCGTGCCTCGTTGGAAAGCTCTTTGGCAGCCGCTCGTTTGGCGAAACAGCCTGTGGGGCTGCGGGCTTTGCGGCGGCCGTCAGCCTCGCTGCCACCGGCGCCCACGTGGCGCCGCCGCGCCAGCCTACGAAGCATTTTCCGGTAGGGCTGCGGCTCTGGCGACAGCTCCCACGCCCGAAGAGCCAGGAGGGAAAGCCGTGCCTCGTTGGAAAGCTCTTTGGCAGCCTCTTCCGTGGCCCCACAGCGCGTGGGGCTGCGGGCTTTGCGGCGGCCGTCAGCCTCAGCGCCACCGGCGCCCACCAGCTACAGCCGCGCCAGCCTGCGAAGCATTTTCCGGTAGGGCCGCGTCTCTGGCGACAGCTCCCACGCCCGAAGAGCCAGGAGGGAAAGCCGTGCCTCGTTGGAAAGCTGTTTGGCAGCCGCTTGCGTAGCCCCACAGCCCGTGGGGCTGCGGGCTTTGCGGCGACCGTCAGCCTCCCCGCCACCGGCGCCCACCAGGTGCAGCCGCGCCAGTCGGCGAATCATTTTCCTGTAGGGCCGCGGCTCTGGCGACAGCTCCCACGCCCGAAGAGCCAGGAGGGAAAGCCGTGCCTCGTTGGAAAGCTCTTTGGCAGCCGCTCGCGTGGCCCCACAGCCCGTGGGGCTGCGGGCTTTGCGGCGGCCGTCAGCCTCCCCGCCACTGGCGCCCACCAGGTGCAGCCGCGCCAGCCTACGAAGCATTTTCCGGTAGGGCCGCGGCTCTGGCGACAGCTCCCACGCCCGAAGAGCCAGGAGGGAAAGCCATGCCTCGTTGGAAAGCTCTTTGGCAGCCTCTCGCGTTGCCCCACAGCCCGTGGGGCTGCGGGCTTTGCGGCGGCCGTCAGCCTCGGCGACACCGGCGCCCACGTGGCGCCGCCGCACCAGTCTGCGAAGCATTTTCCGGTAGGGCTGCGGCTCTGACGACAGCTCCCAAGCCCGAAGAGCCAGGAGGGAAAGCCGTGCCTCGTTGGAAAGCTCTTTGGCAGCCGCTCGCCTGGCGAAACAGCCCGTGTGGCTGCGGGCTTTGCGGCGGCCGTCAGCCTCGCCGCCAACGGTGCCCACGTGGCGCTGCCGCGCCAGCTTGCGAAGCATTTTCCGGTAGGGCTGCGGCTCTGACGACAACTCCCAAGCCCGAAGAGCCAGGAGGGAAAGCCGTGCCTCGTTGGAAAGCTCTTTGGCAGCCGCTCGTTTGGCGAAACAGCCTGTGGGGCTGCGGGCTTTGCGGCGGCCGTCAGCCTCGGCGACACCGGCGCCCACGTGGCTCCGCCGCACCAGCCTGCGAAGCGTTTTCCGGTAGGGCCGCAACTCTGGCGACAGCTCCCAAGCACGAAGAGCCAGGAGGGAAAGCCGTGCCTCGTTGGAAAGCTCTTTGGCAGCCGCTCGCGTGGCCCCACAGCCCGTGTGGCTGCGGGCTATACGGCGGCCGTCAACCTCGTCGACACCGGCGCCCACGTGGCGCCGCCGCGCCAGCCTGCGAAGCATTTTCCGGTAGGGCTGCAACTCTGGCGACAGCTCCCAAGCACGAAGAGCCAGGAGGGAAAGCCGTGCCTCGTTGGAAAGCTCTTTGGCAGCCGCTCGCGTGGCCCCACAGCCCGTGGGGCTGCGGGCTTTGCGGCGGCCGTCAGCCTCGGAGCCACCGGCGCCCACGTGGCGCCGCCCCACCAGCCTGCGAAGCATTTTCCGGTAGGGCCGCGGCTCTGGCGACAGCTCCCACGCCCGAAGAGCGAGGAGAGAAAGCCGTGCCTCGTTGGAAAGCTCTTTGGCAGCCGCTCGCGTGGCCCCACAGCCCGTGGGGCTGCGGGCTTTGCGGCGGCCGTCAGCCTCAGCGCCACCGGCGCCCACCAGCTACAGCCGCGCCAGCCTGCGAAGCATTTTCTGGTAGGGCCGCGGCTCTGGCGACAGCTCCCACGCCCGAAGAGCCAGGAGGGAAAGCCGTGCCTCGTTGGAAAGCTCTTTGGCAGCCTCTTGCGTGGCCCCACAGCCCGTGGGGCTGCGGGCTTTGCGGCGGCCGTCAGCCTCCCCGCCAACGGTGCCCATGTGGCGCCGCCGCGCAAGTATGCAGAGCTTTTTGCGGTAGGGACGCGAATCTGGCGACAGCTCCCACGCCCGAAGAGCCAGGAGGGAAAGCCGTGCCTCGTTGGAAAGCTCTTTGGCAGCCGCTCGCGTGGCCCCACAGCCCGTGGGGCTGCGGGCTTTGCGGCGGCCGTCAGCCTCGGCGCCACCGGCGCCCACCTGGTACAGCCGCGCCAGCCTGCGAAGCATTTTCCGGTAGGGCCGCGGCTCTGGCGACAGCTCCCACGCCCGAAGAGCAGGGAGGGAAAGCCGTGCCTCGTTGGAAAGCTCTTTGGCAGCCGCTCGCGTGGCCCCACAGCCCGTGGGGCTGCGGGCTTTGCGGCGGCCGTCAGCCTCGGAGCCACCGGCGCCCACGTGGCGCCGCCGCGCCAGCCTGCGAAGCATTTTCCGGTAGGGCCGCAACTCTGGCAACAGCTCCCAAGCACGAAGAGCCAGGAGGGAAAGCCGTGCCTCGTTGGAAAGCTCTTTGGCAGCCGCTCGCCTGGCGAAACAGCCTGTGGGGCTGCGGGCTTTGCGGCGGCCGTCATCCTCGCTGACACCGGCGTCCACGTGGCGCCGCTGCGCCAGCGTACGAAGCATTTTCCGGTAGGGCCGCGTCTCTGGCGACAGCTCCCACGCCCGAAGAGCCAGGAGGGAAAGCCATGCCTCGTTGGAAAGCTCTTTGGCAGCCGCTCGCGTGGCCCCACAGCCCGTGGGGCTGCGGGCTTTGCGGCGGCCGTCAGCCTCAGCGCCACCGGCGCCCACCAGCTACAGCCGCGCCAGCCTGCGAAGCATTTTCCGGTAGGGCCGCGGCTCTGGCGACAGCTCCCACGCCCGAAGAGCCAGGAGGGAAAGTCGTGCCTCGTTGGAAAGCTCTTTGGTAGCCGCTCGCGTGGCCCCACAGCCCGTGGGGCTGCGGGCTTTGTGGCGGCCGTCAGCCTCCCCGCCACCGGCGCCCACCAGGTGCAGCCGCGCCAGCCTGCGAAGCATTTTCCGGTAGGGCCGCGGCTCTGGCGACAGCTCCCACGCCCGAAGAGCCAGGAGGGAAAGCCATGCCTCGTTGCAAAGCTCTTTGGCAGCCGCTCGCCTGGCGAAACCGCCCGTGCGGCTGCGGGCTTTGCTGCGGCCGTCAGCCTCGGAGCCGCCGGCGCCCACGTGGCGCCGCCCCACTAGCCTGCGAAGCATTTTCCGGTAGGGCCGCAACTCTGGCGACAGCTCCCAAGCACGAAGAGCCAGGAGGGAAAGCCATGCCTCGTTGGAAAGCTCTTTGGCAGCCGCTCGCCTGGCGAAACAGCCCGTGGGGCTGCGGGCTTTGCGGCGGCCGTCAGCCTCGGCGCCACCGGCGCCCACGTGGCGCCGCTGCGCCAGCCTGCGAAGCATTTTCCGGTAGGGCCGCGGCTCTGGCGACAGCTCCCACGCCCGAAGAGCCAGGAGGGAAAGCCGTGCCTCGTTGGAAAGCTCTTTGGCAGCCGCTCGCCTGGCGAAACAGCCTGTGGGGCTGTGGGCTTTGCGGCGGCCGTCAGTCTCGGAGCCACCGGCGCCCACGTGGCGCCGCCCCACCAGCCTGCGAAGCATTTTCCGGTAGGACTGCAACTCTGGCGACAGCTCCCAAGCCCGAAGAGCCAGGAGGGAAAGCCGTGCCTCGTTGGAAAGCTCTTTGGCAGCCGCTCGCCTGGCGAAACCGCCCGTGCGGCTGCGGGCTTTGCTGCGGCCGTCAGCCTCGGAGCCGCCGGCGCCCACGTGGCGCCGCCCCACTAGCCTGCGAAGCATTTTCCGGTAGGGCCGCAACTCTGGCAAAAGCTCCCAAGCACGAAGAGCCAGGAGGGAAAGCCATGCCTCGTTGGAAAGCTCTTTGGCAGCCGCTCGCCTGGCGAAACAGCCCGTGGGGCTGCGGGCTTTGCGGCGGCCGTCAGCCTCGGAGCCACCGGCACCCACCAGGTGCAGCCGCGCCAGCCTGCGAAGCATTTTCCTGTAGGGCCGCGGATCTGACGACAGCTCCCAAGCACGAAGAGCCAGGAGGGAAAGCCGTGCTTCGTTGGAAAGCTCTTTGGCAGCCGCTCGTTTGGCGAAACAGCCTGTGGGGCTGCGGGCTTTGCGGCGGCCGTCAGCCTCGGAGCCACCGGCGCCCACGTGGCGCCGCCGCGCCAGCCTGCGAAGCATTTTCCGGTAGGGCCGCGGCTCTGGCGACATCTCCCACGCCCGAAGAGCCAGGAGGGAAAGCCGTGCCTCGTTGGAAAGCTCTTTGGCAGCCGCTCGCGTGGCCCCACAGCCCGTGTGGCTGCGGGCTATTTGGCGGCCGTCAGCCTCGGCGACACCGGCGCCCACGTGGCGCCGCCGCGCCAGCCTGCGAAGCATTTTCCGGTAGGGCTGCAATTCTGGCGACAGCTCCCAAGCACGAAGAGCCCGGAGGGAAAGCCATGCCTCATTGGAAAGCTCTTTGGCAGCCGCTCGCCTGGCGAAACAGCCCGTGGGGCTGCGGGCTTTGCGGCGGCCGTCAGCCTCGGAGCCACCGGCGCCCACGTGGCGCCGCCCCACCAGCCTGCGAAGCATTTTCCGGTAGGGCCGCGGCTCTGGCGACAGCTCCCACGCCCGAAGAGCAGGGAGGGAAAGCCGTGCCTCGTTGGAAAGCTCTTTGGCAGCCGCTCGCGTGGCCCCACAGCCCGTGGGGCTGCGGGCTTTGCGGCGGCCGTCAGCCTCAGCGCCACCGGCGCCCACCAGCTACAGCCGTGCCAGCCTGCGAAGCATTTTCCGGTAGGGCCGCGGCTCTGGCGACAGCTCCCACGCCCGAAGAGCAGGGAGGGAAAGCCGTGCCTCGTTGGAAAGCTGTTTGGCAGCCGCTCGCGTGGCCCCACAGCCCGTGGGGCTGCGGGCTTTGCGGCGACCGTCCCTCTCCCCGCCACCGGTGCCCACCAGGTGCAGCCGCGCCAGCCTGCGAAGCATTTTCTGGTAGGGCCGCGGCTCTGGCGACAGCTCCCACGCCCGAAGAGCCAGGAGGGAAAGCCGTGCCTCGTTGGAAAGCTCTTTGGCAGCCGCTCGCCTGGCGAAACAGCCCGTGTGGCTGCGGGCTTTGCGGCGGCCGTCAGCCTCGCCGCCAACGGTGCCCACGTGGCGCTGCCGCGCCAGCTTGCGAAGCATTTTCCGGTAAGGCCGCGTCTCTGGCGACAGCTCCCACGCCCGAAGAGCCAGGAGGGAAAGCCGTGCCTCGTTGGAAAGCTCTTTGGCAGCCGCTCGCGTGGCCCCACAGCCCGTGGGGCTGCGGGCTTTGCGGCGGCCGTCAGCCTCGGCGCCACCGGCGCCCACGTGGCGCCGCCGCGCTAGCCTGCGAAGCATTTTCCGGTAGGGCCGCGGCTCTGGCGACAGCTCCCACGCCCGAAGAGCCAGGAGGGAAAGCCGTGCCTCGTTGGAAAGCTCTTTGGCAGCCTCTTCCGTGGCCCCACAGCCCGTGGGGCTGTGGGCTTTGCGGCGGCCGTCAGCCTCTCCGCCAACGGTGCCCATGTGGCGCCGCCGCGCAAGTATGCAGAGCTTTTTGCGGTAGGGCCGCGACTCTGGCGACAGCTCCCACGCCCGAAGAGCAGGGAGGGAAAGCCATGCCTCGTTGGAAAGCTCTTTGGCAGCCGCTCGCATGGCGAAACAGCCCGTGCGGCTGCGGGCTTTGCGGCGGCCGTCAGCCTCGGAGCCACCGGCGCCCACGTGGTGCCGCCCCACCAGCCTGCGAAGCATTTTCCGGTAGGGCCGCAAGTCTGGCGAGAGCTCCCAAGCACGAAGAGCCAGGAGGGAAAGCCATGCCTCGTTGGAAAGCTCTTTGGCAGCCGCTCGCGTGGCCCCACAGCCCGTGGGGCTGCGGGCTTTGCGGCGGCTGTCAGCCTCAGCGCCACCGGCGCCTACCAGCTACAGCCGCGCCAGCCTGCGAAGCATTTTCCGGTAGGGCCGTGACTCTGGCGACAGCTCCCAAGCCCGAAGAGCCAGGAGGGAAAGCCATGCCTTGTTGGAAAGCTCTTTGGCAGCCGCTCGCGTGGCCCCACAGCCCGTGTGGCTGCGGGCTTTGTGGCGGCCGTCAGCCTCGGCGCCACCGGCGCCCACCAGGTGCAGCCGCACCAGCCTGCGAAGCATTTTCCTGTAGGGCCGCGGCTCTGGCGACAGCTCCCACGCCCGAAGAGCGAGGAGAGAAAGCCGTGCCTCGTTGGAAAGCTCTTTGGCAGCCGCTCGCCTGGCGAAACAGCCTGTGGGGCTGCGGGCTTTGCGGCGGCCGTCAGCCTCGCTGCCACCGGCGCCCACGTGGCGCTGCTGCGCCAGCCTGCGAAGCATTTTCCGGTAGGGCCGCGTCTCTGGCGACAGCTCCCACGCCCGAAGACCCAGGAGGGAAAGCCGTGCCTCGTTGGAAAGCTCTTTGGCAGCCGCTCGCGTGGCCCCACAGCCCGTGGGGCTGCGGGCTTTCCGGCGGCCGTCAGCCTCAGCGACACCGGCGCCCACGTGGCGCCGCCGCGCCAGCCTGCGAAGCATTTTCCTGTAGGGCTGCAGCTCTGACGACAGCTCCCAAGCCCGAAGAGCCAGGAGGGAAAGCCATGCCTCGTTGGAAATCTCTTTGGCAGCCGCTCGCCTGGCGAAACAGCCCGTGGGGCTGCGGGCTTTGCGACGGTTGTCAGCCTCGGAGCCACCGGCGCCCACGTGGCGCCGCCCCACCAGCCTGCGAAGCATTTTCCGGTAGGGCCGCAACTCTGGCGACAGCTCCCAAGCCCGAAGAGCCAGGAGGGAAAGCCATGCCTCGTTGGAAAGCTCTTTGGCAGCCGCTCGCCTGGCGAAACAGCCCGTGCGGCTGCGGGCTTTGCTGCGGCCGTCAGCCTCGGAGCCACCGGCACCCACGTGACGCCGCCCCACCAGCCTGCGAAGCATTTTCCGGTAGGGTCGCAACTCTGGCGACAGCTCCCAAGCACGAAGAGCCAGGAGGGAAAGCCGTGCCTCGTTGGAAAGCTCTTTGGCAGCTGCTCGCGTGGCCCCACAGCCCGTGGGGCTGCGGGCTTTGCGGCGGCCGTCAGCCTCGGCGCCACCGGCGCCCACGTGGCGCCGCCGCGCCAGCCTGCGAAGCATTTTCCGGTAGGGCCGCGGCTCTGGCGACAGCTCCCACGCCCGAAGAGCCAGGAGGGAAAGCCGTGCCTCGTTGGAAAGCTCTTTGGCAGCCGCTCGCGTGGCCCCACAGCCCGTGGGGCTGCGGGCTTTGCGGCGGCTGTCAGCCTCAGCGCCACCGGCGCCTACCAGCTACAGCCGCGCCAGCCTGCGAAGCATTTTCCGGTAGGGCCGTGACTCTGGCGACAGCTCCCAAGCCCGAAGAGCCAGGAGGGAAAGCCATGCCTTGTTGGAAAGCTCTTTGGCAGCCGCTCGCGTGGCCCCACAGCCCGTGTGGCTGCGGGCTTTGTGGCGGCCGTCAGCCTCGGCGCCACCGGCGCCCACCAGGTGCAGCCGCACCAGCCTGCGAAGCATTTTCCTGTAGGGCCGCGGCTCTGGCGACAGCTCCCACGCCCGAAGAGCGAGGAGAGAAAGCCGTGCCTCGTTGGAAAGCTCTTTGGCAGCCGCTCGCCTGGCGAAACAGCCTGTGGGGCTGCGGGCTTTGCGGCGGCCGTCAGCCTCGCTGCCACCGGCGCCCACGTGGCGCTGCTGCGCCAGCCTGCGAAGCATTTTCCGGTAGGGCCGCGTCTCTGGCGACAGCTCCCACGCCCGAAGACCCAGGAGGGAAAGCCGTGCCTCGTTGGAAAGCTCTTTGGCAGCCGCTCGCGTGGCCCCACAGCCCGTGGGGCTGCGGGCTTTCCGGCGGCCGTCAGCCTCAGCGACACCGGCGCCCACGTGGCGCCGCCGCGCCAGCCTGCGAAGCATTTTCCTGTAGGGCTGCAGCTCTGACGACAGCTCCCAAGCCCGAAGAGCCAGGAGGGAAAGCCATGCCTCGTTGGAAATCTCTTTGGCAGCCGCTCGCCTGGCGAAACAGCCCGTGGGGCTGCGGGCTTTGCGACGGTTGTCAGCCTCGGAGCCACCGGCGCCCACGTGGCGCCGCCCCACCAGCCTGCGAAGCATTTTCCGGTAGGGCCGCAACTCTGGCGACAGCTCCCAAGCCCGAAGAGCCAGGAGGGAAAGCCATGCCTCGTTGGAAAGCTCTTTGGCAGCCGCTCGCCTGGCGAAACAGCCCGTGCGGCTGCGGGCTTTGCTGCGGCCGTCAGCCTCGGAGCCACCGGCACCCACGTGACGCCGCCCCACCAGCCTGCGAAGCATTTTCCGGTAGGGTCGCAACTCTGGCGACAGCTCCCAAGCACGAAGAGCCAGGAGGGAAAGCCGTGCCTCGTTGGAAAGCTCTTTGGCAGCTGCTCGCGTGGCCCCACAGCCCGTGGGGCTGCGGGCTTTGCGGCGGCCGTCAGCCTCGGCGCCACCGGCGCCCACGTGGCGCCGCCGCGCCAGCCTGCGAAGCATTTTCCGGTAGGGCCGCGGCTCTGGCGACAGCTCCCACGCCCGAAGAGCCAGGAGGGAAAGCCGTGCCTCGTTGGAAAGCTCTTTGGCAGCCTCTTCCGTGGCCCCACAGCCCGTGGGGCTGTGGGCTTTGTGGCGGCCGTCAGCCTCTCCGCCAACGGTGCCCATGTGGCGCCGCCGCGCAAGTATGCAGAGCTTTTTGCGGTAGGGCCGCGACTCTGGCGACAGCTCCCACGCCCGAAGAGCAGGGAGGGAAAGCCATGCCTCGTTGGAAAGCTCTTTGGCAGCCGCTCGCATGGCGAAACAGCCCGTGCGGCTGCGGGCTTTGCGGCGGCCGTCAGCCTCGGAGCCACCGGCGCCCACGTGGTGCCGCCCCACTAGCCTGCGAAGCATTTTCCGGTAGGGCCGCAACTCTGGCGACAGCTCCCAAGCACGAAGAGCCAGGAGGGAAAGCCATGCCTCGTTGGAAAGCTCTTTGGCAGCCGCTCGCGTGGCCCCACAGCCCGTGGGGCTGCGGGCTTTGCGGCGGCTGTCAGCCTCAGCGCCACCGGCGCCTACCAGCTACAGCCGCGCCAGCCTGCGAAGCATTTTCCGGTAGGGCCGTGACTCTGGCGACAGCTCCCAAGCCCGAAGAGCCAGGAGGGAATGCCATGCCTTGTTGGAAAGCTCTTTGGCGGCCGCTCGCGTGGCCCCACAGCCCGTGTGGCTGCGGGCTTTGTGGCGGCCGTCAGCCTCGGCGCCACCGGCGCCCACCAGGTGCAGCCGCACCAGCCTGCGAAGCATTTTCCTGTAGGGCCGCGGCTCTGGCGACAGCTCCCACGCCCGAAGAGCGAGGAGAGAAAGCCGTGCCTCGTTGGAAAGCTCTTTGGCAGCCGCTCGCCTGGCGAAACAGTCTGTGGGGCTGCGGGCTTTGCGGCGGCCGTCAGCCTCGCTGCCACCGGCGCCCACGTGGCGCCGCTGTGCCAGCCTGCGAAGCATTTTCCGGTAGGGCCGCGTCTCTGGCGACAGCTCCCACGCCCGAAGACCTAGGAGGGAAAGCCGTGCCTCGTTGGAAAGCTCTTTGGCAGCTGCTCGCGTGGCCCCACAGCCCGTGGGGCTGCGGGCTTTCCGGCGGCCGTCAGCCTCAGCGACACCGGCGCCCACGTGGCGCCGCCGCGCCAGCCTGCGAAGCATTTTCCTGTAGGGCTGCAGCTCTGACGACAGCTCCCAAGCCCGAAGAGCCAGGAGGGAAAGCCATGCCTCGTTGGAAATCTCTTTGGCAGCCGCTCGCCTGGCGAAACAGCCCGTGGGGCTGCGGGCTTTGCGACGGTTGTCAGCCTCGGAGCCACCGGCGCCCACGTGGCGCCGCCCCACCAGCCTGCGAAGCATTTTCCGGTAGGGCCGCAACTCTGGCGACAGCTCCCAAGCCCGAAGAGCCAGGAGGGAAAGCCATGCCTCGTTGGAAAGGTCTTTGGCAGCCGCTCGCCTGGCGAAACAGCCCGTGCGGCTGCGGGCTTTGCTGCGGCCGTCAGCCTCGGAGCCACCGGCACCCACGTGACGCCGCCCCACCAGCCTGCGAAGCATTTTCCGGTAGGGCCGCAACTCTGGCGACAGCTCCCAAGCACGAAGAGCCAGGAGGGAAAGCCGTGCCTCGTTGGAAAGCTCTTTGGCAGCCGCTCGCGTGGCCCCACAGCCCGTGGGGCTGCGGGCTTTGCGGCGGCCGTCAGCCTCCCCGCCACCGGCGCCCACCAGGTGCAGCCGCGCCAGCCTGCGAAGCATTTTCCGGTAGGGCTGCGGCTCTGACGACAACTCCCAAGCCCGAAGAGCCAGGAAGGAAAGCCATGCCTCGTTGGAAAGCTCTTTGGCAGCCGATCGCGTGGCCCCACAGCCCGTGGGGCTGCGGGCTTTGCGGCGGCCGTCAGCCTCGGCGCCACCGGCGCCCACGTGGCGCCGCTGCGCCAGCCTGCGAAGCATTTTCCGGTAGGGCCGCGGCTCTGGCGACAGCTCCCACGCCCGAAGAGCCAGGAGGGAAAGCCGTGCCTCGTTGGAAATCTCTTTGGCAGCCTCTTCCGTGGCCCCACAGCCCGTGGGGCTGCGGGCTTTGCGGCGGCCGTCAGCCTCTCCGCCAACGGTGCCCATGTGGCGCCGCCGCGCAAGTATGCAGAGTTTTTTGCGGTAGGGCCGCGACTCTGGCGTCAGCTCCCAATCACGAAGAGCCAGGAGGGAAAGCCGTGCCTCGTTGGAAAGCTCTTTGGCAGCCGATCGCGTGGCCCCACAGCCCGTGGGGCTGCGGGCTTTGTGGCGGCCGTCAGCCTCCCCACCGCTGGCGCCCACCAGGTGCAGCCGCGCCAGCCTGCGAAGCATTTTCCTGTAGGGCCGCGGCTCTGGCGACAGCTCCCACGCCCGAAGAGCGAGGAGGGAAAGCCGTGCCTCGTTGGAAAGCTCTTTGGCAGCCGCTCGCCTGGCGAAACAGCCCGTGGGGCTGCGGGCTTTGCGGCGGCCGTCATCCTCGCTGCCACCGGCGCCCACGTGGCGCCACTGCGCCAGCCTACGAAGCATTTTCCAGTAGGGCCGCGTCTCTGGCGACAGCTCCCACGCCCGAAGAGCCAGGAGGGAAAGCCATGCCTCGTTGGAAAGCTCTTTGGCAGCCGCTCGCGTGGCCCCACAGCCCGTGGGGCTGCGGGCTTTGCGGCGGCCGTCAGCCTCGGAGCCACCAGCGCCCACGTGGCGCCGCCCCACCAGCCTGCGAAGCATTTTCCGGTAGGGCCGCGACTCTGGCGACAGCTCCCACGCCCGAAGAGCCAGGAGGGAAAGCCGTGCCTCGTTGGAAAGCTCTTTGGCAGCTGCTCGCGTGGCCCCACAGCCCGTGGGGCTGCGGGCTTTGCGGCGGCCGTCAGCCTCCGCGCCACCGGCGCCCACGTGGCGCCGCCGCACAAGCCTGCGAAGCATTTTCCGGTAGGGACGCGGCTCTGACGACAGCTCCCACGCCCGAAGAGCCAGGAGGGAAAGCCATGCCTCGTTGGAAAGCTCTTTGGCAGCCGCTCGCGTGGCCCCACAGCCCGTGGGGCTGCGGGCTTTGCGGTGGCCGTCAGCCTCGGCGCCACCGGCGCCCACGTGGCGCTGCCGCGCCAGCTTGCGAAGCATTTTCCGGTAGGGCTGTAGTTCTGACGACAGCTCCCAAGCCCGAAGAGCCAGGAGGGAAAGCCATGCCTCGTTGGAAAGCTCTTTGGCAGCCGCTCGCGTGGCCCCACAGCCCGTGGGGCTGCGGGCTTTGCGGCGGCCGTCAGCCTCGGAGCCACCGGAGCCCACGTGGCGCCGCCCCACCAGCCTGCGAAGCATTTTCCTGTAGGGCCGCAACTCTGGCGACAGCTCCCACGCCCGAAGAGCCAGGAGGGAAAGCCATGCCTCGTTGGAAAGCTCTTTGGCAGCCGCTCGCCTGGCGAAACAGCCCGTGCGGCTGCGGGCTTTGCGGCGGCCGTCAGCCTCGGAGCCACCGGCGCCCACGTGGCGCCGCCCCACCAGCCTGCGAAGCATTTTCCGGTAGGGCCGCAACTCTGGCGACAGCTCCCAAGCACGAAGAGCCAGGAGGGAAAGCTGTGCCTCGTTGGAAAGCTCTTTGGCAGCCGCTCACGTGGCCCCACAGCCCGTGGGGCTGCGGGCTTTGCGGCGGCCGTCAGCCTCAGCGCCACCGGCGCCTACCAGCTACAGCCGCGCCAGCCTGCGAAGCATTTTCCGGTAGGGCTGCGGCTCTGGCGACAGCTCCCACGCCCGAAGAGCAGGGAGGGAAAGCCATGCCTCGTTGGAAAGCTCTTTGGCGGCCGCTCGCGTGGCCCCACAGCCCGTGTGGCTGCGGGCTTTGCGGCGGCCGTCAGCCTCGGAGCCACCAGCGCCCACGTGGCGCCGCCGCACGAGCCTGCGAAGCATTTTCCGGTAGGGCCGCGGCTCTGGCGACAGCTCCCACGCCCGAAGAGCCAGGAGGGAAAGCCATGCCTCGTTGGAAAGCTCTTTGGCAGCCGCTCGCGTGGCCCCACAGCCCGTGGGGCTGCGGGCTTTGCGGCGGCCGTCAGCCTCGCTGCCACCGGCGCCCACGTGGCGCCGCCGCGCCAGCCTGCGAAGCATTTTCCGGTAGGGCCGCGTCTCTGGCGACAGCTCCCACGCCCGAAGACCTAGGATGGAAAGCCGTGCCTCGTTGGAAAGCTCTTTGGCAGCCGCTCGCGTGGCCCCACAGCCCGTGGGGCTGCGGGCTTTGTGGCGGCCATCAGCCTCGGAGCCACCGGCGCCCACCAGGTGCAGCCGCGCCAGCCTGCGAAGCATTTTCCTGTAGGGCCGCGACTCTGGCGACAGCTCCCACGCCCGAAGAGCCAGGAGGGAAAGCCGTGCCTCGTTGGAAAGCTCTTTGGCAGCCGCTCGCGTGGCCTCACAGCCCGTGGGGCTGCGGGCTTTGCAGCGGCCGTCAGCCTCGGCGCCACCGGCGCCCACGTGGCGCCGCTCCACCAGCCTGCGAAGCATTTTCCGGTAGGGCCGCGGCTCTGGCGACAGCTCCCAAGGACGAAGAGCCAGGAGGAAAAGCCGTGCCTCGTTGGAAAGCTCTTTGGCAGCCGCTCGCCTGGCCCCACAGCCCGTGGGGCTGCGGGCTTTGCGGCGGCCGTCAGCCTCCGCGCCACCGGCGTTCACGTGGCGCCGCCGCACAAGCCTGCGAAGCATTTTCCGGTAGGGCCGCGGCTCTGACGACAGCTCCCACGCCCGAAGAGCCAGGAGGGAAAGCCGTGCCTTGTTGGAAAGCTCTTTGGCAGCCGCTCGCGTGGCCCCACAGCCCGTGGGGCTGCGGGCTTTGCGGCGGCCGTCAGCCTCGGCGCCACCGGCGCCCACGTGGCGCTGCCGCGCCAGCTTGCGAAGCATTTTCCGGTAGGGCTGGAGCTCTGACGACAGCTCCCAAGCCCGAAGAGCCAGGAGGGAAAGCCATGCCTCGTTGGAAAGCTCTTTGGCAGCCGCTCGCGCGGCCCCACAGCCCGTGGGGCTGCGGGCTTTGCGGCGGTTGTCAGCCTCGGAGCCACCGGCGCCCACGTGGCGCCGCCCCACCAGCCTGCGAAGCATTTTCCGGTAGGGCCGCAACTCTGGCGACAGCTCCCAAGCCCGAAGAGCCAGGAGGGAAAGCCATGCCTCGTTGGAAAGCTCTTTGGCAGCCGCTCGCCTGGCGAAACAGCTTGTGGGGCTGCGGGCTTTGCGGCGGCCGTCATCCTCGCTGCCACCGGCGCCCACGTGGCGCCGCTGCGCCAGCCTACGAAGCATTTTCCGGTAGGGCCGCGTCTCTGGCGACAGCTCCCACGCCCGAAGAGCCAGGAGGGAAAGCCATGCCTCGTTGGAAAGCTCTTTGGCAGCCGCTCGCGTGGCCCCACAGCCAGTGGGGCTGCGGGCTTTGCGGCGGCCGTCAGCCTCGGCGCCACCGGAGCCCACCAGCTACAGCCGCGCCAGCCTGCGAAGCATTTTCCGGTAGGGCCGCGGCTCTGGCGACAGCTCCCACGCCCGAAGAGCCAGGAGGGAAAGCCGTGCCTCGTTGGAAAGCTCTTTGGCAGCCGATCGCGTGGCCCCACAGCCCGTGGGGCTGCGGGCTTTGTGGCGGCCATCAGCCTCGGAGCCACCGGCGCCCACCAGGTGCAGCCGCGCCAGCCTGCGAAGCATTTTCCTGTAGGGCCGCGACTCTGGCGACAGCTCCCACGCCCGAAGAGCCAGGAGGGAAAGCCGTGCCTCGTTGGAAAGCTCTGTGGCAGCCGCTCGCGTGGCCTCACAGCCCGTGGGGCTGCGGGCTTTGCAGCGGCCGTCAGCCTCGGCGCCACCGGCGCCCACGTGGCGCCGCCCCACCAGCCTGCGAAGCATTTTCCGGTAGGGCCGCGGCTCTGGCGACAGCTCCCAAGGACGAAGAGCCAGGAGGAAAAGCCGTGCCTCGTTGGAAAGCTCTTTGGCAGCCGCTCGCCTGGCCCCACAGCCCGTGGGGCTGCGGGCTTTGCGGCGGCCGTCAGCCTCCGCGCCACCGGCGTTCACGTGGCGCCGCCGCACAAGCCTGCGAAGCATTTTCCGGTAGGGCCGCGGCTCTGACGACAGCTCCCACGCCCGAAGAGCCAGGAGGGAAAGCCGTGCCTTGTTGGAAAGCTCTTTGGCAGCCGCTCGCGTGGCCCCACAGCCCGTGGGGCTGCGGGCTTTGCGGCGGCCGTCAGCCTCGGCGCCACCGGCGCCCACGTGGCGCTGCCGCGCCAGCTTGCGAAGCATTTTCCGGTAGGGCTGGAGCTCTGACGACAGCTCCCAAGCCCGAAGAGCCAGGAGGGAAAGCCGTGCCTCGTTGGAAAGCTCTTTGGCAGCCGCTCGCCTGGCGAAACAGCTTGTGGGGCTGCGGGCTTTGCGGCGGCCGTCATCCTCGCTGCCACCGGCGCCCACGTGGCGCCGCTGCGCCAGCCTACGAAGCATTTTCCGGTAGGGCCGCGTCTCTGGCGACAGCTCCCACGCCCGAAGAGCCAGGAGGGAAAGCCATGCCTCGTTGGAAAGCTCTTTGGCAGCCGCTCGCGTGGCCCCACAGCTAGTGGGGCTGCGGGCTTTGCGGCGGCCGTCAGCCTCGGCGCCACCGGAGCCCACCAGCTACAGCCGCGCCAGCCTGCGAAGCATTTTCCGGTAGGGCCGCGGCTCTGGCGACAGCTCCCACGCCCGAAGAGCCAGGAGGGAAAGCCGTGCCTCGTTGGAAAGCTCTTTGGCAGCCGCTCGCCTGGCGAAACAGCCCGTGGCGCTGCGGGCTTTGTGGCGGCCGTCAGCCTCCCCGCCACCGGCGCCCACCAGGTGCAGCTGCGCCAACCTGCGAAGCATTTTCCGGTAGGGCCGCGGCTCTGGCGACAGCTCCCACGCCCGAAGAGCCAGGAGGGAAAGCCGTGCCTCGTTGGAAAGCTCTTTGGCAGCCGCTCGCGTGGCCTCACAGCCCGTGGGGCTGCGGGCTTTGCGGCGGCCGTCAGCCTCGGCGCCACCGGCGCCCACGTGGCGCCGCCGCGCCAGCTTGCGAAGCATTTTCCAGTTGGGCCACCGCTCTGACGACAACTCTCACGCCCGAAGACCCAGGAGGGAAAGCCGTGCCTCGTTGGAAAGCTCTTTGGCAGCCGCTTGCGTGGCCCCACAGCCCGTGGGGCTGCGGGCTTTGCGGCGGCCGTCAGCCTCGGAGCCACCAGCGCCCACGTGGCGCCGCCCCACCAGCCTGCGAAGCATTTTCCGGTAGGGCCGCGGCTCTGGCGACAGCTCCCACGCCCGAAGAGCCAGGAGGGAAAGCCGTGCCTCGTTGGAAAGCTCTTTGGCAGCCGCTCGCGTGGCCCCACAGCCCTTGGGGCTGCGGGCTTTGCGGCGGTTGTCAGCCTCGGAGCCACCGGCGCCCTCGTGGCGCCGCCCCACCAGCCTGCGAAGCATTTTCCGGTAGGGCCGCATCTCTGGCGACAGCTCCCAAGCCCGAAGAGCCAGGAGGGAAAGCCATGCCTCGTTGGAAAGCTCTTTGGCAGCCGCTCGCCTGGCGAAACAGCCCGTGCGGCTGCGGGCTTTGCGGCGGCCGTCAGCCTCAGCGCCACCGGCGCCTACCAGCTACAGCCGCGCCACCCTGCGAAGCATTTTCCGGTAGGGCCGCGGCTCTGGCGACAGCTCCCACGCCCGAAGAGCCAGGAGGGAAAGCCGTGCCTCGTTGGAAAGCTCTTTGGCAGCCGCTCGCGTGGCCTCACAGCCCGTGGGGCTGCGGGCTTTGTGGCGGCCGTCAGCCTCCCCGCCACCGGCGCCCACCAGGTGCAGCCGCGCCAGCCTGCGAAGCATTTTCCGGTAGGGCCGCGGCTCTGGCGACAGCTCCCACGCCCGAAGAGCCAGGAGGGAAAGCCGTGCCTCGTTGGAAAGCTCTTTGGCAGCCGCTCGCCTGGCGAAACCGCCCGTGCGGCTGCGGGCTTTGCTGCGGCCGTCAGCCTCGGAGCCACCGGCGCCCACGTGGCGCCGCCCCACTAGCCTGCGAAGCATTTTCCGGTAGGGCCGCAACTCTGGCGAAAGCTCCCAAGCACAAAGAGCCAGGAGGGAAAGCCATGCCTCGTTGGAAAGCTCTTTGGCAGCCGCTCGCGTGGCCCCACAGCCCGTGGGGCTGCGGGCTTTGCGGCGGCCATCAGCCTCGGCGCCACCGGCGCCCACGTGGCGCCGCTGCGCCAGCCTGCGAAGCATTTTCTGGTAGGGCCGCGGCTCTGGCGACAGCTCCCACGCCCGAAGAGCCAGGAGGGAAAGCCGTGCCTCGTTGGAAAGCTCTTTGGCAGCCGCTCGCCTGGCGAAACAGCCTGTGGGGCTGCGGGCTTTGCGGCGGCCGTCAGTCTCGGAGCCACCGGCGCCCACGTGGCGCCGCCCCACCAGCCTGCGAAGCATTTTCCGGTAGGACTGCAACTCTGGCGACAGCTCCCAAGCCCGAAGAGCCAGGAGGGAAAGCCGTGCCTCGTTGGAAAGCTCTTTGGCAGCCGATCGCGTGGCCCCACAGCCCGTGTGGCTGCGGGCTTTGTGGCGGCCGTCAGCCTCCCCGCCACCGGCGCCCACCAGGTGCAGCCGCGCCAGCCTGCGAAGCATTTTCCTGTAGGGCCGCGGATCTGACGACAGCTCCCAAGCCCGAAGAGCCAGGAGGGAAAGCCGTGCCTCGTTGGAAAGCTCTTTGGCAGCCGCTCGCCTGGCGAAACCGCCCGTGCGGCTGCGGGCTTTGCTGCGGCCGTCAGCCTCGGAGCCACCGGCGCCCACGTGGCGCCGCCCCACTAGCCTGCGAAGCATTTTCCGGTAGGGCCGCGGCTCTGGCGACAGCTCCCACGCCCGAAGAGCCAGGAGGGAAAGCCGTGCCTCGTTGGAAAGCTCTTTGGCAGCCGCTCGCGTGGCCCCACAGCCCGTGGGGCTGCGGGCTTTGCGGCGGCCGTCAGCCTCGGAGCCACCGGCGCCCACGTGGCGCCGCCCCACCAGCCTGCGAAGCATTTTCCGGTAGGGCCGCGGCTCTGGCGACAGCTCCCACGCCCGAAGAGCGAGGAGAGAAAGCCGTGCCTCGTTGGAAAGCTCTTTGGCAGCCGCTCGCGTGGCCCCACAGCCCGTGGGGCTGCGGGCTTTGCGGCGGCCGTCAGCCTCGGCGCCACCTGCGCCCACCTGGTACAGCAGCGCCAGCCTGCGAAGCATTTTCCGGTAGGGCCGCGGCTCTGGCGACAGCTCCCACGCCCGAAGAGCAGGGAGGGAAAGCCGTGCCTCGTTGGAAAGCTCTTTGGCAGCCGCTCGCCTGGCGAAACAGCCTGTGGGGCTGCGGGCTTTGCGGCGGCCGTCAGTCTCGGAGCCACCGGCGCCCACGTGGCGCCGCCCCACCAGCCTGCGAAGCATTTTCCGGTAGGACTGCAACTCTGGCGACAGCTCCCAAGCCCGAAGAGCCAGGAGGGAAAGCCGTGCCTCGTTGGAAAGCTCTTTGGCAGCCGCTCGCCTGGCGAAACAGCCCGTGGGGCTGCGGGCTTTGTGGCGGCCGTCAGCCTCCCCGCCACCGGCGCCCACCAGGTGCAGCCGCGCCAGCCTGCGAAGCATTTTCCTGTAGGGCCGCGGATCTGACGACAGCTCCCAAGCCCGAAGAGCCAGGAGGGAAAGCCGTGCCTCGTTGGAAAGCTCTTTGGCAGCCGCTCGTTTGGCGAAACAGCCTGTGGGGCTGCGGGCTTTGCGGCGGCCGTCAGCCTCTCCGCCAACGGTGCCCATGTGGCGCCGCCGCGCAAGTATGCAGAGCTTTTTGCGGTAGGGCCGCGACTCTGGCGACAGCTCCCACGCCCGAAGAGCAGGGAGGGAAAGCCATGCCTCGTTGGAAAGCTCTTTGGCAGCCGCTCGCATGGCCCCACAGCCCGTGGGGCTGCGGGCTTTGCGGCGGCCGTCAGCCTCAACGCCACCGGCGCCCACCAGCTACAGCCGCGCCAGCCTGCGAAGCATTTTCCGGTAGGGCCGCGGCTCTGGCGACAGCTCCCACGCCCGAAGAGCCAGGAGGGAAAGCCGTGCCTCGTTGGAAAGCTCTTTGGCAGCCGCTCGCGTGGCCCCACAGCCCGTGGGGCTGCGGGCTTTGTGGCGGCCGTCAGCCTCCCCGCCACCGGCGCCCACCAGGTGCAGCCGCGCCAGCCTGCGAAGCATTTTCCGGTAGGGGCGCGGCTCTGGCGACAGCTCCCACGCCCGAAGAGCCAGGAGGGAAAGCCGTGCCTCGTTGGAAAGCTCTTTGGCAGCCGCTCGCGTGGCCTCACAGCCCGTGGGGCTGCGGGCTTTGCGGCGGCCGTCAGCCTCGGCGCCACCGGCGCACACGTGGCGCCGCCGCGCCAGCCTGCGAAGCATTTTCCAGTAGGGCCACGGCTCTGACGACAACTCCCAAGCCCGAAGAGCCAGGAGGGAAAGCCGTGCCTCGTTGGAAAGCTCTTTGGCAGCCTCTTGCGTGGCCCCACAGCCCGTGGGGCTGCGGGCTTTGTGGCGGCCGTCAGCCTCGGAGCCACCGGCGCCCACGTGGCGCCGCCCCACCAGCCTGCGAAGCATTTTCCGGTAGGGCCGCAACTCTGGCGACAGCTCCCAAGCCCGAAGAGCCAGGAGGGAAAGCCATGCCTCGTTGGAAAGCTCTTTGGCAGCCGCTCGCCTGGCGAAACAGCCCGTGCGGCTGCGGGCTTTGCGGCGGCCGTCAGCCTCGGAGCCACCGGCGCCCACGTGGCGCCGCCCCACCAGCCTGCGAAGCATTTTCCGGTAGGGCCGCAACTCTGGCGACAGCTCCCAAGCCCGAAGAGCCAGGAGGGAAAGCCATGCCTCGTTGGAAAGCTCTTTGGCAGCCGCTCGCGTGGCCCCACAGCCCGTGGGGCTGCGGGCTTTGCGGCGGCCGTCAGCCTCAGCGCCACCGGCGCCTACCAGCTACAGCCGCGCCAGGCTGCGAAGCATTTTCCGGTAGGGCTGCGACTCTGGCGACAGCTCCCACGCCCGAAGAGCCAGGAGGGAAAGCCGTGCCTCGTTGGAAAGCTCTTTGGCAGCCGCTCGCGTGGCCCCACAGCCCGTGTGGCTGCGGGCTTTGCGGCGGCCGTCAGCCTCGGCGCCACCGGCGCCTACGTGGCGCTGCCGCGCCAGCTTGCGAAGCATTTTCCGGTAGGGCTGCAGCTCTGACGACAGCTCCCAAGCCCGAAGAGCCAGGAGGGAAAGCCATGCCTCGTTGGAAATCTCTTTGGCAGCCGCTCGCGTGGCCCCACAGCCCGTGGGGCTGCGGGCTTTGCGGCGGCCGTCAGCCTCCGCGCCACCGGCGCCCACGTGGCGCCGCCGCACAAGCCTGCGAAGCATTTTCCGGTAGGGCCGCGGCTCTGACGACAGCTCCCACGCCCGAAGAGCCAGGAGGGAAAGCCATGCCTCGTTGGAAAGCTCTTTGGCAGCCGCTCGCCTGGCGAAACAGCCCGTGGGGCTGCGGGCTTTGCGGCGGCCGTCAGCCTCGGAGCCACCGGCGCCCACGTGGCGCCGCCCCACCAGCCTGCGAAGCATTTTCCGGTAGGGCCGGAACTCTGGCGACAGCTCCCAAGCCCGAAGAGCCAGGAGGGAAAGCCATGCCTCGTTGGAAAGCTCTTTGGCAGCCGCTCGCCTGGCGAAACAGCCCGTGCGGCTGCGGGCTTTGCTGCAGCCGTCAGCCTCGGAGCCACCGGCACCCACGTGACGCCGCCCCACCAGCCTGCGAAGCATTTTCCGGTAGGGCCGCAACTCTGGCGACAGCTCCCAAGCACGAAGAGCGAGGAGGGAAAGCCGTGCCTCGTTGGAAAGCTCTTTGGCAGCCGCTCGCGTGGCCCCACAGCCCGTGGGGCTGCGGGCTTTGCGGCGGCCGTCAGCCTCCCCGCCACCGGCGCCCACCAGGTGCAGCCGCACCAGCCTGCGAAGCATTTTCCGGTAGGGCTGCGGTTCTGACGACAACTCCCAAGCCCGAAGAGCCAGGAAGGAAAGCCATGCCTCGTTGGAAAGCTCTTTGGCAGCCGATCGCGTGGCCCCACAGCCCGTGGGGCTGCGGGCTTTGCGGCGGCCGTCAGCCTCGGCGCCACCGGCGCCCACGTGGCGCCGCTGCGCCAGCCTGCGAAGCATTTTCCGGTAGGGCCGCGACTCTGGCGTCAGCTCCCACGCCCGAAGACCCAGGAGGGAAAGCCGTGCCTCGTTGGAAAGCTCTTTGGCAGCCGCTCGCGTGGCCCCACAGCCCGTGGGGCTGCGGGCTTTGCGGCGACCGTCAGCCTCCCCGCCACCGGCGCCCACCAGGTGCAGCCGCGCCAGCCTGCGAAGCATTTTCCGGTAGGGCCGTTTCTCTGGCGACAGCTCCCACGCCCGAAGAGCAGGGAGGGAAAGCCATGCCTCGTTGGAAAGCTCTTTGGCAGCCTCTTGCGTGGCCGCACAGCCCGTGGGGCTGCGGGCTTTGCGGCGGCCGTCAGCCTCGGCGCCACCGGCGCCCACGTGGCGCTTCCGCGCCAGCTTGCGAAGCATTTTCTGGTAGGGCTGCGGCTCTGACGACAGCTCCCAAGCCCGAAGAGCGAGGAGAGAAAGCCGTGCCTCGTTGGAAAGCTCTTTGGCAGCCGCTCGCCTGGCGAAACAGCCTGTGGGGCTGCGGGCTTTGCGGCGGCCGTCAGCCTCGCTGCCACCGGCGCCCACGTGGCGCCGCTGCGCCAGCCTGCGAAGCATTTTCCTGTAGGGCCGCGGCTCTGGCGACAGCTCCCACGCCCGAAGAGCCAGGAGGGAAAGCCATGCCTCGTTGGAAAGCTCTTTGGCAGCCTCTCGCGTGGCCCCACAGCCCGTGGGGCTGCGGGCTTTGTGGCGGCCGTCAGCCTCGGCGCCACCGGCGCCCACATGGCGCCGCCGCGCCAGCTTGCGAAGCATTTTCCGGTAGGGCCGCAACTCTGGCGACAGCTCCCAAGCACGAAGAGCCAGGAGGGAAAGCCATGCCTCGTTGGAAAGCTCTTTGGCAGCCGCTCGCCTGGCCCCACAGCCCGTGGGGCTGCGGGCTTTGCCGCGGCCGTCAGCCTCGGAGCCACCGGCGCCCACGTGGCGCCGCCCCACCAGCCTGTGAAGCATTTTCCGGTAGGGCCGCAACTCTGGCGACAGCTCCCAAGCACGAAGAGCCAGGAGGGAAAGCCGTGCCTCGTTGGAAAGCTCTTTGGCAGCCGCTCGCGTGGCCCCACAGCCCGTGGGGCTGCGGGCTTTGTGGCGGCCGTCAGCCTCCCCGCCACCGGCGCCCACCAGGTGCAGCCGCGCCAGCCTGCGAAGCATTTTCCTGTAGGGCCGCGGCTCTGGCGACAGCTCCCACGCCCGAAGAGCCAGGAGGGAAAGCCGTGCCTCGTTGGAAAGCTCTTTGGCAGCCGCTCGCGTGGCCTCACAG
The DNA here is from genome assembly GCF_963924245.1 of Chroicocephalus ridibundus. Classification (NCBI taxonomy): domain Eukaryota; kingdom Metazoa; phylum Chordata; class Aves; order Charadriiformes; family Laridae; genus Chroicocephalus; species Chroicocephalus ridibundus. The sequence goes on along the minus strand of NC_086302.1, from coordinate 362,363 downwards.
CCCGTGGGGCTGTGGGCTTTGCAGCGGCTGTCAGCCTTGGCGCCACCGGCGCCCACGAGGCGCCGCCCCACCAGCCTGCGAAGCATTTTCCGGTAGGGCCGCGGCTCTGGCGACAGCTCCCAAGGACGAAGAGCCAGGAGGGAAAGCCGTGCCTCGTTGGAAAGCTCTTTGGCAGCCGCTCGCCTGGCCCCACAGCCCGTGGGGCTGCGGGCTTTGCGGCGGCCGTCAGCCTCCGCTCCACCGGCGTTCACGTGGCGCCGCCGCACAAGCCTGCGAAGCATTTTCCGGTAGGGCCGCGGCTCTGACGACAGCTCCCACGCCCGAAGAGCCAGGAGGGAAAGCCGTGCCTTGTTGGAAAGCTCTTTGGCAGCCGCTCTCGTTACCCAACAGCCCGTGGGGCTGCGGGCTTTGCGGCGGCCGTCAGCCTCGGCGACACCAGCGCCCACGTGGCGCCGCCCCACCAGCCTGCGAAGCATTTTCCGGTAGGGCTGCAACTCTGGCGACAGCTCCCAAGCCCGAAGAGCCAGGAGGGAAAGCCGTGCCTCGTTGGAAAGCTCTTTGGCAGCCGCTCGCCTGGCGAAACAGCCCGTGTGGCTGCGGGCTTTGCGGCGGCCGTCAGCCTCGCCGCCAACAGTGCCCACGTGGCGCTGCCGCGCCAGCTTGCGAAGCATTTTCCGGTAGGGCTGCGGCTCTGACGACAACTCCCAAGCCCGAAGAGCCAGGAAGGAAAGCCATGCCTCGTTGGAAAGCTCTTTGGCAGCCGCTCACGTGGCCCCACAGCCCGTGGGGCTTCGGGCTTTGCGGCGGCCGTCAGCCTCCGCGCCACCGGCGCCCACGTGGCGCCGCTGCGCCAGCCTGCGAAGCATTTTCCTGTAGGGCCGTTTCTCTGGCGACAGCTCCCACGCCCGAAGAGCCAGGAGGGAAAGCCGTGCCTCGTTGGAAAGCTCTTTGGCAGCCGCTCGCCTGGCGAAACAGCCTGTGGGGCTGCGGGCTTTGCGGCGGCCGTCAGCCTCGGAGCCACCGGCACCCACCAGGTGCAGCCGCGCCAGCCTGCGAAGCATTTTCTGGTAGGGCCGTGGCTCTGGCGACAGCTCCCATGCCCGAAGAGCCAGGAGGGAAAGCCGTGCCTCGTTGGAAAGCTCTTTGGCGGCCGCTCGCGTGGCCCCACAGCCCATGGGGCTGCGGGCTATGCGGCGACCGTCAGCCTCCCTGACACCGGCGCCCACGTGGCGCCGCTGCGCCAGCCTGCGAAGCATTTTCCTGTAGGGCCGCGGCTCTGGCGACAGCTCCCACGCCCGAAGAGCCAGCAGGGAAAGCCGTGCCTCGTTGGAAAGCTCTTTGGCAGTCGATCGCGTGGCCCCACAGCCCGTGGGGCTGCGGGCTTTGTGGCGGCCGTCAGCCTCCCCGCCACCGGCGCCCACCAGGTGCAGCCGCGCCAGCCTGCGAAGCATTTTCCTGTAGGGCCGCGGCTCTGGCGACAGCTCCCACGCCCTAAGAGCGAGGAGAGAAAGCCGTGCCTCGTTGGAAAGCTCTTTGGCAGCCGCTCGCCTGGCGAAACAGCCTGTGGGGCTGCGGGCTTTGTGGCGGCCGTCAGCCTCGGCGCCACCGGCGCCCACATGGCGCCGCCGCGCCAGCTTGCGAAGCATTTTCCGGTAGGGCCGCAACTCTGGCGACAGCTCCCACGCCCGAAGAGCCAGGAGGGAAAGCCGTGCCTCGTTGGAAAGCTCTTTGGCAGCCGCTCGCCTGGCGAAACAGCCCGTGGGGCTGCGGGCTTTGCCGTGGCCGTCAGCCTCGGAGCCACCGGCGCCCACGTGGCGCCGCCCCACCAGCCTGTGAAGCATTTTCCGGTAGGGCCGCAACTCTGGCGACAGCTCCCAAGCACGAAGAGCCAGGAGGGAAAGCCGTGCCTCGTTGGAAAGCTCTTTGGCAGCCGATCGCGTGGCCCCACAGCCCGTGGGGCTGCGGGCTTTGCGGCGGCCGTCAGCCTCACCGCCAACGGTGCCCATGTGGCGCCGCCGCGCAAGTATGCAGAGCTTTTTGCGGTAGGGCCGCGACTCTGGCGACAGCTCCCACGCCCGAAGACCCAGGAGGGAAAGCCGTGCCTCGTTGGAAAGCTCTTTGGCAGCCGCTCGCGTGGCCCCACAGCCCGTGGGGCTGCGGGCTTTGCGGCGACCGTCAGCCTCCCCGCCACCGGCGCCCACCAGGTGCAGCCGCGCCAGCCTGCGAAGCATTTTCCAGTAGGGCCGCGGCTCTGGCGACAGCTCCCACGCCCGAAGACCTAGGAGGGAAAGCCGTGCCTCGTTGGAAAGCTCTTTGGCAGCCGCTCGCCTGGCGAAACAGCTTGTGGGGCTGCGGGCTTTGCGGCGGCCGTCATCCTTGCTGCCACCGGCGCCCACGTGGCGCCGCTGCGCCAGCCTACGAAGCATTTTCCGGTAGGGCCGCGGCTCTGGCGACAGCTCCCACGCCCGAAGAGCCAGGAGGGAAAGCCATGCCTCGTTGGAAAGCTCTTTGGCAGCCGCTCGCGTGGCCCCACAGCCCGTGGGGCTGCGGGCTTTGTGGCGGCCGTCAGCCTCCCCGCCACCGGCGCCCACCAGGTACAGCCGCGCCAGCCTGCGAAGCATTTTCCGGTAGGGCCGCGGCTCTGGCGACAGCTCCCACGCCCGAAGAGCCAGGAGGGAAAGCCGTGCCTCGTTGGAAAGCGCTTTGGCAGCCGCTCGCCTGGCGAAACAGCCCGTGTGGCTGCGGGCTTTGCGGCGGCCGTCAGCCTCGCCGCCAACAGTGCCCACGTGGCGCTGCCGCGCCAGCTTGCGAAGCATTTTCCGGTAGGGCTGCGGCTCTGACGACAACTCCCAAGCCCGAAGAGCCAGGAAGGAAAGCCATGCCTCGTTGGAAAGCTCTTTGGCAGCCGCTCACGTGGCCCCACAGCCCGTGGGGCTTCGGGCTTTGCGGCGGCCGTCAGCCTCCGCGCCACCGGCGCCCACGTGGCGCCGCTGCGCCAGCCTGCGAAGCATTTTCTGGTAGGGCCGCGGCTCTGGCGACAGCTCCCACGCCCGAAGAGCCAGGAGGGAAAGCCGTGCCTCGTTGGAAAGCTCTTTGGCAGCCGCTCGCGTGGCCCCACAGCCCGTGGGGCTGCGGGCTTTGCGGCGACCGTCAGCCTCCCCGCCACCGGCGCCCACCAGGTGCAGCCGCGCCAGCCTGCGAAGCATTTTCCAGTAGGGCCGCGGCTCTGGCGACAGCTCCCATGCCCGAAGAGCCAGGAGGGAAAGCCGTGCCTGGTTGGAAAGCTCTTTGGCAGCCGCTCGCGTGGCCCCACAGCCCGTGGGGCTGCGGGCTTTGCGGCGGTTGTCAGCCTCGGAGCCACCGGCGCCCACGTGGCGCCGCCCCACCAGCCTGCGAAGCATTTTCCGGTAGGGCCGCAACTCTGGCGACAGCTCCCAAGCACGAAGAGCCAGGAGGGAAAGCCATGCCTCATTGCAAAGCTCTTTGGCAGCCGCTCGCCTGGCGAAACAGCCCGTGCGGCTGCGGGCTTTGCGGCGGCCGTCAGCCTCGGAGCCACCGGCGCCCACGTGGCGCCGCCCCACCAGCCTGCGAAGCATTTTCCGGTAGGGCCGCAACTCTGGCGACAGCTCCCAAGCACGAAGAGCCAGGAGGGAAAGCTGTGCCTCGTTAGAAAGCTCTTTGGCAGCCGCTCGCGTGGCCCCACAGCCCGTGGGGCTGCGGGCTTTGCGGCGGCCGTCAGCCTCAGCGCTACCGGCGCCTACCAGCTACAGCCGCGCCACCCTGCGAAGCATTTTCTGGTAGGGCCGCAGCTCTGGCGACAGCTCCCACGCCCGAAGAGCCAGGAGGGAAAGCCGTGCCTCGTTGGAAAGCTCTTTGGCAGCCGCTCGCGTGGCCCCACAGCCCATGGGGCTGCGGGCTTTGCGGCGGCCGTCACCCTCGGCGCCACCGGCGCGTACGTGGCGCCGCCGCGCCAGCTTGCGAAGCATTTTCCGGTAGGGCTGCGGCTCTGGCGACAACTCCCAAGCCCGAAGAGCCAGGAGGGAAAGCCGTGCCTCGTTGGAAAGCTCTTTGGCAGCCGCTCGCGTGGCCCCACAGCCCGTGGGGCTGCGGGCTTTGCGGCGGTTGTCAGCCTCGGAGCCACCGGCGCCCACGTGGCGCCGCCCCACCAGCCTGCGAAGCATTTTCCGGTAGGGCCGCAACTCTGGCGACAGCTCCCAAGCCCGAAGAGCCAGGAGGGAAAGCCATGCCTCGTTGGAAAGCTCTTTGGCAGCCGCTCGCCTGGCGAAACAGCCCGTGCGGCTGCGGGCTTTGCGGCGGCCGTCAGCCTCGGAGCCACCGGCGCCCACGTGGCGCCGCCCCACCAGCCTGCGAAGCATTTTCCAGTAGGGCCGCAACTCTGGCGACAGCTCCCAAGCACGAAGAGCCAGGAGGGAAAGCCGTGCCTCGTTGGAAAGCTCTTTGGCAGCCGCTCGCGTGGCCCCACAGCCCGTGCGGCTGCGGGCTTTGCGGCGGCCGTCAGCCTCACCGCCACCGGCGCCCACCAGCTACAGCCGCGCCAGCCTGCGAAGCATTTTCCGGTAGGGCCGCGGCTCTGGCGACAGCTCCCACGCCCGAAGAGCCAGGAGGGAAAGCCGTGCCTCGTTGGAAAGCTCTTTGGCAGCCGCTCGCGTGGCCACACAGCCCATGGAGCTGCGGGCTTTGTGGGGGCCGTCAGCCTCGGCGCCACCGGCGCCCACGTGGTACCGCCGCACCAGCCTGCGAAGCATTTTCCGGTAGGGCTGCGGCTCTGGCGACAGCTCCCACGCCCGAAGAGCAGGGAGGGAAAGCCATGCCTCGTTGGAAAGCTCTTTGGCAGCCGCTCGCGTGGCCCCACAGCCCGTGGGGCTGCGGGCTTTGTGGGGGCCGTCAGCCTCCCCGCCACCGGCGCCCACGTGGCGCCGCCCCACCAGCCTGCGAAGCATTTTCCGGTAGGGCCGCAACTCTGGCGACAGCTCCCAAGCCCGAAGAGCCAGGAGGGAAAGCCATGCCTCGTTGGAAAGCTCTTTGGCAGCCGCTCGCCTGGCGAAACAGCTCGTGCGGCTGCGGGCTTTGCGGCGGCCGTCAGCCTCGGAGCCACCGGCGCCCACGTGGCACCGCCCCACCAGCCTGCGAAGCATTTTCCGGTAGGGCCGCAACTCTGGCGACAGCTCCCACGCCCGAAGAGCCAGGAGGGAAAGCCGTGCCTCGTTGGAAAGCTCTTTGGCAGCCGCTCGCCTGGCGAAACAGCCTGTGGGGCTGCGGGCTTTGCGGCGGCCGTCAGCCTCGGAGCCACCGGCACCCACCAGGTGCAGCCGCGCCAGCCTGCGAAGCATTTTCCGGTAGGGCCGTGGCTCTGGCGACAGCTCCCACGCCCGAAGAGCCAGGAGGGAAAGCCGTGCCTCGTTGGAAAGCTCTTTGGCGGCCGCTCGCGTGGCCCCACAGCCCGTGGGGCTGCGGGCTTTGTGGCGGCCGTCAGCCTCCCTGCCACCGGCGCCCACGTGGCGCCGCTGCGCCAGCCTGCGAAGCATTTTCCTGTAGGGCCGCGGCTCTGGCGACAGCTCCCACGCCCGAAGAGCCAGGAGGGAAAGCCGTGCCTCGTTGGAAAGCTCTTTGGCAGCCGCTCGCGTGGCCCCACAGCCCGTGGGGCTGCGGGCTTTGCGGCGGTTGTCAGCCTCGGAGCCACCGGCGCCCACGTGGCGCCGCCCCACCAGCCTGCGAAGCATTTTCCTGTAGGGCCGCAACTCTGGCGACAGCTCCCAAGCCCGAAGAGCCAGGAGGGAAAGCCATGCCTCGTTGGAAAGCTCTTTGGCAGCCGCTCGCCTGGCGAAACAGCCCGTGCGGCTGCGGGCTTTGCGGCGGCCGTCAGCCTCGGAGCCACCGGCGCCCACGTGGCGCCGCCCCACCAGCCTGCGAAGCATTTTCCAGTAGGGCCGCAACTCTGGCGACAGCTCCCAAGCACGAAGAGCCAGGAGGGAAAGCCGTGCCTCGTTGGAAAGCTCTTTGGCAGCCGCTCGCGTGGCCCCACAGCCCGTGGGGCTGTGGGCTTTGCGGCGGCCGTCAGCCTCACCGCCACCGGCGCCCACCAGCTACAGCCGCGCCAGCCTGCGAAGCATTTTCCGGTAGGGCCGCGGCTCTGGCGACAGCTCCCACGCCCGAAGAGCCAGGAGGGAAAGCCGTGCCTCGTTGGAAAGCTCTTTGGCAGCCGCTCGCGTGGCCACACAGCCCATGGAGCTGCGGGCTTTGCGGCGGCCGTCAGCCTCGGCGCCACCGGCGCCCACGTGGTACCGCCGCACCAGCCTGCAAAGCATTTTCCGGTAGGGCTGCGGCTCTGGCGACAGCTCCCACGCCCGAAGAGCAGGGAGGGAAAGCCATGCCTCGTTGGAAAGCTCTTTGGCAGCCGCTCGCGTGGCCCCACAGCCCGTGGGGCTGCGGGCTTTGTGGGGGCCGTCAGCCTCCCCGCCACCGGCGCCCACGTGGCGCCGCCCCACCAGCCTGCGAAGCATTTTCCGGTAGGGCCGCAACTCTGGCGACAGCTCCCAAGCCCGAAGAGCCAGGAGGGAAAGCCATGCCTCGTTGGAAAGCTCTTTGGCAGCCGCTCGCCTGGCGAAACAGCCCGTGCGGCTGCGGGCTTTGCGGCGGCCGTCAGCCTCGGAGCCACCGGCGCCCACGTGGCACCGCCCCACCAGCCTGCGAAGCATTTTCCGGTAGGGCCGCAACTCTGGCGACAGCTCCCACGCCCGAAGAGCCAGGAGGGAAAGCCGTGCCTCGTTGGAAAGCTCTTTGGCGGCCGCTCGCCTGGCGAAACAGCCTGTGGGGCTGCGGGCTTTGCGGCGGCCGTCAGCCTCAGAGCCACCGGCACCCACCAGGTGCAGCCGCGCCAGCCTGCGAAGCATTTTCTGCTAGGGCCGTGACTCTGGCGACAGCTCCCATGCCCGAAGAGCCAGGAGGGAAAGCCGTGCCTCGTTGGAAAGCTCTTTGGCGGCCGCTCGCGTGGCCCCACAGCCCATGGGGCTGCGGGCTATGCGGCGACCGTCAGCCTCCCTGACACCGGCGCCCACGTGGCCCCGCTGCGCCAGCCTGCGAAGCATTTTCCTGTAGGGCCGCGGCTCTGGCGACAGCTCCCACGCCCGAAGAGCCAGGAGGGAAAGCCGTGCCTCGTTGGAAAGCTCTTTGGCAGCCGATCGCGTGGCCCCACAGCCCGTGGGGCTGCGGGCTTTGTGGCGGCCGTCAGCCTCCCCGCCACCGGCGCCCACCAGGTGCAGCCGCGCCAGCCTGCGAAGCATTTTCCTGTAGGGCCGCGGCTCTGGCGACAGTTCCCACGCCCTAAGAGCGAGGAGAGAAAGCCGTGCCTCGTTGGAAAGCTCTTTGGCAGCCGCTCGCCTGGCGAAACAGCCTGTGGGGCTGCGGGCTTTGCGGCGGCCGTCAGCCTCGCCGCCAACGGTGCCCACGTGGCGCCGCTGCGCCAGCCTGCGAAGCGTTTTCCGGTAGGGCCACGGCTCTGGCGACAGCTCCCAAGCCCGAAGAGCCAGGAGGGAAAGCCGTGCCTCGTTGGAAAGCTCTTTGGCGGCCGCTCGCCTGGCGAAACAGCCTGTGGGGCTGCAGGCTTTGCAGCGGACGTCAGCCTCGGAGCCACCGGCACCCACCAGGTGCAGCCGCGCCAGCCTGCGAAGCATTTTCCGGTAGGGCCGTGGCTCTGGCGACAGCTCCCACGCCCGAAGAGCCAGGAGGGAAAGCCGTGCCTCGTTGGAAAGCTCTTTGGCAGCCGCTCGCCTGGCGAAACAGCCTGTGGGGCTGCGGGCTTTGCAGCGGCCGTCAGCCTCGGAGCCAACGGCACCCACCAGGTGCAGCCGCGCCAGCCTGCGAAGCATTTTCCGGTAGGGCCGTGGCTCTGGCGACAGCTCCCACGCCCGAAGAGCCAGGAGGGAAAGCCGTGCCTCGTTGGAAAGCTCTTTGGCGGCCGCTCGCGTGGCCCCACAGCCCATGGGGCTGCGGGCTATGCGGCGACCGTCAGCCTCCCTGCCACCGGCGCCCACGTGGGGCCGCTGCGCCAGCCTGCGAAGCATTTTCCTGTAGGGCCGCAACTCTGGCGACAGCTCCCAAGCACGAAGAGCCAGGAGGGAAAGCTGTGCCTCGTTGGAAAGCTCTTTGGCAGCCGCTCGCGTGGCCCCACAGCCCGTGGGGCTGCGGGCTTTGCGGCGGCCGTCAGCCTCAGCGCCACCGGCGCCTACCAGCTACAGCCGCGCCACCCTGCGAAGCATTTTCTGGTAGGGCCGCGGCTCTGGCGACAGCTCCCACGCCCGAAGAGCCAGGAGGGAAAGCCGTGCCTCGTTGGAAAGCTCTTTGGCAGCCGCTCGCGTGGCCCCACAGCCCATGGGGCTGCGGGCTTTGCGGCGGCCGTCACCCTCGGCGCCACCGGCGCGTACGTGGCGCCGCCGCGCCAGCTTGCGAAGCATTTTCCGGTAGGGCTGCGGCTCTGGCGACAACTCCCAAGCCCGAAGAGCCAGGAGGGAAAGCCGTGCCTCGTTGGAAAGCTCTTTGGCAGCCGCTCGCGTGGCCCCACAGCCCGTGGGGCTGCGGGCTTTGCGGCGGTTGTCAGCCTCGGAGCCACCGGCGCCCACGTGGCGCCGCCCCACCAGCCTGCGAAGCATTTTCCGGTAGGGCCGCGGCTCTGGCGACAGCTCCCACGCCCGAAGAGCCAGGAGGGAAAGCCGTGCCTCGTTGGAAAGCTCTTTGGCAGCCGCTCGCGTGGCCCCACAGCCCGTGGGGCTTCGGGCTTTGCGGCGGCCGTCAGCCTCCGCGCCACCGGCGCCCACGTGGCGCCACTGCGCCAGCCTGCGAAGCATTTTCTGGTAGGGCCGCGGCTCTGGCGACAGCTCCCACGCCCGAAGAGCCAGGAGGGAAAGCCGTGCCTCGTTGGAAAGCTCTTTGGCAGCCGCTCGCGTGGCCCCACAGCCCGTGGGGCTGCGGGCTTTGCGGCGACCGTCAGCCTCCCCGCCACCGGCGCCCACCAGGTGCAGCCGCGCCAGCCTGCGAAGCATTTTCCAGTAGGGCCGCGGCTCTGGCGACAGCTCCCACGCCCGAAGACCTAGGAGGGAAAGCCGTGCCTGGTTGGAAAGCTCTTTGGCAGCCGCTCGCGTGGCCCCACAGCCCGTGGGGCTGCGGGCTTTGCGGCGGTTGTCAGCCTCGGAGCCACCGGCGCCCACGTGGCGCCGCCCCACCAGCCTGCGAAGCATTTTCCGGTAGGGCCGCAACTCTGGCGACAGCTCCCAAGCACGAAGAGCCAGGAGGGAAAGCCATGCCTCATTGCAAAGCTCTTTGGCAGCCGCTCGCCTGGCGAAACAGCCCGTGCGGCTGCGGGCTTTGCGGCGGCCGTCAGCCTCGGAGCCACCGGCGCCCACGTGGCGCCGCCCCACCAGCCTGCGAAGCATTTTCCGGTAGGGCCGCAACTCTGGCGACAGCTCCCAAGCACGAAGAGCCAGGAGGGAAAGCTGTGCCTCGTTGGAAAGCTCTTTGGCAGCCGCTCGCGTGGCCCCACAGCCCGTGGGGCTGCGGGCTTTGCGGCGGCCGTCAGCCTCAGCGCCACCGGCGCCTACCAGCTACAGCCGCGCCACCCTGCGAAGCATTTTCTGGTAGGGCCGCGGCTCTGGCGACAGCTCCCACGCCCGAAGAGCCAGGAGGGAAAGCCGTGCCTCGTTGGAAAGCTCTTTGGCAGCCGCTCGCGTGGCCCCACAGCCCATGGGGCTGCGGGCTTTGCGGCGGCCGTCACCCTCGGCGCCACCGGCGCGTACGTGGCGCCGCCGCGCCAGCTTGCGAAGCATTTTCCGGTAGGGCTGCGGCTCTGGCGACAACTCCCAAGCCCGAAGAGCCAGGAGGGAAAGCCGTGCCTCGTTGGAAAGCTCTTTGGCAGCCGCTCGCGTGGCCCCACAGCCCGTGGGGCTGCGGGCTTTGCGGCGGTTGTCAGCCTCGGAGCCACCGGCGCCCACGTGGCGCCGCCCCACCAGCCTGCGAAGCATTTTCCGGTAGGGCCGCAACTCTGGCGACAGCTCCCAAGCCCGAAGAGCCAGGAGGGAAAGCCATGCCTCGTTGGAAAGCTCTTTGGCAGCCGCTCGCCTGGCGAAACAGCCCGTGCGGCTGCGGGCTTTGCGGCGGCCGTCAGCCTCGGAGCCACCGGCGCCCACGTGGCGCCGCCCCACCAGCCTGCGAAGCATTTTCCAGTAGGGCCGCAACTCTGGCGACAGCTCCCAAGCACGAAGAGCCAGGAGGGAAAGCCGTGCCTCGTTGGAAAGCTCTTTGGCAGCCGCTCGCGTGGCCCCACAGCCCGTGCGGCTGCGGGCTTTGCGGCGGCCGTCAGCCTCACCGCCACCGGCGCCCACCAGCTACAGCCGCGCCAGCCTGCGAAGCATTTTCCGGTAGGGCCGCGGCTCTGGCGACAGCTCCCACGCCCGAAGAGCCAGGAGGGAAAGCCGTGCCTCGTTGGAAAGCTCTTTGGCAGCCGCTCGCGTGGCCACACAGCCCATGGAGCTGCGGGCTTTGCGGCGGCCGTCACCCTCGGCGCCACCGGCGCCCACGTGGTACCGCCGCACCAGCCTGCGAAGCATTTTCCGGTAGGGCTGCGGCTCTGGCGACAGCTCCCAAGCCCGAAGAGCAGGGAGGGAAAGCCATGCCTCGTTGGAAAGCTCTTTGGCGGCCGCTCGCCTGGCGAAACAGCCTGTGGGGCTGTGGGCTTTGCGGCGGCCGTCAGCCTCAGAGCCACCGGCACCCACCAGGTGCAGCCGCGCCAGCCTGCGAAGCATTTTCTGCTAGGGCCGTGACTCTGGCGACAGCTCCCATGCCCGAAGAGCCAGGAGGGAAAGCCGTGCCTCGTTGGAAAGCTCTTTGGCGGCCGCTCGCGTGGCCCCACAGCCCATGGGGCTGCGGGCTATGCGGCGACCGTCAGCCTCCCTGACACCGGCGCCCACGTGGCCCCGCTGCGCCAGCCTGCGAAGCATTTTCCTGTAGGGCCGCGGCTCTGGCGACAGCTCCCACGCCCGAAGAGCCAGGAGGGAAAGCCGTGCCTCGTTGGAAAGCTCTTTGGCAGCCGATCGCGTGGCCCCACAGCCCGTGGGGCTGCGGGCTTTGTGGCGGCCGTCAGCCTCCCCGCCACCGGCGCCCACCAGGTGCAGCCGCGCCAGCCTGCGAAGCATTTTCCTGTAGGGCCGCGGCTCTGGCGACAGTTCCCACGCCCTAAGAGCGAGGAGAGAAAGCCGTGCCTCGTTGGAAAGCTCTTTGGCAGCCGCTCGCCTGGCGAAACAGCCTGTGGGGCTGCGGGCTTTGCGGCGGCCGTCAGCCTCGCCGCCAACGGTGCCCACGTGGCGCCGCTGCGCCAGCCTGCGAAGCGTTTTCCGGTAGGGCCACGGCTCTGGCGACAGCTCCCAAGCCCGAAGAGCCAGGAGGGAAAGCCGTGCCTCGTTGGAAAGCTCTTTGGCGGCCGCTCGCCTGGCGAAACAGCCTGTGGGGCTGCAGGCTTTGCAGCGGACGTCAGCCTCGGAGCCACCGGCACCCACCAGGTGCAGCCGCGCCAGCCTGCGAAGCATTTTCCGGTAGGGCCGTGGCTCTGGCGACAGCTCCCACGCCCGAAGAGCCAGGAGGGAAAGCCGTGCCTCGTTGGAAAGCTCTTTGGCAGCCGCTCGCCTGGCGAAACAGCCTGTGGGGCTGCGGGCTTTGCAGCAGCCGTCAGCCTCGGAGCCAACGGCACCCACCAGGTGCAGCCGCGCCAGCCTGCGAAGCATTTTCCGGTAGGGCCGTGGCTCTGGCGACAGCTCCCACGCCCGAAGAGCCAGGAGGGAAAGCCGTGCCTCGTTGGAAAGCTCTTTGGCGGCCGCTCGCGTGGCCCCACAGCCCATGGGGCTGCGGGCTATGCGGCGACCGTCAGCCTCCCTGCCACCGGCGCCCACGTGGGGCCGCTGCGCCAGCCTGCGAAGCATTTTCCTGTAGGGCCGCAACTCTGGCGACAGCTCCCAAGCACGAAGAGCCAGGAGGGAAAGCTGTGCCTCGTTGGAAAGCTCTTTGGCAGCCGCTCGCGTGGCCCCACAGCCCGTGGGGCTGCGGGCTTTGCGGCGGCCGTCAGCCTCAGCGCCACCGGCGCCTACCAGCTACAGCCGCGCCACCCTGCGAAGCATTTTCTGGTAGGGCCGCGGCTCTGGCGACAGCTCCCACGCCTGAAGAGCCAGGAGGGAAAGCCGTGCCTCGTTGGAAAGCTCTTTGGCAGCCGCTCGCGTGGCCCCACAGCCCATGGGGCTGCGGGCTTTGCGGCGGCCGTCACCCTCGGCGCCACCGGCGCGTACGTGGCGCCGCCGCGCCAGCTTGCGAAGCATTTTCCGGTAGGGCTGCGGCTCTGGCGACAACTCCCAAGCCCGAAGAGCCAGGAGGGAAAGCCGTGCCTCGTTGGAAAGCTCTTTGGCAGCCGCTCGCGTGGCCCCACAGCCCGTGGGGCTGCGGGCTTTGCGGCGGTTGTCAGCCTCGGAGCCACCGGCGCCCACGTGGCGCCGCCCCACCAGCCTGCGAAGCATTTTCCGGTAGGGCCGCAACTCTGGCGACAGCTCCCAAGCCCGAAGAGCCAGGAGGGAAAGCCATGCCTCGTTGGAAAGCTCTTTGGCAGCCGCTCGCCTGGCGAAACAGCCCGTGCGGCTGCGGGCTTTGCGGCGGCCGTCAGCCTCGGAGCCACCGGCGCCCACGTGGCGCCGCCCCACCAGCCTGCGAAGCATTTTCCGGTAGGGCTGCAACTCTGGCGACAGCTCCCAAGCACGAAGAGCCAGGAGGGAAAGCCGTGCCTCGTTGGAAAGCTCTTTGGCAGCCGCTCGCGTGGCCCCACAGCCCGTGCGGCTGCGGGCTTTGCGGCGGCCGTCAGCCTCACCGCCACCGGCGCCCACCAGCTACAGCCGCGCCAGCCTGCGAAGCATTTTCCGGTAGGGCCGCGGCTCTGGCGACAGCTCCCACGCCCGAAGAGCCAGGAGGGAAAGCCGTGCCTCGTTGGAAAGCTCTTTGGCAGCCGCTCGCGTGGCCCCACAGCCCGTGGGGCTTCGGGCTTTGCGGCGGCCGTCAGCCTCCGCGCCACCGGCGCCCACGTGGCGCCACTGCGCCAGCCTGCGAAGCATTTTCCGGTAGGGCCGCGGCTCTGGCGACAGCTCCCACGCCCGAAGAGCCAGGAGGGAAAGCCGTGCCTCGTTGGAAAGCTCTTTGGCAGCCGCTCGCGTGGCCCCACAGCCCGTGGGGCTGCGGGCTTTGCGGCGACCGTCAGCCTCCCCGCCACCGGCGCCCACCAGGTGCAGCCGCGCCAGCCTGCGAAGCATTTTCCAGTAGGGCCGCGGCTCTGGCGACAGCTCCCACGCCCGAAGACCTAGGAGGGAAAGCCGTGCCTGGTTGGAAAGCTCTTTGGCAGCCGCTCGCGTGGCCCCACAGCCCGTGGGGCTGCGGGCTTTGCGGCGGTTGTCAGCCTCGGAGCCACCGGCGCCCACGTGGCGCCGCCCCACCAGCCTGCGAAGCATTTTCCGGTAGGGCCGCAACTCTGGCGACAGCTCCCAAGCACGAAGAGCCAGGAGGGAAAGCCATGCCTCATTGCAAAGCTCTTTGGCAGCCGCTCGCCTGGCGAAACAGCCCGTGCGGCTGCGGGCTTTGCGGCGGCCGTCAGCCTCGGAGCCACCGGCGCCCACGTGGCGCCGCCCCACCAGCCTGCGAAGCATTTTCCGGTAGGGCCGCAACTCTGGCGACAGCTCCCAAGCACGAAGAGCCAGGAGGGAAAGCTGTGCCTCGTTGGAAAGCTCTTTGGCAGCCGCTCGCGTGGCCCCACAGCCCGTGGGGCTGCGGGCTTTGCGGCGGCCGTCAGCCTCAGCGCCACCGGCGCCTACCAGCTACAGCCGCGCCACCCTGCGAAGCATTTTCTGGTAGGGCCGCGGCTCTGGCGACAGCTCCCACGCCCGAAGAGCCAGGAGGGAAAGCCGTGCCTCGTTGGAAAGCTCTTTGGCAGCCGCTCGCGTGGCCCCACAGCCCATGGGGCTGCGGGCTTTGCGGCGGCCGTCACCCTCGGCGCCACCGGCGCGTACGTGGCGCCGCCGCGCCAGCTTGCGAAGCATTTTCCGGTAGGGCTGCGGCTCTGGCGACAACTCCCAAGCCCGAAGAGCCAGGAGGGAAAGCCGTGCCTCGTTGGAAAGCTCTTTGGCAGCCGCTCGCGTGGCCCCACAGCCCGTGGGGCTGCGGGCTTTGCGGCGGTTGTCAGCCTCGGAGCCACCGGCGCCCACGTGGCGCCGCCCCACCAGCCTGCGAAGCATTTTCCGGTAGGGCCGCAACTCTGGCGACAGCTCCCAAGCCCGAAGAGCCAGGAGGGAAAGCCATGCCTCGTTGGAAAGCTCTTTGGCAGCCGCTCGCCTGGCGAAACAGCCCGTGCGGCTGCGGGCTTTGCGGCGGCCGTCAGCCTCGGAGCCACCGGCGCCCACGTGGCGCCGCCCCACCAGCCTGCGAAGCATTTTCCAGTAGGGCCGCAACTCTGGCGACAGCTCCCAAGCACGAAGAGCCAGGAGGGAAAGCCGTGCCTCGTTGGAAAGCTCTTTGGCAGCCGCTCGCGTGGCCCCACAGCCCGTGCGGCTGCGGGCTTTGCGGCGGCCGTGAGCCTCACCGCCACCGGCGCCCACCAGCTACAGCCGCGCCAGCCTGCGAAGCATTTTCTGGTAGGGCCGCGGCTCTGGCGACAGCTCCCACGCCCGAAGAGCCAGGAGGGAAAGCCGTGCCTCGTTGGAAAGCTCTTTGGCAGCCGCTCGCGTGGCCCCACAGCCCATGGGGCTGCGGGCTTTGCGGCGGCCGTCACCCTCGGCGCCACCGGCGCGTACGTGGCTCCGCCGCGCCAGCTTGCGAAGCATTTTCCGGTAGGGCTGCGGCTCTGGCGACAACTCCCAAGCCCGAAGAGCCAGGAGGGAAAGCCGTGCCTCGTTGGAAAGCTCTTTGGCAGCCGCTCGCGTGGCCCCACAGCCCGTGGGGCTGCGGGCTTTGCGGCGGTTGTCAGCCTCGGAGCCACCGGCGCCCACGTGGCGCCGCCCCACCAGCCTGCGAAGCATTTTCCGGTAGGGCCGCAACTCTGGCGACAGCTCCCAAGCCCGAAGAGCCAGGAGGGAAAGCCATGCCTCGTTGGAAAGCTCTTTGGCAGCCGCTCGCCTGGCGAAACAGCCCGTGCGGCTGCGGGCTTTGCGGCGGCCGTCAGCCTCGGAGCCACCGGCGCCCACGTGGCGCCGCCCCACCAGCCTGCGAAGCATTTTCCAGTAGGGCCGCAACTCTGGCGACAGCTCCCAAGCACGAAGAGCCAGGAGGGAAAGCCGTGCCTCGTTGGAAAGCTCTTTGGCAGCCGCTCGCGTGGCCCCACAGCCCGTGCGGCTGCGGGCTTTGCGGCGGCCGTCAGCCTCACCGCCACCGGCGCCCACCAGCTACAGCCGCGCCAGCCTGCGAAGCATTTTCCGGTAGGGCCGCGGCTCTGGCGACAGCTCCCACGCCCGAAGAGCCAGGAGGGAAAGCCGTGCCTCGTTGGAAAGCTCTTTGGCAGCCGCTCGCGTGGCCACACAGCCCATGGAGCTGCGGGCTTTGCGGCGGCCGTCAGCCTCGGCGCCACCGGCGCCCACGTGGTACCGCCGCACCAGCCTGCGAAGCATTTTCCGGTAGGGCTGCGGCTCTGGCGACAGCTCCCACGCCCGAAGAGCAGGGAGGGAAAGCCATGCCTCGTTGGAAAGCTCTTTGGCAGCCGCTCGCGTGGCCCCACAGCCCGTGGGGCTGCGGGCTTTGTGGGGGCCGTCAGCCTCCCCGCCACCGGCGCCCACGTGGCGCCGCCCCACCAGCCTGCGAAGCATTTTCCGGTAGGGCCGCAACTCTGGCGACAGCTCCCAAGCCCGAAGAGCCAGGAGGGAAAGCCATGCCTCGTTGGAAAGCTCTTTGGCAGCCGCTCGCCTGGCGAAACAGCTCGTGCGGCTGCGGGCTTTGCGGCGGCCGTCAGCCTCGGAGCCACCGGCGCCCACGTGGCACCGCCCCACCAGCCTGCGAAGCATTTTCCGGTAGGGCCGCAACTCTGGCGACAGCTCCCACGCCCGAAGAGCCAGGAGGGAAAGCCGTGCCTCGTTGGAAAGCTCTTTGGCAGCCGCTCGCCTGGCGAAACAGCCTGTGGGGCTGCGGGCTTTGCGGCGGCCGTCAGCCTCGGAGCCACCGGCACCCACCAGGTGCAGCCGCGCCAGCCTGCGAAGCATTTTCCGGTAGGGCCGTGGCTCTGGCGACAGCTCCCACGCCCGAAGAGCCAGGAGGGAAAGCCGTGCCTCGTTGGAAAGCTCTTTGGCGGCCGCTCGCGTGGCCCCACAGCCCGTGGGGCTGCGGGCTTTGTGGCGGCCGTCAGCCTCCCTGCCACCGGCGCCCACGTGGCGCCGCTGCGCCAGCCTGCGAAGCATTTTCCTGTAGGGCCGCGGCTCTGGCGACAGCTCCCACGCCCGAAGAGCCAGGAGGGAAAGCCGTGCCTCGTTGGAAAGCTCTTTGGCAGCCGCTCGCGTGGCCCCACAGCCCGTGGGGCTGCGGGCTTTGCGGCGGTTGTCAGCCTCGGAGCCACCGGCGCCCACGTGGCGCCGCCCCACCAGCCTGCGAAGCATTTTCCTGTAGGGCCGCAACTCTGGCGACAGCTCCCAAGCCCGAAGAGCCAGGAGGGAAAGCCATGCCTCGTTGGAAAGCTCTTTGGCAGCCGCTCGCCTGGCGAAACAGCCCGTGCGGCTGCGGGCTTTGCGGCGGCCGTCAGCCTCGGAGCCACCGGCGCCCACGTGGCGCCGCCCCACCAGCCTGCGAAGCATTTTCCAGTAGGGCCGCAACTCTGGCGACAGCTCCCAAGCACGAAGAGCCAGGAGGGAAAGCCGTGCCTCGTTGGAAAGCTCTTTGGCAGCCGCTCGCGTGGCCCCACAGCCCGTGGGGCTGTGGGCTTTGCGGCGGCCGTCAGCCTCACCGCCACCGGCGCCCACCAGCTACAGCCGCGCCAGCCTGCGAAGCATTTTCCGGTAGGGCCGCGGCTCTGGCGACAGCTCCCACGCCCGAAGAGCCAGGAGGGAAAGCCGTGCCTCGTTGGAAAGCTCTTTGGCAGCCGCTCGCGTGGCCACACAGCCCATGGAGCTGCGGGCTTTGCGGCGGCCGTCAGCCTCGGCGCCACCGGCGCCCACGTGGTACCGCCGCACCAGCCTGCGAAGCATTTTCCGGTAGGGCTGCGGCTCTGGCGACAGCTCCCACGCCCGAAGAGCAGGGAGGGAAAGCCATGCCTCGTTGGAAAGCTCTTTGGCAGCCGCTCGCGTGGCCCCACAGCCCGTGGGGCTGCGGGCTTTGTGGGGGCCGTCAGCCTCCCCGCCACCGGCGCCCACGTGGCGCCGCCCCACCAGCCTGCGAAGCATTTTCCGGTAGGGCCGCAACTCTGGCGACAGCTCCCAAGCCCGAAGAGCCAGGAGGGAAAGCCATGCCTCGTTGGAAAGCTCTTTGGCAGCCGCTCGCCTGGCGAAACAGCCCGTGCGGCTGCGGGCTTTGCGGCGGCCGTCAGCCTCGGAGCCACCGGCGCCCACGTGGCACCGCCCCACCAGCCTGCGAAGCATTTTCCGGTAGGGCCGCAACTCTGGCGACAGCTCCCACGCCCGAAGAGCCAGGAGGGAAAGCCGTGCCTCGTTGGAAAGCTCTTTGGCGGCCGCTCGCCTGGCGAAACAGCCTGTGGGGCTGCGGGCTTTGCGGCGGCCGTCAGCCTCAGAGCCACCGGCACCCACCAGGTGCAGCCGCGCCAGCCTGCGAAGCATTTTCTGCTAGGGCCGTGACTCTGGCGACAGCTCCCATGCCCGAAGAGCCAGGAGGGAAAGCCGTGCCTCGTTGGAAAGCTCTTTGGCGGCCGCTCGCGTGGCCCCACAGCCCATGGGGCTGCGGGCTATGCGGCGACCGTCAGCCTCCCTGACACCGGCGCCCACGTGGCCCCGCTGCGCCAGCCTGCGAAGCATTTTCCTGTAGGGCCGCGGCTCTGGCGACAGCTCCCACGCCCGAAGAGCCAGGAGGGAAAGCCGTGCCTCGTTGGAAAGCTCTTTGGCAGCCGATCGCGTGGCCCCACAGCCCGTGGGGCTGCGGGCTTTGTGGCGGCCGTCAGCCTCCCCGCCACCGGCGCCCACCAGGTGCAGCCGCGCCAGCCTGCGAAGCATTTTCCTGTAGGGCCGCGGCTCTGGCGACAGTTCCCACGCCCTAAGAGCGAGGAGAGAAAGCCGTGCCTCGTTGGAAAGCTCTTTGGCAGCCGCTCGCCTGGCGAACCAGACTGTGGGGCTGCGGGCTTTGCGGCGGCCGTCAGCCTCGCCGCCAACGGTGCCCACGTGGCGCCGCTGCGCCAGCCTGCGAAGCGTTTTCCGGTAGGGCCACGGCTCTGGCGACAGCTCCCAAGCCCGAAGAGCCAGGAGGGAAAGCCGTGCCTCGTTGGAAAGCTCTTTGGCGGCCGCTCGCCTGGCGAAACAGCCTGTGGGGCTGCAGGCTTTGCAGCGGACGTCAGCCTCGGAGCCACCGGCACCCACCAGGTGCAGCCGCGCCAGCCTGCGAAGCATTTTCCGGTAGGGCCGTGGCTCTGGCGACAGCTCCCACGCCCGAAGAGCCAGGAGGGAAAGCCGTGCCTCGTTGGAAAGCTCTTTGGCAGCCGCTCGCCTGGCGAAACAGCCTGTGGGGCTGCGGGCTTTGCAGCGGCCGTCAGCCTCGGAGCCAACGGCACCCACCAGGTGCAGCCGCGCCAGCCTGCGAAGCATTTTCCGGTAGGGCCGTGGCTCTGGCGACAGCTCCCACGCCCGAAGAGCCAGGAGGGAAAGCCGTGCCTCGTTGGAAAGCTCTTTGGCGGCCGCTCGCGTGGCCCCACAGCCCATGGGGCTGCGGGCTATGCGGCGACCGTCAGCCTCCCTGCCACCGGCGCCCACGTGGGGCCGCTGCGCCAGCCTGCGAAGCATTTTCCTGTAGGGCCGCGGCTCTGGCGACAGCTCCCACACCCGAAGAGCCAGGAGGGAAAGCCGTGCCTCGTTGGAAAGCTCTTTGGCAGCCGCTCGCCTGGCGAAACAGCCTGTGGGGCTGCGGGCTTTGCGGCGGCCGTCAGCCTCGGAGCCACCGGCGCCCACGTGGCGCCGCCCCACCAGCCTGCGAAGCATTTTCCTGTAGGGCCGCGGCTCTGGCGACAGCTCCCAAGCACGAAGAGCCAGGAGGGAAAGCCGTGCCTCTTTGGAAAGCTCTTTGGCAGCCGCTCGCGTGGCCCCACAGCCTGTGGGGCTGCGGGCTTTGTGGCGGCCGTCAGCCTCGGCGCCACCGGCGCCCACATGGCGCCGCCGCGCCAGCTTGCGAAGCATTTTCCGGTAGGGCCGCAACTCTGGCGACAGCTCCCAAGCACGAAGAGCCAGGAGGGAAAGCCATGCCTCGTTGGAAAGCTGTTTGGCAGCCGCTCGCCTGGCGAAACAGCCCGTGGGTCTGCGGGCTTTGCCGCGGCCGTCAGCCTCGGAGCCACCGGCGCCCACGTGGCGCCGCCCCACCAGCCTGTGAAGCATTTTCCGGTAGGGCCGCAACTCTGGCGACAGCTCCCAAGCACGAAGAGCCAGGAGGGAAAGCCGTGCCTCGTTGGAAAGCTCTTTGGCAGCCGATCGCGTGGCCCCACAGCCCGTGGGGCTGCGGGCTTTGCGGCGGCCGTCAGCCTCGGAGCCACCAGCGCCCACCAGGTGCAGCCGCGCCAGCCTGCGAAGCATTTTCCTGTAGGGCTGCGGCTCTGGCGACAGCTCCCACGCCCGAAGAGCGAGGAGGGAAAGCCGTGCCTCGTTGGAAAGCTCTTTGGCAGCCGCTCGCCTGGCGAAACAGCCTGTGGGGCTGCGGGCTTTGCGGCGGCCGTCAGCCTCGCTGCCACCGGCGCCCATGTGTCACCGCCTCACCAGGCTGCGAAGCATTTTCCGGTAGGGCCGCGGCTCTGGCGACAGCTCCCACGCCCGAAGAGCCAGGAGGGAAAGTCGTGCCTCGCTGGAAAGCTCTTTGGCAGCCGCTCGTGTGGCCCCACAGCCCGTGTGGCTGCGGGCTTTGCGGCGGCCGTCAGCCTCGCCGCCAACGGTGCCCACGTGGCGCTGCCGTGCCAGCTTGCAAAGCATTTTCCGGTAGGGCCGCGGCTCTGGCGACAGCTCCCAAGCCCGAAGAGCCAGGAGGGAAAGCCATGCCTCGTTGGAAAGCTCTTTGGCAGCCGCTCGCGTGGCCCCACAGCCCATGGGGCTGCGGGCTCTGCGGTGGCCGTCAGCCTCGCCGCCACCGGCGCCCACGTGGCGCCGCTGCGCCAGCCTGCGAAGCGTTTTCCGGTAGGGCCGCGGCTCTGGCGACAGCTCCCACGCCCGAAGAGCCAGGAGGAAAAGCCATGCCTCGTTGGAAAGCTCTTTGGCAGCCGCTCGCGTGGCCCCACAGCCCGTGGGGCTGCGGGCTTTGCGGCGGCCGTCAGCCTCGGCGCCACCGGCGCCCACGTCGCGCCGCCACGCCAGCCTGCGAAGTATTTTCCGGTACGTTACTTCCGGGTGGTCACGTGGGGAGCGGCGTCTGCCGGTCGCGTTTCCGTCGGGCGGGAGGATGGTAGGCGGTCCCCGCTCCCGGGGCGGACCCCCCCCCGCTCCCGGGACGGTTCCCCCCCTCCCCGCGTCCCCCCCCCGCGTCCCCGGGCTCCCAGCCCGGCCCCGGCCCCACCCCCCCCGTCCTCCGGCTCGGACCCCCCCTGCGTCCTCCGGCTCGGACCCCCCCGCTCCCGGGACGGTTCCCCCCCCGCGTCCCGTCCCCTGGCTCCCAGGCCGGCCCCGGCCCCGGCCCCCCCCGCCGCGTCCTCCGGCTCGGACCCCCCCTCCCTCCCTCCCTCGCGTACCCCCCCATCGGGACGGTTCTCCCCCCGCGTCCCCGGGCTCCCGGGCCGGCCCCCCCCTGCTCCCGGGCCGGCGTCCCCCCGCTCCCGGGCCCGCAGCACCCCCGCTCCCTGTTCCTTTGCGAGGAGACGGGCCCCGGCCCTCCTCCCCAGCCGAGGCACTGCCGGCAGATGTCCTCCCCCCGTCCTGTTCCCGACAGCGGCGGCCGCCCCTGGCTGCGCTTGGTCGCCTCTCGATGCAGGTGCCAGGAGCATCCGGGTGGGGAAAGCAGCGTCTCCAGGAGCTCCTGCTGCAGGGGGGGCTCCCGCTGGGGCGAGTGGTCGGGGAACTGCTGCCCCTTCTCTTTCTCTCCCGGAGGCCGCGGTTGTCCGCTCCTCCCCGGGGTTGTCGTGGGCTGCCTTTGCCACAGACTTGCCTGGGCTGTCTCCGTTCAGCCCCGTTCTCCCTCCTGGTGTGGGCGACCTGGGACTGGTGGACGTTTACTGGCTTTGAACAGGAGCTGCTGCGGGTGAAGCTTAAGATGCTTGAAAAACGTGAAACAGCCAGAGAACAACATCAAGGTGATTGAGCCAGAAGGTGCTTCCTGCGGCAGGGAAGAGACAGCCAAGCATTTCTGGGTGAGGAAGGGTCCCCTCTGAGTTGTCCTCAGCAGACCAGATTGCTGATATGTACCGCAGGGTCCGTACGCGTATCCAAAATCACGGTATGGCCATGGGGAAGGGTTGTGTGCGTGCAAGGCTGCACATCTGGGAAGCTTCATATCGCAAGAGCTGTAAGACACCGCTGTGTTCTCTTAGGTGGAGGATGGTCAAGTGACCAGCGCTGCAGAAGAGGAAGGGACAGAGAAAGAGAGAGGCACCTGAACTGGAAAATTCTGTGGGCAGCGCTGAAAGCAGGAGCTGCGGTGAGTCCCAGGCTTTGGGGCCGTGTCCCACTCGTCAGGAGCCTCCGTTGGCTGCAGTCTTCACAGACCTTCACGAAAGAAGGACGCTTTAGATTGCCACCTAGCTTTACGCCAGAAGTTTTTTTCCTGTCTTGGCAGAATTCCAGCTGCCAGCGTTTCTCCGTGGTCGCCCTTCCTTCTGCCGTGATGGTACAGGACAGACGGAAAGAATGCGGAGTGCTCTGCGAGTACGAGGTGCGTCTGCGATGCGCGTCTGCTTTTTTCCTGAGGTACTTGTAGTGTGGACTCTGAAGTTAACGGGAAGGATGTGCCAGCACTCCTCCTATAGTTTTTCTGTGAAATATTTTAACAAAATCCTTATCGCTTCCCGCTGTCAGGAAAGAGGGGAGGGTAAGTGACTTCAGATTTGTAAATTCTCAGCGGCACGGACTAAGGTGAGATAAATCTCAAGGTCCATACAGAAACATTTATTAGCTTACCAAAATGGTTAGTATAGATCTTAACAAGCCCACGATAATTGGTTAGGTATATAAAAAATTATGGCAGGTGTTGGGGTGTACATTGTGTTAGTTAACACCAGGTGTAGGACAACTTATGGCAAGCGGTGCTTAAGGTCGTACTTAAGGTCATCTTAAGGTCATCACTTCACAGCTCTAACTGTTACTTAACAATTCCAAGAGAAAAGAGAAACTGAGGGACAGAGAGAGGAAAAGACAGAGAAAAAGACAGAGATAAAGAGATCGCGGGTCCTGGTTCCAGCGTCTTTTTCAGGGATTCTTCCCAGGCATAATCTTCTTCTTTCTTGGGAAGAATCTTCCCAGGCACTATCTATTTCTTTTGTTTCTTTTTTGTTCCCTCGGGGCACTTATTTTCCCCTTTTACGTTTGCTGAATCAGCACGGTCCGCCCTCCTTGCTGAGGACGGGCTCAGCTCAGGTTTCTCCCTTCTCCCCGGTGACGTGTGCCATGATTTGGGTGGAGAGACGAGTGCCATGGTCACACATGTTTAGCGTGATCTCTGTAATCTTCATTAGCACATGCAGGGCGTGCGCTTTCAGGTGCGTTTCGCGGATAATGAAGCAAAGGTCACTCATGGGACACAACGGCCTCGAGAACTGAGAACGAGCGAGCTCAGGGCACGAGTGGCAGAACCGACCTGTCTTCACAAGACAGTTCTCCCACACTTTCAGCCGCCAGAAGTGTGAGCCTCATCAGCTGTTTGAAGGCCAGGCCTGCGTTATTTATTTCCTTGCGAGTGTTTGAGGCGTTCCACTGAAGGCTTGGAGGGGCTCCTGCCCCTCGGCAGGGAATTTACAGTCCGTCCCTCACAATCCTAAAAACAAAATAAAGTCTGTCCTGGAGCACGTTACGCCTCTGCAAAGCTTACTTCCCTCCATTTATTTTTCTCTTCCTGAAAGCATATTCTTCTCTTTCTGGGTGCTCACTGTCAAACGATACTGTGAAAATAATTCTGTACTAGAAGAGGGAAGGAACTGTTTGTAAGAGTTCACATGTCCAGAAGAAGCAGGCTTTGCTTTCACGATAAAAACTTTATGCTTTCTCAGTCAATAACTCTTTAAAATATTTCACAGCGGTACTCGAAAACCTCACTGAGATACTGGCATCTGTCCTAAAGGCGATTGAGGTCAAAGAGGAGACATGGACAAAACGGGACAAACGGGCATCGCCTCTCTGTGTTCTCCAGGCTTTGCCGTGAAGCAGCAGCAGCGTTTAACTCGTGACGGCGAATCCTGTGGTTTTGGTTGTGGTTTTGGTGAGTTACGGCTTCAACAATGTCCTTTTTCTGTAACCTCGGGAGGAAGTTCATTTCCTTCCGCAGGCCCAAGTGCCGCGCGTCTCCCCCCAGTTGCTGGCATCGCCGGCCTTTGGGTTCTCGGTTGGAACAGTCGAGATACCATAAAAACGCGTTCCTCTGCGCCTTCAGCACAGCCAAAAGCATTCGCGAATCTGCCGGTCCTTTTTGGTAGCCCTACGGATCGCGGCGCCGGCGATTTGATTCCCCGCCCCCAAAAGTAAAACCATTTGGAGGAGTTTTTTCTCTCACTGATTTTTCTATGTTAAATGAAGCTAAAAAAAAAAAAGTGAGAGTTGTATAATCGACAAACTGACTTGCGTAGTTTAAACTGCAGCCGCCTAAACGGCTGTAGTGTACAATTTATGAGGTGTACCTGGGCAGTTAGGTATTTGTTCGAAATGTTTAAAAGGAGAGACAACTGAATGTTACGCGGTTTTCCCCCCCGTTTTTTTGGCAGAGTGCTCTGAAGTACTTCTGTCTGGCTTTCAGTGCCGCCTTTTCCCGGCAGCCAGGAGTGTCTCTCTCGGGCAGCGCCGCTGCCCCGATGTCCCTCCTCCTCCTCGTGTAGCACACAAAAAACCCCCCGTGGTCAAATCATAGCTGTGTATTTTGGAGACGGATAGTTTAATAGTATCCGTTCACAGCCGTGCAAGTTAAATTAGCGCCGAAGGAAAGCCAAGTACTTTCACAGGGTAAGTATTTTCACTGGGTGGATGTAAACTTCATGCACACCTTCTCAGTGAAAGGGAAAGGGCCAGGTGTTTCCCAGCACCAGCCGGAGGGTTCGCCCTTATGCTAAGAACGTGTTCAAAATGGCACTGATTAGTCTTAATCCTGACTTTTAAGAGTTCAAATGGCGCTGGCTTTTGAAGGCTGTGCTGTATTTCGAGCTGAGCTGTTTCCCCAGCTCCTGTCCCGTCCCTCCGTCTGACGGAATTCCTCTGCTCTCTTCTGTGCTGTTTTTTTGGGATGCTGAGCTATAATTGGGGATTTTTGTTTTCCAGGTGCCTCGTCGTAGGCGTCTCGTGCTGCTCGAGAGATGCCCCAGCCCAGGTTTGCAGCCGGTGGCGGAGCCCCCCTGAGGAGAAGGGGCCAGCCCTGGGTCTGGGCGTTTTAAGCCTTTTTTTGGGGTGAATAGAAGGGTGTCTGTGTGTGTGTGTCTTGGCGGGTGATGGTGTCATTTGGGGCACCCCGATGTCACTGGGGCAGCGATGATGCAGCAGAGGAGCAGGTGAGTGGGAGATGGGGGGGGGTTACGTGGAGTTGCCCCCCGAAAAGAAGTGGGTCGCGGCCCCAGAATGTCTGAAAATTCTTGGGATGCATTAAAAAATGTGAAAACCTGTAACTATGGGCAGGATGCATTGAAATAGGGAATGAGAAATATACATATATATAAATTATGTATGTAAAAGTTCAAAATAAAAACCTCTGTCTCTAAGGATTCTGTGATTCTGTGTTATATGAAAGATCCTAGAATATAAAAATACTTAGATGCGTTTATAAAAAGATATTAGTGTCAAACTAGGTGTGTAGGCAGACAGCCTAAATAGATATTCGGTATCAAAAGCGTTAACGTAGGAAATGGGCAACGTAAATTCCCTAAACGTACAGATGTGTGTCAATACCGGAGCGGGTGCTGCCGCCTGGCGGCTGAAGGCGCGTCCTGCAGGTGGGGGGCGGCGCATGCGCAGTGCCCGCGCCTCCCGGCCCCCCTCGGCCCCCGCCGCCGGCGCCACGTGGGTTCCGCAGCTCGTGCGCAGGCGCGGCTTCGCGGAGGCCCGTCCGGCCGCAGTCTCAAGAGAGCGGCGGCCGGAGGGCGAACCAGGACCGCCGGGACTCTGGCGAGCTCCGCGCCACCTGGAGCGGCATCGGTGCCGCCCGCCCGGCCTCCAGAGCGGCCATCGGCCCCTCCGCATCGGCTCTTACACGTTACCACGGCCCCGTCAGTGCCCGGCAGTTTTCCGGGTTTCCATCTACGTGACCCCGCGGTCCTCCAGGACCCCAGAAGTGCCCCCTCAGTCCTCCGACGCGCGTCTCCGTGGCACTTCGGTCCTCCACGACCCCGGAAGTGCCCCCTCAGTCCTCCGACGCGCGTCTCCGTGGCACTTCGGTCCTCCACGACCCCGGAAGTGCCCCCTCAGTCCTCCGATGCGCATCTCTATGGCACTTTAGTCCTCCAGGAGCCCGTCCGTAAATGCTCATAAGTCTTCTGGAAATCATATGCTTCCAACACTCTTCCAAAACGATAAAACACGATTATCAGTTAACCACAAAAATATCTGAAGATCGCAAAAATAATGCAACCCCTGCAGAGCTCTCTTCTCCACAGCAACAACTGGACAGAAATCACACAAAAGCGGTAAGAGAATCACCAGAGGTTAGTCCCAAATGGAAATAAAAAGGGGAGGCGCTTCGCCTGCTGGGAACTTAAGGCAGGAGAAGCAAAGCTGCTGCTCCCGCTGCCACCCGCCTTCACGTCTTCTGGGGGTTGGCCCTGCCCCTTTCCCAGGGGATTGTGGGAAGGGCGGTGGGCGGGGCCTGAGGGCGGTGGGCGGGGCCCGGGGTACACGAGCCCCAGCCCGGGCTCAGGAGCTCATTCTGCTGCTGGGCCCCGTGGGGTGGGTGCTCTGCTGGTCCCTCGCTTTGCTGCAGCTTTGGGACAGGCTCAGCTGTTTGGGCAGGCGTGTTTCGGCATTTAGGGAGGCAGAGGTGAGAAGGCTGAGCTGAGACCTTCGGGAGCAGTAAACATCCAGCTGCCTGTATGGTAGAAAGTTGACTGGTATGCTCCTTTTTTTTTCGGGTCATAACTTTGTGATGAGTGTTTAAGGGGTGCCCAGATGGTTTAATAGTATGCTTTTCTTTGTTCTAGGAGCACTGCGTTTTCCTAGAATTTCTGACTTTATTGAAGATAGAACTGTGGGTTTTTCACCAGTTTTGCAGTATGCTGTGTAAATTGCTGATATTGTTTCTCTTAATTGGGTTGATGATGAGATTATCTTATGGGGGTTAGGGTGAGCGTTTTGTATGCATCTGCATATATGGCACCAGCATTTCTCAAGAAAGCAGCAGGGACGTAAGGCATAGCGTCGTTCAGGGTATGGCATGGCTCATCACCTTTCCCCGTTGCCCATGGAGTGCCACGGTGTCCCTAGAGTTTTTGCAGCGGGCAGCAGGCCCCTCATAGATTGTGTCAGGACATTATTTGTTTTGTGGGTCTGATGCAGAGCCCAGAGTCTGTGGGAAGACAGAAGATAGGAGGTGCCTGCCAAACGCAGGGCACAGCTCAGAAGAGCTGCTCCTGAGAAGCAGCCGGCGTAGGGGGTTCAGGGTTGCAAATACAGGATGGGAGCTGTCAGGAAGAAGTGAGGCTCCTTCCCTGACGGTTGAGGAGAAGAGAAGGGGTTTCTAAAGTTTTGGCGCTGGGGGCTGGCTAGGAAAAGGAGGTGGGTTCATCAGTCTCTGTCATATCGGTTTTGCATTTGGATTTGGGTGTCGACAGGGTCTGGTCTGTTCTAGTCTCTTGCATTTGAGGTGAGCTGGACAGTGTGGAGGAGGAGCACGGGACTGATGATTTTGCAGAAATGCAATGGTAATTTTGTGTTTGTTGGTATCTTAGGTGCCATAAATAATTGTTGCTGCAGCCTCCGACTGGAATCGACGTGAAGCAGGTGAGTGGATTGCCATGGCACCTCTGAGGATGAGGGTGTTGTGGAAGAGGTTGGCATCTACTGTCATGGTGGTCACTGCTGGAGCTGTGATTTCTTTTTGTTTTGCTGATGAAGAGGAACATGGTGACTGCAGGAACACATCAGTTAGCTGTTTGTTGTGTTTTTTTTTGTCAAGGATGAATTCAGACCACTGGCCCTCTGAAAGCGAAGTAGAGGGACAGGTGCTGGAGGGGGGCCAAGGTTGACAGTTTCAGGGAGGAGTTTTAAAGTCAGGCTAGAGCAGAGGGCTATGCGGGAGCAGTCTCCTCTGAGTAGGTAGAGGGAGTGGGTTACTTTTCAGCACAAAGCTAGTGTGTGCTGGGCAGGGCAGTTCTGGCCTGTGTCTTTGGTTGTGTAGTTTGTGTGCTCTGTCTTCTGTGTCTTGGACTTTCCTTAAGTTTTGGTGTCCTTATTTCTCTTTGCACTCAAGGAGCACAGCATGTGCCTCGGGCACCACCTGTAGGGTCTCAAATGCCTGTGCTAATTGGCAGAGTGCCCAATGGGCACTTCTTTTCTTGCATAACAATTTTAAAGTGCAGATAGGACTTGCCTCTCAGGAGTTTCTGAATGGTCCTCTTCTGCAGCGTCGTTCCCGGCTGCCTGAGCAGCTCTCTTCTCTGAGCCCTAGCCGTTCTAGCCACCTGCTGTTACGCACTGGGATTTCTTCCCTGCATCCTTACGTTCTCGGGTCTTGAAGCCATGCTTCCTGCACATACGTCATCTCCGTTTTGACAGGAACTTCTTGGAATGGTCCGTTACATTTGACTCTTTTATGGCTTGGCTGTAGAGCCTGGTCGTGTCAGCGCTGCAGCCCTGTCGCTCTTCTTGCCCGACAGCGTCTCTTGTCTGAAAGTCGCTCTTCTTGCCCGACAGCGTCTCTTGTCTGAAAGTCGCTCTTCTTGCCCGACAGCGTCTCTTGTCTGAAAGTCGCTCTTCTTGTGGAGAGTTTTCTCTCATCTTGGAGTCACGTTGTCTCTAGTGCTGTGTGGTGTTGGGCTGCACGTGGGTGTGTTTGGCTTGGAGCTGCGCTGCCTGGGGCTGTAGAGTCAGGGGTAGGGGGAACAGCAGTAAGAGTATATGGTTAATACATTGATCTAATGAGACTGTTGAGGCCAAGGTGGTACAGTCAACTCCCATCAAGTTAGCCATCAGCAGGTGGTGTGGGCAGCTCTTTAATTAAGGGTTTTTTTGGGATGAGCAGAGCTATGTGGGAGGGGCTGTTCAGCAGTAGTGAAGCAGACTGCATCTCAAAGATGTTAAAGCTGCTTTGTGTGGGGTGTGATGTTTGTGTAGTTTGTTTTTTTTTTTTTTTTAATGTCAGGCTGTAATTGTACTCCAGATGGTATTTCTAAGTCAAAAGAAGACCTTTTCCGGGGGGGTGTGGGTTGTCACACTGGGTCCCCCCCAAAAGAGGCAGTTCACAACCTAAAAATGCCTGAAAATTCATGGGGGGAATGTGTGTTTAAAAATGGAATAAAACCTGTCTATATGGGCATGAGGCATTGAAATAAAGAAGAATTTCTCATTTTTATACCTATTGTAAAATATGAGTTTATGTATATAAATTTGTTTTTGTTCTAGCTACTTAGATGTTAATTAGGGTGCTTTATGCAGGTTCAGGAAATACATGACTTGTAATTCCATGCTTTTTTGTTGCTTTCTGTATTTTGGGACTCAAGTAGTGCTGTTGAGTAACAGGTCAAAATGAGATTATCAATATGACTTTAAATTGCTAGCAATTTACAATAAATAACTTATTTCACAGAGGAAAATGTTTTTGAGAAAGTTTTCTCATAGAATCTGATTCTGTTTTGTTATTCACTCCCATCCAAAAAGGGGTTCTGGCAGAAGTTCGTTAGTACACACGGTCTTGCTAGAAATAAGGAATGACCCCATAGTAATAGATTGTGTTTGGGTTTGTATTTTTTTTTTGAAGGACACTCAAGTACATAAATTTTAATAATACTGTTATCATTGCATTGAATAAGCTACTTTTCTACAGAGATAAGTCTGATGTTTATTTTTTTTCTATTTACATTCCATAAAAAAATAACTTAATTGCTCACCTGGACACGTCATTGATGCAATAGGTGTAGCTGCAAGGGAGGAGCAGATAATGCTTTTTCTATCAAGGGTCACTCTTCACTACTTTGTAAATAGTAAACTTAAAGCGAATAACAACACCTGCTGCACCTTCAGGTGCTTTTATGCTTCTGGGGGTTGGCCCCACCCTTTACCCAGGGGATTGTGGGAAAGGTGGTGGGTGGGGCCTGAGGGCCTCAGGTGGGGCCCGGGGTATATGAGCCACAGCTTCAGGGCAGGACCTTGTTCTGCTGCTGGTCTTTTCCAGGGTCAGAGCTCTGGAGCTTCTTAAGTGTTGTTTTGGAGCTTGTGCAGCTGTTTGGGAAGGCTTGTTTTAGCGTTTAAACTAGCATAGGTAAGACATCAGAGGTCAGACTTCTCAATGTAAGGGTGGTTGCCATAGAAAGTGGAGTTGTATGTTATCTTTTTTTTTTCCCCCCATATCTTTAGTTTTGTAGGGAGCATTTGGTTTGTTTAAATGGCTTAATAGTATGTATCTTTTTTTTTTTTTTGCTTATGGCAGGTGGTGTGTTTTACTATAATTTCTGACTTCATTGAAGATAAAATCTTGTGTTTTTTTCCAATTTTGATGTACACCATGTTAGTTGGTGTTTTTATTAGTCTTAATTGTGTGTGTTATGAGATACTGGAGTAGGATTTAGGGTGAGTGTTTTGTACGTATCTATATATTGAGTTTGTTTGTTTTGAGGAAGCAGCAGGGATGGCTCATCATTTTCCCCCAGAGCATGCAGGGTATCACGGTGGCCCTAAAGCTCTTGCGGGAGGCTACCAGTAGGTTCTGTAACTGTTTTCCCGGCTTTCCAGGTCTGTAGCAGAGCCCGGAGTCTCTATGAAGGCGGAAGACAGGAGGTGCCTGCCAAACACAGGGCAGGGCTCAGAACAGCAGGTCCTGAGGAGCAGTTGGAAAATAAGGGGCAGGAGTTGTGGGGAAGCAGTGGGCCTCCTTCCCTGATGGTTCAGGAGGGGGATGGCTAGGAAAGAGAGGCGGGTTCCTGTGTCTTTCTCAAACCAGTTTTGTAATTGGGTTTGGTTGTTGATGGTATCTAGTCTGCTCTAGGCTCTCGCATTTGAGGCAAGACAGATAGTATTGAGGAGGAGCACAGGACTGGTGGTTTGGCAGAAGCGCAGTGCAAATGCTGTGTTTCTTGGTATCTTAGGTGCCGTGAATAACTGTCGCTACAGCATCCGACTCTAGAATCTGTGTGGAGCAGGCAATCAGACTGCATCAGCATTCAGGAGGCTTGAGGGGTTTTGTGGAGGAGGTCGTCATCTCCTCTCAGGATGCTTATTGCTGGTGTTGTGGCTGCTTTTGTGATGACTTTCTCTTTTCCTTTTCCTTTTGCAGAGGAAGAGTAAGCCGGTGACTGCAGGAACGTATCGGATGGTTGTGTTTTGTGGACTACGTCGAGGATGGAATCAGATGCTAGCCCTCCAAAAGCTAAGTTGAGAGACCAGCACTGGAGAGGGGTGGAGGCTGACAATTGTGTAATGGGGTCTTTGACGTTAGTGTAGGGGGGAGGGCTGTTCTGGGGCACAGTCTCCTTTGGGCAGGTAAACAATGTAGCTTACTGTCCAGTGTGATGTTAGCGCATCCTAGGCAGGGCAGTTGCAGCCTGTGTGTGTTGTCGTGTCGTTCGTGTGGTCTGTGTTTTGCATCCTAGACCCTTTTTTTGGGTCTTGAGATCATCTTTAAGCTCCAGGAGCACGGAATGTGCATTGGGTGCCATCCTTACGGTGTCGAACACCTGCACCCGTGGGCGTAGCACCAACCGTCTGCCTCTCTTCTTGCATTAGCATCTTAAAGCGTGCATCGGTCTTGCATCTTGGAACTTTCTGGATGGCCCGCGTCAGCGACTGGGGCTTCTTCCCTGTGTCGTTAAGTTCTTAGGTCTTGAAGCTAGGCTTCCTGTGTGTCCATCTTGTCAGGCTCAACAGTCCCTTCTCAGGAACTGTGAAGTTCTACACTTTGTTTCAGGGGGTTCTGTGGAGCCTCTTCACATCGTCACCATCACGGTCCTGCAGGCTGTCTTGCCCGACGATGACTTTGGTCCCGGTGTCATCCTTCTTGCTGAGAGTTTTCTCTCATCCTTGAGGCGCGTCGTTTGTTGTGTTCTGTGTAGCATCAGTCTGTGTGTGTTTGGCTTGGGGCTGCCCTGCCTGGGTGTGTAGCGTCCAGGGTAGGCAGAATCACGACAGCAGTCTGTACTGAATATGAGGATCTGTCTAGACCCAGGCAAAGGTTGCTCAGTCGTCTCGAATTGATTAGCTTTCGAGAGGCTGTGTGGATGGGTGTTTCATTAGTGGGCACTGGCATAAGCGGAGACAAGTTGGAGAGGGTGTTCATGGCTAGTGGAGGGGACAGTATCTCAAAGATGGTAAACCTGCATTGTGTGGGGTGTAATGTTTGCAGGCGTCTCTTCTTTGGATGACAGGCTGTAGTTGGACTTATGTGAACAGGGTTCCTAAGTAGAAACAAGACCTTTGGAATTAAGCTACTGCTCTGCATTAGGGTAATGTTTGATGTTGGTGTGTTGCTTTTTTTTCAGATGCAGAGAGATGAGGTGGCCAGGGATACACAGGGGAGCTGATGGGGGTGCAGGACAAAGGTGGCTGAGCCCGAGGTCTTAAAGGGAAGATGTGACCGGCGGCTCCATGAATACATTTGGCCACTTCTTCTTTTTTTCATGTGAATGTGAGGTTACGTAGCCATGTGTGGAAGTGCTGGTCTGAGGTACAACAGAACTGGTGTTGTTTGCAGTCACTTTACTTTTCAGGTAAGTCTCTTCCAATGAAGTGAACTCTCTGAAAATAATGACGTATTTTTCAGGTAGTATCTGCCTTCAGAGCACCAAGAACTTATATTTACACTTAATGCGAAGGGATGCCGTGCGGAGAGGCTCTTGCTTATACTTATTCCTACAACAGCACAGCCCAGCTAACTTTTATATATGCCCTGTTGGAGGGTTGGAAGCAGAAAAGCGTAGAGGGGTTGTACCCATAGTGAAGAGTAGACGGGACCGGTGACCCGAATCTGACTGATAGGGTATTCCATCCCATCCTCATCACGCTCAGTATAAAAGCGGAGGGATCAAAGGGGTCGGTACCTGTTGTCTGGCCTCTGAAGACTCCTCTGTCTGTTCATTGTCCTTTGACCTCGATCCGTGCATTTATGCAACCAGGTCCGGAGTCTGGTTCCGGACTGTCACGGAGTCTGGTTCCGGACTTTGCCAGTGAAGCAGCGGTCATCCTGGGAGCTCTGTATCGGGTTGTGTATGTCCTGTATATATTTAATTGTTTTCTTGTTACTGTTGTCTTTTCTTGGTATTATTTTGCTGTTAAGATTTCATTACAGTTCAGTTTATCTTTCAGTCCCTAAGTCTCTCTCTCTTGTTCTTTTCTGCCTCAGGAGAGAAGTTAAAAGGGAGCATGTGTCACTTGTTTTACTGCATGGCCTAAGGCACAACAGCAATGATGACAGACAGGGCACCGGAGCAGACTCGGCCGAGGAGAGCGGCGGCCCCAAGCCTTGGTTCTTTCTCAGCCACTGCATTACAGGCGGCACACAAGCCTCTGCTTGCACTCTGTCTGTCGGTCCGATCCAGAACACAGTTCTGGCAGAAGTCGGATAATATGCGTCGTCTTGCTAGAAATGCTGTATGACTCGTTGTGGGGTTTCTTTTACAAGGAAACTAAAGCACATTGAGTCTTGATAAAAATATTGTTACTGTGCTTCATGATCTTCTGGCCTATTTAGGTTAGGATGATGTCTTTCTCTTTATGTCTACGCCCTGCAGAAGTTTAATTAAGTTTACTTACCTACCGGGCCCTGTTGCTGACACAGTTGATGTAGTTGTAATAAAAGAGCACATATTGTCCGTTCCTCTAAGGGTCGCTTTCTCCGTTTTGGTGTTTTGCATGCTGTACTTCTCAGGCCTGTGAGGAAAGGAGCAGCTTTTCCTCTGGCAGGCTCTATGCCTTGTGGAGGTCAGCCAGGCCCTTTCCCAGGTGCTGGTGGGAAGGGCGTTGGGCGGGGCCCGGGGTATATAACCCACAGCCTCTGCTGGGGCAGCTCGTTCTGCTGCCAGGTGTCTCCAGGGTCAGAGCTCTGCCTGTCCTTCAGTCGATTGCAGCTTTGGAGGCGGCTCAGCTCCTTGGGTGGAGATGTTATCCCATTTAGAGAATAGCAGGTAAGAAGCTGGAGGTGGCAAGACCTTCAGGACCAGGTGAGGTTTGGCAGCGTGTATAGTAGAGAGCGGCCTCATGTGCCGGTTCTCTTCCTTGTGGTTTTTCAGGTGAGTCGCGTGGTAATGAGTCTTAGGGGGCGGTGAGATAGTTTAAGGGTATGGTTTTCTCTCTTCCAGGCGTGGCTCATTTTCCTGGAATCCCTGACTGTATTGAAGACGGAACTTTCTTGTTTGTGTTTTTTTTTTTTTTTTCCCCACTAGCTTTGCTGTATCCCAGATAAGATGCCAATAGAATTTGTCTCAATCGGGCAGATGATGAGATTACTTTGCAGGGACTGGGTGAGCACCTTGTCTGCAGCTGTAGATGGAGTTTCCACATTTCTCAGGAAAGCAGCAGGGCCATAAAGCATAACGTATTTCAGGATGTGGGGTGCCTTGTCACCTTCCCCCACCGTGCTCAGGGTTTTGCCGTGTCCCTGGAGCCTTTGCGGCTTGTGGCAGGCCCCTGGTATAGGTCAGATCAGGGCTTCACTGACTCTGTGGGTCTGCAGCAGAGCCCAGAGTCCGTGGGAAGACAGAAGATAGGAGGTGGTGGTGGGACGCAGGGAGAGGCTGGGAAGAGTGGCTCTCAAGAAGTGTCCAACGCCGGGTGTTCGGGCTGGCAAATAAAGGGTGGGATCTATGGGGAAGAAGTGGGGCTCCTTCCCTGGCAGCTCAGGGAGAAGAGAAGGGGTTTCTAAAGTTTTGGCACTGGGGGAGGGCTAGAAAAGGTAGCCGGGTTCATGAGTCCTTCTTGGACAGGTTTTGCAGATGGGTTCGGGTGTCGTCGGAGCCTGGTGTGCTCTAGGCTCTCGCATTTGAGGCGAGCCAGATAGTATCGAGGAGGAGCACGGGACTGGTGGTTTGGCAGTAGCGCAGTGGTAATGCTGTGTTTCTTGGTATCTTAGGTGCCGTGAATAACTGTTGCCGCAGCGTCAGACTCTGGAATTGGCGCTGAGCGGGCGAG
Organism: Chroicocephalus ridibundus; assembly: GCF_963924245.1. Classification (NCBI taxonomy): domain Eukaryota; kingdom Metazoa; phylum Chordata; class Aves; order Charadriiformes; family Laridae; genus Chroicocephalus; species Chroicocephalus ridibundus. The sequence goes on along the minus strand of NC_086302.1, from coordinate 327,726 downwards.
CAGAATGCCTCGGTGTTCATGAGGCTGAGGGTGTTGTGGAAGAGGTCGGCATCTCCTCTCAGGATGCTTATTGCTGGTGCTGTGGCTGCTTTTGGGATAACTTTTTTTTTTCTTTTCCTTTTGCAGAGGAAGAGGAGGAAGCTGGTGACCACAGGAACGTACTGGATGGCTGTTTTCTGTGGACTGCCTCAAGGATGGATTCGGACCCCTGGCCCTCCAAAAGCTAAGTTGAGAGACTGGCGCTCGAGAGGGGACGAGGTTGAGAATTGCAAAAAGGTGTCTTTGAAGTTGGCGTAGGGGAGAGGTTTGTCCTGGAGGGCAGTCTCCTTTAGGCACGTAAGGGATGCGGCTTACTGTTCGGCATTCCCGGGCAGGGTGGTTCCAGCCTGTGTGTGTTGTTGTCTTTCGTGTGGTCCGTGTTCTGTGTCTTAGACCTTTCTTGGGTCTCGAGGTCGTCTTTAAGCTCCAGGAGCACGGCATGGCGCCTCAGGCGCCATCCCTAGGGTCTCGAACGCCTGCACCCATGGGCATAGCACCATTCGGCTGCTGGTCGTCTTGCGTTAGAAGCTTAAAGCTTGCATTGGTCTTGCGTCTTGGAAGTTTCCGGATGGCCCGCGTCTACAACTGGGACTTCTTCCCTATGTCATTATGTTCTTAGGTCTTGAAGCCAGGCTTCCCCCGCATACATCTTATCAGTCTTGACAGTCCCTTCTTATCACAGATGATGATGTCCTACACTCTGTTTCAGGGGCTTCCATAGAGCCTCTTCACATCACCACCACGGTCTCCAGGTCGTCTTGCCCGACGGTGACTTCCGTCTGGGTGTCATCCTTCTTGCTGAGAGTTTTCTCTCATCCTTGAGATGCGTTGTTTTTAGCGTTTTGTGTAGTGTTGGTCTGTGCTTGTGTGTGTGTCTGGCTCGGAGCCCCCCTGCCCGGGTGTGTAGAGTCCAGGGCAGGCAGAATAGTGACGAGAGTCTACAGTTAATATGTGGATCTGTGGCGACCGAGGCAAAGGTTGGGTAGTCATCTGGAATTAATTTGCTCTCAGTAGGTTGGGTGCGTGGGTGTTTTATTAGTGGGTGTTGGCATAAGCAGAGCCAAGTCGGAGAGGCTGTTCACAGTCAGTGAAGGACACAGTATCTCAAAGATGTTCAGGCTGCTTTGTGTGGGGTGTAATGTTTGTGGGCTTTTTCTGTGTTTTTTTTTTTTTGATGGCAGGCTGTAGTTGGATCTAATTGAACAGTGTTCCGAAGTAGAAACAAGACCTTTGGAATTAAGCTATCGCTCTGCATCGGGGTAATGTTGGATTTTTTTTTTTCTCTTTTTAGATGCCGAGAGATGAGATGTGCAGGGTGACGTAGGGGAGCCGAGAGGAGCGCTGTACGGAGGTGGCTCGGCATGTGGCATTAGAGGGAAGATGTGACTGGCGCCTCTATGAATACAATTGGGTACTTTTTTTTTCATGTGAATGAAGACAGAAGATAGGAGTTGATGGTGTGGCGGTTTGGCAGAAGCGCAGTGGTAATGTTGTGTTTCTTGGTCTCTTAGGTGCTGTGAATAACTATCATTGCAGCCTCGGACTCCGGAATCGGCGCAGAGCGGGCAAGCAGAACGCCACGGCATTCGGGAGGCTGAGCGTGTCGTCGAAGAGGTTGGCATCTCCTCTCAGGATGCTTATTGCTGGTGCTGTGGCGGCCTCTGGGATTATGTTTTATTTTCCTTTTGCAGAGGAAGAGGAGGAACCTGGTGACTGCGGAAATGTATCGGATGGCTGGTTTTTGCGGACCGCATCGAAGAAGGATTCAGATGGCTGGCCCTCCAAAAGCTAAGTTGACAGTCAGGCGCCGGAGAGGGGCCGAGGTGGACAATTGCAAAATGGGGTCTTTGACGTTAGCGTAGTGGCGAGGGCTGTCCCGGGGCACAGTCATATTTAGGAAGGTAAAGGATGTTGCTTACTGCTCAGTGTGACGCTAGCGTGTCCCGGGCAGGGCAGTTCCAGCCCGTGCGTGTTGTCATGTCGTTCATGTGGTCTGTGTTGTGTATCTTCGCCCCTTCTTGGGTCTCGAGGTCATCTTTGAGCTCCAGGAGCACGACGTGGGGCCCTGGGCGTCATCCTTAGGGTCTCGAATGCTTGGGCCTGTGGGCGTAGCACCATTCATCTGATGCTCTTCTTGCGTTAGCATCTTAAAGCGTGCATCAATCTTGCCTCTCGGAAGTTTCTGGACGGCCCACTTCCACGTCTGGGAGTTCTTCCCTGCGTCGTTACGTTCTTAGGTCTTGAAGCCAGACTTCCTGCACGTCCATCTTAGCGGGCTCAACAGTCCATTCTTATTACGTACCATCACGTTCTACAGTTTGCTTCAGGGGGTTCCGTAGAGCGTCTTCATGTTGACATCATCACGATCCCACAGATTTTCTTGCACGACGGTGACTTTGGTCCCCGTGTCATCTTTCTTGCTGAGAGTTTTCTCTCATCTTTGAGGCGTGTCGTTCGTAGCGTTCCGTGTAGTGTCTGTCCGTAACCGTGAGTGTTTGGCTCGGGGCTGCCCTGCCTGGGCACGTAGTGTCCAGGGTGGGCGGAATCCTGTGGAGAGTCTATATGTAGTACATGAATCCCAGTAGATCGGGGCAAAGGTGTTAGAGTTGTCTCAGGGTAGCCTTTGGGAGGCTGTGTAGACACCTCTTCTGTTTTGTTTGGGAAGAGCAGAGGCATGTTGGAAAGGCAATACAGCAGCAGTGAAGAAGAGCTCATGTGGAAGAGGGTACAGCTGGTTTTGGTGCGGATTTTTTTTTTTGTAATTTTCTTTGTGTACGGTTGTATTTGGACCTTAGATGGTATTTGTAAAAAGGTGCAAGGCTTTTTGTTGTTATGACTCTATTGCTCTGCCTCAGGGTGATTTCTCTGATGTCGTTCTTGCAGATGCAACAGGACAAGCTTGGCGGGGCAGCGTAGGAGAGGAGAGCAATGTAAGAAGGTGAGTCAGCACGTGGTATTAGAGAGAAGATGTGGCTCTGAGTACTGTATGTATTGGTTCTTTCCAATTTGAAGTTTTGAAGCAATGAATGACATGGGATGTGGGGATGGGGATGAGTCAGTCACTTCAGCCCACCCGCCGCTGCTGACCTTATCACATCTGCCTCAGAGGGAGCAACTTTCAAGTTTTAAAGCAACCCATGTCTGTTGGGTTTTATGGGTGGTTTGCGAGCCTTCAGGTTGCACGCCTCGGGGGAGGATGGGCGGGCAAGGTGAGGGAGTGGGAGATGGGGAATTTGGTAGGGTTTTGGGCAGTATCTCGGCGTGTGTTTCTTCGGTTGGTGTGACATGCAGGGTCAGAGGGGCGATGCTGCACACCCACTGAGGAGTCCCAGCAAGTGAGGCGGTTGTGGACACGTTGGCGTCTAATAGCCCAGTGCTACATTGCGGCTCAGGGGAGTGTTTGTCTTTGGTTTTGCAGGCGCCGCAGGCATCCGGAGCCGGACGAGCGTTGGAGGTGAGCTGGGTAGCAGAGAGGTAGCGCATGGGGGTGGTGGTTTCCCGTAAGCTCAACAGTAATATTGTGTGTCTTAGGTGTTTTAGGTGCCAGAACCAGAGTGTGCCACAAAGTCCAAACCCAGAATCCATGCGGAGCAGGTGAGCAGAAGGGTACGGCGCGTGTGATGCGGGGTACAGTTGCAGTACAACTTAGTGTTGACGGACGTGATGGTGCCTGATGGCACCATTTTGTGCAAATCGGGATTACGTTGCTCAGTAACTTCCTTGACTGCCATTTGAGATGGTCTTGTGTCGTACGCTTAAGAATTTGGTTCCGTACTATGTTCTTGTATATTTGAAATAGTATTGCTCCGCCTCACTCAGTATCGGTTTCGCATCGTGTTGCCCCGTCACGCTCTTGATTGCTCTGTGTTCTATTCTGGCATCGTACCACACCGTGTTGCGTGGTTTTTTTTTTTTAATCGGTTGTTCTTTGACTGTGTAATGCCTTGTACCGCCCTCTATTGCGTTATGTCTCGTGTTATATTGCCCCGTCGTAGCCTTGACTGCCTTCTGATCTGTTCGGGCCTCGTACCACGCTGTATTGCGGGTTTTTTAATCGGTTGTTCTTCATCTGGCTTTCTAATGCCTTGTACCGCCCTGTATTGTGTAACATCTTGCATTATATTGCCCCGTCATAGTCTCGACTGCCTTCTGATCCACTCTGGCATCGCACCGCACTGTATTGTGTGGTTTTTAATCGGTTCTTCTTTATTTGACTGTGTAATGCCTTGTACTGCTGTGTATTGTGTTACTTCTCATGTTATAGTGTGCTGTCGTTGTCTTGACTGCCTTCTGATGTTTTCTGGTATTACAGTTGAACGTATGCTGGGTTTCTTAATCGGTTGTTCTTCGTTTGGCTGCATGTTGCCTTGTTACCACCTGGTATGGTGTTGTGTCTTGCATTGTATTGCCCTGTCACTGTCTCGACGGTCATTTTACACGTTCCGTCCTAGGACCGCGCTGTATTGTGAATTCTTTCATGGGTTGTTGTTTCCTTGACTGTGTCGCCTGGTAGGGCCCCGTATCGCGTTACGTCTTGCCTTGTATTGCTCTGTCATTGTGGTGACCGACATCTGATATATTCTACCGTTGTATGGCACCGTACCGTCAATTCTTTCATTGTCTGCTCTGCATTTGATTGTATGTTGCCTTGTACTGCCCTGTGTAAGGTTAGATCTTGCATGGGGTTGCCCTGTCGTTGTCTTGCCAGTTATTTTAGAGTCTCTGGCACAGTATTGTGCAATTTTTAACCGGTTGTTCTGTATTTGACCGCTGTTGCGATGTCACCCCCCTTTTTCCTCCAGGCTGCTGCTCGAGCTATAACGACCAGCAGGAGTCGCTACGAGTGGCACTTGAACTTTGTGGGGTGGCTGGCACCAGAGTCAAGACACTGTGAGTCAGTTAGCTTGCTATAGACCTAGCGGACAGACCAAGAGCCCTTTGAGCTTCCTTGCAAGGCAGCGGCCTGTTTGCCAGCGTTTCCCGGGGACACTCACTTAAGGTTCTGCTCCTCTAGGTTGAGAGAAGCCTTGCCGCAACAGATTCTGGGTAAGTGACTAACAGCATGCCAGACTTTGCCATCTTAGCTGAGCGATACGAAGGGTTTGATCACGCAGATATGATCCTTTAGAGGTGAACCGTTGCCCAAGTCCGGGGCGAGGATGGGATCCAGCCGCACCTAGACTCCTCTCGGAGAAGGAGTTTAGAAAGCAAGGGGGTCCTTTCCGAGCCTCGTGACTCAACGGGAGGGTCTCCCAGACAGCGTGTCAGACCCTGGCCCTGAGGCAGTAAATGACCCGGGGTGCGTGGCCATATGGAACCTGGTAAAGTGCCATCACGTGCGCTGCTACCTTTAGTGAATCACTGTTATGTTTGTTAATGTTTCTCTACCTCTCTCTTAGGAGTGAATTTTATCATTGCGCCCGCCACAACTGCATATGGCCTGTGTTACATCTTGCATTGCATTGCCCTGTCGTCTTGACGGTCACGTTAGAGAATCTGTCCTAGGTCTGGACTGTAGTTTGATGTCTCTCATGGGTTCTGATGTGGCTGTGTATTGCCTTGTCCGGCCCCGTGTGGTGTTACGTCTTCCATTGTATTGCTCTGTTGTTGTCTTGATTGTCATCTGATCTATTCTGCCGTTGTAGGCCACCATATTGTCACTTCCTTCATCAGCTGTTTTTTATGAGCCATGTAAAGGGTTGACGGCACAGACATAATCCTTTAGAGGTGAACCGTTGCCCAAGTCCGGGGCTAGGAATTGGATCCAGCCGCACCTAGACTCCTCTCCGAGAAGGAGTTTAGAAAGCAAGGGGGTCCTCTCCGAGCTAGGAATTGGATCCAGCCGCACCTAGACTCCTCTCCGAGAAGGAGTTTGGAAAGCAAGGGGGTCCTTTCCGAGCCTCGTGACTCAACGGGAGGGTCTCCCTGACAGCTCGTCTGACCCTGGCCCCTAGGCAGGAAATAATCCAGGGTCCGTGGCCACGGAACCTGATAAAGCGCCGTCATGCGCACTGCTGCCTTTGGAGAATCACTGTGTTGATGTTTCTGAATGTTTCTCTACTTTTCTCTTAGGAGTGAAGTGAATGGCTCCACCTGCCACAACTGCATATTGCCTTGTCCGGCCCCGTGTTGGGTTACGTCTTGCCTTGTATTGCCCTATCGTTGTCATGATTGCCACCTGACCCATGGTGTCATAGTAGTGCACTGCATTGTGAATTTTTTGACTGTCTGTTATTTATTTGACTGAGTATTGGCTGGCAGTGGCCTGTATTGTGTTATCTTGCACCGTATTGCCCTGTATTTGCCGTGACTGCCCTCTGAGACTTCCTGAGATCGTAGGGCGTTCTGTTGTGGGTTTTGTAATTGGCTGTTCTTTGTGTGACTGTGTATTGCTTTGTGCTGCCCTGTATTGTGTTACGGCTCGTGTTGCATTACTCTGTCATTGTTTTGACTGCGTTTTGGGACAGTGTCATAGTGCTGCACTGGATTATGGGTATTTTAACTGTTCTTGACTTGGCTGCGCGTTGCCTTTTACTGCTCTGTGTGATGTTAGGTCTTGCACTGTATTGGTCTGTCGTTGTCTTGGCTGTTACTTTGGACTGTCTGGGATTGTACTTATTTATTGTGAAAGTTCCATTGGTTGTTCCTTATTTGACTGCTGGGGTGGTGTGGGCGCCCCTTCGTTTTGGCGCCCCAATCATCCATGGAGTTGTTCTGAGTGGTACTTGAAGTTGGGGGATGGTTGGCAACACAGTGGGGACCTAGATATTTTGTTCCTGTGCTGATGTGACTATAAGTCAATTAGCTTACCCCATAAATAGCGGACAGCCCAAGAGCCTTTTGACTTCTGCATGGCAGGGGCCTCCGTGCCAGGATCTCCCCTTGAGCAGGGACGCTCAATTAAGGTTCTGCTCCTCGAGATAGAGATGCCTTGCCGCAACAGATTCTCAGTAAGTGACTAATAGCATACAAAACCTTGTAGCCTTAGCTCAGTGATATAAAGGGTCGATGGCGCAGATACAATCCTTTAGAGGTGAACCGTTGCCTAAGTCCGGGGCTAGGAATTGGATCCAGCCGCACCTAGACTCCTCTCCGAGAAGGAGTTTAGAAAGCAAGGGGGTCCTTTCCGAGCCTCGTGACTCAACGGGAGGGTCTCCCTGACAGCTTGTCTGACCCTGGCCCCTAGGCAGTAAATAATCCGGGGTGCGTGGCCATATGGAATCTGGTAAAGCGCCGTCACATGCGCTGCTGCCTTTGGAGAATCACTGTGTTGATGTTTCTGAATGTTTCACCGCTTCTCTCTTAGAAGCGAAGTTAGCCGCTCGGCCTGCCACAACTGCGTATTGCCTTGTCCGGCCCTGTATGGCGTCACGTTTGGCATTGTATTGTCCTCTATTTGCCCGGACTGCCATCTGATCTGTTCCGGCATTGTACTGGTGTGTATTGTGGGTTTTTTAATCGGTTGTGCGTTATTTGAATGCGTATTGCCCTGTCTAGTGTTGTATCTTGCATTGTACTGCCCCGTCATTCCGTTCACTGTCACTTTAGATGTTCTGGGATTGCAGCGATCCGTATTGTGCAGGTTTTATTCGTTAGTCTGTGTTTGACCGTGTATTGCCTTGTTACCACCTTGTATTGTGTTGCGGCTTGCATTGTATCGCCATGTTATTGTTCTGAGTGCCATCTGATACATTTTGGTGTTGTACAGCCCTGCATTGTTACGTCTTCCATTGTATAGCTCTGTCACTGCCTCGACTGCTGTCTCACGCGTTTTGGCATTGCATCGCACGGTATTGCGGGATACTTAATCAGTTATTTATTTGACCGTGTATTTCACTGTACTGCCCTGTATTGCGTTATTTCTTGCCTTGTATTGCTCTGTCATTGTCTTGACTGGCATCTCCATTTATTTTTGTTTTCTCCCGCACTGTATTGCGGTTCTTCTAATTGGTTGGTATTTAGTTGACTGCGTCTTCAGTTCTGCTCTGTCGTGTAATGTTGCATCTTGGATCGTGTCGCCCTATAGTTGTTTTGACTGCCACCCGAGACCGTGTGGGATCGTACTGCACCGTATTGTGGCGTTTTGATGGGTTGTTTCCTATATTATTCTGTATCGTGTTGTAGCAACCTGTATTGTGTTACATTGTGCGTTGTGTTGCCATGAAATAGTCTTAACTGTCCTTTTACACTCTCTGGGGTTGTACCGCACCGAACTGAGGGTGTTTTTGATCGGCTGTTCTATATTTGACTACGTATTGCTTTGTACTGCCCTGTATTTTCCTGAGTCTTGCGTCGTATTGCCCTCTCACCGTGCTGCGAGCCATCTGATGTATTCTGGCGTTGACAGGCACTGTATTGAGGGCTTCTTAGGCTGTTGTACTCTATTTGACCGTGCATCAATTTTGTGATCGGTCATTCCCTATTTGACTGTGTATTGGCCTTGTACTGCCCTGTGTAAAGTTACGTCTCGCATTGTATTGCCCTGTCATAGTATTGCCTGTCATAGTCTGTCATAGCACCAGGATGTGCCCTTGAGCGGGGACGCTTGCTTCAGGTTCTGCTCCTCAAGGCTGAGAGATCCCTTGCCGCAACAGAGTCTCGGTAAGTGACTAATACCACGCTAAACCTCGTAGCCTTAGCTCAGTGATATAAAGGGTTGATGGCGCGGATACAATCCTTTAGAGGTGAACCGGTGCCCAAGTCCAGGGCTAGGAATTGGATCCAGCCGCACTTAGACTGCTCTTCAAGAAGGAGTTTAGAAAGCAAGGGGGTTGTGGCTCGACGGGAGGGTCTCCCTAACAGCTCGTCTGACCCTGGCCCCTGTGCAATAAATGATCTGGGGTACGTGGCCACGGAACCTGGTAAAGGGATGTTACGTTCACTGCTGCCTTTGTCGAAACACTGTGTTGATGTTTCTAAATGTTTCTCTACTTCTCTCAGGACTGAAGTGAATCGCTCCACCCGCCACAACTGCATATTGCCTTGTCCGGCCCCGTATTGGGTTACCTCTCGCCTTGTATTGCCCTGTCCTTCTTTTGGTTGCCATCTGACCCATGTGAATTCACTGCACTGTGAATTTTGTGACTGTCTGTTATTTATTTGACTGAGTATTGCCTTGTACTGCCTTGTGTACTGCGACGTAGTGCTTTGTCTTGCCCTGTAATTGCCTTGACTGCCATCCGAGATGTTTTGAGATCGTACGGCAGCGTAGTGCGGGTTTTCTGGTCAGCTGTTCTCTATTTGACTGTGTACGGCCTTGCGCTGCCCTGCACGGTGTTCTGTCTCGCGTTGTCATTGTCTCGACCGACATGTGGGATTGTTTGCCATTGTTTGCCAGTGTGGTTTGGGTATTGTAGTTTACTGTTCTTCATTTGACTGCGTATTGCCTTGTACTGACCTGTATAACGTTATGTCTTGCACTGCATTGCCCTGGCATTGTCTTGACCGACATCTGAGACGGTCTGGCATTGTACTGTACTGTATTGGGAGTCTTGTAATTTGCTCTAATTTATTTGTCTGCGAATCGGGTTGTACTGCCCTGTATACTGTAACGTGTGGCATTGTACCGCCTGTCACTGGCTTAACGGTGGCTTTAGAGATTCTATCGTAAGACCGCACTCCGTTGTGAATTTCTCTATGGGTGATTCTGTGACGGCGTATTGCCTCGCACGGCCCAGTACTGTGTTACGCTTGACGTTGCATCGCTCTGTCATTGTCTTCAATGAGATGTGACACTTGGTAACATACGATGGCACTGTATTGCCAATTTTTCCAGTGGCTATGCTTAATTTGAGCATGTATTGATGTGTAGCGCTCTGTATGATGTTAAGTCGTACACTGTCTTGACTTAATAATAGAAATGCTAGAGGCTGGCGTGGTGCCAAGTGGGAAAGGGTGGCTGTGAGACTCTGAAGGCAGCAGGAAAGCCCGCAGCCCGAGGTGGTGCCGCCGCGCCAGCCTCCAAACCATTTTCCGGTAGGGCCGCGGCTCTGGCGACAGCTCCCACGCCGGAAGAGCCAGGAGGGAAAGCCATGCCTCGCTGGAAAGCTCTTTGGCAGCCGCTCGCGTGGCCCCACAGCCCGTGGGGCTGCAGGCTTTGCGGCGGCCGTCAGCCTCGGCGCCACCGGCGCCCACCAGCTACAGCCGCGCCAGCCTGCGAAGCATTTTCTGGTAGGGCCGCGGCTCTGGCGACAGCTCCCACGCCCGAAGAGCCAGGAGGGAAAGCCGTGCCTCGTTGGAAAGCTCTTTGGCAGCCGCTCGTTTGGCGAAACAGCCTGTGGGGCTGCGGGCTTTGCGGCGGCCGTCAGCCTCAGCGCCACCGGCGCCCACCAGCTACAGCCGCGCCAGCTTGCGAAGCATTTTCCGGTAAGGCCGCGTCTCTGGCGACAGCTCCCACGCCCGAAGAGCCAGGAGGGAAAGCCGTGCCTCGTTGGAAAGCTCTTTGGCAGCCGCTCGCGTGGCCCCACAGCCCGTGGGGCTGCGGGCTATACGGCGGCCGTCAACCTCGTCGACACCGGCGCCCACGTGGCGCCGCCGCGCCAGCCTGCGAAGCATTTTCCGGTAGGGCTGCAACTCTGGCGACAGCTCCCAAGCACGAAGAGCCAGGAGGGAAAGCCGTGCCTCGTTGTAAAGCTCTTTGGCAGCCGCTCGCCTGGCGAAACAGCCCGTGGGGCTGTGGGCTTTGCGGCGGCCGTCAGCCTCGGAGCCACCGGCGCCCACGTGGCGCCGCCCCACCAGCCTGCGAAGCATTTTCCGGTAGGGCCGCGGCTCTGGCGACAGCTCCCACGCCCGAAGAGCGAGGAGAGAAAGCCGTGCCGCGTTGGAAAGCTCTTTGGCAGCCGCTCGCCTGGCGAAACAGCCCGTGGGGCTGCGGGCTTTGCGGCGGCCGTCAGCCTCGGAGCCACCGGCGCCCACGTGGCGCCGCCCCACCAGCCTGCGAAGCATTTTCCGGTAGGGCCGCGGCTCTGGCGACAGCTCCCACGCCCGAAGAGCGAGGAGAGAAAGCCGTGCCTCGTTGGAAAGCTCTTTGGCAGCCGCTCGCGTGGCCCCACAGCCCGAGGGGCTGCGGGCTTTGTGGCGGCCGTCAGCCTCGGCGACACCGGCGCCCTCGTGGCTCCGCCGCACCAGCCTGCGAAGCATTTTCCGGTAGGGCTGCAACTCTGGCGACAGCTCCCAAGCACGAAGAGCCAGGAGGGAAAGCCATGCCTCGTTGGAAAGCTCTTTGGCAGCCGCTCGCCTGGCGAAACAGCCCGTGGGGCTGCGGGCTTTGCGGCGGCCGTCAGCCTCGGAGCCACCGGCGCCCACGTGGCGCCGCCCCACCAGCCTGCGAAGCATTTTCCGGTAGGGCCGCGGCTCTGGCGACAGCTCCCACGCCCGAAGAGCGAGGAGAGAAAGCCGTGCCTCGTTGGAAAGCTCTTTGGCAGCCGCTCGCGTGGCCCCACAGCCCGTGGGGCTGCGGGCTTTGCGGAGGCCGTCAGCCTCAGCGCCACCGGCGCCCACCAGCTACAGCCGCGCCAGCCTGCGAAGCATTTTCTGGTAGGGCCGCGGCTCTGGCGACAGCTCCCAAGGACGAAGAGCCAGGAGGGAAAGCCGTGCCTCGTTGGAAAGCTCTTTGGCAGCCGCTCGCCTGGCGAAACAGCCCGTGGGGCTGCGGGCTTTGCGGCAGCCGTCAGCCTCGCCGCCAACGGTGCCCACGTGGCGCTGCCGCGCCAGCTTGCGAAGCATTTTCCGGTAAGGCCGCGTCTCTGGCGACAGCTCCCACGCCCGAAGAGCCAGGAGGGAAAGCCGTGCCTCGTTGGAAAGCTCTTTGGCAGCCGCTCGCGTGGCCCCACAGCCCGTGTGGCTGCGGGCTATACGGCGGCCGTCAACCTCGTCGACACCGGCGCCCACGTGGCGCCGCCGCGCCAGCCTGCGAAGCATTTTCCGGTAGGGCTGCAACTCTGGCGACAGCTCCCAAGCACGAAGAGCCAGGAGGGAAAGCCGTGCCTCGTTGGAAAGCTCTTTGGCAGCCGCTCGCCTGGCGAAACAGCCCGTGGGGCTGTGGGCTTTGCGGCGGCCGTCAGCCTCGGAGCCACCGGCGCCCACGTGGCGCCGCCCCACCAGCCTGCGAAGCATTTTCCGGTAGGGCCGCGGCTCTGGCGACAGCTCCCACGCCCGAAGAGCGAGGAGAGAAAGCCGTGCCTCGTTGGAAAGCTCTTTGGCAGCCGCTCGCGTGGCCCCACAGCCCGTGGGGCTGCGGGCTTTGCGGCGGCTGTCAGCCTCAGCGCCACCGGCGCCCACCAGCTACAGCCGCGCCAGCCTGCGAAGCATTTTCTGGTAGGGCCGCGGCTCTGGCGACAGCTCCCACGCCCGAAGAGCCAGGAGGGAAAGCCGTGCCTCGTTGGAAAGCTCTTTGGCAGCCGCTCGCCTGGCGAAACAGCCCGTGTGGCTGCGGGCTTTGCGGCGGCCGTCAGCCTCGCCGCCAACGGTGCCCACGTGGCGCTGCCGCGCCAGCTTGCGAAGCATTTTCCGGTAAGGCCGCGTCTCTGGCGACAGCTCCCACGCCCGAAGAGCCAGGAGGGAAAGCCGTGCCTCGTTGGAAAGCTCTTTGGCAGCCGCTCGCGTGGCCCCACAGCCCGTGGGGCTGCGGGCTGTGCGGCGGCCGTCAGCCTCGGCGCCACCGGCGCCCACCTGGTACAGCCGCGCCAGCCTGCGAAGCATTTTCCGGTAGGGCCGCGGCTCTGGCGACAGCTCCCACGCCCAAAGAGCCAGGAGGGAAAGCCGTGCCTCGTTGGAAAGCTCTTTGGCAGCCTCTTCCGTGGCCTCACAGCCCGTGGGGCTGTGGGCTTTGCGGCGGCCGTCAGCCTCTCCGCCAACGGTGCCCATGTGGCGCCGCCGCGCAAGTATGCAGAGCTTTTTGCGGTAGGGCCGCGACTCTGGCGACAGCTCCCACGCCCGAAGAGCAGGGAGGGAAAGCCATGCCTCGTTGGAAAGCTCTTTGGCAGCCGCTCGCCTGGCGAAACAGCCCGTGCGGCTGCGGGCTTTGCGGCGGCCGTCAGCCTCGGAGCCACCGGCGCCCACGTGGCGCCGCCCCACCAGCCTGCGAAGCATTTTCCGGTAGGGCCGCGGCTCTGGCGACAGCTCCCACGCCCGAAGAGCGAGGAGAGAAAGCCGTGCCTCGTTGGAAAGCTCTTTGGCAGCCGCTCGCGTGGCCCCACAGCCCGTGGGGCTGCGGGCTTTGCGGCGGCCGTCAGCCTCGGCGCCACCGGCGCCCACCAGCTACAGCCGCGCCAACTTGCGAAGCATTTTCTGGTAGGGCCGCGGCTCTGGCGACAGCTCCCACGCCCGAAGAGCCAGGAGGGAAAGCCGTGCCTCGTTGGAAAGCTCTTTGGCAGCCGCTCGCCTGGCGAAACAGCCCGTGTGGCTGCGGGCTTTGCGGCGGCCGTCAGCCTTGCCGCCAACGGTGCCCACGTGGCGCTGCCGCGCCAGCTTGCGAAGCATTTTCCGGTAGGGCTGCGGCTCTGACGACAACTCCCAAGCCCGAAGAGCCAGGAGGGAAAGCCGTGCCTCGTTGGAAAGCTCTTTGGCAGCCGCTCACGTGGCCCCACAGCCCGAGGGGCTGCGGGCTTTGCGGCGGCCGTCAGCCTCGGCGACACCGGCGCCCTCGTGGCTCCGCCGCACCAGCCTGCGAAGCGTTTTCCGGTAGGGCCGCAACTCTGGCGACAGCTCCCAAGCCCGAAGAGCCAGGAGGGAAAGCCGTGCCTCGTTGGAAAGCTCTTTGGCAGCCGCTCGCCTGGCGAAACAGCCCGTGGGGCTGCGGGCTTTGCGGCGGCCGTCAGCCTCGGAGCCACCGGCGCCCACGTGGCGCCGCCCCACCAGCCTGCGAAGCATTTTCCGGTAGGGCCGCGGCTCTGGCGACAGCTCCCACACCCGAAGAGCGAGGAGAGAAAGCCGTGCCTCGTTGGAAAGCTCTTTGGCAGCCGCTCGCGTGGCCCCACAGCCCGTGGGGCTGCGGGCTTTGCGGCGGCCGTCAGCCTCGGCGACACCGGCGCCCTCGTGGCTCCGCCGCACCAGCCTGCGAAGCATTTTCCGGTAGGGCCGCAACTCTGGCGACAGCTCCCAAGCCCGAAGAGCCAGGAGGGAAAGCCGTGCCTCGTTGGAAAGCTCTTTGGCAGCCGCTCGCCTGGCGAAACAGCCCGTGGGGCTGCGGGCTTTGCGGCGGCCGTCAGCCTCGGAGCCACCGGCGCCCACGTGGCGCCGCCCCACCAGCCTGCGAAGCATTTTCCGGTAGGGCCGCGGCTCTGGCGACAGCTCCCACGCCCGAAGAGCGAGGAGAGAAAGCCGTGCCTCGTTGGAAAGCTCTTTGGCAGCCGCTCACGTGGCCCCACAGCCCGAGGGGCTGCGGGCTTTGCGGCGGCCGTCAGCCTCGGCGACACCGGCGCCCTCCTGGCTCCGCCGCACCAGCCTACGAAGCATTTTCCGGTAGGGCTGCAACTCTGGCGACAGCTCCCAAGCACGAAGAGCCAGGAGGGAAAGCCGTGCCTCGTTGGAAAGCTCTTTGGCAGCCGCTCGCCTGGCGAAACAGCCCGTGCGGCTGCGGGCTTTGCGGCGGCCGTCAGCCTCGGAGCCACCGGCGCCCACGTGGCGCCGCCCCACCAGCCTGCGAAGCATTTTCCGGTAGGGCCGCGGCTCTGGCGACAGCTCCCACGCCCGAAGAGCGAGGAGAGAAAGCCGTGCCTCGTTGGAAAGCTCTTTGGCAGCCGCTCGCGTGGCCCCACAGCCCGTGGGGCTGCGGGCTTTGCGGCGGCCGTCAGCCTCGGCGCCACCGGCGCCCACCAGCTACAGCCGCGCCAACTTGCGAAGCATTTTCTGGTAGGGCCGCGGCTCTGGCGACAGCTCCCACGCCCGAAGAGCCAGGAGGGAAAGCCGTGCCTCGTTGGAAAGCTCTTTGGCAGCCGCTCGCCTGGCGAAACAGCCCGTGTGGCTGCGGGCTTTGCGGCGGCCGTCAGCCTTGCCGCCAACGGTGCCCACGTGGCGCTGCCGCGCCAGCTTGCGAAGCATTTTCCGGTAGGGCTGCGGCTCTGACGACAACTCCCAAGCCCGAAGAGCCAGGAGGGAAAGCCGTGCCTCGTTGGAAAGCTCTTTGGCAGCCGCTCACGTGGCCCCACAGCCCGAGGGGCTGCGGGCTTTGCGGCGGCCGTCAGCCTCGGCGACACCGGCGCCCTCGTGGCTCCGCCGCACCAGCCTGCGAAGCGTTTTCCGGTAGGGCCGCAACTCTGGCGACAGCTCCCAAGCCCGAAGAGCCAGGAGGGAAAGCCGTGCCTCGTTGGAAAGCTCTTTGGCAGCCGCTCGCCTGGCGAAACAGCCCGTGGGGCTGCGGGCTTTGCGGCGGCCGTCAGCCTCGGAGCCACCGGCGCCCACGTGGCGCCGCCCCACCAGCCTGCGAAGCATTTTCCGGTAGGGCCGCGGCTCTGGCGACAGCTCCCACGCCCGAAGAGCGAGGAGAGAAAGCCGTGCCTCGTTGGAAAGCTCTTTGGCAGCCGCTCGCGTGGCCCCACAGCCCGTGGGGCTGCGGGCTTTGCGGCGGCCGTCAGCCTCGGCGACACCGGCGCCCTCGTGGCTCCGCCGCACCAGCCTGCGAAGCATTTTCCGGTAGGGCCGCAACTCTGGCGACAGCTCCCAAGCCCGAAGAGCCAGGAGGGAAAGCCGTGCCTCGTTGGAAAGCTCTTTGGCAGCCGCTCGCCTGGCGAAACAGCCCGTGGGGCTGCGGGCTTTGCGGCGGCCGTCAGCCTCGGAGCCACCGGCGCCCACGTGGCGCCGCCCCACCAGCCTGCGAAGCATTTTCCGGTAGGGCCGCGGCTCTGGCGACAGCTCCCACGCCCGAAGAGCGAGGAGAGAAAGCCGTGCCTCGTTGGAAAGCTCTTTGGCAGCCGCTCACGTGGCCCCACAGCCCGAGGGGCTGCGGGCTTTGCGGCGGCCGTCAGCCTCGGCGACACCGGCGCCCTCCTGGCTCCGCCGCACCAGCCTACGAAGCATTTTCCGGTAGGGCTGCAACTCTGGCGACAGCTCCCAAGCACGAAGAGCCAGGAGGGAAAGCCGTGCCTCGTTGGAAAGCTCTTTGGCAGCCGCTCGCCTGGCGAAACAGCCCGTGGGGCTGCGGGCTTTGCGGCGGCCGTCAGCCTCGGAGCCACCGGCGCCCACGTGGCGCCGCCCCACCAGCCTGCGAAGCATTTTCCGGTAGGGCCGCGGCTCTGGCGACAGCTCCCACGCCCGAAGAGCGAGGAGGGAAAGCCGTGCCTCGTTGGAAAGCTCTTTGGCAGCCGCTCGCGTGGCCCCACAGCCCGTGGGGCTGCGGGCTTTGCGGCGGCCGTCAGCCTCAGCGCCACCGGCGCCCACCAGCTACAGCCGCGCCAGCCTGCGAAGCATTTTCTGGTAGGGCCGCGGCTCTGGCGACAGCTCCCACGCCCGAAGAGCCAGGAGGGAAAGCCGTGCCTCGTTGGAAAGCTCTTTGGCAGCCGCTCGCCTGGCGAAACAGCCCGTGTGGCTGCGGGCTTTGCGGCGGCCGTCAGCCTCGCCGCCAACGGTGCCCACGTGGCGCTGCCGCGCCAGCTTGCGAAGCATTTTCCGGTAAGGCCGCGTCTCTGGCGACAGCTCCCACGCCCGAAGAGCCAGGAGGGAAAGCCGTGCCTCGTTGGAAAGCTCTTTGGCAGCCGCTCGCGTGGCCCCACAGCCCGTGTGGCTGCGGGCTATACGGCGGCCGTCAACCTCGTCGACACCGGCGCCCACGTGGCGCCGCCGCGCCAGCCTGCGAAGCATTTTCCGGTAGGGCTGCAACTCTGGCGACAGCTCCCAAGCACGAAGAGCCAGGAGGGAAAGCCGTGCCTCGTTGGAAAGCTCTTTGGCAGCCGCTCGCCTGGCGAAACAGCCCGTGGGGCTGTGGGCTTTGCGGCGGCCGTCAGCCTCGGAGCCACCGGCACCCACGTGGCGCCGCCCCACCAGCCTGCGAAGCATTTTCCGGTAGGGCCGCGGCTCTGGCGACAGCTCCCACGCCCGAAGAGCGAGGAGAGAAAGCCGTGCCTCGTAGGAAAGCTCTTTGGCAGCCGCTCGCGTGGCCCCACAGCCCGTAGGGCTGCGGGCTTTGCGGCGGCCGTCAGCCTCAGCGCCACCGGCGCCCACCAGCTACAGCCGCGCCAGCCTGCGAAGCATTTTCTGGTAGGGCCGCGGCTCTGGCGACAGCTCCCACGCCCGAAGAGCCAGGAGGGAAAGCCGTGCCTCGTTGGAAAGCTCTTTGGCAGCCGCTCGCGTGGCCCCACAGCCCGTGGGGCTGCGGGCTTTGCGGCGGCCGTCAGCCTCGGCGCCACCGGCGCCCACGTGGCGCCGCCGCGCCAGCCTGCGAAGCATTTTCCGGTAGGGCCGCGGCTCTGGCGACAGCTCCCACGCCCGAAGAGCCAGGAGGGAAAGCCGTGCCTCGTTGGAAAGCTCTTTGGCAGCCTCTTCCGTGGCCCCACAGCCCGTGGGGCTGTGGGCTTTGCGGCGGCCGTCAGCCTCTCCGCCAACGGTGCCCATGTGGCGCCGCCGCGCAAGTATGCAGAGCTTTTTGCGGTAGGGCCGCGACTCTGGCGACAGCTCCCACGCCCGAAGAGCAGGGAGGGAAAGCCATGCCTCGTTGGAAAGCTCTTTGGCAGCCGCTCGACTGGCGAAACAGCCCGTGCGGCTGCGGGCTTTGTGGCGGCCGTCAGCCTCGGAGCCACCGGCGCCCACGTGGCGCCGCCCCACCAGCCTGTGAAGCATTTTCCGGTAGGGCCGCAACTCTGGCGACAGCTCCCAAGCACGAAGAGCCAGGAGGGAAAGCCATGCCTCGTTGGAAAGCTCTTTGGCAGCCGCTCGCGTGGCCCCACAGCCCGTGGGGCTGCGGGCTTTGCGGCGGCCGTCAGCCTCAGCGCAACCGGCGCCTACCAGCTACAGCCGCGCCAGCCTGCGAAGCATTTTCCGGTAGGGCCGCGACTCTGGCGACAGCTCCCAAGCCCGAAGAGCCAGGAGGGAAAGCCGTGCCTCGTTGGAAAGCTCTTTGGCAGCCGCTCGCGTGGCCCCACAGCCCGTGGGGCTGCGGGCTTTGCGGCGGCCGTCAGCCTCGGCACCACCGGCGCCTACGTGGCGCTGCCGCGCCAGCTTGCGAAGCATTTTCCGGTAGGGCTGCAGCTCTGACGACAGCTCCCAAGCCCGAAGAGCCAGGAGGGAAAGCCATGCCTCGTTGGAAATCTCTTTGGCAGCCGCTCGCGTGGCCCCACAGCCCGTGGGGCTGCGGGCTTTGCGGCGGTTGTCAGCCTCGGAGCCACCGGCGCCCACGTGGCGCCGCCCCACCAGCCTGCGAAGCATTTTCCGGTAGGGCTGCAACTCTGGCGACAGCTCCCAAGCCCGAAGAGCCAGGAGGGAAAGCCATGCCTCGTTGGAAAGCTCTTTGGCAGCCGCTCGCCTGGCGAAACAGCCCGTGCGGCTGCGGGCTTTGCTGCGGCCGTCAGCCTCGGAGCCACCGGCACCCACGTGACGCCGCCGCACAAGCCTGCGAAGCATTTTCCGGTAGGGCCGCAACTCTGGCGACAGCTCCCAAGCACGAAGAGCCAGGAGGGAAAGCCGTGCCTCGTTGGAAAGCTCTTTGGCAGCCGCTCGCGTGGCCCCACAGCCCGTGGGGCTGCGGGCTTTGCGGCGGCCGTCAGCCTCCCCGCCACCGGCGCCCACCAGGTGCAGCCGCGCCAGCCTGCGAAGCATTTTCCGGTAGGGCTGCGGCTCTGACGACAACTCCCAAGCCTGAAGAGCCAGGAGGGAAAGCCATGCCTCGTTGGAAAGCTCTTTGGCAGCCGATCGCGTGGCCCCACAGCCCGTGGGGCTGCGGGCTTTGCGGTGGCCGTCAGCCTCGGCGCCACCGGCGCCCACGTGGCGCCGCTGCGCCAGCCTGCGAAGCATTTTCCGGTAGGGCCGCGGCTCTGGCGACAGCTCCCACGCCCGAAGAGCCAGGAGGGAAAGCCGTGCCTCGTTGGAAAGCTCTTTGGCAGCCGCTCGCCTGGCGAAACAGCCTGTGGGGCTGCGGGCTTTGCGGCGGCCGTCAGTCTCGGAGCCACCGGCGCCCACGTGGCGCCGCCCCACCAGCCTGCGAAGCATTTTCCGGTAGGGCCGCGGCTCTGGCGACAGCTCCCACGCCCGAAGAGCCAGGAGGGAAAGCCGTGCCTCGTTGGAAATCTCTTTGGCAGCCTCTTCCGTGGCCCCACAGCCCGTGGGGCTGCGGGCTTTGCGGCGGCCGTCAGCCTCTCCGCCAACGGTGCCCATGTGGCGCCGCCGCGCAAGTATGCAGAGTTTTTTGCGGTAGGGCCGCGACTCTGGCGTCAGCTCCCACGCCCGAAGACCCAGGAGGGAAAGCCGTGCCTCGTTGGAAAGCTCTTTGGCAGCCGCTCGCGTGGCCCCACAGCCCGTGGGGCTGCGGGCTTTGCGGCGGCCGTCAGCCTCCCCGCCACCGGCGCCCACCAGGTGCAGCCGCGCCAGCCTGCGAAGCATTTTCCTGTAGCGCCGCGGCTCTGGCGACAGCTCCCACGCCCGAAGAGCAGGGAGGGAAAGCCGTGCCTCGTTGGAAAGCTCTTTGGCAGCCGCTCGCTTGTCGAAACAGCCCGTGGGGCTGCGGGCTTTGCGGCGGCCGTCAGCCTCGGAGCCACCGGCGCCCACGTGGCGCCGCCCCACCAGCCTGCGAAGCATTTTCCGGTAGGGCCGCAACTCTGGCGACAGCTCCCAATCACGAAGAGCCAGGAGGGAAAGCCGTGCCTCGTTGGAAAGCTCTTTGGCAGCCGATCGCGTGGCCCCACAGCCCGTGGGGCTGCGGGCTTTGTGGCGGCCGTCAGCCTCCCCACCGCTGGCGCCCACCAGGTGCAGCCGCGCCAGCCTGCGAAGCATTTTCCTGTAGGGCCGCGGCTCTGGCGACAGCTCCCACGCCCGAAGGCCTAGGAGGGAAAGCCGTGCCTCGTTGGAAAGCTCTTTGGCAGCCGCTCGCCTGGCGAAACAGCCTGTGGGGCTGCGGGCTTTGCGGCGGCCGTCATCCTCGCTGCCACCGGCGCCCACGTGGCGCCGCTGCGCCAGCCTACGAAGCATTTTCCGGTAGGGCCGCGTCTCTGGCGACAGCTCCCACGTCCGAAGAGCCAGGAGGGAAAGCCATGCCTCGTTGGAAAGCTCTTTGGCAGCCGCTCGCGTGGCCCCACAGCCCGTGGGGCTGCGGGCTTTGCGGCGGCCGTCAGCCTCGGAGCCACCAGCGCCCACGTGGCGCCGCCCCACCAGCCTGCGAAGCATTTTCCGGTAGGGCCGCGGCTCTGGCGACAGCTCCCACGCCCGAAGAGCCAGGAGGGAAAGCCGTGCCTCGTTGGAAAGCTCTTTGGCAGCCGCTCGCGTGGCCCCACAGCCCGTGGGGCTGCGGGCTTTGCGGTGGCCGTCAGCCTCGGCGCCACCGGCGCCCACGTGGCGCTGCCGCGCCAGCTTGCGAAGCATTTTCCGGTAGGGCTGTAGTTCTGACGACAGCTCCCAAGCCCGAAGAGCCAGGAGGGAAAGCCATGCCTCGTTGGAAAGCTCTTTGGCAGCCGCTCGCGTGGCCCCACAGCCCGTGGGGCTGCGGGCTTTGCGGCGGTTGTCAGCCTCGGAGCCACCGGAGCCCACGTGGCGCCGCCCCACCAGCCTGCGAAGCATTTTCCGGTAGGGCCGCAACTCTGGCGACAGCTCCCACGCCCGAAGAGCCAGGAGGGAAAGCCATGCCTCGTTGGAAAGCTCTTTGGCAGCCGCTCGCCTGGCGAAACAGCCCGTGCGGCTGCGGGCTTTGCGGCGGCCGTCAGCCTCGGAGCCACCGGCGCCCACGTGGCGCCGCCCCACCAGCCTGCGAAGCATTTTCCGGTAGGGCCGCAACTCTGGCGACAGCTCTCAAGCACGAAGAGCCAGGAGGGAAAGCTGTGCCTCGTTGGAAAGCTCTTTGGCAGCCGCTCACGTGGCCCCACAGCCCGTGGGGCTGCGGGCTTTGCGGCGGCCGTCAGCCTCAGCGCAACCGGCGCCTACCAGCTACAGCCGCGCCAGCCTGCGAAGCATTTTCCGGTAGGGCCGCGGCTCTGGCGACAGCTCCCACGCCCGAAGAGCCAGGAGGGAAAGCCGTGCCTCGTTGGAAAGCTCTTTGGCAGCCGCTCGCGTGGCCTCACAGCCCGTGGGGCTGCGGGCTTTGCGGCGGCCGTCAGCCTCGGAGCCACCGGCGCCCACGTGGCGCCGCCGCACCAGCTTGCGAAGCATTTTCCAGTAGGGCCACGGCTCTGGCGACAGCTCCCAAGCCCGAAGAGCCAGGAGGGAAAGCCGTGCCTCGTTGGAAAGCTCTTTGGCAGCCGCTCGCGTGGCCCCACAGCCCATGGGGCTGCGGGCTTTGCGGCGGCCGTCAGCCTCGGCGCCACCGGCGCCCACGTGGTACCGCCGCACCAGCCTGCGAAGCATTTTCCGGTAGGGCTGCGGCTCTGGCGACAGCTCCCACGCCCGAAGAGCAGGGAGGGAAAGCCATGCCTGGTTGGAAAGCTCTTTGGCGGCCGCTCGCGTGGCCCCACAGCCCGTGTGGCTGCGGGCTTTGCGGCGGCCGTCAGCCTGGGAGCCACCAGCGCCCACGTGGCGCCGCCGCACGAGCCTGCGAAGCATTTTCCGGTAGGGCCGCGGCTCTGGCGACAGCTCCCAAGCCCGAAGAGCCAGGAGGGAAAGCCATGCCTCGTTGGAAAGCTCTTTGGCAGCCACTCGCGTCGCCCCACAGCCCGTGTGGCTGCGGGCTTTGCGGCGACCGTCAGCCTCCCCGCCACCGGCGCCCACCAGGTGCAGCCGCACCAGGCTGCGAAGCATTTTCCGGTAGGGCCGCGGCTCTGGCGACAGCTCCCACGCCCGAAGAGCCAGGAGGGAAAGCCATGCCTCGTTGGAAAGCTCTTTGGCAGCCTCTTGCGTGGCCCCACAGCCCGTGGGGCTGCGGGCTTTGCGGCGGCCGTCAGCCTCAGCGCCACCGGCGCCCACGTGGCGCTGCCGCGCCAGCTTGCGAAGCATTTTCCGGTAGGGCTGCGGCTCTGACGACAGCTCCCAAGCCCGAAGAGCCAGGAGGGAAAGCCGTGCCTTGTTGGAAAGCTCTTTGGCGGCCGCTCGCGTGGCCCCACAGCCCGTGTGGCTGCGGGCTTTGTGGCAGCCGTCAGCCTCGGCGCCACCGGCGCCCACCAGGTGCAGCCGCACCAGCCTGCGAAGCATTTTCCTGTAGGGCCGCGGCTCTGGCGACAGCTCCCATGCCCGAAGAGCGAGGAGAGAAAGCCGTGCCTCGTTGGAAAGCTCTTTGGCAGCCGCTCGCCTGGCGAAACAGCCTGTGGGGCTGCGGGCTTTGCGGCGGCCGTCAGCCTCGCTGCCACCGGCGCCCACGTGGCGCCGCTGCGCCAGCCTGCGAAGCATTTTCCGGTAGGGCCGCGTCTCTGGCGACAGCTCCCACGCCCGAAGACCTAGGAGGGAAAGCCGTGCCTCGTTGGAAAGCTCTTTGGCAGCCGCTCGCGTGGCCCCACAGCCCGTGGGGCTGCGGGCTTTCCGGCGGCCGTCAGCCTCAGCGACACCGGCGCCCACGTGGCGCCGCCGCGCCAGCCTGCGAAGCATTTTCCTGTAGGGCTGCGGCTCTGGCGACAGCTCCCACGCCCGAAGAGCCAGGAGGGAAAGCCGTGCCTTGTTGGAAAGCTCTTTGGCAGCCGTTCGCCTGGCGAAACAGCCCGTGGGGCTGCGGGCTTTGCGGCGGCCGTCAGCCTCGGAGCCACTGGCGCCCACGTGGCGCCGCCCCACCAGCCTGCGAAGCATTTTCCGGTAGGGCCGCGACTCTGGCGACAGCTCCCACGCCCGAAGAGCCAGGAGGGAAAGCCGTGCCTCGTTGGAAAGCTCTTTGGCAGCCGCTCGCGTGGCCTCACAGCCCGTGGGGCTGCGGGCTTTGCAGCGGCCGTCAGCCTCGGCGCCACCGGCGCCCACGTGGCGCCGCCCCACCAGCCTGCGAAGCATTTTCCGGTAGGGCCGCGGCTCTGGCGACAGCTCCCAAGGACGAAGAGCCAGGAGGAAAAGCCGTGCCTCGTTGGAAAGCTCTTTGGCAGCCGCTCGCCTGGCCCCACAGCCCGTGGGGCTGCGGGCTTTGCGGCGGCCGTCAGCCTCCGCGCCACCGGCGTTCACGTGGCGCCGCCGCACAAGCCTGCGAAGCATTTTCCGGTAGGGCCGCGGCTCTGACGACAGCTCCCACGCCCGAAGAGCCAGGAGGGAAAGCCGTGCCTTGTTGGAAAGCTCTTTGGCAGCCGCTCGCGTGGCCCCACAGCCCGTGGGGCTGCGGGCTTTGCGGCGGCCGTCAGCCTCGGCGCCACCGGCGCCCACGTGGCGCTGCCGCGCCAGCTTGCGAAGCATTTTCCGGTAGGGCTGGAGCTCTGACGACAGCTCCCAAGCCCGAAGAGCCAGGAGGGAAAGCCATGCCTCGTTGGAAAGCTCTTTGGCAGCCGCTCGCGTGGCCCCACAGCCCGTGGGGCTGCGGGCTTTGCGGCGGTTGTCAGCCTCGGAGCCACCGGCGCCCACGTGGCGCCGCCCCACCAGCCTGCGAAGCATTTTCCGGTAAGGCCGCAACTCTGGCGACAGCTCCCAAGCCCGAAGAGCCAGGAGGGAAAGCCATGCCTCGTTGGAAAGCTCTTCGGCAGCCGCTCGCCTGGCGAAACAGCTTGTGGGGCTGCGGGCTTTGCAGCGGCCGTCATCCTCGCTGCCACCGGCGCCCACGTGGCGCCGCTGCGCCAGCCTACGAAGCATTTTCCGGTAGGGCCGCGTCTCTGGCGACAGCTCCCACGCCCGAAGAGCCAGGAGGGAAAGCCATGCCTCGTTGGAAAGCTCTTTGGCAGCCGCTCGCGTGGCCCCACAGCTAGTGGGGCTGCGGGCTTTGCGGCGGCCGTCAGCCTCGGAGCCACCAGCGCCCACGTGGCGCCGCCCCACCAGCCTGCGAAGCATTTTCCGGTAGGGCCGCGGCTCTGGCGACAGCTCCCACGCCCGAAGAGCCAGGAGGGAAAGCCGTGCCTCGTTGGAAAGCTCTTTGGCAGCCGCTCGCGTGGCCCCACAGCCCTTGGGGCTGCGGGCTTTGCGGCGGTTGTCAGCCTCGGAGCCACCGGCGCCCTCGTGGCGCCGCCCCACCAGCCTGCGAAGCATTTTCCGGTAGGGCCGCGGCTCTGGCGACAGCTCCCACGCCCGAAGAGCCAGGAGGGAAAGCCATGCCTCGTTGGAAAGCTCTTTGGCAGCCTCTTGCGTGGCCCCACAGCCCGTGGGGCTGCGGGCTTTGCGGCGGCCGTCAGCCTCAGCGCCACCGGCGCCCACGTGGCGCTGCCGCGCCAGCTTGCGAAGCATTTTCCGGTAGGGCTGCGGCTCTGACGACAGCTCCCAAGCCCGAAGAGCCAGGAGGGAAAGCCGTGCCTTGTTGGAAAGCTCTTTGGCGGCCGCTCGCGTGGCCCCACAGCCCGTGTGGCTGCGGGCTTTGTGGCAGCCGTCAGCCTCGGCGCCACCGGCGCCCACCAGGTGCAGCCGCACCAGCCTGCGAAGCATTTTCCTGTAGGGCCGCGGCTCTGGCGACAGCTCCCATGCCCGAAGAGCGAGGAGAGAAAGCCGTGCCTCGTTGGAAAGCTCTTTGGCAGCCGCTCGCCTGGCGAAACAGCCTGTGGGGCTGCGGGCTTTGCGGCGGCCGTCAGCCTCGCTGCCACCGGCGCCCACGTGGCGCCGCTGCGCCAGCCTGCGAAGCATTTTCCGGTAGGGCCGCGTCTCTGGCGACAGCTCCCACGCCCGAAGACCTAGGAGGGAAAGCCGTGCCTCGTTGGAAAGCTCTTTGGCAGCCGCTCGCGTGGCCCCACAGCCCGTGGGGCTGCGGGCTTTCCGGCGGCCGTCAGCCTCAGCGACACCGGCGCCCACGTGGCGCCGCCGCGCCAGCCTGCGAAGCATTTTCCTGTAGGGCTGCGGCTCTGGCGACAGCTCCCACGCCCGAAGAGCCAGGAGGGAAAGCCGTGCCTTGTTGGAAAGCTCTTTGGCAGCCGTTCGCCTGGCGAAACAGCCCGTGGGGCTGCGGGCTTTGCGGCGGCCGTCAGCCTCGGAGCCACTGGCGCCCACGTGGCGCCGCCCCACCAGCCTGCGAAGCATTTTCCGGTAGGGCCGCGACTCTGGCGACAGCTCCCACGCCCGAAGAGCCAGGAGGGAAAGCCGTGCCTCGTTGGAAAGCTCTTTGGCAGCCGCTCGCGTGGCCTCACAGCCCGTGGGGCTGCGGGCTTTGCAGCGGCCGTCAGCCTCGGCGCCACCGGCGCCCACGTGGCGCCGCCCCACCAGCCTGCGAAGCATTTTCCGGTAGGGCCGCGGCTCTGGCGACAGCTCCCAAGGACGAAGAGCCAGGAGGAAAAGCCGTGCCTCGTTGGAAAGCTCTTTGGCAGCCGCTCGCCTGGCGAAACAGCCCGTGCGGCTGCGGGCTTTGCGGCGGCCGTCAGCCTCAGCGCCACCGGCGCCTACCAGCTACAGCCGCGCCACCCTGCGAAGCATTTTCCGGTAGGGCTGCGGCTCTGGCGACAGCTCCCACGCCCGAAGAGCCAGGAGGGAAAGCCGTGCCTCGTTGGAAAGCTCTTTGGCAGCCGCTCGCGTGGCCTCACAGCCCGTGGGGCTGCGGGCTTTGTGGCGGCCGTCAGCCTCCCCGCCACCGGCGCCCACCAGGTGCAGCCGCGCCAGCCTGCGAAGCATTTTCCGGTAGGGCCGCGGCTCTGGCGACAGCTCCCACGCCCGAAGAGCCAGGAGGGAAAGCCGTGCCTCGTTGGAAAGCTCTTTGGCAGCCGCTCGCCTGGCGAAACCGCCCGTGCGGCTGCGGGCTTTGCTGCGGCCGTCAGCCTCGGAGCCACCGGCGCCCACGTGGCGCCGCCCCACTAGCCTGCGAAGCATTTTCCGGTAGGGCCGCGTCTCTGGCGAAAGCTCCCAAGCACGAAGAGCCAGGAGGGAAAGCCATGCCTCGTTGGAAAGCTCTTTGGCAGCCGCTCGCGTGGCCCCACAGCCCGTGGGGCTGCGGGCTTTGCGGCGGCCGTCAGCCTCGGCGCCACCGGCGCCCACGTGGCGCCGCTGCGCCAGCCTGCGAAGCATTTTCCTGTAGGGCCGCGGCTCTGGCGACAGCTCCCACGCCCGAAGAGCCAGGAGGGAAAGCCGTGCCTCGTTGGAAAGCTCTTTGGCAGCCGCTCGCCTGGCGAAACAGCCTGTGGGGCTGCGGGCTTTGCGGCGGCCGACAGTCTCGGAGCCACCGGCGCCCACGTGGCGCCGCCCCACCAGCCTGCGAAGCATTTTCCGGTAGGACTGCAACTCTGGCGACAGCTCCCACGCCCGAAGAGCCAGGAGGGAAAGCCGTGCCTCGTTGGAAAGCTCTTTGGCAGCCGATCGCGTGGCCCCACAGGCCGTGTGGCTGCGGGCTTTGTGGCGGCCGTCAGCCTCCCCGCCACCGGCGCCCACCAGGTGCAGCCGCGCCAGCCTGCGAAGCATTTTCCTGTAGGGCCGCGGATCTGACGACAGCTCCCACGCCCGAAGAGCCAGGAGGGAAAGCCGTGCCTCGTTGGAAAGCTCTTTGGCAGCCGCTCGCCTGGCGAAACCGCCCGTGCGGCTGCGGGCTTTGCTGCGGCCGTCAGCCTCGGAGCCACCGGCGCCCACGTGGCGCCGCCCCACTAGCCTGCGAAGCATTTTCCGGTAGGGCCGCGTCTCTGGCGACAGCTCCCACGCCCGAAGAGCCAGGAGGGAAAGCCGTGCCTCGTTGGAAAGCTGTTTGGCAGCCGCTCGCGTGGCCCCACAGCCCGTGGGGCTGCGGGCTTTGCGGCGACCGTCAGCCTCCCCGCCACCGGTGCCCACCAGGTGCAGCCACGCCAGTCTGCGAATCATTTTCCTGTAGGGCCGCGGCTCTGGCGACAGCTCCCACGCCCGAAGACCTAGGAGGGAAAGCCGTGCCTCGTTGGAAAGCTCTTTGGCAGCCGCTCGCGTGGCCCCACAGCCCGTGGGGCTGCGGGCTTTGCGGCGGCCGTCAGCCTCCCCGCCACTGGCGCCCACCAGGTGCAGCCGCGCCAGCCTACGAAGCATTTTCCGGTAGGGCCGCGTCTCTGGCGACAGCTCCCACGCCCGAAGAGCCAGGAGGGAAAGCCATGCCTCGTTGGAAAGCTCTTTGGCAGCCTCTCGCGTGGCCCCACAGCCCGTGGGGCTGCGGGCTTTGCGGCGGCCGTCAGCCTCGGCGACACCGGCGCCCACGTGGCGCCGCCGCACCAGTCTGCGAAGCATTTTCCGGTAGGGCTGCGGCTCTGACGACAGCTCCCAAGCCCGAAGAGCCAGGAGGGAAAGCCGTGCCTCGTTGGAAAGCTCTTTGGCAGCCGCTCGCCTGGCGAAACAGCCCGTGTGGCTGCGGGCTTTGCGGCGGCCGTCAGCCTCGCCGCCAACGGTGCCCACGTGGCGCTGCCGCGCCAGCTTGCGAAGCATTTTCCGGTAGGGCTGCGGCTCTGACGACAACTCCCAAGCCCGAAGAGCCAGGAGGGAAAGCCGTGCCTCGTTGGAAAGCTCTTTGGCAGCCGCTCACGTGGCCCCACAGCCCATGGGGCTGCGGGCTTTGCGGCGGCCGTCAGCCTCGGCGACACCGGCGCCCTCGTGGCTCCGCCGTACCAGCCTGCGAAGCGTTTTCCGGTAGGGCAGCGGCTCTGGCGACAGCTCCCAAGCCCGAAGAGCCAGGAGGGAAAGCCGTGCCTCGTTGGAAAGCTCTTTGGCAGCCGCTCGCGTGGCCCCACAGCCCGTGGGGCTGCGGGCTTTGCGGCGACCGTCAGCCTCCCCGCCACCGGTGCCCACCAGGTGCAGCCACGCCAGTCTGCGAATCATTTTCCTGTAGGGCCGCGGCTCTGGCGACAGCTCCCACGCCCGAAGACCTAGGAGGGAAAGCCGTGCCTCGTTGGAAAGCTCTTTGGCAGCCGCTCGCGTGGCCCCACAGCCCGTGGGGCTGCGGGCTTTGCGGCGGCCGTCAGCCTCCCCGCCACTGGCGCCCACCAGGTGCAGCCGCGCCAGCCTACGAAGCATTTTCCGGTAGGGCCGCGTCTCTGGCGACAGCTCCCACGCCCGAAGAGCCAGGAGGGAAAGCCATGCCTCGTTGGAAAGCTCTTTGGCAGCCTCTCGCGTTGCCCCACAGCCCGTGGGGCTGCGGGCTTTGCGGCGGCCGTCAGCCTCGGCGACACCGGCGCCCACGTGGCGCCGCCGCACCAGTCTGCGAAGCATTTTCCG
Source organism: Chroicocephalus ridibundus (assembly GCF_963924245.1). Lineage (NCBI taxonomy): Eukaryota > Metazoa > Chordata > Aves > Charadriiformes > Laridae > Chroicocephalus > Chroicocephalus ridibundus. The sequence goes on along the minus strand of NC_086302.1, from coordinate 299,382 downwards.
GTAGGGCTGCGGCTCTGACGACAGCTCCCAAGCCCGAAGAGCCAGGAGGGAAAGCCGTGCCTCGTTGGAAAGCTCTTTGGCAGCCGCTCGCCTGGCGAAACAGCCCGTGTGGCTGCGGGCTTTGCGGCGGCCGTCAGCCTCGCCGCCAACGGTGCCCACGTGGCGCTGCCGCGCCAGCTTGCGAAGCATTTTCCGGTAGGGCTGCGGCTCTGACGACAACTCCCAAGCCCGAAGAGCCAGGAGGGAAAGCCGTGCCTCGTTGGAAAGCTCTTTGGCAGCCGCTCACGTGGCCCCACAGCCCATGGGGCTGCGGGCTTTGCGGCGGCCGTCAGCCTCGGCGACACCGGCGCCCTCGTGGCTCCGCCGTACCAGCCTGCGAAGCGTTTTCCGGTAGGGCCGCGGCTCTGGCGACAGCTCCCAAGCCCGAAGAGCCAGGAGGGAAAGCCGTGCCTCGTTGGAAAGCTCTTTGGCAGCCGCTCGCGTGGCCCCACAGCCCGTGTGGCTGCGGGCTATACGGCGGCCGTCAACCTCGTCGACACCGGCGCCCACGTGGCGCCGCCGCGCCAGCCTGCGAAGCATTTTCCGGTAGGGCTGCAACTCTGGCGACAGCTCCCAAGCACGAAGAGCCAGGAGGGAAAGCCGTGCCTCGTTGGAAAGCTCTTTGGCAGCCGCTCGCCTGGCGAAACAGCCCGTGGGGCTGCGGGCTTTGCGGCGGCCGTCAGGCTCGGAGCCACCGGCGCCCACGTGGCGCCGCCCTACCAGCCTGCGAAGCATTTTCCGGTAGGGCCGCGGCTCTGGCGACAGCTCCCACGCCCGAAGAGCGAGGAGAGAAAGCCGTGCCTCGTTGGAAAGCTCTTTGGCAGCCGCTCGCGTGGCCCCACAGCCCGTGGGGCTGCGGGCTTTGCGGCGTCCGTCAGCCTCAGCGGCACCGGCGCCCACCAGCTACAGCCGCGCCAGCCTGCGAAGCATTTTCTGGTAGGGCCGCGGCTCTGGCGACAGCTCCCACGCCCGAAGAGCCAGGAGGGAAAGCCGTGCCTCGTTGGAAAGCTCTTTGGCAGCCGCTCGCCTGGCGAAACAGCCCGTGTGGCTGCGGGCTTTGCGGCGGCCGTCAGCCTCGCCGCCAACGGTGCCCACGTGGCGCTGCCGCGCCAGCTTGCGAAGCATTTTCCGGTAAGGCCGCGTCTCTGGCGACAGCTCCCACGCCAGAAGAGCCAGGAGGGAAAGCCGTGCCTCGTTGGAAAGCTCTTTGGCAGCCGCTCGTGTGGCCCCACAGCCCGTGGGGCTGCAGGCTTTGCGGCGGCCGTCAGCCTCGGCGCCACCGGCGCCCACCTGGTACAGCAGCGCCAGCCTGCGAAGCATTTTCCGGTAGGGCCGCGGCTCTGGCGACAGCTCCCACGCCCGAAGAGCAGGGAGGGAAAGCCGTGCCTCGTTGGAAAGCTCTTTGGCAGCCGCTCGCCTGGCGAAACAGCCTGTGGGGCTGCGGGCTTTGCGGCGGCCGTCAGTCTCGGAGCCACCGGCGCCCACGTGGCGCCGCCCCACCAGCCTGCGAAGCATTTTCCGGTAGGACTGCAACTCTGGCGACAGCTCCCAAGCCCGAAGAGCCAGGAGGGAAAGCCGTGCCTCGTTGGAAAGCTCTTTGGCAGCCGATCGCGTGGCCCCACAGCCCGTGGGGCTGCGGGCTTTGTGGCGGCCGTCAGCCTCCCCGCCACCGGCGCCCACCAGGTGCAGCCGCGCCAGCCTGCGAAGCATTTTCCTGTAGGGCCGCGGATCTGACGACAGCTCCGAAGCCCGAAGAGCCAGGAGGGAAAGCCGTGCCTCGTTGGAAAGCTCTTTGGCAGCCGCTCGTTTGGCGAAACAGCCTGTAGGGCTGCGGGCTTTGCGGCGGCCGTCAGCCTCTCCGCCAACGGTGCCCATGTGGCGCCGCCGCGCAAGTATGCAGAGCTTTTTGCGGTAGGGCCGCGACTCTGGCGACAGCTCCCACGCCCGAAGAGCAGGGAGGGAAAGCCATGCCTCGTTGGAAAGCTCTTTGGCAGCCGCTCGCGTGGCCCCACAGCCCGTGGGGCTGCGGGCTTTGCGGCGGCCGTCAGCCTCAACGCCACCGGCGCCCACCAGCTACAGCCGCGCCAGCCTGCAAAGCATTTTCCGGTAGGGCCGCGTCTCTGGCGACAGCTCCCACGCCCGAAGAGCCAGGAGGGAAAGCCGTGCCTCGTTGGAAAGCTCTTTGGCAGCCGCTCGCGTGGCCCCACAGCCCGTGGGGCTGCGGGCTTTGCGGCGGCCGTCAGCCTCGGCGCCACCGGCGCCCACGTGGCGCCGCCGCGCCAGCTTGCGAAGCATTTTCCAGTAGGGCCACGGCTCTGACGACAACTCCCAAGCCCGAAGAGCCAGGAGGGAAAGCCGTGCCTCGTTGGAAAGCTCTTTGGCAGCCTCTTGCGTGGCCCCACAGCCCGTGGGGCTGCGGGCTTTGTGGCGGCCGTCAGCCTCGGAGCCACCGGCGCCCACGTGGCGCCGCCCCACCAGCCTGCGAAGCATTTTCCGGTAGGGCCGCAACTCTGGCGACAGCTCCCAAGCCCGAAGAGCCAGGAGGGAAAGCCATGCCTCGTTGGAAAGCTCTTTGGCAGCCGCTCGCCTGGCGAAACAGCCCGTGCGGCTGCGGGCTTTGCGGCGGCCGTCAGCCTCGGAGCCACCGGCGCCCACGTGGCGCCGCCCCACCAGCCTGCGAAGCATTTTCCGGTAGGGCCGCAACTCTGGCGACAGCTCCCAAGCACGAAGAGCCAGGAGGGAAAGCCATGCCTCGTTGGAAAGCTCTTTGGCAGCCTCTCGCGTGGCCCCACAGCCCGTGGGGCTGCGGGCTTTGCGGCGGCCGTCAGCCTCAGCGCCACCGGCGCCTACCAGCTACAGCCGCGCCAGCCTGCGAAGCATTTTCCGGTAGGGCCGCGACTCTGGCGACAGCTCCCAAGCCCGAAGAGCCAGGAGGGAAAGCCGTGCCTCGTTGGAAAGCTCTTTGGCAGCCTCTTGCGTGGCCCCACAGCCCGTGGGGCTGCGGGCTTTGCGGCGGCCGTCAGCCTCCCCGCCACCGGCGCCCACCAGGTGCAGCCGCGCCAGCCTGCGAAGCATTTTCCGGTAGGGCTGCGGCTCTGACGACAACTCCCAAGCCCGAAGAGCCAGGAAGGAAAGCCATGCCTCGTTGGAAAGCTCTTTGGCAGCCGATCGCGTGGCCCCACAGCCCGTGGGGCTGCGGGCTTTGCGGCGGCCGTCAGCCTCGGCGCCACCGGCGCCCACGTGGCGCCGCTGCGCCAGCCTGCGAAGCATTTTCCGGTAGGGCCGCGGCTCTGGCGACAGCTCCCACGCCCGAAGAGCCAGGAGGGAAAGCCGTGCCTCGTTGGAAAGCTCTTTGGCAGCCGCTCGCCTGGCGAAACAGCCTGTGGGGCTGCGGGCTTTGCGGCGGCCGTCAGTCTCGGAGCCACCGGCGCCCACGTGGCGCCGCCCCACCAGCCTGCGAAGCATTTTCCGGTAGGGCCGCGGCTCTGGCGACAGCTCCCACGCCCGAAGAGCCAGGAGGGAAAGCCGTGCCTCGTTGGAAAGCTCTTTGGCAGCCGCTCGCGTGGCCCCACAGCCCGTGGGGCTGCGGGCTTTGCGGCGACCGTCAGCCTCCCCGCCACCGGCGCCCACCAGGTGCAGCCGCGCCAGCCTGCGAAGCATTTTCCTGTAGGGCCGCGGCTCTGGCGACAGCTCCCACGCCCGAAGAGCAGGGAGGGAAAGCCGTGCCTCGTTGGAAAGCTCTTTGGCAGCCGCTCGCTTGTCGAAACAGCCCGTGGGGCTGCGGGCTTTGCGGCGGCCGTCAGCCTCGGAGCCACCGGCGCCCACGTGGCGCCGCCGCGCCAGCCTGCGAAGCATTTTCCGGTAGGGCCGCAACTCTGGCGACAGCACCCAAGCACGAAGAGCCAGGAGGGAAAGCCGTGCCTCGTTGGAAAGCTCTTTGGCAGCCGATCGCGTGGCCCCACAGCCCGTGGGGCTGCGGGCTTTGTGGCGGCCGTCAGCCTCCCCACCGCTGGCGCCCACCAGGTGCAGCCGCGCCAGCCTGCGAAGCATTTTCCTGTAGGGCCGCGGCTCTGGCGACAGCTCCCACGCCCGAAGGCCTAGGAGGGAAAGCCGTGCCTCGTTGGAAAGCTCTTTGGCAGCCGCTCGCCTGGCGAAACAGCCTGTGGGGCTGCGGGCTTTGCGGCGGCCGTCATCCTCGCTGCCACCGGCGCCCACGTGGCACCGCTGCGCCAGCTTACGAAGCATTTTCCGGTAGGGCCGCGTCTCTGGCGACAGCTCCCACGCCCGAAGAGCCAGGAGGGAAAGCCATGCCTCGTTGGAAAGCTCTTTGGCAGCCGCTCGCCTGGCGAAACAGCCCGTGGGGCTGCGGGCTTTGCGGCGGCCGTCAGCCTCGGAGCCACCAGCGCCCACGTGGCGCCGCCCCACCAGCCTGCGAAGCATTTTCCGGTAGGGCCGCGGCTCTGGCGACAGCTCCCACGCCCGAAGAGCCAGGAGGGAAAGCCGTGCCTCGTTGGAAAGCTCTTTGGCAGCCGATCGCGTGGCCCCACAGCCCGTGGGGCTGCGGGCTTTGCGGCGGCCGTCAGCCTCCGCGCCACCGGCGCCCACGTGGCGCCGCCGCACAAGCCTGCGAAGCAGTTTCCGGTAGGGCCGCGGCTCTGACGACAGCTCCCACGCCCGAAGAGCCAGGAGGGAAAGCCATGCCTCGTTGGAAAGCTCTTTGGCAGCCGATCGCGTGGCCCCACAGCCCGTGGGGCTGCGGGCTTTGCGGTGGCCGTCAGCCTCGGCGCCACCGGCGCCCACGTGGCGCTGCCGCGCCAGCTTGCGAAGCATTTTCCGGTAGGGCTGTAGTTCTGACGACAGCTCCCAAGCCCGAAGACCCAGGAGGGAAAGCCATGCCTCGTTGGAAAGCTCTTTGGCAGCCGCTCGCGTGGCCCCACAGCCCGTGGGGCTGCGGGCTTTGCGGCGGTTGTCAGCCTCGGAGCCACCGGAGCCCACGTGGCGCCGCCCCACCAGCCTGCGAAGCATTTTCTGGTAGGGCCGCAACTCTGGCGACAGCTCCCACGCCCGAAGAGCCAGGAGGGAAAGCCATGCCTCGTTGGAAAGCTCTTTGGCAGCCGCTCGCCTGGCGAAACAGCCCGTGCGGCTGCGGGCTTTGCGGCGGCCGTCAGCCTCGGAGCCACCGGCGCCCACGTGACGCCGCCCCACCAGCCTGCGAAGCATTTTCCGGTAGGGCCGCAACTCTGGCGACAGCTCTCAAGCACGAAGAGCCAGGAGGGAAAGCTGTGCCTCGTTGGAAAGCTCTTTGGCAGCCACTCGCGTGGCCCCACAGCCCATGGGGCTGCGGGCTTTGCGGCGGCCGTCAGCCTCGGCGCCACCGGCGCCCACGTGGTACCGCCGCACCAGCCTGCGAAGCATTTTCCGGTAGGGCTGCGGCTCTGGCGACAGCTCCCACGCCCGAAGAGCAGGGAGGGAAAGCCATGCCTCGTTGGAAAGCTCTTTGGCGGCCGCTCGCGTGGCTCCACAGCCCGTGTGGCTGCGGGCTTTGCGGCGGCCGTCAGCCTCGGAGCCACCAGCGCCCACGTGGCGCCGCCGCACGAGCCTGCGAAGCATTTTCCGGTAGGGCCGCGGCTCTGGCGACAGCTCCCACGCCCGAAGAGCCAGGAGGGAAAGCCATGCCTCGTTGGAAAGCTCTTTGGCAGCCACTCGCGTCGCCCCACAGCCCGTGTGGCTGCGGGCTTTGCGGCGACCGTCAGCCTCCCCGCCACCGGCGCCCACCAGGTGCAGCCGCACCAGCCTGCGAAGCATTTTCCGGTAGGGCCGCGGCTCTGGCGACAGCTCCCACGCCCGAAGAGCCAGGAGGGAAAGCCATGCCTCGTTGGAAAGCTCTTTGGCAGCCTCTTGCGTGGCCCCACAGCCCGTGGGGCTGCGGGCTTTGCGGCGGCCGTCAGCCTCAGCGCCACCGGCGCCCACGTGGCGCTGCCGCGCCAGCTTGCGAAGCATTTTCCGGTAGGGCTGCGGCTCTGACGACAGCTCCCAAGCCCGAAGAGCCAGGAGGGAAAGCCGTGCCTTGTTGGAAAGCTCTTTGGCGGCCGCTCGCGTGGCCCCACAGCCCGTGTGGCTGCGGGCTTTGTGGCGGCCGTCAGCCTCGGCGCCACCGGCGCCCACCAGGTGCAGCCGCGCCAGCCTGCGAAGCATTTTCCTGTAGGGCCGCGGCTCTGGCGACAGCTCCCACGCCCGAAGAGCGAGGAGAGAAAGCCGTGCCTCGTTGGAAAGCTCTTTGGCAGCCGCTCGCCTGGCGAAACAGCCTGTGGGGCTGCGGGCTTTGCGGCGGCCGTCAGCCTCGCTGCCACCAGCGCCCACGTGGCGCCGCTGCGCCAGCCTGCGAAGCATTTTCCGGTAGGGCCGCGTCTCTGGCGACAGCTCCCACGCCCGAAGACCTAGGAGGGAAAGCCGTGCCTCGTTGGAAAGCTCTTTGGCAGCCGCTCGCGTGGCCCCACAGCCCGTGGGGCTGCGGGCTTTCCGGCGGACGTCAGCCTCAGCGACACCGGCGCCCACGTGGCGCCGCTGCGCCAGCCTGCGAAGCATTTTCCTGTAGGGCTGCGGCTCTGGCGACAGCTCCCACGCCCGAAGAGCCAGGAGGGAAAGCCGTGCCTCGTTGGAAAGCTCTTTGGCAGCCGTTCGCCTGGCGAAACAGCCCGTGGGGCTGCGGGCTTTGCGGCGGCCGTCAGCCTCGGAGCCACTGGCGCCCACGTGGCGCCGCCCCACCAGCCTGCGAAGCATTTTCCGGTAGGGCCGCAACTCTGGCGACAGCTCCCAAGCCCGAAGCGCCAGGAGGGAAAGCCGTGCCTCGTTGGAAAGCTCTTTGGCAGCCGATCGCGTGGCCCCACAGCCCGTGGGGCTGCGGGCTTTGTGGCGGCCGTCAGCCTCGGAGCCACCGGCGCCCACCAGGTGCAGCCGCGCCAGCCTGCGAAGCATTTTCCTGTAGGGCCGCGACTCTGGCGACAGCTCCCACGCCCGAAGAGCCAGCAGGGAAAGCCGTGCCTCGTTGGAAAGCTCTTTGGCAGCCGCTCGCGTGGCCTCACAGCCCGTGGGGCTGCGGGCTTTGCAGCGGCCGTCAGCCTCGGCGCCACCGGCGCCCACGTGGCGCCGCCCCACCAGCCTGCGAAGCATTTTCCGGTAGGGCCGCGGCTCTGGCGACAGCTCCCAAGGACGAAGAGCCAGGAGGAAAAGCCGTGCCTCGTTGGAAAGCTCTTTGGCAGCCGCTCGCCTGGCCCCACAGCCCGTGGGGCTGCGGGCTTTGCGGCGGCCGTCAGCCTCCGCGCCACCGGCGTTCACGTGGCGCCGCCGCACAAGCCTGCGAAGCATTTTCCGGTAGGGCCGCGGCTCTGACGACAGCTCCCACGCCCGAAGAGCCAGGAGGGAAAGCCGTGCCTTGTTGGAAAGCTCTTTGGCAGCCGCTTGCGTGGCCCCACAGCCCGTGGGGCTGCGGGCTTTGCGGCGGCCGTCAGCCTCGGCGCCACCGGCACCCACGTGGCGCTGCCGCGCCAGCTTGCGAAGCATTTTCCGGTAGGGCTGGAGCTCTGACGACAGCTCCCAAGCCCGAAGAGCCAGGAGGGAAAGCCATGCCTCGTTGGAAAGCTCTTTGGCAGCCGCTCGCGTGGCCCCACAGCCCGTGGGGCTGCGGGCTTTGCGGCGGTTGTCAGCCTCGGAGCCACCGGCGCCCACGTGGCGCCGCCCCACCAGCCTGCGAAGCATTTTCCGGTAGGGCCGCAACTCTGGCGACAGCTCCCAAGCCCGAAGAGCCAGGAGGGAAAGCCATGCCTCGTTGGAAAGCTCTTTGGCAGCCGCTCGCCTGGCGAAACAGCCCGTGCGGCTGCGGGCTTTGCAGCGGCCGTCGGCCTCGGAGCCACCGGCGCCCACGTGGCGCCGCCCCACCAGCCTGCGAAGCATTTTCCGGTAGGGCCGCGGCTCTGGCGACAGCTCCCACGCCCGAAGACCTAGGAGGGAAAGCCGTGCCTCGTTGGAAAGCTCTTTGGCAGCCGCTCGCCTGGCGAAACAGCTTGTGGGGCTGCGGGCTTTGCGGCAGCCGTCATCCTCGGCGCCACCGGAGCCCACCAGCTACAGCCGCGCCAGCCTGCGAAGCATTTTCCGGTAGGGCCGCGGCTCTGGCGACAGCTCCCACGCCCGAAGAGCCAGGAGGGAAAGCCGTGCCTCGTTGGAAAGCTCTTTGGCAGCCGCTCGCCTGGCGAAACAGCCCGTGGGGCTGCGGGCTTTGTGGCGGCCGTCAGCCTCCCCGCCACCGGCGCCCACCAGGTGCAGCTGCGCCAGCCTGCGAAGCATTTTCCGGTAGGGCCGCGGCTCTGGCGACAGCTCCCACGCCCGAAGAGCCAGGAGGGAAAGCCGTGCCTCGTTGGAAAGCTCTTTGGCAGCCGCTCGCGTGGCCTCACAGCCCGTGGGGCTGCGGGCTTTGCGGCGGCCGTCAGCCTCGGCGCCACCGGCGCCCACGTGGCGCCGCCGCGCCAGCTTGCGAAGCATTTTCCAGTTGGGCCACCGCTCTGACGACAACTCCCAAGCCCGAAGACCCAGGAGGGAAAGCCGTGCCTCGTTGGAAAGCTCTTTGGCAGCCGCTCGCGTGGCCCCACAGCCCTTGGGGCTGCGGGCTTTGCGGCGGTTGTCAGCCTCGGAGCCACCGGCGCCCTCGTGGCGCCGCCCCACCAGCCTGCGAAGCATTTTCCGGTAGGGCCGCAACTCTGGCGACAGCTCCCAAGCCCGAAGAGCCAGGAGGGAAAGCCATGCCTTGTTGGAAAGCTCTTTGGCAGCCGCTCGCCTGGCGAAACAGCCCGTGCGGCTGCGGGCTTTGCGGCGGCCGTCAGCCTCAGCGCCACCGGCGCCTACCAGCTACAGCCGCGCCACCCTGCGAAGCATTTTCCGGTAGGGCCGCGGCTCTGGCGACAGCTCCCACGCCCGAAGAGCCAGGAGGGAAAGCCGTGCCTCGTTGGAAAGCTCTTTGGCAGCCGCTCGCGTGGCCTCACAGCCCGTGGGGCTGCGGGCTTTGCGGCGGCCGTCAGCCTCTAAGCCACCGGCGCCCACGTGGCGCCGCCGCGCCAGCTTGCGAAGCATTTTCCAGTAGGGCCACGGCTCTGACGACAACTCCCAAGCCCGAAGAGCCAGGAGGGAAAGCCGTGCCTCGTTGGAAAGCTCTTTGGCAGCCGCTCGCGTGGCCCCACAGCCCATGGGGCTGCGGGCTTTGCGGCGGCCGTCAGCCTCGGCGCCACCGGCGCCTACGTGGTACCGCCGCACCAGCCTGCGAAGCATTTTCCGGTAGGGCTGCGGCTCTGGCGACAGCTCCCGCGCCCGAAGAGCAGGGAGGGAAAGCCATGCCTCGTTGGAAAGCTCTTTGGCAGCCGCTCGCGTGGCCCCACAGCCCGTGGGGCTGCGGGCTTTGCGGCGACCGTCAGCCTCCCCGCCACCGGCGCCCACCAGGTGCAGCCGCGCCAGTCTGCGAAGCATTTTCCGGTAGGGCCGTTTCTCTGGCGACAGCTCCCACGCCCGAAGAGCAGGGAGGGAAAGCCATGCCTTGTTGGAAAGCTCTTTGGCAGCCTCTTTCGTGGCCGCACAGCCCGTGGGGCTGCGGGCTTTGCGGCGGCCGTCAGCCTCGGCGCCACCGGCGCCCACGTGGCGCTTCCGCGCCAGCTTGCGAAGCATTTTCTGGTAGGGCTGGAGCTCTGACGACAGCTCCCAAGCCCGAAGAGCCAGGAGGGAAAGCCGTGCCTCGTTGGAAAGCTCTTTGGCAGCCGCTCGCCTGGCAAAACAGCCCGTGGGGCTGCGGGCTTTCCGGCGGACGTCAGCCTCAGCGACACCGGCGCCCACGTGGCGCCGCCCCACCAGCCTGCGAAGCATTTTCCGGTAGGGCCGCAACTCTGGCGACAGCTCCCAAGCACGAAGAGCCAGGAGGGAAAGCCGTGCCTCGTTGGAAAGCTCTTTGGCAGCCTCTCGCGTGGCCCCACAGCCCGTGGGGCTGCGGGCTTTGTGGCGGCCGTCAGCCTCGGAGCCACCGGCGCCCACCAGGTGCAGCCGCGCCAGCCTGCGAAGCATTTTCCTGTAGGGCTGCGGCTCTGGCGACAGCTCCCACGCCCGAAAAGCGAGGAGGGAAAGCCGTGCCTCGTTGGAAAGCTCTTTGGCAGCCGCTCGCCTGGCGAAACAGCCTGTGGGGCTGCGGGCTTTGCGGCGGCCGTCAGCCTCGCTGCCACCGGCGCCCATGTGTCGCCGCCTCACCAGGCTGCGAAGCATTTTCCGGTAGGGCTGCGGCTCTGACGACAACTCCCAAGCCCGAAGAGCCAGGAGGGAAAGCCGTGCCTCGTTGGAAAGCTCTTTGGCAGCCGCTCGCGTGGCCCCACAGCCCATGGGGCTGCGGGCTTTGCGGCGGCCGTCAGCCTCGGCGCCACCGGCGCCCACGTGGTACCGCCGCACCAGCCTGCGAAGCATTTTCCGGTAGGGCTGCGGCTCTGGCGACAGCTCCCGCGCCCGAAGACCGAGGAGAGAAAGCCGTGCCTCGTTGGAAAGCTCTTTGGCAGCCTCTCGCGTGGCCCCACAGCCCGTGGGGCTGCGGGCTTTGTGGCGGCCGTCAGCCTCGGCGCCACCGGCGCCCACATGGCGCCGCCGCGCCAGCTTGCGAAGCATTTTCCGGTAGGGCCGCAACTCTGGCGACAGCTCCCACGCCCGAAGAGCCAGGAGGGAAAGCCATGCCTCGTTGGAAAGCTCTTTGGCAGCCGCTCGCCTGGCCCCACAGCCCGTGGGGCTGCGGGCTTTGCCGCGGCCGTCAGCCTCGGAGCCACCGGCGCCCACGTGGCGCCGCCCCACCAGCCTGTGAAGCATTTTCCGGTAGGGCCGCAACTCTGGCGACAGCTCCCAAGCACGAAGAGCCAGGAGGGAAAGCCGTGCCTCGTTGGAAAGCTCTTTGGCAGCCGATCGCGTGGCCCCACAGCCCGTGGGGCTGCGGGCTTTGTGGCGGCCGTCAGCCTCCCCGCCACCGGCGCCCACCAGGTGCAGCCGCGCCAGCCTGCGAAGCATTTTCCTGTAGGGCCGTGGCTCTGGCGACAGCTCCCACGCCCGAAGAGCCAGGAGGGAAAGCCGTGCCTCGTTGGAAAGCTCTTTGGCAGCCGCTCGCGTGGCCTCACAGCCCGTGGGGCTGTGGGCTTTGCAGCGGCTGTCAGCCTCGGCGCCACCGGCGCCCACGAGGCGCCGCCCCACCAGCCTGCGAAGCATTTTCCGGTAGGGCCGCGGCTCTGGCGACAGCTCCCAAGGACGAAGAGCCAGGAGGGAAAGCCGTGCCTCGTTGGAAAGCTCTTTGGCAGCCGCTCGCCTGGCCCCACAGCCCGTGGGGCTGCGGGCTTTGCGGCGGCCGTCAGCCTCCGCGCCACCGGCGTTCACGTGGCGCCGCCGCACAAGCCTGCGAAGCATTTTCCGGTAGGGCCGCGGTTCTGACGACAGCTCCCACGCCCAGAGGAGCCAGGAGGGAAAGCCGTGCCTTGTTGGAAAGCTCTTTGGCAGCCGCTCGCGTGGCCCCACAGCCCGTGGGGCTGCGGGCTTTGCGGCGGCCGTCAGCCTCGGCGCCACCGGCGCCCACGTGGCGCTGCCGCGCCAGCTTGCGAAGCATTTTCCGGTAGGGCTGGAGCTCTGACGACAGCTCCCAAGCCCGAAGAGCCAGGAGGGAAAGCCATGCCTCGTTGGAAAGCTCTTTGGCAGCCGCTCGCGTGGCCCCACAGCCCGTGGGGCTGCGGGCTTTGCGGCGGTTGTCAGCCTCGGAGCCACCGGCGCCCACGTGGCGCCGCCCCACCAGCCTGCGAAGCATTTTCCGGTAGGGCCGCAACTCTGGCGACAGCTCCCAAGCCCGAAGAGCCAGGAGGGAAAGCCGTGCCTCGTTGGAAAGCTCTTTGGCGGTTGCTCTCGTGACCCCAGAGCCCGTGGGGCTGCGGGCTTTGCGGCGGCCGTCAGCCTCGCTGCCACCGGCGCCCACGTGGCGCCGCTGCGCCAGCCTGCGAAGCATTTTCCGGTAGGGCCGCGTCTCTGGCGACAGCTCCCACGCCCGAAGAGCCAGGAGGGAAAGCCATGCCTCGTTGGAAAGCTCTTTGGCAGCCGCTCGCCTGGCCCCACAGCCCGTGGGGCTGCGGGCTTTGCGGCGGCCGTCAGCCTCGGCGACACCAGCGCCCACGTGGCGCTGCCGCGCCAGCTTGCGAAGCATTTTCCGGTAGGGCTGCGGCTCTGACGACAACTCCCAAGCCCAAAGAGCCAGGAAGGAAAGCCATGCCTCGTTGGAAAGCTCTTTGGCAGCCGCTCACGTGGCCCCACAGCCCGTGGGGCTTCGGGCTTTGCGGCGGCCGTCAGCCTCCGCGCCACCGGCGCCCACGTGGCGCCGCTGCGCCAGCCTGCGAAGCATTTTCCTGTAGGGCCGTTTCTCTGGCGACAGCTCCCACGCCCGAAGAGCCAGGAGGGAAAGCCGTGCCTCGTTGGAAAGCTCTTTGGCAGCCGATCGCGTGGCCCCACAGCCCGTGTGGCTGCGGGCTTTGTGGCGGCCGTCAGCCTCCCCGCCACCGGCGCCCACCAGGTGCAGCCGCGCCAGCCTGCGAAGCATTTTCCTGTAGGGCCGCGGATCTGACGACAGCTCCCAAGCCCGAAGAGCCAGGAGGGAAAGCCGTGCCTCGTTGGAAAGCTCTTTGGCAGCCGCTCGCCTGGCGAAACCGCCCGTGCGGCTGCGGGCTTTGCTGCGGCCGTCAGCCTCGGAGCCACCGGCGCCCACGTGGCGCCGCCCCACTAGCCTGCGAAGCATTTTCCGGTAGGGCCGCGGCTCTGGCGACAGCTCCCACGCCCGAAGAGCCAGGAGGGAAAGCCGTGCCTCGTTGGAAAGCTGTTTGGCAGCCACTCGCGTGGCCCCACAGCCCGTGGGGCTGCGGGCTTTGCGGCGGCCGTCAGCCTCCCCGCCACTGGCGCCCACCAGGTGCAGCCGCGCCAGCCTACGAAGCATTTTCCGGTAGGGCCGCGTCTCTGGCGACAGCTCCCACGCCCGAAGAGCCAGGAGGGAAAGCCATGCCTCGTTGGAAAGCTCTTTGGCAGCCTCTCGCGTTGCCCCACAGCCCGTGGGGCTGCGGGCTTTGCGGCGGCCGTCAGCCTCGGCGACACCGGCGCCCACGTGGCGCCGCCGCACCAGTCTGCGAAGCATTTTCCGGTAGGGCTGCGGCTCTGACGACAGCTCCCAAGCCCGAAGAGCCAGGAGGGAAAGCCGTGCCTCGTTGGAAAGCTCTTTGGCAGCCGCTCGCCTGGCGAAACAGCCCGTGTGGCTGCGGGCTTTGCGGCGGCCGTCAGCCTCGCCGCCAACGGTGCCCACGTGGCGCTGCCGCGCCAGCTTGCGAAGCATTTTCCGGTAGGGCTGCGGCTCTGACGACAACTCCCAAGCCCGAAGAGCCAGGAGGGAAAGCCGTGCCTCGTTGGAAAGCTCTTCGGCAGCCGCTCGCGTGGCCCCACAGCCCGTGTGGCTGCGGGCTATACGGCGGCCGTCAACCTCGTCGACACCGGCGCCCACGTGGCGCCGCCGCGCCAGCCTGCGAAGCATTTTCCGGTAGGGCTGCAACTCTGGCGACAGCTCCCATGCCCGAAGAGCCAGGAGGGAAAGCCGTGCCTCGTTGGAAAGCTCTTTGGCAGCCGCTCGCCTGGCGAAACAGCCCGTGGGGCTGCGGGCTTTGCGGCGGCCGTCAGCCTCGGAGCCACCGGCGCCCACGTGGCGCCGCCCTACCAGCCTGCGAAGCATTTTCCGGTAGGGCCGCGGCTCTGGCGACAGCTCCCACGCCCGAAGAGCGAGGAGAGAAAGCCGTGCCTCGTTGGAAAGCTCTTTGGCAGCCGCTCGCGTGGCCCCACAGCCCGTGGGGCTGCGGGCTTTGCGGCGGCCGTCAGCCTCGGAGCCACCGGCGCCCACCAGCTACAGCCGCGCCAGCCTGCGAAGCATTTTCTGGTAGGGCCGCGGCTCTGGCGACAGCTCCCACGCCCGAAGAGCCAGGAGGGAAAGCCGTGCCTCGTTGGAAAGCTCTTTGGCAGCCGCTCGCCTGGCGAAACAGCCCGTGGGGCTTCGGGCTTTGCGGCGGCCGTCAGCCTCCGCGCCACCGGCGCCCACGTGGCGCCGCTGCGCCAGCCTGCGAAGCATTTTCCTGTAGGGCCGCGGATCTGACGACAGCTCCCAAGCCCGAAGAGCCAGGAGGGAAAGCCGTGCCTCGTTGGAAAGCTCTTTGGCAGCCGCTCGCCTGGCGAAACCGCCCGTGCGGCTGCGGGCTTTGCTGCGGCCGTCAGCCTCGGAGCCACCGGCGCCCACGTGGCGCCGCCCCACTAGCCTGCGAAGCATTTTCCGGTAGGGCCGCGGCTCTGGCGACAGCTCCCACGCCCGAAGAGCCAGGAGGGAAAGCCGTGCCTCGTTGGAAAGCTGTTTGGCAGCCGCTCGCGTGGCCCCACAGCCTGTGGGGCTGCGGGCTTTGCGGCGACCGTCAGCCTCCCCGCCACCGGTGCCCACCAGGTGCAGCCACGCCAGTCTGCGAATCATTTTCCTGTAGGGCCGCGGCTCTGGCGACAGCTCCCACGCCCGAAGACCTAGGAGGGAAAGCCGTGCCTCGTTGGAAAGCTCTTTGGCAGCCGCTCGCGTGGCCCCACAGCCCGTGGGGCTGCGGGCTTTGCGGCAGCCGTCAGCCTCCCCGCCACTGGCGCCCACCAGGTGCAGCCGCGCCAGCCTACGAAGCATTTTCCTGTAGGGCCGCGTCTCTGGCGACAGCTCCCACGCCCAAAGAGCCAGGAGGGAAAGCCATGCCTCGTTGGAAAGCTCTTTGGCAGCCTCTCGCGTTGCCCCACAGCCCGTGGGGCTGCGGGCTTTGCGGCGGCCGTCAGCCTCGGCGACACCGGCGCCCACGTGGCGCCGCCGCACCAGTCTGCGAAGCATTTTCCGGTAGGGCTGCGGCTCTGACGACAGCTCCCAAGCCCGAAGAGCCAGGAGGGAAAGCCGTGCCTCGTTGGAAAGCTCTTTGGCAGCCGCTCGCCTGGCGAAACAGCCCGTGTGGCTGCGGGCTTTGCGGCGGCCGTCAGCCTCGCCGCCAACGGTGCCCACGTGGCGCTGCCGCGCCAGCTTGCGAAGCATTTTCCGGTAGGGCTGCGGCTCTGACGACAACTCCCAAGCCCGAAGAGCCAGGAGGGAAAGCCGTGCCTCGTTGGAAAGCTCTTTGGCAGCCGCTCACGTGGCCCCACAGCCCATGGGGTGCGGGCTTTGCGGCGGCCGTCAGCCTCGGCGACACCGGCGCCCTCGTGGCTCCGCCGCACAAGCCTGCGAAGCGTTTTCCGGTAGGGCCGCGGCTCTGGCGACAGCTCCCAAGCCCGAAGAGCCAGGAGGGAAAGCCGTGCCTCGTTGGAAAGCTCTTTGGCAGCCGCTCGCGTGGCCCCACAGCCCGTGGGGCTGCGGGCTATACGGCGGCCGTCAACCTCGTCGACACCGGCGCCCACATGGCGCCGCCGCGCCAGCCTGCGAAGCATTTTCCGGTAGGGCTGCAACTCTGGCGACAGCTCCCAAGCACGAAGAGCCAGGAGGGAAAGCCGTGCCTCGTTGGAAAGCTCTTTGGCAGCCGCTCGCCTGGCGAAACAGCCCGTGGGGCTGCGGGCTTTGCGGCGGCCGTCAGCCTCGGAGCCACCGGCGCCCACGTGGCGCCGCCCTACCAGCCTGCGAAGCATTTTCCGGTAGGGCCGCGGCTCTGGCGACAGCTCCCACGCCCGAAGAGCGAGGAGAGAAAGCCGTGCCTCGTTGGAAAGCTCTTTGGCAGCCGCTCGCGTGGCCCCACAGCCCGTGGGGCTGCGGGCTTTGCGGCGTCCGTCAGCCTCAGCGCCACCGGCGCCCACCAGCTACAGCCGCGCCAGCCTGCGAAGCATTTTCTGGTAGGGCCGCGGCTCTGGCGACAGCTCCCACGCCCGAAGAGCCAGGAGGGAAAGCCGTGCCTCGTTGGAAAGCTCTTTGGCAGCCGCTCGCCTGGCGAAACAGCCCGTGTGGCTGCGGGCTTTGCGGCGGCCGTCAGCCTCGCCGCCAACGGTGCCCACGTGGCGCTGCCGCGCCAGCTTGCGAAGCATTTTCCGGTAAGGCCGCGTCTCTGGCGACAGCTCCCACGCCCGAAGAGCCAGGAGGGAAAGCCGTGCCTCGTTGGAAAGCTCTTTGGCAGCCGCTCGTGTGGCCCCACAGCCCGTGGGGCTGCGGGCTTTGCGGCGGCCGTCAGCCTCGGCGCCACCGGCGCCCACCTGGTACAGCAGCGCCAGCCTGCGAAGCATTTTCCGGTAGGGCCGCGGCTCTGGCGACAGCTCCCACGCCCGAAGAGCAGGGAGGGAAAGCCGTGCCTCGTTGGAAAGCTCTTTGGCAGCCGCTCGCCTGGCGAAAAAGCCTGTGGGGCTGCGGGCTTTGCGGCGGCCGTCAGTCTCGGAGCCACCGGCGCCCACGTGGCGCCGCCCCACCAGCCTGCGAAGCATTTTCCGGTAGGACTGCAACTCTGGCGACAGCTCCCAAGCCCGAAGAGCCAGGAGGGAAAGCCGTGCCTCGTTGGAAAGCTCTTTGGCAGCCGATCGCGTGGCCCCACAGCCCGTGGGGCTGCGGGCTTTGTGGCGGCCGTCAGCCTCCCCGCCACCGGCGCCCACCAGGTGCAGCCGCGCCAGCCTGCGAAGCATTTTCCTGTAGGGCCGCGGATCTGACGACAGCTCCCAAGCCCGAAGAGCCAGGAGGGAAAGCCGTGCCTCGTTGGAAAGCTCTTTGGCAGCCGCTCGTTTGGCGAAACAGCCTGTGGGGCTGCGGGCTTTGCGGCGGCCGTCAGCCTCTCCGCCAACGGTGCCCATGTGGCGCCGCCGCGCAAGTATGCAGAGCTTTTTGCGGTAGGGCCGCGACTCTGGCGACAGCTCCCACGCCCGAAGAGCAGGGAGGGAAAGCCATGCCTCGTTGGAAAGCTCTTTGGCAGCCGCTCGCGTGGCCCCACAGCCCGTGGGGCTGCGGGCTTTGCGGCGGCCGTCAGCCTCAACGCCACCGGCGCCCACCAGCTACAGCCGCGCCAGCCTGCAAAGCATTTTCCGGTAGGGCCGCGTCTCTGGCGACAGCTCCCACGCCCGAAGAGCCAGGAGGGAAAGCCGTGCCTCGTTGGAAAGCTCTTTGGCAGCCGCTCGCGTGGCCCCACAGCCCGTGGGGCTGCGGGCTTTGCGGCGGCCGTCAGCCTCGGCGCCACCGGCGCACACGTGGCGCCGCCGCGCCAGCTTGCGAAGCATTTTCCAGTAGGGCCACGGCTCTGGCGACAGCTCCCAAGCCCGAAGAGCCAGGAGGGAAAGCCGTGCCTCGTTGGAAAGCTCTTTGGCAGCCGCTCGCCTGGCGAAACAGCCCGTGCGGCTGCGGGCTTTGCGGCGGCCGTCAGCCTCGGAGCCACCGGCGCCCACGTGGCGCCGCCCCACCAGCCTGCGAAGCATTTTCCGGTAGGGCCGCAACTCTGGCGACAGCTCCCAAGCACGAAGAGCCAGGAGGGAAAGCCATGCCTCGTTGGAAAGCTCTTTGGCAGCCTCTCGTGTGGCCCCACAGCCCGTGGGGCTGCGGGCTTTGCGGCGGCCGTCAGCCTCAGCGCCACCGGCGCCTACCAGCTACAGCCGCGCCAGCCTGCAAAGCATTTTCCGGTAGGGCCGCGACTCTGGCGACAGCTCCCAAGCCCGAAGAGCCAGGAGGGAAAGCCGTGCCTCGTTGGAAAGCTCTTTGGCAGCCGCTCGCGTGGCCCCACAGCCCGTGGGGCTGCGGGCTTTGCGGCGGCCGTCAGCCTCGGCGCCACCGGCGCCTACGTGGCGCTGCCGCGCCAGCTTGCGAAGCATTTTCCGGTAGGGCTGCAGCTCTGACGACAGCTCCCAAGCCCGAAGAGCCAGGAGGGAAAGCCATGCCTCGTTGGAAATCTCTTTGGCAGCCGCTCGCGTGGCCCCACAGCCCGTGGGGCTGCGGGCTTTGCGGCGGTTGTCAGCCTCGGAGCCACCGGCGCCCACGTGGCGCCGCCCCACCAGCCTGCGAAGCATTTTCCGGTAGGGCCGCAACTCTGGCGACAGCTCCCAAGCCCGAAGAGCCAGGAGGGAAAGCCATGCCTCGTTGGAAAGCTCTTTGGCAGCCGCTCGCCTGGCGAAACAGCCCGTGCGGCTGCGGGCTTTGCTGCGGCCGTCAGCCTCGGAGCCACCGGCACCCACGTGACGCCGCCCCACCAGCCTGCGAAGCATTTTCCGGTAGGGCCGCAACTCTGGCGACAGCTCCCAAGCACGAAGAGCCAGGAGGGAAAGCCGTGCCTCGTTGGAAAGCTCTTTGGCAGCCGCTCGCGTGGCCCCACAGCCCGTGGGGCTGCGGGCTTTGCGGCGGCCGTCAGCCTCCCCGCCACCGGCGCCCACCAGGTGCAGCCGCGCCAGCCTGCGAAGCATTTTCCGGTAGGGCTGCGGCTCTGACGACAACTCCCACGCCCGAAGAGCCAGGAAGGAAAGCCATGCCTCGTTGGAAAGCTCTTTGGCAGCCGATCGCGTGGCCCCACAGCCCGTGGGGCTGCGGGCTTTGCGGCGGCCGTCAGCCTCGGCGCCACCGGCGCCCACGTGGCGCCGCTGCGCCAGCCTGCGAAGCATTTTCCGGTAGGGCCGCGACTCTGGCGACAGCTCCCACGCCCGAAGAGCCAGGAGGGAAAGCCGTGCCTCGTTGGAAAGCTCTTTGGCAGCCGCTCGCCTGGCGAAACAGCCTGTGGGGCTGCGGGCTTTGCGTGGCCGTCAGTCTCGGAGCCACCGGCGCCCACGTGGCGCCGCCCCACCAGCCTGCAAAGCATTTTCCGGTAGGGCCGCGGCTCTGGCGACAGCTCCCACGCCCGAAGAGCCAGGAGGGAAAGCCGTGCCTCGTTGGAAATCTCTTTGGCAGCCTCTTCCGTGGCCCCACAGCCCGTGGGGCTGCGGGCTTTGCGGCGGCCGTCAGCCTCTCCGCCAACGGTGCCCATGTGGCGCCGCCGCGCAAGTATGCAGAGTTTTTTGCGGTAGGGCCGCGACTCTGGCGTCAGCTCCCACGCCCGAAGACCCAGGAGGGAAAGCCGTGCCTCGTTGGAAAGCTCTTTGGCAGCCGCTCGCGTGGCCCCACAGCCCGTGGGGCTGCGGGCTTTGCGGCGACCGTCAGCCTCCCCGCCACCGGCGCCCACCAGGTGCAGCCGCGCCAGCCTGCGAAGCATTTTCCTGTAGGGCCGCGGCTCTGGCGACAGCTCCCACGCCCGAAGAGCAGGGAGGGAAAGCCGTGCCTCGTTGGAAAGCTCTTTGGCAGCCGCTCGCTTGTCGAAACAGCCCGTGGGGCTGCGGGCTTTGCGGCGGCCGTCAGCCTCGGAGCCACCGGCGCCCACGTGGCGCCGCCGCGCCAGCCTGCGAAGCATTTTCCGGTAGGGCCGCAACTCTGGCGACAGCTCCCAAGCACGAAGAGCCAGGAGGGAAAGCCGTGCCTCGTTGGAAAGCTCTTTGGCAGCCGATCGCGTGGCCCCACAGCCCGTGGGGCTGCGGGCTTTGTGGCGGCCGTCAGCCTCCCCACCGCTGGCGCCCACCAGGTGCAGCCGCGCCAGCCTGCGAAGCATTTTCCTGTAGGGCCGCGGCTCTGGCGACAGCTCCCACGCCCGAAGGCCTAGGAGGGAAAGCCGTGCCTCGTTGGAAAGCTCTTTGGCAGCCGCTCGCCTGGCGAAACAGCCTGTGGGGCTGCGGGCTTTGCGGCGGCCGTCATCCTCGCTGCCACCGGCGCCCACGTGGCGCCGCTGCGCCAGCCTACGAAGCATTTTCCGGTAGGGCCGCGTCTCTGGCGACAGCTCCCACGCCCGAAGAGCCAGGAGGGAAAGCCATGCCTCGTTGGAAAGCTCTTTGGCAGCCGCTCGCCTGGCGAAACAGCCCGTGGGGCTGCGGGCTTTGCGGCGGCCGTCAGCCTCGGAGCCACCAGCGCCCACGTGGCGCCGCCCCACCAGCCTGCGAAGCATTTTCCGGTAGGGCCGCGGCTCTGGCGACAGCTCCCACGCCCGAAGAGCCAGGAGGGAAAGCCGTGCCTCGTTGGAAAGCTCTTTGGCAGCCGCTCGCGTGGCCCCACAGCCCGTGGGGCTGCGGGCTTTGCGGCGGCCGTCAGCCTCGGAGCCACCAGCGCCCACGTGGCGCCGCCCCACCAGCCTGCGAAGCATTTTCCGGTAGGGCCGCGGCTCTGACGACAGCTCCCACGCCCGAAGAGCCAGGAGGGAAAGCCATGCCTCGTTGGAAAGCTCTTTGGCAGCCGATCGCGTGGCCCCACAGCCCGTGGGGCTGCGGGCTTTGCGGTGGCCGTCAGCCTCGGCGCCACCGGCGCCCACGTGGCGCTGCCGCGCCAGCTTGCGAAGCATTTTCCGGTAGGGCTGTAGTTCTGACGACAGCTCCCAAGCCCGAAGAGCCAGGAGGGAAAGCCATGCCTCGTTGGAAAGCTCTTTGGCAGCCGCTCGCGTGGCCCCACAGCCCGTGGGGCTGCGGGCTTTGCGGCGGTTGTCAGCCTCGGAGCCACCGGAGCCCACGTGGCGCCGCCCCACCAGCCTGCGAAGCATTTTCTGGTAGGGCCGCAACTCTGGCGACAGCTCCCACGCCCGAAGAGCCAGGAGGGAAAGCCATGCCTCGTTGGAAAGCTCTTTGGCAGCCGCTCGCCTGGCGAAACAGCCCGTGCGGCTGCGGGCTTTGCGGCGGCCGTCAGCCTCGGAGCCACCGGCGCCCACGTGACGCCGCCCCACCAGCCTGCGAAGCATTTTCCGGTAGGGCCGCAACTCTGGCGACAGCTCTCAAGCACGAAGAGCCAGGAGGGAAAGCTGTGCCTCGTTGGAAAGCTCTTTGGCAGCCGCTCACGTGGCCCCACAGCCCGTGGGGCTGCGGGCTTTGCGGCGGCCGTCAGCCTCAGCGCCACCGGCGCCTACCAGCTACAGCCGCGCCAGCCTGCGAAGCATTTTCCGGTAGGGCCGCGTCTCTGGCGACAGCTCCCACGCCCGAAGAGCCAGGAGGGAAAGCCGTGCCTCGTTGGAAAGCTCTTTGGCAGCCGCTCGCGTGGCCTCACAGCCCGTGGGGCTGCGGGCTTTGCGGCGGCCGTCAGCCTCGGAGCCACCGGCGCCCACGTGGCGCCGCCGCGCCAGCTTGCGAAGCATTTTCCAGTAGGGCCACGGCTCTGACGACAACTCCCAAGCCCGAAGAGCCAGGAGGGAAAGCCGTGCCTCGTTGGAAAGCTCTTTGGCAGCCGCTCGCGTGGCCCCACAGCCCATGGGGCTGCGGGCTTTGCGGCGGCCGTCAGCCTCGGCGCCACCGGCGCCCACGTGGTACCGCCGCACCAGCCTGCGAAGCATTTTCCGGTAGGGCTGCGGCTCTGGCGACAGCTCCCACGCCCGAAGAGCAGGGAGGGAAAGCCATGCCTCGTTGGAAAGCTCTTTGGCGGCCTCTCGCGTGGCTCCACAGCCCGTGTGGCTGCGGGCTTTGCGGCGGCCGTCAGCCTCGGAGCCACCAGCGCCCACGTGGCGCCGCTGCACGAGCCTGCGAAGCATTTTCCGGTAGGGCCGCGGCTCTGGCGACAGCTCCCACGCCCGAAGAGCCAGGAGGGAAAGCCATGCCTCGTTGGAAAGCTCTTTGGCAGCCACTCGCGTCGCCCCACAGCCCGTGTGGCTGCGGGCTTTGCGGCGACCGTCAGCCTCCCCGCCACCGGCGCCCACCAGGTGCAGCCGCACCAGCCTGCGAAGCATTTTCCGGTAGGGCCGCGGCTCTGGCGACAGCTCCCACGCCCGAAGAGCCAGGAGGGAAAGCCATGCCTCGTTGGAAAGCTCTTTGGCAGCCTCTTGCGTGGCCCCACAGCCCGTGGGGCTGCGGGCTTTGCGGCGGCTGTCAGCCTCAGCGCCACCGGCGCCCACGTGGCGCTGCCGCGCCAGCTTGCGAAGCATTTTCCGGTAGGGCTGCGGCTCTGACGACAGCTCCCAAGCCCGAAGAGCCAGGAGGGAAAGCCGTGCCTTGTTGGAAAGCTCTTTGGCGGCCGCTCGCGTGGCCCCACAGCCCGTGTGGCTGCGGGCTTTGTGGCGGCCGTCAGCCTCGGCGCCACCGGCGCCCACCAGGTGCAGCCGCGCCAGCCTGCGAAGCATTTTCCTGTAGGGCCGCGGCTCTGGCGACAGCTCCCACGCCCGAAGAGCGAGGAGAGAAAGCCGTGCCTCGTTGGAAAGCTCTTTGGCAGCCGCTCGCCTGGCGAAACAGCCTGTGGGGCTGCGGGCTTTGCGGCGGCCGTCAGCCTCGCTGCCACCGGCGCCCACGTGGCGCCGCTGCGCCAGCCTGCGAAGCATTTTCCGGTAGGGCCGCGTCTCTGGCGACAGCTCCCACGCCCGAAGACCTAGGAGGGAAAGCCGTGCCTCGTTGGAAAGCTCTTTGGCAGCCGATCGCGTGGCCCCACAGCCCGTGGGGCTGCGGGCTTTCCGGCGGCCGTCAGCCTCAGCGACACCGGCGCCCACGTGGCGCCGCCGCGCCAGCCTGCGAAGCATTTTCCTGTAGGGCTGCGGCTCTGGCGACAGCTCCCACGCCCGAAGAGCCAGGAGGGAAAGCCGTGCCTCGTTGGAAAGCTCTTTGGCAGCCGTTCGCCTGGCGAAACAGCCCGTGGGGCTGCGGGCTTTGCGGCGGCCGTCAGCCTCGGAGCCACTGGCGCCCACGTGGCGCCGCCCCACCAGCCTGCGAAGCATTTTCCGGTAGGGCCGCAACTCTGGCGACAGCTCCCAAGCCCGAAGAGCCAGGAGGGAAAGCCGTGCCTCGTTGGAAAGCTCTTTGGCAGCCGATCGCGTGGCCCCACAGCCCGTGGGGCTGCGGGCTTTGTGGCGGCCGTCAGCCTCGGAGCCACCGGCGCCCACCAGGTGCAGCCGCGCCAGCCTGCGAAGCATTTTCCGGTAGGGCCGCGGCTCTGACGACAGCTCCCACGCCCGAAGAGCCAGGAGGGAAAGCCGTGCCTTGTTGGAAAGCTCTTTGGCAGCCGCTTGCGTGGCCCCACAGCCCGTGGGGCTGCGGGCTTTGCGGCGGCCGTCAGCCTCGGCGCCACCGGCGCCCACGTGGCGCTGCCGCGCCAGCTTGCGAAGCATTTTCCGGTAGGGCTGGAGCTCTGACGACAGCTCCCAAGCCCGAAGAGCCAGGAGGGAAAGCCATGCCTCGTTGGAAAGCTCTTTGGCAGCCGCTCGCGTGGCCCCACAGCCCGTGGGGCTGCGGGCTTTGCGGCGGTTGTCAGCCTCGGCGCCACCGGCGCCCACGTGGCGCTGCCGCGCCAGCTTGCGAAGCATTTTCCGGTAGGGCTGGAGCTCTGACGACAGCTCCCAAGCCCGAAGAGCCAGGAGGGAAAGCCATGCCTCGTTGGAAAGCTCTTTGGCAGCCGCTCGCGTGGCCCCACAGCCCGTGGGGCTGCGGGCTTTGCGGCGGCCGTCGGCCTCGGAGCCACCGGCGCCCACGTGGCGCCGCCCCACCAGCCTGCGAAGCATTTTCCGGTAGGGCCGCGGCTCTGGCGACAGCTCCCACGCCCGAAGACCTAGGAGGGAAAGCCGTGCCTCGTTGGAAAGCTCTTTGGCAGCCGCTCGCCTGGCGAAACAGCTTGTGGGGCTGCGGGCTTTGCGGCGGCCGTCATCCTCGGCGCCACCGGAGCCCACCAGCTACAGCCGCGCCAGCCTGCGAAGCATTTTCCGGTAGGGCCGCGGCTCTGGCGACAGCTCCCACGCCCGAAGAGCCAGGAGGGAAAGCCGTGCCTCGTTGGAAAGCTCTTTGGCAGCCGCTCGCCTGGCGAAACAGCCCGTGGGGCTGCGGGCTTTGTGGCGGCCGTCAGCCTCCCCGCCACCGGCGCCCACCAGGTGCAGCTGCGCCAGCCTGCGAAGCATTTTCTGGTAGGGCCGCGGCTCTGGCGACAGCTCCCACGCCCGAAGAGCCAGGAGGGAAAGCCGTGCCTCGTTGGAAAGCTCTTTGGCAGCCGCTCGCGTGGCCTCACAGCCCGTGGGGCTGCGGGCTTTGCGGCGGCCGTCAGCCTCGGCGCCACCGGCGCCCACGTGGCGCCGCCGCGCCAGCTTGCGAAGCATTTTCCAGTTGGGCCACCGCTCTGACGACAACTCCCAAGCCCGAAGACCCAGGAGGGAAAGCCGTGCCTCGTTGGAAAGCTCTTTGGCAGCCGCTCGCGTGGCCCCACAGCCCTTGGGGCTGCGGGCTTTGCGGCGGTTGTCAGCCTCGGAGCCACCGGCGCCCTCGTGGCGCCGCCCCACCAGCCTGCGAAGCATTTTCCGGTAGGGCCGCAACTCTGGCGACAGCTCCCAAGCCCGAAGAGCCAGGAGGGAAAGCCATGCCTCGTTGGAAAGCTCTTTGGCAGCCGCTCGCCTGGCGAAACAGCCCGTGCGGCTGCGGGCTTTGCGGCGGCCGTCAGCCTCAGCGCCACCGGCGCCTACCAGCTACAGCCGCGCCACCCTGCGAAGCATTTTCCGGTAGGGCCGCGGCTCTGGCGACAGCTCCCACACCCGAAGAGCCAGGAGGGAAAGCCGTGCCTCGTTGGAAAGCTCTTTGGCAGCCGCTCGCGTGGCCTCACAGCCCGTGGGGCTGCGGGCTTTGCGGCGGCCGTCAGCCTCTAAGCCACCGGCGCCCACGTGGCGCCGCCGCGCCAGCTTGCGAAGCATTTTCCAGTAGGGCCACGGCTCTGACGACAACTCCCAATCAAGAAGAGCCAGGAGGGAAAGCCGTGCCTCGTTGGAAAGCTCTTTGGCAGCCGCTCGCGTGGCCCCACAGCCCATGGGGCTGCGGGCTTTGCGGCGGCCGTCAGCCTCGGCGCCACCGGCGCCTACGTGGTACCGCCGCACCAGCCTGCGAAGCATTTTCCGGTAGGGCTGCGGCTCTGGCGACAGCTCCCGCGCCCGAAGAGCAGGGAGGGAAAGCCATGCCTCGTTGGAAAGCTCTTTGGCAGCCGCTCGCGTGGCCCCACAGCCCGTGGGGCTGCGGGCTTTGCGGCGACCGTCAGCCTCCCCGCCACCGGCGCCCACCAGGTGCAGCCGCGCCAGCCTGCGAAACATTTTCCGGTAGGGCCGTTTCTCTGGCGACAGCTCCCACGCCCGAAGAGCAGGGAGGGAAAGCCATGCCTCGTTGGAAAGCTCTTTGGCAGCCTCTTGCGTGGCCGCACAGCCCGTGGGGCTGCGGGCTTTGCGGCGGCCGTCAGCCTCGGCGCCACCGGCGCCCACGTGGCGCTTCCGCGCCAGCTTGCGAAGCATTTTCTGGTAGGGCTGCGGCTCTGACGACAGCTCCCAAGCCCGAAGAGCCAGGAGGGAAAGCCGTGCCTCGTTGGAAAGCTCTTTGGCAGCCGCTCGCCTGGCAAAACAGCCCGTGGGGCTGCGGGCTTTCCGGCGGACGTCAGCCTCAGCGACACCGGCGCCCACGTGGCGCCGCCGCGCCAGCCTGCGAAGCATTTTCCTGTAGGGCTGCGGCTCTGGCGACAGCTCCCACGCCCGAAGAGCCAGGAGGGAAAGCCGTGCCTCGTTGGAAAGCTCTTTGGCAGCCGCTCGCCTGGCGAAACAGCCCGTGGGGCTGCGGGCTTTGCGGCGGCCGTCAGCCTCGCTGCCACCGGCGCCCACGTGGCGCCGCCCCACCAGCCTGCGAAGCATTTTCCGGTAGGGCCGCAACTCTGGCGACAGCTCCCAAGCACGAAGAGCCAGGAGGGAAAGCCGTGCCTCGTTGGAAAGCTCTTTGGCAGCCAATCGCGTGGCCCCACAGCCCGTGGGGCTGCGGGCTTTGTGGCGGCCGTCAGCCTCGGAGCCACCGGCGCCCACCAGGTGCAGCCGCGCCAGCCTGCGAAGCATTTTCCGGTAGGGCTGCGGCTCTGACGACAACTCCCAAGCCCGAAGAGCCAGGAGGGAAAGCCGTGCCTCGTTGGAAAGCTCTTTGGCAGCCGCTCGCGTGGCCCCACAGCCCATGGGGCTGCGGGCTTTGCGGCGGCCGTCATCCTCGGCGCCACCGGCGCCCACGTGGTACCGCCGCACCAGCCTGCGAAGCATTTTCCGGTAGGGCTGCGGCTCTGGCGACAGCTCCCGCGCCCGAAGACCGAGGAGAGAAATCCGTGCCTCGTTGGAAAGCTCTTTGGCAGCCGCTCGCCTGGCGAAACAGCCTGTAGGGCTGCGGGCTTTGCGGCGGCCGTCAGCCTCGCTGCCACCGGCGCCCACGTGGCGCCGCTGCGCCAGCCTGCGAAGCATTTTCCGGTAGGGCCGCGGCTCTGGCGACAGCTCCCACGCCCGAAGAGCCAGGAGGGAAAGCCATGCTTCGTTGGAAAGCTCTTTGGCAGCCTCTCGCGTGGCCCCACAGCCCGTGGGGCTGCGGGCTTTGTGGCGGCCGTCAGCCTCGGCGCCACCGGCGCCCACATGGCGCCGCCGCGCCAGCTTGCGAAGCATTTTCCGGTAGGGCCGCAACTCTGGCGACAGCTCCCAAGCACGAAGAGCCAGGAGGGAAAGCCATGCCTCGTTGGAAAGCTCTTTGGCAGCCGCTCGCCTGGCCCCACAGCCCGTGGGGCTGCGGGCTTTGCCGCGGCCGTCAGCCTCGGAGCCACCGGCGCCCACGTGGCGCCGCCCCACCAGCCTGTGAAGCATTTTCCGGTAGGGCCGCAACTCTGGCGACAGCTCCCAAGCACGAAGAGCCAGGAGGGAAAGCCGTGCCTCGTTGGAAAGCTCTTTGGCAGCCGATCGCGTGGCCCCACAGCCCGTGGGGCTGCGGGCTTTGTGGCGGCCGTCAGCCTCCCCGCCACCGGCGCCCACCACGTGCAGCCGCGCCAGCCTGCGAAGCATTTTCCTGTAGGGCCGCGGCTCTGGCGACAGCTCCCACGCCCGAAGAGCCAGGAGGGAAAGCCGTGCCTCGTTGGAAAGCTCTTTGGCAGCCGCTCGCGTGGCCCCACAGCCCATGGGGCTGCGGGCTTTGCGGCGGCCGTCAGCCTCGGCGCCACCGGCGCCCACGTGGTACCGCCGCACCAGCCTGCGAAGCATTTTCCGGTAGGGCTGCGGCTCTGGCGACAGCTCCCACGCCCGAAGAGCAGGGAGGGAAAGCCATGCCTCGTTGGAAAGCTCTTTGGCGGCCGCTCGCGTGGCTCCACAGCCCGTGTGGCTGCGGGCTTTGCGGCGGCCGTCAGCCTCGGAGCCACCAGCGCCCACGTGGCGCCGCTGCACGAGCCTGCGAAGCATTTTCCGGTAGGGCCGCGGCTCTGGCGACAGCTCCCACGCCCGAAGAGCCAGGAGGGAAAGCCATGCCTCGTTGGAAAGCTCTTTGGCAGCCACTCGCGTCGCCCCACAGCCCGTGTGGCTGCGGGCTTTGCGGCGACCGTCAGCCTCCCCGCCACCGGCGCCCACCAGGTGCAGCCGCACCAGCCTGCGAAGCATTTTCCGGTAGGGCCGCGGCTCTGGCGACAGCTCCCACGCCCGAAGAGCCAGGAGGGAAAGCCATGCCTCGTTGGAAAGCTCTTTGGCAGCCTCTTGCGTGGCCCCACAGCCCGTGGGGCTGCGGGCTTTGCGGCGGCCGTCAGCCTCAGCGCCACCGGCGCCCACGTGGCGCTGCCGCGCCAGCTTGCGAAGCATTTTCCGGTAGGGCTGCGGCTCTGACGACAGCTCCCAAGCCCGAAGAGCCAGGAGGGAAAGCCGTGCCTTGTTGGAAAGCTCTTTGGCGGCCGCTCGCGTGGCCCCACAGCCCGTGTGGCTGCGGGCTTTGTGGCGGCCGTCAGCCTCGGCGCCACCGGCACCCACCAGGTGCAGCCGCGCCAGCCTGCGAAGCATTTTCCTGTAGGGCCGCGGCTCTGGCGACAGCTCCCACGCCCGAAGAGCGAGGAGAGAAAGCCGTGCCTCGTTGGAAAGCTCTTTGGCAGCCGCTCGCCTGGCGAAACAGCCTGTGGGGCTGCGGGCTTTGCGGCGGCCGTCAGCCTCGTTGCCACCGGCGCCCACGTGGCGCCGCTGCGCCAGCCTGCGAAGCATTTTCCGGTAGGGCCGCGTCTCTGGCGACAGCTCCCACGCCCGAAGACCTAGGAGGGAAAGCCGTGCCTCGTTGGAAAGCTCTTTGGCAGCCGCTCGCGTGGCCCCACAGCCCGTGGGGCTGCGGGCTTTCCGGCGGCCGTCAGCCTCAGCGACACCGGCGCCCACGTGGCGCCGCCGCGCCAGCCTGCGAAGCATTTTCCTGTAGGGCTGCGGCTCTGGCGACAGCTCCCACGCCCGAAGAGCCAGGAGGGAAAGCCGTGCCTCGTTGGAAAGCTCTTTGGCAGCCGTTCGCCTGGCGAAACAGCCCGTGGGGCTGCGGGCTTTGTGGCGGCCGTCAGCCTCGGAGCCACCGGCGCCCACCAGGTGCAGCCGCGCCAGCCTGCGAAGCATTTTCCGGTAGGGCCGCGGCTCTGACGACAGCTCCCACGCCCGAAGAGCCAGGAGGGAAAGCCGTGCCTTGTTGGAAAGCTCTTTGGCAGCCGCTTGCGTGGCCCCACAGCCCGTGGGGCTGCGGGCTTTGCGGCGGCCGTCAGCCTCGGCGCCACCGGCGCCCACGTGGCGCTGCCGCGCCAGCTTGCGAAGCATTTTCCGGAAGGGCTGGAGCTCTGACGACAGCTCCCAAGCCCGAAGACCTAGGAGGGAAAGCCGTGCCTCGTTGGAAAGCTCTTTGGCAGCCGCTCGCCTGGCGAAACAGCTTGTGGGGCTGCGGGCTTTGCGGCGGCCGTCATCCTCGGCGCCACCGGAGCCCACCAGCTACAGCTGCGCCAGCCTGCGAAGCATTTTCCGGTAGGGCCGCGGCTCTGGCGACAGCTCCCACGCCCGAAGAGCCAGGAGGGAAAGCCGTGCCTCGTTGGAAAGCTCTTTGGCAGCCGCTCGCCTGGCGAAACAGCCCGTGGGGCTGCGGGCTTTGTGGCGGCCGTCAGCCTCCCCGCCACCGGCGCCCACCAGGTGCAGCTGCGCCAGCCTGCGAAGCATTTTCCGGTAGGGCCGCGGCTCTGGCGACAGCTCCCACGCCCGAAGAGCCAGGAGGGAAAGCCGTGCCTCGTTGGAAAGCTCTTTGGCAGCCGCTCGCGTGGCCTCACAGCCCGTGGGGCTGCGGGCTTTGCGGCAGCCGTCAGCCTCGGCGCCACCGGCGCCCACGTGGCGCCGCCGCGCCAGCTTGCGAAGCATTTTCCAGTTGGGCCACCGCTCTGACGACAACTCCCAAGCCCGAAGACCCAGGAGGGAAAGCCGTGCCTCGTTGGAAAGCTCTTTGGCAGCCGCTCGCGTGGCCCCACAGCCCTTGGGGCTGCGGGCTTTGCGGCGGTTGTCAGCCTCGGAGCCACCGGCGCCCTCGTGGCGCCGCCCCACCAGCCTGCGAAGCATTTTCCGGTAGGGCTGCAACTCTGGCGACAGCTCTCAAGCCCGAAGAGCCAGGAGGGAAAGCCATGCCTCGTTGGAAAGCTCTTTGGCAGCCGCTCGCCTGGCGAAACAGCCCGTGCGGCTGCGGGCTTTGCGGCGGCCGTCAGCCTCAGCGCCACCGGCGCCTACCAGCTACAGCCGCGCCACCCTGCGAAGCATTTTCCGGTAGGGCCGCGGCTCTGGCGACAGCTCCCACGCCCGAAGAGCCAGGAGGGAAAGCCGTGCCTCGTTGGAAAGCTCTTTGGCAGCCGCTCGCGTGGCCTCACAGCCCGTGGGGCTGCGGGCTTTGCGGCGGCCGTCAGCCTCTAAGCCACCGGCGCCCACGTGGCGCCGCCGCGCCAGCTTGCGAAGCATTTTCCAGTAGGGCCACGGCTCTGACGACAACTCCCAATCAAGAAGAGCCAGGAGGGAAAGCCGTGCCTCGTTGGAAAGCTCTTTGGCAGCCGCTCGCGTGGCCCCACAGCCCATGGGGCTGCGGGCTTTGCGGCGGCCGTCAGCCTCGGCGCCACTGGCGCCTACGTGGTACCGCCGCACCAGCCTGCGAAGCATTTTCCGGTAGGGCTGCGGCTCTGGCGACAGCTCCCGCGCCCGAAGAGCAGGGAGGGAAAGCCATGCCTCGTTGGAAAGCTCTTTGGCAGCCGCTCGCGTGGCCCCACAGCCCGTGGGGCTGCGGGCTTTGCGGCGGCCGTCAGCCTCCCCGCCACCGGCGCCCACCAGGTGCAGCCGCGCCAGCCTGCGAAGCATTTTCCGGTAGGGCCGTTTCTCTGGCGACAGCTCCCACGCCCGAAGAGCAGGGAGGGAAAGCCATGCCTCGTTGGAAAGCTCTTTGGCAGCCTCTTGCGTGGCCGCACAGCCCGTGGGGCTGCGGGCTTTGCGGCGGCCGTCAGCCTCGGCGCCACCGGCGCCCACGTGGCGCTTCCGCGCCAGCTTGCGAAGCATTTTCTGGTAGGGCTGCGGCTCTGACGACAGCTCCCAAGCCCGAAGAGGCAGGAGGGAAAGCCGTGCCTCGTTGGAAAGCTCTTTGGCAGCCGCTCGCCTGGCAAAACAGCCCGTGGGGCTGCGGGCTTTCCGGCGGACGTCAGCCTCAGCGACACCGGCGCCCACGTGGCGCCGCCGCGCCAGCCTGCGAAGCATTTTCCTGTAGGGCTGCAGCTCTGGCGACAGCTCCCACGCCCGAAGAGCCAGGAGGGAAAGCCGTGCCTCGTTGGAAAGCTCTTTGGCAGCCGCTCGCCTGGCGAAACAGCCCGTGGGGCTGCGGGCTTTGCGGCGGCCGTCAGCCTCGCTGCCACCGGCCCCCACGTGGCGCCGCCCCACCAGCCTGCGAAGCATTTTCCGGTAGGGCCGCAACTCTGGCGACAGCTCCCAAGCACGAAGAGCCAGGAGGGAAAGCCGTGCCTCGTTGGAAAGCTCTTTGGCAGCCTCTCGCGTGGCCCCACAGCCCGTGGGGCTGCGGGCTTTGTGGCGGCCGTCAGCCTCGGAGCCACCGGCGCCCACCAGGTGCAGCCGCGCCAGCCTGCGAAGCATTTTCCGGTAGGGCTGCGGCTCTGACGACAACTCCCAAGCCCAAAGAGCCAGGAGGGAAAGCCGTGCCTCGTTGGAAAGCTCTTTGGCAGCCGCTCGCGTGGCCCCACAGCCCATGGGGCTGCGGGCTTTGCGGCGGCCGTCAGCCTCGGCGCCACCGGCGCCCACGTGGTACCGCCGCACCAGCCTGCGAAGCATTTTCCGGTAGGGCTGCGGCTCTGGCGACAGCTCCCGCGCCCGAAGACCGAGGAGAGAAAGCCGTGCCTCGTTGGAAAGCTCTTTGGCAGCCGCTCGCCTGGCGAAACAGCCTGTGGGGCTGCGGGCTTTGCGGCGGCCGTCAGCCTCGCTGCCACCGGCGCCCACGTGGCGCCGCTGCGCCAGCCTGCGAAGCATTTTCCGGTAGGGCCGCGGCTCTGGCGACAGCTCCCGCGCCCGAAGACCGAGGAGAGAAAGCCGTGCCTCGTTGGAAAGCTCTTTGGCAGCCTCTCGCGTGGCCCCACAGCCCGTGGGGCTGCGGGCTTTGTGGCGGCCGTCAGCCTCGGCGCCACCGGCGCCCACATGGCGCCGCCGCGCCAGCTTGCGAAGCATTTTCCGGTAGGGCCGCAACTCTGGCGACAGCTCCCAAGCACGAAGAGCCAGGAGGGAAAGCCATGCCTCGTTGGAAAGCTCTTTGGCAGCCGCTCGCCTGGCCCCACAGCCCGTGGGGCTGCGGGCTTTGCCGCGGCCGTCAGCCTCGGAGCCACCGGCGCCCACGTGGCGCCGCCCCACCAGCCTGTGAAGCATTTTCCGGTAGGGCCGCAACTCTGGCGACAGCTCCCAAGCACGAAGAGCCAGGAGGGAAAGCCGTGCCTCGTTGGAAAGCTCTTTGGCAGCCGATCGCGTGGCCCCACAGCCCGTGGGGCTGCGGGCTTTGTGGCGGCCGTCAGCCTCCCCGCCACCGGCGCCCACCAGGTGCAGCCGCGCCAGCCTGCGAAGCATTTTCCTGTAGGGCCGCGGCTCTGGCGACAGCTCCCACGCCCGAAGAGCCAGGAGGGAAAGCCGTGCCTCGTTGGAAAGCTCTTTGGCAGCCGCTCGCGTGGCCTCACAGCCCGTGGGGCTGTGGGCTTTGCAGCGGCTGTCAGCCTCGGCGCCACCGGCGCCCACGAGGCGCCGCCCCACCAGCCTGCGAAGCATTTTCCGGTAGGGCCGCGGCTCTGGCGACAGCTCCCAAGGACGAAGAGCCAGGAGGGAAAGCCGTGCCTCGTTGGAAAGCTCTTTGGCAGCCGCTCGCGTGGCCCCACAGCCCGTGGGGCTGCGGGCTTTGCGGCGGCCGTCAGCCTCCGCGCCACCGGCGTTCACGTGGCGCCGCCGCACAAGCCTGCGAAGCATTTTCCGGTAGGGCCGCGGCTCTGACGACAGCTCCCACGCCCGAAGAGCCAGGAGGGAAAGCCGTGCCTTGTTGGAAAGCTCTTTGGCAGCCGCTCGCGTGGCCCCACAGCCCGTGGGGCTGCGGGCTTTGCGGCGGCCGTCAGCCTCGGCGCCACCGGCGCCCACGTGGCGCTGCCGCGCCAGCTTGCGAAGCATTTTCCGGTAGGGCTGGAGCTCTGACGACAGCTCCCACGCCCGAAGAGCCAGGAGGGAAAGCCATGCCTCGTTGGAAAGCTCTTTGGCAGCCGCTCGCGTGGCCCCACAGCCCGTGGGGCTGCGGGCTTTGCGGCGGTTGTCAGCCTCGGAGCCACCGGCGCCCACGTGGCGCCGCCCCACCAGCCTGCGAAGCATTTTCCGGTAGGGCCGCAACTCTGGCGACAGCTCCCAAGCCCGAAGAGCCAGGAGGGAAAGCCGTGCCTCGTTGGAAAGCTCTTTGGCGGTTGCTCTCGTGACCCCACAGCCCGTGGGGCTGCGGGCTTTGCGGCGGCCGTCAGCCTCGCTGCCACCGGCGCCCACGTGGCGCCGCTGCGCCAGCCTGCGAAGCATTTTCCGGTAGGGCCGCGTCTCTGGCGACAGCTCCCACGCCCGAAGAGCCAGGAGGGAAAGCCATGCCTCGTTGGAAAGCTCTTTGGCAGCCTCTCGCGTTGCCCCACAGCCCGTGGGGCTGCGGGCTTTGCGGCGGCCGTCAGCCTCGGCGACACCAGCGCCCACGTGGCGCTGCCGCGCCAGCTTGCGAAGCATTTTCCGGTAGGGCTGCGGCTCTGACGACAACTCCCAAGCCCAAAGAGCCAGGAAGGAAAGCCATGCCTCGTTGGAAAGCTCTTTGGCAGCCGCTCACGTGGCCCCACAGCCCGTGGGGCTTCGGGCTTTGCGGCGGCCGTCAGCCTCCGCGCCACCGGCGCCCACGTGGCGCCGCTGCGCCAGCCTGCGAAGCATTTTCCTGTAGGGCCGTTTCTCTGGCGACAGCTCCCACGCCCGAAGAGCCAGGAGGGAAAGCCGTGCCTCGTTGGAAAGCTCTTTGGCAGCCGCTCGCCTGGCGAAACAGCCTGTGGGGCTGCGGGCTTTGCGGCGGCCGTCAGCCTCGGAGCCACCGGCACCCACCAGGTGCAGCCGCGCCAGCCTGCGAAGCATTTTCTGGTAGGGCCGTGGCTCTGGCGACAGCTCCCATGCCCGAAGAGCCAGGAGGGAAAGCCGTGCCTCGTTGGAAAGCTCTTTGGCGGCCGCTCGCGTGGCCCCACAGCCCATGGGGCTGCGGGCTGTGCGGCGACCGTCAGCCTCCCTGACACCGGCGCCCACGTGGCGCCGCTGCGCCAGCCTGCGAAGCATTTTCCTGTAGGGCCGCGGCTCTGGCGACAGCTCCCACGCCCGAAGAGCCAGGAGGGAAAGCCATGCCTCGTTGGAAAGCTCTTTGGCAGCCGCTCGCCTGGCGAAACAGCCTGTGGGGCTGCGGGCTTTGTGGCGGCCGTCAGCCTCGGCGCCACCGGCGCCCACATGGCGCCGCCGCGCCAGCTTGCGAAGCATTTTCCGGTAGGGCCGCAACTCTGGCGACAGCTCCCAAGCACGAAGAGCCAGGAGGGAAAGCCATGCCTCGTTGGAAAGCTCTTTGGCAGCCGCTCGCGTGGCCTCACAGCCCGTGGGGCTGCGGGCTTTGCCGCGGCCGTCAGCCTCGGAGCCACCGGCGCCCACGTGGCGCCGCCCCACCAGCCTGTGAAGCATTTTCCGGTAGGGCCGCAACTCTGGCGACAGCTCCCAAGCACGAAGAGCCAGGAGGGAAAGCCGTGCCTCGTTGGAAAGCTCTTTGGCAGCCAATCGCGTGGCCCCACAGCCCGTGGGGCTGCGGGCTTTGCGGCGGCCGTCAGCCTCACCGCCAACGGTGCCCATGTGGCGCCGCCGCGCAAGTATGCAGAGCTTTTTGCGGTAGGGCCGCGACTCTGGCGACAGCTCCCACGCCCGAAGACCCAGGAGGGAAAGCCGTGCCTCGTTGGAAAGCTCTTTGGCAGCCGCTCGCGTGGCCCCACAGCCCGTGGGGCTGCGGGCTTTGCGGCGACCGTCAGCCTCCCCGCCACCGGCGCCCACCAGGTGCAGCCGCGCCAGCCTGCGAAGCATTTTCCGGTAGGGCCGCGGCTCTGGCGACAGCTCCCACGCCCGAAGACCTAGGAGGGAAAGCCGTGCCTCGTTGGAAAGCTCTTTGGCAGCCGCTCGCGTGCCCCACAGCCCGTGGGGCTGCGGGCTTTGTGGCGGCCGTCAGCCTCCCCGCCACCGGCGCCCAACAGGTGCAGCCGCGCCAGCCTGCGAAGCATTTTCCGGTAGGGCCGCGGCTCTGGCGACAGCTCCCACGCCCGAAGAGCCAGGAGGGAAAGCCGTGCCTCGTTGGAAAGCTCTTTGGCAGCCGCTCGCCTGGCGAAACAGCCCGTGTGGCTGCGGGCTTTGCGGCGGCCGTCAGCCTCGCCGCCAACAGTGCCCACGTGGCGCTGCCGCGCCAGCTTGCGAAGCATTTTCCGGTAGGGCTGCGGCTCTGGCGACAGCTCCCACGCCCGAAGACCTAGGAAGGAAAGCCATGCCTCGTTGGAAAGCTCTTTGGCAGCCGCTCACGTGGCCCCACAGCCCGTGGGGCTTCGGGCTTTGCGGCGGCCGTCAGCCTCCGCGCCACCGGCGCCCACGTGGCGCCGCTGCGCCAGCCTGCGAAGCATTTTCGTGTAGGGCCGCGGCTCTGGTGACAGCTCCCACGCCCGAAGAGCCAGGAGGGAAAGCCGTGCCTCGTTGGAAAGCTCTTTGGCAGCCGCTCGCCTGGCGAAACAGCCTGTGGGGCTGCGGGCTTTGCGGCGGCCGTCAGCCTCGGAGCCACCGGCGCCCACGTGGCGCCGCCCCACCAGCCTGCGAAGCATTTTCCGGTAGGGCCGCAACTCTGGCGACAGCTCCCAAGCCCGAAGAGCCAGGAGGGAAAGCCGTGCCTCGTTGGAAAGCTCTTTGGCAGCCAATCGCGTGGCCCCACAGCCCGTGGGGCTGCGGGCTTTGTGGCGGCCGTCAGCCTCCCCGCCACCGGCGCCCACCAGGTGCAGCCGCGCCAGCCTGCGAAGCATTTTCCTGTAGGGCCGCGGCTCTGACGACAGCTCCCAAGCCCGAAGAGCCAGGAGGGAAAGCCGTGCCTCGTTGGAAAGCTCTTTGGTAGCCGCTCGCCTGGCGAAACAGCCTGTGGGGCTGCGGGCTTTGCGGCGGCCGTCAGCCTCGCTGCCACCGGCGCCCACGTGGCGCCGCCGCGCCAGCCTGCGAAGCATTTTCCGGTAGGGCCGCGGCTCTGGCGACAGCTCCCACGCCCGAAGAGCCAGGAGGGAAAGCCGTGCCTCGTTGGAAAGCTCTTTGGCAGCCTCTTCCGTGGCCCCACAGCCCGTGGGGCTGCGGGCTTTGCGGCGGCCGTCAGCCTCACCGCCAACGGTGCCCATGTGGCGCCGCCGCGCAAGTATGCAGAGCTTTTTGCGGTAGGGCCGCAACTCTGGCGACAGCTCCCACGCCCGAAGACCCAGGAGGGAAAGCCATGCCTCGTTGGAAAGCTCTTTGGCAGCCGCTCGCGTGGCCCCACAGCCCGTGGGGCTGCGGGCTTTGCGGCGACCGTCAGCCTCCCCGCCACCGGCGCCCACCAGGTGCAGCCGCGCCAGCCTGCGAAGCATTTTCCAGTAGGGCCGCAGCTCTGGCGACAGCTCCCACGCCCGAAGACCTAGGAGGGAAAGCCGTGCCTGGTTGGAAAGCTCTTTGGCAGCCGCTCGCGTGGCCCCACAGCCCGTGGGGCTGCGGGCTTTGCGGCGGTTGTCAGCCTCGGAGCCACCGGCGCCCACGTGGCGCCGCCCCACCAGCCTGCGAAGCATTTTCCGGTAGGGCCGCAACTCTGGCGACAGCTCCCAAGCACGAAGAGCCAGGAGGGAAAGCCATGCCTCGTTGGAAAGCTCTTTGGCAGCCGCTCGCCTGGCGAAACAGCCCGTGGGGCTGCGGGCTTTGCGGCGGCCGTCAGCCTCGGAGCCACCGGCGCCCACGTGGCGCCGCCCCACCAGCCTGCGAAGCATTTTCCGGTAGGGCCGCAACTCTGGCGACAGCTCCCAAGCACGAAGAGCCAGGAGGGAAAGCTGTGCCTCGTTGGAAAGCTCTTTGGCAGCCGCTCGCGTGGCCCCACAGCCCGTGGGGCTGCGGGCTTTGCGGCGGCCGTCAGCCTCAGCGCCACCGGCGCCTACCAGCTACAGCCGCGCCACCCTGCGAAGCATTTTCCGGTAGGGCCGCGGCTCTGGCGACAGCTCCCACGCCCGAAGAGCCAGGAGGGAAAGCCGTGCCTCGTTGGAAAGCTCTTTGGCAGCCGCTCGCGTGGCCCCACAGCCCATGGGGCTGCGGGCTTTGCGGCGGCCGTCACCCTCGGCGCCACCGGCGCGTACGTGGCGCCGCCGCGCCAGCTTGCGAAGCATTTTCCGGTAGGGCTGCGGCTCTGGCGACAGCTCCCGCGCCCGAAGAGCAGGGAGGGAAAGCTATGCCTCGTTGGAAAGCTCTTTGGCAGCCGCTCGCGTGGCCCCACAGCCCGTGTGGCTGCGGGCTTTGCGGCGGCCGTCAGCCTCAGCGACACCGGCGCCCACGTGGCGCCGCCGCGCCAGCCTGCGAAGCATTTTCCTGTAGGGCTGCGGCTCTGGCGACAGCTCCCACGCCCGAAGAGCCAGGAGGGAAAGCCGTGCCTCGTTGGAAAGCTCTTTGGCAGCCTCTTCCGTGGCCCCACAGCCCGTGGGGCTGCGGGCTTTGCGGCGGCCGTCAGCCTCACCGCCAACGGTGCCCATGTGGCGCCGCCGCGCAAGTATGCAGAGCTTTTTGCGGTAGGGCCGCAACTCTGGCGACAGCTCCCACGCCCGAAGACCCAGGAGGGAAAGCCGTGCCTCGTTGGAAAGCTCTTTGGCAGCCGCTCGCGTGGCCCCACAGCCCGTGGGGCTGCGGGCTTTGCGGCGACCGTCAGCCTCCCCGCCACCGGCGCCCACCAGGTGCAGCCGCGCCAGCCTGCGAAGCATTTTCCAGTAGGGCCGCAGCTCTGGCGACAGCTCCCACGCCCGAAGACCTAGGAGGGAAAGCCGTGCCTGGTTGGAAAGCTCTTTGGCAGCCGCTCGCGTGGCCCCACAGCCCGTGGGGCTGCGGGCTTTGCGGCGGTTGTCAGCCTCGGAGCCACCGGCGCCCACGTGGCGCCGCCCCACCAGCCTGCGAAGCATTTTCCGGTAGGGCCGCAACTCTGGCGACAGCTCCCAAGCACGAAGAGCCAGGAGGGAAAGCCATGCCTCGTTGGAAAGCTCTTTGGCAGCCGCTCGCCTGGCGAAACAGCCCGTGGGGCTGCGGGCTTTGCGGCGGCCGTCAGCCTCGGAGCCACCGGCGCCCACGTGGCGCCGCCCCACCAGCCTGCGAAGCATTTTCCGGTAGGGTCGCAACTCTGGCGACAGCTCCCAAGCACGAAGAGCCAGGAGGGAAAGCTGTGCCTCGTTGGAAAGCTCTTTGGCAGCCGCTCGCGTGGCCCCACAGCCCGTGGGGCTGCGGGCTTTGCGGCGGCCGTCAGCCTCAGCGCCACCGGCGCCTACCAGCTACAGCCGCGCCACCCTGCGAAGCATTTTCCGGTAGGGCCGCGGCTCTGGCGACAGCTCCCACGCCCGAAGAGCCAGGAGGGAAAGCCGTGCCTCATTGGAAAGCTCTTTGGCAGCCGCTCGCGTGGCCCCACAGCCCGTGGGGCTGCGGGCTTTGCGGCGGCCGTCACCCTCGGCGCCACCGGCGCGTACGTGGCGCCGCCGCGCCAGCTTGCGAAGCATTTTCCGGTAGGGCTGCGGCTCTGGCGACAGCTCCCGCGCCCGAAGAGCAGGGAGGGAAAGCCATGCCTCGTTGGAAAGCTCTTTGGCAGCCGCTCGCGTGGCCCCACAGCCCGTGGGGCTGCGGGCTTTGCGGCGGCCGACAGCCTCGCTGCCACCGGCGCCCACGTGGCGCCGCCCCACCAGCCTGCGAAGCATTTTCCGGTAGGGTCGCAACTCTGGCGACAGCTCCCAAGCACGAAGAGCCAGGAGGGAAAGCCGTGCCTCGTTGGAAAGCTCTTTGGCAGCCGATCGCGTGGCCCCACAGCCCGTGGGGCTGCGGGCTTTGTGGCGGCCGTCAGCCTCCCCGCCACCGGCGCCCACCAGGTGCAGCCGCGCCAGCCTGCGAAGCATTTTCCTGTAGGGCTGCGGCTCTGGCGACAGCTCCCACGCCCGAAAAGCGAGGAGGGAAAGCCGTGCCTCGTTGGAAAGCTCTTTGGCAGCCGCTCGCCTGGCGAAACAGCCTGTGGGGCTGCGGGCTTTGCGGCGGCCGTCAGCCTCGCTGCCACCGGCGCCCATGTGTCGCCGCCTCACCAGGCTGCGAAGCATTTTCCGGTAGGGCTGCGGCTCTGACGACAACTCCCAAGCCCGAAGAGCCAGGAGGGAAAGCCGTGCCTCGTTGGAAAGCTCTTTGGCAGCCGCTCGCGTGGCCCCACAGCCCGTGGGGCTGCGGGCTTTGCGGCGGTTGTCAGCCTCGGAGCCACCGGCGCCCACGTGGCGCCGCCCCACCAGCCTGCGAAGCATTTTCCGGTAGGGCCGCAACTCTGGCGACAGCTCCCAAGCCCGAAGAGCCAGGAGGGAAAGCCATGCCTCGTTGGAAAGCTCTTTGGCAGCCGCTCGCCTGGCGAAACAGCCCGTGCGGCTGCGGGCTTTGCGGCGGCCGTCAGCCTCGGAGCCACCGGCGCCCACGTGGCGCCGCCCCACCAGCCTGCGAAGCATTTTCCGGTAGGGCCGCAACTCTGTCGGCAGCTCCCAAGCACGAAGAGCCAGGAGGGAAAGCCGTGCCTCGTTGGAAAGCTCTTTGGCAGCCGCTCGCGTGGCCCCACAGCCCGTGGGGCTGCGGGCTTTGCAGCGGCCGTCAGCCTCACCGCCACCGGCGCCCACCAGCTACAGCCGCGCCAGTCTGCGAAGCATTTTCCGGTAGGGCCGCGGCTCTGGCGACAGCTCCCACGCCCGAAGAGCCAGGAGGGAAAGCCGTGCCTCGTTGGAAAGCTCTTTGGCAGCCGCTCGCGTGGCCACACAGCCCATGGAGCTGCGGGCTTTGCGGCGGCCGTCAGCCTCGGCGCCACCGGCGCCCACGTGGTACCGCCGCACCAGCCTGTGAAGCATTTTCCGGTAGGGCTGCGGCTCTGGCGACAGCTCCCACGCCCGAAGAGCAGGGAGGGAAAGCCATGCCTCGTTGGAAAGCTCTTTGGCAGCCGCTCGCGTGGCCCCACAGCCCGTGGGGCTGCGGGCTTTGTGGGGGCCGTCAGCCTCCCCGCCACCGGCGCCCACGTGGCGCCGCCCCACCAGCCTGCGAAGCATTTTCCGGTAGGGCCGCAACT
Organism: Chroicocephalus ridibundus; assembly: GCF_963924245.1. Classification (NCBI taxonomy): domain Eukaryota; kingdom Metazoa; phylum Chordata; class Aves; order Charadriiformes; family Laridae; genus Chroicocephalus; species Chroicocephalus ridibundus. Next base: position 259,590 of record NC_086302.1, on the reverse strand, counting down.
CTGGCGACAGCTCCCAAGCCCGAAGAGCCAGGAGGGAAAGCCATGCCTCGTTGGAAAGCTCTTTGGCAGCCGCTCGCCTGGCGAAACAGCCCGTGCGGCTGCGGGCTTTGCGGCGGCCGTCAGCCTCGGAGCCACCGGCGCCCACGTGGCACCGCCCCACCAGCCTGCGAAGCATTTTCCGGTAGGGCCGCAACTCTGGCGACAGCTCCCACGCCCGAAGAGCCAGGAGGGAAAGCCGTGCCTCGTTGGAAAGCTCTTTGGCGGCCGCTCGCCTGGCGAAACAGCCTGTGGGGCTGCGGGCTTTGCGGCGGCCGTCAGCCTCGGAGCCACCGGCACCCACCAGGTGCAGCCGCGCCAGCCTGCGAAGCATTTTCCGGTAGGGCCGTGGCTCTGGCGACAGCTCCCACGCCCGAAGAGCCAGGAGGGAAAGCCGTGCCTCGTTGGAAAGCTCTTTGGCAGCCGCTCGCCTGGCGAAACAGCCTGTGGGGCTGCGGGCTTTGCGGCGGCCGTCAGCCTCGAAGCCACCGGCACCCACCAGGTGCAGCCGCGCCAGCCTGCGAAGCATTTTCCGGTAGGGCCGTGGCTCTGGCGACAGCTCCCACGCCCGAAGAGCCAGGAGGGAAAGCCGTGCCTCGTTGGAAAGCTCTTTGGCGGCCGCTCGCGTGGCCCCACAGCCCGTGGGGCTGCGGGCTTTGTGGCGGCCGTCAGCCTCCCTGCCACCGGCGCCCACGTGGCGCCGCTGCGCCAGCCTGCGAAGCATTTTCCTGTAGGGCCGCGGCTCTGGCGACAGCTCCCACGCCCGAAGAGCCAGGAGGGAAAGCCGTGCCTCGTTGGAAAGCTCTTTGGCAGCCGCTCGCCTGGCGAAACAGCCTGTGGGGCTGCGGGCTTTGCGGCGGCCGTCAGCCTCGGAGCCACCGGCGCCCACGTGGCGCCGCCCCACCAGCCTGCGAAGCATTTTCCTGTAGGGCCGCGGCTCTGGCGACAGCTCCCACGCCCGAAGAGCTAGGAGGGAAAGCCGTGCCTCGTTGGAAAGCTCTTTGGCAGCCGATCGCGTGGCCCCACAGCCCGTGGGGCTGCGGGCTTTGTGGCGGCCGTCAGCCTCCCCGCCACCGGCGCCCACCAGGTGCAGCCGCGCCAGCCTGCGAAGCATTTTCCAGTAGGGCCGCGGCTCTGGCGACAGCTCCCACGCCCTAAGAGCGAGGAGAGAAAGCCGTGCCTCGTTGGAAAGCTCTTTGGCAGCCGCTCGCCTGGCGAAACAGCCTGTGGGGCTGCGGGCTTTGCGGCGGCCGTCATCCTCGCTGCCACCGGCGCCCACGTGGCGCCGCTGCGCCAGCCTGCGAAGCATTTTCCGGTAGGGCCGCGTCTCTGGCGACAGCTCCCACGCCCGAAGAGCCAGGAGGGAAAGTCGTGCCTCGCTGGAAATCACTTTGGCAGCCGCTCGTGTGGCCCCACAGCCCGTGTGGCAGCGGGCTTTGCGGCGGCCGTCAGCCTCGCCGCCAACGGTGCCCACGTGGCGCTGCCGTGCCAGCTTGCGAAGCATTGTCCGGTAGGGCTGCGGCTCTGACGACAACTCCCAAGCCCGAAAAGCCAGGAGGGAAAGCCATGCCTCGTTGGAAAGCTCTTTGGCAGCCGCTCGCCTGCCGAAACAGCCTGTGGGGCTGCGGGCTTTGCGGCGGCCGTCAGCCTCAGAGCCACCGGCACCCACCAGGTGCAGCCGCGCCAGCCTGCGAAGCATTTTCTGGTAGGGCCGTGGCTCTGGCGACAGCTCCCATGCCCGAAGAGCCAGGAGGGAAAGCCGTGCCTCGTTGGAAAGCTCTTTGGCGGCCGCTCGCGTGGCCCCACAGCCCATGGGGCTGCGGGCTATGCGGCGACCGTCAGCCTCCCTGCCACCGGCGCCCACGTGGCGCCGCTGCGCCAGCCTGCGAAGCATTTTCCTGTGGGGCCGCGGCTCTGGCGACAGCTCCCACGCCCGAAGAGCCAGGAGGGAAAGCCGTGCCTCGTTGGAAAGCTCTTTGGCAGCCGATCGCGTGGCCCCACAGCCCGTGGGGCTGCGGGCTTTGTGGCGGCCGTCAGCCTCCCCGCCACCGGCGCCCACCAGGTGCAGCCGCGCCAGCCTGCGAAGCATTTTCCTGTAGGGCCGCGGCTCTGGCGACAGCTCCCACGCCCTAAGAGCGAGGAGAGAAAGCCGTGCCTCGTTGGAAAGCTCTTTGGCAGCCGCTCGCGTGGCCCCACAGCCCATGGGGCTGCGGGCTCTGCGGCGGCCGTCAGCCTCGCCGCCACTGGCGCCCACGTGGCGCCGCTGCGCCAGCCTGCGAAGCGTTTTCCGGTAGGGCCGCGGCTCTGGCGACAGCTCCCACGCCCGAAGAGCCAGGAGGAAAAGCCATGCCTCGTTGGAAAGCTCTTTGGCAGCCGCTCGCGTGGCCCCACAGCCCGTGGGGCTGCGGGCTTTGCGGCGGCCGTCAGCCTCGGCGCCACCGGCGCCCACGTGGTGCTGCCGCGCCAGCTTGCGAAGCATTTTCCGGTAGGGCTGCGGCTCTGACGACAGCTCCCAAGCCCGAAGAGCCAGGAGGGAAAGCCGTGCCTCGTTGGAAAGCTCTTTGGCGGCCGCTCGCCTGGCGAAACAGCCTGTGGGGCTGCGGGCTTTGCGGCGGCCGTCAGCCTCGGAGCCACCGGCACCCACCAGGTGCAGCCGCGCCAGCCTGCGAAGCATTTTCCGGTAGGGCCGTTTCTCTGGCGACAGCTCCCACGCCCGAAGAGCCAGGAGGGAAAGCCGTGCCTCGTTGGAAAGCTCTTTGGCAGCCGCTCGCCTGGCGAAACAGCCTGTGGGGCTGCGGGCTTTGCGGCGGCCGTCAGCCTCGGAGCCACTGGCACCCACCAGGTGCAGCCGCGCCAGCCTGCGAAGCATTTTCTGGTAGGGCCGTGGCTCTGGCGACAGCTCCCATGCCCGAAGAGCCAGGAGGGAAAGCCGTGCCTCGTTGGAAAGCTCTTTGGCGGCCGCTCGCGTGGCCCCACAGCCCATGGGGCTGCGGGCTATGCGGCGACCGTCAGCCTCCCTGCCACCGGCGCCCACGTGGCGCCGCTGCGCCAGCCTGCGAAGCATTTTCCGGTAGGGCCGCGGCTCTGGCGACAGCTCCCACGCCCGAAGAGCCAGGAGGGAAAGCCGTGCCTCGTTGGAAAGCTCTTTGGCAGCCGATCGCGTGGCCCCACAGCCCGTGGGGCTGCGGGCTTTGTGGCGGCCGTCAGCCTCCCCGCCACCGGCGCCCACCAGGTGCAGCCGCGCCAGCCTGCGAAGCATTTTCCTGTAGGGCCGCGGCTCTGGCGACAGCTCCCACGCCCTAAGAGCGAGGAGAGAAAGCCGTGCCTCGTTGGAAAGCTCTTTGGCAGCCGCTCGCCTGGCGAAACAGCCTGTGGGGCTGCGGGCTTTGCGGCGGCCGTCATCCTCGCTGCCACCGGCGCCCACATGGCGCCGCTGCGCCAGCCTCCGAAGCATTTTCCGGTAGGGCCGCGTCTCTGGCGACAGCTCCCACGCCCGAAGAGCCTGGAGGGAAAGCCGTGCCTCGTTGGAAAGCTCTTTGGCAGCCTCTCGCGTGGCCCCACAGCCCGTGGGGCTGCGGGCTTTGCCGCGGCCGTCAGCCTCGGAGCCACCGGCGCCCACGTGGCGCCGCCCCACCAGCCTGTGAAGCATTTTCCGGTAGGGCCGCAACTCTGGCGACAGCTCCCAAGCACGAAGAGCCAGGAGGGAAAGCCGTGCCTCGTTGGAAAGCTCTTTGGCAGCCGATCGCATGGCCCCACAGCCCGTGGGGCTGCGGGCTTTGTGGCGGCCGTCAGCCTCCCCGCCACCGGCGCCCACCAGGTGCAGCCGCGCCAGCCTGCGAAGCATTTTCCTGTAGGGCCGCGGCTCTGGCGACAGCTCCCACGCCCGAAGAGCCAGGAGGGAAAGCCGTGCCTCGTTGGAAAGCTCTTTGGCAGCCGCTCGCCTGGCGAAACAGCCTGTGGGGCTGCGGGCTTTGCGGCGGCCGTCAGCCTCGCTGCCACCGGCGCCCATGTGTCACCGCCTCACCAGGCTGCGAAGCATTTTCCGGTAGGGCCGCGGCTCTGGCGACAGCTCCCACGCCCGAAGAGCCAGGAGGGAAAGTCGTGCCTCGCTGGAAAGCTCTTTGGCAGCCGCTCATGTGGCCCCACAGCCCGTGTGGCAGCGGGCTTTGCGGCGGCCGTCAGCCTCGCCGCCAACGGTGCCCACGTGGCGCTGCCGTGCCAGCTTGCGAAGCATTTTCCGGTAGGGCTGCGGCTCTGACGACAACTCCCAAGCCCGAAGAGCCAGGAGGGAAAGCCATGCCTCGTTGGAAAGCTCTTTGGCAGCCGCTCGCGTGGCCCCACAGCCCATGGGGCTGCGGGCTCTGCGGCGGCCGTCAGCCTCGCCGCCACCGGCGCCCACGTGGCGCCGCTGCGCCAGCCTGCGAAGCGTTTTCCGGTAGGGCCGCGGCTCTGGCGACAGCTCCCAAGCCCGAAGAGCCAGGAGGGAAAGCCGTGCCTCGTTGGAAAGCTCTTTGGCGGCCGCTCGCCTGGCGAAACAGCCTGTGGGGCTGCAGGCTTTGCAGCGGCCGTCAGCCTCGGAGCCACCGGCACCCACCAGGTGCAGCCGCGCCAGCCTGCGAAGCATTTTCCGGTAGGGCCGTGGCTCTGGCGACAGCTCCCACGCCCGAAGAGCCAGGAGGGAAAGCCGTGCCTCGTTGGAAAGCTCTTTGGCAGCCGCTCGCCTGGCGAAACAGCCTGTGGGGCTGCGGGCTTTGCAGCGGCCGTCAGCCTCGGAGCCAACGGCACCCACCAGGTGCAGCCGCGCCAGCCTGCGAAGCATTTTCCGGTAGGGCCGTGGCTCTGGCGACAGCTCCCACGCCCGAAGAGCCAGGAGGGAAAGCCGTGCCTCGTTGGAAAGCTCTTTGGCGGCCGCTCGCGTGGCCCCACAGCCCATGGGGCTGCGGGCTATGCGGCGACCGTCAGCCTCCCTGCCACCGGCGCCCACGTGGCGCCGCTGCGCCAGCCTGCGAAGCATTTTCCTGTAGGGCCGCGGCTCTGGCGACAGCTCCCACACCCGAAGAGCCAGGAGGGAAAGCCGTGCCTCGTTGGAAAGCTCTTTGGCAGCCGCTCGCCTGGCGAAACAGCCTGTGGGGCTGCGGGCTTTGCGGCGGCCGTCAGCCTCGGAGCCACCGGCGCCCACGTGGCGCCGCCCCACCAGCCTGCGAAGCATTTTCCTGTAGGGCCGCGGCTCTGGCGACAGCTCCCAAGCACGAAGAGCCAGGAGGGAAAGCCGTGCCTCGTTGGAAAGCTCTTTGGCAGCCGCTCGCCTGGCGAAACTGCCTGTGGGGCTGCAGGCTTTGCGGCGGCCGTCAGCCTCGCTGCCACCGGCGCCCACGTGGCGCCGCTGCGCCAGCCTGCGAAGCATTTTCCTGTAGGGCTGCGGCTCTGGCGACAGCTCCCACGCCCGAAGAGCCAGGAGGGAAAGCCGTGCCTCTTTGGAAAGCTCTTTGGCAGCCGCTCGCGTGGCCCCACAGCCTGTGGGGCTGCGGGCTTTGTGGCGGCCGTCAGCCTCGGCGCCACCGGCGCCCACATGGCGCCGCCGCGCCAGCTTGCGAAGCATTTTCCGGTAGGGCCGCAACTCTGGCGACAGCTCCCAAGCACGAAGAGCCAGGAGGGAAAGCCATGCCTCGTTGGAAAGCTCTTTGGCAGCCGCTCACCTGGCGAAACAGCCCGTGGGGCTGCGGGCTTTGCCGCGGCCGTCAGCCTCGGAGCCACCGGCGCCCACGTGGCGCCGCCCCACCAGCCTGTGAAGCATTTTCCGGTAGGGCCGCAACTCTGGCGACAGCTCCCAAGCACGAAGAGCCAGGAGGGAAAGCCGTGCCTCGTTGGAAAGCTCTTTGGCAGCCGATCGCGTGGCCCCACAGCCCGTGGGGCTGCGGGCTTTGCGGCGGCCGTCAGCCTCGGAGCCACCGGCGCCCACCAGGTGCAGCCGCGCCAGCCTGCGAAGCATTTTCCTGTAGGGCTGCGGCTCTGGCGACAGCTCCCACGCCCGAAGAGCGAGGAGGGAAGCCGTGCCTCGTTGGAAAGCTCTTTGGCAGCCGCTCGCCTGGCGAAACAGCCTGTGGGGCTGCGGGCTTTGCGGCGGCCGTCAGCCTCGCTGCCACCGGCGCCCATGTGTCACCGCCTCACCAGGCTGCGAAGCATTTTCCGGTAGGGCCGCGTCTCTGGCGACAGCTCCCACGCCCGAAGAGCCAGGAGGGAAAGTCGTGCCTCGCTGGAAAGCTCTTTGGCAGCCGCTCGTGTGGACCCACAGCCCGTGGGGCTGCGGGCTTTGCGGCGGCCGTCAGCCTCGCCGCCAACGGTGCACACGTGGCGCTGCCGTGCCAGCTTGCAAAGCATTTTCCGGTAGGGCTGCGGCTCTGACGACAACTCCCAAGCCCGAAGAGCCAGGAGGGAAAGCCATGCCTCGTTGGAAAGCTCTTTGGCAGCCGCTCGCGTGGCCCCACAGCCCATGGGGCTGCGGGCTCTGCGGTGGCCGTCAGCCTCGCCGCCACCGGCGCCCACGTGGCGCCGCTGCGCCATCCTGCGAAGCGTTTTCCGGTAGGGCCGCGGCTCTGGCGACAGCTCCCACGCCCGAAGAGCCAGGAGGGAAAGCCGTGCCTCGTTGGAAAGCTCTTTGGCGGCCGCTCGCGTGGCCCCACAGCCCATGGGGCTGCGGGCTATGCGGCGACCGTCAGCCTCCCTGCCACCGGCGCCCACGTGGCGCCGCTGCGCCAGCCTGCGAAGCATTTTCCTGTGGGGCCGCGGCTCTGGCGACAGCTCCCACGCCCGAAGAGCCAGGAGGGAAAGCCGTGCCTCGTTGGAAAGCTCTTTGGCAGCCGATCGCGTGGCCCCACAGCCCGTGGGGCTGCGGGCTTTGTGGCGGCCGTCAGCCTCCCCGCCACCGGCGCCCACCAGGTGCAGCCGCGCCAGCCTGCGAAGCATTTTCCTGTAGGGCCGCGGCTCTGGCGACAGCTCCCACGCCCTAAGAGCGAGGAGAGAAAGCCGTGCCTCGTTGGAAAGCTCTTTGGCAGCCGCTCGCGTGGCCCCACAGCCCATGGGGCTGCGGGCTCTGCGGCGGCCGTCAGCCTCGCCGCCACTGGCGCCCACGTGGCGCCGCTGCGCCAGCCTGCGAAGCGTTTTCCGGTAGGGCCGCGGCTCTGGCGACAGCTCCCACGCCCGAAGAGCCAGGAGGAAAAGCCATGCCTCGTTGGAAAGCTCTTTGGCAGCCGCTCGCGTGGCCCCACAGCCCGTGGGGCTGCGGGCTTTGCGGCGGCCGTCAGCCTCGGCGCCACCGGCGCCCACGTGGTGCTGCCGCGCCAGCTTGCGAAGCATTTTCCGGTAGGGCTGCGGCTCTGACGACAGCTCCCAAGCCCGAAGAGCCAGGAGGGAAAGCCGTGCCTCGTTGGAAAGCTCTTTGGCGGCCGCTCGCCTGGCGAAACAGCCTGTGGGGCTGCGGGCTTTGCGGCGGCCGTCAGCCTCGGAGCCACCGGCACCCACCAGGTGCAGCCGCGCCAGCCTGCGAAGCATTTTCCGGTAGGGCCGTTTCTCTGGCGACAGCTCCCACGCCCGAAGAGCCAGGAGGGAAAGCCGTGCCTCGTTGGAAAGCTCTTTGGCAGCCGCTCGCCTGGCGAAACAGCCTGTGGGGCTGCGGGCTTTGCGGCGGCCGTCAGCCTCGGAGCCACTGGCACCCACCAGGTGCAGCCGCGCCAGCCTGCGAAGCATTTTCTGGTAGGGCCGTGGCTCTGGCGACAGCTCCCATGCCCGAAGAGCCAGGAGGGAAAGCCGTGCCTCGTTGGAAAGCTCTTTGGCGGCCGCTCGCGTGGCCCCACAGCCCATGGGGCTGCGGGCTATGCGGCGACCGTCAGCCTCCCTGCCACCGGCGCCCACGTGGCGCCGCTGCGCCAGCCTGCGAAGCATTTTCCGGTAGGGCCGCGGCTCTGGCGACAGCTCCCACGCCCGAAGAGCCAGGAGGGAAAGCCGTGCCTCGTTGGAAAGCTCTTTGGCAGCCGATCGCGTGGCCCCACAGCCCGTGGGGCTGCGGGCTTTGTGGCGGCCGTCAGCCTCCCCGCCACCGGCGCCCACCAGGTGCAGCCGCGCCAGCCTGCGAAGCATTTTCCTGTAGGGCCGCGGCTCTGGCGACAGCTCCCACGCCCTAAGAGCGAGGAGAGAAAGCCGTGCCTCGTTGGAAAGCTCTTTGGCAGCCGCTCGCCTGGCGAAACAGCCTGTGGGGCTGCGGGCTTTGCGGCGGCCGTCATCCTCGCTGCCACCGGCGCCCACATGGCGCCGCTGCGCCAGCCTCCGAAGCATTTTCCGGTAGGGCCGCGTCTCTGGCGACAGCTCCCACGCCCGAAGAGCCTGGAGGGAAAGCCGTGCCTCGTTGGAAAGCTCTTTGGCAGCCTCTCGCGTGGCCCCACAGCCCGTGGGGCTGCGGGCTTTGCCGCGGCCGTCAGCCTCGGAGCCACCGGCGCCCACGTGGCGCCGCCCCACCAGCCTGTGAAGCATTTTCCGGTAGGGCCGCAACTCTGGCGACAGCTCCCAAGCACGAAGAGCCAGGAGGGAAAGCCGTGCCTCGTTGGAAAGCTCTTTGGCAGCCGATCGCATGGCCCCACAGCCCGTGGGGCTGCGGGCTTTGTGGCGGCCGTCAGCCTCCCCGCCACCGGCGCCCACCAGGTGCAGCCGCGCCAGCCTGCGAAGCATTTTCCTGTAGGGCCGCGGCTCTGGCGACAGCTCCCACGCCCGAAGAGCCAGGAGGGAAAGCCGTGCCTCGTTGGAAAGCTCTTTGGCAGCCGCTCGCCTGGCGAAACAGCCTGTGGGGCTGCGGGCTTTGCGGCGGCCGTCAGCCTCGCTGCCACCGGCGCCCATGTGTCACCGCCTCACCAGGCTGCGAAGCATTTTCCGGTAGGGCCGCGGCTCTGGCGACAGCTCCCACGCCCGAAGAGCCAGGAGGGAAAGTCGTGCCTCGCTGGAAAGCTCTTTGGCAGCCGCTCATGTGGCCCCACAGCCCGTGTGGCAGCGGGCTTTGCGGCGGCCGTCAGCCTCGCCGCCAACGGTGCCCACGTGGCGCTGCCGTGCCAGCTTGCGAAGCATTTTCCGGTAGGGCTGCGGCTCTGACGACAACTCCCAAGCCCGAAGAGCCAGGAGGGAAAGCCATGCCTCGTTGGAAAGCTCTTTGGCAGCCGCTCGCGTGGCCCCACAGCCCATGGGGCTGCGGGCTCTGCGGCGGCCGTCAGCCTCGCCGCCACCGGCGCCCACGTGGCGCCGCTGCGCCAGCCTGCGAAGCGTTTTCCGGTAGGGCCGCGGCTCTGGCGACAGCTCCCAAGCCCGAAGAGCCAGGAGGGAAAGCCGTGCCTCGTTGGAAAGCTCTTTGGCGGCCGCTCGCCTGGCGAAACAGCCTGTGGGGCTGCAGGCTTTGCAGCGGCCGTCAGCCTCGGAGCCACCGGCACCCACCAGGTGCAGCCGCGCCAGCCTGCGAAGCATTTTCCGGTAGGGCCGTGGCTCTGGCGACAGCTCCCACGCCCGAAGAGCCAGGAGGGAAAGCCGTGCCTCGTTGGAAAGCTCTTTGGCAGCCGCTCGCCTGGCGAAACAGCCTGTGGGGCTGCGGGCTTTGCAGCGGCCGTCAGCCTCGGAGCCAACGGCACCCACCAGGTGCAGCCGCGCCAGCCTGCGAAGCATTTTCCGGTAGGGCCGTGGCTCTGGCGACAGCTCCCACGCCCGAAGAGCCAGGAGGGAAAGCCGTGCCTCGTTGGAAAGCTCTTTGGCGGCCGCTCGCGTGGCCCCACAGCCCATGGGGCTGCGGGCTATGCGGCGACCGTCAGCCTCCCTGCCACCGGCGCCCACGTGGCGCCGCTGCGCCAGCCTGCGAAGCATTTTCCTGTAGGGCCGCGGCTCTGGCGACAGCTCCCACACCCGAAGAGCCAGGAGGGAAAGCCGTGCCTCGTTGGAAAGCTCTTTGGCAGCCGCTCGCCTGGCGAAACAGCCTGTGGGGCTGCGGGCTTTGCGGCGGCCGTCAGCCTCGGAGCCACCGGCGCCCACGTGGCGCCGCCCCACCAGCCTGCGAAGCATTTTCCTGTAGGGCCGCGGCTCTGGCGACAGCTCCCAAGCACGAAGAGCCAGGAGGGAAAGCCGTGCCTCGTTGGAAAGCTCTTTGGCAGCCGCTCGCCTGGCGAAACTGCCTGTGGGGCTGCAGGCTTTGCGGCGGCCGTCAGCCTCGCTGCCACCGGCGCCCACGTGGCGCCGCTGCGCCAGCCTGCGAAGCATTTTCCTGTAGGGCTGCGGCTCTGGCGACAGCTCCCACGCCCGAAGAGCCAGGAGGGAAAGCCGTGCCTCTTTGGAAAGCTCTTTGGCAGCCGCTCGCGTGGCCCCACAGCCTGTGGGGCTGCGGGCTTTGTGGCGGCCGTCAGCCTCGGCGCCACCGGCGCCCACATGGCGCCGCCGCGCCAGCTTGCGAAGCATTTTCCGGTAGGGCCGCAACTCTGGCGACAGCTCCCAAGCACGAAGAGCCAGGAGGGAAAGCCATGCCTCGTTGGAAAGCTCTTTGGCAGCCGCTCACCTGGCGAAACAGCCCGTGGGGCTGCGGGCTTTGCCGCGGCCGTCAGCCTCGGAGCCACCGGCGCCCACGTGGCGCCGCCCCACCAGCCTGTGAAGCATTTTCCGGTAGGGCCGCAACTCTGGCGACAGCTCCCAAGCACGAAGAGCCAGGAGGGAAAGCCGTGCCTCGTTGGAAAGCTCTTTGGCAGCCGATCGCGTGGCCCCACAGCCCGTGGGGCTGCGGGCTTTGCGGCGGCCGTCAGCCTCGGAGCCACCGGCGCCCACCAGGTGCAGCCGCGCCAGCCTGCGAAGCATTTTCCTGTAGGGCTGCGGCTCTGGCGACAGCTCCCACGCCCGAAGAGCGAGGAGGGAAGCCGTGCCTCGTTGGAAAGCTCTTTGGCAGCCGCTCGCCTGGCGAAACAGCCTGTGGGGCTGCGGGCTTTGCGGCGGCCGTCAGCCTCGCTGCCACCGGCGCCCATGTGTCACCGCCTCACCAGGCTGCGAAGCATTTTCCGGTAGGGCCGCGTCTCTGGCGACAGCTCCCACGCCCGAAGAGCCAGGAGGGAAAGTCGTGCCTCGCTGGAAAGCTCTTTGGCAGCCGCTCGTGTGGACCCACAGCCCGTGGGGCTGCGGGCTTTGCGGCGGCCGTCAGCCTCGCCGCCAACGGTGCACACGTGGCGCTGCCGTGCCAGCTTGCAAAGCATTTTCCGGTAGGGCTGCGGCTCTGACGACAACTCCCAAGCCCGAAGAGCCAGGAGGGAAAGCCATGCCTCGTTGGAAAGCTCTTTGGCAGCCGCTCGCGTGGCCCCACAGCCCATGGGGCTGCGGGCTCTGCGGTGGCCGTCAGCCTCGCCGCCACCGGCGCCCACGTGGCGCCGCTGCGCCATCCTGCGAAGCGTTTTCCGGTAGGGCCGCGGCTCTGGCGACAGCTCCCACGCCCGAAGAGCCAGGAGGAAAAGCCATGCCTCGTTGGAAAGCTCTTTGGCAGCCGCTCGCGTGGCCCCACAGCCCGTGGGGCTGCGGGCTTTGCGGCGGCCGTCAGCCTCGGCGCCACCGGTGCCCACGTGGCGCTGCCGCGCCAGCTTGCGAAGCATTTTCCGGTAGGGCTGCGGCTCTGACGACAGCTCCCAAGCCCGAAGAGCCAGGAGGGAAAGCCGTGCCTCGTTGGAAAGCTCTTTGGCAGCCGCTCGCCTCGCGAAACAGCCTGTGGGGCTGCGGGCTTTGCGGCGGCCGTCAGCCTCGGAGCCACCGGCGCCCACGTGGCGCCGCCGCGCCAGCCTGCGAAGCATTTTCCGGTAGGGCCGCGGCTCTGGCGACAGCTCCCACGCCCGAAGAGCCAGGAGGGAAAGCCGTGCCTCGTTGGAAAGCTCTTTGGCAGCCGCTCGCGTGGCCCCACAGCCCGTGGGGCTGCGGGCTTTGCGGCGGCCGTCAGCCTCGGCGCCACCGGCGCCCACGTCGCGCCGCCACGCCAGCCTGCGAAGTATTTTCCGGTACGTTACTTCCGGGTGGTCACGTGGGGAGCGGCGTCTGCCGGTCGCGTTTCCGTCGGGCGGGAGGATGGTAGGCGGTCCCCGCTCCCGGGGCGGACCCCCCCCCGCTCCCGGGACGGTTCCCCCCCTCCCCGCGTCCCCCCCCCCGCGTCCCCGGGCTCCCAGCCCGGCCCCGGCCCCACCCCCCCCGTCCTCCGGCTCGGACCCCCCCTGCGTCCTCCGGCTCGGACCCCCCCGCTCCCGGGACGGTTCCCCCCCCGCGTCCCGTCCCCTGGCTCCCAGGCCGGCCCCGGCCCCGGCCCCCCCCGCCGCGTCCTCCGGCTCGGACCCCCCCTCCCTCCCTCCCTCGCGTACCCCCCCATCGGGACGGTTCTCCCCCCGCGTCCCCGGGCTCCCGGGCCGGCCCCCCCCTGCTCCCGGGCCGGCGTCCCCCCGCTCCCGGGCCCGCAGCACCCCCGCTCCCTGTTCCTTTGCGAGGAGACGGGCCCCGGCCCTCCTCCCCAGCCGAGGCACTGCCGGCAGATGTCCTCCCCCCGTCCTGTTCCCGACAGCGGCGGCCGCCCCTGGCTGCGCTTGGTCGCCTCTCGATGCAGGTGCCAGGAGCATCCGGGTGGGGAAAGCAGCGTCTCCAGGAGCTCCTGCTGCAGGGGGGGCTCCCGCTGGGGCGAGTGGTCGGGGAACTGCTGCCCCTTCTCTTTCTCTCCCGGAGGCCGCGGTTGTCCGCTCCTCCCCGGGGTTGTCGTGGGCTGCCTTTGCCACAGACTTGCCTGGGCTGTCTCCGTTCAGCCCCGTTCTCCCTCCTGGTGTGGGCGACCTGGGACTGGTGGACGTTTACTGGCTTTGAACAGGAGCTGCTGCGGGTGAAGCTTAAGATGCTTGAAAAACGTGAAACAGCCAGAGAACAACATCAAGGTGATTGAGCCAGAAGGTGCTTCCTGCGGCAGGGAAGAGACAGCCAAGCATTTCTGGGTGAGGAAGGGTCCCCTCTGAGTTGTCCTCAGCAGACCAGATTGCTGATATGTACCGCAGGGTCCGTACGCGTATCCAAAATCACGGTATGGCCATGGGGAAGGGTTGTGTGCGTGCAAGGCTGCACATCTGGGAAGCTTCATATCGCAAGAGCTGTAAGACACCGCTGTGTTCTCTTAGGTGGAGGATGGTCAAGTGACCAGCGCTGCAGAAGAGGAAGGGACAGAGAAAGAGAGAGGCACCTGAACTGGAAAATTCTGTGGGCAGCGCTGAAAGCAGGAGCTGCGGTGAGTCCCAGGCTTTGGGGCCGTGTCCCACTCGTCAGGAGCCTCCGTTGGCTGCAGTCTTCACAGACCTTCACGAAAGAAGGACGCTTTAGATTGCCACCTAGCTTTACGCCAGAAGTTTTTTTCCTGTCTTGGCAGAATTCCAGCTGCCAGCGTTTCTCCGTGGTCGCCCTTCCTTCTGCCGTGATGGTACAGGACAGACGGAAAGAATCCGGAGTGCTCTGCGAGTACGAGGTGCGTCTGCGATGCGCGTCTGCTTTTTTCCTGAGGTACTTGTAGTGTGGACTCTGAAGTTAACGGGAAGGATGTGCCAGCGCTCCTCCTATAGTTTTTCTGTGAAATATTTTAACAAAATCCTTATCGCTTCCCGCTGTCAGGAAAGAGGGGAGGGTAAGTGACTTCAGATTTGTAAATTCTCAGCGGCACGGACTAAGGTGAGATAAATCTCAAGGTCCATACAGAAACATTTATTAGCTTACCAAAATGGTTAGTATAGATCTTAACAAGCCCACGATAATTGGTTAGGTATATAAAAAATTATGGCAGGTGTTGGGGTGTACATTGTGTTAGTTAACACCAGGTGTAGGACAACTTATGGCAAGCGGTGCTTAAGGTCGTACTTAAGGTCATCTTAAGGTCATCACTTCACAGCTCTAACTGTTACTTAACAATTCCAAGAGAAAAGAGAAACTGAGGGACAGAGAGAGGAAAAGACAGAGAAAAAGACAGAGATAAAGAGATCGCGGGTCCTGGTTCCAGCGTCTTTTTCAGGGATTCTTCCCAGGCATAATCTTCTTCTTTCTTGGGAAGAATCTTCCCAGGCACTATCTATTTCTTTTGTTTCTTTTTTGTTCCCTCGGGGCACTTATTTTCCCCTTTTATGTTTGCTGAATCAGCACGGTCCGCCCTCCTTGCTGAGGACGGGCTCAGCTCAGGTTTCTCCCTTCTCCCCGGTGACGTGTGCCATGATTTGGGTGGAGAGACGAGTGCCATGGTCACACATGTTTAGCGTGATCTCTGTAATCTTCATTAGCACATGCAGGGCGTGCGCTTTCATGTGCGTTTCGCGGATAATGAAGCAAAGGTCACTCATGGGACACAACGGCCTCGAGAACTGAGAACGAGCGAGCTCAGGGCACGAGTGGCAGAACCGACCTGTCTTCACAAGACAGTTCTCCCACACTTTCAGCCGCCAGAAGTGTGAGCCTCATCAGCTGTTTGAAGGCCAGGCCTGCGTTATTTATTTCCTTGCGAGTGTTTGAGGCGTTCCACTGAAGGCTTGGAGGGGCTCCTGCCCCTCGGCAGGGAATTTACAGTCCGTCCCTCACAATCCTAAAAACAAAATAAAGTCTGTCCTGGAGCACGTTACGCCTCTGCAAAGCTTACTTCCCTCCATTTATTTTTCTCTTCCTGAAAGCATATTCTTCTCTTTCTGGGTGCTCACTGTCAAACGATACTGTGAAAATAATTCTGTACTAGAAGAGGGAAGGAACTGTTTGTAAGAGTTCACATGTCCAGAAGAAGCAGGCTTTGCTTTCACGATAAAAACTTTATGCTTTCTCAGTCAATAACTCTTTAAAATATTTCACAGCGGTACTCGAAAACCTCACTGAGATACTGGCATCTGTCCTAAAGGCGATTGAGGTCAAAGAGGAGACATGGACAAAACGGGACAAACGGGCATCGCCTCTCTGTGTTCTCCAGGCTTCGCCGTGAAGCATCAGCAGCGTTTAACTCGTGACGGCGAATCCTGTGGTTTTGGTTGTGGTTTTGGTGAGTTACGGCTTCAACAATGTCCTTTTTCTGTAACCTCGGGAGGAAGTTCATTTCCTTCCGCAGGCCCAAGTGCCGCGCGTCTCCCCCCAGTTGCTGGCATCGCCGGCCTTTGGGTTCTCGGTTGGAACAGTCGAGATACCATAAAAACGCGTTCCTCTGCGCCTTCAGCACAGCCAAAAGCATTCGCGAATCTGCCGGTCCTTTTTGGTAGCCCTACGGATCGCGGCGCCGGCGATTTGATTCCCCGCCCCCAAAAGTAAAACCATTTGGAGGAGTTTTTTCTCTCACTGATTTTTCTATGTTAAATGAAGCTAAAAAAAAAAAAGTGAGAGTTGTATAATCGACAAACTGACTTGCGTAGTTTAAACTGCAGCCGCCTAAACGGCTGTAGTGTACAATTTATGAGGTGTACCTGGGCAGTTAGGTATTTGTTCGAAATGTTTAAAAGGAGAGACAACTGAATGTTACGCGGTTTTCCCCCCCGTTTTTTTGGCAGAGTGCTCTGAAGTACTTCTGTCTGGCTTTCAGTGCCGCCTTTTCCCGGCAGCCAGTAGTGTCTCTCTCGGGCAGCGCCGCTGCCCCGATGTCCCTCCTCCTCCTCGTGTAGCACACAAAAAACCCCCCGTGGTCAAATCATAGCTGTGTATTTTGGAGACGGATAGTTTAATAGTATCCGTTCACAGCCGTGCAAGTTAAATTAGCGCCGAAGGAAAGCCAAGTACTTTCACAGGGTAAGTATTTTCACTGGGTGGATGTAAACTTCATGCACACCTTCTCAGTGAAAGGGAAAGGGCCAGGTGTTTCCCAGCACCAGCCGGAGGGTTCGCCCTTATGCTAAGAACGTGTTCAAAATGGCACTGATTAGTCTTAATCCTGACTTTTAAGAGTTCAAATGGCGCTGGCTTTTGAAGGCTGTGCTGTATTTCGAGCTGAGCTGTTTCCCCAGCTCCTGTCCCGTCCCTCCGTCTGACGGAATTCCTCTGCTCTCTTCTGTGCTGTTTTTTTGGGATGCTGAGCTATAATTGGGGATTTTTGTTTTCCAGGTGCCTCGTCGTAGGCGTCTCGTGCTGCTCGAGAGATGCCCCAGCCCAGGTTTGCAGCCGGTGGCGGAGCCCCCCTGAGGAGAAGGGGCCAGCCCTGGGTCTGGGCGTTTTAAGCCTTTTTTTGGGGTGAATAGAAGGGTGTCTGTGTGTGTGTGTCTTGGGGGGTGATGGTGTCATTTGGGGCACCCCGATGTCACTGGGGCAGCGATGATGCAGCAGAGGAGCAGGTGAGTGGGAGATGGGGGGGGGGGTTACGTGGAGTTGCCCCCCCAAAAGAAGTGGGTCGCGGCCCCAGAATGTCTGAAAATTCTTGGGATGCATTAAAAAATGTGAAAACCTGTAACTATGGGCAGGATGCATTGAAATAGGGAATGAGAAACATACATATATATAAATTATGTATGTAAAAGTTCAAAATAAAAACCTCTGTCTCTAAGGATTCTGTGATTCTGTGTTATATGAAAGATCCTAGAATATAAAAATACTTAGATGCGTTTATAAAAAGATATTAGTGTCAAACTAGGTGTGTAGGCAGACAGCCTAAATAGATATTCGGTATCAAAAGCGTTAACGTAGGAAATGGGCAACGTAAATTCCCTAAACGTACAGATGTGTGTCAATACCGGAGCGGGTGCTGCCGCCTGGCGGCTGAAGGCGCGTCCTGCAGGTGGGGGGCGGCGCATGCGCAGTGCCCGCGCCTCCCGGCCCCCCTCGGCCCCCGCCGCCGGCGCCACGTGGGTTCCGCAGCTCGTGCGCAGGCGCGGCTTCGCGGAGGCCCGTCCGGCCGCAGTCTCAAGAGAGCGGCGGCCGGAGGGCGAACCAGGACCGCCGGGACTCTGGCGAGCTCCGCGCCACCTGGAGCGGCATCGGTGCCGCCCGCCCGGCCTCCAGAGCGGCCATCGGCCCCTCCGCATCGGCTCTTACACGTTACCACGGCCCCGTCAGTGCCTGGCAGTTTTCCGGGTTTCCATCTACGTGACCTCGCGGTCCTCCAGGACCCCAGAAGTGCCCCCTCAGTCCTCCGACGCGCGTCTCCGTGGCACTTCGGTCCTCCACGACCCCGGAAGTGCCCCCTCAGTCCTCCGACGCGCGTCTCTGTGGCACTTCGGTCCTCCACGACCCCAGAAGTGCCCCCTCAGCCCTCCGACGCGCGTCTCCGTGGCACTTCGGTCCTCCACGACCCCGGAAGTGCCCCCTCAGTCCTCCGATGCGCATCTCTATGGCACTTTAGTCCTCCAGGAGCCCGTCCGTAAATGCTCATAAGTCTTCTGGAAATCATATGCTTCCAACACTCTTCCAAAACGATAAAACACGATTATCAGTTAACCACAAAAATATCTGAAGATCGCAAAAATAATGCAACCCCTGCAGAGCTCTCTTCTCCACAGCAACAACTGGACAGAAATCACACAAAAGCGGTAAGAGAATCACCAGAGGTTAGTCCCAAATGGAAATAAAAAGGGGAGGCGCTTCGCCTGCTGGGAACTTAAGGCAGGAGAAGCAAAGCTGCTGCTCCCGCTGCCACCCGCCTTCACGTCTTCTGGGGGTTGGCCCTGCCCCTTTCCCAGGGGATTGTGGGAAGGGCGGTGGGCGGGGCCTGAGGGCGGTGGGCGGGGCCCGGGGTACACGAGCCCCAGCCCGGGCTCAGGAGCTCATTCTGCTGCTGGGCCCCGTGGGGTGGGTGCTCTGCTGGTCCCTCGCTTTGCTGCAGCTTTGGGACAGGCTCAGCTGTTTGGGCAGGCGTGTTTCGGCATTTAGGGAGGCAGAGGTGAGAAGGCTGAGCTGAGACCTTCGGGAGCAGTAAACATCCAGCTGCCTGTATGGTAGAAAGTTGACTGGTATGCTCCTTTTTTTTTCGGGTCATAACTTTGTGATGAGTGTTTAAGGGGTGCCCAGATGGTTTAATAGTATGCTTTTCTTTGTTCTAGGAGCACTGCGTTTTCCTAGAATTTCTGACTTTATTGAAGATAGAACTGTGGGTTTTTCACCAGTTTTGCAGTATGCTGTGTAAATTGCTGATATTGTTTCTCTTAATTGGGTTGATGATGAGATTATCTTATGGGGGTTAGGGTGAGCGTTTTGTATGCATCTGCATATATGGCACCAGCATTTCTCAAGAAAGCAGCAGGGACGTAAGGCATAGCGTCGTTCAGGGTATGGCATGGCTCATCACCTTTCCCCGTTGCCCATGGAGTGCCACGGTGTCCCTAGAGTTTTTGCAGCGGGCAGCAGGCCCCTCATAGATTGTGTCAGGACATTATTTGTTTTGTGGGTCTGATGCAGAGCCCAGAGTCTGTGGGAAGACAGAAGATAGGAGGTGCCTGCCAAACGCAGGGCACAGCTCAGAAGAGCTGCTCCTGAGAAGCAGCCGGCGTAGGGGGTTCAGGGTTGCAAATACAGGATGGGAGCTGTCAGGAAGAAGTGAGGCTCCTTCCCTGACGGTTGAGGAGAAGAGAAGGGGTTTCTAAAGTTTTGGCGCTGGGGGCTGGCTAGGAAAAGGAGGTGGGTTCATCAGTCTCTGTCATATCGGTTTTGCATTTGGATTTGGGTGTCGACAGGGTCTGGTCTGTTCTAGTCTCTTGCATTTGAGGTGAGCTGGACAGAGTGTGGAGGAGGAGCACGGGACTGATGATTTTGCAGAAATGCAATGGTAATTTTGTGTTTGTTGGTATCTTAGGTGCCATAAATAATTGTTGCTGCAGCCTCCGACTGGAATCGACGTGAAGCAGGTGAGTGGATTGCCATGGCACCTCTGAGGATGAGGGTGTTGTGGAAGAGGTTGGCATCTACTGTCGTGGTGGTCACTGCTGGAGCTGTGATTTCTTTTTGTTTTGCTGATGAAGAGGAACATGGTGACTGCAGGAACACATCAGTTAGCTGTTTGTTGTGTTTTTTTTTGTCAAGGATGAATTCAGACCACTGGCCCTCTGAAAGCGAAGTAGAGGGACAGGTGCTGGAGGGGGGCCAAGGTTGACAGTTTCAGGGAGGAGTTTTAAAGTCAGGCTAGAGCAGAGGGCTATGCGGGAGCAGTCTCCTCTGAGTAGGTAGAGGGAGTGGGTTACTTTTCAGCACAAAGCTAGTGTGTGCTGGGCAGGGCAGTTCTGGCCTGTGTCTTTGGTTGTGTAGTTTGTGTGCTCTGTCTTCTGTGTCTTGGACTTTCCTTAAGTTTTGGTGTCCTTATTTCTCTTTGCACTCAAGGAGCACAGCATGTGCCTCGGGCACCACCTGTAGGGTCTCAAATGCCTGTGCTAATTGGCAGAGTGCCCAATGGGCACTTCTTTTCTTGCATAACAATTTTAAAGTGCAGATAGGACTTGCCTCTCAGGAGTTTCTGAATGGTCCTCTTCTGCAGCGTCGTTCCCGGCTGCCTGAGCAGCTCTCTTCTCTGAGCCCTAGCCGTTCTAGCCACCTGCTGTTACGCACTGGGATTTCTTCCCTGCATCCTTACGTTCTCGGGTCTTGAAGCCATGCTTCCTGCACATACGTCATCTCCGTTTTGACAGGAACTTCTTGGAATGGTCCGTTACATTTGACTCTTTTATGGCTTGGCTGTAGAGCCTGGTCGTGTCAGCGCTGCAGCCCTGTCGCTCTTCTTGCCCGACAGCGTCTCTTGTCTGAAAGTCGCTCTTCTTGCCCGACAGCGTCTCTTGTCTGAAAGTCGCTCTTCTTGTGGAGAGTTTTCTCTCATCTTGGAGTCACGTTGTCTCTAGTGCTGTGTGGTGTTGGGCTGCACGTGGGTGTGTTTGGCTTGGAGCTGCGCTGCCTGGGGCTGTAGAGTCAGGGGTAGGGGGAACAGCAGTAAGAGTATATGGTTAATACATTGATCTAATGAGACTGTTGAGGCCAAGGTGGTACAGTCAACTCCCATCAAGTTAGCCATCAGCAGGTGGTGTGGGCAGCTCTTTAATTAAGGGTTTTTTTGGGATGAGCAGAGCTATGTGGGAGGGGCTGTTCAGCAGTAGTGAAGCAGACTGCATCTCAAAGATGTTAAAGCTGCTTTGTGTGGGGTGTGATGTTTGTGTAGTTTGTTTTTTTTTTTTTTTAATGTCAGGCTGTAATTGTACTCCAGATGGTATTTCTAAGTCAAAAGAAGACCTTTTCCGGGGGGGTGTGGGTTGTCACACTGGGTCCCCCCCAAAAGAGGCAGTTCACAACCTAAAAATGCCTGAAAATTCATGGGGGGAATGTGTGTTTAAAAATGGAATAAAACCTGTCTATATGGGCATGAGGCATTGAAATAAAGAAGAATTTCTCATTTTTATACCTATTGTAAAATATGAGTTTATGTATATAAATTTGTTTTTGTTCTAGCTACTTAGATGTTAATTAGGGTGCTTTATGCAGGTTCAGGAAATACATGACTTGTAATTCCATGCTTTTTTGTTGCTTTCTGTATTTTGGGACTCAAGTAGTGCTGTTGAGTAACAAGTCAAAATGAGATTATCAATATGACTTTAAATTGCTAGCAATTTACAATAAATAACTTATTTCACAGAGGAAAATGTTTTTGAGAAAGTTTTCTCATAGAATCTGATTCTGTTTTGTTATTCACTCCCATCCAAAAAGGGGTTCTGGCAGAAGTTCGTTAGTACACACGGTCTTGCTAGAAATAAGGAATGACCCCATAGTAATAGATTGTGTTTGGGTTTGTATTTTTTTTTTGAAGGACACTCAAGTACATAAATTTTAATAATACTGTTATCATTGCATTGAATAAGCTACTTTTCTATAGAGATAAGTCTGATGTTTATTTTTTTTCTATTTACATTCCATAAAAAAATAACTTAATTGCTCACCTGGACATGTCATTGATGCAATAGGTGTAGCTGCAAGGGAGGAGCAGATAATGCTTTTTCTATCAAGGGTCACTCTTCACTACTTTGTAAATAGTAAACTTAAAGCAAATAACAACACCTGCTGCACCTTCAGGTGCTTTTATGCTTCTGGGGGTTGGCCCCACCCTTTACCCAGGGGATTGTGGGAAAGGTGGTGGGTGGGGCCTGAGGGCCTCAGGTGGGGCCCGGGGTATATGAGCCACAGCTTCAGGGCAGGACCTTGTTCTGCTGCTGGTCTTTTCCAGGGTCGGAGCTCTGGAGCTTCTTAAGAGTTGTTTTGGAGCTTGTGCAGCTGTTTGGGAAGGCTTGTTTTAGCGTTTAAACTAGCATAGGTAAGACATCAGAGGTAAGGCTTCTCAATGTAAGGGTGGTTGCCATAGAAAGTGGAGTTGTATGTTATCTTTTTTTTTTTTTCCCCCCATATCTTTAGTTTTGTAGGGAGCATTTGGTTTGTTTAAATGGCTTAATAGTATGTATCTTTTTTTTTTTGCTTATGGCAGGTGGTGTGTTTTACTATAATTTCTGACTTCATTGAAGATAAAATCTTGTGTTTTTTTCCAATTTTGATGTACACTATGTTAGTTGGTGTTTTTATTAGTCTTAATTGTGTGTGTTATGAGATACTGGAGTAGGATTTAGGGTGAGTGTTTTGTACGTATCTATATATTGAGTTTGTTTGTTTTGAGGAAGCAGCAGGGATGGCTCATCATTTTGCCCCAGAGCATGCAGGGTATCACGGTGGCCCTAAAGCTCTTGCGGGAGGCTACCAGTAGGTTCTGTAACTGTTTTCCCAGCTTTCCAGGTCTGTAGCAGAGCCCGGAGTCTCTATGAAGGCGGAAGACAGGAGGCGCCTGCCAAACACAGGGCAGGGCTCAGAACAGCAGGTCCTGAGGAGCAGTTGGAAAATAAGGGGCAGGAGTTGTGGGGAAGCAGTGGGCCTCCTTCCCTGATGGTTCAGGAGGGGGATGGCTAGGAGAGGGAGGCGGGTTCATGTGTCTTTCTCAAACCAGTTTTGTAATTGGGTTTGGTTGTTGATGGTATCTAGTCTGCTCTAGGCTCTCGCATTTGAGGCAAGACAGATAGTATTGAGGAGGAGCACAGGACTGGTGGTTTGGCAGAAGCGCAGTGCAAATGCTGTGTTTCTTGGTATCTTAGGTGCCGTGAATAACTGTCGCTACAGCATCCGACTCTAGAATCTGTGTGGAGCAGGCAATCAGACTGCATCAGCATTCAGGAGGCTTGAGGGGTTTTGTGGAGGAGGTCGTCATCTCCTCTCAGGATGCTTATTGCTGGTGTTGTGGCTGCTTTTGTGATGACTTTCTCTTTTCCTTTTCCTTTTGCAGAGGAAGAGTAAGCCGGTGACTGCAGGAACGTATCGGATGGTTGTGTTTTGTGGACTACGTCGAGGATGGAATCAGATGCTAGCCCTCCAAAAGCTAAGTTGAGAGACCAGCACTGGAGAGGGGTGGAGGCTGACAATTGTGTAATGGGGTCTTTGACGTTAGTGTAGGGGGGAGGGCTGTTCTGGGGCACAGTCTCCTTTGGGCAGGTAAACAATGTAGCTTACTGTCCAGTGTGATGTTAGCGCATCCTAGGCAGGGCAGTTGCAGCCTGTGTGTGTTGTCGTGTCGTTCGTGTGGTCTGTGTTTTGCATCCTAGACCCTTTTTTTGGGTCTTGAGATCATCTTTAAGCTCCAGGAGCACGGAATGTGCATTGGGTGCCATCCTTACGGTGTCGAACACCTGCACCCGTGGGCGTAGCACCAACCGTCTGCCTCTCTTCTTGCATTAGCATCTTAAAGCGTGCATCGGTCTTGCATCTTGGAACTTTCTGGATGGCCCGCGTCAGCGACTGGGGCTTCTTCCCTGTGTCGTTAAGTTCTTAGGTCTTGAAGCTAGGCTTCCTGTGTGTCCATCTTGTCAGGCTCAACAGTCCCTTCTCAGGAACTGTGAAGTTCTACACTTTGTTTCAGGGGGTTCTGTGGAGCCTCTTCACATCGTCACCATCACGGTCCTGCAGGCTGTCTTGCCCGACGATGACTTTGGTCCCGGTGTCATCCTTCTTGCTGAGAGTTTTCTCTCATCCTTGAGGCGCGTCGTTTGTTGTGTTCTGTGTAGCGTCAGTCTGTGTGTGTTTGGCTTGGGGCTGCCCTGCCTGGGTGTGTAGCGTCCAGGGTAGGCAGAATCACGACAGCAGTCTGTACTGAATATGAGGATCTGTCTAGACCCAGGCAAAGGTTGCTCAGTCGTCTCGAATTGATTAGCTTTCGAGAGGCTGTGTGGACGGGTGTTTCATTAGTGGGCGCTGGCATAAGCGGAGACAAGTTGGAGAGGGTGTTCATGGCTAGTGAAGGGGACAGTATCTCAAAGATGGTAAACCTTCATTGTGTGGGGTGTAATGTTTGCAGGCGTCTCTTCTTTGGATGACAGGCTGTAGTTGGACTTATGTGAACAGGGTTCCTAAGTAGAAACAAGACCTTTGGAATTAAGCTACTGCTCTGCATTAGGGTAATGTTTGATGTTGGTGTGTTGCTTTTTCTTCAGATGCAGAGAGATGAGGTGGCCAGGGATACACAGGGGAGCTGATGGGGGTGCAGGACAAAGGTGGCTGAGCCCGAGGTCTTAAAGGGAAGATGTGACCGGCGGCTCCATGAATACATTTGGCCACTTCTTCTTTTTTTCATGTGAATGTGAGGTTACGTAGCCATGTGTGGAAGTGCTGGTCTGAGGTACAACAGAACTGGTGTTGTTTGCAGTCACTTTACTTTTCAGGTAAGTCTCTTCCAATGAAGTGAACTCTCTGAAAATAATGACGTATTTTTCAGGTAGTATCTGCCTTCAGAGCACCAAGAACTTATATTTACACTTAATGCGAAGGGATGCCGTGCAGAGAGGCTCTTGCTTATACTTATTCCTACAACAGCACAGCCCAGCTAACTTTTATATATGCCCTGTTGGAGGGTTGGAAGCAGAAAAGCGTAGAGGGGTTGTACCCATAGTGAAGAGTAGACGGGACCGGTGACCCGAATCTGACTGATAGGGTATTCCATCCCATCCTCATCACGCTCAGTATAAAAGCGGAGGGATCAAAGGGGTCGGTACCTGTTGTCTGGCCTCTGAAGACTCCTCTGTCTGTTCATTGTCCTTTGACCTCGATCCGTGCATTTATGCAACCAGGTCCGGAGTCTGGTTCCGGACTGTCACGGAGTCTGGTTCCGGACTTTGCCAGTGAAGCAGCGGTCATCCTGGGAGCTCTGTATCGGGTTGTGTATGTCCTGTATATATTTAATTGTTTTCTTGTTACTGTTGTCTTTTCTTGGTATTATTTTGCTGTTAAGATTTCATTACAGTTCAGTTTATCTTTCAGTCCCTAAGTCTCTCTCTCTTGTTCTTTTCTGCCTCAGGAGAGAAGTTAAAAGGGAGCATGTGTCACTTGTTTTACTGCATGGCCTAAGGCACAACAGCAATGATGACAGACAGGGCACCGGAGCAGACTCGGCCGAGGAGAGCGGCGGCCCCAAGCCTTGGTTCTTTCTCAGCCACTGCATTACAGGCGGCACACAAGCCTCTGCTTGCACTCTGTCTGTCGGTCCGATCCAGAACACAGTTCTGGCAGAAGTCGGATAATATGCGTCGTCTTGCTAGAAATGCTGTATGACTCGTTGTGGGGTTTCTTTTACAAGGAAACTAAAGCACATTGAGTCTTGATAAAAATATTGTTATTGTGCTTCATGATCTTCTGGCCTATTTAGGTTAGGATGATGTCTTTCTCTTTATGTCTACGCCCTGCAGAAGTTTAATTAAGTTTACTTACCTACCGGGCCCTGTTGCTGACACAGTTGATGTAGTTGTAATAAAAGAGCACATATTGTCCGTTCCTCTAAGGGTCGCTTTCTCCGTTTTGGTGTTTTGCATGCTGTACTTCTCAGGCCTGTGAGGAAAGGAGCAGCTTTTCCTCTGGCAGGCTCTATGCCTTGTGGAGGTCAGCCAGGCCCTTTCCCAGGTGCTGGTGGGAAGGGCGTTGGGCGGGGCCCGGGGTATATAACCCACAGCCTCTGCTGGGGCAGCTCGTTCTGCTGCCAGGTGTCTCCAGGGTCAGAGCTCTGCCTGTCCTTCAGTCGATTGCAGCTTTGGAGGCGGCTCAGCTCCTTGGGTGGAGATGTTATCCCATTTAGAGAATAGCAGGTAAGAAGCTGGAGGTGGCAAGACCTTCAGGACCAGGTGAGGTTTGGCAGCGTGTATAGTAGAGAGCGGCCTCATGTGCCGGTTCTCTTCCTTGTGGTTTTTCAGGTGAGTCGCCTGGTAATGAGTCTTAGGGGGCGGTGAGATAGTTTAAGGGTATGGTTTTCTCTCTTCCAGGCATGGCGCATTTTCCTGGAATCCCTGACTGTATTGAAGACGGAACTTTCTTGTTTGTGTTTTTTTTTTTTTTTTTCCCCCACTAGCTTTGCTGTATCCCAGATAAGATGCCAATAGAATTTGTCTCAATCGGGCAGATGATGAGATTACTTTGCAGGGACTGGGTGAGCACCTTGTCTGCAGCTGTAGATGGAGTTTCCACATTTCTCAGGAAAGCAGCAGGGCCATAAAGCATAACGTATTTCAGGATGTGGGGTGCCTTGTCACCTTCCCCCACCGTGCTCAGGGTTTTGCCGTGTCCCTGGAGCCTTTGCGGCTTGTGGCAGGCCCCTGGTATAGGTCAGATCAGGGCTTCACTGACTCTGTGGGTCTGCAGCAGAGCCCAGAGTCCGTGGGAAGACAGAAGATAGGAGGTGGTGGTGGGACGCAGGGAGAGGCTGGGAAGAGTGGCTCTCAAGAAGTGTCCAACGCCGGGTGTTCGGGCTGGCAAATAAAGGGTGGGATCTATGGGGAAGAAGTGGGGCTCCTTCCCTGGCAGCTCAGGGAGAAGAGAAGGGGTTTCTAAAGTTTTGGCACTGGGGGAGGGCTAGAAAAGGTAGCCGGGTTCATGAGTCCTTCTTGGACAGGTTTTGCAGATGGGTTCGGGTGTCGTCGGAGCCTGGTGTGCTCTAGGCTCTCGCATTTGAGGCGAGCCAGATAGTATCGAGGAGGAGCACGGGACTGGTGGTTTGGCAGTAGCGCAGTGGTAATGCTGTGTTTCTTGGTATCTTAGGTGCCGTGAATAACTGTTGCCGCAGCGTCAGACTCTGGAATTGGCGCTGAGCGGGCGAGCAGAATGCCTCGGTGTTCATGAGGCTGAGGGTGTTGTGGAAGAGGTTGGCATCTCCTCTCAGGATGCTTATTGCTGGTGCTGTGGCTGCTTTTGGGATAACTTTTTTTTTTCTTTTCCTTTTGCAGAGGAAGAGGAGGAAGCTGGTGACCACAGGAACGTACCGGATGGCTGTTTTCTGTGGACTGCCTCAAGGATGGATTCGGACCCCTGGCCCTCCAAAAGCTAAGTTGAGAGACTGGCGCTCGAGAGGGGACGAGGTTGAGAATTGCAAAAAGGTGTCTTTGAAGTTGGCATAGGGGAGAGGTTTGTCCTGGAGGGCAGTCTCCTTTAGGCACGTAAGGGATGCGGCTTACTGTTCGGCATTCCCGGGCAGGGTGGTTCCAGCCTGTGTGTGTTGTTGTCTTTCGTGTGGTCCGTGTTCTGTGTCTTAGACCTTTCTTGGGTCTCGAGGTCGTCTTTAAGCTCCAGGAGCACGGCATGGCGCCTCAGGCGCCATCCCTAGGGTCTCGAACGCCTGCACCCATGGGCATAGCACCATTCGGCTGCTGGTCGTCTTGCGTTAGAAGCTTAAAGCTTGCATTGGTCTTGCGTCTTGGAAGTTTCCGGATGGCCCGCGTCTACAACTGGGACTTCTTCCCTATGTCATTATGTTCTTAGGTCTTGAAGCCAGGCTTCCCCCGCATACATCTTATCAGTCTTGACAGTCCCTTCTTATCACAGATGATGATGTCCTACACTCTGTTTCAGGGGCTTCCATAGAGCCTCTTCACATCACCACCACGGTCTCCAGGTCGTCTTGCCCGACGGTGACTTCCGTCTGGGTGTCATCCTTCTTGCTGAGAGTTTTCTCTCATCCTTGAGATGCGTTGTTTTTAGCGTTTTGTGTAGTGTTGGTCTGTGCTTGTGTGTGTGTCTGGCTCGGAGCCCCCCTGCCCGGGTGTGTAGAGTCCAGGGCAGGCAGAATAGTGACGAGAGTCTACAGTTAATATGTGGATCTGTGGCGACCGAGGCAAAGGTTGGGTAGTCATCTGGAATTAATTTGCTCTCAGTAGGTTGGGTGCGTGGGTGTTTTATTAGTGGGTGTTGGCATAAGCAGAGCCAAGTCGGAGAGGCTGTTCACAGTCAGTGAAGGACACAGTATCTCAAAGATGTTCAGGCTGCTTTGTGTGGGGTGTAATGTTTGTGGGCTTTTTCTGTGTTTTTTTTTTTTTGATGGCAGGCTGTAGTTGGATCTAATTGAACAGTGTTCCGAAGTAGAAACAAGACCTTTGGAATTAAGCTATCGCTCTGCATCGGCGTAATGTTGGATTTTTTTTTTTTCTCTTTTTAGATGCCGAGAGATGAGATGTGCAGGGTGACGTAGGGGAGCCGAGAGGAGCGCTGTACGGAGGTGGCTCGGCATGTGGCATTAGAGGGAAGATGTGACTGGCGCCTCTATGAATACAATTGGGTACTTTTTTTTTCATGTGAATGAAGACAGAAGATAGGAGTTGATGGTGTGGCGGTTTGGCAGAAGCGCAGTGGTAATGTTGTGTTTCTTGGTCTCTTAGGTGCTGTGAATAACTATCATTGCAGCCTCGGACTCCGGAATCGGCGCAGAGCGGGCAAGCAGAACGCCACGGCATTCGGGAGGCTGAGCGTGTCGTCGAAGAGGTTGGCATCTCCTCTCAGGATGCTTATTGCTGGTGCTGTGGCGGCCTCTGGGATTATGTTTTATTTTCCTTTTGCAGAGGAAGAGGAGGAACCTGGTGACTGCGGAAATGTATCGGATGGCTGGTTTTTGCGGACCGCATCGAAGAAGGATTCAGATGGCTGGCCCTCCAAAAGCTAAGTTGACAGTCAGGCGCCGGAGAGGGGCCGAGGTGGACAATTGCAAAATGGGGTCTTTGACGTTAGCGTAGTGGCGAGGGCTGTCCCGGGGCACAGTCATATTTAGGAAGGTAAAGGATGTTGCTTACTGCTCAGTGTGACGCTAGCGTGTCCCGGGCAGGGCAGTTCCAGCCCGTGCGTGTTGTCATGTCGTTCATGTGGTCTGTGTTGTGTATCTTCGCCCCTTCTTGGGTCTCGAGGTCATCTTTGAGCTCCAGGAGCACGACGTGGGGCCCTGGGCGTCATCCTTAGGGTCTCGAATGCTTGGGCCTGTGGGCGTAGCACCATTCATCTGATGCTCTTCTTGCGTTAGCATCTTAAAGCGTGCATCAATCTTGCCTCTCGGAAGTTTCTGGACGGCCCACTTCCACGTCTGGGAGTTCTTCCCTGCGTCGTTACGTTCTTAGGTCTTGAAGCCAGACTTCCTGCACGTCCATCTTAGCGGGCTCGACAGTCCATTCTTATTACGTACCATCACGTTCTACAGTTTGCTTCAGGGGGTTCCGTAGAGCGTCTTCATGTTGACATCATCACGATCCCACAGATTTTCTTGCACGACGGTGACTTTGGTCCCCGTGTCATCTTTCTTGCTGAGAGTTTTCTCTCATCTTTGAGGCGTGTCGTTCGTAGCGTTCCGTGTAGTGTCTGTCCGTAACCGTGAGTGTTTGGCTCGGGGCTGCCCTGCCTGGGCACGTAGTGTCCAGGGTGGGCGGAATCCTGTGGAGAGTCTATATGTAGTACATGAATCCCAGTAGATCGGGGCAAAGGTGTTAGAGTTGTCTCAGGGTAGCCATTGGGAGGCTGTGTAGACACCTCTTCTGTTTTGTTTGGGAAGAGCAGAGGCATGTTGGAAAGGCAATACAGCAGCAGTGAAGAAGAGTTCATGTGGAAGAGGGTACAGCTGGTTTTGGTGCGGATTTTTTTTTTGTAATTTTCTTTGTGTACGGTTGTATTTGGACCTTAGATGGTATTTGTAAAAAGGTGCAAGGCTTTTTGTTGTTATGACTCTATTGCTCTGCCTCAGGGTGATTTCTCTGATGTCGTTCTTGCAGATGCAACAGGACAAGCTTGGCGGGGCAGCGTAGGAGAGGAGAGCAATGTAAGAAGGTGAGTCAGCACGTGGTATTAGAGAGAAGATGTGGCTCTGAGTACTGTATGTATTGGTTCTTTCCAATTTGAAGTTTTGAAGCAATGAATGACATGGGATGTGGGGATGGGGATGAGTCAGTCACTTCAGCCCACCCGCCGCTGCTGACCTTATCACATCTGCCTCAGAGGGAGCAACTTTCAAGTTTTAAAGCAACCCATGTCTGTTGGGTTTTATGGGTGGTTTGCGAGCCTTCAGGTTGCACGCCTCGGGGGAGGATGGGCGGGCAAGGTGAGGGAGTGGGAGATGGGGAATTTGGTAGGGTTTTGGGCAGTAGCTCGGCGTGTGTTTCTTCGGTTGGTGTGACATGCAGGGTCAGAGGGGCGATGCTGCGCACCCACTGAGTAGTCCCAGCAAGTGAGGCGGTTGTGGACACGTTGGCGTCTAATAGCCCAGTGCTACATTGCGGCTCAGGGGAGTGTTTGTCTTTGGTTTTGCAGGCGCCGCAGGCATCCGGAGCCGGACGAGCGTTGGAGGTGAGCTGGGTAGCAGAGAGGTAGCGCATGGGGGTGGTGGTTTCCCGTAAGCTCAACAGTAATATTGTGTGTCTTAGGTGTTTTAGGTGCCAGAACCAGAGTGTGCCACAAAGTCCAAACCCAGAATCCATGCGGAGCAGGTGAGCAGAAGGGTACGGCGCGTGTGATGCGGGGTACAGTTGCAGTACAACTTAGTGTTGACGGACGTGATGGTGCCTGATGGCACCATTTTGTGCAAATCGGGATTACGTTGCTCAGTAACTTCCTTGACTGCCATTTGAGATGGTCTTGTGTCGTACGCTTAAGAATTTGGTTCCGTACTATGTTCTTGTATATTTGAAATAGTATTGCTCCGCCTCACTCAGTATCGGTTTCGCATCGTGTTGCCCCGTCACGCTCTTGATTGCTCTGTGTTCTATTCTGGCATCGTACCACACCGTGTTGCGTGGTTTTTTTTTTTTAATCGGTTGTTCTTTGACTGTGTAATGCCTTGTACCGCCCTCTATTGCGTTATGTCTCGTGTTATATTGCCCCGTCGTAGCCTTGACTGCCTTCTGATCTGTTCGGGCCTCGTACCACGCTGTATTGCGGGTTTTTTAATCGGTTGTTCTTCATCTGGCTTTCTAATGCCTTGTACCGCCCTGTATTGTGTAACATCTTGCATTATATTGCCCCGTCATAGTCTCGACTGCCTTCTGATCCACTCTGGCATCGCACCGCACTGTATTGTGTGGTTTTTAATCGGTTCTTCTTTATTTGACTGTGTAATGCCTTGTACTGCTGTGTATTGTGTTACTTCTCATGTTATAGTGTGCTGTCGTTGTCTTGACTGCCTTCTGATGTTTTCTGGTATTACAGTTGAACGTATGCTGGGTTTCTTAATCGGTTGTTCTTCGTTTGGCTGCATGTTGCCTTGTTACCACCTGGTATGGTGTTGTGTCTTGCATTGTATTGCCCTGTCACTGTCTCGACGGTCATTTTACACGTTCCGTCCTAGGACCGCGCTGTATTGTGAATTCTTTCATGGGTTGTTGTTTCCTTGACTGTGTCGCCTGGTAGGGCCCCGTATCGCGTTACGTCTTGCCTTGTATTGCTCTGTCATTGTGGTGACCGACATCTGATATATTCTACCGTTGTATGGCACCGTACCGTCAATTCTTTCATTGTCTGCTCTGCATTTGATTGTATGTTGCCTTGTACTGCCCTGTGTAAGGTTAGATCTTGCATGGTGTTGCCCTGTCGTTGTCTTGCCAGTTATTTTAGAGTCTCTGGCACAGTATTGTGCAATTTTTAACCGGTTGTTCTGTATTTGACCGCTGTTGCGATGTCACCCCCCTTTTTCCTCCAGGCTGCTGCTCGAGCTATAACGACCAGCAGGAGTCGCTACGAGTGGCACTTGAACTTTGTGGGGTGGCTGGCACCAGAGTCAAGACACTGTGAGTCAGTTAGCTTGCTATAGACCTAGCGGACAGACCAAGAGCCCTTTGAGCTTCCTTGCAAGGCAGCGGCCTGTTTGCCAGCGTTTCCCGGGGACACTCACTTAAGGTTCTGCTCCTCTAGGTTGAGAGAAGCCTTGCCGCAACAGATTCTGGGTAAGTGACTAACAGCATGCCAGACTTTGCCATCTTAGCTGAGCGATACGAAGGGTTTGATCACGCAGATATGATCCTTTAGAGGTGAACCGTTGCCCAAGTCCGGGGCGAGGATGGGATCCAGCCGCACCTAGACTCCTCTCGGAGAAGGAGTTTAGAAAGCAAGGGGGTCCTTTCCGAGCCTCGTGACTCAACGGGAGGGTCTCCCAGACAGCGTGTCAGACCCTGGCCCTGAGGCAGTAAATGACCCGGGGTGCGTGGCCATATGGAACCTGGTAAAGTGCCATCACGTGCGCTGCTACCTTTAGTGAATCACTGTTATGTTTGTTAATGTTTCTCTACCTCTCTCTTAGGAGTGAATTTTATCATTGCGCCCGCCACAACTGCATATGGCCTGTGTTACATCTTGCATTGCATTGCCCTGTCGTCTTGACGGTCACGTTAGAGAATCTGTCCTAGGTCTGGACTGTAGTTTGATGTCTCTCATGGGTTCTGATGTGGCTGTGTATTGCCTTGTCCGGCCCCGTGTGGTGTTACGTCTTCCATTGTATTGCTCTGTTGTTGTCTTGATTGTCATCTGATCTATTCTGCCGTTGTAGGCCACCATATTGTCACTTCCTTCATCAGCTGTTTTTTATGAGCCATGTAAAGGGTTGACGGCACAGACATAATCCTTTAGAGGTGAACCGTTGCCCAAGTCCGGGGCTAGGAATTGGATCCAGCCGCACCTAGACTCCTCTCCGAGAAGGAGTTTAGAAAGCAAGGGGGTCCTCTCCGAGCTAGGAATTGGATCCAGCCGCACCTAGACTCCTCTCCGAGAAGGAGTTTGGAAAGCAAGGGGGTCCTTTCCGAGCCTCGTGACTCAACGGGAGGGTCTCCCTGACAGCTCGTCTGACCCTGGCCCCTAGGCAGGAAATAATCCAGGGTCCGTGGCCACGGAACCTGATAAAGCGCCGTCATGCGCACTGCTGCCTTTGGAGAATCACTGTGTTGATGTTTCTGAATGTTTCTCTACTTTTCTCTTAGGAGTGAAGTGAATGGCTCCACCTGCCACAACTGCATATTGCCTTGTCCGGCCCCGTGTTGGGTTACGTCTTGCCTTGTATTGCCCTATCGTTGTCATGATTGCCACCTGACCCATGGTGTCATAGTAGTGCACTGCATTGTGAATTTTTTGACTGTCTGTTATTTATTTGACTGAGTATTGGCTGGCAGTGGCCTGTATTGTGTTATCTTGCACCGTATTGCCCTGTATTTGCCGTGACTGCCCTCTGAGACTTCCTGAGATCGTAGGGCGTTCTGTTGTGGGTTTTGTAATTGGCTGTTCTTTGTGTGACTGTGTATTGCTTTGTGCTGCCCTGTATTGTGTTACGGCTCGTGTTGCATTACTCTGTCATTGTTTTGACTGCGTTTTGGGACAGTGTCATAGTGCTGCACTGGATTATGGGTATTTTAACTGTTCTTGACTTGGCTGCGCGTTGCCTTTTACTGCTCTGTGTGATGTTAGGTCTTGCACTGTATTGGTCTGTCGTTGTCTTGGCTGTTACTTTGGACTGTCTGGGATTGTACTTATTTATTGTGAAAGTTCCATTGGTTGTTCCTTATTTGACTGCTGGGGTGGTGTGGGCGCCCCTTCGTTTTGGCGCCCCAATCATCCATGGAGTTGTTCTGAGTGGTACTTGAAGTTGGGGGATGGTTGGCAACACAGTGGGGACCTAGATATTTTGTTCCTGTGCTGATGTGACTATAAGTCAATTAGCTTACCCCATAAATAGCGGACAGCCCAAGAGCCTTTTGACTTCTGCATGGCAGGGGCCTCCGTGCCAGGATCTCCCCTTGAGCAGGGACGCTCAATTAAGGTTCTGCTCCTCGAGATAGAGATGCCTTGCCGCAACAGATTCTCAGTAAGTGACTAATAGCATACAAAACCTTGTAGCCTTAGCTCAGTGATATAAAGGGTCGATGGCGCAGATACAATCCTTTAGAGGTGAACCGTTGCCTAAGTCCGGGGCTAGGAATTGGATCCAGCCGCACCTAGACTCCTCTCCGAGAAGGAGTTTAGAAAGCAAGGGGGTCCTTTCCGAGCCTCGTGACTCAACGGGAGGGTCTCCCTGACAGCTTGTCTGACCCTGGCCCCTAGGCAGTAAATAATCCGGGGTGCGTGGCCATATGGAATCTGGTAAAGCGCCGTCACATGCGCTGCTGCCTTTGGAGAATCACTGTGTTGATGTTTCTGAATGTTTCACCGCTTCTCTCTTAGAAGCGAAGTTAGCCGCTCGGCCTGCCACAACTGCGTATTGCCTTGTCCGGCCCTGTATGGCGTCACGTTTGGCATTGTATTGTCCTCTATTTGCCCGGACTGCCATCTGATCTGTTCCGGCATTGTACTGGTGTGTATTGTGGGGTTTTTAATCGGTTGTGCGTTATTTGAATGCGTATTGCCCTGTCTAGTGTTGTATCTTGCATTGTACTGCCCCGTCATTCCGTTCACTGTCACTTTAGATGTTCTGGGATTGCAGCGATCCGTATTGTGCAGGTTTTATTCGTTAGTCTGTGTTTGACCGTGTATTGCCTTGTTACCACCTTGTATTGTGTTGCGGCTTGCATTGTATCGCCATGTTATTGTTCTGAGTGCCATCTGATACATTTTGGTGTTGTACAGCCCTGCATTGTTACGTCTTCCATTGTATAGCTCTGTCACTGCCTCGACTGCTGTCTCACGCGTTTTGGCATTGCATCGCACGGTATTGCGGGATACTTAATCAGTTATTTATTTGACCGTGTATTTCACTGTACTGCCCTGTATTGCGTTATTTCTTGCCTTGTATTGCTCTGTCATTGTCTTGACTGGCATCTCCATTTATTTTTGTTTTCTCCCGCACTGTATTGCGGTTCTTCTAATTGGTTGGTATTTAGTTGACTGCGTCTTCAGTTCTGCTCTGTCGTGTAATGTTGCATCTTGGATCGTGTCGCCCTATAGTTGTTTTGACTGCCACCCGAGACCGTGTGGGATCGTACTGCACCGTATTGTGGCGTTTTGATGGGTTGTTTCCTATATTATTCTGTATCGTGTTGTAGCAACCTGTATTGTGTTACATTGTGCGTTGTGTTGCCATGAAATAGTCTTAACTGTCCTTTTACACTCTCTGGGGTTGTACCGCACCGAACTGAGGGTGTTTTTGATCGGCTGTTCTATATTTGACTACGTATTGCTTTGTACTGCCCTGTATTTTCCTGAGTCTTGCGTCGTATTGCCCTCTCACCGTGCTGCGAGCCATCTGATGTATTCTGGCGTTGACAGGCACTGTATTGAGGGCTTCTTAGGCTGTTGTACTCTATTTGACCGTGCATCAATTTTGTGATCGGTCATTCCCTATTTGACTGTGTATTGGCCTTGTACTGCCCTGTGTAAAGTTACGTCTCGCATTGTATTGCCTGTCATAGTCTGTCATAGCACCAGGATGTGCCCTTGAGCGGGGACGCTTGCTTCAGGTTCTGCTCCTCAAGGCTGAGAGATCCCTTGCCGCAACAGAGTCTCGGTAAGTGACTAATACCACGCTAAACCTCGTAGCCTTAGCTCAGTGATATAAAGGGTTGATGGCGCGGATACAATCCTTTAGAGGTGAACCGGTGCCCAAGTCCAGGGCTAGGAATTGGATCCAGCCGCACTTAGACTGCTCTTCAAGAAGGAGTTTAGAAAGCAAGGGGGTTGTGGCTCGACGGGAGGGTCTCCCTAACAGCTCGTCTGACCCTGGCCCCTGTGCAATAAATGATCTGGGGTACGTGGCCACGGAACCTGGTAAAGGGATGTTACGTTCACTGCTGCCTTTGTCGAAACACTGTGTTGATGTTTCTAAATGTTTCTCTACTTCTCTCAGGACTGAAGTGAATCGCTCCACCCGCCACAACTGCATATTGCCTTGTCCGGCCCCGTATTGGGTTACCTCTCGCCTTGTATTGCCCTGTCCTTCTTTTGGTTGCCATCTGACCCATGTGAATTCACTGCACTGTGAATTTTGTGACTGTCTGTTATTTATTTGACTGAGTATTGCCTTGTACTGCCTTGTGTACTGCGACGTAGTGCTTTGTCTTGCCCTGTAATTGCCTTGACTGCCATCCGAGATGTTTTGAGATCGTACGGCAGCGTAGTGCGGGTTTTCTGGTCAGCTGTTCTCTATTTGACTGTGTACGGCCTTGCGCTGCCCTGCACGGTGTTCTGTCTCGCGTTGTCATTGTCTCGACCGACATGTGGGATTGTTTGCCATTGTTTGCCAGTGTGGTTTGGGTATTGTAGTTTACTGTTCTTCATTTGACTGCGTATTGCCTTGTACTGACCTGTATAACGTTATGTCTTGCACTGCATTGCCCTGGCATTGTCTTGACCGACATCTGAGACGGTCTGGCATTGTACTGTACTGTATTGGGAGTCTTGTAATTTGCTCTAATTTATTTGTCTGCGAATCGGGTTGTACTGCCCTGTATACTGTAACGTGTGGCATTGTACCGCCTGTCACTGGCTTAACGGTGGCTTTAGAGATTCTATCGTAAGACCGCACTCCGTTGTGAATTTCTCTATTGCTGATTCTGTGACGGCGTATTGCCTCGCACGGCCCAGTACTGTGTTACGCTTGACGTTGCATCGCTCTGTCATTGTCTTCAATGAGATGTGACACTTGGTAACATACGATGGCACTGTATTGCCAATTGTTCCAGTGGCTATGCTTAATTTGAGCATGTATTGATGTGTAGCGCTCTGTATGATGTTAAGTCGTACACTGTCTTGACTTAATAATAGAAATGCTAGAGGCTGGCGTGGTGCCAAGTGGGAAAGGGTGGCTGTGAGACTCTGAAGGCAGCAGGAAAGCCCGCAGCCCGAGGTGGTGCCGCCGCGCCAGCCTCCAAACCATTTTCCGGTAGGGCCGCGGCTCTGGCGACAGCTCCCACGCCGGAAGAGCGAGGAGGGAAAGCCGTGCCTCGTTGGAAAGCTCTTTGGCAGCCGCTCGCCTGGCGAAACAGCCTGTGGGGCTGCGGGCTTTGCGGCGGCCGTCAGCCTCGCTGCCACCGGCGCCCATGTGTCACCGCCTCACCAGGCTGCGAAGCATTTTCCGGTAGGGCCGCGGCTCTGGCGACAGCTCCCACGCCCGAAGAGCCAGGAGGGGGAGGATGGGCGGGCAAGGTGAGGGAGTGGGAGATGGGGAATTTGGTAGGGTTTTGGGCAGTATCTCGGCGTGTGTTTCTTCGGTTGGTGTGACATGCAGGGTCAGAGGGGCGATGCTGCGCACCCACTGAGTAGTCCCAGCAAGTGAGGCGGTTGTGGACACGTTGGCGTCTAATAGCCCAGTGCTACATTGCGGCTCAGGGGAGTGTTTGTCTTTGGTTTTGCAGGCGCCGCAGGCATCCGGAGCCGGACGAGCGTTGGAGGTGAGCTGGGTAGCAGAGAGGTAGCGCATGGGGGTGGTGGTTTCCCGTAAGCTCAACAGTAATATTGTGTGTCTTGGGTGTTTTAGGTGCCAGAACCAGAGTGTGCCACAAAGTCCAAACCCAGAATCCATGCGGAGCAGGTGAGCAGAAGGGTACGGCGCGTGTGATGCGGGGTACAGTTGCAGTACAACTTAGTGTTGACGGACGTGATGGTGCCTGATGGTACCATTTTGTGCAAATCGGGATTACGTTGCTCGGTAACTTCCTTGACTGCCATTTGAGATGGTCTTGTGTCGTACGCTTAAGAATTTGGTTCCGTACTATGTTCTTGTATATTTGAAATAGTATTGCTCCGCCTCACTCAGTATCGGTTTCGCATCGTGTTGCCCCGTCACGCTCTTGATTGCTCTGTGTTCTATTCTGGCATCGTACCACACCGTGTTGCGTGGTTTTTTTTTTTTAATCGGTTGTTCTTTGACTGTGTAATGCCTTGTACCGCCCTCTATTGCGTTATGTCTCGTGTTATATTGCCCCGTCGTAGCCTTGACTGCCTTCTGATCTGTTCGGGCCTCGTACCACGCTGTATTGCGGGTTTTTTAATCGGTTGTTCTTCATCTGGCTTTCTAATGCCTTGTACCGCCCTGTATTGTGTAACATCTTGCATTATATTGCCCCGTCATAGTCTCGACTGCCTTCTGATCCACTCTGGCATCGCACCGCACTGTATTGTGTGGTTTTTAATCGGTTCTTCTT
The DNA here is from genome assembly GCF_963924245.1 of Chroicocephalus ridibundus. Classification (NCBI taxonomy): domain Eukaryota; kingdom Metazoa; phylum Chordata; class Aves; order Charadriiformes; family Laridae; genus Chroicocephalus; species Chroicocephalus ridibundus. The sequence goes on along the minus strand of NC_086302.1, from coordinate 222,157 downwards.
TATTTGACTGTGTAATGCCTTGTACTGCTGTGTATTGTGTTACTTCTCATGTTATAGTGTGCTGTCGTTGTCTTGACTGCCTTCTGATGTTTTCTGGTATTACAGTTGAACGTATGCTGGGTTTCTTAATCGGTTGTTCTTCGTTTGGCTGCATGTTGCCTTGTTACCACCTGGTATGGTGTTGTGTCTTGCATTGTATTGCCCTGTCACTGTCTCGACGGTCATTTTGCACGTTCCGTCCTAGGACCGCGCTGTATTGTGAATTCTTTCATGGGTTGTTGTTTCCTTGACTGTGTCGCCTGGTAGGGCCCCGTATCGCGTTACGTCTTGCCTTGTATTGCTCTGTCATTGTGGTGACCGACATCTGATATATTCTACCGTTGTATGGCACCGTACCGTCAATTCTTTCATTGTGTGCTCTGCATTTGATTGTATGTTGCCTTGTACTGCCCTGTGTAAGGTTAGATCTTGCATGGTGTTGCCCTGTCGTTGTCTTGCCAGTTATTTTAGAGTCTCTGGCACAGTATTGTGCAATTTTTAACCGGTTGTTCTGTATTTGACCGCTGTTGCGATGTCACCCCCCTTTTTCCTCCAGGCTGCTGCTCGAGCTATAACGACCAGCAGGAGTCGCTACGAGTGGCACTTGAACTTTGTGGGGTGGCTGGCACCAGAGTCAAGACACTGTGAGTCAGTTAGCTTGCTATAGACCTAGCGGACAGACCAAGAGCCCTTTGAGCTTCCTTGCAAGGCAGCGGCCTGTTTGCCAGCGTTTCCCGGGGACACTCACTTAAGGTTCTGCTCCTCTAGGTTGAGAGAAGCCTTGCCGCAACAGATTCTGGGTAAGTGACTAACAGCATGCCAGACTTTGCCATCTTAGCTGAGCGATACGAAGGGTTTGATCACGCAGATATGATCCTTTAGAGGTGAACCGTTGCCCAAGTCCGGGGCGAGGATGGGATCCAGCCGCACCTAGACTCCTCTCGGAGAAGGAGTTTAGAAAGCAAGGGGGTCCTTTCCGAGCCTCGTGACTCAACGGGAGGGTCTCCCAGACAGCGTGTCAGACCCTGGCCCTGAGGCAGTAAATGACCCGGGGTGCGTGGCCATATGGAACCTGGTAAAGTGCCATCACGTGCGCTGCTACCTTTAGTGAATCACTGTTATGTTTGTTAATGTTTCTCTACCTCTCTCTTAGGAGTGAATTTTATCATTGCGCCCGCCACAACTGCATATGGCCTGTGTTACATCTTGCATTGCATTGCCCTGTCGTCTTGACGGTCACGTTAGAGAATCTGTCCTAGGTCTGGACTGTAGTTTGATGTCTCTCATGGGTTCTGATGTGGCTGTGTATTGCCTTGTCCGGCCCCGTGTGGTGTTACGTCTTCCATTGTATTGCTCTGTTGTTGTCTTGATTGTCATCTGATCTATTCTGCCGTTGTAGGCCACCATATTGTCACTTCCTTCATCAGCTGTTTTTTATGAGCCATGTAAAGGGTTGACGGCACAGACATAATCCTTTAGAGGTGAACCGTTGCCCAAGTCCGGGGCTAGGAATTGGATCCAGCCGCACCTAGACTCCTCTCCGAGAAGGAGTTTAGAAAGCAAGGGGGTCCTCTCCGAGCTAGGAATTGGATCCAGCCGCACCTAGACTCCTCTCCGAGAAGGAGTTTGGAAAGCAAGGGGGTCCTTTCCGAGCCTCGTGACTCAACGGGAGGGTCTCCCTGACAGCTCGTCTGACCCTGGCCCCTAGGCAGGAAATAATCCAGGGTCCGTGGCCACGGAACCTGATAAAGCGCCGTCATGCGCACTGCTGCCTTTGGAGAATCACTGTGTTGATGTTTCTGAATGTTTCTCTACTTTTCTCTTAGGAGTGAAGTGAATGGCTCCACCTGCCACAACTGCATATTGCCTTGTCCGGCCCCGTGTTGGGTTACGTCTTGCCTTGTATTGCCCTATCGTTGTCATGATTGCCACCTGACCCATGGTGTCATAGTAGTGCACTGCATTGTGAATTTTTTGACTGTCTGTTATTTATTTGACTGAGTATTGGCTGGCAGTGGCCTGTATTGTGTTATCTTGCACCGTATTGCCCTGTATTTGCCGTGACTGCCCTCTGAGACTTCCTGAGATCGTAGGGCGTTCTGTTGTGGGTTTTGTAATTGGCTGTTCTTTGTGTGACTGTGTATTGCTTTGTGCTGCCCTGTATTGTGTTACGGCTCGTGTTGCATTACTCTGTCATTGTTTTGACTGCGTTTTGGGACAGTGTCATAGTGCTGCACTGGATTATGGGTATTTTAACTGTTCTTGACTTGGCTGCGCGTTGCCTTTTACTGCTCTGTGTGATGTTAGGTCTTGCACTGTATTGGTCTGTCGTTGTCTTGGCTGTTACTTTGGACTGTCTGGGATTGTACTTATTTATTGTGAAAGTTCCATTGGTTGTTCCTTATTTGACTGCTGGGGTGGTGTGGGCGCCCCTTCGTTTTGGCGCCCCAATCATCCATGGAGTTGTTCTGAGTGGTACTTGAAGTTGGGGGATGGTTGGCAACACAGTGGGGACCTAGATATTTTGTTCCTGTGCTGATGTGACTATAAGTCAATTAGCTTACCCCATAAATAGCGGACAGCCCAAGAGCCTTTTGACTTCTGCATGGCAGGGGCCTCCGTGCCAGGATCTCCCCTTGAGCAGGGACGCTCAATTAAGGTTCTGCTCCTCGAGATAGAGATGCCTTGCCGCAACAGATTCTCAGTAAGTGACTAATAGCATACAAAACCTTGTAGCCTTAGCTCAGTGATATAAAGGGTCGATGGCGCAGATACAATCCTTTAGAGGTGAACCGTTGCCTAAGTCCGGGGCTAGGAATTGGATCCAGCCGCACCTAGACTCCTCTCCGAGAAGGAGTTTAGAAAGCAAGGGGGTCCTTTCCGAGCCTCGTGACTCAACGGGAGGGTCTCCCTGACAGCTTGTCTGACCCTGGCCCCTAGGCAGTAAATAATCCGGGGTGCGTGGCCATATGGAATCTGGTAAAGCGCCGTCACATGCGCTGCTGCCTTTGGAGAATCACTGTGTTGATGTTTCTGAATGTTTCACCGCTTCTCTCTTAGAAGCGAAGTTAGCCGCTCGGCCTGCCACAACTGCGTATTGCCTTGTCCGGCCCTGTATGGCGTCACGTTTGGCATTGTATTGTCCTCTATTTGCCCGGACTGCCATCTGATCTGTTCCGGCATTGTACTGGTGTGTATTGTGGGTTTTTTAATCGGTTGTGCGTTATTTGAATGCGTATTGCCCTGTCTAGTGTTGTATCTTGCATTGTACTGCCCCGTCATTCCGTTCACTGTCACTTTAGATGTTCTGGGATTGCAGCGATCCGTATTGTGCAGGTTTTATTCGTTAGTCTGTGTTTGACCGTGTATTGCCTTGTTACCACCTTGTATTGTGTTGCGGCTTGCATTGTATCGCCATGTTATTGTTCTGAGTGCCATCTGATACATTTTGGTGTTGTACAGCCCTGCATTGTTACGTCTTCCATTGTATAGCTCTGTCACTGCCTCGACTGCTGTCTCACGCGTTTTGGCATTGCATCGCACGGTATTGCGGGATACTTAATCAGTTATTTATTTGACCGTGTATTTCACTGTACTGCCCTGTATTGCGTTATTTCTTGCCTTGTATTGCTCTGTCATTGTCTTGACTGGCATCTCCATTTATTTTTGTTTTCTCCCGCACTGTATTGCGGTTCTTCTAATTGGTTGGTATTTAGTTGACTGCGTCTTCAGTTCTGCTCTGTCGTGTAATGTTGCATCTTGGATCGTGTCGCCCTATAGTTGTTTTGACTGCCACCCGAGACCGTGTGGGATCGTACTGCACCGTATTGTGGCGTTTTGATGGGTTGTTTCCTATATTATTCTGTATCGTGTTGTAGCAACCTGTATTGTGTTACATTGTGCGTTGTGTTGCCATGAAATAGTCTTAACTGTCCTTTTACACTCTCTGGGGTTGTACCGCACCGAACTGAGGGTGTTTTTGATCGGCTGTTCTATATTTGACTACGTATTGCTTTGTACTGCCCTGTATTTTCCTGAGTCTTGCGTCGTATTGCCCTCTCACCGTGCTGCGAGCCATCTGATGTATTCTGGCGTTGACAGGCACTGTATTGAGGGCTTCTTAGGCTGTTGTACTCTATTTGACCGTGCATCAATTTTGTGATCGGTCATTCCCTATTTGACTGTGTATTGGCCTTGTACTGCCCTGTGTAAAGTTACGTCTCGCATTGTATTGCCCTGTCATAGTATTGCCTGTCATAGTCTGTCATAGCACCAGGATGTGCCCTTGAGCGGGGACGCTTGCTTCAGGTTCTGCTCCTCAAGGCTGAGAGATCCCTTGCCGCAACAGAGTCTCGGTAAGTGACTAATACCACGCTAAACCTCGTAGCCTTAGCTCAGTGATATAAAGGGTTGATGGCGCGGATACAATCCTTTAGAGGTGAACCGGTGCCCAAGTCCAGGGCTAGGAATTGGATCCAGCCGCACTTAGACTGCTCTTCAAGAAGGAGTTTAGAAAGCAAGGGGGTTGTGGCTCGACGGGAGGGTCTCCCTAACAGCTCGTCTGACCCTGGCCCCTGTGCAATAAATGATCTGGGGTACGTGGCCACGGAACCTGGTAAAGGGATGTTACGTTCACTGCTGCCTTTGTCGAAACACTGTGTTGATGTTTCTAAATGTTTCTCTACTTCTCTCAGGACTGAAGTGAATCGCTCCACCCGCCACAACTGCATATTGCCTTGTCCGGCCCCGTATTGGGTTACCTCTCGCCTTGTATTGCCCTGTCCTTCTTTTGGTTGCCATCTGACCCATGTGAATTCACTGCACTGTGAATTTTGTGACTGTCTGTTATTTATTTGACTGAGTATTGCCTTGTACTGCCTTGTGTACTGCGACGTAGTGCTTTGTCTTGCCCTGTAATTGCCTTGACTGCCATCCGAGATGTTTTGAGATCGTACGGCAGCGTAGTGCGGGTTTTCTGGTCAGCTGTTCTCTATTTGACTGTGTACGGCCTTGCGCTGCCCTGCACGGTGTTCTGTCTCGCGTTGTCATTGTCTCGACCGACATGTGGGATTGTTTGCCATTGTTTGCCAGTGTGGTTTGGGTATTGTAGTTTACTGTTCTTCATTTGACTGCGTATTGCCTTGTACTGACCTGTATAACGTTATGTCTTGCACTGCATTGCCCTGGCATTGTCTTGACCGACATCTGAGACGGTCTGGCATTGTACTGTACTGTATTGGGAGTCTTGTAATTTGCTCTAATTTATTTGTCTGCGAATCGGGTTGTACTGCCCTGTATACTGTAACGTGTGGCATTGTACCGCCTGTCACTGGCTTAACGGTGGCTTTAGAGATTCTATCGTAAGACCGCACTCCGTTGTGAATTTCTCTATGGGTGATTCTGTGACGGCGTATTGCCTCGCACGGCCCAGTACTGTGTTACGCTTGACGTTGCATCGCTCTGTCATTGTCTTCAATGAGATGTGACACTTGGTAACATACGATGGCACTGTATTGCCAATTGTTCCAGTGGCTATGCTTAATTTGAGCATGTATTGATGTGTAGCGCTCTGTATGATGTTAAGTCGTACACTGTCTTGACTTAATAATAGAAATGCTAGAGGCTGGCGTGGTGCCAAGTGGGAAAGGGTGGCTGTGAGACTCTGAAGGCAGCAGGAAAGCCCGCAGCCCGAGGTGGTGCCGCCGCGCCAGCCTCCAAACCATTTTCCGGTAGGGCCGCGGCTCTGGCGACAGCTCCCACGCCGGAAGAGCCAGGAGGGAAAGCCGTGCCTCGTTGGAAAGCTCTTTGGCAGCCGCTCGCCTGGCGAAACAGCCTGTGGGGCTGCGGGCTTTGCGGCGGCCGTCAGCCTCGCTGCCACCGGCGCCCATGTGTCACCGCCTCACCAGGCTGCGAAGCATTTTCCGGTAGGGCCGCGGCTCTGGCGACAGCTCCCACGCCCGAAGAGCCAGGAGGGGGAGGATGGGCGGGCAAGGTGAGGGAGTGGGAGATGGGGAATTTGGTAGGGTTTTGGGCAGTAGCTCGGCGTGTGTTTCTTCGGTTGGTGTGACATGCAGGGTCAGAGGGGCGATGCTGCGCACCCACTGAGTAGTCCCAGCAAGTGAGGCGGTTGTGGACACGTTGGCGTCTAATAGCCCAGTGCTACATTGCGGCTCAGGGGAGTGTTTGTCTTTGGTTTTGCAGGCGCCGCAGGCATCCGGAGCCGGACGAGCGTTGGAGGTGAGCTGGGTAGCAGAGAGGTAGCGCATGGGGGTGGTGGTTTCCCGTAAGCTCAACAGTAATATTGTGTGTCTTGGGTGTTTTAGGTGCCAGAACCAGAGTGTGCCACAAAGTCCAAACCCAGAATCCATGCGGAGCAGGTGAGCAGAAGGGTACGGCGCGTGTGATGCGGGGGATATTGCAGTACAACTTAGTGTTGACGGACGTGATGGTGCCTGATGGCACCATTTTGTGCAAATCGGGATTACGTTGCTCGGTAACTTCCTTGACTGCCATTTGAGATGGTCTTGTGTCGTACGCTTAAGAATTTGGTTCCGTACTATGTTCTTGTATATTTGAAATAGTATTGCTCCGCCTCACTCAGTATCGGTTTCGCATCGTGTTGCCCCGTCACGCTCTTGATTGCTCTGTGTTCTATTCTGGCATCGTACCACACCGTGTTGCGTGGTTTTTTTTTTTAATCGGTTGTTCTTTGACTGTGTAATGCCTTGTACCGCCCTCTATTGCGTTATGTCTCGTGTTATATTGCCCCGTCGTAGCCTTGACTGCCTTCTGATCTGTTCGGGCCTCGTACCACGCTGTATTGCGGGTTTTTTAATCGGTTGTTCTTCATCTGGCTTTCTAATGCCTTGTACCGCCCTGTATTGTGTAACATCTTGCATTATATTGCCCCGTCATAGTCTCGACTGCCTTCTGATCCACTCTGGCATCGCACCGCACTGTATTGTGTGGTTTTTAATCGGTTCTTCTTTATTTGACTGTGTAATGCCTTGTACTGCTGTGTATTGTGTTACTTCTCATGTTATAGTGTGCTGTCGTTGTCTTGACTGCCTTCTGATGTTTTCTGGTATTACAGTTGAACGTATGCTGGGTTTCTTAATCGGTTGTTCTTCGTTTGGCTGCATGTTGCCTTGTTACCACCTGGTATGGTGTTGTGTCTTGCATTGTATTGCCCTGTCACTGTCTCGACGGTCATTTTACACGTTCCGTCCTAGGACCGCGCTGTATTGTGAATTCTTTCATGGGTTGTTGTTTCCTTGACTGTGTCGCCTGGTAGGGCCCCGTATCGCGTTACGTCTTGCCTTGTATTGCTCTGTCATTGTGGTGACCGACATCTGATATATTCTACCGTTGTATGGCACCGTACCGTCAATTCTTTCATTGTCTGCTCTGCATTTGATTGTATGTTGCCTTGTACTGCCCTGTGTAAGGTTAGATCTTGCATGGTGTTGCCCTGTCGTTGTCTTGCCAGTTATTTTAGAGTCTCTGGCACAGTATTGTGCAATTTTTAACCGGTTGTTCTGTATTTGACCGCTGTTGCGATGTCACCCCCCTTTTTCCTCCAGGCTGCTGCTCGAGCTATAACGACCAGCAGGAGTCGCTACGAGTGGCACTTGAACTTTGTGGGGTGGCTGGCACCAGAGTCAAGACACTGTGAGTCAGTTAGCTTGCTATAGACCTAGCGGACAGACCAAGAGCCCTTTGAGCTTCCTTGCAAGGCAGCGGCCTGTTTGCCAGCGTTTCCCGGGGACACTCACTTAAGGTTCTGCTCCTCTAGGTTGAGAGAAGCCTTGCCGCAACAGATTCTGGGTAAGTGACTAACAGCATGCCAGACTTTGCCATCTTAGCTGAGCGATACGAAGGGTTTGATCACGCAGATATGATCCTTTAGAGGTGAACCGTTGCCCAAGTCCGGGGCGAGGATGGGATCCAGCCGCACCTAGACTCCTCTCGGAGAAGGAGTTTAGAAAGCAAGGGGGTCCTTTCCGAGCCTCGTGACTCAACGGGAGGGTCTCCCAGACAGCGTGTCAGACCCTGGCCCTGAGGCAGTAAATGACCCGGGGTGCGTGGCCATATGGAACCTGGTAAAGTGCCATCACGTGCGCTGCTACCTTTAGTGAATCACTGTTATGTTTGTTAATGTTTCTCTACCTCTCTCTTAGGAGTGAATTTTATCATTGCGCCCGCCACAACTGCATATGGCCTGTGTTACATCTTGCATTGCATTGCCCTGTCGTCTTGACGGTCACGTTAGAGAATCTGTCCTAGGTCTGGACTGTAGTTTGATGTCTCTCATGGGTTCTGATGTGGCTGTGTATTGCCTTGTCCGGCCCCGTGTGGTGTTACGTCTTCCATTGTATTGCTCTGTTGTTGTCTTGATTGTCATCTGATCTATTCTGCCGTTGTAGGCCACCATATTGTCACTTCCTTCATCAGCTGTTTTTTATGAGCCATGTAAAGGGTTGACGGCACAGACATAATCCTTTAGAGGTGAACCGTTGCCCAAGTCCGGGGCTAGGAATTGGATCCAGCCGCACCTAGACTCCTCTCCGAGAAGGAGTTTAGAAAGCAAGGGGGTCCTCTCCGAGCTAGGAATTGGATCCAGCCGCACCTAGACTCCTCTCCGAGAAGGAGTTTGGAAAGCAAGGGGGTCCTTTCCGAGCCTCGTGACTCAACGGGAGGGTCTCCCTGACAGCTCGTCTGACCCTGGCCCCTAGGCAGGAAATAATCCAGGGTCCGTGGCCACGGAACCTGATAAAGCGCCGTCATGCGCACTGCTGCCTTTGGAGAATCACTGTGTTGATGTTTCTGAATGTTTCTCTACTTTTCTCTTAGGAGTGAAGTGAATGGCTCCACCTGCCACAACTGCATATTGCCTTGTCCGGCCCCGTGTTGGGTTACGTCTTGCCTTGTATTGCCCTATCGTTGTCATGATTGCCACCTGACCCATGGTGTCATAGTAGTGCACTGCATTGTGAATTTTTTGACTGTCTGTTATTTATTTGACTGAGTATTGGCTGGCAGTGGCCTGTATTGTGTTATCTTGCACCGTATTGCCCTGTATTTGCCGTGACTGCCCTCTGAGACTTCCTGAGATCGTAGGGCGTTCTGTTGTGGGTTTTGTAATTGGCTGTTCTTTGTGTGACTGTGTATTGCTTTGTGCTGCCCTGTATTGTGTTACGGCTCGTGTTGCATTACTCTGTCATTGTTTTGACTGCGTTTTGGGACAGTGTCATAGTGCTGCACTGGATTATGGGTATTTTAACTGTTCTTGACTTGGCTGCGCGTTGCCTTTTACTGCTCTGTGTGATGTTAGGTCTTGCACTGTATTGGTCTGTCGTTGTCTTGGCTGTTACTTTGGACTGTCTGGGATTGTACTTATTTATTGTGAAAGTTCCATTGGTTGTTCCTTATTTGACTGCTGGGGTGGTGTGGGCGCCCCTTCGTTTTGGCGCCCCAATCATCCATGGAGTTGTTCTGAGTGGTACTTGAAGTTGGGGGATGGTTGGCAACACAGTGGGGACCTAGATATTTTGTTCCTGTGCTGATGTGACTATAAGTCAATTAGCTTACCCCATAAATAGCGGACAGCCCAAGAGCCTTTTGACTTCTGCATGGCAGGGGCCTCCGTGCCAGGATCTCCCCTTGAGCAGGGACGCTCAATTAAGGTTCTGCTCCTCGAGATAGAGATGCCTTGCCGCAACAGATTCTCAGTAAGTGACTAATAGCATACAAAACCTTGTAGCCTTAGCTCAGTGATATAAAGGGTCGATGGCGCAGATACAATCCTTTAGAGGTGAACCGTTGCCTAAGTCCGGGGCTAGGAATTGGATCCAGCCGCACCTAGACTCCTCTCCGAGAAGGAGTTTAGAAAGCAAGGGGGTCCTTTCCGAGCCTCGTGACTCAACGGGAGGGTCTCCCTGACAGCTTGTCTGACCCTGGCCCCTAGGCAGTAAATAATCCGGGGTGCGTGGCCATATGGAATCTGGTAAAGCGCCGTCACATGCGCTGCTGCCTTTGGAGAATCACTGTGTTGATGTTTCTGAATGTTTCACCGCTTCTCTCTTAGAAGCGAAGTTAGCCGCTCGGCCTGCCACAACTGCGTATTGCCTTGTCCGGCCCTGTATGGCGTCACGTTTGGCATTGTATTGTCCTCTATTTGCCCGGACTGCCATCTGATCTGTTCCGGCATTGTACTGGTGTGTATTGTGGGTTTTTTAATCGGTTGTGCGTTATTTGAATGCGTATTGCCCTGTCTAGTGTTGTATCTTGCATTGTACTGCTCCGTCATTCCGTTCACTGTCACTTTAGATGTTCTGGGATTGCAGCGATCCGTATTGTGCAGGTTTTATTCGTTAGTCTGTGTTTGACCGTGTATTGCCTTGTTACCACCTTGTATTGTGTTGCGGCTTGCATTGTATCGCCATGTTATTGTTCTGAGTGCCATCTGATACATTTTGGTGTTGTACAGCCCTGCATTGTTACGTCTTCCATTGTATAGCTCTGTCACTGCCTCGACTGCTGTCTCACGCGTTTTGGCATTGCATCGCACGGTATTGCGGGATACTTAATCAGTTATTTATTTGACCGTGTATTTCACTGTACTGCCCTGTATTGCGTTATTTCTTGCCTTGTATTGCTCTGTCATTGTCTTGACTGGCATCTCCATTTATTTTTGTTTTCTCCCGCACTGTATTGCGGTTCTTCTAATTGGTTGGTATTTAGTTGACTGCGTCTTCAGTTCTGCTCTGTCGTGTAATGTTGCATCTTGGATCGTGTCGCCCTATAGTTGTTTTGACTGCCACCCGAGACCGTGTGGGATCGTACTGCACCGTATTGTGGCGTTTTGATGGGTTGTTTCCTATATTATTCTGTATCGTGTTGTAGCAACCTGTATTGTGTTACATTGTGCGTTGTGTTGCCATGAAATAGTCTTAACTGTCCTTTTACACTCTCTGGGGTTGTACCGCACCGAACTGAGGGTGTTTTTGATCGGCTGTTCTATATTTGACTACGTATTGCTTTGTACTGCCCTGTATTTTCCTGAGTCTTGCGTCGTATTGCCCTCTCACCGTGCTGCGAGCCATCTGATGTATTCTGGCGTTGACAGGCACTGTATTGAGGGCTTCTTAGGCTGTTGTACTCTATTTGACCGTGCATCAATTTTGTGATCGGTCATTCCCTATTTGACTGTGTATTGGCCTTGTACTGCCCTGTGTAAAGTTACGTCTCGCATTGTATTGCCCTGTCATAGTATTGCCTGTCATAGTCTGTCATAGCACCAGGATGTGCCCTTGAGCGGGGACGCTTGCTTCAGGTTCTGCTCCTCAAGGCTGAGAGATCCCTTGCCGCAACAGAGTCTCGGTAAGTGACTAATACCACGCTAAACCTCGTAGCCTTAGCTCAGTGATATAAAGGGTTGATGGCGCGGATACAATCCTTTAGAGGTGAACCGGTGCCCAAGTCCAGGGCTAGGAATTGGATCCAGCCGCACTTAGACTGCTCTTCAAGAAGGAGTTTAGAAAGCAAGGGGGTTGTGGCTCGACGGGAGGGTCTCCCTAACAGCTCGTCTGACCCTGGCCCCTGTGCAATAAATGATCTGGGGTACGTGGCCACGGAACCTGGTAAAGGGATGTTACGTTCACTGCTGCCTTTGTCGAAACACTGTGTTGATGTTTCTAAATGTTTCTCTACTTCTCTCAGGACTGAAGTGAATCGCTCCACCCGCCACAACTGCATATTGCCTTGTCCGGCCCCGTATTGGGTTACCTCTCGCCTTGTATTGCCCTGTCCTTCTTTTGGTTGCCATCTGACCCATGTGAATTCACTGCACTGTGAATTTTGTGACTGTCTGTTATTTATTTGACTGAGTATTGCCTTGTACTGCCTTGTGTACTGCGACGTAGTGCTTTGTCTTGCCCTGTAATTGCCTTGACTGCCATCCGAGATGTTTTGAGATCGTACGGCAGCGTAGTGCGGGTTTTCTGGTCAGCTGTTCTCTATTTGACTGTGTACGGCCTTGCGCTGCCCTGCACGGTGTTCTGTCTCGCGTTGTCATTGTCTCGACCGACATGTGGGATTGTTTGCCATTGTTTGCCAGTGTGGTTTGGGTATTGTAGTTTACTGTTCTTCATTTGACTGCGTATTGCCTTGTACTGACCTGTATAACGTTATGTCTTGCACTGCATTGCCCTGGCATTGTCTTGACCGACATCTGAGACGGTCTGGCATTGTACTGTACTGTATTGGGAGTCTTGTAATTTGCTCTAATTTATTTGTCTGCGAATCGGGTTGTACTGCCCTGTATACTGTAACGTGTGGCATTGTACCGCCTGTCACTGGCTTAACGGTGGCTTTAGAGATTCTATTGTAAGACTGCACTCCGTTGTGAATTTCTCTATGGGTGATTCTGTGACGGCGTATTGCCTCGCACGGCCCAGTACTGTGTTACGCTTGACGTTGCATCGCTCTGTCATTGTCTTCAATGAGATGTGACACTTGGTAACATACGATGGCACTGTATTGCCAATTTTTCCAGTGGCTATGCTTAATTTGAGCATGTATTGATGTGTAGCGCTCTGTATGATGTTAAGTCGTACACTGTCTTGACTTAATAATAGAAATGCTAGAGGCTGGCGTGGTGCCAAGTGGGAAAGGGTGGCTGTGAGACTCTGAAGGCAGCAGGAAAGCCCGCAGCCCGAGGTGGTGCCGCCGCGCCAGCCTCCAAACCATTTTCCGGTAGGGCCGCGGCTCTGGCGACAGCTCCCACGCCGGAAGAGCGAGGAGGGAAAGCCGTGCCTCGTTGGAAAGCTCTTTGGCAGCCGCTCGCCTGGCAAAACAGCCTGTGGGGCTGCGGGCTTTGCGGCGGCCGTCAGCCTCGCTGCCACCGGCGCCCATGTGTCACCGCCTCACCAGCCTGCGAAGCATTTTCCGGTAGGGCCGCGGCTCTGACGACAGCTCCCAAGCACGAAGAGCCAGGAGGGAAAGCCGTGCCTCGTTGGAAAGCTCTTTGGCAGCCGCTCGCGTGGCCCCACAGCCCGTGGGGCTGCGGGCTTTGCGGCGGCCGTCAGCCTCGGAGCCACCGGCGCCCACGTGGCGCCGCCCCACAAGCCTGCGAAGCATTTTCCGGTAGGGCCGCAACTCTGGCGACAGCTCCCAAGCACGAAGAGCCAGGAGGGAAAGCCGTGCCTGGTTGGAAAGCTCTTTGGCAGCCGCTCGCGTGGCCCCACAGCCCGTGGGGCTGCGGGCTTTGCGGCGGCCATCAGCCTCCCCGCCACTGACGCTTACCAGGTGCAGCCGCGCCAGCCTGCAAAGCATTTTCCTGTAGGGCCGCGACTCTGGCGACAGCTCCCACGCCTGAAGAGCCAGGAGGGAAAGCCGTGCCTCGTTGGAAAGCTCTTTGGCAGCCGCTCGCCTGGCAAAACAGCCCGTGTGGCTGCGGGCTTTGCGGCGGCCGTCAGCCTCGCCGCCAACGGTGCCCACGTGGCGCTGCCGCGCCAGCTTGCGAAGCATTTTCCGGTAGGGCTGCGGCTCTGACGACAACTCCCAAGCCCGAAGAGCCAGGAAGGAAAGCTGTGCCTCGTTGGAAAGCTCTTTGGCAGCCGCTCGCGTGGCCCCACAGCCCGTGGGGCTGCGGGCTTTGCGGCGGCCGTCAGCCTCGGCGCCACCGGCGCCCACGTGGCGCCGCTGCGCCAGCCTGCGAAGCATTGTCCGGTAGGGCCGCGGCTCTGACGACAGCTCCCAAGCCCGAAGAGCCAGGAGGGAAAGCCGTGCCTCGTTGGAAAGCTCTTTGGCAGCCGCTCGTTTGGCGAAACAGCCTGTGGGGCTGCGGGCTTTGCGGCGGCCGTCAGCCTCGCTGCCACCGGCGCCCACGTGGCGCCGCCGCGCCAGCCTGCGAAGCATTTTCCGGTAGGGCTGCGGCTCTGGCGACAGCTCCCACGCCCGAAGAGCCAGGAGGGAAAGCCGTGCCTCGTTGGAAAGCTCTTTGGCAGCCTCTTCCGTGGCCCCACAGCCCGTGGGGCTGCGGGCTTTGCGGCGGCCGTCAGCCTCAGCGCCACCGGCGCCCACCAGCTACAGCCGCGCTAGCCTGCGAAGCATTTTCCGGTAGGGCCGCGTCTCTGGCGACAGCTCCCAAGCACGAAGAGCCAGGAGGGAAAGCCATGCCTCGTTGGAAAGCTCTTTGGCAGCCGCTCGCGTGGCCCCACAGCCCGTGTGGCTGCGGGCTTTGTGGCGGCCGTCAGCCTCGGCGCCACCGGCGCCCACGTGGCGCCGCCCCACCAGCCTGCGAAGCATTTTCCGGTAGGGCCGCAACTCTGGCGACAGCTCCCAAGCACGAAGAGCCAGGAGGGAAAGCTGTGCCTCGTTGGAAAGCTCTTTGGCAGCCGCTCGCGTGGCCCCACAGCCCGTGTGGCTGCGGGCTTTGCGGCGGCCGTCAGCCTCAGCGCCACCGGCGCCCACCAGGTGCAGCCGCGCCAGCCTGCGAAGCATTTTCCGGTAGGGCCGCAACTCTGGCGACAGCTCCCAAGCACGAAGAGCCAGGAGGGAAAGCCGTGCCTCGTTGGAAAGCTCTTTGGCAGCCGATCGCGTGGCCCCACAGCCCGTGGGGCTGCGGGCTTTGCGGCGGCCGTCAGCCTCCGTGCCACCGGTGCCCACGTGGCGCTGCCGCACAAGCCTGCGAAGCATTTTCCGGTAGGGCCGCGACTCTGGCGACAGCTCCCACGCCTGAAGAGCCAGGAGGGAAAGCCGTGCCTCGTTGGAAAGCTCTTTGGCAGCCGCTCGCCTGGCAAAACAGCCCGTGGGGCTGCGGGCTTTGCGGCGGCCGTCAGCCTCGCCGCCAACGGTGCCCACGTGGCGCTGCCGCGCCAGCTTGCGAAGCATTTTCCGGTAGGGCTGCGGCTCTGGCGACAGCTCCCAAGCCCGAAGAGCCAGGAAGGAAAGCCATGCCTCGTTGGAAAGCTCTTTGGCAGCCGCTCGCGTGGCCCCACAGCCCGTGGGGCTGCGGGCTTTGCGGCGGCCGTCAGCCTCCGCGCCACCGGCGCCCACGTGGCGCCGCTGCGCCAGCCTGCGAAGCATTGTCCGGTAGGGCCGCGGCTCTGACGACAGCTCCCAAGCCCGAAGAGCCAGGAGGGAAAGCCGTGCCTCGTTGGAAAGCTCTTTGGCAGCCGCTCGCCTGGCGAAACTACCCGTGGGGCTGCGGGCTTTGCGGCGGCCGTCAGCCTCCGCGCCACCGGCGCCCACGTGGCGCCGCTGTGCCAGCCTGCGAAGCATTTTCCTGTAGGGCCGCGGCTCTGGCGACAGCTCCCACGCCCGAAGAGCCAGGAGGGAAAGCTGTGCCTCGTTGGAAAGCTCTTTGGTAGCCGCTCGCGTGGCCCCACAGCCCGTGGGGCTGCGGGCTTTGCGGCGGCCGTCAGCCTCGGAGCCACCGGCGCCCACGTGGCGCCGCCCCACGAGCCTGCGAAGCATTTTCCGGTAGGGCCGCGGCTCTGGCGACAGCTCCCACGCCCGAAGAGCCAGGAGGGAAAGCCGTGCCTCGTTGGAAATCTCTTTGGCAGCCTCTTCCGTGGCCCCACAGCCCGTGGGGCTGCGGGCTTTGCGGCGGCCGTCAGCCTCTCCGCCAACGGTGCCCATGTGGCGCCGCCGCGCAAGTATGCAGAGCTTTTTGCGGTAGGGCCGCGACTCTGGCGACAGCTCCCACGCCCGAAGAGCCGGGAGGGAAAGCCGTGCCTCGTTGGAAAGCTCTTTGGCAGCCGCTCGCGTGGCCCCACAGCCCATGGGGCTGCGGGCTTTGTGGCGACCGTCAGTCTCCCCGCCACCGGCGCCCACCAGGTGCAGCCGCGCCAGCCTGCGAAGCATTTTCCGGTAGGGCCGCGGCTCTGGCGACAGCTCCCACGCCCGAAGAGCAGGGAGGGAAAGCCGTGCCTCGTTGGAAAGCTCTTTGGCAGCCGCTCGCCTGGCGAAACAGCCCCTGGGGCTGCGGGCTTTGCGGCGGCCGTCAGCCTCGGAGCCACCGGCGCCCACGTGGCGCCGCCCCACCAGCCTGCGAAGCATTTTCCGGTAGGGCCGCAACTCTGGCGACAGCTCCGAAGCACGAAGAGCCAGGAGGGAAAGCCGTGCCTCGTTGGAAAGCTCTTTGGCAGCCGCTCGCCTGGCGAAACAGCCCCTGGGCCTGCGGGCTTTGTGGCGGCCGTCAGCCTCCCCGCCACTGGCGCCCACCAGGTGCAGCCGCGCCAGCCTGCGAAGCATTTTACGGTAGGGCCGCGGCTCTGGCGACAGCTCCCACGCCCGAAGAGCCAGGAGGGAAAGCCGTGCCTCGTTGGAAAGCTCTTTGGCAGCCGCTCGCGTGGCCCCACAGCCCGTGGGGCTGCGGGCTTTGCGGCGGCCGTCAGCCTCAGCGCCACCGGCGCCCACCAGCTACAGCCGCGCCAGCCTGCGAAGCATTTTCTGGTAGGGCCGCGGCTCTGGCGACAGCTCCCACGCCCGAAGAGCCAGGAGGGAAAGCCATGCCTCGTTGGAAAGCTCTTTGGCAGCCGCTCGCGTGGCCCCACAGCCCGTGGGGCTGCGGGCTTTGTGGCGGCCGTCAGCCTCCCCGCCACCGGCGCCCACCAGGTGCAGCCGCGCCAGCCTGCGAAGCATTTTTCTGGTAGGGCCGCGGCTCTGGCGACAGCTCCCACGCCCGAAGACCCAGGAGGGAAAGCCGTGCCTCGTTGGAAAGCTCTTTGGCAGCCGCTCGCGTGGCCTCACAGCCTGTGGGGCTGCGGGCTTTGCGGCGGCCGTCAGCCTCGGCAGCACCGGCGCCCACGTGGCGCCGCCGCGCCAGCTTGCGAAGCATTTTCCAGTAGGGCCACGGCTCTGACGACAACTCCCAAGCCCGAAGAGCCAGGAGGGAAAGCCGTGCCTCGTTGGAAAGCTCTTTGGCAGCCGCTTGCGTGGCCCCACAGCCCGTGGGGCTGCGGGCTTTGCGGCGGTTGTCAGCGTCGGAGCCACCGGCGCCCACGTGGCGCCGCCCCACCAGCCTGCGAAGCATTTTCCGGTAGGGCCGCAACTCTGGCGACAGCTCCCACGCCCGAAGAGCCAGGAGGGAAAGCCATGCCTCGTTGGAAAGCTCTTTGGCAGCCGCTCGCCTGGCGAAACAGCCCGTGCGGCTGTGGGCTTTGCGGCGGCCGTCAGCCTCGGAGCCACCGGCGCCCACGTGGCGCCGCCCCACCAGCCTGCGAAGCATTTTCCGGTAGGGCCGCAACTCTGGCGACAGCTCCCAAGCACGAAGAGCCAGGAGGGAAAGCTGTGCCTCGTTGGAAAGCTCTTTGGCAGCCGCTCGCGTGGCCCCACAGCCCGTGTGGCTGCGGGCTTTGCGGCGGCCGTCAGCCTCAGCGCCACCGGTGCCTACCAGCTACAGCCGCGCCAGCCTGCGAAGCATTTTCCGGTAGGGCCGCGACTCTGGCGACAGCTCCCACGCCTGAAGAGCCAGGAGGGAAAGCCGTGCCTCGTTGGAAAGCTCTTTGGCAGCCGCTCGCGTGGCCTCACAGCCCGGGGGGCTGCGGGCTTTGCGGCGGCCGTCAGCCTCCGTGCCACCGGTGCCCATGTGGCGCCGCCGCACAAGCCTGCGAAGCATTTTCCGGTAGGGCCGTGGCTCTGACGACAGCTCCCACGCCCGAAGAGCCAGGAGGGAAAGCCGTGCCTCGTTGGAAAGCTCTTTGGCAGCCGCTCGCGTGGCCCCACAGCCCGTGGGGCTGCGGGCTTTGCGGCGGCCGTCAGCCTCGGAGCCACCGGCGCCCACGTGGCGCCGCCCCACCAGCCTGCGAAGCATTTTCCGGTAGGGCCGCAACTCTGGCGACAGCTCCCAAGCACGAAGAGCCAGGAGGGAAAGCTGTGCCTCGTTGGAAAGCTCTTTGGCAGCCGCTCGCGTGGCCCCACAGCCCGTGGGGCTGCGGGCTTTGCGGCGGCCGTCAGCCTCGGAGCCACCGGCGCCCACCAGGTGCAGCCGCGCCAGCCTGCGAAGCATTTTCCGGTAGGGCCGCGACTCTGGCGACAGCTCCCACACCTGAAGAGCTAGGAGGGAAAGCCGTGCCTCGTTGGAAAGCTCTTTGGCAGCCGCTCGCGTGGCCCCACAGCCCGTGGGGCTGCGGGCTTTGCGGCGGCCGTCAGCCTCCGTGCCACCGGTGCCCACGTGGCGCTGCCGCACAAGCCTGCGAAGCATTTTCCGGTAGGGCCGCGGCTCTGACGACAGCTCCCACGCCCGAAGAGCCAGGAGGGAAAGCCGTGCCTCGTTGGAAAGCTCTTTGGCAGCCGCTCGCGTGGCCCCACAGCCCGTGGGGCTGCGGGCTTTGCGGCGGCCGTCAGCCTCGGCGCCACCGGCGCCTACGTGGCGCTGCCGCGCCAGCTTGCGAAGCATTTTCCGGTAGGGCTGCAGCTCTGGCGACAGCTCCCACCCCCGAAGAGCCAGGAGGGAAAGCCGTGCCTCGTTGGAAAGCTCTTTGGCAGCCGCTCGCGTGGCCCCACAAGCCGTGGGGCTGCGGGCTTTGCGGCGGTTGTCAGCCTCGGAGCCACCGGCGCCCACGTGGCGCCGCCCCACAAGCCTGCGAAGCATTTTCCAGTAGGGCCGCAACTCTGGCGACAGCTCCCAAGCACGAAGAGCCAGGAGGGAAAGCCGTGCCTCGTTGGAAAGCTCTTTGGCAGCCGCTCGCGTGGCCCCACAGCCCGTGGGGCTGCGGGCTTTGCGGCGGCCATCAGCCTCCCCGCCACTGACGCTTACCAGGTGCAGCCGCGCCAGCCTGCAAAGCATTTTCCTGTAGGGCCGCGGCTCTGGCGACAGCTCCCACGCCTGAAGAGCCAGGAGGGAAAGCCGTGCCTCGTTGGAAAGCTCTTTGGCAGCCGCTCGCCTGGCAAAACAGCCCGTGTGGCTGCGGGCTTTGCGGCGGCCGTCAGCCTCGCCGCCAACGGTGCCCACGTGGCGCTGCCGCGCCAGCTTGCGAAGCATTTTCCGGTAGGGCTGCGGCTCTGACGACAACTCCCAAGCCCGAAGAGCCAGGAAGGAAAGCCATGCCTCGTTGGAAAGCTCTTTGGCAGCCGCTCGCGTGGCCCCACAGCCCGTGGGGCTGCGGGCTTTGCGGCGG
Organism: Chroicocephalus ridibundus; assembly: GCF_963924245.1. Classification (NCBI taxonomy): domain Eukaryota; kingdom Metazoa; phylum Chordata; class Aves; order Charadriiformes; family Laridae; genus Chroicocephalus; species Chroicocephalus ridibundus. The sequence continues at coordinate 202,991 of NC_086302.1, read as the reverse complement.
CCGTCAGCCTCGGCGCCACCGGCGCCCACGTGGCGCCGCTGCGCCAGCCTGCGAAGCATTGTCCGGTAGGGCCGCGGCTCTGACGACAGCTCCCAAGCCCGAAGAGCCAGGAGGGAAAGCCGTGCCTCGTTGGAAAGCTCTTTGGCAGCCGCTCGTTTGGCGAAACAGCCTGTGGGGCTGCGGGCTTTGCGGCGGCCGTCAGCCTCGCTGCCACCGGCGCCCACGTGGCGCCGCCGCGCCACCCTGCGAAGCATTTTCCGGTAGGGCTGCGGCTCTGGCGACAGCTCCCACGCCCGAAGAGCCAGGAGGGAAAGCCGTGCCTCGTTGGAAAGCTCTTTGGCAGCCTCTTCCGTGGCCCCACAGCCCGTGGGGCTGCGGGCTTTGCGGCGGCCGTCAGCCTCAGCGCCACCGGCGCCCACCAGCTACAGCCGCGCCAGCCTGCGAAGCATTTTCCGGTAGGGCCGCGTCTCTGGCGACAGCTCCCACGCCCGAAAGGCCAGGAGGGAAAGCCGTGCCTCGTTGGAAAGCTGTTTGGCAGCCGCTTGCGTAGCCCCACAGCCCGTGGGGCTGCGGGCTTTGCGGCGACCGTCAGCCTCCCCGCCACCGGCGCCCACCAGGTGCAACCGCGCCAGTCTGCGAATCATTTTCCTGTAGGGCCGCGGCTCTGGCGACAGCTCCCACGCCCGAAGACCTAGGAGGGAAAGCCGTGCCTCGTTGGAAAGCTCTTTGGCAGCCGCTCGCGTGGCCCCACAGCCCGTGGGGCTGCGGGCTTTGCGGCGGCCGTCAGCCTCCGTGCCACCGGTGCCCACGTGGCGCTGCCGCACAAGCCTGCGAAGCATTTTCCGGTAGGGCCGCGGCTCTGACGACAGCTCCCACGCCCGAAGAGCCAGGAGGGAAAGCCGTGCCTCGTTGGAAAGCTCTTTGGCAGCCGCTCGCGTGGCCCCACAGCCCGTGGGGCTGCGGGCTTTGCGGCGGCCGTCAGCCTCGGCGCCACCGGCGCCTACGTGGCGCTGCCGCGCCAGCTTGCGAAGCATTTTCCGGTAGGGCTGCAGCTCTGGCGACAGCTCCCACCCCCGAAGAGCCAGGAGGGAAAGCCGTGCCTCGTTGGAAAGCTCTTTGGCAGCCGCTCGCGTGGCCCCACAAGCCGTGGGGCTGCGGGCTTTGCGGCGGTTGTCAGCCTCGGAGCCACCGGCGCCCACGTGGCGCCGCCCCACAAGCCTGCGAAGCATTTTCCAGTAGGGCCGCAACTCTGGCGACAGCTCCCAAGCACGAAGAGCCAGGAAGGAAAGCCGTGCCTCGTTGGAAAGCTCTTTGGCAGCCGCTCGCGTGGCCCCACAGCCCGTGGGGCTGCGGGCTTTGCGGCGGCCATCAGCCTCCCCGCCACTGACGCTTACCAGGTGCAGCCGCGCCAGCCTGCAAAGCATTTTCCTGTAGGGCCGCGACTCTGGCGACAGCTCCCACGCCTGAAGAGCCAGGAGGGAAAGCCGTGCCTCGTTGGAAAGCTCTTTGGCAGCCGCTCGCCTGGCAAAACAGCCCGTGTGGCTGCGGGCTTTGCGGCGGCCGTCAGCCTCGCCGCCAACGGTGCCCACGTGGCGCTGCCGCGCCAGCTTGCGAAGCATTTTCCGGTAGGGCTGCGGCTCTGACGACAACTCCCAAGCCTGAAGAGCCAGGAAGGAAAGCCATGCCTCGTTGGAAAGCTCTTTGGCAGCCGCTCGCGTGGCCCCACAGCCCGTGGGGCTGCGGGCTTTGCGGCGGCCGTCAGCCTCGGCGCCACCGGCGCCCACGTGGCGCCGCTGCGCCAGCCTGCGAAGCATTGTCCGGTAGGGCCGCGGCTCTGACGACAGCTCCCAAGCCCGAAGAGCCAGGAGGGAAAGCCGTGCCTCGTTGGAAAGCTCTTTGGCAGCCGCTCGTTTGGCGAAACAGCCTGTGGGGCTGCGGGCTTTGCGGCGGCCGTCAGCCTCGCTGCCACCGGCGCCCACGTGGCGCCGCCGCGCCACCCTGCGAAGCATTTTCCGGTAGGGCTGCGGCTCTGGCGACAGCTCCCACGCCCGAAGAGCCAGGAGGGAAAGCCGTGCCTCGTTGGAAAGCTCTTTGGCAGCCTCTTCCGTGGCCCCACAGCCCGTGGGGCTGCGGGCTTTGCGGCGGCCGTCAGCCTCAGCGCCACCGGCGCCCACCAGCTACAGCCGCGCCAGCCTGCGAAGCATTTTCCGGTAGGGCCGCGTCTCTGGCGACAGCTCCCACGCCCGAAAGGCCAGGAGGGAAAGCCGTGCCTCGTTGGAAAGCTGTTTGGCAGCCGCTTGCGTAGCCCCACAGCCCGTGGGGCTGCGGGCTTTGCGGCGACCGTCAGCCTCCCCGCCACCGGCGCCCACCAGGTGCAGCCGCGCCAGCCTGCGAATCATTTTCCTGTAGGGCCGCGGCTCTGGCGACAGCTCCCACGCCCGAAGACCTAGGAGGGAAAGCCGTGCCTCGTTGGAAAGCTCTTTGGCAGCCGCTCGCGTGGCCCCACAGCCCGTGGGGCTGCGGGCTTTGCGGCGGCCGTCAGCCTCCCCGCCACTGGCGCCCACCAGGTGCAGCCGCGCCAGCCTGCGAAGCATTTTCCGGTAGGGCCGCGTCTCTGGCGACAGCTCCCACGCCCGAAGAGCCAGGAGGGAAAGCCATGCCTTGTTGGAAAGCTCTTTGGCAGCCTCTCGCGTTGCCCCGCAGCCCGTGGGGCTGCGGGCTTTGCGGCGGCCGTCAGCCTCGGCGACACCGGCGCCCACGTGGCGCCGCCGCACCAGTCTGCGAAGCATTTTCCGGTAGGGCTGCGGCTCTGACGACAGCTCCCAAGCCCGAAGAGCCAGGAGGGAAAGCCGTGCCTCGTTGGAAAGCTCTTTGGCAGCCGCTCGCCTGGCGAAACAGCCCGTGTGGCTGCGGGCTTTGCGGCGGCCGTCAGCCTCGCCGCCAACGGTGCCCACGTGGCGCTGCCGCGCCAGCTTGCGAAGCATTTTCCGGTAGGGCTGCGGCTCTGACGACAACTCCCAAGCCCGAAGAGCCAGGAGGGAAAGCTGTGCCTCGTTGGAAAGCTCTTTGGCAGCCGCTCGTTTGGCGAAACAGCCTGTGGGGCTGCGGGCTTTGCGGTGGCCGTCAGCCTCGGCGACACCGGCGCCCACGTGGCTCCGCCGCACCAGCCTGCGAAGCGTTTTCCGGTAGGGCCGCAACTCTGGCGACAGCTCCCAAGCACGAAGAGCCAGGAGGGAAAGCCGTGCCTCGTTGGAAAGCTCTTTGGCAGCCGCTCGCGTGGCCCCACAGCCCGTGTGGCTGCGGGCTATACGGCGGCCGTCAACCTCGTCGACACCGGCGCCCACGTGGCGCCGCCGCGCCAGCCTGCGAAGCATTTTCCGGTAGGGCTGCAACTCTGGCGACAGCTCCCAAGCACGAAGAGCCAGGAGGGAAAGCCGTGCCTCGTTGGAAAGCTCTTTGGCAGCCGCTCGCGTGGCCCCACAGCCCGTGGGGCTGCGGGCTTTGCGGCGGCCGTCAGCCTCGGAGCCACCGGCGCCCACGTGGCGCCGCCCCACCAGCCTGCGAAGCATTTTCCGGTAGGGCCGCGGCTCTGGCGACAGCTCCCACGCCCGAAGAGCGAGGAGAGAAAGCCGTGCCTCGTTGGAAAGCTCTTTGGCAGCCGCTCGCGTGGCCCCACAGCCCGTGGGGCTGCGGGCTTTGCGGCGGCCGTCAGCCTCAGCGCCACCGGCGCCCACCAGCTACAGCCGCGCCAGCCTGCGAAGCATTTTCTGGTAGGGCCGCGGCTCTGGCGACAGCTCCCACGCCCGAAGAGCCAGGAGGGAAAGCCGTGCCTCGTTGGAAAGCTCTTTGGCAGCCTCTTCCGTGGCCCCACAGCCCGTGGGGCTGCGGGCTTTGCGGCGGCCGTCAGCCTCTCCGCCAACGGTGCCCATGTGGTGCCGCCGCGCAAGTATGCAGAGCTTTTTGCGGTAGGGACGCGAATCTGGCGACAGCTCCCACGCCCGAAGAGCCAGGAGGGAAAGCCGTGCCTCGTTGGAAAGCTCTTTGGCAGCCGCTCGCGTGGCCCCACAGCCCGTGGGGCTGCGGGCTTTGCGGCGGCCGTCAGCCTCGGCGCCACCGGCGCCCACCTGGTACAGCCGCGCCAGCCTGCGAAGCATTTTCCTGTAGGGCCGCGGCTCTGGCGACAGCTCCCACGCCCGAAGAGCAGGGAGGGAAAGCCGTGCCTCGTTGGAAAGCTCTTTGGCAGCCGCTCGCGTGGCCCCACAGCCCGTGGGGCTGCGGGCTTTGTGGCGGCCGTCAGCCTCGGAGCCACCGGCGCCCACGTGGCGCCGCCGCGCCAGCCTGCGAAGCATTTTCCGGTAGGGCCGCAACTCTGGCGACAGCTCCCAAGCACGAAGAGCCAGGAGGGAAAGCCGTGCCTCGTTGGAAAGCTCTTTGGCAGCCGCTCGCCTGGCGAAACAGCCTGTGGGGCTGCGGGCTTTGCGGCGGCCGTCATCCTCGCTGCCACCGGCGTCCACGTGGCGCCGCTGCGCCAGCCTACGAAGCATTTTCCGGTAGGGCCGCGTCTCTGGCGACAGCTCCCACGCCCGAAGAGCCAGGAGGGAAAGCCATGCCTCGTTGGAAAGCTCTTTGGCAGCCGCTCGCGTGGCCCCACAGCCCGTGGGGCTGCGGGCTTTGCGGCGGCCGTCAGCCTCAGCGCCACCGGCGCCCACCAGCTACAGCCGCGCCAGCCTGCGAAGCATTTTCCGGTAGGGCCGCGGCTCTGGCGACAGCTCCCACGCCCGAAGAGCCAGGAGGGAAAGCCGTGCCTCGCTGGAAAGCTCTTTGGTAGCCGCTCGCGTGGCCCCACAGCCCGTGGGGCTGCGGGCTTTGTGGCGGCCGTCAGCCTCCCCGCCACCGGCGCCCACCAGGTGCAGCTGCGCCAGCCTGCGAAGCATTTTCCGGTAGGGCCGCGGCTCTGGCGACAGCTCCCACGCCCGAAGAGCCAGGAGGGAAAGCCGTGCCTCGTTGGAAAGCTCTTTGGCAGCCGCTCGCCTGGCGAAACCGCCCGTGCGGCTGCGGGCTTTGCTGCGGCCGTCAGCCTCGGAGCCACCGGCGCCCACGTGGCGCCGCCCCACTAGCCTGCGAAGCATTTTCCGGTAGGGCCGCAACTCTGGCGAAAGCTCCCAAGCACGAAGAGCCAGGAGGGAAAGCCATGCCTCGTTGGAAAGCTCTTTGGCAGCCGCTCGCGTGGCCCCACAGCCCGTGGGGCTGCGGGCTTTGCGGGGGCCGTCAGCCTCGGCGCCACCGGCGCCCATGTGGCGCCGCTGCGCCAGCCTGCGAAGCATTTTCTGGTAGGGCCGCGGCTCTGGCGACAGCTCCCACGCCCGAAGAGCGAGGAGAGAAAGCCGTGCCTCGTTGGAAAGCTCTTTGGCAGCCGCTCGCCTGGCGAAACAGCCTGTGGGGCTGTGGGCTTTGCGGCGGCCGTCAGTCTCGGAGCCACCGGCGCCCACGTGGCGCCGCCCCACCAGCCTGCGAAGCATTTTCCGGTAGGACTGCAACTCTGGCGACAGCTCCCAAGCCCGAAGAGCCAGGAGGGAAAGCCGTGCCTCGTTGGAAAGCTCTTTGGCAGCCGATCGCGTGGCCCCACAGCCCGTGTGGCTGCGGGCTTTGTGTCGGCCGTCAGCCTCCCCGCCACCGGCGCCCACCAGGTGCAGCCGCGCCAGCCTGCGAAGCATTTTCCTGTAGGGCCGCGGATCTGACGACAGCTCCCAAGCCCGAAGAGCCAGGAGGGAAAGCCGTGCCTCGTTGGAAAGCTCTTTGGCAGCCGCTCGTTTGGCGAAGCAGCCTGTGGGGCTGCGGGCTTTGCGGCGGCTGTCAGCCTCGGAGCCACCGGCGCCCACGTGGCGCCGCCGCGCCAGCCTGCGAAGCATTTTCCGGTAGGGCCGCGGCTCTGGCGACATCTCCCACGCCCGAAGAGCCAGGAGGGAAAGCCGTGCCTCGTTGGAAAGCTCTTTGGCAGCCGCTCGCGTGGCCTCACAGCCCGTGTGGCTGCGGGCTATTTGGCGGCCGTCAGCCTCGGCGACACCGGCGCCCACGTGGCGCCGCCGCGCCAGCCTGCGAAGCATTTTCCGGTAGGGCTGCAATTCTGGCGACAGCTCCCAAGCACGAAGAGCCCGGAGGGAAAGCCATGCCTCATTGGAAAGCTCTTTGGCAGCCGCTCGCCTGGCGAAACAGCCCGTGGGGCTGCGGGCTTTGCGGCGGCCGTCAGCCTCGGAGCCACCGGCGCCCACGTGGCGCCGCCCCACCAGCCTGCGAAGCATTTTCCGGTAGGGCCGCGGCTCTGGCGACAGCTCCCACGCCCGAAGAGCAGGGAGGGAAAGCCGTGCCTCGTTGGAAAGCTCTTTGGCAGCCGCTCGCGTGGCCCCACAGCCCGTGGGGCTGCGGGCTTTGCGGCGGCCGTCAGCCTCAGCGCCACCGGCGCCCACCAGCTACAGCCGTGCCAGCCTGCGAAGCATTTTGCGGTAGGGCCGCGGCTCTGGCGACAGCTCCCACGCCCGAAGAGCAGGGAGGGAAAGCCGTGCCTCGTTGGAAAGCTGTTTGGCAGCCGCTCGCGTGGCCCCACAGCCCGTGGGGCTGCGGGCTTTGCGGCGACCGTCAGCCTCCCCGCCACCGGTGCCCACCAGGTGCAGCCACGCCAGTCTGCGAATCATTTTCCTGTAGGGCCGCGGCTCTGACGACAGCTCCCACGCCCGAAGAGCCAGGAGGGAAAGCCGTGCCTCGTTGGAAAGCTCTTTGGCAGCCGCTCGCGTGGCCCCACAGCCCGTGTGGCTGCGGGCTTTGCGGCGGCCGTCAACCTCCCCGCCACTGGCGCCCACCAGGTGCAGCCGCGCCAGCCTACGAAGCATTTTCCGGTAGGGCCGCGTCTCTGGCGACAGCTCCCACGCCCGAAGAGCCAGGAGGGAAAGCCATGCCTCGTTGGAAAGCTCTTTGGCAGCCTCTCGCATTGCCCCTCAGCCCGTGGGGCTGCGGGCTTTGCGGCGGCCGTCAGCCTCACCGCCACCGGCGCCCACGTGGCGCCGCCGCACCAGTGTGCGAAGCATTTTCCGGTAGGGCTGCGGCTCTGACGACAGCTCCCAAGCCCGAAGAGCCAGGAGGGAAAGCCGTGCCTCGTTGGAAAGCTCTTTGGCAGCCGCTCGCCTGGCGAAACAGCCTGTGGGGCTGCGGGCTTTGCGGCGGCCGTCAGCCTCGCCGCCAACGGTGCCCACGTGGCGCTGCCGCGCCAGCTTGCGAACCATTTTCCGGTAGGGCTGCGGCTCTGACGACAACTCCCAAGCCCGAAGAGCCAGGAGGGAAAGCCGTGCCTCGTTGGAAAGCTGTTTGGCAGCCGCTCACGTGGCCCCACAGCCCGAGGGGCTGCGGGCTTTGCGGCGGCCGTCAGCCTCGGCGACACCGGCGCCCTCGTGGCTCCGCCGCACCAGCCTGCGAAGCGTTTTCCGGTAGGGCCGCAACTCTGGCGACAGCTCCCAAGCCCGAAGAGCCAGGAGGGAAAGCCGTGCCTCGTTGGAAAGCTCTTTGGCAGCCGCTCGCGTGGCCCCACAGCCCGTGTGGCTGCGGGCTATACGGCGGCCGTCAACCTCGTCGACACCGGCGCCCACGTGGCGCCGCCGCGCCAGCCTGCGAAGCATTTTCCGGTAGGGCTGCAACTCTGGCGACAGCTCCCAAGCACGAAGAGCCAGGAGGGAAAGCCGTGCCTCGTTGGAAAGCTCTTTGGCAGCCGCTCGCCTGGCGAAACAGCCCGTGGGGCTGCGGGCTTTGCGGTGGCCGTCAGCCTCGGAGCCACCGGCGCCCACGTGGCGCCGCCCCACCAGCCTGCGAAGCATTTTCCGGTAGGGCCGCGGCTCTGGCGACAGCTCCCACGCCCGAAGAGCGAGGAGAGAAAGCCGTGCCTCGTTGGAAAGCTCTTTGGCAGCCGCTCGCTTGGCCCCACAGCCCGTGGGGCTGCGGGCTTTGCGGCGGTCGTCAGCCTCGGCGCCACCGGCGCCCACCAGGTGCAGCCGCACCAGCCTGCGAAGCATTTTCCGGTAGGGCCGTGTCTCTGGCGACAGCTCCCACGCCCGAAGACCCAGGAGGGAAAGCCGTGCCTCGTTGGAAAGCTCTTTGGCAGCCGCTCGCGTGGCCCCACAGCCCGTGGGGCTGCGGGCTTTCCGGCGGCCGTCAGCCTCAGCGACACCGGCGCCCACGTGGCGCCGCCGCGCCAGTCTGCGAAGCATTTTCCTGTAGGGCTGCAGCTCTGACGACAGCTCCCAAGCCCGAAGAGCCAGGAGGGAAAGCCATGCCTCGTTGGAAATCTCTTTGGCAGCCGCTCGCGTGGCCCCACAGCCCGTGGGGCTGCGGGCTTTGCGACGGTTGTCAGCCTCGGAGCCACCGGCGCCCACGTGGCGCCGCCCCACCAGCCTGCGAAGCATTTTCCGGTAGGGCCGCAACTCTGGTGACAGCTCCCAAGCCCGAAGAGCCAGGAGGGAAAGCCATGCCTCGTTGGAAAGCTCTTTGGCAGCCGCTCGCCTGGCGAAACAGCCCGTGCGGCTGCGGGCTTTGCTGCGGCCGTCAGCCTCGGAGCCACCGGCACCCACGTGACGCCGCCCCACCAGCCTGCGAAGCATTTTCCGGTAGGGCCGCAACTCTGGCGACAGCTCCCACGCCCGAAGAGCCAGGAGGGAAAGCCGTGCCTCGTTGGAAAGCTCTTTGGCAGCCGCTCGCCTGGCGAAACAGCCCGTGGGGCTGCGGGCTTTGCGGCGGCCGTCAGCCTCCCCGCCACCGGCGCCCACCAGGTGCAGCCGCGCCAGCCTGCGAAGCATTTTCCGGTAGGGCTGCGGCTCTGACGACAACTCCCAAGCCCGAAGAGCCAGGAAGGAAAGCCATGCCTCGTTGGAAAGCTCTTTGGCAGCCGATCGCGTGGCCCCACAGCCCGTGGGGCTGCGGGCTTTGCGGCGGCCGTCAGCCTCGGCGCCACCGGCGCCCACGTGGCGCCGCTGCGCCAGCCTGCGAAGCATTTTCCGGTAGGGCCGCGGCTCTGGCGACAGCTCCCACGCCCGAAGAGCCAGGAGGGAAAGCCGTGCCTCGTTGGAAAGCTCTTTGGCAGCCGCTCGCCTGGCGAAACAGCCTGTGGGGCTGCGGGCTTTGCGGCGGCCGTCAGTCTCGGAGCCACCGGCGCCCACGTGGCGCCGCCCCACCAGCCTGCGAAGCATTTTCCGGTAGGGCCGCGGCTCTGGCGACAGCTCCCACGCCCGAAGAGCCAGGAGGGAAAGCCGTGCCTCGTTGGAAATCTCTTTGGCAGCCTCTTCCGTGGCCCCACAGCCCGTGGGGCTGCGGGCTTTGCGGCGGCCGTCAGCCTCTCCGCCAACGGTGCCCATGTGGCGCCGCCGCGCAAGTATGCAGAGTTTTTTGCGGTAGGGCCGCGACTCTGGCGTCAGCTCCCAAGCCCGAAGAGCCAGGAGGGAAAGCCATGCCTCGTTGGAAAGCTCTTTGGCAGCCGCTCGCCTGGCGAAACAGCCCGTGCGGCTGCGGGCTTTGCGGCGGCCGTCAGCCTCAGCGCCACCGGCGCCTACCAGCTACAGCCGCGCCACCCTGCGAAGCATTTTCCGGTAGGGCCGCGGCTCTGGCGACAGCTCCCACGCCCGAAGAGCCAGGAGGGAAAGCCATGCCTCGTTGGAAAGCTCTTTGGCAGCCGCTCGCATGGCCTCACAGCCCGTGGGGCTGCGGGCTTTGTGGCGGCCGTCAGCCTCCCCGCCACCGGCGCCCACCAGGTGCAGCCGCGCCAGCCTGCGAAGCATTTTCCGGTAGGGCCGCGGCTCTGGCGACAGCTCCCACGCCCGAAGAGCCAGGAGGGAAAGCCGTGCCTCGTTGGAAAGCTCTTTGGCAGCCGCTCGCCTGGCGAAACCGCCCGTGCGGCTGCGGGCTTTGCTGTGGCCGTCAGCCTCGGAGCCACCGGCGCCCACGTGGCGCCGCCCCACTAGCCTGCGAAGCATTTTCCGGTAGGGCCGCAACTCTGGCGAAAGCTCCCAAGCACGAAGAGCCAGGAGGGAAAGCCATGCCTCGTTGGAAAGCTCTTTGGCAGCCGCTCGCGTGGCCCCACAGCCCGTGGGGCTGCGGGCTTTGCGGCGGCCATCAGCCTCGGCGCCACCGGCGCCCACGTGGCGCCGCTGCGCCAGCCTGCGAAGCATTTTCTGGTAGGGCCGCGGCTCTGGCGACAGCTCCCAAGCCCGAAGAGCCAGGAGGGAAAGCCGTGCCTCGTTGGAAAGCTCTTTGGCAGCCGCTCGCCTGGCGAAACAGCCTGTGGGGCTGCGGGCTTTGCGGCGGCCGTCAGTCTCGGAGCCACCGGCGCCCACGTGGCGCCGCCCCACCAGCCTGCGAAGCATTTTCCGGTAGGACTGCAACTCTGGCGACAGCTCCCAAGCCCGAAGAGCCAGGAGGGAAAGCCGTGCCTCGTTGGAAAGCTCTTTGGCAGCCGCTCGCCTGGCGAAACAGCCCGTGTGGCTGCGGGCTTTGCGGCGGCCGTCAGCCTCGCCGCCAACGGTGCCCACGTGGCGCTGCCGCGCCAGCTTGCGAAGCATTTTCCGGTAGGGCCGCGGCTCTGGCGACAGCTCCCACGCCCGAAGACCTAGGAGGGAAAGCCGTGCCTCCTTGGAAAGCTCTTTGGCAGCCGCTCACGTGGCCCCACAGCCCATGGGGCTGCGGGCTTTGCGGCGGCCGTCAGCCTCGGCGACACCGGCGCCCTCGTGGCTCCGCCGCACCAGCCTGCGAAGCGTTTTCCTGTAGGGCCGCGGCTCTGGCGACAGCTCCCAAGCCCGAAGAGCCAGGAGGGAAAGCCGTGCCTCGTTGGAAAGCTCTTTGGCAGCCGCTCGCGTGGCCCCACAGCCCGTGTGGCTGCGGGCTATACGGCGGCCGTCAACCTCGTCGACACCGGCGCCCACGTGGCGCCGCCGCGCCAGCCTGCGAAGCATTTTCCGGTAGGGCTGCAACTCTGGCGACAGCTCCCAAGCACGAAGAGCCAGGAGGGAAAGCCGTGCCTCGTTGGAAAGCTCTTTGGCAGCCGCTCGCCTGGCGAAACAGCCCGTGGGGCTGCGGGCTTTGCGGCGGCCGTCAGCCTCGGAGCCACCGGCGCCCACGTGGCGCCGCCCCACCAGCCTGCGAAGCATTTTCCGGTAGGGCCGCGGCTCTGGCGACAGCTCCCACGCCCGAAGAGCCAGGAGAGAAAGCCGTGCCTCGTTGGAAAGCTCTTTGGCAGCCGCTCGCGTGGCCCCACAGCCCGTGGGGCTGCGGGCTTTGCGGCGGCCGTCAATCTCAGTGCCACCGGCGCCCACCAGCTACAGCCGCGCCAGCCTGCGAAGCATTTTCTGGTAGGGCCGCGGCTCTGGCGACAGCTCCCACGCCCGAAGAGCCAGGAGGGAAAGCCGTGCCTCGTTGGAAAGCTCTTTGGCAGCCGCTCGCCTGGCGAAACAGCCCGTGTGGCTGCGGGCTTTGCGGCGGCCGTCAGCCTCGCCGCCAACGGTGCCCACGTGGCGCTGCCGCGCCAGCTTGCGAACCATTTTCCGGTAAGGCCGCGTCTCTGGCGACAGCTCCCACGCCCGAAGAGCCAGGAGGGAAAGCCGTGCCTCGTTGGAAAGCTCTTTGGCAGCCGCTCGCGTGGCCCCACAGCCCGTGGGGCTGCGGGCTTTGCGGCGGCCGTCAGCCTCGGCGCCACCGGCGCCCACCTGGTACAGCAGCGCCAGCCTGCGAAGCATTTTCCGGTAGGGCCGCGGCTCTGGCGACAGCTCCCACGCCCGAAGAGCAGGGAGGGAAAGCCATGCCTCGTTGGAAAGCTCTTTGGCAGCCGCTCGCCTGGCGAAACAGCCTGTGGGGCTGCGGGCTTTGCGGCGGCCGTCAGTCTCGGAGCCACCGGCGCCCATGTGGCGCCGCCGCGCAAGTATGCAGAGCTTTTTGCGGTAGGGCCGCGACTCTGGCGACAGCTCCCACGCCCGAAGAGCAGGGAGGGAAAGCCATGCCTCGTTGGAAAGCTCTTTGGCAGCCGCTCGCGTGGCCCCACAGCCCGTGGGGCTGCGGGCTTTGCGGCGGCCGTCACCCTCAACGCCACCGGCGCCCACCAGCTACAGCCGCGCCAGCCTGCGAAGCATTTTCCTGTAGGGCCGCGGCTCTGGCGACAGCTCCCACGCCCGAAGAGCCAGGAGGGAAAGCCGTGCCTCGTTGGAAAGCTCTTTGGCAGCCGCTCGCCTGGCGAAACAGCCCGTGGGGCTGCGGGCTTTGCGGCGGCCGTCAGCCTCGGAGCCACCGGCGCCCACGTGGCGCCGCCGCGCCAGCCTGCGAAGCATTTCCCGGTAGGGCCGCAACTCTGGCGACAGCTCCCAAGCACGAAGAGCCAGGAGGGAAAGCCGTGCCTCGTTGGAAAGCTCTTTGGCAGCCGATCGCGTGGCCCCACAGCCCGTGGGGCTGCGGGCTTTGTGGCGGCCGTCAGCCTCCCCACCGCTGGCGCCCACCAGGTGCAGCCGCGCCAGCCTGCGAAGCATTTTTCTGTAGGGCCGCGGCTCTGGCGACAGCTCCCACGCCCGAAGGCCTAGGAGGGAAAGCCGTGCCTCGTTGGAAAGCTCTTTGGCAGCCGCTCGCCTGGCGAAACAGCCTGTGGGGCTGCGGGCTTTGCGGCGGCCGTCATCCTCGGCGCCACCGGCGCCCACGTGGCGCCGCTGCGCCAGCCTACGAAGCATTTTCCGGTAGGGCCGCGTCTCTGGCGACAGCTCCCACGCCCGAAGAGCCAGGAGGGAAAGCCATGCCTCGTTGGAAAGCTCTTTGGCAGCCGCTCGCGTGGCCCCACAGCCCGTGGGGCTGCGGGCTTTGCGGCGGCCGTCAGCCTCGGAGCCACCAGCGCCCACGTGGCGCCGCCCCACCAGCCTGCGAAGCATTTTCCGGTAGGGCCGCGGCTCTGGCGACAGCTCCCACGCCCGAAGAGCCAGGAGGGAAAGCCGTGCCTCGTTGGAAAGCTCTTTGGCAGACGCTCGCGTGGCCCCACAGCCCGTGGGGCTGCGGGCTTTGCGGCGGCCGTCAGCCTCCGCGCCACCGGCGCCCACGTGGCGCCGCCGCACAAGCCTGCGAAGCATTTTCCGGTAGGGCCGCGGCTCTGACGACAGCTCCCACGCCCGAAGAGCCAGGAGGGAAAGCCATGCCTCGTTGGAAAGCTCTTTGGCAGCCGCTCGCGTGGCCCCACAGCCCGTGGGGCTGCGGGCTTTGCGGTGGCCGTCAGCCTCGGCGCCACCGGCGCCCACGTGGCGCTGCCGCACCAGCTTGCGAAGCATTTTCCGGTAGGGCTGTAGTTCTGACGACAGCTCCCAAGCCCGAAGAGCCAGGAGGGAAAGCCATGCCTCGTTGGAAAGCTCTTTGGCAGCCGCTCGCGTGGCCCCACAGCCCGTGGGGCTGCGGGCTTTGCGGCGGTTGTCAGCCTCGGAGCCACCGGAGCCCACGTGGCGCCGCCCCACCAGCCTGCGAAGCATTTTCCGGTAGGGCCGCAACTCTGGCGACAGCTCCCACGCCCGAAGAGCCAGGAGGGAAAGCCATGCCTCGTTGGAAAGCTCTTTGGCAGCCGCTCGCCTGGCGAAACAGCCCGTGCGGCTGCGGGCTTTGCGGCGGCCGTCAGCCTCGGAGCCACCGGCGCCCACGTGACGCCGCCCCACCAGCCTGCGAAGCATTTTCCGGTAGGGCCGCAACTCTGGCGACAGCTCTCAAGCACGAAGAGCCAGGAGGGAAAGCTGTGCCTCGTTGGAAAGCTCTTTGGCAGCCGCTCACGTGGCCCCACAGCCCGTGGGGCTGCGGGCTTTGCGGCGGCCGTCAGCCTCAGCGCCACCGGCGCCTACCAGCTACAGCCGCGCCAGCCTGCGAAGCATTTTCCAGTAGGGCCACGGCTCTGACGACAACTCACAAGCCCGAAGAGCCAGGAGGGAAAGCCGTGCCTCGTTGGAAAGCTCTTTGGCAGCCGCTCGCGTGGCCCCACAGCCCATGGGGCTGCGGGCTTTGCGGCGGCCGTCAGCCTCGGCGCCACCGGCGCCCACGTGGTACCGCCGCACCAGCCTGCGAAGCATTTTCCGGTAGGGCTGCGGCTCTGGCGACAGCTCTCACGCCCGAAGAGCAGGGAGGGAAAGCCATGCCTCGTTGGAAAGCTCTTTGGCGGCCGCTCGCGTGGCCCCACAGCCCGTGTGGCTGCGGGCTTTGCGGCGGCCGTCAGCCTCGGAGCCACCAGCGCCCACGTGGCGCCGCCGCACGAGCCTGCGAAGCATTTTCCGGTAGGGCCGCGGCTCTGGCGACAGCTCCCACGCCCGAAGAGCCAGGAGGGAAAGCCATGCCTCGTTGGAAAGCTCTTTGGCAGCCACTCGCGTCGCCCCACAGCCCGTGGGGCTGCGGGCTTTGCGGCGACCGTCAGCCTCCCCGCCACCGGCGCCCACGAGGTGCAGCCGCACCAGCCTGCGAAGCATTTTCCGGTAGGGCCGCGGCTCTGGCGACAGCTCCCACGCCCGAAGAGCCAGGAGGGAAAGCCATGCCTCGTTGGAAAGCTCTTTGGCAGCCTCTTGCGTGGCCCCACAGCCCGTGGGGCTGCGGGCTTTGCGGCGGCCGTCAGCCTCAGCGCCACCGGCGCCCACGTGGCGCTGCCGCGCCAGCTTGCGAAGCATTTTCCGGTAGGGCTGCGGCTCTGACGACAGCTCCCAAGCCCGAAGAGCCAGGAGGGAAAGCCGTGCCTTGTTGGAAAGCTCTTTGGCGGCCGCTCGCGTGGCCCCACAGCCCGTGTGGCTGCGGGCTTTGTGGCGGCCGTCAGCCTCGGCGCCACCGGCGCCCACCAGGTGCAGCCGCGCCAGCCTGCGAAGCATTTTCCTGTAGGGCCGCGGCTCTGGCGACAGCTCCCACGCCCGAAGAGCGAGGAGAGAAAGCCGTGCCTCGTTGGAAAGCACTTTGGCAGCCGCTCGCCTGGCGAAACAGCCTGTGGGGCTGCGGGCTTTGCGGCGGCCGTCAGCCTCGCTGCCACCGGCGCCCACGTGGCGCCGCTGCGCCAGCCTGCAAAGCATTTTCCGGTAGGGCCGCGTCTCTGGCGACAGCTCCCACGCCCGAAGACCTAGGAGGGAAAGCCGTGCCTCGTTGGAAAGCTCTTTGGCAGCCGCTCGCGTGGCCCCACAGCCCGTGGGGCTGCGGGCTTTCCGGCGGCCGTCAGCCTCAGCGACACCAGCGCCCACGTGGCGCCGCCGCGCCAGCCTGCGAAGCATTTTCCTGTAGGGCTGCGGCTCTGGCGACAGCTCCCACGCCCGAAGAGCCAGGAGGGAAAGCCGTGCCTCGTTGGAAAGCTCTTTGGCAGCCGTTCGCCTGGCGAAACAGCCCGTGGGGCTGCGGGCTTTGCGGCGGCCGTCAGCCTCGGCGCCACCGGCGCCCACGTGGCGCCGCCCCACCAGCCTGCGAAGCATTTTCCGGTAGGGCCGCGGCTCTGGCAACAGCTCCCAAGGACGAAGAGCCAGGAGGAAAAGCCGTGCCTCGTTGGAAAGCTCTTTGGCAGCCGCTCACCTGGCCCCACAGCCCGTGGGGCTGCAGGCTTTGCGGCGGCCGTCAGCCTCCGCGCCACCGGCGTTCACGTGGCGCCGCCGCACAAGCCTGCGAAGCATTTTCCGGTAGGGCCGCGGCTCTGACGACAGCTCCCACGCCCGAAGAGCCAGGAGGGAAAGCCGTGCCTTGTTGGAAAGCTCTTTGGCAGCCGCTTGCGTGGCCCCACAGCCCGTGGGGCTGCGGGCTTTGCGGCGGCCGTCAGCCTCGGCGCCACCGGCGCCCACGTGGCGCTGCCGCGCCAGCTTGCGAAGCATTTTCCGGTAGGGCTGGAGCTCTGACGACAGCTCCCAAGCCCGAAGAGCCAGGAGGGAAAGCCATGCCTCGTTGGAAAGCTCTTTGGCAGCCGCTCGCCTGGCGAAACAGCTTGTGGGGCTGCGGGCTTTGCGGCGGCCGTCATCCTCGGCGCCACCGGAGCCCACCAGCTACAGCCGCGCCAGCCTGCGAAGCATTTTCCAGTAGGGCCGCGGCTCTGGCGACAGCTCCCACGCCCGAAGAGCCAGGAGGGAAAGCCGTGCCTCGTTGGAAAGCTCTTTGGCAGCCGCTCGCCTGGCGAAACAGCCCGTGGGGCTGCGGGCTTTGTGGCGGCCGTCAGCCTCCCCGCCACCGGCGCCCACCAGGTGCAGCTGCGCCAGCCTGCGAAGCATTTTCCGGTAGGGCCGCGGCTCTGGCGACAGCTCCCACGCCCGAAGAGCCAGGAGGGAAAGCCGTGCCTCGTTGGAAAGCTCTTTGGCAGCCGCTCGCGTGGCCTCACAGCCCGTGGGGCTGCGGGCTTTGCGGCGGCCGTCAGCCTCGGCGCCACTGGCGCCCACGTGGCGCCGCCGCGCCAGCTTGCGAAGCATTTTCCAGTTGGGCCACCGCTCTGACGACAACTCCCATGCCCGAAGAGCCAGGAGGGAAAGCCGTGCCTTTTTGGAAAGCTCTTTGGCAGCCGCTTGCGTGGCCCCACAGCCCGTGGGGCTGCGGGCTTTGCGGCGGCCGTCAGCCTCGGAGCCACCAGCGCCCACGTGGCGCCGCCCCACCAGCCTGCGAAGCATTTTCCGGTAGGGCCGCGGCTCTGGCGATAGCTCCCACGCCCGAAGAGCCAGGAGGGAAAGCCGTGCCTCGTTGGAAAGCACTTTGGCAGCCGCTCGCGTGGCCCCACAGCCCTTGGGGCTGCGGGCTTTGCGGCGGTTGTCAGCCTCGGAGCCACCGGCGCCCTCGTGGCGCCGCCCCACCAGCCTGCGAAGCATTTTCCGGTAGGGCCGCAACTCTGGCGACAGCTCCCAAGCCCGAAGAGCCAGGAGGGAAAGCCATGCCTCGTTGGAAAGCTCTTTGGCAGCCGCTCGCCTGGCGAAACAGCCCGTGCGGCTGCGGGCTTTGCGGCGGCCGTCAGCCTCAGCGCCACCGGCGCCTACCAGCTACAGCCGCGCCACCCTGCGAAGCATTTTCCGGTAGGGCCGCGGCTCTGGCGACAGCTCCCACGCCCGAAGAGCCAGGAGGGAAAGCCGTGCCTCGTTGGAAAGCTCTTTGGCAGCCGCTCGCGTGGCCTCACAGCCCGTGGGGCTGCGGGCTTTGCGGCGGCCGTCAGCCTCTAAGCCACCGGCGCACACGTGGCGCCGCCGCGCCAGCTTGCGAAGCATTTTCCAGTAGGGCCACGGCTCTGACGACAACTCCCAAGCCCGAAGAGCCAGGAGGGAAAGCCGTGCCTTGTTGGAAAGCTCTTTGGCAGCCGCTCGCGTGGCCCCACAGCCCATGGGGCTGCGGGCTTTGCGGCGGCCGTCAGCCTCGGCGCCACCGGCGCCCACGTGGTACCGCCGCACCAGCCTGCGAAGCATTTTCCGGTAGGGCTGCGGCTCTGGCGACAGCTCCCGCGCCCGAAGAGCAGGGAGGGAAAGCCATGCCTCGTTGGAAAGCTCTTTGGCAGCCGCTCGCGTGGCCCCACAGCCCGTGTGGCTGCGGGCTTTGCGGCGACCGTCAGCCTCCCCGCCACCGGCGCCCACCAGGTGCAGCCGCGCCAGCCTGCGAAGCATTTTCCGGTAGGGCCGTTTCTCTGGCGACAGCTCCCACGCCCGAAGAGCAGGGAGGGAAAGCCATGCCTCGTTGGAAAGCTCTTTGGGAGCCTCTTGCGTGGCCGCACAGCCCGTGGGGCTGCGGGCTTTGCGGCGGCCGTCAGCCTCGGCGCCACCGGCGCCCACGTGGCGCTTCCGCGCCAGCTTGCGAAGCATTTTCTGGTAGGGCTGCGGCTCTGACGACAGCTCCCAAGCCCGAAGAGCCAGGAGGGAAAGCCGTGCCTCGTTGGAAAGCTCTTTGGCAGCCGCTCGCCTGTCAAAACAGCCCGTGGGGCTGCGGGCTTTCCGGCGGACGTCAGCCTCAGCGACACCGGCGCCCACGTGGCGCCGCCGCGCCAGCCTGCGAAGCATTTTCCTGTAGGGCTGCGGCTCTGGCGACAGCTCCCACGCCCGAAGAGCCAGGAGGGAAAGCCGTGCCTCGTTGGAAAGCTCTTTGGCAGCCGATCGCGTGGCCCCACAGCCCTTGGGGCTGCGGGCTTTGCGGCGGCCGTCAGCCTCGCTGCCACCGGCGCCCACGTGGCGCTGCCCCACCAGCCTGCGAAGCATTTTCCGGTAGGGCCGCAACTCTGGCGACAGCTCCCAAGCACGAAGAGCCAGGAGGGAAAGCCGTGCCTCGTTGGAAAGCTCTTTGGCAGCCTCTCGCGTGGCCCCACAGCCCGTGGGGCTGCGGGCTTTGTGGCGGCCGTCAGCCTCGGAGCCACCGGCGCCCACCAGGTGCAGCCGCGCCAGCCTGCGAAGCATTTTCCTGTAGGGCTGCGGCTCTGGCGACAGCTCCCACGCCCGAAAAGCGAGGAGGGAAAGCCGTGCCTCGTTGGAAAGCTCTTTGGCAGCCGCTCGCCTGGAGAAACAGCCCGTGGGGCTGCGGGCTTTGCGGCGGCCGTCAGCCTCGCTGCCACCGGCGCCCATGTGTCGCCGCCTCACCAGGCTGCGAAGCATTTTCCGGTAGGGCTGCGGCTCTGACGACAACTCCCAAGCCCGAAGAGCCAGGAGGGAAAGCCGTGCCTCGTTGGAAAGCTCTTTGGCAGCCGCTCGCGTGGCCCCACAGCACATGGGGCTGCGGGCTTTGCGGCGGCCGTCAGCCTCGGCGCCACCGGCGCCCACGTGGTACCGCCGCACCAGCCTGCGAAGCATTTTCCGGTAGGGCTGCGGCTCTGGCGACAGCTCCCGCGCCCGAAGAGCGAGGAGAGAAAGCCGTGCCTCGTTGGAAAGCTCTTTGGCAGCCGCTCGCCTGGCGAAACAGCCCGTGGGGCTGCGGGCTTTGCGGCGGCCGTCAGCCTCGCTGCCACCGGCGCCCACGTGGCGCCGCTGCGCCAGCCTGCGAAGCATTTTCCGGTAGGGCCGCGGCTCTGGCGACAGCTCCCAAGCACGAAGAGCCAGGAGGGAAAGCCGTGCCTCGTTGGAAAGCTCTTTGGCAGCCGATCGCGTGGCCCCACAGCCCGTGGGGCTGCGGGCTTTGTGGCGGCCGTCAGCCTCCCCGCCACCGGCGCCCACCAGGTGCAGCCGCGCCAGCCTGCGAAGCATTTTCCTGTAGGGCCGCGGCTCTGGCGACAGCTCCCACGCCCGAAGAGCCAGGAGGGAAAGCCATGCCTCGTTGGAAAGCTCTTTGGCAGCCGCTCGCGTGGCCTCACAGCCCGTGGGGCTGTGGGCTTTGCAGCGGTTGTCAGCCTTGGCGCCACCGGCGCCCACGAGGCGCCGCCCCACCAGCCTGCGAAGCATTTTCCGGTAGGGCCGCGGCTCTGGCGACAGCTCCCAAGGACGAAGAGCCAGGAGGGAAAGCCGTGCCTCGTTGGAAAGCTCTTTGGCAGCCGCTCGCCTGGCCCCACAGCCCGTGGGGCTGCGGGCTTTGCGGCGGCCGTCAGCCTCCGCTCCACCGGCGTTCACGTGGCGCCGCCGCACAAGCCTGCGAAGCATTTTCCGGTAGGGCCGCGGCTCTGACGACAGCTCCCACGCCCGAAGAGCCAGGAGGGAAAGCCGTGCCTTGTTGGAAAGCTCTTTGGCAGCCGCTCTCGTGACCCCACAGCCCGTGGGGCTGCGGGCTTTGCGGCGGCCGTCAGCCTCGGCGACACCAGCGCCCACGTGGCGCCGCCCCACCAGCCTGCGAAGCATTTTCCGGTAGGGCTGCAACTCTGGCGACAGCTCCCAAGCCCGAAGAGCCAGGAGGGAAAGCCGTGCCTCGTTGGAAAGCTCTTTGGCAGCCGCTCGCCTGGCGAAACAGCCCGTGTGGCTGCGGGCTTTGCGGCGGCCGTCAGCCTCGCCGCCAACAGTGCCCACGTGGCGCTGCCGCGCCAGCTTGCGAAGCATTTTCCGGTAGGGCTGCGGCTCTGACGACAACTCCCAAGCCCGAAGAGCCAGGAAGGAAAGCCATGCCTCGTTGGAAAGCTCTTTGGCAGCCGCTCACGTGGCCCCACAGCCCGTGGGGCTTCGGGCTTTGCGGCGGCCGTCAGCCTCCCCGCCACTGGCGCCCACGTGGCGCCGCTGCGCCAGCCTGCGAAGCATTTTCCTGTAGGGCCGTTTCTCTGGCGACAGCTCCCACGCCCGAAGAGCCAGGAGGGAAAGCCGTGCCTCGTTGGAAAGCTCTTTGGCAGCCGCTCGCCTGGCGAAACAGCCTGTGGGGCTGCGGGCTTTGCGGCGGCCGTCAGCCTCGGAGCCACCGGCACCCACCAGGTGCAGCCGCGCCAGCCTGCGAAGCATTTTCTGGTAGGGCCGTGGCTCTGGCGACAGCTCCCATGCCCGAAGAGCCAGGAGGGAAAGCCGTGCCTCGTTGGAAAGCTCTTTGGCGGCCGCTCGCGTGGCCCCACAGCCCATGGGGCTGCGGGCTATGCGGCGACCGACAGCCTCCCTGACACCGGCGCCCACGTGGCGCCGCTGCGCCAGCCTGCGAAGCATTTTCCTGTAGGGCCGCGGCTCTGGCGACAGCTCCCACGCCCGAAGAGCCAGCAGGGAAAGCCGTGCCTCGTTGTAAAGCTCTTTGGCAGTCGATCGCGTGGCCCCACAGCCCGTGGGGCTGCGGGCTTTGTGGCGGCCGTCAGCCTCCCCGCCACCGGCGCCCACCAGGTGCAGCCGCGCCAGCCTGCGAAGCATTTTCCTGTAGGGCCGCGGCTCTGGCGACAGCTCCCACGCCCTAAGAGCGAGGAGAGAAAGCCGTGCCTCGTTGGAAAGCTCTTTGGCAGCCGCTCGCCTGGCGAAACAGCCTGTGGGGCTGCGGGCTTTGTGGCGGCCGTCAGCCTCGGCGCCACCGGCGCCCACATGGCGCCGCCGCGCCAGCTTGCGAAGCATTTTCCGGTAGGGCCGCAACTCTGGCGACAGCTCCCAAGCACGAAGAGCCAGGAGGGAAAGCCATGCCTCGTTGGAAAGCTCTTTGGCAGCCGCTCGCCTGGCGAAACAGCCCGTGGGGCTGCGGGCTTTACCGTGGCCGTCAGCCTCGGAGCCACCGGCGCCCACGTGGCGCCGCCCCACCAGCCTGTGAAGCATTTTCCGGTAGGGCCGCAACTCTGGCGACAGCTCCCAAGCACGAAGAGCCAGGAGGGAAAGCCGTGCCTCGTTGGAAAGCTCTTTGGCAGCCGATCGCGTGGCCCCACAGCCCGTGGGGCTGCGGGCTTTGCGGCGGCCGTCAGCCTCACCGCCAACGGTGCCCATGTGGCGCCGCCGCGCAAGTATGCAGAGCTTTTTGCGGTAGGGCCGCGACTCTGGCGACAGCTCCCACGCCCGAAGAGCCAGGAGGGAAAGCCGTGCCTCGTTGGAAAGCTCTTTGGCAGCCGCTCGCGTGGCCCCACAGCCCGTGGGGCTGCGGGCTTTGCGGCGGTTGTCAGCCTCGGAGCCACCGGCGCCCACGTGGCGCCGCCCCACCAGACTGCGAAGCATTTTCCGGTAGGGCCGCAACTCTGGCGACAGCTCCCAAGCCCGAAGAGCCAGGAGGGAAAGCCATGCCTCGTTGGAAAGCTCTTTGGCAGCCGCTCGCCTGGCGAAACAGCCTGTGCGGCTGCGGGCTTTGTGGCGGCCGTCAGCCTCGGAGCCACCGGCGCCCACGTGGCGCCGCCCCACCAGCCTGCGAAGCATTTTCCGGTAGGGCCGCAACTCTGGCGACAGCTCCCAAGCACGAAGAGCCAGGAGGGAAAGCTGTGCCTCGTTGGAAAGCTCTTTGGCAGCCGCTCGCGTGGCCCCACAGCCCGTGGGGCTGCGGGCTTTGCGGCGGCCGTCAGCCTCAGCGCCACCGGCGCCTACCAGCTACAGCCGCGCCACCCTGCGAAGCATTTTCTGGTAGGGCCGCGGCTCTGGCGACAGCTCCCACGCCCGAAGAGCCAGGAGGGAAAGCCGTGCCTCGTTGGAAAGCTCTTTGGCAGCCGCTCGCGTGGCCCCACAGCCCATGGGGCTGCGGGCTTTGCGGCGGCCGTCACCCTCGGCGCCACCGGCGCGTACGTGGCGCCGCCGCGCCAGCTTGCGAAGCATTTTCCGGTAGGGCTGCGGCTCTGGCGACAGCTCCCGCGCCCGAAGAGCAGGGAGGGAAAGCCATGCCTCGTTGGAAAGCTCTTTGGCAGCCGCTCGCGTGGCCCCACAACCCGTGGGGCTGCGGGCTTTGCGGCGGACTTCAGCCTCAGCGACACCGGCGCCCACGTGGCGCCGCCGCGCCAGCCTGCGAAGCATTTTCCTGTAGGGCTGCGGCTCTGGCGACAGCTCCCACGCCCGAAGAGCCAGGAGGGAAAGCCGTGCCTCGTTGGAAAGCTCTTTGGCAGCCGCTCGCCTGGCGAAACAGCCCGTGGGGCTGCGGGCTTTGCGGCGGCCGTCAGCCTCACTGCCACCGGCGCCCACGTGGCGCCGCCCCACCAGCCTGCGAAGCATTTTCCGGTAGGGCCGCAACTCTGGCGACAGCTCCCAAGCACGAAGAGCCAGGAGGGAAAGCCATGCCTCGTTGGAAAGCTCTTTGGCAGCCGATCGCGTGGCCCCACAGCCCGTGCGGCTGCGGGCTTTGTGGCGGCCGTCAGCCTCCCCGCCACCGGCGCCCACCAGGTGCAGCCGCGCCAGCCTGCGAAGCATTTTCCTGTAGGGCTGCGGCTCTGGCGACAGCTCCCACGCCCGAAAAGCGAGGAGGGAAAGCCGTGCCTCGTTGGAAAGCTCTTTGGCAGCCGCTCGCCTGGCGAAACAGCCTGTGGGGCTGCGGGCTTTGCGGCGGCCGTCAGCCTCAGAGCCACCGGCGCCCATGTGTCGCCGCCTCACCAAACTGCGAAGCATTTTCCGGTAGGGCTGCGGCTCTGACGACAACTCCCAAGCCCGAAGAGCCAGGAGGGAAAGCCGTGCCTCGTTGGAAAGCTCTTTGGCAGCCGCTCGCGTGGCCCCACAGCCCGTGGGGCTGCGGGCTTTGCGGCGGTTGTCAGCCTTGGAGCCACCGGCGCCCACGTGGCGCCGCCCCACCAGCCTGCGAAGCATTTTCCGGTAGGGCCGCAACTCTGGCGACAGCTCCCAAGCCCGAAGAGCCAGGAGGGAAAGCCATGCCTCGTTGGAAAGCTCTTTGGCAGCCGCTCGCCTGGCGAAACAGCCCGTGCGGCTGCGGGCTTTGCGGCGGCCGTCAGCCTCGGAGCCACCGGCGCCCACGTGGCGCCGCCCCACCAGCCTGCGAAGCATTTTCCGGTAGGGCCGCAACTCTGGCGACAGCTCCCAAGCACGAAGAGCCAGGAGGGAAAGCCGTGCCTCGTTGGAAAGCTCTTTGGCAGCTGCTCGCGTGGCCCCACAGCCCGTGGGGCTGCGGGCTTTGCGGCGGCCGTCAGCCTCACCGCCACCGGCGCCCACCAGCTACAGCCGCGCCAGCCTGCGAAGCATTTTCCGGTAGGGCCGCAACTCTGGCGACAGCTCCCACGCCCGAAGAGCCAGGAGGGAAAGCCGTGCCTCGTTGGAAAGCTCTTTGGCGGCCGCTCGCCTGGCGAAACAGCCTGTGGGGCTGCGGGCTTTGCGGCGGCCGTCAGCCTCGGAGCCACCGGCACCCACCAGGTGCAGCCGCGCCAGCCTGCGAAGCATTTTCCGGTAGGGCCGTGGCTCTGGCGACAGCTCCCACGCCCGAAGAGCCAGGAGGGAAAGCCGTGCCTCGTTGGAAAGCTCTTTGGCAGCCGCTCGCCTGGCGAAACAGCCTGTGGGGCTGCGGGCTTTGCGGCGGCCGTCAGCCTCGGAGCCACCGGCACCCACCAGGTGCAGCCGCGCCAGCCTGCGAAGCATTTTCCGGTAGGGCCGTGGCTCTGGCGACAGCTCCCAAGGACGAAGAGCCAGGAGGAAAAGCCGTGCCTCGTTGGAAAGCTCTTTGGCGGCCGCTCGCGTGGCCCCACAGCCCGTGGGGCTGCGGGCTTTGTGGCGGCCGTCAGCCTCCCTGCCACCGGCGCCCACGTGGCGCCGCTGCGCCAGCCTGCGAAGCATTTTCCTGTAGGGCCGCGGCTCTGGCGACAGCTCCCACGCCCGAAGAGCCAGGAGGGAAAGCCGTGCCTCGTTGGAAAGCTCTTTGGCGGCCGCTCGCATGGCCCCACAGCCCGTGGGGCTGCGGGCTTTGCGGCGGCCGTCAGCCTCGGAGCCACCGGCGCCCACGTGGCGCCGCCCCACCAGCCTGCGAAGCATTTTCCTGTAGGGCCGCGGCTCTGGCGACAGCTCCCACGCCCGAAGAGCGAGGAGGGAAAGCCGTGCCTCGTTGGAAAGCTCTTTGGCAGCCAATCGCGTGGCCCCACAGCCCGTGGGGCTGCGGGCTTTGTGGCGGCCGTCAGCCTTCCCGCCACCGGCGCCCACCAGGTGCAGCCGCGCCAGCCTGCGAAGCATTTTCCAGTAGGGCCGCGGCTCTGGCGACAGCTCCCACGCCCTAAGAGCGAGGAGAGAAAGCCGTGCCTCGTTGGAAAGCTCTTTGGCAGCCGCTCGCCTGGCGAAACAGCCTGTGGGGCTGCGGGCTTTGCGGCGGCCGTCATCCTCGCTGCCACCGGCGCCCACGTGGCGCCGCTGCGCCAGCCTGCGAAGCATTTTCCGGTAGGGCCGCGTCTCTGGCGACAGCTCCCACGCCCGAAGAGCCAGGAGGGAAAGTCGTGCCTCGCTGGCAATCACTTTGGCTGCCGCTCGTGTGGCCCCACAGCCCGTGTGGCTGCGGGCTTTGCGGCGGCCGTCAGCCTCGCCGCCAACGGTGCCCACGTGGCGCTGCCGTGCCAGCTTGCGAAGCATTTTCCTGTAGGGCCGCGGCTCTGACGACAACTCCCAAGCCCGAAAAGCCAGGAGGGAAAGCCATGCCTCATTGGAAAGCTCTTTGGCAGCCGCTCGCCTGGCGAAACAGCCTGTGGGGCTGCGGGCTTTGCGGCGGCCGTCAGCCTCAGAGCCACCGGCACCCACCAGGTGCAGCCGCGCCAGCCTGCGAAGCATTTTCTGGTAGGGCCGTGGCTCTGGCGACAGCTCCCATGCCCGAAGAGCCAGGAGGGAAAGCCGTGCCTCGTTGGAAAGCTCTTTGGCGGCCGCTCGCGTGGCCCCACAGCCCGTGGGGCTGCGGGCTATGCGGCGACCGTCAGCCTCCCTGCCACCGGCGCCCACGTGGCGCCGCTGCGCCAGCCTGCGAAGCATTTTCCTGTAGGGCCGCGGCTCTGGCGACAGCTCCCACGCCCGAAGAGCCAGGAGGGAAAGCCGTGCCTCGTTGGAAAGCTCTTTGGCAGCCGATCGCGTGGCCCCACAGCCCGTGGGGCTGCGGGCTTTGTGGCGGCCGTCAGCCTCCCCGCCACCGGCGCCCACCAGGTGCAGCCGCGCCAGCCTGCGAAGCATTTTCCTGTAGGGCCGCGGCTCTGGCGACAGCTCCCACGCCCTAAGAGCGAGGAGAGAAAGCCGTGCCTCGTTGGAAAGCTCTTTGGCAGCCTCTCGCGTGGCCCCACAGCCCATGGGGCTGCGGGCTTTGCGGCGGCCGTCAGCCTCGCCGCCACTTGCGCCCACGTGGCGCCGCTGCGCCAGCCTGCGAAGCGTTTTCCGGTAGGGCCGCGGCTCTGGCGACAGCTCCCACGCCTGAAGAGCCAGGAGGAAAAGCCATGCCTCGTTGGAAAGCTCTTTGGCAGCCGCTCGCGTGGCCCCACAGCCCGTGGGGCTGCGGGCTTTGCGGAGGCCGTCAGCCTCGGCGCCACCGGCGCCCACGTGGTGCTGCCGCGCCAGCTTGCGAAGCATTTTCCTGTAGGGCTGCGGCTCTGACGACAGCTCCCAAGCCCGAAGAGCCAGGAGGGAAAGCCGTGCCTCGTTGGAAAGCTCTTTGGCGGCCGCTCGCCTGGCGAAACAGCCTGTGGGGCTGCGGGCTTTGCGGCGGCCGTCAGCCTCGGAGCCACCGGCACCCACCAGGTGCAGCCGCGCCAGCCTGCGAAGCATTTTCCGGTAGGGCCGTTTCTCTGGAGACAGCTCCCACGCCCGAAGAGCCAGGAGGGAAAGCCGTGCCTCGTTGGAAAGCTCTTTGGCAGCCGCTCGCCTGGCGAAACAGCCTGTGGGGCTGCGGGCTTTGCGGCGGCCGTCAGCCTCGGAGCCACCGGCACCCACCAGGTGCAGCCGCGCCAGCCTGCGAAGCATTTTCTGGTAGGGCCGTGGCTCTGGCGACAGCTCCCATGCCCGAAGAGCCAGGAGGGAAAGCCGTGCCTCGTTGGAAAGCTCTTTGGCGGCCGCTCGCGTGGCCCCACAGCCCATGAGGCTGCGGGCTATGCGGCGACCGTCAGCCTCCCTGCCACCGGCGCCCACGTGGCGCCGCTGCGCCAGCCTGCGAAGCATTTTCCTGTAGGGCCGCGGCTCTGGCGACAGCTCCCACGCCCGAAGAGCCAGGAGGGAAAGCCGTGCCTCGTTGGAAAGCTCTTTGGCAGCCGATCGCGTGGCCCCACAGCCCGTGGGGCTGCGGGCTTTGTGGCGGCCGTCAGCCTCCCCGCCACCGGCGCCCACCAGGTGCAGCCGCGCCAGCCTGCGAAGCATTTTCCTGTAGGGCCGCGGCTCTGGCGACAGCTCCCACGCCCTAAGAGCGAGGAGAGAAAGCCGTGCCTCGTTGGAAAGCTCTTTGGCAGCCGCTCGCCTGGCGAAACAGCCTGTGGGGCTGTGGGCTTTGCGGCGGCCGTCAGCCTCGCTGCCACCGGCGCCCACATGGCGCCGCCGCGCCAGCTTGCGAAGCATTTTCCGGTAGGGCCGCAACTCTGGCGACAGCTCCCAAGCACGAAGAGCCAGGAGGGAAAGCCATGCCTCGTTGGAAAGCTCTTTGGCAGCCGCTCGCCTGGCGAAACAGCCCGTGGGGCTGCGGGCTTTGCCGCGGCCGTCAGCCTCGGAGCCACCGGCGCCCACGTGGCGCCGCCCCACCAGCCTGTGAAGCATTTTCCGGTAGGGCCGCAACTCTGGCGACAGCTCCCAAGCACGAAGAGCCAGGAGGGAAAGCCGTGCCTCGTTGGAAAGCTCTTTGGCAGCCGATCGCATGGCCCCACAGCCCGTGGGGCTGCGGGCTTTGTGGCGGCCGTCAGCCTCCCCGCCACCGGCGCCCACCAGGTGCCGCCGCGCCAGCCTGCGAAGCATTTTCCTGTAGGGCCGCGGCTCTGGCGACAGCTCCCACGCCCGAAGAGCCAGGAGGGAAAGCCGTGCCTCGTTGGAAAGCTCTTTGGCAGCCGCTCGCCTGGCGAAACAGCCTGTGGGGCTGCGGGCTTTGCGGCGGCCGTCAGCCTCGCTGCCACCGGCGCCCATGTGTCACCGCCTCACCAGGCTGCGAAGCATTTTCCGGTAGGGCCGCGTCTCTGGCGACAGCTCCCACGCCCGAAGAGCCAGGAGGGAAAGTCGTGCCTCGCTGGAAAGCTCTTTGGCAGCCGCTCATGTGGCCCCACAGCCCGTGTGGCTGCGGGCTTTGCGGCGGCCGTCAGCCTCGCCGCCAACGGTGCCCACGTGGCGCTGCCGTGCCAGCTTGCGAAGCATTTTCCGGTAGGGCTGCGGCTCTGACGACAACTCCCAAGCCCGAAGAGCCAGGAGGGAAAGCCATGCCTCGTTGGAAAGCTCTTTGGCAGCCGCTCGCGTGGCCCCACAGCCCATGGGGCTGCGGGCTCTGCGGCGGCCGTCAGCCTCGCCGCCACCGGCGCCCACGTGGCGCCGCTGCGCCAGCCTGCGAAGCGTTTTCCGGTAGGGCCACGGCTCTGGCGACAGCTCCCAAGCCCGAAGAGCCAGGAGGGAAAGCCGTGCCTCGTTGGAAAGCTCTTTGGCGGCCGCTCGCCTGGCGAAACAGCCTGTGGGGCTGCAGGCTTTGCAGCGGCCGTCAGCCTCGGAGCCACCGGCACCCACCAGGTGCAGCCGCGCCAGCCTGCGAAGCATTTTCCGGTAGGGCCGTGGCTCTGGCGACAGCTCCCACGCCCGAAGAGCCAGGAGGGAAAGCCGTGCCTCGTTGGAAAGCTCTTTGGCAGCCGCTCGCCTGGCGAAACAGCCTGTGGGGCTGCGGGCTTTGCAGCGGCCGTCAGCCTCGGAGCCACCGGCACCCACCAGGTGCAGCCGCGCCAGCCTGCGAAGCATTTTCCGGTAGGGCCGTGGCTCTGGCGACAGCTCCCACGCCCGAAGAGCCAGGAGGGAAAGCCGTGCCTCGTTGGAAAGCTCTTTGGCAGCCGCTCGCGTGTCCCCACAGCCCATGGGGCTGCGGGCTATGCGGCGACCGTCAGCCTCCCTGCCACCGGCGCCCACGTGGGGCCGCTGCGCCAGCCTGCGAAGCATTTTCCTGTAGGGCCGCGGCTCTGGCGACAGCTCCCACACCCGAAGAGCCAGGAGGGAAAGCCGTGCCTCGTTGGAAAGCTCTTTGGCAGCCGCTCGCCTGGCGAAACAGCCTGTGGGGCTGCGGGCTTTGCGGCGGCCGTCAGCCTCGGAGCCACCGGCGCCCACGTGGCGCCGCCCCACCAGCCTGCGAAGCATTTTCCTGTAGGGCCGCGGCTCTGGCGACAGCTCCCAAGCACGAAGAGCCAGGAGGGAAAGC
Organism: Chroicocephalus ridibundus; assembly: GCF_963924245.1. Classification (NCBI taxonomy): domain Eukaryota; kingdom Metazoa; phylum Chordata; class Aves; order Charadriiformes; family Laridae; genus Chroicocephalus; species Chroicocephalus ridibundus. Next base: position 174,401 of record NC_086302.1, on the reverse strand, counting down.
CGTGCCTCGTTGGAAAGCTCTTTGGCAGCCGCTCGCCTGGCGAAACAGCCTGTGGGGCTGCAGGCTTTGCGGCGGCCGTCAGCCTCGCTGCCACCGGCGCCCACGTGGCGCCGCTGCGCCAGCCTGCGAAGCATTTTCCTGTAGGGCTGCGGCTCTGGCGACAGCTCCCACGCCCGAAGAGCCAGGAGGGAAAGCCGTGCCTCGTTGGAAAGCTCTTTGGCAGCCGCTCGCGTGGCCCCACAGCCTGTGGGGCTGCGGGCTTTGTGGCGGCCGTCAGCCTCGGCGCCACCGGCGCCCACATGGCGCCGCCGCGCCAGCTTGCGAAGCATTTTCCGGTAGGGCCGCAACTCTGGCGACAGCTCCCAAGCACGAAGAGCCAGGAGGGAAAGCCATGCCTCGTTGGAAAGCTCTTTGGCAGCCGCTCGCCTGGCGAAACAGCCCGTGGGTCTGCGGGCTTTGCCGCGGCCGTCAGCCTCGGAGCCACCGGCGCCCACGTGGCGCCGCCCCACCAGCCTGTGAAGCATTTTCCGGTAGGGCCGCGTCTCTGGCGACAGCTCCCACGCCCGAAGAGCCAGGAGGGAAAGTCGTGCCTCGCTGGAAATCACTTTGGCTGCCGCTCGTGTGGCCCCACAGCCCGTGTGGCTGCGGGCTTTGCGGCGGCCGTCAGCCTCGCCGCCAACGGTGCCCACGTGGCGCTGCCGTGCCAGCTTGCGAAGCATTTTCCTGTAGGGCCGCGGCTCTGACGACAACTCCCAAGCCCGAAAAGCCAGGAGGGAAAGCCATGCCTCGTTGGAAAGCTCTTTGGCAGCCGCTCGCCTGGCGAAACAGCCTGTGGGGCTGCGGGCTTTGCGGCGGCCGTCAGCCTCAGAGCCACCGGCACCCACCAGGTGCAGCCGCGCCAGCCTGCGAAGCATTTTCTGGTAGGGCCGTGGCTCTGGCGACAGCTCCCATGCCCGAAGAGCCAGGAGGGAAAGCCGTGCCTCGTTGGAAAGCTCTTTGGCGGCCGCTCGCGTGGCCCCACAGCCCATGGGGCTGCGGGCTATGCGGCGACCGTCAGCCTCCCTGCCACTGGCGCCCACGTGGCGCCGCTGCGCCAGCCTGCAAAGCATTTTCCTGTAGGGCCGCGGCTCTGGCGACAGCTCCCACGCCCGAAGAGCCAGGAGGGAAAGCCGTGCCTCGTTGGAAAGCTCTTTGGCAGCCGATCGCGTGGCCCCACAGCCCGTGGGGCTGCGGGCTTTGTGGCGGCCGTCAGCCTCCCCGCCACCGGCGCCCACCAGGTGCAGCTGCGCCAGCCTGCGAAGCATTTTCCTGTAGGGCCGCGGCTCTGGCGACAGCTCCCACGCCCTAAGAGCGAGGAGAGAAAGCCGTGCCTCGTTGGAAAGCTCTTTGGCAGCCTCTCGCGTGGCCCCACAGCCCATGGGGCTGCGGGCTTTGCGGCGGCCGTCAGCCTCGCCGCCACTTGCGCCCACGTGGCGCCGCTGCGCCAGCCTGCGAAGCGTTTTCCGGTAGGGCCGCGGCTCTGGCGACAGCTCCCACGCCCGAAGAGCCAGGAGGAAAAGCCATGCCTCGTTGGAAAGCTCTTTGGCAGCTGCTCGCGTGGCCCCACAGCCCGTGGGGCTGCGGGCTTTGCGGAGGCCGTCAGCCTCGGCGCCACCGGCGCCCACGTGGTGCCGCCGCGCCAGCTTGCGAAGCATTTTCCGGTAGGGCTGCGGCTCTGACGACAGCTCCCAAGCCCGAAGAGCCAGGAGGGAAAGCCGTGCCTCGTTGGAAAGCTCTTTGGCGGCCGCTCGCCTGGCGAAACAGCCTGTGGGGCTGCGGGCTTTGCGGCGGCCGTCAGCCTCGGAGCCACCGGCACCCACCAGGTGCAGCCGCGCCAGCCTGCGAAGCATTTTCCGGTAGGGCCGTGGCTCTGGCGACAGCTCCCACGCCCGAAGAGCCAGGAGGGAAAGCCGTGCCTCGTTGGAAAGCTCTTTGGCAGCCGCTCGCGTGGCCCCACAGCCCATGGGGCTGCGGGCTATGCGGCGACCGTCAGCCTCCCTGCCACCGGCGCCCACGTGGGGCCGCTGCGCCAGCCTGCGAAGCATTTTCCTGTAGGGCCGCGGCTCTGGTGACAGCTCCCACACCCGAAGAGCCAGGAGGGAAAGCCGTGCCTCGTTGGAAAGCTCTTTGGCAGCCGCTCGCCTGGCGAAACAGCCTGTGGGGCTGCGGGCTTTGCGGCGGCCGTCAGCCTCGGAGCCACCGGCGCCCACGTGGCGCCGCCCCACCAGCCTGCGAAGCATTTTCCTGTAGGGCCGCGGCTCTGGCGACAGCTCCCAAGCACGAAGAGCCAGGAGGGAAAGCCGTGCCTCGTTGGAAAGCTCTTTGGCAGCCGCTCGCCTGGCGAAACAGCCTGTGGGGCTGCAGGCTTTGCGGCGGCCGTCAGCCTCGCTGCCACCGGCGCCCACGTGGCGCCGCTGCGCCAGCCTGCGAAGCATTTTCCTGTAGGGCTGCGGCTCTGGCGACAGCTCCCACGCCCGAAGAGCCAGGAGGGAAAGCCGTGCCTCTTTGGAAAGCTCTTTGGCAGCCGCTCGCGTGGCCCCACAGCCTGTGGGGCTGCGGGCTTTGTGGCGGCCGTCAGCCTCGGCGCCACCGGCGCCCACATGGCGCCGCCGCGCCAGCTTGCGAAGCATTTTCCGGTAGGGCCGCAACTCTGGCGACAGCTCCCAAGCACGAAGAGCCAGGAGGGAAAGCCATGCCTCGTTGGAAAGCTCTTTGGCAGCCGCTCGCCTGGCGAAACAGCCCCTGGGTCTGCGGGCTTTGCCGCGGCCGTCAGCCTCGGAGCCACCGGCGCCCACGTGGCGCCGCCCCACCAGCCTGTGAAGCATTTTCCGGTAGGGCCGCGTCTCTGGCGACAGCTCCCACGCCCGAAGAGCCAGGAGGGAAAGTCGTGCCTCGCTGGAAATCACTTTGGCTGCCGCTCGTGTGGCCCCACAGCCCGTGTGGCTGCGGGCTTTGCGGCGGCCGTCAGCCTCGCCGCCAACGGTGCCCACGTGGCGCTGCCGTGCCAGCTTGCGAAGCATTTTCCTGTAGGGCCGCGGCTCTGACGACAACTCCCAAGCCCGAAAAGCCAGGAGGGAAAGCCATGCCTCGTTGGAAAGCTCTTTGGCAGCCGCTCGCCTGGCGAAACAGCCTGTGGGGCTGCGGGCTTTGCGGCGGCCGTCAGCCTCAGAGCCACCGGCACCCACCAGGTGCAGCCGCGCCAGCCTGCGAAGCATTTTCTGGTAGGGCCGTGGCTCTGGCGACAGCTCCCATGCCCGAAGAGCCAGGAGGGAAAGCCGTGCCTCGTTGGAAAGCTCTTTGGCGGCCGCTCGCGTGGCCCCACAGCCCATGGGGCTGCGGGCTATGCGGCGACCGTCAGCCTCCCTGCCACTGGCGCCCACGTGGCGCCGCTGCGCCAGCCTGCGAAGCATTTTCCTGTAGGGCCGCGGCTCTGGCGACAGCTCCCACGCCCGAAGAGCCAGGAGGGAAAGCCGTGCCTCGTTGGAAAGCTCTTTGGCAGCCGATCGCGTGGCCCCACAGCCCGTGGGGCTGCGGGCTTTGTGGCGGCCGTCAGCCTCCCCGCCACCGGCGCCCACCAGGTGCAGCTGCGCCAGCCTGCGAAGCATTTTCCTGTAGGGCCGCGGCTCTGGCGACAGCTCCCACGCCCTAAGAGCGAGGAGAGAAAGCCGTGCCTCGTTGGAAAGCTCTTTGGCAGCCTCTCGCGTGGCCCCACAGCCCATGGGGCTGCGGGCTTTGCGGCGGCCGTCAGCCTCGCCGCCACTTGCGCCCACGTGGCGCCGCTGCGCCAGCCTGCGAAGCGTTTTCCGGTAGGGCCGCGGCTCTGGCGACAGCTCCCACGCCCGAAGAGCCAGGAGGAAAAGCCATGCCTCGTTGGAAAGCTCTTTGGCAGCTGCTCGCGTGGCCCCACAGCCCGTGGGGCTGCGGGCTTTGCGGAGGCCGTCAGCCTCGGCGCCACCGGCGCCCACGTGGTGCCGCCGCGCCAGCTTGCGAAGCATTTTCCGGTAGGGCTGCGGCTCTGACGACAGCTCCCAAGCCCGAAGAGCCAGGAGGGAAAGCCGTGCCTCGTTGGAAAGCTCTTTGGCGGCCGCTCGCCTGGCGAAACAGCCTGTGGGGCTGCGGGCTTTGCGGCGGCCGTCAGCCTCGGAGCCACCGGCACCCACCAGGTGCAGCCGCGCCAGCCTGCGAAGCATTTTCCGGTAGGGCCGTGGCTCTGGCGACAGCTCCCACGCCCGAAGAGCCAGGAGGGAAAGCCGTGCCTCGTTGGAAAGCTCTTTGGCAGCCGCTCGCGTGGCCCCACAGCCCATGGGGCTGCGGGCTATGCGGCGACCGTCAGCCTCCCTGCCACCGGCGCCCACGTGGGGCCGCTGCGCCAGCCTGCGAAGCATTTTCCTGTAGGGCCGCGGCTCTGGTGACAGCTCCCACACCCGAAGAGCCAGGAGGGAAAGCCGTGCCTCGTTGGAAAGCTCTTTGGCAGCCGCTCGCCTGGCGAAACAGCCTGTGGGGCTGCGGGCTTTGCGGCGGCCGTCAGCCTCGGAGCCACCGGCGCCCACGTGGCGCCGCCCCACCAGCCTGCGAAGCATTTTCCTGTAGGGCCGCGGCTCTGGCGACAGCTCCCAAGCACGAAGAGCCAGGAGGGAAAGCCGTGCCTCGTTGGAAAGCTCTTTGGCAGCCGCTCGCCTGGCGAAACAGCCTGTGGGGCTGCAGGCTTTGCGGCGGCCGTCAGCCTCGCTGCCACCGGCGCCCACGTGGCGCCGCTGCGCCAGCCTGCGAAGCATTTTCCTGTAGGGCTGCGGCTCTGGCGACAGCTCCCACGCCCGAAGAGCCAGGAGGGAAAGCCGTGCCTCTTTGGAAAGCTCTTTGGCAGCCGCTCGCGTGGCCCCACAGCCTGTGGGGCTGCGGGCTTTGTGGCGGCCGTCAGCCTCGGCGCCACCGGCGCCCACATGGCGCCGCCGCGCCAGCTTGCGAAGCATTTTCCGGTAGGGCCGCAACTCTGGCGACAGCTCCCAAGCACGAAGAGCCAGGAGGGAAAGCCATGCCTCGTTGGAAAGCTCTTTGGCAGCCGCTCGCCTGGCGAAACAGCCCCTGGGTCTGCGGGCTTTGCCGCGGCCGTCAGCCTCGGAGCCACCGGCGCCCACGTGGCGCCGCCCCACCAGCCTGTGAAGCATTTTCCGGTAGGGCCGCGTCTCTGGCGACAGCTCCCACGCCCGAAGAGCCAGGAGGGAAAGTCGTGCCTCGCTGGAAATCACTTTGGCTGCCGCTCGTGTGGCCCCACAGCCCGTGTGGCTGCGGGCTTTGCGGCGGCCGTCAGCCTCGCCGCCAACGGTGCCCACGTGGCGCTGCCGTGCCAGCTTGCGAAGCATTTTCCTGTAGGGCCGCGGCTCTGACGACAACTCCCAAGCCCGAAAAGCCAGGAGGGAAAGCCATGCCTCGTTGGAAAGCTCTTTGGCAGCCGCTCGCCTGGCGAAACAGCCTGTGGGGCTGCGGGCTTTGCGGCGGCCGTCAGCCTCAGAGCCACCGGCACCCACCAGGTGCAGCCGCGCCAGCCTGCGAAGCATTTTCTGGTAGGGCCGTGGCTCTGGCGACAGCTCCCATGCCCGAAGAGCCAGGAGGGAAAGCCGTGCCTCGTTGGAAAGCTCTTTGGCGGCCGCTCGCGTGGCCCCACAGCCCATGGGGCTGCGGGCTATGCGGCGACCGTCAGCCTCCCTGCCACCGGCGCCCACGTGGCGCCGCTGCGCCAGCCTGCGAAGCATTTTCCTGTAGGGCCGCGGCTCTGGCGACAGCTCCCACGCCCGAAGAGCCAGGAGGGAAAGCCGTGCCTCGTTGGAAAGCTCTTTGGCAGCCGATCGCGTGGCCCCACAGCCCGTGGGGCTGCGGGCTTTGTGGCGGCCGTCAGCCTCCCCGCCACCGGCGCCCACCAGGTGCAGCTGCGCCAGCCTGCGAAGCATTTTCCTGTAGGGCCGCGGCTCTGGCGACAGCTCCCACGCCCTAAGAGCGAGGAGAGAAAGCCGTGCCTCGTTGGAAAGCTCTTTGGCAGCCTCTCGCGTGGCCCCACAGCCCATGGGGCTGCGGGCTTTGCGGCGGCCGTCAGCCTCGCCGCCACTTGCGCCCACGTGGCGCCGCTGCGCCAGCCTGCGAAGCGTTTTCCGGTAGGGCCGCGGCTCTGGCGACAGCTCCCACACCCGAAGAGCCAGGAGGAAAAGCCATGCCTCGTTGGAAAGCTCTTTGGCAGCCGCTCGCGTGGCCCCACAGCCCGTGGGGCTGCGGGCTTTGCGGAGGCGGTCAGCCTCGGCGCCACCGGCGCCCACGTGGTGCCGCCGCGCCAGCTTGCGAAGCATTTTCCGGTAGGGCTGCGGCTCTGACGACAGCTCCCAAGCCCGAAGAGCCAGGAGGGAAAGCCGTGCCTCGTTGGAAAGCTCTTTGGCGGCCGCTCGCCTGGCGAAACAGCCTGTGGGGCTGCGGGCTTTGCGGCGGCCGTCAGCCTCGGAGCCACCGGCACCCACCAGGTGCAGCCGCGCCAGCCTGCGAAGCATTTTCCGGTAGGGCCGTTTCTCTGGCGACAGCTCCCACGCCCGAAGAGCCAGGAGGGAAAGCCGTGCCTCGTTGGAAAGCTCTTTGGCAGCCGCTCGCCTGGCGAAACAGCCTGTGGGGCTGCGGGCTTTGCGGCGGCCGTCAGCCTCGGAGCCACCGGCACCCACCAGGTGCAGCCGCGCCAGCCTGCGAAGCATTTTCCGGTAGGGCCGTGGCTCTGGCGACAGCTCCCAAGCACGAAGAGCCAGGAGGGAAAGCCCTGCCTCGTTGGAAAGCTCTTTGGCAGCCGCTCGCCTGGCGAAACAGCCCGTGGGGCTGCGGGCTTTGCCGCGGCCGTCAGCCTCGGAGCCACCGGCGCCCACGTGGCGCCGCCCCACCAGCCTGTGAAGCATTTTCCGGTAGGGCCGCAACTCTGGCGACAGCTCCCAAGCACGAAGAGCCAGGAGGGAAAGCCGTGCCTCGTTGGAAAGCTCTTTGGCAGCCGATCGCATGGCCCCACAGCCCGTGGGGCTGCGGGCTTTGTGGCGGCCGTCAGCCTCCCCGCCACCGGCGCCCACCAGGTGCCGCCGCGCCAGCCTGCGAAGCATTTTCCTGTAGGGCCGCGGCTCTGGCGACAGCTCCCACGCCCGAAGAGCCAGGAGGGAAAGCCGTGCCTCGTTGGAAAGCTCTTTGGCAGCCGCTCGCCTGGCGAAACAGCCTGTGGGGCTGCGGGCTTTGCGGCGGCCGTCAGCCTCGCTGCCACCGGCGCCCATGTGTCACCGCCTCACCAGGCTGCGAAGCATTTTCCGGTAGGGCCGCGTCTCTGGCGACAGCTCCCACGCCCGAAGAGCCAGGAGGGAAAGTCGTGCCTCACTGGAAAGCTCTTTGGCAGCCGCTCATGTGGCCCCACAGCCCGTGTGGCTGCGGGCTTTGCGGCGGCCGTCAGCCTCGCCGCCAACGGTGCCCACGTGGCGCTGCCGTGCCAGCTTGCGAAGCATTTTCCGGTAGGGCTGCGGCTCTGACGACAACTCCCAAGCCCGAAGAGCCAGGAGGGAAAGCCATGCCTCGTTGGAAAGCTCTTTGGCAGCCGCTCGCGTGGCCCCACAGCCCATGGGGCTGCGGGCTCTGCGGCGGCCGTCAGCCTCGCCGCCACCGGCGCCCACGTGGCGCCGCTGCGCCAGCCTGCGAAGCGTTTTCCGGTAGGGCCACGGCTCTGGCGACAGCTCCCAAGCCCGAAGAGCCAGGAGGGAAAGCCGTGCCTCGTTGGAAAGCTCTTTGGCGGCCGCTCGCCTGGCGAAACAGCCTGTGGGGCTGCAGGCTTTGCAGCGGCCGTCAGCCTCGGAGCCACCGGCACCCACCAGGTGCAGCCGCGCCAGCCTGCGAAGCATTTTCCGGTAGGGCCGTGGCTCTGGCGACAGCTCCCACGCCCGAAGAGCCAGGAGGGAAAGCCGTGCCTCGTTGGAAAGCTCTTTGGCAGCCGCTCGCCTGGCGAAACAGCCTGTGGGGCTGCGGGCTTTGCAGCGGCCGTCAGCCTCGGAGCCAACGGCACCCACCAGGTGCAGCCGCGCCAGCCTGCGAAGCATTTTCCGGTAGGGCCGTGGCTCTGGCGACAGCTCCCACGCCCGAAGAGCCAGGAGGGAAAGCCGTGCCTCGTTGGAAAGCTCTTTGGCGGCCGCTCGCGTGGCCCCACAGCCCATGGGGCTGCGGGCTATGCGGCGACCGTCAGCCTCCCTGCCACCGGCGCCCACGTGGGGCCGCTGCGCCAGCCTGCGAAGCATTTTCCTGTAGGGCCGCGGCTCTGGCGACAGCTCCCACACCCGAAGAGCCAGGAGGGAAAGCCGTGCCTCGTTGGAAAGCTCTTTGGCAGCCGCTCGCCTGGCGAAACAGCCTGTGGGGCTGCGGGCTTTGCGGCGGCCGTCAGCCTCGGAGCCACCGGCGCCCACGTGGCGCCGCCCCACCAGCCTGCGAAGCATTTTCCTGTAGGGCCGCGGCTCTGGCGACAGCTCCCAAGCACGAAAAGCCAGGAGGGAAAGCCGTGCCTCGTTGGAAAGCTCTTTGGCAGCGGCTCGCCTGGCGAAACAGCCTGTGGGGCTGCAGGCTTTGCGGCGGCCGTCAGCCTCGCTGCCACCGGCGCCCACGTGGCGCCGCTGCGCCAGCCTGCGAAGCATTTTCCTGTAGGGCTGCGGCTCTGGCGACAGCTCCCACGCCCGAAGAGCCAGGAGGGAAAGCCGTGCCTCGTTGGAAAGCTCTTTGGCAGCCGCTCGCGTGGCCCCACAGCCTGTGGGGCTGCGGGCTTTGTGGCGGCCGTCAGCCTCGGCGCCACCGGCGCCCACATGGCGCCGCCGCGCCAGCTTGCGAAGCATTTTCCGGTAGGGCCGCAACTCTGGCGACAGCTCCCAAGCACGAAGAGCCAGGAGGGAAAGCCATGCCTCGTTGGAAAGCTCTTTGGCAGCCGCTCGCCTGGCGAAACAGCCCGTGGGTCTGCGGGCTTTGCCGCGGCCGTCAGCCTCGGAGCCACCGGCGCCCACGTGGCGCCGCCCCACCAGCCTGTGAAGCATTTTCCGGTAGGGCCGCAACTCTGGCGACAGCTCCCAAGCACGAAGAGCCAGGAGGGAAAGCCGTGCCTCGTTGGAAAGCTCTTTGGCAGCCGATCGCGTGGCCCCACAGCCCGTGGGGCTGCGGGCTTTGCGGCGGCCGTCAGCCTCGGAGCCACCAGCGCCCACCAGGTGCAGCCGCGCCAGCCTGCGAAGCATTTTCCGGTAGGGCTGCGGCTCTGACGACAGCTCCCAAGCCCGAAGAGCCAGGAGGGAAAGCCGTGCCTCGTTGGAAAGCTCTTTGGCGGCCGCTCGCCTGGCGAAACAGCCTGTGGGGCTGCGGGCTTTGCGGCGGCCGTCAGCCTCGGAGCCACCGGCACCCACCAGGTGCAGCCGCGCCAGCCTGCGAAGCATTTTCCGGTAGGGCCGTGGCTCTGGCGACAGCTCCCACGCCCGAAGAGCCAGGAGGGAAAGCCGTGCCTCGTTGGAAAGCTCTTTGGCGGCCGCTCGCGTGGCCCCACAGCCCATGGGGCTGCGGGCTATGCGGCGACCGTCAGCCTCCCTGCCACCGGCGCCCACGTGGCGCCGCTGCGCCAGCCTGCGAAGCATTTTCCTGTAGGGCCGCGGCTCTGGCGACAGCTCCCACGCCCGAAGAGCCAGGAGGGAAAGCCGTGCCTTGTTGGAAAGCTCTTTGGCAGCCGCTCGCCTGGCGAAACAGCCTGTGGGGCTGCGGGCTTTGCGGCGGCCGTCAGCCTCGGAGCCACCGGCGCCCACGTGGCGCCGCCCCACCAGCCTGCGAAGCATTTTCCGGTAGGGCCGCGGCTCTGGCGACAGCTCCCAAGCACGAAGAGCCAGGAGGGAAAGCCGTGCCTCGTTGGAAAGCTCTTTGGCAGCCGCTCGCCTCGCGAAACAGCCTGTGGGGCTGCGGGCTTTGCGGCGGCCGTCAGCCTCGCTGCCACCGGCGCCCACGTGGCGCCGCCGCGCCAGCCTGCGAAGTATTTTCCGGTACGTTACTTCCGGGTGGTCACGTGGGGAGCGGCGTCTGCCGGTCGCGTTTCCGTCGGGCGGGAGGATGGTAGGCGGTCCCCGCTCCCGGGACGGACCCCCCCCCGCTCCCGGGACGGTTCCCCCCCTCCCCGCGTCCCCCCCCCGCGTCCCCGGGCTCCCAGCCCGGCCCCGGCCCCACCCCCCCCGTCCTCCGGCTCGGACCCCCCCTGCGTCCTCCGGCTCGGACCCCCCCGCTCCCGGGACGGTTCCCCCCCCGCGTCCCGTCCCCTGGCTCCCAGGCCGGCCCCGGCCCCGGCCCCCCCCGCCGCGTCCTCCGGCTCGGACCCCCCCTCCCTCCCTCCCTCGCGTACCCCCCCATCGGGACGGTTCTCCCCCCGCGTCCCCGGGCTCCCGGGCCGGCCCCCCCCTGCTCCCGGGCCGGCGTCCCCCCGCTCCCGGGCCCGCAGCACCCCCGCTCCCTGTTCCTTTGCGAGGAGACGGGCCCCGGCCCTCCTCCCCAGCCGAGGCACTGCCGGCAGATGTCCTCCCCCCGTCCTGTTCCCGACAGCGGCGGCCGCCCCTGGCTGCGCTTGGTCGCCTCTCGATGCAGGTGCCAGGAGCATCCGGGTGGGGAAAGCAGCGTCTCCAGGAGCTCCTGCTGCAGGGGGGGCTCCCGCTGGGGCGAGTGGTCGGGGAACTGCTGCCCCTTCTCTTTCTCTCCCGGAGGCCGCGGTTGTCCGCTCCTCCCCGGGGTTGTCGTGGGCTGCCTTTGCCACAGACTTGCCTGGGCTGTCTCCGTTCAGCCCCGTTCTCCCTCCTGGTGTGGGCGACCTGGGACTGGTGGACGTTTACTGGCTTTGAACAGGAGCTGCTGCGGGTGAAGCTTAAGATGCTTGAAAAACGTGAAACAGCCAGAGAACAACATCAAGGTGATTGAGCCAGAAGGTGCTTCCTGCGGCAGGGAAGAGACAGCCAAGCATTTCTGGGTGAGGAAGGGTCCCCTCTGAGTTGTCCTCAGCAGACCAGATTGCTGATATGTACCGCAGGGTCCGTACGCGTATCCAAAATCACGGTATGGCCATGGGGAAGGGTTGTGTGCGTGCAAGGCTGCACATCTGGGAAGCTTCATATCGCAAGAGCTGTAAGACACCGCTGTGTTCTCTTAGGTGGAGGATGGTCAAGTGACCAGCGCTGCAGAAGAGGAAGGGACAGAGAAAGAGAGAGGCACCTGAACTGGAAAATTCTGTGGGCAGCGCTGAAAGCAGGAGCTGCGGTGAGTCCCAGGCTTTGGGGCCGTGTCCCACTCGTCAGGAGCCTCCGTTGGCTGCAGTCTTCACAGACCTTCACGAAAGAAGGACGCTTTAGATTGCCACCTAGCTTTACGCCAGAAGTTTTTTTCCTGTCTTGGCAGAATTCCAGCTGCCAGCGTTTCTCCGTGGTCGCCCTTCCTTCTGCCGTGATGGTACAGGACAGACGGAAAGAATCCGGAGTGCTCTGCGAGTACGAGGTGCGTCTGCGATGCGCGTCTGCTTTTTTCCTGAGGTACTTGTAGTGTGGACTCTGAAGTTAATGGGAAGGATGTGCCAGCGCTCCTCCTATAGTTTTTCTGTGAAATATTTTAACAAAATCCTTATCGCTTCCCGCTGTCAGGAAAGAGGGGAGGGTAAGTGACTTCAGATTTGTAAATTCTCAGCGGCACGGACTAAGGTGAGATAAATCTCAAGGTCCATACAGAAACATTTATTAGCTTACCAAAATGGTTAGTATAGATCTTAACAAGCCCACGATAATTGGTTAGGTATATAAAAAATTATGGCAGGTGTTGGGGTGTACATTGTGTTAGTTAACACCAGGTGTAGGACAACTTATGGCAAGCGGTGCTTAAGGTCGTACTTAAGGTCATCTTAAGGTCATCACTTCACAGCTCTAACTGTTACTTAACAATTCCAAGAGAAAAGAGAAACTGAGGGACAGAGAGAGGAAAAGACAGAGAAAAAGACAGAGATAAAGAGATCGCGGGTCCTGGTTCCAGCGTCTTTTTCAGGGATTCTTCCCAGGCATAATCTTCTTCTTTCTTGGGAAGAATCTTCCCAGGCACTATCTATTTCTTTTGTTTCTTTTTTGTTCCCTCGGGGCACTTATTTTCCCCTTTTACGTTTGCTGAATCAGCACGGTCCGCCCTCCTTGCTGAGGACGGGCTCAGCTCAGGTTTCTCCCTTCTCCCCGGTGACGTGTGCCATGATTTGGGTGGAGAGACGAGTGCCATGGTCACACATGTTTAGCGTGATCTCTGTAATCTTCATTAGCACATGCAGGGCGTGCGCTTTCATGTGCGTTTCGCGGATAATGAAGCAAAGGTCACTCATGGGACACAACGGCCTCGAGAACTGAGAACGAGCGAGCTCAGGGCACGAGTGGCAGAACCGACCTGTCTTCACAAGACAGTTCTCCCACACTTTCAGCCGCCAGAAGTGTGAGCCTCATCAGCTGTTTGAAGGCCAGGCCTGCGTTATTTATTTCCTTGCGAGTGTTTGAGGCGTTCCACTGAAGGCTTGGAGGGGCTCCTGCCCCTCGGCAGGGAATTTACAGTCCGTCCCTCACAATCCTAAAAACAAAATAAAGTCTGTCCTGGAGCACGTTACGCCTCTGCAAAGCTTACTTCCCTCCATTTATTTTTCTCTTCCTGAAAGCATATTCTTCTCTTTCTGGGTGCTCACTGTCAAACGATACTGTGAAAATAATTCTGTACTAGAAGAGGGAAGGAACTGTTTGTAAGAGTTCACATGTCCAGAAGAAGCAGGCTTTGCTTTCACGATAAAAACTTTATGCTTTCTCAGTCAATAACTCTTTAAAATATTTCACAGCGGTACTCGAAAACCTCACTGAGATACTGGCATCTGTCCTAAAGGCGATTGAGGTCAAAGAGGAGACATGGACAAAACGGGACAAACGGGCATCGCCTCTCTGTGTTCTCCAGGCTTTGCCGTGAAGCAGCAGCAGCGTTTAACTCGTGACGGCGAATCCTGTGGTTTTGGTTGTGGTTTTGGTGAGTTACGGCTTCAACAATGTCCTTTTTCTGTAACCTCGGGAGGAAGTTCATTTCCTTCCGCAGGCCCAAGTGCCGCGCGTCTCCCCCCAGTTGCTGGCATCGCCGGCCTTTGGGTTCTCGGTTGGAACAGTCGAGATACCATAAAAACGCGTTCCTCTGCGCCTTCAGCACAGCCAAAAGCATTCGCGAATCTGCCGGTCCTTTTTGGTAGCCCTACGGATCGCGGCGCCGGCGATTTGATTCCCCGCCCCCAAAAGTAAAACCATTTGGAGGAGTTTTTTCTCTCACTGATTTTTCTATGTTAAATGAAGCTAAAAAAAAAAAAGTGAGAGTTGTATAATCGACAAACTGACTTGCGTAGTTTAAACTGCAGCCGCCTAAACGGCTGTAGTGTACAATTTATGAGGTGTACCTGGGCAGTTAGGTATTTGTTCGAAATGTTTAAAAGGAGAGACAACTGAATGTTACGCGGTTTTCCCCCCCGTTTTTTTGGCAGAGTGCTCTGAAGTACTTCTGTCTGGCTTTCAGTGCCGCCTTTTCCCGGCAGCCAGTAGTGTCTCTCTCGGGCAGCGCCGCTGCCCCGATGTCCCTCCTCCTCCTCGTGTAGCACACAAAAAACCCCCCGTGGTCAAATCATAGCTGTGTATTTTGGAGACGGATAGTTTAATAGTATCCGTTCACAGCCGTGCAAGTTAAATTAGCGCCGAAGGAAAGCCAAGTACTTTCACAGGGTAAGTATTTTCACTGGGTGGATGTAAACTTCATGCACACCTTCTCAGTGAAAGGGAAAGGGCCAGGTGTTTCCCAGCACCAGCCGGAGGGTTCGCCCTTATGCTAAGAACGTGTTCAAAATGGCACTGATTAGTCTTAATCCTGACTTTTAAGAGTTCAAATGGCGCTGGCTTTTGAAGGCTGTGCTGTATTTCGAGCTGAGCTGTTTCCCCAGCTCCTGTCCCGTCCCTCCGTCTGACGGAATTCCTCTGCTCTCTTCTGTGCTGTTTTTTTGGGATGCTGAGCTATAATTGGGGATTTTTGTTTTCCAGGTGCCTCGTCGTAGGCGTCTCGTGCTGCTCGAGAGATGCCCCAGCCCAGGTTTGCAGCCGGTGGCGGAGCCCCCCTGAGGAGAAGGGGCCAGCCCTGGGTCTGGGCGTTTTAAGCCTTTTTTTGGGGTGAATAGAAGGGTGTCTGTGTGTGTGTGTCTTGGGGGGTGATGGTGTCATTTGGGGCACCCCGATGTCACTGGGGCAGCGATGATGCAGCAGAGGAGCAGGTGAGTGGGAGATGGGGGGGGGGGTTACGTGGAGTTGCCCCCCCAAAAGAAGTGGGTCGCGGCCCCAGAATGTCTGAAAATTCTTGGGATGCATTAAAAAATGTGAAAACCTGTAACTATGGGCAGGATGCATTGAAATAGGGAATGAGAAACATACATATATATAAATTATGTATGTAAAAGTTCAAAATAAAAACCTCTGTCTCTAAGGATTCTGTGATTCTGTGTTATATGAAAGATCCTAGAATATAAAAATACTTAGATGCGTTTATAAAAAGATATTAGTGTCAAACTAGGTGTGTAGGCAGACAGCCTAAATAGATATTCGGTATCAAAAGCGTTAACGTAGGAAATGGGCAACGTAAATTCCCTAAACGTACAGATGTGTGTCAATACCGGAGCGGGTGCTGCCGCCTGGCGGCTGAAGGCGCGTCCTGCAGGTGGGGGGCGGCGCATGCGCAGTGCCCGCGCCTCCCGGCCCCCCTCGGCCCCCGCCGCCGGCGCCACGTGGGTTCCGCAGCTCGTGCGCAGGCGCGGCTTCGCGGAGGCCCGTCCGGCCGCAGTCTCAAGAGAGCGGCGGCCGGAGGGCGAACCAGGACCGCCGGGACTCTGGCGAGCTCCGCGCCACCTGGAGCGGCATCGGTGCCGCCCGCCCGGCCTCCAGAGCGGCCATCGGCCCCTCCGCATCGGCTCTTACACGTTACCACGGCCCCGTCAGTGCCTGGCAGTTTTCCGGGTTTCCATCTACGTGACCTCGCGGTCCTCCAGGACCCCAGAAGTGCCCCCTCAGTCCTCCGACGCGCGTCTCCGTGGCACTTCGGTCCTCCACGACCCCGGAAGTGCCCCCTCAGCCCTCCGACGCACGTCTCCGTGGCACTTCGGTCCTCCACGACCCCGGAAGTGCCCCCTCAGTCCTCCGACGCGCGTCTCCGTGGCACTTCGGTCCTCCACGACCCCGGAAGTGCCCCCTCAGTCCTCCGACGCGCATCTCTATGGCACTTTAGTCCTCCAGGAGCCCGTCCGTAAATGCTCATAAGTCTTCTGGAAATCATATGCTTCCAACACTCTTCCAAAACGATAAAACACGATTATCAGTTAACCACAAAAATATCTGAAGATCGCAAAAATAATGCAACCCCTGCAGAGCTCTCTTCTCCACAGCAACAACTGGACAGAAATCACACAAAAGCGGTAAGAGAATCACCAGAGGTTAGTCCCAAATGGAAATAAAAAGGGGAGGCGCTTCGCCTGCTGGGAACTTAAGGCAGGAGAAGCAAAGCTGCTGCTCCCGCTGCCACCCGCCTTCACGTCTTCTGGGGGTTGGCCCTGCCCCTTTCCCAGGGGATTGTGGGAAGGGCGGTGGGCGGGGCCTGAGGGCGGTGGGCGGGGCCCGGGGTACACGAGCCCCAGCCCGGGCTCAGGAGCTCATTCTGCTGCTGGGCCCCGTGGGGTGGGTGCTCTGCTGGTCCCTCGCTTTGCTGCAGCTTTGGGACAGGCTCAGCTGTTTGGGCAGGCGTGTTTCGGCATTTAGGGAGGCAGAGGTGAGAAGGCTGAGCTGAGACCTTCGGGAGCAGTAAACATCCAGCTGCCTGTATGGTAGAAAGTTGACTGGTATGCTCCTTTTTTTTTCGGGTCATAACTTTGTGATGAGTGTTTAAGGGGTGCCCAGATGGTTTAATAGTATGCTTTTCTTTGTTCTAGGAGCACTGCGTTTTCCTAGAATTTCTGACTTTATTGAAGATAGAACTGTGGGTTTTTCACCAGTTTTGCAGTATGCTGTGTAAATTGCTGATATTGTTTCTCTTAATTGGGTTGATGATGAGATTATCTTATGGGGGTTAGGGTGAGCGTTTTGTATGCATCTGCATATATGGCACCAGCATTTCTCAAGAAAGCAGCAGGGACGTAAGGCATAGCGTCGTTCAGGGTATGGCATGGCTCATCACCTTTCCCCGTTGCCCATGGAGTGCCACGGTGTCCCTAGAGTTTTTGCAGCGGGCAGCAGGCCCCTCATAGATTGTGTCAGGACATTATTTGTTTTGTGGGTCTGATGCAGAGCCCAGAGTCTGTGGGAAGACAGAAGATAGGAGGTGCCTGCCAAACGCAGGGCACAGCTCAGAAGAGCTGCTCTTGAGAAGCAGCCGGCGTAGGGGGTTCAGGGTTGCAAATACAGGATGGGAGCTGTCAGGAAGAAGTGAGGCTCCTTCCCTGACGGTTGAGGAGAAGAGAAGGGGTTTCTAAAGTTTTGGCGCTGGGGGCTGGCTAGGAAAAGGAGGTGGGTTCATCAGTCTCTGTCATATCGGTTTTGCATTTGGATTTGGGTGTCGACAGGGTCTGGTCTGTTCTAGTCTCTTGCATTTGAGGTGAGCTGGACAGAGTGTGGAGGAGGAGCACGGGACTGATGATTTTGCAGAAATGCAATGGTAATTTTGTGTTTGTTGGTATCTTAGGTGCCATAAATAATTGTTGCTGCAGCCTCCGACTGGAATCGACGTGAAGCAGGTGAGTGGATTGCCATGGCACCTCTGAGGATGAGGGTGTTGTGGAAGAGGTTGGCATCTACTGTCATGGTGGTCACTGCTGGAGCTGTGATTTCTTTTTGTTTTGCTGATGAAGAGGAACATGGTGACTGCAGGAACACATCAGTTAGCTGTTTGTTGTGGTTTTTTTTGTCAAGGATGAATTCAGACCACTGGCCCTCTGAAAGCGAAGTAGAGGGACAGGTGCTGGAGGGGGGCCAAGGTTGACAGTTTCAGGGAGGAGTTTTAAAGTCAGGCTAGAGCAGAGGGCTATGCGGGAGCAGTCTCCTCTGAGTAGGTAGAGGGAGTGGGTTACTTTTCAGCACAAAGCTAGTGTGTGCTGGGCAGGGCAGTTCTGGCCTGTGTCTTTGGTTGTGTAGTTTGTGTGCTCTGTCTTCTGTGTCTTGGACTTTCCTTAAGTTTTGGTGTCCTTATTTCTCTTTGCACTCAAGGAGCACAGCATGTGCCTCGGGCACCACCTGTAGGGTCTCAAATGCCTGTGCTAATTGGCAGAGTGCCCAATGGGCACTTCTTTTCTTGCATAACAATTTTAAAGTGCAGATAGGACTTGCCTCTCAGGAGTTTCTGAATGGTCCTCTTCTGCAGCGTCGTTCCCGGCTGCCTGAGCAGCTCTCTTCTCTGAGCCCTAGCCGTTCTAGCCACCTGCTGTTACGCACTGGGATTTCTTCCCTGCATCCTTACGTTCTCGGGTCTTGAAGCCATGCTTCCTGCACATACGTCATCTCCGTTTTGACAGGAACTTCTTGGAATGGTCCGTTACATTTGACTCTTTTATGGCTTGGCTGTAGAGCCTGGTCGTGTCAGCGCTGCAGCCCTGTCGCTCTTCTTGCCCGACAGCGTCTCTTGTCTGAAAGTCGCTCTTCTTGCCCGACAGCGTCTCTTGTCTGAAAGTCGCTCTTCTTGTGGAGAGTTTTCTCTCATCTTGGAGTCACGTTGTCTCTAGTGCTGTGTGGTGTTGGGCTGCACGTGGGTGTGTTTGGCTTGGAGCTGCGCTGCCTGGGGCTGTAGAGTCAGGGGTAGGGGGAACAGCAGTAAGAGTATATGGTTAATACATTGATCTAATGAGACTGTTGAGGCCAAGGTGGTACAGTCAACTCCCATCAAGTTAGCCATCAGCAGGTGGTGTGGGCAGCTCTTTAATTAAGGGTTTTTTTGGGATGAGCAGAGCTATGTGGGAGGGGCTGTTCAGCAGTAGTGAAGCAGACTGCATCTCAAAGATGTTAAAGCTGCTTTGTGTGGGGTGTGATGTTTGTGTAGTTTGTTTTTTTTTTTTTTTAATGTCAGGCTGTAATTGTACTCCAGATGGTATTTCTAAGTCAAAAGAAGACCTTTTCCGGGGGGGTGTGGGTTGTCACACTGGGTCCCCCCCAAAAGAGGCAGTTCACAACCTAAAAATGCCTGAAAATTCATGGGGGGAATGTGTGTTTAAAAATGGAATAAAACCTGTCTATATGGGCATGAGGCATTGAAATAAAGAAGAATTTCTCATTTTTATACCTATTGTAAAATATGAGTTTATGTATATAAATTTGTTTTTGTTCTAGCTACTTAGATGTTAATTAGGGTGCTTTATGCAGGTTCAGGAAATACATGACTTGTAATTCCATGCTTTTTTGTTGCTTTCTGTATTTTGGGACTCAAGTAGTGCTGTTGAGTAACAAGTCAAAATGAGATTATCAATATGACTTTAAATTGCTAGCAATTTACAATAAATAACTTATTTCACAGAGGAAAATGTTTTTGAGAAAGTTTTCTCATAGAATCTGATTCTGTTTTGTTATTCACTCCCATCCAAAAAGGGGTTCTGGCAGAAGTTCGTTAGTACACACGGTCTTGCTAGAAATAAGGAATGACCCCATAGTAATAGATTGTGTTTGGGTTTGTATTTTTTTTTTTGAAGGACACTCAAGTACATAAATTTTAATAATACTGTTATCATTGCATTGAATAAGCTACTTTTCTATAGAGATAAGTCTGATGTTTATTTTTTTTCTATTTACATTCCATAAAAAAATAACTTAATTGCTCACCTGGACATGTCATTGATGCAATAGGTGTAGCTGCAAGGGAGGAGCAGATAATGCTTTTTCTATCAAGGGTCACTCTTCACTACTTTGTAAATAGTAAACTTAAAGCAAATAACAACACCTGCTGCACCTTCAGGTGCTTTTATGCTTCTGGGGGTTGGCCCCACCCTTTACCCAGGGGATTGTGGGAAAGGTGGTGGGTGGGGCCTGAGGGCCTCAGGTGGGGCCCGGGGTATATGAGCCACAGCTTCAGGGCAGGACCTTGTTCTGCTGCTGGTCTTTTCCAGGGTCGGAGCTCTGGAGCTTCTTAAGAGTTGTTTTGGAGCTTGTGCAGCTGTTTGGGAAGGCTTGTTTTAGCGTTTAAACTAGCATAGGTAAGACATCAGAGGTAAGGCTTCTCAATGTAAGGGTGGTTGCCATAGAAAGTGGAGTTGTATGTTATCTTTTTTTTTTTTCCCCCCATATCTTTAGTTTTGTAGGGAGCATTTGGTTTGTTTAAATGGCTTAATAGTATGTATCTTTTTTTTTTTGCTTATGGCAGGTGGTGTGTTTTACTATAATTTCTGACTTCATTGAAGATAAAATCTTGTGTTTTTTTCCAATTTTGATGTACACTATGTTAGTTGGTGTTTTTATTAGTCTTAATTGTGTGTGTTATGAGATACTGGAGTAGGATTTAGGGTGAGTGTTTTGTACGTATCTATATATTGAGTTTGTTTGTTTTGAGGAAGCAGCAGGGATGGCTCATCATTTTGCCCCAGAGCATGCAGGGTATCACGGTGGCCCTAAAGCTCTTGCGGGAGGCTACCAGTAGGTTCTGTAACTGTTTTCCCGGCTTTCCAGGTCTGTAGCAGAGCCCGGAGTCTCTATGAAGGCGGAAGACAGGAGGCGCCTGCCAAACACAGGGCAGGGCTCAGAACAGCAGGTCCTGAGGAGCAGTTGGAAAATAAGGGGCAGGAGTTGTGGGGAAGCAGTGGGCCTCCTTCCCTGATGGTTCAGGAGGGGGATGGCTAGGAAAGGGAGGCGGGTTCATGTGTCTTTCTCAAACCAGTTTTGTAATTGGGTTTGGTTGTTGATGGTATCTAGTCTGCTCTAGGCTCTCGCATTTGAGGCAAGACAGATAGTATTGAGGAGGAGCACAGGACTGGTGGTTTGGCAGAAGCGCAGTGCAAATGCTGTGTTTCTTGGTATCTTAGGTGCCGTGAATAACTGTCGCTACAGCATCCGACTCTAGAATCTGTGTGGAGCAGGCAATCAGACTGCATCAGCATTCAGGAGGCTTGAGGGGTTTTGTGGAGGAGGTCGTCATCTCCTCTCAGGATGCTTATTGCTGGTGTTGTGGCTGCTTTTGTGATGACTTTCTCTTTTCCTTTTCCTTTTGCAGAGGAAGAGTAAGCCGGTGACTGCAGGAACGTATCGGATGGTTGTGTTTTGTGGACTACGTCGAGGATGGAATCAGATGCTAGCCCTCCAAAAGCTAAGTTGAGAGACCAGCACTGGAGAGGGGTGGAGGCTGACAATTGTGTAATGGGGTCTTTGACGTTAGTGTAGGGGGGAGGGCTGTTCTGGGGCACAGTCTCCTTTGGGCAGGTAAACAATGTAGCTTACTGTCCAGTGTGATGTTAGCGCATCCTAGGCAGGGCAGTTGCAGCCTGTGTGTGTTGTCGTGTCGTTCGTGTGGTCTGTGTTTTGCATCCTAGACCCTTTTTTTGGGTCTTGAGATCATCTTTAAGCTCCAGGAGCACGGAATGTGCATTGGGTGCCATCCTTACGGTGTCGAACACCTGCACCCGTGGGCGTAGCACCAACCGTCTGCCTCTCTTCTTGCATTAGCATCTTAAAGCGTGCATCGGTCTTGCATCTTGGAACTTTCTGGATGGCCCGCGTCAGCGACTGGGGCTTCTTCCCTGTGTCGTTAAGTTCTTAGGTCTTGAAGCTAGGCTTCCTGTGTGTCCATCTTGTCAGGCTCAACAGTCCCTTCTCAGGAACTGTGAAGTTCTACACTTTGTTTCAGGGGGTTCTGTGGAGCCTCTTCACATCGTCACCATCACGGTCCTGCAGGCTGTCTTGCCCGACGATGACTTTGGTCCCGGTGTCATCCTTCTTGCTGAGAGTTTTCTCTCATCCTTGAGGCGCGTCGTTTGTTGTGTTCTGTGTAGCGTCAGTCTGTGTGTGTTTGGCTTGGGGCTGCCCTGCCTGGGTGTGTAGCGTCCAGGGTAGGCAGAATCACGACAGCAGTCTGTACTGAATATGAGGATCTGTCTAGACCCAGGCAAAGGTTGCTCAGTCGTCTCGAATTGATTAGCTTTCGAGAGGCTGTGTGGATGGGTGTTTCATTAGTGGGCGCTGGCATAAGCGGAGACAAGTTGGAGAGGGTGTTCATGGCTAGTGAAGGGGACAGTATCTCAAAGATGGTAAACCTGCATTGTGTGGGGTGTAATGTTTGCAGGCGTCTCTTCTTTGGATGACAGGCTGTAGTTGGACTTATGTGAACAGGGTTCCTAAGTAGAAACAAGACCTTTGGAATTAAGCTACTGCTCTGCATTAGGGTAATGTTTGATGTTGGTGTGTTGCTTTTTTTTCAGATGCAGAGAGATGAGGTGGCCAGGGATACACAGGGGAGCTGATGGGGGTGCAGGACAAAGGTGGCTGAGCCCGAGGTCTTAAAGGGAAGATGTGACCGGCGGCTCCATGAATACATTTGGCCACTTCTTCTTTTTTTCATGTGAATGTGAGGTTACGTAGCCATGTGTGGAAGTGCTGGTCTGAGGTACAACAGAACTGGTGTTGTTTGCAGTCACTTTACTTTTCAGGTAAGTCTCTTCCAATGAAGTGAACTCTCTGAAAATAATGACGTATTTTTCAGGTAGTATCTGCCTTCAGAGCACCAAGAACTTATATTTACACTTAATGCGAAGGGATGCCGTGCGGAGAGGCTCTTGCTTATACTTATTCCTACAACAGCACAGCCCAGCTAACTTTTATATATGCCCTGTTGGAGGGTTGGAAGCAGAAAAGCGTAGAGGGGTTGTACCCATAGTGAAGAGTAGACGGGACCGGTGACCCGAATCTGACTGATAGGGTATTCCATCCCATCCTCATCACGCTCAGTATAAAAGCGGAGGGATCAAAGGGGTCGGTACCTGTTGTCTGGCCTCTGAAGACTCCTCTGTCTGTTCATTGTCCTTTGACCTCGATCCGTGCATTTATGCAACCAGGTCCGGAGTCTGGTTCCGGACTGTCACGGAGTCTGGTTCCGGACTTTGCCAGTGAAGCAGCGGTCATCCTGGGAGCTCTGTATCGGGTTGTGTATGTCCTGTATATATTTAATTGTTTTCTTGTTACTGTTGTCTTTTCTTGGTATTATTTTGCTGTTAAGATTTCATTACAGTTCAGTTTATCTTTCAGTCCCTAAGTCTCTCTCTCTTGTTCTTTTCTGCCTCAGGAGAGAAGTTAAAAGGGAGCATGTGTCACTTGTTTTACTGCATGGCCTAAGGCACAACAGCAATGATGACAGACAGGGCACCGGAGCAGACTCGGCCGAGGAGAGCGGCGGCCCCAAGCCTTGGTTCTTTCTCAGCCACTGCATTACAGGCGGCACACAAGCCTCTGCTTGCACTCTGTCTGTCGGTCCGATCCAGAACACAGTTCTGGCAGAAGTCGGATAATATGCGTCGTCTTGCTAGAAATGCTGTATGACTCGTTGTGGGGTTTCTTTTACAAGGAAACTAAAGCACATTGAGTCTTGATAAAAATATTGTTACTGTGCTTCATGATCTTCTGGCCTATTTAGGTTAGGATGATGTCTTTCTCTTTATGTCTACGCCCTGCAGAAGTTTAATTAAGTTTACTTACCTACCGGGCCCTGTTGCTGACACAGTTGATGTAGTTGTAATAAAAGAGCACATATTGTCCGTTCCTCTAAGGGTCGCTTTCTCCGTTTTGGTGTTTTGCATGCTGTACTTCTCAGGCCTGTGAGGAAAGGAGCAGCTTTTCCTCTGGCAGGCTCTATGCCTTGTGGAGGTCAGCCAGGCCCTTTCCCAGGTGCTGGTGGGAAGGGCGTTGGGCGGGGCCCGGGGTATATAACCCACAGCCTCTGCTGGGGCAGCTCGTTCTGCTGCCAGGTGTCTCCAGGGTCAGAGCTCTGCCTGTCCTTCAGTCGATTGCAGCTTTGGAGGCGGCTCAGCTCCTTGGGTGGAGATGTTATCACATTTAGAGAATAGCAGGTAAGAAGCTGGAGGTGGCAAGACCTTCAGGACCAGGTGAGGTTTGGCAGCGTGTATAGTAGAGAGCGGCCTCATGTGCCGGTTCTCTTCCTTGTGGTTTTTCAGGTGAGTCGCGTGGTAATGAGTCTTAGGGGGCGGTGAGATAGTTTAAGGGTATGGTTTTCTCTCTTCCAGGCGTGGCGCATTTTCCTGGAATCCCTGACTGTATTGAAGACGGAACTTTCTTGTTTGTGGGTTTTTTTTTTCCCCCACTAGCTTTGCTGTATCCCAGATAAGATGCCAATAGAATTTGTCTCAATCGGGCAGATGATGAGATTACTTTGCAGGGACTGGGTGAGCACCTTGTCTGCAGCTGTAGATGGAGTTTCCACATTTCTCAGGAAAGCAGCAGGGCCATAAAGCATAACGTATTTCAGGATGTGGGGTGCCTTGTCACCTTCCCCCACCGTGCTCAGGGTTTTGCCGTGTCCCTGGAGCCTTTGCGGCTTGTGGCAGGCCCCTGGTATAGGTCAGATCAGGGCTTCACTGACTCTGTGGGTCTGCAGCAGAGCCCAGAGTCCGTGGGAAGACAGAAGATAGGAGGTGGTGGTGGGACGCAGGGAGAGGCTGGGAAGAGTGGCTCTCAAGAAGTGTCCAACGCCGGGTGTTCGGGCTGGCAAATAAAGGGTGGGATCTATGGGGAAGAAGTGGGGCTCCTTCCCTGGCAGCTCAGGGAGAAGAGAAGGGGTTTCTAAAGTTTTGGCACTGGGGGAGGGCTAGAAAAGGTAGCCGGGTTCATGAGTCCTTCTTGGACAGGTTTTGCAGATGGGTTCGGGTGTCGTCGGAGCCTGGTGTGCTCTAGGCTCTCGCATTTGAGGCGAGCCAGATAGTATCGAGGAGGAGCACGGGACTGGTGGTTTGGCAGTAGCGCAGTGGTAATGCTGTGTTTCTTGGTATCTTAGGTGCCGTGAATAACTGTTGCCGCAGCATCAGACTCTGGAATTGGCGCTGAGCGGGCGAGCAGAATGCCTCGGTGTTCATGAGGCTGAGGGTGTTGTGGAAGAGGTCGGCATCTCCTCTCAGGATGCTTATTGCTGGTGCTGTGGCTGCTTTTGGGATAACTTTTTTTTTTCTTTTCCTTTTGCAGAGGAAGAGGAGGAAGCTGGTGACCACAGGAACGTACTGGATGGCTGTTTTCTGTGGACTGCCTCAAGGATGGATTCGGACCCCTGGCCCTCCAAAAGCTAAGTTGAGAGACTGGCGCTCGAGAGGGGACGAGGTTGAGAATTGCAAAAAGGTGTCTTTGAAGTTGGCGTAGGGGAGAGGTTTGTCCTGGAGGGCAGTCTCCTTTAGGCACGTAAGGGATGCGGCTTACTGTTCGGCATTCCCGGGCAGGGTGGTTCCAGCCTGTGTGTGTTGTTGTCTTTCGTGTGGTCCGTGTTCTGTGTCTTAGACCTTTCTTGGGTCTCGAGGTCGTCTTTAAGCTCCAGGAGCACGGCATGGCGCCTCAGGCGCCATCCCTAGGGTCTCGAACGCCTGCACCCATGGGCATAGCACCATTCGGCTGCTGGTCGTCTTGCGTTAGAAGCTTAAAGCTTGCATTGGTCTTGCGTCTTGGAAGTTTCCGGATGGCCCGCGTCTACAACTGGGACTTCTTCCCTATGTCATTATGTTCTTAGGTCTTGAAGCCAGGCTTCCCCCGCATACATCTTATCAGTCTTGACAGTCCCTTCTTATCACAGATGATGATGTCCTACACTCTGTTTCAGGGGCTTCCATAGAGCCTCTTCACATCACCACCACGGTCTCCAGGTCGTCTTGCCCGACGGTGACTTCCGTCTGGGTGTCATCCTTCTTGCTGAGAGTTTTCTCTCATCCTTGAGATGCGTTGTTTTTAGCGTTTTGTGTAGTGTTGGTCTGTGCTTGTGTGTGTGTCTGGCTCGGAGCCCCCCTGCCCGGGTGTGTAGAGTCCAGGGCAGGCAGAATAGTGACGAGAGTCTACAGTTAATATGTGGATCTGTGGCGACCGAGGCAAAGGTTGGGTAGTCATCTGGAATTAATTTGCTCTCAGTAGGTTGGGTGCGTGGGTGTTTTATTAGTGGGTGTTGGCATAAGCAGAGCCAAGTCGGAGAGGCTGTTCACAGTCAGTGAAGGACACAGTATCTCAAAGATGTTCAGGCTGCTTTGTGTGGGGTGTAATGTTTGTGGGCTTTTTCTGTGTTTTTTTTTTTTTTGATGGCAGGCTGTAGTTGGATCTAATTGAACAGTGTTCCGAAGTAGAAACAAGACCTTTGGAATTAAGCTATCGCTCTGCATCGGCGTAATGTTGGATTTTTTTTTTTTTCTCTTTTTAGATGCCGAGAGATGAGATGTGCAGGGTGACGTAGGGGAGCCGAGAGGAGCGCTGTACGGAGGTGGCTCGGCATGTGGCATTAGAGGGAAGATGTGACTGGCGCCTCTATGAATACAATTGGGTACTTTTTTTTTCATGTGAATGAAGACAGAAGATAGGAGTTGATGGTGTGGCGGTTTGGCAGAAGCGCAGTGGTAATGTTGTGTTTCTTGGTCTCTTAGGTGCTGTGAATAACTATCATTGCAGCCTCGGACTCCGGAATCGGCGCAGAGCGGGCAAGCAGAACGCCACGGCATTCGGGAGGCTGAGCGTGTCGTCGAAGAGGTTGGCATCTCCTCTCAGGATGCTTATTGCTGGTGCTGTGGCGGCCTCTGGGATTATGTTTTATTTTCCTTTTGCAGAGGAAGAGGAGGAACCTGGTGACTGTGGAAATGTATCGGATGGCTGGTTTTTGCGGACCGCATCGAAGAAGGATTCAGATGGCTGGCCCTCCAAAAGCTAAGTTGACAGTCAGGCGCCGGAGAGGGGCCGAGGTGGACAATTGCAAAATGGGGTCTTTGACGTTAGCGTAGTGGCGAGGGCTGTCCCGGGGCACAGTCATATTTAGGAAGGTAAAGGATGTTGCTTACTGCTCAGTGTGACGCTAGCGTGTCCCGGGCAGGGCAGTTCCAGCCCGTGCGTGTTGTCATGTCGTTCATGTGGTCTGTGTTGTGTATCTTCGCCCCTTCTTGGGTCTCGAGGTCATCTTTGAGCTCCAGGAGCACGACGTGGGGCCCTGGGCGTCATCCTTAGGGTCTCGAATGCTTGGGCCTGTGGGCGTAGCACCATTCATCTGATGCTCTTCTTGCGTTAGCATCTTAAAGCGTGCATCAATCTTGCCTCTCGGAAGTTTCTGGACGGCCCACTTCCACGTCTGGGAGTTCTTCCCTGCGTCGTTACGTTCTTAGGTCTTGAAGCCAGACTTCCTGCACGTCCATCTTAGCGGGCTCGACAGTCCATTCTTATTACGTACCATCACGTTCTACAGTTTGCTTCAGGGGGTTCCGTAGAGCGTCTTCATGTTGACATCATCACGATCCCACAGATTTTCTTGCACGACGGTGACTTTGGTCCCCGTGTCATCTTTCTTGCTGAGAGTTTTCTCTCATCTTTGAGGCGTGTCGTTCGTAGCGTTCCGTGTAGTGTCTGTCTGTAACCGTGAGTGTTTGGCTCGGGGCTGCCCTGCCTGGGCACGTAGTGTCCAGGGTGGGCGGAATCCTGTGGAGAGTCTATATGTAGTACATGAATCCCAGTAGATCGGGGCAAAGGTGTTAGAGTTGTCTCAGGGTAGCCTTTGGGAGGCTGTGTAGACACCTCTTCTGTTTTGTTTGGGAAGAGCAGAGGCATGTTGGAAAGGCAATACAGCAGCAGTGAAGAAGAGTTCATGTGGAAGAGGGTACGGCTGGTTTTGGTGCGGATTTTTTTTTTTGTAATTTTCTTTGTGTACGGTTGTATTTGGACCTTAGAGGGTATTTGTAAAAAGGTGCAAGGCTTTTTGTTGTTATGACTCTATTGCTCTGCCTCAGGGTGATTTCTCTGATGTCGTTCTTGCAGATGCAACAGGACAAGCTTGGCGGGGCAGCGTAGGAGAGGAGAGCAATGTAAGAAGGTGAGTCAGCACGTGGTATTAGAGAGAAGATGTGGCTCTGAGTACTGTATGTATTGGTTCTTTCCAATTTGAAGTTTTGAAGCAATGAATGACATGGGATGTGGGGATGGGGATGAGTCAGTCACTTCAGCCCACCCGCCGCTGCTGACCTTATCACATCTGCCTCAGAGGGAGCAACTTTCAAGTTTTAAAGCAACCCATGTCTGTTGGGTTTTATGGGTGGTTTGCGAGCCTTCAGGTTGCACGCCTCGGGGGAGGATGGGCGGGCAAGGTGAGGGAGTGGGAGATGGGGAATTTGGTAGGGTTTTGGGCAGTATCTCGGCATGTGTTTCTTCGGTTGGTGTGACATGCAGGGTCAGAGGGGCGATGCTGCACACCCACTGAGTAGTCCCAGCAAGTGAGGCGGTTGTGGACACGTTGGCGTCTAATAGCCCAGTGCTACATTGCGGCTCAGGGGAGTGTTTGTCTTTGGTTTTGCAGGCGCCGCAGGCATCCGGAGCCGGACGAGCGTTGGAGGTGAGCTGGGTAGCAGAGAGGTAGCGCATGGGGGTGGTGGTTTCCCGTAAGCTCAACAGTAATATTGTGTGTCTTAGGTGTTTTAGGTGCCAGAACCAGAGTGTGCCACAAAGTCCAAACCCAGAATCCATGCGGAGCAGGTGAGCAGAAGGGTACGGCGCGTGTGATGCGGGGTACAGTTGCAGTACAACTTAGTGTTGATGGACGTGATGGTGCCTGATGGCACCATTTTGTGCAAATCGGGATTACGTTGCTCGGTAACTTCCTTGACTGCCATTTGAGATGGTCTTGTGTCGTACGCTTAAGAATTTGGTTCCGTACTATGTTCTTGTATATTTGAAATAGTATTGCTCCGCCTCACTCAGTATCGGTTTCGCATCGTGTTGCCCCGTCACGCTCTTGATTGCTCTGTGTTCTATTCTGGCATCGTACCACACCGTGTTGCGTGGTTTTTTTTTTTTAATCGGTTGTTCTTTGACTGTGTAATGCCTTGTACCGCCCTCTATTGCGTTATGTCTCGTGTTATATTGCCCCGTCGTAGCCTTGACTGCCTTCTGATCTGTTCGGGCCTCGTACCACGCTGTATTGCGGGTTTTTTAATCGGTTGTTCTTCATCTGGCTTTCTAATGCCTTGTACCGCCCTGTATTGTGTAACATCTTGCATTATATTGCCCCGTCATAGTCTCGACTGCCTTCTGATCCACTCTGGCATCGCACCGCACTGTATTGTGTGGTTTTTAATCGGTTCTTCTTTATTTGACTGTGTAATGCCTTGTACTGCTGTGTATTGTGTTACTTCTCATGTTATAGTGTGCTGTCGTTGTCTTGACTGCCTTCTGATGTTTTCTGGTATTACAGTTGAACGTATGCTGGGTTTCTTAATCGGTTGTTCTTCGTTTGGCTGCATGTTGCCTTGTTACCACCTGGTATGGTGTTGTGTCTTGCATTGTATTGCCCTGTCACTGTCTCGACGGTCATTTTACACGTTCCGTCCTAGGACCGCGCTGTATTGTGAATTCTTTCATGGGTTGTTGTTTCCTTGACTGTGTCGCCTGGTAGGGCCCCGTATCGCGTTACGTCTTGCCTTGTATTGCTCTGTCATTGTGGTGACCGACATCTGATATATTCTACCGTTGTATGGCACCGTACCGTCAATTCCTTCATTGTCTGCTCTGCATTTGATTGTATGTTGCCTTGTACTGCCCTGTGTAAGGTTAGATCTTGCATGGTGTTGCCCTGTCGTTGTCTTGCCAGTTATTTTAGAGTCTCTGGCACAGTATTGTGCAATTTTTAACCGGTTGTTCTGTATTTGACCGCTGTTGCGATGTCACCCCCCTTTTTCCTCCAGGCTGCTGCTCGAGCTATAACGACCAGCAGGAGTCGCTACGAGTGGCACTTGAACTTTGTGGGGTGGCTGGCACCAGAGTCAAGACACTGTGAGTCAGTTAGCTTGCTATAGACCTAGCGGACAGACCAAGAGCCCTTTGAGCTTCCTTGCAAGGCAGCGGCCTGTTTGCCAGCGTTTCCTGGGGACACTCACTTAAGGTTCTGCTCCTCTAGGTTGAGAGAAGCCTTGCCGCAACAGATTCTGGGTAAGTGACTAACAGCATGCCAGACTTTGCCATCTTAGCTGAGCGATACGAAGGGTTTGATCACGCAGATATGATCCTTTAGAGGTGAACCGTTGCCCAAGTCCGGGGCGAGGATGGGATCCAGCCGCACCTAGACTCCTCTCGGAGAAGGAGTTTAGAAAGCAAGGGGGTCCTTTCCGAGCCTCGTGACTCAACGGGAGGGTCTCCCAGACAGCGTGTCAGACCCTGGCCCTGAGGCAGTAAATGACCCGGGGTGCGTGGCCATATGGAACCTGGTAAAGTGCCATCACGTGCGCTGCTACCTTTAGTGAATCACTGTTATGTTTGTTAATGTTTCTCTACCTCTCTCTTAGGAGTGAATTTTATCATTGCGCCCGCCACAACTGCATATGGCCTGTGTTACATCTTGCATTGCATTGCCCTGTCGTCTTGACGGTCACGTTAGAGAATCTGTCCTAGGTCTGGACTGTAGTTTGATGTCTCTCATGGGTTCTGATGTGGCTGTGTATTGCCTTGTCCGGCCCCGTGTGGTGTTACGTCTTCCATTGTATTGCTCTGTTGTTGTCTTGATTGTCATCTGATCTATTCTGCCGTTGTAGGCCACCATATTGTCACTTCCTTCATCAGCTGTTTTTTATGAGCCATGTAAAGGGTTGACGGCACAGACATAATCCTTTAGAGGTGAACCGTTGCCCAAGTCCGGGGCTAGGAATTGGATCCAGCCGCACCTAGACTCCTCTCCGAGAAGGAGTTTAGAAAGCAAGGGGGTCCTCTCCGAGCTAGGAATTGGATCCAGCCGCACCTAGACTCCTCTCCGAGAAGGAGTTTGGAAAGCAAGGGGGTCCTTTCCGAGCCTCGTGACTCAACGGGAGGGTCTCCCTGACAGCTCGTCTGACCCTGGTCCCTAGGCAGGAAATAATCCAGGGTCCGTGGCCACGGAACCTGATAAAGCGCCGTCATGCGCACTGCTGCCTTTGGAGAATCACTGTGTTGATGTTTCTGAATGTTTCTCTACTTTTCTCTTAGGAGTGAAGTGAATGGCTCCACCTGCCACAACTGCATATTGCCTTGTCCGGCCCCGTGTTGGGTTACGTCTTGCCTTGTATTGCCCTATCGTTGTCATGATTGCCACCTGACCCATGGTGTCATAGTAGTGCACTGCATTGTGAATTTTTTGACTGTCTGTTATTTATTTGACTGAGTATTGGCTGGCAGTGGCCTGTATTGTGTTATCTTGCACCGTATTGCCCTGTATTTGCCGTGACTGCCCTCTGAGACTTCCTGAGATCGTAGGGCGTTCTGTTGTGGGTTTTGTAATTGGCTGTTCTTTGTGTGACTGTGTATTGCTTTGTGCTGCCCTGTATTGTGTTACAGCTCGTGTTGCATTACTCTGTCATTGTTTTGACTGCGTTTTGGGACAGTGTCATAGTGCTGCACTGGATTATGGGTATTTTAACTGTTCTTGACTTGGCTGCGCGTTGCCTTTTACTGCTCTGTGTGATGTTAGGTCTTGCACTGTATTGGTCTGTCGTTGTCTTGGCTGTTACTTTGGACTGTCTGGGATTGTACTTATTTATTGTGAAAGTTCCATTGGTTGTTCCTTATTTGACTGCTGGGGTGGTGTGGGCGCCCCTTCGTTTTGGCGCCCCAATCATCCATGGAGTTGTTCTGAGTGGTACTTGAAGTTGGGGGATGGTTGGCAACACAGTGGGGACCTAGATATTTTGTTCCTGTGCTGATGTGACTATAAGTCAATTAGCTTACCCCATAAATAGCGGACAGCCCAAGAGCCTTTTGACTTCTGCATGGCAGGGGCCTCCGTGCCAGGATCTCCCCTTGAGCAGGGACGCTCAATTAAGGTTCTGCTCCTCGAGATAGAGATGCCTTGCCGCAACAGATTCTCAGTAAGTGACTAATAGCATACAAAACCTTGTAGCCTTAGCTCAGTGATATAAAGGGTCGATGGCGCAGATACAATCCTTTAGAGGTGAACCGTTGCCTAAGTCCGGGGCTAGGAATTGGATCCAGCCGCACCTAGACTCCTCTCCGAGAAGGAGTTTAGAAAGCAAGGGGGTCCTTTCCGAGCCTCGTGACTCAACGGGAGGGTCTCCCTGACAGCTTGTCTGACCCTGGCCCCTAGGCAGTAAATAATCCGGGGTGCGTGGCCATATGGAATCTGGTAAAGCGCCGTCACATGCGCTGCTGCCTTTGGAGAATCACTGTGTTGATGTTTCTGAATGTTTCACCGCTTCTCTCTTAGAAGCGAAGTTAGCCGCTCGGCCTGCCACAACTGCGTATTGCCTTGTCCGGCCCTGTATGGCGTCACGTTTGGCATTGTATTGTCCTCTATTTGCCCGGACTGCCATCTGATCTGTTCCGGCATTGTACTGGTGTGTATTGTGGGTTTTTTAATCGGTTGTGCGTTATTTGAATGCGTATTGCCCTGTCTAGTGTTGTATCTTGCATTGTACTGCCCCGTCATTCCGTTCACTGTCACTTTAGATGTTCTGGGATTGCAGCGATCCGTATTGTGCAGGTTTTATTCGTTAGTCTGTGTTTGACCGTGTATTGCCTTGTTACCACCTTGTATTGTGTTGCGGCTTGCATTGTATCGCCATGTTATTGTTCTGAGTGCCATCTGATACATTTTGGTGTTGTACAGCCCTGCATTGTTACGTCTTCCATTGTATAGCTCTGTCACTGCCTCGACTGCTGTCTCACGCGTTTTGGCATTGCATCGCACGGTATTGCGGGATACTTAATCAGTTATTTATTTGACCGTGTATTTCACTGTACTGCCCTGTATTGCGTTATTTCTTGCCTTGTATTGCTCTGTCATTGTCTTGACTGGCATCTCCATTTATTTTTGTTTTCTCCCGCACTGTATTGCGGTTCTTCTAATTGGTTGGTATTTAGTTGACTGCGTCTTCAGTTCTGCTCTGTCGTGTAATGTTGCATCTTGGATCGTGTCGCCCTATAGTTGTTTTGACTGCCACCCGAGACCGTGTGGGATCGTACTGCACCGTATTGTGGCGTTTTGATGGGTTGTTTCCTATATTATTCTGTATCGTGTTGTAGCAACCTGTATTGTGTTACATTGTGCGTTGTGTTGCCATGAAATAGTCTTAACTGTCCTTTTACACTCTCTGGGGTTGTACCGCACCGAACTGAGGGTGTTTTTGATCGGCTGTTCTATATTTGACTACGTATTGCTTTGTACTGCCCTGTATTTTCCTGAGTCTTGCGTCGTATTGCCCTCTCACCGTGCTGCGAGCCATCTGATGTATTCTGGCGTTGACAGGCACTGTATTGAGGGCTTCTTAGGCTGTTGTACTCTATTTGACCGTGCATCAATTTTGTGATCGGTCATTCCCTATTTGACTGTGTATTGGCCTTGTACTGCCCTGTGTAAAGTTACGTCTCGCATTGTATTGCCCTGTCATAGTATTGCCTGTCATAGTCTGTCATAGCACCAGGATGTGCCCTTGAGCGGGGACGCTTGCTTCAGGTTCTGCTCCTCAAGGCTGAGAGATCCCTTGCCGCAACAGAGTCTCGGTAAGTGACTAATACCACGCTAAACCTCGTAGCCTTAGCTCAGTGATATAAAGGGTTGATGGCGCGGATACAATCCTTTAGAGGTGAACCGGTGCCCAAGTCCAGGGCTAGGAATTGGATCCAGCCGCACTTAGACTGCTCTTCAAGAAGGAGTTTAGAAAGCAAGGGGGTTGTGGCTCGACGGGAGGGTCTCCCTAACAGCTCGTCTGACCCTGGCCCCTGTGCAATAAATGATCTGGGGTACGTGGCCACGGAACCTGGTAAAGGGATGTTACGTTCACTGCTGCCTTTGTCGAAACACTGTGTTGATGTTTCTAAATGTTTCTCTACTTCTCTCAGGACTGAAGTGAATCGCTCCACCCGCCACAACTGCATATTGCCTTGTCCGGCCCCGTATTGGGTTACCTCTCGCCTTGTATTGCCCTGTCCTTCTTTTGGTTGCCATCTGACCCATGTGAATTCACTGCACTGTGAATTTTGTGACTGTCTGTTATTTATTTGACTGAGTATTGCCTTGTACTGCCTTGTGTACTGCGACGTAGTGCTTTGTCTTGCCCTGTAATTGCCTTGACTGCCATCCGAGATGTTTTGAGATCGTACGGCAGCGTAGTGCGGGTTTTCTGGTCAGCTGTTCTCTATTTGACTGTGTACGGCCTTGCGCTGCCCTGCACGGTGTTCTGTCTCGCGTTGTCATTGTCTCGACCGACATGTGGGATTG
Source organism: Chroicocephalus ridibundus (assembly GCF_963924245.1). Taxonomy (NCBI): domain Eukaryota; kingdom Metazoa; phylum Chordata; class Aves; order Charadriiformes; family Laridae; genus Chroicocephalus; species Chroicocephalus ridibundus. The sequence goes on along the minus strand of NC_086302.1, from coordinate 140,861 downwards.
TTTGCCATTGTTTGCCAGTGTGGTTTGGGTATTGTAGTTTACTGTTCTTCATTTGACTGCGTATTGCCTTGTACTGACCTGTATAACGTTATGTCTTGCACTGCATTGCCCTGGCATTGTCTTGACCGACATCTGAGACGGTCTGGCATTGTACTGTACTGTATTGGGAGTCTTGTAATTTGCTCTAATTTATTTGTCTGCGAATCGGGTTGTACTGCCCTGTATACTGTAACGTGTGGCATTGTACCGCCTGTCACTGGCTTAACGGTGGCTTTAGAGATTCTATCGTAAGACCGCACTCCGTTGTGAATTTCTCTATTGCTGATTCTGTGACGGCGTATTGCCTCGCACGGCCCAGTACTGTGTTACGCTTGACGTTGCATCGCTCTGTCATTGTCTTCAATGAGATGTGACACTTGGTAACATACGATGGCACTGTATTGCCAATTGTTCCAGTGGCTATGCTTAATTTGAGCATGTATTGATGTGTAGCGCTCTGTATGATGTTAAGTCGTACACTGTCTTGACTTAATAATAGAAATGCTAGAGGCTGGCGTGGTGCCAAGTGGGAAAGGGTGGCTGTGAGACTCTGAAGGCAGCAGGAAAGCCCGCAGCCCGAGGTGGTGCCGCCGCGCCAGCCTCCAAACCATTTTCCGGTAGGGCCGCGGCTCTGGCGACAGCTCCCACGCCGGAAGAGCCAGGAGGGAAAGCCATGCCTCGTTGGAAAGCTCTTTGGCAGCCGCTCGCGTGGCCCCACAGCCCGTGTGGCTGCGGGCTTTGCGGCGACCGTCAGCCTCCCCGCCACCGGCGCCCACCAGGTGCAGCCGCGCCAGCCTGCGAAGCATTTTCCGGTAGGGCCGCGGCTCTGGCGACAGCTCCCACGCCCGAAGAGCAGGGAGGGAAAGCCATGCCTCGTTGGAAAGCTCTTTGGCAGCCGCTCGCGTGGCCCCACAGCCCGTGGGGCTGCGGGCTTTGCGGCGGCCGTCAGCCTCGGAGCCACCGGCGCCCACGTGGTACCGCCGCACCAGCTTGCGAAGCATTTTCTGGTAGGGCCGTGGCTCTGGCGACAGCTCCCAAGCCCGAAGAGCGAGGAGGGAAAGCCGTGCCTCGTTGGAAAGCTCTTTGGCAGCCGCTCGCGTGGCCCCACAGCCCGTGGGGCTGCGGGCTTTGCGGCGGCCGTCAGCCTCGGAGCCACCGGCGCCCAGCTGGCGCCGCCCCGCCAGCCTGCGAAGCATTTTCCGGTAGGGCCGCGGCTCTGGCGACAGCTCCCACGCCCGAAGAGCCAGGAGGGAAAGCCGTGCCTCGCTGGAAAGCTCTTTGGCAGCCGCTCGTTTGGCGAAACAGCCTGTGGGGCTGCGGGCTTTGCGGCGGCCGTCAGCCTCGGTGACACCGGCGCCCACGTGGCTCCGCCGCACCAGCCTGCGAAGCGTTTTCCGGTAGGGCCGCGGCTCTGGCGACAGCTCCCAAGCACGAAGAGCCAGGAGGGAAAGCCGTGCCTCGTTGGAAAGCTCTTTGGCAGCCGCTCGCGTGGCCCCAAAGCCCGTGTGGCTGCGGGCTATACGGCGGCCGTCAACCTCGTCGACACCGGCGCCCACGTGGCGCCGCCGCGCCAGCCTGCGAAGCATTTTCCGGTAGGGCTGCAACGCTGGCGACAGCTCCCAAGCACGAAGAGCCAGGAGGGAAAGCCGTGCCTCGTTGGAAAGCTCTTTGGCAGCCGCTCGCGTGGCCCCACAGCCCGTGGGGCTGCGGGCTTTGCGGCCGCCGTCAGCCTCAGCGCCACCGGCGCCCACCAGCTACAGCCGCGCCAGCCTGCGAAGCATTTTCTGGTAGGGCCGCGGCTCTGGCGACAGCTCCCACGCCCGAAGAGCCAGGAGGGAAAGCCGTGCCTCGTTGGAAAGCTCTTTGGCAGCCTCTTCCGTGGCCCCACAGCCCGTGGGGCTGCGGGCTTTGCGGCGGCCGTCAGCCTCTCCGCCAACGGTGCCCATGTGGCGCCGCCGCGCAAGTATGCAGAGCTTTTTGCGGTAGGGACGCGAAACTGGCGACAGCTCCCACGCCCGAAGACCCAGGAGGGAAAGCCGTGCCTCGTTGGAAAGCTCTTTGGCAGCCGCTCGCGTGGCCCCACAGCCCGTGGGGCTGCGGGCTTTGCGGCGGCCGTCAGCCTCGGCGCCACTGGCGCCCACCTGGTACAGCCGCGCCAGCCTGCGAAGCATTTTCCGGTAGGGCCGCGGCTCTGGCGACAGCTCCCACGCCCGAAGAGCAGGGAGGGAAAGCCGTGCCTCGTTGGAAAGCTCTTTGGCAGCCGCTCGCGTGGCCCCACAGCCCGTGGGGCTGCGGGCTTTGCGGCGGCCGTCAGCCTCGGAGCCACCGGCGCCCACGTGGCGCCGCCGCGCCAGCCTGCGAAGCATTTTCCGGTAGGGCCGCAACTCTGGCGACAGCTCCCAAGCACGAAGAGCCAGGAGGGAAAGCCGTGCCTCGTTGGAAAGCTCTTTGGCAGCCGCTCGCCTGGCGAAACAGCCTGTGGGGCTGCGGGCTTTGCGGCGGCCGTCATCCTCGCTGCCACCGGCGTCCACGTGGCGCCGCTGCGCCAGCCTACGAAGCATTTTCCGGTAGGGCCGCGGCTCTGGCCACAGCTCCCACGCCCGAAGAGCCAGGAGGGAAAGCCATGCCTCGTTGGAAAGCTCTTTGGCAGCCGCTCGCGTGGCCCCACAGCCCGTGGGGCTGCGGGCTTTGCGGCGGCCGTCAGCCTCAGCGCCACCGGCGCCCACCAGCTACAGCCGCGCCAGCCTGCGAAGCATTTTCCGGTAGGGCCGCGTCTCTGGCGACAGCTCCCACGCCCGAAGAGCCAGGAGGGAAAGCCGTGCCTCGTTGGAAAGCTCTTTGGCAGCCGCTCGCGTGGCCCCACAGCCCGTGGGGCTGCGGGCTTTGTGGCGGCCGTCAGCCTCCCCGCCACCGGCGCCCACCAGGTGCAGCCGCGCCAGCCTGCGAAGCATTTTCCGGTAGGGCCGCGGCTCTGGCGACAGCTCCCACGCCCGAAGAGCCAGGAGGGAAAGCCGTGCCTCGTTGGAAAGCTCTTTGGCAGCCGCTCGCCTGGCGAAACCGCCCGTGCGGCTGCGGGCTTTGCTGCGGCCGTCAGCCTCGGAGCCACCGGCGCCCACGTGGCGCCGCCCCACTAGCCTGCGAAGCATTTTCCGGTAGGGCCGCAACTCTGGCGAAAGCTCCCAAGCACGAAGAGCCAGGAGGGAAAGCCATGCCTCGTTGGAAAGCTCTTTGGCAGCCGCTCGCATGGCCCCACAGCCCGTGGGGCTGCGGGCTTTGCGGCGGCCGTCAGCCTCGGCGCCACCGGCGCCCACGTGGCGCCGCTGCGCCAGCCTGCGAAGCATTTTCCGGTAGGGCCGCGGCTCTGGCGACAGCTCCCACGCCCGAAGAGCCAGGAGGGAAAGCCATGCCTCGTTGGAAAGCTCTTTGGCAGCCGCTCGCCTGGCGAAACAGCCTGTGGAGCTGCGGGCTTTGCGGCGGCCGTCAGTCTCGGAGCCACCGGCGCCCACGTGGCGCCGCCCCACCAGCCTGCGAAGCATTTTCCGGTAGGACTGCAACTCTGGCGACAGCTCCCAAGCCCGAAGAGCCAGGAGGGAAAGCCGTGCCTCGTTGGAAAGCTCTTTGGCAGCCGATCGCGTGGCCCCACAGCCCGTGTGGCTGCGGGCTTTGTGGCGGCCGTCAGCCTCCCCGCCACCGGCGCCCACCAGGTGCAGCCGCGCCAGCCTGCGAAGCATTTTCCTGTAGGGCCGCGGATCTGACGACAGCTCCCAAGCCCGAAGAGCCAGGAGGGAAAGCCGTGCCTCGTTGGAAAGCTCTTTGGCAGCCGCTCGTTTGGCGAAACAGCCTGTGGGGCTGCGGGCTTTGCGGCGGCCGTCAGCCTCGGAGCCACCGGCGCCCACGTGGCGCCGCCGCGCCAGCCTGCGAAGCATTTTCCGGTAGGGCTGCAATTCTGGCGACAGCTCCCAAGCACGAAGAGCCCGGAGGGAAAGCCATGCCTCGTTGGAAAGCTCTTTGGCAGCCGCTCGCCTGGCGAAACAGCCCGTGGGGCTGCGGGCTTTGCGGCGGCCGTCAGCCTCGGCGACACCGGCGCCCACGTGGCGCCGCCGCGCCAGCCTGCGAAGCATTTTCCGGTAGGGCCGCGGCTCTGGCGACAGCTCCCACGCCCGAAGAGCGAGGAGAGAAAGCCGTGCCTCGTTGGAAAGCTCTTTGGCAGCCGCTCGCGTGGCCTCACAGCCCGTGGGGCTGCGGGCTTTGCGGCGGCCGTCAGCCTCGCTGCGACCGGCGCACACGTGGCGCCGCTGCGCCAGCCTGCGAAGCATTATCCGGTAGGGCCGCGGCTCTGGCGACAGCTCCCACGCCCGAAGAGCAGGGAGGGAAAGCCGTGCCTCGTTGGAAAGCTCTTTGGCAGCCGCTCGCGTGGCCCCACAGCCCATGGGGCTGCGGGCTTTGCGGCGGCCGTCAGCCTCAGCACCACCGGCGCCCACCAGCTACAGCCGTGGCAGCCTGCGAAGCATTTTGCGGTAGGGCCGTGGCTCTGGCGACAGCTCCCACGCCCGAAGAGCCAGGAGGGAAAGCCGTGCCTCGTTGGAAAGCTGTTTGGCAGCCGCTCGCGTGGCCCCACAGCCCGTGGGGCTGCGGGCTTTGCGGCGACCGTCAGCCTCCCCGCCACCGGTGCCCACCAGGTGCAGCCACGCCAGCCTGCGAACCATTTTCCTGTAGGGCCGCGGCTCTGGCGACAGCTCCCACGCCCGAAGAGCCAGGAGGGAAAGCCGTGCCTCGTTGGAAAGCTCTTTGGCAGCCGCTCGCGTGGCCCCACAGCCCGTGGGGCTGCGGGCTTTGCGGCGGCCGTCAGCCTCCCCGCCACCGGCGCCCACCAGCTACAGCCGTGCCAGCCTGCGAAGCATTTTGCGGTAGGGCCGCGGCTCTGGCGACAGCTCCCATGCCCGAAGAGCCAGGAGGGAAAGCCGTGCCTCGTTGGAAAGCTGTTTGGCAGCCGCTCGCGTGGCCCCACAGCCCGTGGGGCTGCGGGCTTTGCGGCGACCGTCAGCCTCCCCGCCACCGGTGCCCACCAGGTGCAGCCACGCCAGTCTGCGAATCATTTTCCTGTAGGGCCGCGGCTCTGGCGACAGCTCCCACGCCCGAAGACCCAGGAGGGAAAGCCGTGCCTCGTTGGAAAGCTCTTTGGCAGCCGCTCGCGTGGCCCCACAGCCCGTGGGGCTGCGGGCTTTGCGGCGGCCGTCAGCCTCGGCGACACCGGCGCCCACGTGGCGCCGCCCCACCAGTCTGCGAAGCATTTTCCGGTAGGGCCGCGGATCTGACGACAGCTCCCAAGCCCGAAGAGCCAGGAGGGAAAGCCGTGCCTCGTTGGAAAGCTCTTTGGCAGCCGCTCGCCTGGCGAAACAGCCCGTGTGGCTGCGGGCTTTGCGGCGGCCGTCAGCCTCGCCGCCAACGGTGCCCACGTGGCGCTGCCGCGCCAGCTTGCGAAGCATTTTCCGGTAGGGCTGCGGCTCTGACGACAACTCCCAAGCCCGAAGAGCCAGGAGGGAAAGCCGTGCCTCGTTGGAAAGCTGTTTGGCAGCCGCTCACGTGGCCCCACAGCCCGAGGGGCTGCGGGCTTTGCGGCGGCCGTCAGCCTCGGCGACACCGGCGCCCTCGTGGCTCCGCCGCACCAGCCTGCGAAGCGTTTTCCGGTAGGGCCGCAACTCTGGCGACAGCTCCCAAGCCCGAAGAGCCAGGAGGGAAAGCCGTGCCTCGTTGGAAAGCTCTTTGGCAGCCGCTCGCCTGGCGAAACAGCCCGTGGGGCTGCGGGCTTTGCGGCGGCCGTCAGCCTCGGAGCCACCGGCGCCCACGTGGCGCCGCCCCACCAGCCTGCGAAGCATTTTCCGGTAGGGCCGCGGTCTGGCGACAGCTCCCACGCCCGAAGAGCGAGGAGAGAAAGCCGTGCCTCGTTGGAAAGCTCTTTGGCAGCCGCTCGCGTGGCCCCACAGCCCGTGGGGCTGCGGGCTTTGCGGCGGCCGTCAGCCTCGGCGACACCGGCGCCCTCGTGGCTCCGCCGCACCAGCCTGCGAAGCATTTTCCGGTAGGGCCGCGACTCTGGCGACAGCTCCCAAGCCCGAAGAGCCAGGAGGGAAAGCCGTGCCTCGTTGGAAAGCTCTTTGGCAGCCGCTCGCCTGGCGAAACAGCCCGTGGGGCTGCGGGCTTTGCAGCGGCCGTCAGCCTCGGAGCCACCGGCGCCCACGTGGCGCCGCCCCACCAGCCTGCGAAGCATTTTCCGGTAGGGCCGCGGCTCTGGCGACAGCTCCCACGCCCGAAGAGCGAGGAGAGAAAGCCGTGCCTCCTTGGAAAGCTCTTTGGCAGCCGCTCACGTGGCCCCACAGCCCGAGGGGCTGCGGGCTTTGCGGCGGCCGTCAGCCTCGGCGACACCGGCCCCCTCGTGGCTCCGCCGCACCAGCCTGCGAAGCATTTTCCGGTAGGGCTGCAACTCTGGCGACAGCTCCCAAGCACGAAGAGCCAGGAGGGAAAGCCGTGCCTCGTTGGAAAGCTCTTTGGCAGCCGCTCGCCTGGCGAAACAGCCCGTGGGGCTGCGGGCTTTGCGGCGGCCGTCAGCCTCGGAGCCACCGGCGCCCACGTGGCGCCGCCCCACCAGCCTGCGAAGCATTTTCCGGTAGGGCCGCGGCTCTGGCGACAGCTCCCACGCCCGAAGAGCGAGGAGAGAAAGCCGTGCCTCGTTGGAAAGCTCTTTGGCAGCCGCTCGCGTGGCCCCACAGCCCGTGGGGCTGCGGGCTTTGCGGCGGCCGTCAGCCTCAGCGCCACCGGCGCCCACCAGCTACAGCCGCGCCAGCCTGCGAAGCATTTTCTGGTAGGGCCGCGGCTCTGGCGACAGCTCCCACGCCCGAAGAGTCAGGAGGGAAAGCCGTGCCTCGTTGGAAAGCTCTTTGGCAGCCGCTCGCCTGGCGAAACAGCCCGTGTGGCTGCGGGCTTTGCGGCGGCCGTCAGCCTCGCCGCCAACGGTGCCCACGTGGCGCTGCCGCGCCAGCTTGCGAAGCATTTTCCAGTAAGGCCACGTCTCTGGCGACAGCTCCCACGCCCGAAGAGCCAGGAGGGAAAGCCGTGCCTCGTTGGAAAGCTCTTTGGCAGCCGCTCGCGTGGCCCCACAGCCCGTGTGGCTGCGGGCTATACGGCGGCCGTCAACCTCGTCGACACCGGCGCCCACGTGGCGCCGCCGCGCCAGCCTGCGAAGCATTTTCCGGTAGGGCTGCGTCTCTGGCGACAGCTCCCAAGCACGAAGAGCCAGGAGGGAAAGCCGTGCCTCGTTGGAAAGCTCTTTGGCAGCCGCTCGCCTGGCGAAACAGCCCGTGGGGCTGCGGGCTTTGCGGCGGCCGTCAGCCTCGGAGCCACCGGCGCCCACGTGGCGCCGCCCCACCAGCCTGCGAAGCATTTTCCGGTAGGGCCGCGGCTCTGGCGACAGCTCCCACGCCCGAAGAGCGAGGAGAGAAAGCCGTGCCTCGTTGGAAAGCTCTTTGGCAGCCGCTCGCGTGGCCCCACAGCCCGTGGGGCTGCGGGCTTTGCGGCGGCCGTCAGCCTCAGCGCCACCGGCGCCCACCAGCTACAGCCGCGCCAGCCTGCGAAGCATTTTCTGGTAGGGCCGCGGCTCTGGCGACAGCTCCCACGCCCGAAGAGCCAGGAGGGAAAGCCGTGCCTCGTTGGAAAGCTCTTTGGCAGCCGCTCGCCTGGCGAAACAGCCCGTGGGGCTGCGGGCTTTGCGGCGGTTGTCAGCCTCGGAGCCACCGGAGCCCACGTGGCGCCGCCCCACCAGCCTGCGAAGCATTTTCCGGTAGGGCCGCAACTCTGGCGACAGCTCCCACGCCCGAAGAGCCAGGAGGGAAAGCCATGCCTCGTTGGAAAGCTCTTTGGCAGCCGCTCGCCTGGCGAAACAGCCCGTGCGGCTGCGGGCTTTGCGGCGGCCGTCAGCCTCGGAGCCACCGGCGCCCACGTGGCGCCGCCTCACCAGCCTGCAAAGCATTTTCCGGTAGGGCCGCAACTCTGGCGACAGCTCTCAAGCACGAAGAGCCAGGAGGGAAAGCTGTGCCTCGTTGGAAAGCTCTTTGGCAGCCGCTCACGTGGCCCCACAGCCCGTGGGGCTGCGGGCTTTGCGGCGGCCGTCAGCCTCAGCGCCACCGGCGCCTACCAGCTACAGCCGCGCCAGCCTGCGAAGCATTTTCCGGTAGGGCCGCGGCTCTGGCGACAGCTCCCACGCCCGAAGAGCCAGGAGGGAAAGCCGTGCCTCGTTGGAAAGCTCTTTGGCAGCCGCTCGCGTGGCCTCACAGCCCGTGGGGCTGCGGGCTTTGCGGCGGCCGTCAGCCTCGGAGCCACCGGCGCCCACGTGGCGCCGCCGCGCCAGCTTGCGAAGCATTTTCCAGTAGGGCCACGGCTCTGACGACAACTCCCAAGCCCGAAGAGCCAGGAGGGAAAGCCGTGCCTCGTTGGAAAGCTCTTTGGCAGCCGCTCGCGTGGCCCCACAGCCCATGGGGCTGCGGGCTTTGCGGCGGCCGTCAGCCTCGGCGCCACCGGCGCCCACGTGGTACCGCCGCACCAGCCTGCGAAGCATTTTCCGGTAGGGCTGCGGCTCTGGCGACAGCTCCCACGCCCGAAGAGCCAGGAGGGAAAGCCATGCCTCGTTGGAAAGCTCTTTGGCAGCCACTCGCGTCGCCCCACAGCCCGTGTGGCTGCGGGCTTTGCGGCGACCGTCAGCCTCCCCGCCACCGGCGCCCACCAGGTGCAGCCGCACCAGCCTGCGAAGCATTTTCCGGTAGGGCCGCGGCTCTGGCGACAGCTCCCACGCCCGAAGAGCCAGGAGGGAAAGCCGTGCCTTGTTGGAAAGCTCTTTGGCGGCCGCTCGCGTGGCCCCACAGCCCGTGTGGCTGCGGGCTTTGTGGCGGCCGTCAGCCTCGGCGCCACCGGCGCCCACCAGGTGCAGCCGCACCAGCCTGCGAAGCATTTTCCTGTAGGGCCGCGGCTCTGGCGACAGCTCCCATGCCCGAAGAGCGAGGAGAGAAAGCCGTGCCTCGTTGGAAAGCTCTTTGGCAGCCGCTCGCCTGGCGAAACAGCCTGTGGGGCTGCGGGCTTTGCGGCGGCCGTCAGCCTCGCTGCCACCGGCGCCCACGTGGCGCCGCTGCGCCAGCCTGCGAAGCATTTTCCGGTAGGGCCGCGTCTCTGGCGACAGCTCCCACGCCCGAAGACCTAGGAGGGAAAGCCGTGCCTCGTTGGAAAGCTCTTTGGCAGCCGCTCGCGTGGCCCCACAGCCCGTGGGGCTGCGGGCTTTCCGGCGGCCGTCAGCCTCAGCGCCACCGGCGCCTACCAGCTACAGCCGCGCCAGCCTGCGAAGCATTTTCCGGTAGGGCCGCGGCTCTGGCGACAGCTCCCACGCCCGAAGAGCCAGGAGGGAAAGCCGTGCCTCGTTGGAAAGCTCTTTGGCAGCCGCTCGCGTGGCCTCACAGCCCGTGGGGCTGCGGGCTTTGCGGCGGCCGTCAGCCTCGGAGCCACCGGCGCCCACGTGGCGCCGCCGCGCCAGCTTGCGAAGCATTTTCCAGTAGGGCCACGGCTCTGACGACAACTCCCAAGCCCGAAGAGCCAGGAGGGAAAGCCGTGCCTCGTTGGAAAGCTCTTTGGCAGCCGCTCGCGTGGCCCCACAGCCCATGGGGCTGCGGGCTTTGCGGCGGCCGTCAGCCTCGGCGCCACCGGCGCCCACGTGGTACCGCCGCACCAGCCTGCGAAGCATTTTCCGGTAGGGCTGCGGCTCTGGCGACAGCTCCCACGCCCGAAGAGCAGGGAGGGAAAGCCATGCCTCGTTGGAAAGCTCTTTGGCGGCCGCTCGCGTGGCCCCACAGCCCGTGTGGCTGCGGGCTTTGCGGCGGCCGTCAGCCTCGGAGCCACCAGCGCCCACGTGGCGCCGCCGCACGAGCCTGCGAAGCATTTTCCGGTAGGGCCGCGGCTCTGGCGACAGCTCCCACGCCCGAAGAGCCAGGAGGGAAAGCCATGCCTCGTTGGAAAGCTCTTTGGCAGCCACTCGCGTCGCCCCACAGCCCGTGTGGCTGCGGGCTTTGCGGCGACCGTCAGCCTCCCCGCCACCGGCGCCCACCAGGTGCAGCCGCACCAGCCTGCGAAGCATTTTCCGGTAGGGCCGCGGCTCTGGCGACAGCTCCCACGCCCGAAGAGCCAGGAGGGAAAGCCGTGCCTTGTTGGAAAGCTCTTTGGCGGCCGCTCGCGTGGCCCCACAGCCCGTGTGGCTGCGGGCTTTGTGGCGGCCGTCAGCCTCGGCGCCACCGGCGCCCACCAGGTGCAGCCGCACCAGCCTGCGAAGCATTTTCCTGTAGGGCCGCGGCTCTGGCGACAGCTCCCATGCCCGAAGAGCGAGGAGAGAAAGCCGTGCCTCGTTGGAAAGCTCTTTGGCAGCCGCTCGCCTGGCGAAACAGCCTGTGGGGCTGCGGGCTTTGTGGCGGCCGTCAGCCTCGCTGCCACCGGCGCCCACGTGGCGCCGCTGCGCCAGCCTGCGAAGCATTTTCCGGTAGGGCCGCGTCTCTGGCGACAGCTCCCACGCCCGAAGACCTAGGAGGGAAAGCCGTGCCTCGTTGGAAAGCTCTTTGGCAGCCGCTCGCGTGGCCCCACAGCCCGTGGGGCTGCGGGCTTTCCGGCGGCCGTCAGCCTCAGCGCCACCGGCGCCTACCAGCTACAGCCGCGCCAGCCTGCGAAGCATTTTCCGGTAGGGCCGCGGCTCTGGCGACAGCTCCCACGCCCGAAGAGCCAGGAGGGAAAGCCGTGCCTCGTTGGAAAGCTCTTTGGCAGCCGCTCGCGTGGCCCCACAGCCCATGGGGCTGCGGGCTTTGCGGCGGCCGTCAGCCTCGGCGCCACCGGCGCCCACGTGGTACCGCCGCACCAGCCTGCGAAGCATTTTCCGGTAGGGCTGCGGCTCTGGCGACAGCTCCCACGCCCGAAGAGCAGGGAGGGAAAGCCATGCCTCGTTGGAAAGCTCTTTGGCGGCCGCTCGCGTGGCCCCACAGCCCGTGTGGCTGCGGGCTTTGCGGCGGCCGTCAGCCTCGGAGCCACCAGCGCCCACGTGGCGCCGCCGCACGAGCCTGCGAAGCATTTTCCGGTAGGGCCGCGGCTCTGGCGACAGCTCCCACGCCCGAAGAGCCAGGAGGGAAAGCCATGCCTCGTTGGAAAGCTCTTTGGCAGCCACTCGCGTCGCCCCACAGCCCGTGTGGCTGCGGGCTTTGCGGCGACCGTCAGCCTCCCCGCCACCGGCGCCCACGTGGCGCCGCCCCACCAGCCTGCGAAGCATTTTCCGGTAGGGCCGCGGCTCTGGCGACAGCTCCCACGCCCGAAGAGCCAGGAGGGAAAGCCATGCCTCGTTGGAAAGCTCTTTGGCAGCCTCTTGCGTGGCCCCACAGCCCGTGGGGCTGCGGGCTTTGCGGCGGCCGTCAGCCTCAGCGCCACCGGCGCCCACGTGGCGCTGCCGCGCCAGCTTGCGAAGCATTTTCCGGTAGGGCTGCGGCTGTGACGACAGCTCCCAAGCCCGAAGAGCCAGGAGGGAAAGCCGTGCCTTGTTGGAAAGCTCTTTGGCGGCCGCTCGCGTGGCCCCACAGCCCGTGTGGCTGCGGGCTTTGTGGCGGCCGTCAGCCTCGGCGCCACCGGCGCCCACCAGGTGCAGCCGCACCAGCCTGCGAAGCATTTTCCGGTAGGGCCGCGGCTCTGGCGACAGCTCCCATGCCCGAAGAGCGAGGAGAGAAAGCCGTGCCTCGTTGGAAAGCTCTTTGGCAGCCGCTCGCCTGGCGAAACAGCCTGTGGGGCTGCGGGCTTTGCGGCGGCCGTCAGCCTCGCTGCCACCGGCGCCCACGTGGCGCCGCTGCGCCAGCCTGCGAAGCATTTTCCGGTAGGGCCGCGTCTCTGGCGACAGCTCCCACGCCCGAAGACCTAGGAGGGAAAGCCGTGCCTCGTTGGAAAGCTCTTTGGCAGCCGCTCGCGTGGCCCCACAGCCCGTGGGGCTGCGGGCTTTCCGGCGGCCGTCAGCCTCAGCGACACCGGCGCCCACGTGGCGCCGCCGCGCCAGCCTGCGAAGCATTTTCCTGTAGGGCTGCGGCTCTGGCGACAGCTCCCACGCCCGAAGAGCCAGGAGGGAAAGCCGTGCCTCGTTGGAAAGCTCTTTGGCAGCCGTTCGCCTGGCGAAACAGCCCGTGGGGCTGCGGGCTTTGCGGCGGCCGTCAGCCTCGGAGCCACTGGCGCCCACGTGGCGCCGCCCCACCAGCCTGCGAAGCATTTTCCGGTAGGGCCGCAACTCTGGCGACAGCTCCCAAGCCCGAAGAGCCAGGAAGGAAAGCCGTGCCTCGTTGGAAAGCTCTTTGGCAGCCGCTCGCGTGGCCCCACAGCCCGTGGGGCTGCGGGCTTTCCGGCGGCCGTCAGCCTCAGCGCCACCGGCGCCTACCAGCTACAGCCGCGCCAGCCTGCGAAGCATTTTCTGGTAGGGCCGCGGCTCTGGCGACAGCTCCCACGCCCGAAGAGCCAGGAGGGAAAGCCGTGCCTCGTTGGAAAGCTCTTTGGCAGCCGCTCGCGTGGCCTCACAGCCCGTGGGGCTGCGGGCTTTGCGGCGGCCGTCAGCCTCGGAGCCACCGGCGCCCACGTGGCGCCGCCGCGCCAGCTTGAGAAGCATTTTCCAGTAGGGACACGGCTCTGACGACAACTCCCAAGCCCGAAGAGCCAGGAGGGAAAGCCGTGCCTCGTTGGAAAGCTCTTTGGCAGCCGCTCGCGTGGCCCCACAGCCCATGGGGCTGCGGGCTTTGCGGCGGCCGTCAGCCTCGGCGCCACCGGCGCCCACGTGGTACCGCCGCACCAGCCTGCGAAGCATTTTCCGGTAGGGCTGCGGCTCTGGCGACAGCTCCCACGCCCGAAGAGCAGGGAGGGAAAGCCATGCCTCGTTGGAAAGCTCTTTGGCGGCCGCTCGCGTGGCCCCACAGCCCGTGTGGCTGCGGGCTTTGCGGCGGCCGTCAGCCTCGGAGCCACCAGCGCCCACGTGGCGCCGCCGCACGAGCCTGCGAAGCATTTTCCGGTAGGGCCGCGGCTCTGGCGACAGCTCCCACGCCCGAAGAGCCAGGAGGGAAAGCCATGCCTCGTTGGAAAGCTCTTTGGCAGCCACTCGCGTCGCCCCACAGCCCGTGTGGCTGCGGGCTTTGCGGCGACCGTCAGCCTCCCCGCCACCGGCGCCCACCAGGTGCAGCCGCACCAGCCTGCGAAGCATTTTCCGGTAGGGCCGCGGCTCTGGCGACAGCTCCCACGCCCGAAGAGCCAGGAGGGAAAGCCATGCCTCGTTGGAAAGCTCTTTGGCAGCCTCTTGCGTGGCCCCACAGCCCGTGGGGCTGCGGGCTTTGCGGCGGCCGTCAGCCTCAGCGCCACCGGCGCCCACGTGGCGCTGCCACGCCAGCTTGCGAAGCATTTTCCGGTAGGGCTGCGGCTGTGACGACAGCTCCCAAGCCCGAAGAGCCAGGAGGGAAAGCCGTGCCTTGTTGGAAAGCTCTTTGGCGGCCGCTCGCGTGGCCCCACAGCCCGTGTGGCTGCGGGCTTTGTGGCGGCCGTCAGCCTCGGCGCCACCGGCGCCCACCAGGTGCAGCCGCACCAGCCTGCGAAGCATTTTCCGGTAGGGCCGCGGCTCTGGCGACAGCTCCCATGCCCGAAGAGCGAGGAGAGAAAGCCGTGCCTCGTTGGAAAGCTCTTTGGCAGCCGCTCGCCTGGCGAAACAGCCTGTGGGGCTGCGGGCTTTGCGGCGGCCGTCAGCCTCGCTGCCACCGGCGCCCACGTGGCGCCGCTGCGCCAGCCTGCGAAGCATTTTCCGGTAGGGCCGCGTCTCTGGCGACAGCTCCCACGCCCGAAGACCTAGGAGGGAAAGCCGTGCCTCGTTGGAAAGCTCTTTGGCAGCCGCTCGCGTGGCCCCACAGCCCGTGGGGCTGCGGGCTTTCCGGCGGCCGTCAGCCTCAGCGACACCGGCGCCCACGTGGCGCCGCCGCGCCAGCCTGCGAAGCATTTTCCTGTAGGGCTGCGGCTCTGGCGACAGCTCCCACGCCCGAAGAGCCAGGAGGGAAAGCCGTGCCTCGTTGGAAAGCTCTTTGGCAGCCGTTCGCCTGGCGAAACAGCCCGTGGGGCTGCGGGCTTTGCGGCGGCCGTCAGCCTCGGAGCCACTGGCGCCCACGTGGCGCCGCCCCACCAGCCTGCGAAGCATTTTCCGGTAGGGCCGCAACTCTGGCGACAGCTCCCAAGCCCGAAGAGCCAGGAAGGAAAGCCGTGCCTCGTTGGAAAGCTCTTTGGCAGCCGCTCGCGTGGCCCCACAGCCCGTGGGGCTGCGGGCTTTGTGGCGGCCGTCAGCCTCGGAGCCACCGGCGCCCACCAGGTGCAGCCGCGCCAGCCTGCGAAGCATTTTCCTGTAGGGCCGCGACTCTGGCGACAGCTCCCACGCCCGAAGAGCCAGGAGGGAAAGCCGTGCCTCGTTGGAAAGCTCTTTGGCAGCCGCTCGCGTGGCCTCACAGCCCGTGGGGCTGCGGGCTTTGCAGCGGCCGTCAGCCTCGGCGCCACCGGCGCCCACGTGGCGCCGCCCCACCAGCCTGCGAAGCATTTTCCGGTAGGGCCGCGGCTCTGGCGACAGCTCCCAAGGACGAAGACACAGGAGGAAAAGCCGTGCCTCGTTGAAAAGCTCTATGGCAGCCGCTCGCCTGGCCCCACATCCCGTGGGGCTGCGGGCTTTGCGGCGGCCGTCAGCCTCCGCGCCACCGGCGTTCACGCTGCGCCGCCGCACAAGCCTGCGAAGCATTTTCCGGTAGGGCCGCGGCTCTGACGACAGCTCCCACGCCCGAAGAGCCAGGAGGGAAAGCCGTGCCTTGTTGGAAAGCTCTTTGGCAGCCGCTCGCGTGGCCCCACAGCCCGTGGGGCTGCGGGCTTTGCGGCGGTTGTCAGCCTCGGAGCCACCGGCGCCCACGTGGCGCCGCCCCACCAGCCTGCGAAGCATTTTCCGGTAAGGCCGCGACTCTGGCGACAGCTCCCAAGCCCGAAGAGCCAGGAGGGAAAGCCATGCCTCGTTGGAAAGCTCTTTGGCAGCCGCTCACCTGGCGAAACAGCTTGTGGGGCTGCGGGCTTTGCAGCGGCCGTCATCCTCGCTGCCACCGGCGCCCACGTGGCGCCGCTGCGCCAGCCTACGAAGCATTTTCCGGTAGGGCCGCGTCTCTGGCGACAGCTCCCACGCCCGAAGAGCCAGGAGGGAAAGCCATGCCTCGTTGGAAAGCTCTTTGGCAGCCGCTCGCGTTGCCCCACAGCTAGTGGGGCTGCGGGCTTTGCGGCGGCCGTCAGCCTCGGCGCCACCGGAGCCCACCAGCTACAGCCGCGCCAGCCTGCGAAGCATTTTCCGGTAGGGCCGCGGCTCTGGCGACAGCTCCCACGCCCGAAGAGCCAGGAGGGAAAGCCGTGCCTCGTTGGAAAGCTCTTTGGCAGCCGCTCGCCTGGCGAAACAGCCCGTGGGGCTGCGGGCTTTGTGGCGGCCGTCAGCCTCCCCGCCACCGACGCCCACCAGGTGCAGCTGCGCCAACCTGCGAAGCATTTTCCGGTAGGGCCGCGGCTCTGGCGACAGCTCCCACGCCCGAAGAGCCAGGAGGGAAAGCCGTGCCTCGTTGGAAAGCTCTTTGGCAGCCGCTCGCGTGGCCTCACAGCCCGTGGGGCTGCGGGCTTTGCGGCGGCCGTCAGCCTCGGCGCCACCGGCGCCCACGTGGCGCCGCCGCGCCAGCTTGCGAAGTATTTTCCAGTTGGGCCACCGCTCTGACGACAACTCCCAAGCCCGAAGACCCAGGAGGGAAAGCCGTGCCTCGTTGGAAAGCTCTTTGGCAGCCGCTTGCGTGGCCCCACAGCCCGTGGGGCAGCGGGCTTTGCGGCGGCCGTCAGCCTCGGAGCCACCAGCGCCCACGTGGCGCCGCCCCACCAGCCTGCGAAGCATTTTCCGGTAGGGCCGCGGCTCTGGCGACAGCTCCCACGCCCGAAGAGCCAGGAGGGAAAGCCGTGCCTCGTTGGAAAGCTCTTTGGCAGCCGCTCGCGTGGCCCCACAGCCCTTGGGGCTGCGGGCTTTGCGGCGGTTGTCAGCCTCGGAGCCACCGGCGCCCTCGTGGCGCCGCCCCACCAGCCTGCGAAGCATTTTCCGGTAGGGCCGCATCTCTGGCGACAGCTCCCAAGCCCGAAGAGCCAGGAGGGAAAGCCATGCCTCGTTGGAAAGCTCTTTGGCAGCCGCTCGCCTGGCGAAACAGCCCGTGCGGCTGCGGGCTTTGCGGCGGCCGTCAGCCTCAGCGCCACCGGCGCCTACCAGCTACAGCCGCGCCACCCTGCGAAGCATTTTCCGGTAGGGCCGCGGCTCTGGCGACAGCTCCCACGCCCGAAGAGCCAGGAGGGAAAGCCGTGCCTCGTTGGAAAGCTCTTTGGCAGCCGCTCGCCTGGCGAAACCGCCCGTGCGGCTGCGGGCTTTGCTGCGGCCGTCAGCCTCGGAGCCACCGGCGCCCACGTGGCGCCGCTGCGCCAGCCTGCGAAGCATTTTCCTGTAGGGCCGCTGCTCTGGCGACAGCTCCCACGCCCGAAGAGCCAGGAGGGAAAGCCGTGCCTCGTTGGAAAGCTCTTTGGCAGCCGCTCGCCTGGCGAAAAAGCCTGTGGGGCTGTGGGCTTTGCGGCGGCCGTCAGTCTCGGAGCCACCGGCGCCCACGTGGCGCCGCCCCACCAGCCTGCGAAGCATTTTCCGGTAGGACTGCAACTCTGGCAACAGCTCCCACGCCCGAAGAGCCAGGAGGGAAAGCCGTGCCTCGTTGGAAAGCTCTTTGGCAGCCGCTCGCGTGGCCCCACAGCCCGTGTGGCTGCGGGCTTTGTGGCGGCCGTCAGCCTCCCCGCCACCGGTGCCCACCAGGTGCAGCCGCGCCAGCTTACGAAGCATTTTCCGGTAGGGCCGCGTCTCTGGCGACAGCTCCCACGCCCGAAGAGCCAGGAGGGAAAGCCATGCCTCGTTGGAAAGCTCTTTGGCAGCCTCTCGCGTTGCCCCACAGCCCGTGGGGCTGCGGGCTTTGCGGCGGCCGTCAGCCTCGGCGACACCGGCGCCCACGTGGCGCCGCCGCACCAGTCTGCGAAGCATTTTCCGGTAGGGCTGCGGCTCTGACGACAGCTCCCAAGCCCGAAGAGCCAGGAGGGAAAGCCGTGCCTCGTTGGAAAGCTCTTTGGCAGCCGCTCGCCTGGCGAAACAGCCCGTGTGGCTGCGGGCTTTGCGGCGGCCGTCAGCCTCGCTGCAAACGGTGACCACGTGGCGCTGCCGCGCCAGCTTGCGAAGCATTTTCCGGTAGGGCTGAGGCTCTGACGACAACTCCCAAGCCCGAAGAGCCAGGAGGGAAAGCCGTGCCTCGTTGGAAAGCTCTTTGGCAGCCGCTCACGTGGCCCCACAGCCCATGGGGCTGCGGGCTTTGCGGCGGCCGTCAGCCTCGGCGACACCGGCGCCCTCGTGGCTCCGCCGCACCAGCCTGCGAAGCGTTTTCCGGTAGGGCCGCGGCTCTGGCGACAGCTCCCAAGCCCGAAGAGCCAGGAGGGAAAGCCGTGCCTCGTTGGAAAGCTCTTTGGCAGCCGCTCGCGTGGCCCCACAGCCCGTGTGGCTGCGGGCTATACGGCGGCCGTCAACCTCGTCGACACCGGCGCCCACGTGGCGCCGCCGCGCCAGCCTGCGAAGCATTTTCCGGTAGGGCTGCAACTCTGGCGACAGCTCCCAAGCACGAAGAGCCAGGAGGGAAAGCCGTGCCTCGTTGGAAAGCTCTTTGGCAGCCGCTCGCGTGGCCCCACAGCCCGTGGGGCTGCGGGCTTTGCGGCGGCCGTCAGCCTCGGAGCCACCGGCGCCCACGTGGCGCCGCCCCACCAGCCTGCGAAGCATTTTCCGGTAGGGCCGCGGCTCTGGCGACAGCTCCCACGCCCGAAGAGCGAGGAGAGAAAGCCGTGCCTCGTTGGAAAGCTCTTTGGCAGCCGCTCGCGTGGCCCCACAGCCCGTGGGGCTGCGGGCTTTGCGGCGTCCGTCAGCCTCAGCGCCACCGGCGCCCACCAGCTACAGCCGCGCCAGCCTGCGAAGCATTTTCTGGTAGGGCCGCGGCTCTGGCGACAGCTCCCACGCCCGAAGAGCCAGGAGGGAAAGCCGTGCCTCGTTGGAAAGCTCTTTGGCAGCCGCTCGCCTGGCGAAACAGCCCGTGTGGCTGCGGGCTTTGCGGCGGCCGTCAGCCTCGCCGCCAACGGTGCCCACGTGGCGCTGCCGCGCCAGCTTGCGAAGCATTTTCCGGTAAGGCCGCGTCTCTGGCGACAGCTCCCACGCCCGAAGAGCCAGGAGGGAAAGCCGTGCCTCGTTGGAAAGCTCTTTGGCAGCCGCTCGTGTGGCCCCACAGCCCGTGGGGCTGCGGGCTTTGCGGCGGCCGTCAGCCTCGGCGCCACCGGCGCCCACCTGGTACAGCAGCGCCAGCCTGCGAAGCATTTTCCGGTAGGGCCGCGGCTCTGGCGACAGCTCCCACGCCCGAAGAGCAGGGAGGGAAAGCCGTGCCTCGTTGGAAAGCTCTTTGGCAGCCGCTCGCCTGGCGACACAGCCTGTGGGGCTGCGGGCTTTGCGGCGGCCGTCAGTCTCGGAGCCACCGGCGCCCACGTGGCGCCGCCCCACCAGCCTGCGAAGCATTTTCCGGTAGGACTGCAACTCTGGCGACAGCTCCCAAGCCCGAAGAGCCAGGAGGGAAAGCCGTGCCTCGTTGGAAAGCTCTTTGGCAGCCGATCGCGTGGCCCCACAGCCCGTGGGGCTGCAGGCTTTGTGGCGGCCGTCAGCCTCCCCGCCACCGGCGCCCACCAGGTGCAGCCGCGCCAGCCTGCGAAGCATTTTCCTGTAGGGCCGCGGATCTGACGACAGCTCCCAAGCCCGAAGAGCCAGGAGGGAAAGCCGTGCCTCGTTGGAAAGCTCTTTGGCAGCCGCTCGTTTGGCGAAACAGCCTGTGGGGCTGCGGGCTTTGCGGCGGCCGTCAGCCTCTCCGCCAACGGTGCCCATGTGGCGCCGCCGCGCAAGTATGCAGAGCTTTTTGCGGTAGGGCCGCGACTCTGGCGACAGCTCCCACGCCCGAAGAGCAGGGAGGGAAAGCCATGCCTCGTTGGAAAGCTCTTTGGCAGCCGCTCGCGTGGCCCCACAGCCCGTGGGGCTGCGGGCTTTGCGGCGGCCGTCAGCCTCAACGCCACCGGCGCCCACCAGCTACAGCCGCGCCAGCCTGCAAAGCATTTTCCGGTAGGGCCGCGTCTCTGGCGACAGCTCCCACGCCCGAAGAGCCAGGAGGGAAAGCCGTGCCTCGTTGGAAAGCTCTTTGGCAGCCGCTCGCGTGGCCCCACAGCCCGTGGGGCTGCGGGCTTTGCGTCGGCCGTCAGCCTCGGCGCCACCGGCGCACACGTGGCGCCGCCGCGCCAGCTTGCGAAGCATTTTCCAGTAGGGCCACGGCTCTGACGACAACTCCCAAGCACGAAGAGCCAGGAGGGAAAGCCGTGCCTCGTTGGAAAGCTCTTTGGCAGCCTCTTGCGTGGCCCCACAGCCCGTGGGGCTGCGGGCTTTGTGGCGGCCGTCAGCCTCGGAGCCACCGGCGCCCACGTGGCGCCGCCCCACCAGCCTGCGAAGCATTTTCCGGTAGGGCCGCAACTCTGGCGACAGCTCCCAAGCCCGAAGAGCCAGGAGGGAAAGCCATGCCTCGTTGGAAAGCTCTTTGGCAGCCGCTCGCGTGGCGAAACAGCCCGTGCGGCTGCGGGCTTTGCGGCGGCCGTCAGCCTCGGAGCCACCGGCGCCCACGTGGCGCCGCCCCACCAGCCTGCGAAGCATTTTCCGGTAGGGCCGCAACTCTGGCGACAGCTCCCAAGCACGAAGAGCCAGGAGGGAAAGCCATGCCTCGTTGGAAAGCTCTTTGGCAGCCTCTCGCGTGGCCCCACAGCCCGTGGGGCTGCGGGCTTTGCGGCGGCCGTCAGCCTCAGCGCCACCGGCGCCTACCAGCTACAGCCGCGCCAGTCTGCGAAGCATTTTCTGGTAGGGCCGCGACTCTGGCGACAGCTCCCAAGCCCGAAGAGCCAGGAGGGAAAGCCGTGCCTCGTTGGAAAGCTCTTTGGCAGCCGCTCGCGTGGCCCCACAGCCCGTGGGGCTGCGGGCTTTGCGGCGGCCGTCAGCCTAGGCGCCACCGGCGCCTACGTGGCGCTGCCGCGCCAGCTTGCGAAGCATTTTCCGGTAGGGCTGCAGCTCTGACGACAGCTCCCAAGCCCGAAGAGCCAGGAGGGAAAGCCATGCCTCGTTGGAAATCTCTTTGGCAGCCGCTCGCGTGGCCCCACAGCCCGTGGGGCTGCGGGCTTTGCGGCGGTTGTCAGCCTCGGAGCCACCGGCGCCCACGTGGCGCCGCCCCACCAGCCTGCGAAGCATTTTCCGGTAGGGCCGCAACTCTGGCGACAGCTCCCAAGCCCGAAGAGCCAGGAGGGAAAGCCATGCCTCGTTGGAAAGCTCTTTGGCAGCCGCTCGCCTGGCGAAACAGCCCGTGCGGCTGCGGGCTTTGCTGCGGCCGTCAGCCTCGGAGCCACCGGCACCCACGTGACGCCGCCCCACCAGCCTGCGAAGCATTTTCCGGTAGGGCCGCAACTCTGGCGACAGCTCCCAAGCACGAAGAGCCAGGAGGGAAAGCCGTGCCTCGTTGGAAAGCTCTTTGGCAGCCGCTCGCGTGGCCCCACAGCCCGTGGGGCTGCGGGCTTTGCGGCGGCCGTCAGCCTCCCCGCCACCGGCGCCCACCAGGTGCAGCCGCGCCAGCCTGCGAAGCATTTTCCGGTAGGGCTGCGGCTCTGACGACAGCTCCCACGCCCGAAGAGCCAGGAGGGAAAGCCGTGCCTCGTTGGAAAGCTCTTTGGCAGCCGCTCGCCTGGCGAAACAGCCCGTGTGGCTGCGGGCTTTGCGGCGGCCGTCAGCCTCGCCGCCAACGGTGCCCACGTGGCGCTGCCGCGCCAGCTTGCGAAGCATTTTCCGGTAAGGCCGCGTCTCTGGCGACAGCTCCCACGCCCGAAGAGCCAGGAGGGAAAGCCGTGCCTCGTTGGAAAGCTCTTTGGCAGCCGCTCGTGTGGCCCCACAGCCCGTGGGGCTGCGGGCTTTGCGGCGGCCGTCAGCCTCGGCGCCACCGGCGCCCACCTGGTACAGCAGCGCCAGCCTGCGAAGCATTTTCCGGTAGGGCCGCGGCTCTGGCGACAGCTCCCACGCCCGAAGAGCAGGGAGGGAAAGCCGTGCCTCGTTGGAAAGCTCTTTGGCAGCCGCTCGCCTGGCGAAACAGCCTGTGGGGCTGCGGGCTTTGCGGCGGCCGTCAGTCTCGGAGCCACCGGCGCCCACGTGGCGCCGCCCCACCAGCCTGCGAAGCATTTTCCGGTAGGACTGCAACTCTGGCGACAGCTCCCAAGCCCGAAGAGCCAGGAGGGAAAGCCGTGCCTCGTTGGAAATCTCTTTGGCAGCCGATCGCGTGGCCCCACAGCCCGTGGGGCTGCAGGCTTTGTGGCGGCCGTCAGCCTCCCCGCCACCGGCGCCCACCAGGTGCAGCCGCGCCAGCCTGCGAAGCATTTTCCTGTAGGGCCGCGGATCTGACGACAGCTCCCAAGCCCGAAGAGCCAGGAGGGAAAGCCGTGCCTCGTTGGAAAGCTCTTTGGCAGCCGCTCGTTTGGCGAAACAGCCTGTGGGGCTGCGGGCTTTGCGGCGGCCGTCAGCCTCTCCGCCAACGGTGCCCATGTGGCGCCGCCGCGCAAGTATGCAGAGCTTTTTGCGGTAGGGCCGCGACTCTGGCGACAGCTCCCACGCCCGAAGAGCAGGGAGGGAAAGCCATGCCTCGTTGGAAAGCTCTTTGGCAGCCGCTCGCGTGGCCCCACAGCCCGTGGGGCTGCGGGCTTTGCGGCGGCCGTCAGCCTCAACGCCACCGGCGCCCACCAGCTACAGCCGCGCCAGCCTGCAAAGCATTTTCCGGTAGGGCCGCGTCTCTGGCGACAGCTCCCACGCCCGAAGAGCCAGGAGGGAAAGCCGTGCCTCGTTGGAAAGCTCTTTGGCAGCCGCTCGCGTGGCCCCACAGCCCGTGGGGCTGCGGGCTTTGCGTCGGCCGTCAGCCTCGGCGCCACCGGCGCACACGTGGCGCCGCCGCGCCAGCTTGCGAAGCATTTTCCAGTAGGGCCACGGCTCTGACGACAACTCCCAAGCACGAAGAGCCAGGAGGGAAAGCCGTGCCTCGTTGGAAAGCTCTTTGGCAGCCTCTTGCGTGGCCCCACAGCCCGTGGGGCTGCGGGCTTTGTGGCGGCCGTCAGCCTCGGAGCCACCGGCGCCCACGTGGCGCCGCCCCACCAGCCTGCGAAGCATTTTCCGGTAGGGCCGCAACTCTGGCGACAGCTCCCAAGCCCGAAGAGCCAGGAGGGAAAGCCATGCCTCGTTGGAAAGCTCTTTGGCAGCCGCTCGCGTGGCGAAACAGCCCGTGCGGCTGCGGGCTTTGCGGCGGCCGTCAGCCTCGGAGCCACCGGCGCCCACGTGGCGCCGCCCCACCAGCCTGCGAAGCATTTTCCGGTAGGGCCGCAACTCTGGCGACAGCTCCCAAGCACGAAGAGCCAGGAGGGAAAGCCATGCCTCGTTGGAAAGCTCTTTGGCAGCCTCTCGCGTGGCCCCACAGCCCGTGGGGCTGCGGGCTTTGCGGCGGCCGTCAGCCTCAGCGCCACCGGCGCCTACCAGCTACAGCCGCGCCAGTCTGCGAAGCATTTTCCGGTAGGGCCGCGACTCTGGCGACAGCTCCCAAGCCCGAAGAGCCAGGAGGGAAAGCCGTGCCTCGTTGGAAAGCTCTTTGGCAGCCGTTCGCCTGGCCCCACAGCCCGTGGGGCTGCGGGCTTTGCGGCGGCCGTCAGCCTCGGCGCCACTGGCGCCTACGTGGCGCTGCCGCGCCAGCTTGCGAAGCATTTTCCGGTAGGGCTGCAGCTCTGACGACAGCTCCCAAGCCCGAAGAGCCAGGAGGGAAAGCCATGCCTCGTTGGAAATCTCTTTGGCAGCCGCTCGCGTGGCCCCACAGCCCGTGGGGCTGCGGGCTTTGCGGCGGTTGTCAGCCTCGGAGCCACCGGCGCCCACGTGGCGCCGCCCCACCAGCCTGCGAAGCATTTTCCGGTAGGGCCGCAACTCTGGCGACAGCTCCCAAGCCCGAAGAGCCAGGAGGGAAAGCCATGCCTCGTTGGAAAGCTCTTTGGCAGCCGCTCGCCTGGCGAAACAGCCCGTGCGGCTGCGGGCTTTGCTGCGGCCGTCAGCCTCGGAGCCACCGGCACCCACGTGACGCCGCCCCACCAGCCTGCGAAGCATTTTCCGGTAGGGCCGCAACTCTGGCGACAGCTCCCAAGCACGAAGAGCCAGGAGGGAAAGCCGTGCCTCGTTGGAAAGCTCTTTGGCAGCCGCTCGCGTGGCCCCACAGCCCGTGGGGCTGCGGGCTTTGCGGCGGCCGTCAGCCTCCCCGCCACCGGCGCCCACCAGGTGCAGCCGCGCCAGCCTGCGAAGCATTTTCCGGTAGGGCTGCGGCTCTGACGACAACTCCCAAGCCCGAAGAGCCAGGAAGGAAAGCCATGCCTCGTTGGAAAGCTCTTTGGCAGCCGATCGCGTGGCCCCACAGCCCGTGGGGCTGCGGGCTTTGCGGCGGCCGTCAGCCTCGGCGCCACCGGCGCCCACGTGGCGCCGCTGCGCCAGCCTGCGAAGCATTTTCCGGTAGGGCCGCGGCTCTGGCGACAGCTCCCACGCCCGAAGAGCCAGGAGGGAAAGCCGTGCCTCGTTGGAAAGCTCTTTGGCAGCCGCTCGCCTGGCGAAACAGCCTGTGGGGCTGCAGGCTTTGCGGCGGCCGTCAGTCTCGGAGCCACCGGCGCCCACGTGGCGCCGCCCCACCAGCCTGCGAAGCATTTTCCGGTAGGGCCGCGGCTCTGGCGACAGCTCCCACGCCCGAAGAGCCAGGAGGGAAAGCCGTGCCTCGTTGGAAATCTCTTTGGCAGCCTCTTCCGTGGCCCCACAGCCCGTGGGGCTGCGGGCTTTGCGGCGGCCGTCAGCCTCTCCGCCAACGGTGCCCATGTGGCGCCGCCGCGCAAGTATGCAGAGTTTTTTGCGGTAGGGCCGCGACTCTGGCGTCAGCTCCCACGCCCGAAGACCCAGGAGGGAAAGCCGTGCCTCGTTGGAAAGCTCTTTGGCAGCCGCTCGCGTGGCCCCACAGCCCGTGGGGCTGCGGGCTTTGCGGCGACCGTCAGCCTACCCGCCACCGGCGCCCACCAGGTGCAGCCGCGCCAGCCTGCGAAGCATTTTCCTGTAGGGCCGCGGCTCTGGCGACAGCTCCCACGCCCGAAGAGCAGGGAGGGAAAGCCGTGCCTCGTTGGAAAGCTCTTTGGCAGCCGCTCGCGTGGCCCCACAGCCCGTGGGGCTGCGGGCTTTGCGGCGGCCGTCAGCCTCGGAGCCACCGGCGCCCACGTGGCGCCGCCGCGCCAGCCTGCGAAGCATTTTCCGGTAGGGCCGCAACTCTGGCGACAGCTCCCAAGCACGAAGAGCCAGGAGGGAAAGCCGTGCCTCGTTGGAAAGCTCTTTGGCAGCCGATCGCGTGGCCCCACAGCCCGTGGGGCTGCGGGCTTTGTGGCGGCCGTCAGCCTCCCCACCGCTGGCGCCCACCAGGTGCAGCCGCGCCAGCCTGCGAAGCATTTTCCTGTAGGGCCGCGGCTCTGGCGACAGCTCCCACGCCCGAAGGCCTAGGAGGGAAAGCCGTGCCTCGTTGGAAAGCTCTTTGGCAGCCGCTCGCCTGGCGAAACAGCCTGTGGGGCTGCGGGCTTTGCGGCGGCCGTCATCCTCGCTGCCACCGGCGCCCACGTGGCGCCGCTGCGCCAGCCTACGAAGCATTTTCCGGTAGGGCCGCGTCTCTGGCGACAGCTCCCACGCCCGAAGAGCCAGGAGGGAAAGCCATGCCTCGTTGGAAAGCTCTTTGGCAGCCGCTCGCCTGGCGAAACAGCCCGTGGGGCTGCGGGCTTTGCGGCGGCCGTCAGCCTCGGAGCCACCAGCGCCCACGTGGCGCCGCCCCACCAGCCTGCGAAGCATTTTCCGGTAGGGCCGCGGCTCTGGCGACAGCTCCCACGCCCGAAGAGCCAGGAGGGAAAGCCGTGCCTCGTTGGAAAGCTCTTTGGCAGCCGCTCGCGTGGCCCCACAGCCCGTGGGGCTGCGGGCTTTGCGGCGGCCGTCAGCCTCCGCGCCACCGGCGCCCACGTGGCGCCGCCGCACAAGCCTGCGAAGCATTTTCCGGTAGGGCCGCGGCTCTGACGACAGCTCCCACGCCCGAAGAGCCAGGAGGGAAAGCCATGCCTCGTTGGAAAGCTCTTTGGCAGCCGATCGCGTGGCCCCACAGCCCGTGGGGCTGCGGGCTTTGCGGTGGCCGTCAGCCTCGGCGCCACCGGCGCCCACGTGGCGCTGCCGCGCCAGCTTGCGAAGCATTTTCCGGTAGGGCTGTAGTTCTGACGACAGCTCCCAAGCCCGAAGAGCCAGGAGGGAAAGCCATGCCTCGTTGGAAAGCTCTTTGGCAGCCGCTCGCGTGGCCCCACAGCCCGTGGGGCTGCGGGCTTTGCGGCGGTTGTCAGCCTCGGAGCCACCGGAGCCCACGTGGCGCCGCCCCACCAGCCTGCGAAGCATTTTCTGGTAGGGCCGCAACTCTGGCGACAGCTCCCACGCCCGAAGAGCCAGGAGGGAAAGCCATGCCTCGTTGGAAAGCTCTTTGGCAGCCGCTCGCCTGGCGAAACAGCCCGTGCGGCTGCGGGCTTTGCGGCGGCCGTCAGCCTCGGAGCCACCGGCGCCCACGTGGCGCCGCCGCGCCAGCTTGCGAAGCATTTTCCAGTAGGGCCACGGCTCTGACGACAACTCCCAAGCCCGAAGAGCCCGGAGGGAAAGCCGTGCCTCGTTGGAAAGCTCTTTGGCAGCCGCTCGCGTGGCCCCACAGCCCATGGGGCTGCGGGCTTTGCGGCGGCCGTCAGCCTCGGCGCCACCGGCGCCCACGTGGTACCGCCGCACCAGCCTGCGAAGCATTTTCCGGTAGGGCTGCGGCTCTGGCGACAGCTCCCACGCCCGAAGAGCAGGGAGGGAAAGCCATGCCTCGTTGGAAAGCTCTTTGGCGGCCGCTCGCGTGGCCCCACAGCCCGTGTGGCTGCGGGCTTTGCGGCGGCTGTCAGCCTCGGAGCCACCAGCGCCCACATGGCGCCGCCGCACGAGCCTGCGAAGCATTTTCCGGTAGGGCCGCGGCTCTGGCGACAGCTCCCACGCCCGAAGAGCCAGGAGGGAAAGCCATGCCTCGTTGGAAAGCTCTTTGGCAGCCACTCGCGTCGCCCCACAGCCCGTGTGGCTGCGGGCTTTGCGGCGACCGTCAGCCTCCCCGCCACCGGCGCCCACCAGGTGCAGCCGCACCAGCCTGCGAAGCATTTTCCGGTAGGGCCGCGGCTCTGGCGACAGCTCCCACGCCCGAAGAGCCAGGAGGGAAAGCCATGCCTCGTTGGAAAGCTCTTTGGCAGCCTCTTGCGTGGCCCCACAGCCCGTGGGGCTGCGGGCTTTGCGGCGGCCGTCAGCCTCAGCGCCACCGGCGCCCACGTGGCGCTGCCGCGCCAGCTTGCGAAGCATTTTCCGGTAGGGCTGCGGCTCTGACGACAGCTCCCAAGCCCGAAGAGCCAGGAGGGAAAGCCGTGCCTTGTTGGAAAGCTCTTTGGCAGCCGCTCGCGTGGCCCCACAGCCCGTGTGGCTGCGGGCTTTGTGGCGGCCGTCAGCCTCGGCGCCACCGGCGCCCACCAGGTGCAGCCGCGCCAGCCTGCGAAGCATTTTCTTGTAGGGCCGCGGCTCTGGCGACAGCTCCCACGCCCGAAGAGCGAGGAGAGAAAGCCGTGCCTCGTTGGAAAGCTCTTTGGCAGCCGCTCGCCTGGCGAAACAGCCTGTGGGGCTGCGGGCTTTGCGGCGGCCGTCAGCCTCGCTGCCACCGGCGCCCACGTGGCGCCGCTGCGCCAGCCTGCGAAGCATTTTCCGGTAGGGCCGCGTCTCTGGCGACAGCTCCCACGCCCGAAGACCTAGGAGGGAAAGCCGTGCCTCGTTGGAAAGCTCTTTGGCAGCCGCTCGCGTGGCCCCACAGCCCGTGGGGCTGCGGGCTTTCCGGCGGCCGTCAGCCTCAGCGACACCGGCGCCCACGTGGCGCCGCCGCGCCAGCCTGCGAAGCATTTTCCTGTAGGGCTGCGGCTCTGGCGACAGCTCCCACGCCCGAAGAGCCAGGAGGGAAAGCCGTGCCTCGTTGGAAAGCTCTTTGGCAGCCGTTCGCCTGGCGAAACAGCCCGTGGGGCTGCGGGCTTTGCGGCGGCCGTCAGCCTCGGAGCCACTGGCGCCCACGTGGCGCCGCCCCACCAGCCTGCGAAGCATTTTCCGGTAGGGCCGCAACTCTGGCGACAGCTCCCAAGCCCGAAGAGCCAGGAGGGAAAGCCGTGCCTCGTTGGAAAGCTCTTTGGCAGCCGATCGCGTGGCCCCACAGCCCGTGGGGCTGCGGGCTTTGTGGCGGCCGTCAGCCTCGGAGCCACCGGCGCCCACCAGGTGCAGCCGCGCCAGCCTGCGAAGCATTTTCCTGTAGGGCCGCGACTCTGGCAACAGCTCCCACGCCCGAAGAGCCAGCAGGGAAAGCCGTGCCTCGTTGGAAAGCTCTTTGGCAGCCGCTCGCGTGGCCTCACAGCCCGTGGGGCTGCGGGCTTTGCAGCGGCCGTCAGCCTCGGCGCCACCGGCGCCCACGTGGCGCCGCCCCACCAGCCTGCGAAGCATTTTCCGGTAGGGCCGCGGCTCTGGCGACAGCTCCCAAGGACGAAGAGCCAGGAGGAAAAGCCGTGCCTCGTTGGAAAGCTCTTTGGCAGCCGCTCGCCTGGCCCCACAGCCCGTGGGGCTGCGGGCTTTGCGGCGGCCGTCAGCCTCCGCGCCACCGGCGTTCACGTGGCGCCGCCGCACAAGCCTGCGAAGCATTTTCCGGTAGGGCCACGGCTCTGACGACAGCTCCCACGCCCGAAGAGCCAGGAGGGAAAGCCGTGCCTTGCTGGAAAGCTCTTTGGCAGCCGCTTGCGTGGCCCCACAGCCCGTGGGGCTGCGGGCTTTGCGGCGGCCGTCAGCCTCGGCGCCACCAGCGCCCACGTGGCGCTGCCGCGCCAGCTTGCGAAGCATTTTCCGGTAGGGCTGGAGCTCTGACGACAGCTCCCAAGCCCGAAGAGCCAGGAGGGAAAGCCATGCCTCGTTGGAAAGCTCTTTGGCAGCCGCTCGCGTGGCCCCACAGCCCGTGGGGCTGCGGGCTTTGCGGCGGTTGTCAGCCTCGGAGCCACCGGCGCCCACGTGGCGCCGCCCCACCAGCCTGCGAAGCATTTTCCGGTAGGGCTGCGGCTCTGACGACAGCTCCCAAGCCCGAAGAGCCAGGAGGGAAAGCCATGCCTCGTTGGAAAGCTCTTTGGCAGCCGCTCGCCTGGCGAAACAGCCCGTGCGGCTGCGGGCTTTGCGGCGGCCGTCGGCCTCGGAGCCACCGGCGCCCACGTGGCGCCGCCCCACCAGCCTGCGAAGCATTTTCCGGTAGGGCCGCGGCTCTGGCGACAGCTCCCACGCCCGAAGACCTAGGAGGGAAAGCCGTGCCTCGTTGGAAAGCTCTTTGGCAGCCGCTCGCCTGGCGAAACAGCTTGTGGGGCTGCGGGCTTTGCGGCGGCCGTCATCCTCGGCGCCACCGGAGCCCACCAGCTACAGCCGCGCCAGCCTGCGAAGCATTTTCCGGTAGGGCCGCGGCTCTGGCGACAGCTCCCACGCCCGAAGAGCCAGGAGGGAAAGCCGTGCCTCGTTGGAAAGCTCTTTGGCAGCCGCTCGCCTGGCGAAACAGCCCGTGGGGCTGCGGGCTTTGTGGCGGCCGTCAGCCTCCCCGCCAACGGCGCCCACCAGGTGCAGCTGCGCCAGCCTGCGAAGCATTTTCCGGTAGGGCCGCGGCTCTGGCGACAGCTCCCACGCCCGAAGAGCCAGGAGGGAAAGCCGTGCCTCGTTGGAAAGCTCTTTGGCAGCCGCTCGCGTGGCCTCACAGCCCGTGGGGCTGCGGGCTTTGCGGCGGCCGTCAGCCTCGGCGCCACCGGCGCCCACGTGGCGCCGCCGCGCCAGCTTGCGAAGCATTTTCCAGTTGGGCCACCGCTCTGACGACAACTCCCAAGCCCGAAGACCCAGGAGGGAAAGCCGTGCCTCGTTGGAAAGCTCTTTGGCAGCCGCTTGCGTGGCCCCACAGCCCGTGGGGCTGCGGGCTTTGCGGCGGCCGTCAGCCTCGGAGCCACCAGCGCTCACGTGGCGCCGCCCCACCAGCCTGCGAAGCATTTTCCGGTAGGGCCGCGGCTCTGGCGACAGCTCCCACGCCCGAAGAGCCAGGAGGGAAAGCCGTGCCTCGTTGGAAAGCTCTTTGGCAGCCGCTCGCGTGGCCCCACAGCCCTTGGGGCTGCGGGCTTTGCGGCGGTTGTCAGCCTCGGAGCCACCGGCGCCCTCGTGGCGCCGCCCCACCAGCCTGCGAAGCATTTTCCGGTAGGGCCGCAACTCTGGCGACAGCTCCCAAGCCCGAAGAGCCAGGAGGGAAAGCCATGCCTCGTTGGAAAGCTCTTTGGCAGCCGCTCGCCTGGCGAAACAGCCCGTGCGGCTGCGGGCTTTGCGGCGGCCGTCAGCCTCAGCGCCACCGGCGCCTACCAGCTACAGCCGCGCCACCCTGCGAAGCATTTTCCGGTAGGGCCGCGGCTCTGGCGACAGCTCCCACGCCCGAAGAGCCAGGAGGGAAAGCCGTGCCTCGTTGGAAAGCTCTTTGGCAGCCGCTCGCGTGGCCTCACAGCCCGTGGGGCTGCGGGCTTTGCGGCGGCCGTCAGCCTCTAAGCCACCGGCGCCCACGTGGCGCCGCCGCGCCAGCTTGCGAAGCATTTTCCAGTAGGGCCACGGCTCTGACGACAACTCCCAAGCCCGAAGAGCCAGGAGGGAAAGCCGTGCCTCGTTGGAAAGCTCTTTGGCAGCCGCTCGCGTGGCCCCACAGCCCGTGTGGCTGCGGGCTTTGCGGCGACCGTCAGCCTCCCCGCCACCGGCGCCCACCAGGTGCAGCCGCGCCAGCCTGTGAAGCATTTTCCGGTAGGGCCGTTTCTCTGGCGACAGCTCCCACGCCCGAAGAGCAGGGAGGGAAAGCCATGCCTCGTTGGAAAGCTCTTTGGCAGCCTCTTGCGTGGCCGCACAGCCCGTGGGGCTGCGGGCTTTGCGGCGGCCGTCAGCCTCAGCGCCACCGGCGCCCACGTGGCGCTTCCGCGCCAGCTTGCGAAGCATTTTCCGGTAGGGCTGCGGCTCTGGCGACAGCTCCCAAGCCCGAAGAGCTAGGAGGGAAAGCCGTGCCTCGTTGGAAAGCTCTTTGGCAGCCGCTTGCCTGGCGAAACAGCCCGTGGGGCTGCGGGCTTTCCGGCGGACGTCAGCCTCAGCGACACCGGCGCCCACGTGGCGCCGCCGCGCCAGCCTGCGAAGCATTTTCCTGTAGGGCTGCGGCTCTGGCGACAGCTCCCACGCCCGAAGAGCCAGGAGGGAAAGCCGTGCCTCGTTGGAAAGCTCTTTGGCAGCCGCTCGCCTGGCGAAACAGCCCGTGGGGCTGCGGGCTTTGCGGCGGCCGTCAGCCTCGCTGCCACCGGCGCCCACGTGGCGCCGCCCCACCAGCCTGCGAAGCATTTTCCGGTAGGGCCGCAACTCTGGCGACAGCTCCCAAGCACGAAGAGCCAGGAGGGAAAGCCGTGCCTCGTTGGAAAGCTCTTTGGCAGCCTCTCGCGTGGCCCCACAGCCCGTGGGGCTGCGGGCTTTGTGGCGGCCGTCAGCCTCGGAGCCACCGGCGCCCACCAGGTGCAGCCGCGCCAGCCTGCGAAGCATTTTCCTGTAGGGCTGCGGCTCTGGCGACAGCTCCCACGCCCGAAAAGCGAGGAGGGAAAGCCGTGCCTCGTTGGAAAGCTCTTTGGCAGCCGCTCGCCTGGCGAAACAGCCTGTGGGGCTGCGGGCTTTGCGGCGGCCGTCAGCCTCGCTGCCACCGGCGCCCATGTGTCGCCGCCTCACCAGGCTGCGAAGCATTTTCCGGTAGGGCTGCGGCTCTGACGACAACTCCCAAGCCCGAAGAGCCAGGAGGGAAAGCCGTGCCTCGTTGGAAAGCTCTTTGGCAGCCGCTCGCGTGGCCCCACAGCCCATGGGGCTGCGGGCTTTGCGGCGGCCGTCAGCCTCGGCGCCACCGTCGCCCACGTGGTACCGCCGCACCAGCCTGCGAAGCATTTTCCGGTAGGGCTGCGGCTCTGGCGACAGCTCCCGCGCCCGAAGACCGAGGAGAGAAAGCCGTGCCTCGTTGGAAAGCTCTTTGGCAGCCGCTCGCCTGGCGAAACAGCCTGTGGGGCTGCGGGCTTTGCGGCGGCCGTCAGCCTCGCTGCCACCGGCGCCCACGTGGCGCTGCCGCGCCAGCTTGCGAAGCATTTTCCAGTAGGGCCACGGCTCTGACGACAACTCCCAAGCCCGAAGAGCCAGGAGGGAAAGCCGTGCCTCGTTGGAAAGCTCTTTGGCAGCCGCTCGCGTGGCCCCACAGCCCATGGGGCTGCGGGCTTTGCGGCGGCCGTCAGCCTCGGCGCCACCGGCGCCTACGTGGTACCGCCGCACCAGCCTGCGAAGCATTTTCCGGTAGGGCTGCGGCTCTGGCGACAGCTCCCGCGCCCGAAGAGCAGGGAGGGAAAGCCATGCCTCGTTGGAAAGCTCTTTGGCAGCCGCTCGCATGGCCCCACAGCCCGTGTGGCTGCGGGCTTTGCGGCGACCGTCAGCCTCCCCGCCACCGGCGCCCACCAGGTGCAGCCGCGCCAGCCTGCGAAGCATTTTCCGGTAGGGCCGTTTCTCTGGCGACAGCTCCCACGCCCGAAGAGCAGGGAGGGAAAGCCATGCCTCGTTGGAAAGCTCTTTGGCAGCCTCTTGCGTGGCCGCACAGCCCGTGGGGCTGCGGGCTTTGCGGCGGCCGTCAGCCTCGGCGCCACCGGCGCCCACGTGGCGCTTCCGCGCCAGCTTGCGAAGCATTTTCTGGTAGGGCTGCGGCTCTGACGACAGCTCCCAAGCCCGAAGAGCCAGGAGGGAAAGCCGTGCCTCGTTGGAAAGCTCTTTGGCAGCCGCTCGCCTGGCAAAACAGCCCGTGGGACTGCGGGCTTTCCGGCGGACGTCAGCCTCAGCGACACCGGCGCCCACGTGGCGCCGCCGCGCCAGCCTGCGAAGCATTTTCCTGTAGGGCTGCGGCTCTGGCGACAGCTCCCACGCCCGAAGAGCCAGGAGGGAAAGCCGTGCCTCGTTGGAAAGCTCTTTGGCAGCCGCTCGCCTGGCGAAACAGCCCGTGGGGCTGCGGGCTTTGCGGCGGCCGTCAGCCTCGCTGCCACCGGCGCCCACGTGGCGCCGCCCCACCAGCCTGCGAAGCATTTTCCGGTAGGGCCGCAACTCTGGCGACAGCTCCCAAGCACGAAGAGCCAGGAGGGAAAGCCGTGCCTCGTTGGAAAGCTCTTTGGCAGCCTCTCGCGTGGCCCCACAGCCCGTGGGGCTGCGGGCTTTGTGGCGGCCGTCAGCCTCGGAGCCACCGGCGCCCACCAGGTGCAGCCGCGCCAGC
Source organism: Chroicocephalus ridibundus (assembly GCF_963924245.1). NCBI lineage: Eukaryota > Metazoa > Chordata > Aves > Charadriiformes > Laridae > Chroicocephalus > Chroicocephalus ridibundus. The sequence goes on along the minus strand of NC_086302.1, from coordinate 108,048 downwards.
CTGCGAAGCATTTTCCTGTAGGGCTGCGGCTCTGGCGACAGCTCCCACGCCCGAAAAGCGAGGAGGGAAAGCCGTGCCTCGTTGGAAAGCTCTTTGGCAGCCGCTCGCCTGGCGAAACAGCCTGTGGGGCTGCGGGCTTTGCGGCGGCCGTCAGCCTCGCTGCCACCGGCGCCCATGTGTCGCCGCCTCACCAGGCTGCGAAGCATTTTCCGGTAGGGCTGCGGCTCTGACGACAACTCCCAAGCCCGAAGAGCCAGGAGGGAAAGCCGTGCCTCGTTGGAAAGCTCTTTGGCAGCCGCTCGCGTGGCCCCACAGCCCATGGGGCTGCGGGCTTTGCGGCGGCCGTCAGCCTCGGCGCCACCGGCGCCCACGTGGTACCGCCGCACCAGCCTGCGAAGCATTTTCCGGTAGGGCTGCGGCTCTGGCGACAGCTCCCGCGCCCGAAGAGCGAGGAGAGAAAGCCGTGCCTCGTTGGAAAGCTCTTTGGCAGCCGCTCGCCTGGCGAAACAGCCTGTGGGGCTGCGGGCTTTGCGGCGGCCGTCAGCCTCGCTGCCACCGGCGCCCACGTGGCGCCGCTGCGCCAGCCTGCGAAGCATTTTCCGGTAGGGCCGCGGCTCTGGCGACAGCTCCCACGCCCGAAGAGCCAGGAGGGAAAGCCATGCCTCGTTGGAAAGCTCTTTGGCAGCCTCTCGCGTGGCCCCACAGCCCGTGGGGCTGCGGGCTTTGTGGCGGCCGTCAGCCTCGGCGCCACCGGCGCCCACATGGCGCCGCCGCGCCAGCTTGCGAAGCATTTTCCGGTAGGGCCGCAACTCTGGCGACAGCTCCCAAGCACGAAGAGCCAGGAGGGAAAGCCATGCCTCGTTGGAAAGCTCTTTGGCAGCCGCTCGCCTGGCCCCACAGCCCGTGGGGCTGCGGGCTTTGCCGCGGCCGTCAGCCTCGGAGCCACCGGCGCCCACGTGGCGCCGCCCCACCAGCCTGTGAAGCATTTTCCGGTAGGGCCGCAACTCTGGCGACAGCTCCCAAGCACGAAGAGCCAGGAGGGAAAGCCGTGCCTCGTTGGAAAGCTCTTTGGCAGCCGATCGCGTGGCCCCACAGCCCGCGGGGCTGCGGGCTTTGTGGCGGCCGTCAGCCTCCCCGCCACCGGCGCCCACCAGGTGCAGCCGCGCCAGCCTGCGAAGCATTTTCCTGTAGGGCCGCGGCTCTGGCGACAGCTCCCACGCCCGAAGAGCCAGGAGGGAAAGCCGTGCCTCGTTGGAAAGCTCTTTGGCAGCCGCTCGCGTGGCCTCACAGCCCGTGGGGCTGTGGGCTTTGCAGCGGCTGTCAGCCTCGGCGCCACCGGTGCCCACGAGGCGCCGCCCCACCAGCCTGCGAAGCATTTTCCGGTAGGGCCGCGGCTCTGGCGACAGCTCCCAAGGACGAAGAGCCAGGAGGGAAAGCCGTGCCTCGTTGGAAAGCTCTTTGGCAGCCGCTCGCCTGGCCCCACAGCCCGTGGGGCTGCGGGCTTTGCGGCGGCCGTCAGCCTCCGCGCCACCGGCGTTCACGTGGCGCCGCCGCACAAGCCTGCGAAGCATTTTCCGGTAGGGCCGCGGCTCTGACGACAGCTCCCACGCCCGAAGAGCCAGGAGGGAAAGCCGTGCCTTGTTGGAAAGCTCTTTGGCAGCCGCTCGCGTGGCCCCACAGCCCGTGGGGCTGCGGGCTTTGCGGCGGCCGTCAGCCTCGGCGCCACCGGCGCCCACGTGGCGCTGCCGCGCCAGCTTGCGAAGCATTTTCCGGTAGGGCTGGAGCTCTGACGACAGCTCCCAAGCCCGAAGAGCCAGGAGGGAAAGCCATGCCTCGTTGGAAAGCTCTTTGGCAGCCGCTCGCGTGGCCCCACAGCCCGTGGGGCTGCGGGCTTTGCGGCGGTTGTCAGCCTCGGAGCCACCGGCGCCCACGTGGCGCCGCCCCACCAGCCTGCGAAGCATTTTCCGGTAGGGCCGCAACTCTGGCGACAGCTCCCAAGCCCGAAGAGCCAGGAGGGAAAGCCGTGCCTCGTTGGAAAGCTCTTTGGCGGTTGCTCTCGTGACCCCACAGCCCGTGGGGCTGCGGGCTTTGCGGCGGCCGTCAGCCTCGCTGCCACCGGCGCCCACGTGGCGCCGCTGCGCCAGCCTGCGAAGCATTTTCCGGTAGGGCTGCGTCTCTGGCGACAGCTCCCACGCCCGAAGAGCCAGGAGGGAAAGCCATGCCTCGTTGGAAAGCTCTTTGGCAGCCTCTCGCGTTGCCCCACAGCCCTTGGGGCTGCGGGCTTTGCGGCGGCCGTCAGCCTCGGCGACACCAGCGCCCACGTGGCGCCGCCGCACCAGTCTGCGAAGCATTTTCCGGTAGGGCTGCGGCTCTGACCGCAGCTCCCAAGCCCGAAGAGCCAGGAGGGAAAGCCGTGCCTCGTTGGAAAGCTCTTTGGCAGCCGCTCGCCTGGCGAAACAGCCCGTGTGGCTGCGGGCTTTGCGGCGGCCGTCAGCCTCGCCGCCAACAGTGCCCACGTGGCGCTGCCGCGCCAGCTTGCGAAGCATTTTCCGGTAGGGCTGCGGCTCTGACGACAACTCCCAAGCCCAAAGAGCCAGGAAGGAAAGCCATGCCTCGTTGGAAAGCTCTTTGGCAGCCGCTCACGTGGCCCCACAGCCCGTGGGGCTTCGGGCTTTGCGGCGGCCGTCAGCCTCCGCGCCACCGGCGCCCACGTGGCGCCGCTGCGCCAGCCTGCGAAGCATTTTCCTGTAGGGCCGTTTCTCTGGCGACAGCTCCCACGCCCGAAGAGCCAGGAGGGAAAGCCGTGCCTCGTTGGAAAGCTCTTTGGCAGCCGCTCGCCTGGCGAAACAGCCTGTGGGGCTGCGGGCTTTGCGGCGGCCGTCAGCCTCGGAGCCACCGGCACCCACCAGGTGCAGCCGCGCCAGCCTGCGAAGCATTTTCTGGTAGGGCCGTGGCTCTGGCGACAGCTCCCATGCCCGAAGAGCCAGGAGGGAAAGCCGTGCCTCGTTGGAAAGCTCTTTGGCGGCCGCTCGCGTGGCCCCACAGCCCATGGGGCTGCGGGCTATGCGGCGACCGTCAGCCTCCCTGCCACCGGCGCCCACGTGGCGCCGCTGCGCCAGCCTGCGAAGCATTTTCCTGTAGGGCCGCGGCTCTGGCGACAGCTCCCACGCCCGAAGAGCCAGCAGGGAAAGCCATGCCTCGTTGGAAAGCTCTTTGGCAGCCGCTCGCCTGGCGAAACAGCCTGTGGGGCTGCGGGCTTTGCGGCGGCCGTCAGCCTCGGAGCCAACGGCGCCCACGTGGCGCCGCCCCACCAGCCTGCGAAGCATTTTCCTGTAGGGCCGCGGCTCTGGCGACAGCTCCCAAGCCCGAAGAGCCAGGAGGGAAAGCCGTGCCTCGTTGGAAAGCTCTTTGGCAGCCGATCGCGTGGCCCCACAGCCCGTGGGGCTGCGGGCTTTGTGGCGGCCGTCAGCCTCCCCGCCACCGGCGCCCACCAGGTGCAGCCGCGCCAGCCTGCGAAGCATTTTCCTGTAGGGCCGCGGCTCTGGCGACAGCTCCCACGCCCTAAGAGCGAGGAGAGAAAGCCGTGCCTCGTTGGAAAGCTCTTTGGCAGCCGCTCGCCTGGCGAAACAGCCCGTGGGGCTGCGGGCTTTGTGGCGGCCGTCAGCCTCGGCGCCACCGGCGCCCACATGGCGCCGCCGCGCCAGCTTGCGAAGCATTTTCCGGTAGGGCCGCAACTCTGGCGACAGCTCCCAAGCACGAAGAGCCAGGAGGGAAAGCCATGCCTCGTTGGAAAGCTCTTTGGCAGCCGCTCGCCTGGCGAAACAGCCCGTGGGGCTGCGGGCTTTGCCGCGGCCGTCAGCCTCGGAGCCACCGGCGCCCACGTGGCGCCGCCCCACCAGCCTGTGAAGCATTTTCCGGTAGGGCCGCAACTCTGGCGACAGCTCCCAAGCACGAAGAGCCAGGAGGGAAAGCCGTGCCTCGTTGGAAAGCTCTTTGGCAGCCGATCGCGTGGCCCCACAGCCCGTGGGGCTGCGGGCTTTGCGGCGGCCGTCAGCCTCACCGCCAACGGTGCCCATGTGGCGCCGCCGCGCAAGTATGCAGAACTTTTTGCGGTAGGGCCGCGACTCTGGCGACAGCTCCCACGCCCGAAGACCCAGGAGGGAAAGCCGTGCCTCGTTGGAAAGCTCTTTGGCAGCCGCTCGCGTGGCCCCACAGCCCGTGGGGCTGCGGGCTTTGCGGCGACCGTCAGCCTCCCCGCCACCGGCGCCCACCAGGTGCAGCCGCGCCAGCCTGCGAAGCATTTTCCGGTAGGGCCGCGGCTCTGGCGACAGCTCCCACGCCCGAAGACCTAGGAGGGAAAGCCGTGCCTCGTTGGAAAGCTCTTTGGCAGCCGCTCGCGTGCCCCACAGCCCGTGGGGCTGCGGGCTTTGTGGCGGCCGTCAGCCTCCCCGCCACCGGCGCCCACCAGGTGCAGCCGCGCCAGCCTGCGAAGCATTTTCCGGTAGGGCCGCGGATCTGGCGACAGCTCCCACGCCCGAAGAGCCAGGAGGGAAAGCCGTGCCTCGTTGGAAAGCTCTTTGGCAGCCGCTCGCCTGGCGAAACAGCCCGTGTGGCTGCGGGCTTTGCGGCGGCCGTCAGCCTCGCCGCCAACAGTGCCCACGTGGCGCTGCCGCGCCAGCTTGCGAAGCATTTTCCGGTAGGGCTGCGGCTCTGACGACAACTCCCAAGCCCAAAGAGCCAGGAAGGAAAGCCATGCCTCGTTGGAAAGCTCTTTGGCAGCCGCTCACGTGGCCCCACAGCCCGTGGGGCTTCGGGCTTTGTGGCGGCCGTCAGCCTCCGCGCCACCGGCGCCCACGTGGCGCCGCTGCGCCAGCCTGCGAAGCATTTTCCTCTAGGGCCGCGGCTCTGACGACAGCTCCCACGCCCGAAGAGCCAGGAGGGAAAGCCGTGCCTCGTTGGAAAGCTCTTTGGCAGCCGCTCGCCTGGCGAAACAGCCTGTGGGGCTGCGGGCTTTGCGGCGGCCGTCAGCCTCGCTGCCACCGGCGCCCACGTGGCGCCGCCGCGCCAGCCTGCGAAGCATTTTCCGGTAGGGCCGCGGCTCTGGCGACAGCTCCCACGCCCGAAGAGCCAGGAGGGAAAGCCGTGCCTCGTTGGAAAGCTCTTTGGCAGCCTCTTCCGTGGCCCCACAGCCCGTGGGGCTGCGGGCTTTGCGGCGGCCGTCAGCCTCACCGCCAACGGTGCCCATGTGGCGCCGCTGCGCAAGTATGCAGAGCTTTTTGCGGTAGGGCCGCGACTCTGGCGACAGCTCCCACGCCCGAAGACCCAGGAGGGAAAGCCGTGCCTCGTTGGAAAGCTCTTTGGCAGCCGCTCGCGTGGCCCCACAGCCCGTGGGGCTGCGGGCTTTGCGGCGACCGTCAGCCTCCCCGCCACCGGCGCCCACCAGGTGCAGCCGCGCCAGCCTGCGAAGCATTTTCCAGTAGGGCCGCAGCTCTGGCGACAGCTCCCACGCCCGAAGACCTAGGAGGGAAAGCCGTGCCTGGTTGGAAAGCTCTTTGGCAGCCGCTCGCGTGGCCCCACAGCCCGTGGGGCTGCGGGCTTTGCGGCGGTTGTCAGCCTCGGAGCCACCGGCGCCCACGTGGCGCCGCTGCGCCAGCCTGCGAAGCATTTTCCGGTAGGGCCGCAACTCTGGCGACAGCTCCCAAGCACGAAGAGCCAGGAGGGAAAGCCATGCCTCGTTGGAAAGCTCTTTGGCAGCCGCTCGCCTGGCGAAACAGCCCGTGCGGCTGCGGGCTTTGCGGCGGCCGTCAGCCTCGGAGCCACCGGCGCCCACGTGGCGCCGCCCCACCAGCCTGCGAAGCATTTTCCGGTAGGGCCGCAACTCTGGCGACAGCTCCCAAGCACGAAGAGCCAGGAGGGAAAGCTGTGCCTCGTTGGAAAGCTCTTTGGCAGCCGCTCGCGTGGCCCCACAGCCCGTGGGGCTGCGGGCTTTGCGGCGGCCGTCAGCCTCAGCGCCACCGGCGCCTACCAGCTACAGCCGCGCCACCCTGCGAAGCATTTTCCGGTAGGGCCGCGGCTCTGGCGACAGCTCCCACGCCCGAAGAGCCAGGAGGGAAAGCCGTGCCTCGTTGGAAAGCTCTTTGGCAGCCGCTCGCGTGGCCCCACAGCCCATGGGGCTGCGGGCTTTGCGGCGGCCGTCACCCTTGGCGCCACCGGCGCGTACGTGGCGCCGCCGCGCCAGCTTGCGAAGCATTTTCCGGTAGGGCCGCGGCTCTGGCGACAGCTCCCACGCCCGAAGAGCCAGGAGGGAAAGCCGTGCCTGGTTGGAAAGCTCTTTGGCAGCCGCTCGCGTGGCCCCACAGCCCGTGTGGCTGCGGGCTTTCCGGCGGACGTCAGCCTCAGCGACACCGGCGCCCACGTGGCGCCGCCGCGCCAGCCTGCGAAGCATTTTCCTGTAGGGCTGCGGCTCTGGCGACAGCTCCCACGCCCGAAGAGCCAGGAGGGAAAGCCGTGCCTTGTTGGAAAGCTCTTTGGCAGCCGCTCGCCTGGCGAAACAGCCCGTGGGGCTGCGGGCTTTGCGGCGGCCGTCAGCCTCGCTGCCACCGGCGCCCACGTGGCGCCGCCCCACCAGCCTGCGAAGCATTTTCCGGTAGGGTCGCAACTCTGGCGACAGCTCCCAAGCACGAAGAGCCAGGAGGGAAAGCCGTGCCTCGTTGGAAAGCTCTTTGGCAGCCGATCGCGTGGCCCCACAGCCCGTGGGGCTGCGGGCTTTGTGGCGGCCGTCAGCCTCCCCGCCACCGGCGCCCACCAGGTGCAGCCGCGCCAGCCTGCGAAGCATTTTCCGGTAGGGCTGCGGCTCTGGCGACAGCTCCCACGCCCGAAAAGCGAGGAGGGAAAGCCGTGCCTCGTTGGAAAGCTCTTTGGCAGCCGCTCGCCTGGCGAAACAGCCTGTGGGGCTGCGGGCTTTGCGGCGGCCGTCAGCCTCGCTGCCACCGGCGCCCATGTGTCGCCGCCTCACCAGGCTGCGAAGCATTTTCCGGTAGGGCTGCGGCTCTGACGACAACTCCCAAGCCCGAAGAGCCAGGAGGGAAAGCCGTGCCTCGTTGGAAAGCTCTTTGGCAGCCGATCGCGTGGCCCCACAGCCCGTGGGGCTGCGGGCTTTGCGGCGGTTGTCAGCCTCGGAGCCACCGGCGCCCACGTGGCGCCGCCCCACCAGCCTGCGAAGCATTTTCCGGTAGGGCCGCAACTCTGGCGACAGCTCCCAAGCCCGAAGAGCCAGGAGGGAAAGCCATGCCTCGTTGGAAAGCTCTTTGGCAGCCGCTCGCCTGGCGAAACAGCCCGTGCGGCTGCGGGCTTTGCGGCGGCCGTCAGCCTCGGAGCCACCGGCGCCCACGTGGCGCCGCCCCACCAGCCTGCGAAGCATTTTCCGGTAGGGCCGCAACTCTGGCGGCAGCTCCCAAGCACGAAGAGCCAGGAGGGAAAGCCGTGCCTCGTTGGAAAGCTCTTTGGCAGCCGCTCGCGTGGCCCTACAGCCCGTGGGGCTGCGGGCTTTGCAGCGGCCGTCAGCCTCACCGCCACCGGCGCCCACCAGCTACAGCCGCGCCAGTCTGCGAAGCATTTTCCGGTAGGGCCGCGGCTCTGGCGACAGCTCCCACGCCCGAAAAGCCAGGAGGGAAAGCCGTGCCTCGTTGGAAAGCTCTTTGGCAGCCGCTCGCGTGGCCACACAGCCCATGGAGCTGCGGGCTTTGCGGCGGCCGTCAGCCTCGGCGCCACCGGCGCCCACGTGGCGCCGCTGCGCCAGCCTACGAAGCGTTTTCCGGTAGGTCTGCGGTTCTGGCGACAGCTCCCACGCCCGAAGAGCAGGGAGGGAAAGCCATGCCTCGTTGGAAAGCTCTTTGGCAGCCGCTCGCGTGGCCCCACAGCCCGTGTGGCTGCGGGCTTTGTGGGGGCCGTCAGCCTCCCCGCCACCGGCGCCCACGTGGCGCCGCCCCACCAGCCTGCGAAGCATTTTCCGGTAGGGCCGCAACTCTGGCGACAGCTCCCAAGCCCGAAGAGCCAGGAGGGAAAGCCATGCCTCGTTGGAAAGCTCTTTGGCAGCCGCTCGCCTGGCGAAACAGCCCGTGCGGCTGCGGGCTTTGCGGCGGCCGTCAGCCTCGGAGCCACCGGCACCCACCAGGTGCAGCCGCGCCAGCCTGCGAAGCATTTTCCGGTAGGGCCGCAACTCTGGCGACAGCTCCCACGCCCGAAGAGCCAGGAGGGAAAGCCGTGCCTCGTTGGAAAGCTCTTTGGCAGCCGCTCGCCTGGCGAAACAGCCTGTGGGGCTGCGGGCTTTGCGGCGGCCGTCAGCCTCGAAGCCACCGGCACCCACCAGGTGCAGCCGCGCCAGCCTGCGAAGCATTTTCCGGTAGGGCCGTGGCTCTGGCGACAGCTCCCACGCCCGAAGAGCCAGGAGGGAAAGCCGTGCCTCGTTGGAAAGCTCTTTGGCGGCCGCTCGAGTGGCCCCACAGCCCGTGGGGCTGCGGGCTTTGTGGCGGCCGTCAGCCTCCCTGCCACCGGCGCCCACGTGGCGCCGCTGCGCCAGCCTGCGAAGCATTTTCCTGTAGGGCCGCGGCTCTGGCGACAGCTCCCACGCCCGAAGAGCCAGGAGGGAAAGCCGTGCCTCGTTGGAAAGCTCTTTGGCAGCCGCTCGCCTGGCGAAACAGCCTGTGGGGCTGCGGGCTTTGCGGCGGCCGTCAGCCTCGGAGCCACCGGCGCCCACGTGGCGCCGCCCCACCAGCCTGCGAAGCATTTTCCTGTAGGGCCGCGGCTCTGGCGACAGCTCCCACGCCCGAAGAGCTAGGAGGGAAAGCCGTGCCTCGTTGGAAAGCTCTTTGGCAGCCGATCGCGTGGCCCCACAGCCCGTGGGGCTGCGGGCTTTGTGGCGGCCGTCAGCCTCCCCGCCACCGGCGCCCACCAGGTGCAGCCGCGCCAGCCTGCGAAGCATTTTCCAGTAGGGCCGCGGCTCTGGCGACAGCTCCCACGCCCTAAGAGCGAGGAGAGAAAGCCGTGCCTCGTTGGAAATCACTTTGGCTGCCGCTCGTGTGGCCCCACAGCCCGTGTGGCAGCGGGCTTTGCGGCGGCCGTCAGCCTCGCCGCCAACGGTGCCCACGTGGCGCTGCCGTGCCAGCTTGCGAAGCATTGTCCGGTAGGGCTGCGGCTCTGACGACAACTCCCACGCCCGAAAAGCCAGGAGGGAAAGCCATGCCTCGTTGGAAAGCTCTTTGGCAGCCGCTCGCCTGGCGAAACAGCCTGTGGGGCTGCGGGCTTTGCGGCGGCCGTCAGCCTCAGAGCCACCGGCACCCACCAGGTGCAGCCGCGCCAGCCTGCGAAGCATTTTCTGGTAGGGCCGTGGCTCTGGCGACAGCTCCCATGCCCGAAGAGCCAGGAGGGAAAGCCGTGCCTCGTTGGAAAGCTCTTTGGCGGCCGCTCGCGTGGCCCCACAGCCCATGGGGCTGCGGGCTATGCGGCGACCGTCAGCCTCCCTGCCACTGGCGCCCACGTGGCGCCGCTGCGCCAGCCTGCGAAGCATTTTCCTGTAGGGCCGCGGCTCTGGCGACAGCTCCCACGCCCGAAGAGCCAGGAGGGAAAGCCGTGCCTCGTTGGAAAGCTCTTTGGCAGCCGATCGCGTGGCCCCACAGCCCGTGGGGCTGCGGGCTTTGTGGCGGCCGTCAGCCTCCCCGCCACCGGCGCCCACCAGGTGCAGCCGCGCCAGCCTGCGAAGCATTTTCCTGTAGGGCCGCGGCTCTGGCGACAGCTCCCACGCCCTAAGAGCGAGGAGAGAAAGCCGTGCCTCGTTGGAAAGCTCTTTGGCAGCCGCTCGCGTGGCCCCACAGCCCATGGGGCTGCGGGCTCTGCGGCGGCCGTCAGCCTCGGAGCCACCGGCGCCCACGTGGCGCCGCTGCGCCAGCCTACGAAGCGTTTTCCGGTAGGGCCGCGGCTCTGGCGACAGCTCCCACGCCCGAAGAGCCAGGAGGAAAAGCCATGCCTCGTTGGAAAGCTCTTTGGCAGCCGCTCGCGTGGCCCCACAGCCCGTGGGGCTGCGGGCTTTGCGGCGGCCGTCAGCCTCGGCGCCACCGGCGCCCACGTGGTGCTGCCGCGCCAGCTTGCGAAGCATTTTCCGGTAGGGCTGCGGCTCTGACGACAGCTCCCAAGCCCGAAGAGCCAGGAGGGAAAGCCGTGCCTCGTTGGAAAGCTCTTTGGCGGCCGCTCGCCTGGCGAAACAGCCTGTGGGGCTGCGGGCTTTGCGGCGGCCGTCAGCCTCGGAGCCACCGGCACCCACCAGGTGCAGCCGCGCCAGCCTGCGAAGCATTTTCCGGTAGGGCCGTTTCTCTGGCGACAGCTCCCACGCCCGAAGAGCCAGGAGGGAAAGCCGTGCCTCGTTGGAAAGCTCTTTGGCAGCCGCTCGCCTGGCGAAACAGCCTGTGGGGCTGCGGGCTTTGCGGCGGCCGTCAGCCTCGGAGCCACCGGCACCCACCAGGTGCAGCCGCGCCAGCCTGCGAAGCATTTTCTGGTAGGGCCGTGGCTCTGGCGACAGCTCCCATGCCCGAAGAGCCAGGAGGGAAAGCTGTGCCTCGTTGGAAAGCTCTTTGGCGGCCGCTCGCGTGGCCCCACAGCCCATGGGGCTGCGGGCTATGCGGCGACCGTCAGCCTCCCTGCCACCGGCGCCCACGTGGCGCCGCTGCGCCAGCCTGCGAAGCATTTTCCTGTAGGGCCGCGGCTCTGGCGACAGCTCCCACGCCCGAAGAGCCAGGAGGGAAAGCCGTGCCTCGTTGGAAAGCTCTTTGGCAGCCGATCGCGTGGCCCCACAGCCCGTGGGGCTGCGGGCTTTGTGGCGGCCGTCAGCGTCCCCGCCACCGGCGCCCACCAGGTGCAGCCGCGCCAGCCTGCGAAGCATTTTCCTGTAGGGCCGCGGCTCTGGCGACAGCTCCGACGCCCTAAGAGCGAGGAGAGAAAGCCGTGCCTCGTTGGAAAGCTCTTTGGCAGCCGCTCGCCTGGCGAAACAGCCTGTGGGGCTGCGGGCTTTGCGGCGGCCGTCAGCCTCGCTGCCACCGGCGCCCACATGGCGCCGCTGCGCCAGCCTCCGAAGCATTTTCCGGTAGGGCCGCGGCTCTGGCGACAGCTCCCACGCCCGAAGAGCCAGGAGGGAAAGCCGTGCCTCGTTGGAAAGCTCTTTGGCAGCCGCTCGCGTGGCCCCACAGCCCTTGGGGCTGCGGGCTTTGCGGCGGTTGTCAGCCTCGGAGCCACCGGCGCCCTCGTGGCGCCGCCCCACCAGCCTGCGAAGCATTTTCCGGTAGGGCCGCAACTCTGGCGACAGCTCCCAAGCCCGAAGAGCCAGGAGGGAAAGCCATGCCTCGTTGGAAAGCTCTTTGGCAGCCGCTCGCCTGGCGAAACAGCCCGTGCGGCTGCGGGCTTTGCGGCGGCCGTCAGCCTCAGCGCCACCGGCGCCTACCAGCTACAGCCGCGCCACCCTGCGAAGCATTTTCCGGTAGGGCCGCGGCTCTGGCGACAGCTCCCACGCCCGAAGAGCCAGGAGGGAAAGCCGTGCCTCGTTGGAAAGCTCTTTGGCAGCCGCTCGCGTGGCCTCACAGCCCGTGGGGCTGCGGGCTTTGCGGCGGCCGTCAGCCTCTAAGCCACCGGCGCCCACGTGGCGCCGCCGCGCCAGCTTGCGAAGCATTTTCCAGTAGGGCCACGGCTCTGACGACAACTCCCAAGCCCGAAGAGCCAGGAGGGAAAGCCGTGCCTCGTTGGAAAGCTCTTTGGCAGCCGCTCGCGTGGCCCCACAGCCCGTGTGGCTGCGGGCTTTGCGGCGACCGTCAGCCTCCCCGCCACCGGCGCCCACCAGGTGCAGCCGCGCCAGCCTGCGAAGCATTTTCCGGTAGGGCCGTTTCTCTGGCGACAGCTCCCACGCCCGAAGAGCAGGGAGGGAAAGCCATGCCTCGTTGGAAAGCTCTTTGGCAGCCTCTTGCGTGGCCGCACAGCCCGTGGGGCTGCGGGCTTTGCGGCGGCCGTCAGCCTCGGCGCCACCGGCGCCCACGTGGCGCTTCCGCGCCAGCTTGCGAAGCATTTTCCGGTAGGGCTGCGGCTCTGACGACAGCTCCCAAGCCCGAAGAGCCAGGAGGGAAAGCCGTGCCTCGTTGGAAAGCTCTTTGGCAGCCGCTCGCCTGGCAAAACAGCCCGTGGGGCTGCGGGCTTTCCGGCGGACGTCAGCCTCAGCGACACCGGCGCCCACGTGGCGCCGCCGCGCCAGCCTGCGAAGCATTTTCCTGTAGGGCTGCGGCTCTGGCGACAGCTCCCACGCCCGAAGAGCCAGGAGGGAAAGCCGTGCCTCGTTGGAAAGCTCTTTGGCAGCCGCTCGCCTGGCGAAACAGCCCGTGGGGCTGCGGGCTTTGCGGCGGCCGTCAGCCTCGCTGCCACCGGCGCCCACGTGGCGCCGCCCCACCAGCCTGCGAAGCATTTTCCGGTAGGGCCGCAACTCTGGCGACAGCTCCCAAGCACGAAGAGCCAGGAGGGAAAGCCGTGCCTCGTTGGAAAGCTCTTTGGCAGCCTCTCGCGTGGCCCCACAGCCCGTGGGGCTGCGGGCTTTGTGGCGGCCGTCAGCCTCGGAGCCACCGGCGCCCACCAGGTGCAGCCGCGCCAGCCTGCGAAGCATTTTCCTGTAGGGCTGCGGCTCTGGCGACAGCTCCCACGCCCGAAAAGCGAGGAGGGAAAGCCGTGCCTCGTTGGAAAGCTCTTTGGCAGCCGCTCGCCTGGCGAAACAGCCCGTGGGGCTGCGGGCTTTGCGGCGGCCGTCAGCCTCGCTGCCACCGGCGCCCATGTGTCGCCGCCTCACCAGGCTGCGAAGCATTTTCCGGTAGGGCTGTGGCTCTGACGACAACTCCCAAGCCCGAAGAGCCAGGAGGGAAAGCCGTGCCTCGTTGGAAAGCTCTTTGGCAGCCGCTCGCGTGGCCCCACAGCCCATGGGGCTGCGGGCTTTGCGGCGGCCGTCAGCCTCGGCGCCACCGGCGCCCACGTGGTACCGCCGCACCAGCCTGCGAAGCATTTTCCGGTAGGGCTGCGGCTCTGGCGACAGCTCCCGCGCCCGAAGACCGAGGAGAGAAAGCCGTGCCTCGTTGGAAAGCTCTTTGGCAGCCGCTCGCCTGGCGAAACAGCCTGTGGGGCTGCGGGCTTTGCGGCGGCCGTCAGCCTCGCTGCCACCGGCGCCCACGTGGCGCCGCCGCGCCAGCTTGCGAAGCATTTTCCAGTAGGGCCACGGCTCTGACGACAACTCCCAAGCCCGAAGAGCCAGGAGGGAAAGCCGTGCCTCGTTGGAAAGCTCTTTGGCAGCCGCTCGCGTGGCCCCACAGCCCATGGGGCTGCGGGTTTTGCGGCGGCCGTCAGCCTCGGCGCCACTGGCGCCTACGTGGTACCGCCGCACCAGCCTGCGAAGCATTTTCCGGTAGGGCTGCGGCTCTGGCGACAGCTCCCGCGCCCGAAGAGCAGGGAGGGAAAGCCATGCCTCGTTGGAAAGCTCTTTGGCAGCCGCTCGCGTGGCCCCACAGCCCGTGTGGCTGCGGGCTTTGCGGCGACCGTCAGCCTCCCCGCCACCGGCGCCCACCAGGTGCAGCCGCGCCAGCCTGCGAAGCATTTTCCGGTAGGGCCGTTTCTCTGGCCACAGCTCCCACGCCCGAAGAGCAGGGAGGGAAAGCCATGCCTCGTTGGAAAGCTCTTTGGCAGCCTCTTGCGTGGCCGCACAGCCCGTGGGGCTGCGGGCTTTGCGGCGGCCGTCAGCCTCGGCGCCACCGGAGCCCACGTGGCGCTTCCGCGCCAGCTTGCGAAGCATTTTCTGGTAGGGCTGCGGCTCTGACGACAGCTCCCAAGCCCGAAGAGCCAGGAGGGAAAGCCGTGCCTCGTTGGAAAGCTCTTTGGCAGCCGCTCGCCTGGCAAAACAGCCCGTGGGGCTGCGGGCTTTCCGGCGGACGTCAGCCTCAGCGACACCGGCGCCCACGTGGCGCCGCCGCGCCAGCCTGCGAAGCATTTTCCTGTAGGGCTGCGGCTCTGGCGACAGCTCCCACGCCCGAAGAGCCAGGAGAGAAAGCCGTGCCTCGTTGGAAAGCTCTTTGGCAGCCGCTCGCCTGGCGAAACAGCCCGTGGGGCTGCGGGCTTTGCGGCGGCCGTCAGACTCGCTGCCACCGGCGCCCACGTGGCGCCGCCCCACCAGCCTGCGAAGCATTTTCCGGTAGGGCCGCAACTCTGGCGACAGCTCCCAAGCACGAAGAGCCAGGAGGGAAAGCCGTGCCTCGTTGGAAAGCTCTTTGGCAGCCACTCGCGTGGCCCCACAGCCCGTGGGGCTGCGGGCTTTGTGGCGGCCGTCAGCCTCGGAGCCACCGGCGCCCACCAGGTGCAGCCGCGCCAGCCTGCGAAGCATTTTCCTGTAGGGCTGCGGCTCTGGCGACAGCTCCCACGCCCGAAAAGCGAGGAGGGAAAGCCGTGCCTCGTTGGAAAGCTCTTTGGCAGCCGCTCGCCTGGCGAAACAGCCTGTGGAGCTGCGGGCTTTGCGGCGGCCGTCAGCCTCGCTGCCACCGGCGCCCATGTGTCGCCGCCTCACCAGGCTGCGAAGCATTTTCCGGTAGGGCTGCGGCTCTGACGACAACTCCCAAGCCCGAAGAGCCAGGAGGGAAAGCCGTGCCTCGTTGGAAAGCTCTTTGGCAGCCGCTCGCGTGGCCCCACAGCCCATGGGACTGCGGGCTTTGCGGCGGCCGTCAGCCTCGGCGCCACCGGCGCCCACGTGGTACCGCCGCACCAGCCTGCGAAGCATTTTCCGGTAGGGCTGCGGCTCTGGCGACAGCTCCCGCGCCCGAAGACCGAGGAGAGAAAGCCGTGCCTCGTTGGAAAGCTCTTTGGCAGCCGCTCGCCTGGCGAAACAGCCTGTGGGGCTGCGGGCTTTGCGGCGGCCGTCAGCTTCGCTGCCACCGGCGCCCACGTGGCGCCGCTGCGCCAGCCTGCGAAGCATTTTCCGGTAGGGCCGCGGCTCTGGCGACAGCTCCCACGCCCGAAGAGCCAGGAGGGAAAGCCATGCCTCGTTGGAAAGCTCTTTGGCAGCCTCTCGCGTGGCCCCACAGCCCGTGGGGCTGCGGGCTTTGTGGCGGCCGTCAGCCTCGGCGCCACCGGCGCCCACATGGCGCCGCCGCGCCAGCTTGCGAAGCATTTTCCGGTAGGGCCGCAACTCTGGCGACAGCTCCCAAGCACGAAGAGCCAGGAGGGAAAGCCATGCCTCGTTGGAAAGCTCTTTGGCAGCCGCTCGCCTGGCCCCACAGCCCGTGGGGCTGCGGGCTTTGCCGCGGCCGTCAGCCTCGGAGCCACCGGCGCCCACGTGGCACCGCCCCACCAGCCTGTGAAGCATTTTCCGGTAGGGCCGCAACTCTGGCGACAGCTCCCAAGCACGAAGAGCCAGGAGGGAAAGCCGTGCCTCGTTGGAAAGCTCTTTGGCAGCAGATCGCGTGGCCCCACAGCCCGCGGGGCTGCGGGCTTTGTGGCGGCCGTCAGCCTCCCCGCCACCGGCGCCCACCAGGTGCAGCCGCGCCAGCCTGCGAAGCATTTTACTGTAGGGCCGCGGCTCTGGCGACAGCTCCCACGCCCGAAGAGCCAGGAGGGAAAGCCGTGCCTCGTTGGAAAGCTCTTTGGCAGCCGCTCGCGTGGCCTCACAGCCCGTGGGGCTGTGGGCTTTGCAGCGGCTGTCAGCCTCGGCGCCACCGGCGCCCACGAGGCGCCACCCCACCAGCCTGCGAAGCATTTTCCGGTAGGGCCGCGGCTCTGGCGACAGCTCCCAAGGACGAAGAGCCAGGAGGGAAAGCTGTGCCTCGTTGGAAAGCTCTTTGGCAGCCGCTCGCCTGGCCCCACAGCCCGTGGGGCTGCGGGCTTTGCGGCGGCCGTCAGCCTCCCCGCCACCGGCGCCCACCAGGTGCAGCCGCGCCAGCCTGCGAAGCATTTTCCTGTAGGGCCGCGGCTCTGGCGACAGCTCCCACGCCCGAAGAGCCAGGAGGGAAAGCCGTGCCTCGTTGGAAAGCTCTTTGGCAGCCGCTCGCCTGGCGAAACAGCCTGTGGGGCTGCGGGCTTTGCGGCGGCCGTCAGCCTCGGAGCCACCGGCACCCACCAGGTGCAGCCGCGCTAGCCTGCGAAGCATTTTCTGATAGGGCCGTGGCTCTGGCGACAGCTCCCATGCCCGAAGAGCCAGGAGGGAAAGCCGTGCCTCGTTGGAAAGCTCTTTGGCGGCCGCTCGCGTGGCCCCACAGCCCATGGGGCTGCGGGCTATGCGGCGACCGTCAGCCTCCCTGACACCGGCGCCCACGTGGCGCCGCTGCGCCAGCCTGCGAAGCATTTTCCTGTAGGGCCGCGGCTCTGGCGACAGCTCCCACGCCCGAAGAGCCAGCAGGGAAAGCCATGCCTCGTTGGAAAGCTCTTTGGCAGCCGCTCGCCTGGCGAAACAGCCTGTGGGGCTGCGGGCTTTGCGGCGGCCGTCAGCCTCGGAGCCAACGGCGCCCACGTGGCGCCGCCCCACCAGCCTGCGAAGCATTTTCCTGTAGGGCCGCGGCTCTGGCGACAGCTCCCAAGCCCGAAGAGCCAGGAGGGAAAGCCGTGCCTCGTTGGAAAGCTCTTTGGCAGCCGATCGCGTGGCCCCACAGCCCGTGGGGCTGCGGGCTTTGCGGCGGCCGTCAGCCTCACCGCCAACGGTGCCCATGTGGCGCCGCCGCGCAAGTATGCAGAGCTTTTTGCGGTAGGGCCGCGACTCTGGCGACAGCTCCCACGCCCGAAGAGCCAGGAGGGAAAGCCGTGCCTCGTTGGAAAGCTCTTTGGCAGCCGCTCGCGTGGCCCCACAGCCCGTGGGGCTGCGGGCTTTGCGGCGACCGTCAGCCTCCCCGCCACCGGCGCCCACCAGGTGCAGCCGCGCCAGCCTGCGAAGCATTTTCCGGTAGGGCCGCGGCTCTGGCGACAGCTCCCACGCCCGAAGACCTAGGAGGGAAAGCCGTGCCTCGTTGGAAAGCTCTTTGGCAGCCGCTCGCGTGCCCCACAGCCCGTGGGGCTGCGGGCTTTGTGGCGGCCGTCAGCCTCCCCGCCACCGGCGCCCACCAGGTGCAGCCGCGCCAGCCTGCGAAGCATTTTCCGGTAGGGCCGCGGCTCTGGCGACAGCTCCCACGCCCGAAGAGCCAGGAGGGAAAGCCGTGCCTCGTTGGAAAGCTCTTTGGCAGCCGCTCGCCTGGCGAAACAGCCTGTGGGGCTGCGGGCTTTGCGGCGGCCGTCAGCCTCGGAGCCACCGGCGCCCACGTGGCGCCGCCCCACCAGCCTGCGAAGCATTTTCCGGTAGGGCCGCAACTCTGGCGACAGCTCCCAAGCCCGAAGAGCCAGGAGGGAAAGCCGTGCCTCGTTGGAAAGCTCTTTGGCAGCCAATCGCGTGGCCCCACAGCCCGTGGGGCTGCGGGCTTTGTGGCGGCCGTCAGCCTCCCCGCCACCGGCGCCCACCAGGTGCAGCCGCGCCAGCCTGCGAAGCATTTTCCTGTAGGGCCGCGGCTCTGACGACAGCTCCCAAGCCCGAAGAGCCAGGAGGGAAAGCCGTGCCTCGTTGGAAAGCTCTTTGGTAGCCGCTCGCCTGGCGAAACAGCCTGTGGGGCTGCGGGCTTTGCGGCGGCCGTCAGCCTCGCTGCCACCGGCGCCCACGTGGCGCCGCCGCGCCAGCCTGCGAAGCATTTTCCGGTAGGGCCGCGGCTCTGGCGACAGCTCCCACGCCCGAAGAGCCAGGAGGGAAAGCCGTGCCTCGTTGGAAAGCTCTTTGGCAGCCTCTTCCGTGGCCCCACAGCCCGTGGGGCTGCGGGCTTTGCGGCGGCCGTCAGCCTCACCGCCAACGGTGCCCATGTGGCGCCGCCGCGCAAGTATGCAGAGCTTTTTGCGGTAGGGCCGCGACTCTGGCGACAGCTCCCACGCCCGAAGACCCAGGAGGGAAAGCCGTGCCTCGTTGGAAAGCTCTTTGGCAGCCGCTCGCGTGGCCCCACAGCCCGTGGGGCTGCGGGCTTTGCGGCGACCGTCAGCCTCCCCACCACCGGCGCCCACCAGGTGCAGCCGCGCCAGCCTGCGAAGCATTTTCCAGTAGGGCCGCAGCTCTGGCGACAGCTCCCACGCCCGAAGACCTAGGAGGGAAAGCCGTGCCTGGTTGGAAAGCTCTTTGGCAGCCGCTCGCGTGGCCCCACAGCCCGTGGGGCTGCGGGCTTTGCGGCGGTTGTCAGCCTCGGAGCCACCGGCGCCCACGTGGCGCCGCCCCACCAGCCTGCGAAGCATTTTCCGGTAGGGCCGCAACTCTGGCGACAGCTCCCAAGCACGAAGAGCCAGGAGGGAAAGCCATGCCTCGTTGGAAAGCTCTTTGGCAGCCGCTCGCCTGGCGAAACAGCCCGTGCGGCTGCGGGCTTTGCGGCGGCCGTCAGCCTCGGAGCCACCGGCGCCCACGTGGCGCCGCCCCACCAGCCTGCGAAGCATTTTCCGGTAGGGCCGCAACTCTGGCGACAGCTCCCAAGCACGAAGAGCCAGGAGGGAAAGCTGTGCCTCGTTGGAAAGCTCTTTGGCAGCCGCTCGCGTGGCCCCACAGCCCGTGGGGCTGCGGGCTTTGCGGCGGCCGTCAGCCTCAGCGCCACCGGCGCCTACCAGCTACAGCCGCGCCACCCTGCGAAGCATTTTCCGGTAGGGCCGCGGCTCTGGCGACAGCTCCCACGCCCGAAGAGCCAGGAGGGAAAGCCGTGCCTCGTTGGAAAGCTCTTTGGCAGCCGCTCGCGTGGCCCCACAGCCCATGGGGCTGCGGGCTTTGCGGCGGCCGTCACCCTCGGCGCCACCGGCGCGTACGTGGCGCCGCCGCGCCAGCTTTCGAAGCATTTTCCGGTAGGGCTGCGGCTCTGGCGACAGCTCCCGCGCCCGAAGAGCAGGGAGGGAAAGCCCTGCCTCGTTGGAAAGCTCTTTGGCAGCCGCTCGCGTGGCCCCACAGCCCGTGTGGCTGCGGGCTTTCCGGCGGACGTCAGCCTCAGCGACACCGGCGCCCACGTGGCGCCGCCGCGCCAGCCTGCGAAGCATTTTCCTGTAGGGCTGCGGCTCTGGCGACAGCTCCCACGCCCGAAGAGCCAGGAGGGAAAGCCGTGCCTCGTTGGAAAGCTCTTTGGCAGCCGCTCGCCTGGCGAAACAGCCCGTGGGGCTGCGGGCTTTGCGGCGGCCGTCAGCCTCGCTGCCACCGGCGCCCACGTGGCGCCGCCCCACCAGCCTGCGAAGCATTTTCCGGTAGGGTCGCAACTCTGGCGACAGCTCCCAAGCACGAAGAGCCAGGAGGGAAAGCCGTGCCTCGTTGGAAAGCTCTTTGGCAGCCGATCGCGTGGCCCCACAGCCCGTGGGGCTGCGGGCTTTGTGGCGGCCGTCAGCCTCCCCGCCACCGGCGCCCACCAGGTGCAGCCGCGCCAGCCTGCGAAGCATTTTCCTGTAGGGCTGCGGCTCTGGCGACAGCTCCCACGCCCGAAAAGCGAGGAGGGAAAGCCGTGCCTCGTTGGAAAGCTCTTTGGCAGCCGCTCGCCTGGCGAAACAGCCTGTGGGGCTGCGGGCTTTGCGGCGGCCGTCAGCCTCGCTGCCACCGGCGCCCATGTGTCGCCGCCTCACCAGGCTGCGAAGCATTTTCCGGTAGGGCTGCGGCTCTGACGACAACTCCCAAGCCCGAAGAGCCAGGAGGGAAAGCCGTGCCTCGTTGGAAAGCTCTTTGGCGGCCGCTCGCGTGGCCCCACAGCCCATGGGGCTGCGGGCTATGCGGCGACCGTCAGCCTCCCCGCCACCGGCGCCCACCAGGTGCAGCCGCGCCAGCCTGCGAAGCATTTTCCTGTAGGGCCGCGGCTCTGGCGACAGCTCCCACGCCCGAAGAGCCAGGAGGGAAAGCCGTGCCTCGTTGGAAAGCTCTTTGGCAGCCGCTCGCGTGGCCTCACAGCCCGTGGGGCTGTGGGCTTTGCAGCGGCTGTCAGCCTCGGCGCCACCGGCGCCCACCAGGTGCAGCCGCGCCAGCCTGCGAAGCATTTTCCTGTAGGGCCGCGGCTCTGGCGACAGCTCCCACGCCCGAAGAGCCAGGAGGGAAAGCCGTGCCTCGTTGGAAAGCTCTTTGGCAGCCACTCGCCTGGCGAAACAGCCTGTGGGGCTGCGGGCTTTGCGGCGGCCGTCAGCCTCGGAGCCACCGGCACCCACCAGGTGCAGCCGCGCCAGCCTGCGAAGCATTTTCTGATAGGGCCGTGGCTCTGGCGACAGCTCCCATGCCCGAAGAGCCAGGAGGGAAAGCCGTGCCTCGTTGGAAAGCTCTTTGGCGGCCGCTCGCGTGGCCCCACAGCCCATGGGGCTGCGGGCTATGCGGCGACCGTCAGCCTCCCTGACACCGGCGCCCACGTGGCGCCGCTGCGCCAGCCTGCGAAGCATTTTCCTGTAGGGCCGCGGCTCTGGCGACAGCTCCCACGCCCGAAGAGCCAGCAGGGAAAGCCATGCCTCGTTGGAAAGCTCTTTGGCAGCCGCTCGCCTGGCGAAACAGCCTGTGGGGCTGCGGGCTTTGCGGCGGCCGTCAGCCTCGGAGCCAACGGCGCCCACGTGGCGCCGCCCCACCAGCCTGCGAAGCATTTTCCTGTAGGGCCGCGGCTCTGGCGACAGCTCCCAAGCCCGAAGAGCCAGGAGGGAAAGCCGTGCCTCGTTGGAAAGCTCTTTGGCAGTCGATCGCGTGGCCCCACAGCCCGTGGGGCTGCGGGCTTTGTGGCGGCCGTCAGCCTCCCCGCCACCGGCGCCCACCAGGTGCAGCCGCGCCAGCCTGCGAAGCATTTTCCTGTAGGGCCGCGGCTCTGGCGACAGCTCCCACGCCCTAAGAGCGAGGAGAGAAAGCCGTGCCTCGTTGGAAAGCTCTTTGGCAGCCGCTCGCCTGGCGAAACAGCCCGTGGGGCTGCGGGCTTCGTGGCGGCCGTCAGCCTCGGCGCCACCGGCGCCCACATGGCGCCGCCGCGCCAGCTTGCGAAGCATTTTCCGGTAGGGCCGCAACTCTGGCGACAGCTCCCAAGCACGAAGAGCCAGGAGGGAAAGCCATGCCTCGTTGGAAAGCTCTTTGGCAGCCGCTCGCCTGGCGAAACAGCCCGTGGGGCTGCGGGCTTTGCCGCGGCCGTCAGCCTCGGAGCCACCGGCGCCCACGTGGCGCCGCCCGACCAGCCTGTGAAGCATTTTCCGGTAGGGCCGCGACTCTGGCGACAGCTCCCACGCCCGAAGAGCCAGGAGGGAAAGCCGTGCCTCGTTGGAAAGCTCTTTGGCAGCCGCTCGCGTGGCCCCACAGCCCGTGGGGCTGCGGGCTTTGCGGCGACCGTCAGCCTCCCCGCCACCGGCGCCCACCAGGTGCAGCCGCGCCAGCCTGCGAAGCATTTTCCGGTAGGGCCGCGGCTCTGGCGACAGCTCCCACGCCCGAAGACCTAGGAGGGAAAGCCGTGCCTCGTTGGAAAGCTCTTTGGCAGCCGCTCGCGTGCCCCACAGCCCGTGGGGCTGCGGGCTTTGTGGCGGCCGTCAGCCTCCCCGCCACCGGCGCCCACCAGGTGCAGCCGCGCCAGCCTGCGAAGCATTTTCCGGTAGGGCCGCGGCTCTGGCGACAGCTCCCACGCCCGAAGAGCCAGGAGGGAAAGCCGTGCCTCGTTGGAAAGCTCTTTGGCAGCCGCTCGCCTGGCGAAACAGCCCGTGTGGCTGCGGGCTTTGCGGCGGCCGTCAGCCTCGCCGCCAACAGTGCCCACGTGGCGCTGCCGCGCCAGCTTGCGAAGCATTTTCCGGTAGGGCTGCGGCTCTGACGACAACTCCCAAGCCCAAAGAGCCAGGAAGGAAAGCCATGCCTCGTTGGAAAGCTCTTTGGCAGCCGCTCACGTGGCCCCACAGCCCGTGGGGCTTCGGGCTTTGCGGCGGCCGTCAGACTCCGCGCCACCGGCGCCCACGTGGCGCCGCTGCGCCAGCCTGCGAAGCATTTTCCTGTAGGGCCGCGGCTCTGGTGACAGCTCCCACGCCCGAAGAGCCAGGAGGGAAAGCCGTGCCTCGTTGGAAAGCTCTTTGGCAGCCGCTCGCCTGGCGAAACAGCCTGTGGGGCTGCGGGCTTTGCGGCGGCCGTCAGCCTCGGAGCCACCGGCGCCCACGTGGCGCCGCCCCACCAGCCTGCGAAGCATTTTCCGGTAGGGCCGCAACTCTGGCGACAGCTCCCAAGCCCGAAGAGCCAGGAGGGAAAGCCATGCCTCGTTGGAAAGCTCTTTGGCAGCCAATCGCGTGGCCCCACAGCCCGTGGGGCTGCGGGCTTTGTGGCGGCCGTCAGCCTCCCCGCCACCGGCGCCCACCAGGTGCAGCCGCGCCAGCCTGCGAAGCATTTTCCTGTAGGGCCACGGCTCTGACGACAGCTCCCAAGCCCGAAGAGCCAGGAGGGAAAGCCGTGCCTCGTTGTAAAGCTCTTTGGTAGCCGCTCGCCTGGCGAAACAGCCTGTGGGGCTGCGGGCTTTGCGGCGGCCGTCAGCCTCGCTGCCACCGGCGCCCACGTGGCGCCGCCGCGCCAGCCTGCGAAGCATTTTCCGGTAGGGCCGCGGCTCTGGCGACAGCTCCCACGCCCGAAGAGCCAGGAGGGAAAGCCGTGCCTCGTTGGAAAGCTCTTTGGCAGCCTCTTCCGTGGCCCCACAGCCCGTGGGGCTGCGGGCTTTGCGGCGGCCGTCAGCCTCACCGCCAACGGTGCCCATGTGGCGCCGCCGCGCAAGTATGCAGAGCTTTTTGCGGTAGGGCCGCGACTCTGGCGACAGCTCCCACGCCCGAAGACCCAGGAGGGAAAGCCGTGCCTCGTTGGAAAGCTCTTTGGCAGCCGCTCGCGTGGCCCCACAGCCCGTGGGGCTGCGGGCTTTGCGGCGACCGTCAGCCTCCCCGCCACCGGCGCCCACCAGGTGCAGCCGCGCCAGCCTGCGAAGCATTTTCCAGTAGGGCCGCAGCTCTGGCGACAGCTCCCACGCCCGAAGACCTAGGAGGGAAAGCCGTGCCTGGTTGGAAAGCTCTTTGGCAGCCGCTCGCGTGGCCCCACAGCCCGTGGGGCTGCGGGCTTTGCGGCGGTTGTCAGCCTCGGAGCCACCGGCGCCCACGTGGCGCCGCCCCACCAGCCTGCGAAGCATTTTCCGGTAGGGCCGCAACTCTGGCGACAGCTCCCAAGCACGAAGAGCCAGGAGGGAAAGCCATGCCTCGTGGGAAAGCTCTTTGGCAGCCGCTCGCCTGGCGAAACAGCCCGTGCGGCTGCGGGCTTTGCGGCGGCCGTCAGCCTCGGAGCCACCGGCGCCCACGTGGCGCCGCCCCACCAGCCTGCGAAGCATTTTCCGGTAGGGCCGCAACTCTGGCGACAGCTCCCAAGCACGAAGAGCCAGGAGGGAAAGCTGTGCCTCATTGGAAAGCTCTTTGGCAGCCGATCGCGTGGCCCCACAGCCCGTGGGGCTGCGGGCTTTGCGGCGGCCGTCAGCCTCAGCGCCACCGGCGCCTACCAGCTACAGCCACGCCACCCTGCGAAGCATTTTCCGGTAGGGCCGCGGCTCTGGCGACAGCTCCCACGCCCGAAGAGCCAGGAGGGAAAGCCGTGCCTCGTTGGAAAGCTCTTTGGCAGCCGCTCGCGTGGCCCCACAGCCCATGGGGCTGCGGGCTTTGCGGCGGCCGTCACCCTCGGCGGCACCGGCGCGTACGTGGCGCCGCCGCGCCAGCTTTCGAAGCATTTTCCGGTAGGGCTGCGGCTCTGGCGACAGCTCCCGCGCCCGAAGAGCAGGGAGGGAAAGCCCTGCCTCGTTGGAAAGCTCTTTGGCAGCCGCTCGCGTGGCCCCACAGCCCGTGGGGCTGCGGGCTTTCCGGCGGACGTCAGCCTCAGCGACACCGGCGCCCACGTGGCGCCGCCGCGCCAGCCTGCGAAGCATTTTCCTGTAGGGCTGCGGCTCTGGCGACAGCTCCCACGCCCGAAGAGCCAGGAGGGAAAGCCGTGCCTCGTTGGAAAGCTCTTTGGCAGCCGCTCGCCTGGCGAAACAGCCTGTGGGGCTGCGGGCTTTGCGGCGGCCGTCAGCCTCGCTGCCACCGGCGCCCACGTGGCGCCGCCCCACCAGCCTGCGAAGCATTTTCCGGTAGGGTCGCAACTCTGGCTACAGCTCCCAAGCACGAAGAGCCAGGAGGGAAAGCCGTGCCTCGTTGGAAAGCTCTTTGGCAGCCGATCGCGTGGCCCCACAGCCCGTGGGGCTGCGGGCTTTGTGGCGGCCGTCAGCCTCCCCGCCACCGGCGCCCACCAGGTGCAGCCGCGCCAGCCTGCGAAGCATTTTCCTGTAGGGCTGCGGCTCTGGCGACAGCTCCCACGCCCGAAAAGCGAGGAGGGAAAGCCGTGCCTCGTTGGAAAGCTCTTTGGCAGCCGCTCGCCTGGCGAAACAGCCTGTGGGGCTGCGGGCTTTGCGGCGGCCGTCAGCCTCGCTGCCACCGGCGCCCATGTGTCGCCGCCTCACCAGGCTGCGAAGCATTTTCCGGTAGGGCTGCGGCTCTGACGACAACTCCCAAGCCCGAAGAGCCAGGAGGGAAAGCCGTGCCTCGTTGGAAAGCTCTTTGGCAGCCGCTCGCGTGGCCCCACAGCCCGTGGGGCTGCGGGCTTTGCGGCGGTTGTCAGCCTCGGAGCCACCGGCGCCCACGTGGCTCCGCCCCACCAGCCTGCGAAGCATTTTCCGGTAGGGCCGCAACTCTGGCGACAGCTCCCAAGCCCGAAGAGCCAGGAGGGAAAGCCATGCCTCGTTGGAAAGCTCTTTGGCAGCCGCTCGCCTGGCGAAACAGCCCGTGCGGCTGCGGGCTTTGCGGCGGCCGTCAGCCTCGGAGCCACCGGCGCCCACGTGGCGCCGCCCCACCAGCCTGCGAAGCATTTTCCGGTACGGCCGCAACTCTGGCGGCAGCTCCCAAGCACGAAGAGCCAGGAGGGAAAGCCGTGCCTCGTTGGAAAGCTCTTTGGCAGCCGCTCGCGTGGCCCCACAGCCCGTGGGGCTGCGGGCTTTGCAGCGGCCGTCAGCCTCACCGCCACCGGCGCCCACCAGCTACAGCCGCGCCAGTCTGCGAAGCATTTTCTGGTAGGGCCGCGGCTCTGGCGACAGCTCCCACGCCCGAAAAGCCAGGAGGGAAAGCCGTGCCTCGTTGGAAAGCTCTTTGGCAGCCGCTCGCGTGGCCACACAGCCCATGGAGCTGCGGGCTTTGCGGCGGCCGTCAGCCTCGGCGCCACCGGCGCCCACGTGGTACCGCCGCACCAGCCTGCGAAGCATTTTCCGGTAGGGCTGCGGCTCAGGCGACAGCTCCCACGCCCGAAGAGCAGGGAGGGAAAGCCATGCCTCGTTGGAAAGCTCTTTGGCAGCCGCTCGCGTGGCCCCACAGCCCGTGTGGCTGCGGGCTTTGTGGGGGCCGTCAGCCTCCCCGCCACCGGCGCCCACGTGGCGCCGCCCCACCAGCCTGCGAAGCATTTTCCGGTAGGGCCGCAACTCTGGCGACAGCTCCCAAGCCCGAAGAGCCAGGAGGGAAAGCCATGCCTCGTTGGAAAGCTCTTTGGCAGCCGCTCGCCTGGCGAAACAGCCCGTGCGGCTGCGGGCTTTGCGGCGGCCGTCAGCCTCGGAGCCACCGGCGCCCACGTGGCACCGCCCCACCAGCCTGCGAAGCATTTTCCGGTAGGGCCGCAACTCTGGCGACAGCTCCCACGCCCGAAGAGCCAGGAGGGAAAGCCGTGCCTCGTTGGAAAGCTCTTTGGCGGCCGCTCGCCTGGCGAAACAGCCTGTGGGGCTGCGGGCTTTGCGGCGGCCGTCAGCCTCGGAGCCACCGGCACCCACCAGGTGCAGCCGCGCCAGCCTGCGAAGCATTTTCCGGTAGGGCCGTGGCTCTGGCGACAGCTCCCACGCCCGAAGAGCCAGGAGGGAAAGCCGTGCCTCGTTGGAAAGCTCTTTGGCGGCCGCTCGCCTGGCGAAACAGCCTGTGGGGCTGCGGGCTTTGCGGCGGCCGTCAGCCTCGAAGCCACCGGCGCCCACCAGGTGCAGCCGCGCCAGCCTGCGAAGCATTTTCCGGTAGGGCCGTGGCTCTGGCGACAGCTCCCACGCCCGAAGAGCCAGGAGGGAAAGCCGTGCCTCGTTGGAAAGCTCTTTGGCGGCCGCTCGCCTGGCGAAACAGCCCGTGGGGCTGCGGGCTTTGTGGCGGCCGTCAGCCTCCCTGCCACCGGCGCCCACGTGGCGCCGCTGCGCCAGCCTGCGAAGCATTTTCCTGTAGGGCCGCGGCTCTGGCGACAGCTCCCACGCCCGAAGAGCCAGGAGGGAAAGCCGTGCCTCGTTGGAAAGCTCTTTGGCAGCCGCTCGCCTGGCGAAACAGCCTGTGGGGCTGCGGGCTTTGCGGCGGCCGTCAGCCTCGGAGCCACCGGCGCCCACGTGGCGCCGCCCCACCAGCCTGCGAAGCATTTTCCTGTAGGGCCGCGGCTCTGGCGACAGCTCCCACGCCCGAAGAGCTAGGAGGGAAAGCCGTGCCTCGT
Organism: Chroicocephalus ridibundus; assembly: GCF_963924245.1. Lineage (NCBI taxonomy): Eukaryota > Metazoa > Chordata > Aves > Charadriiformes > Laridae > Chroicocephalus > Chroicocephalus ridibundus. Next base: position 81,449 of record NC_086302.1, on the reverse strand, counting down.
TGGAAAGCTCTTTGGCAGCCGATCGCGTGGCCCCACAGCCCGTGGGGCTGCGGGCTTTGTGGCGGCCGTCAGCCTCCCCGCCACCGGCGCCCACCAGGTGCAGCCGCGCCAGCCTGCGAAGCATTTTCCAGTAGGGCCGCGGCTCTGGCGACAGCTCCCACGCCCTAAGAGCGAGGAGAGAAAGCCGTGCCTCGTTGGAAATCACTTTGGCTGCCGCTCGTGTGGCCCCACAGCCCGTGTGGCAGCGGGCTTTGCGGCGGCCGTCAGCCTCGCCGCCAACGGTGCCCACGTGGCGCTGCCGTGCCAGCTTGCGAAGCATTGTCCGGTAGGGCTGCGGCTCTGACGACAACTCCCACGCCCGAAAAGCCAGGAGGGAAAGCCATGCCTCGTTGGAAAGCTCTTTGGCAGCCGCTCGCCTGGTGAAACAGCCTGTGGGGCTGCGGGCTTTGCGGCGGCCGTCAGCCTCAGAGCCACCGGCACCCACCAGGTGCAGCCGCGCCAGCCTGCGAAGCATTTTCTGGTAGGGCCGTGGCTCTGGCGACAGCTCCCAAGCACGAAGAGCCAGGAGGGAAAGCCGTGCCTCGTTGGAAAGCTCTTTGGCAGCCGATCGCGTGGCCCCACAGCCCGTGGGGCTGCGGGCTTTGTGGCGGCCGTCAGCCTCCCCGCCACCGGCGCCCACCAGGTGCAGCCGCGCCAGCCTGCGAAGCATTTTCCTGTAGGGCCGCGGCTCTGGCGACAGCTCCCACGCCCTAAGAGCGAGGAGAGAAAGCCGTGCCTCGTTGGAAAGCTCTTTGGCAGCCGCTCGCGTGGCCCCACAGCCCATGGGGCTGCGGGCTCTGCGGCGGCCGTCAGCCTCGCCGCCACTTGCGCCCACGTGGCGCCACTGCGCCAGCCTGCGAAGCGTTTTCCGGTAGGGCCGCGGCTCTGGCGACAGCTCCCACGCCCGAAGAGCCAGGAGGAAAAGCCATGCCTCGTTGGAAAGCTCTTTGGCAGCCGCTCGCGTGGCCCCACAGCCCGTGGGGCTGCGGGCTTTGCGGCGGCCGTCAGCCTCGGCGCCACCGGCGCCCACGTGGTGCTGCCGCGCCAGCTTGCGAAGCATTTTCCGGTAGGGCTGCGGCTCTGACGACAGCTCCCAAGCCCGAAGAGCCAGGAGGGAAAGCCGTGCCTCGTTGGAAAGCTCTTTGGCGGCCGCTCGCCTGGCGAAACAGCCTGTGGGGCTGCGGGCTTTGCGGCGGCCGTCAGCCTCGGAGCCACCGGCACCCACCAGGTGCAGCCGCGCCAGCCTGCGAAGCATTTTCCGGTAGGGCCGTTTCTCTGGCGACAGCTCCCACGCCCGAAGAGCCAGGAGGGAAAGCCGTGCCTCGTTGGAAAGCTCTTTGGCAGCCGCTCGCCTGGCGAAACAGCCTGTGGGGCTGCGGGCTTTGCGGCGGCCGTCAGCCTCGGAGCCACCGGCACCCACCAGGTGCAGCCGCGCCAGCCTGCGAAGCATTTTCTGGTAGGGCCGTGGCTCTGGCGACAGCTCCCATGCCCGAAGAGCCAGGAGGGAAAGCCGTGCCTCGTTGGAAAGCTCTTTGGCAGCCGCTCGCGTGGCCCCACAGCCCATGGGGCTGCGGGCTCTGCGGCGGCCGTCAGCCTCGCCGCCACTTGCGCCCACGTGGCGCCGCTGCGCCAGCCTGCGAAGCGTTTTCCGGTAGGGCCGCGGCTCTGGCGACAGCTCCCACGCCCGAAGAGCCAGGAGGAAAAGCCATGCCTCGTTGGAAAGCTCTTTGGCAGCCGCTCGCGTGGCCCCACAGCCCGTGGGGCTGCGGGCGTTGCGGCGGCCGTCAGCCTCGGCGCCACCGGCGCCCACGTGGTGCTGCCGCGCCAGCTTGCGAAGCATTTTCCGGTAGGGCTGCGGCTCTGACGACAGCTCCCAAGCCCGAAGAGCCAGGAGGGAAAGCCGTGCCTCGTTGGAAAGCTCTTTGGCGGCCGCTCTCCTGGCGAAACAGCCTGTGGGGCTGCGGGCTTTGCGGCGGCCGTCAGCCTCGGAGCCACCGGCACCCACCAGGTGCAGCCGCGCCAGCCTGCGAAGCATTTTCCGGTAGGGCCGTTTCTCTGGCGACAGCTCCCACGCCCGAAGAGCCAGGAGGGAAAGCCGTGCCTCGTTGGAAAGCTCTTTGGCAGCCGCTCGCCTGGCGAAACAGCCTGTGGGGCTGCGGGCTTTGCGGCGGCCGTCAGCCTCGGAGCCACCGGCACCCACCAGGTGCAGCCGCGCCAGCCTGCGAAGCCTTTTCTGGTAGGGCCGTGGCTCTGGCGACAGCTCCCATGCCCGAAGAGCCAGGAGGGAAAGCCGTGCCTCGTTGGAAAGCTCTTTGGCGGCCGCTCGCGTGGCCCCACAGCCCATGGGGCTGCGGGCTATGCGGCGACCGTCAGCCTCCCTGCCACCGGCGCCCACGTGGCGCCGCTGCGCCAGCCTGCGAAGCATTTTCCAGTAGGGCCGCGGCTCTGGCGACAGCTCCCACGCCCGAAGAGCCAGGAGGGAAAGCCGTGCCTCGTTGGAAAGCTCTTTGGCAGCCGCTCGCGTGGCCCCACAGCCCGTGGGGCTGCGGGCTTTGTGGCGGCCGTCAGCGTCCCCGCCACCGGCGCCCACCAGGTGCAGCCGCGCCAGCCTGCGAAGCATTTTCCTGTAGGGCCGCGGCTCTGGCGACAGCTCCCACGCCCTAAGAGCGAGGAGAGAAAGCCGTGCCTCGTTGGAAAGCTCTTTGGCAGCCGCTCGCCTGGCGAAACAGCCTGTGGGGCTGCGGGCTTTGCGGCGGCCGTCAGCCTCGCTGCCACCGGCGCCCACATGGCGCCGCTGCGCCAGCCTCCGAAGCATTTTCCGGTAGGGCCGCGTCTCTGGCGACAGCTCCCACGCCCGAAGAGCCAGGAGGGAAAGCCGTGCCTCGTTGGAAAGCTCTTTGGCAGCCTCTCGCGTGGCCCCACAGCCCGTGGGGCTGCGGGCTTTGTGGCGGCCGTCAGCCTCGGCGCCACCGGCGCCCACATGGCGCCGCCGCGCCAGCTTGCGAAGCATTTTCCGGTAGGGCCGCAACTCTGGCGACAGCTCCCAAGCACGAAGAGCCAGGAGGGAAAGCCATGCCTCGTTGGAAAGCTCTTTGGCAGCCGCTCGCCTGGCGAAACAGCCCGTGGGGCTGCGGGCTTTGCCGCGGCCGTCAGCCTCGGAGCCACCGGCGCCCACGTGGCGCCGCCCCACCAGCCTGTGAAGCATTTTCCGGTAGGGCCGCAACTCTGGCGACAGCTCCCAAGCACGAAGAGCCAGGAGGGAAAGCCGTGCCTCGTTGGAAAGCTCTTTGGCAGCCGATCGCATGGCCCCACAGCCCGTGGGGCTGCGGGCTTTGTGGCGGCCGTCAGCCTCCCCGCCACCGGCGCCCACCAGGTGCAGCCGCGCCAGCCTGCGAAGCATTTTCCTGTAGGGCCGCGGCTCTGGCGACAGCTCCCACGCCCGAAGAGCCAGGAGGGAAAGCCGTGCCTCGTTGGAAAGCTCTTTGGCAGCCGCTCGCCTGGCGAAACAGCCTGTGGGGCTGCGGGCTTTGCGGCGGCCGTCAGCCTCGCTGCCACCGGCGCCCATGTGTCACCGCCTCACCAGGCTGCGAAGCATTTTCCGGTAGGGCCGCGGCTCTGGCGACAGCTCCCACGCCCGAAGAGCCAGGAGGGAAAGTTGTGCCTCGCTGGAAAGCTCTTTGGCAGCCGCTCATGTGGCCCCACAGCCCGTGTGGCTGCGGGCTTTGCGGCGGCCGTCAGCCTCGCCGCCAACGGTGCCCACGTGGCGCTGCCGTGCCAGCTTGCGAAGCATTTTCCGGTAGGGCTGCGGCTCTGACGACAACTCCCAAGCCCGAAGAGCCAGGAGGGAAAGCCATGCCTCGTTGGAAAGCTCTTTGGCAGCCGCTCGCGTGGCCCCACAGCCCATGGGGCTGCGGGCTCTGCGGCGGCCGTCAGCCTCGCCGCCACCGGCGCCCACGTGGCGCCGCTGCGCCAGCCTGCGAAGCGTTTTCCGGTAGGGCCGCGGCTCTGGCGACAGCTCCCAAGCCCGAAGAGCCAGGAGGGAAAGCCGTGCCTCGTTGGAAAGCTCTTTGGCGGCCGCTCGCCTGGCGAAACAGCCTGTGGGGCTGCAGGCTTTGCAGCGGCCGTCAGCCTCGGAGCCACCGGCACCCACCAGGTGCAGCCGCGCCAGCCTGCGAAGCATTTTCCGGTAGGGCCGTGGCTCTGGCGACAGCTCCCACGCCCGAAGAGCCAGGAGGGAAAGCCGTGCCTCGTTGGAAAGCTCTTTGGCAGCCGCTCGCCTGGCGAAACAGCCTGTGGGGCTGCGGGCTATGCGGCGACCGTCAGCCTCCCTGCCACCGGCGCCCACGTGGCGCCGCTGCGCCAGCCTGCGAAGCATTTTCCTGTAGGGCCGCGGCTCTGGCGACAGCTCCCACACCCGAAGAGCCAGGAGGGAAAGCCGTGCCTCGTTGGAAAGCTCTTTGGCAGCCGCTCGCCTGGCGAAACAGCCTGTGGGGCTGCGGGCTTTGCGGCGGCCGTCAGCCTCGGAGCCACCGGCGCCCACGTGGCGCCGCCCCACCAGCCTGCGAAGCATTTTCCTGTAGGGCTGCGGCTCTGGCGACAGCTCCCAAGCACGAAGAGCCAGGAGGGAAAGCCGTGCCTCGTTGGAAAGCTCTTTGGCAGCCGCTCGCCTGGCGAAACAGCCTGTGGGGCTGCAGGCTTTGCGGCGGCCGTCAGCCTCGCTGCCACCGGCGCCCACGTGGCGCCGCTGCGCCAGCCTGCGAAGCATTTTCCTGTAGGGCTGCGGCTCTGGCGACAGCTCCCACGCCCGAAGAGCCAGGAGGGAAAGCCGTGCCTCTTTGGAAAGCTCTTTGGCAGCTGCTCGCGTGGCCCCACAGCCTGTGGGGCTGCGGGCTTTGTGGCGGCCGTCAGCCTCGGCGCCACCGGCGCCCACATGGCGCCGCCGCGCCAGCTTGCGAAGCATTTTCCGGTAGGGCCGCAACTCTGGCGACAGCTCCCAAGCACGAAGAGCCAGGAGGGAAAGCCATGCCTCGTTGGAAAGCTCTTTGGCAGCCGCTCGCCTGGCGAAACAGCCCGTGGGGCTGCGGGCTTTGCCGCGGCCGTCAGCCTCGGAGCCACCGGCGCCCACGTGGCGCCGCCCCACCAGCCTGTGAAGCATTTTCCGGTAGGGCCGCAACTCTGGCGACAGCTCCCAAGCACGAAGAGCCAGGAGGGAAAGCCGTGCCTCGTTGGAAAGCTCTTTGGCAGCCGCTCGCGTGGCCCCACAGCCCGTGGGGCTGCGGGCTTTGCGGCGGCCGTCAGCCTCGGAGCCACCGGCGCCCACCAGGTGCAGCCGCGCCAGCCTGCGAAGCATTTTCCTGTAGGGCTGCGGCTCTGGCGACAGCTCCCACGCCCGAAAAGCGAGGAGGGAAAGCCGTGCCTCGTTGGAAAGCTCTTTGGCAGCCGCTCGCCTGGCGAAACAGCCTGTGGGGCTGCGGGCTTTGCGGCGGCCGTCAGCCTCGCTGCCACCGGCGCCCATGTGTCGCCGCCTCACCAGGCTGCGAAGCATTTTCCGGTAGGGCTGCGGCTCTGACGACAACTCCCAAGCCCGAAGAGCCAGGAGGGAAAGCCGTGCCTCGTTGGAAAGCTCTTTGGCAGCCGCTCGCGTGGCCCCACAGCCCGTGGGGCTGCGGGCTTTGCGGCGGTTGTCAGCCTCGGAGCCACCGGCGCCCACGTGGCTCCGCCCCACCAGCCTGCGAAGCATTTTCCGGTAGGGCCGCAACTCTGGCGACAGCTCCCAAGCCCGAAGAGCCAGGAGGGAAAGCCATGCCTCGTTGGAAAGCTCTTTGGCAGCCGCTCGCCTGGCGAAACAGCCCGTGCGGCTGCGGGCTTTGCGGCGGCCGTCAGCCTCGGAGCCACCGGCGCCCACGTGGCGCCGCCCCACCAGCCTGCGAAGCATTTTCCGGTACGGCCGCAACTCTGGCGGCAGCTCCCAAGCACGAAGAGCCAGGAGGGAAAGCCGTGCCTCGTTGGAAAGCTCTTTGGCAGCCGCTCGCGTGGCCCCACAGCCCGTGGGGCTGCGGGCTTTGCAGCGGCCGTCAGCCTCACCGCCACCGGCGCCCACCAGCTACAGCCGCGCCAGTCTGCGAAGCATTTTCTGGTAGGGCCGCGGCTCTGGCGACAGCTCCCACGCCCGAAAAGCCAGGAGGGAAAGCCGTGCCTCGTTGGAAAGCTCTTTGGCAGCCGCTCGCGTGGCCACACAGCCCATGGAGCTGCGGGCTTTGCGGCGGCCGTCAGCCTCGGCGCCACCGGCGCCCACGTGGTACCGCCGCACCAGCCTGCGAAGCATTTTCCGGTAGGGCTGCGGCTCAGGCGACAGCTCCCACGCCCGAAGAGCAGGGAGGGAAAGCCATGCCTCGTTGGAAAGCTCTTTGGCAGCCGCTCGCGTGGCCCCACAGCCCGTGTGGCTGCGGGCTTTGTGGGGGCCGTCAGCCTCCCCGCCACCGGCGCCCACGTGGCGCCGCCCCACCAGCCTGCGAAGCATTTTCCGGTAGGGCCGCAACTCTGGCGACAGCTCCCAAGCCCGAAGAGCCAGGAGGGAAAGCCATGCCTCGTTGGAAAGCTCTTTGGCAGCCGCTCGCCTGGCGAAACAGCCCGTGCGGCTGCGGGCTTTGCGGCGGCCGTCAGCCTCGGAGCCACCGGCGCCCACGTGGCACCGCCCCACCAGCCTGCGAAGCATTTTCCGGTAGGGCCGCAACTCTGGCGACAGCTCCCAAGCACGAAGAGCCAGGAGGGAAAGCCGTGCCTCGTTGGAAAGCTCTTTGGCGGCCGCTCGCCTGGCGAAACAGCCTGTGGGGCTGCGGGCTTTGCGGCGGCCGTCAGCCTCGGAGCCACCAGCACCCACCAGGTGCAGCCGCGCCAGCCTGCGAAGCATTTTCCGGTAGGGCCGTGGCTCTGGCGACAGCTCCCACGCCCGAAGAGCCAGGAGGGAAAGCCGTGCCTCGTTGGAAAGCTCTTTGGCGGCCGCTCGCCTGGCGAAACAGCCCGTGGGGCTGCGGGCTTTGTGGCGGCCGTCAGCCTCGCTGCCACCGGCGCCCACGTGGCGCCGCTGCGCCAGCCTGCGAAGCATTTTCCTGTAGGGCCGCGGCTCTGGCGACAGCTCCCACGCCCGAAGAGCCAGGAGGGAAAGCCGTGCCTCGTTGGAAAGCTCTTTGGCAGCCGCTCGCTTGGCGAAACAGCCTGTGGGGCTGCGGGCTTTGCGGCGGCCGTCAGCCTCGGAGCCACCGGCGCCCACGTGGCGCCGCCCCACCAGCCTGCGAAGCATTTTCCTGTAGGGCCGCGGCTCTGGCGACAGCTCCCACGCCCGAAGAGCTAGGAGGGAAAGCCGTGCCTCGTTGGAAAGCTCTTTGGCAGCCGATCGCGTGGCCCCACAGCCCGTGGGGCTGCGGGCTTTGTGGCGGCCGTCAGCCTCCCCGCCACCGGCGCCCACCAGGTGCAGCCGCGCCAGCCTGCGAAGCATTTTCCAGTAGGGCCGCGGCTCTGGCGACAGCTCCCACGCCCTAAGAGCGAGGAGAGAAAGCCGTGCCTCGTTGGAAATCACTTTGGCTGCCGCTCGTGTGGCCCCACAGCCCGTGTGGCAGCGGGCTTTGCGGCGGCCGTCAGCCTCGCCGCCAACGGTGCCCACGTGGCGCTGCCGTGCCAGCTTGCGAAGCATTGTCCGGTAGGGCTGCGGCTCTGACGACAACTCCCACGCCCGAAAAGCCAGGAGGGAAAGCCATGCCTCGTTGGAAAGCTCTTTGGCAGCCGCTCGCCTGGTGAAACAGCCTGTGGGGCTGCGGGCTTTGCGGCGGCCGTCAGCCTCAGAGCCACCGGCACCCACCAGGTGCAGCCGCGCCAGCCTGCGAAGCATTTTCTGGTAGGGCCGTGGCTCTGGCGACAGCTCCCAAGCACGAAGAGCCAGGAGGGAAAGCCGTGCCTCGTTGGAAAGCTCTTTGGCAGCCGATCGCGTGGCCCCACAGCCCGTGGGGCTGCGGGCTTTGTGGCGGCCGTCAGCCTCCCCGCCACCGGCGCCCACCAGGTGCAGCCGCGCCAGCCTGCGAAGCATTTTCCTGTAGGGCCGCGGCTCTGGCGACAGCTCCCACGCCCTAAGAGCGAGGAGAGAAAGCCGTGCCTCGTTGGAAAGCTCTTTGGCAGCCGCTCGCGTGGCCCCACAGCCCATGGGGCTGCGGGCTCTGCGGCGGCCGTCAGCCTCGCCGCCACTTGCGCCCACGTGGCGCCACTGCGCCAGCCTGCGAAGCGTTTTCCGGTAGGGCCGCGGCTCTGGCGACAGCTCCCACGCCCGAAGAGCCAGGAGGAAAAGCCATGCCTCGTTGGAAAGCTCTTTGGCAGCCGCTCGCGTGGCCCCACAGCCCGTGGGGCTGCGGGCTTTGCGGCGGCCGTCAGCCTCGGCGCCACCGGCGCCCACGTGGTGCTGCCGCGCCAGCTTGCGAAGCATTTTCCGGTAGGGCTGCGGCTCTGACGACAGCTCCCAAGCCCGAAGAGCCAGGAGGGAAAGCCGTGCCTCGTTGGAAAGCTCTTTGGCGGCCGCTCGCCTGGCGAAACAGCCTGTGGGGCTGCGGGCTTTGCGGCGGCCGTCAGCCTCGGAGCCACCGGCACCCACCAGGTGCAGCCGCGCCAGCCTGCGAAGCATTTTCCGGTAGGGCCGTTTCTCTGGCGACAGCTCCCACGCCCGAAGAGCCAGGAGGGAAAGCCGTGCCTCGTTGGAAAGCTCTTTGGCAGCCGCTCGCCTGGCGAAACAGCCTGTGGGGCTGCGGGCTTTGCGGCGGCCGTCAGCCTCGGAGCCACCGGCACCCACCAGGTGCAGCCGCGCCAGCCTGCGAAGCATTTTCTGGTAGGGCCGTGGCTCTGGCGACAGCTCCCATGCCCGAAGAGCCAGGAGGGAAAGCCGTGCCTCGTTGGAAAGCTCTTTGGCAGCCGCTCGCGTGGCCCCACAGCCCATGGGGCTGCGGGCTCTGCGGCGGCCGTCAGCCTCGCCGCCACTTGCGCCCACGTGGCGCCGCTGCGCCAGCCTGCGAAGCGTTTTCCGGTAGGGCCGCGGCTCTGGCGACAGCTCCCACGCCCGAAGAGCCAGGAGGAAAAGCCATGCCTCGTTGGAAAGCTCTTTGGCAGCCGCTCGCGTGGCCCCACAGCCCGTGGGGCTGCGGGCTTTGCGGCGGCCGTCAGCCTCGGCGCCACCGGCGCCCACGTGGTGCTGCCGCGCCAGCTTGCGAAGCATTTTCCGGTAGGGCTGCGGCTCTGACGACAGCTCCCAAGCCCGAAGAGCCAGGAGGGAAAGCCGTGCCTCGTTGGAAAGCTCTTTGGCGGCCGCTCGCCTGGCGAAACAGCCTGTGGGGCTGCGGGCTTTGCGGCGGCCGTCAGCCTCGGAGCCACCGGCACCCACCAGGTGCAGCCGCGCCAGCCTGCGAAGCATTTTCCGGTAGGGCCGTTTCTCTGGCGACAGCTCCCACGCCCGAAGAGCCAGGAGGGAAAGCCGTGCCTCGTTGGAAAGCTCTTTGGCAGCCGCTCGCCTGGCGAAACAGCCTGTGGGGCTGCGGGCTTTGCGGCGGCCGTCAGCCTCGGAGCCACCGGCACCCACCAGGTGCAGCCGCGCCAGCCTGCGAAGCATTTTCTGGTAGGGCCGTGGCTCTGGCGACAGCTCCCATGCCCGAAGAGCCAGGAGGGAAAGCCGTGCCTCGTTGGAAAGCTCTTTGGCGGCCGCTCGCGTGGCCCCACAGCCCATGGGGCTGCGGGCTATGCGGCGACCGTCAGCCTCCCTGCCACCGGCGCCCACGTGGCGCCGCTGCGCCAGCCTGCGAAGCATTTTCCGGTAGGGCCGCGGCTCTGGCGACAGCTCCCACGCCCGAAGAGCCAGGAGGGAAAGCCGTGCCTCGTTGGAAAGCTCTTTGGCAGCCGATCGCGTGGCCCCACAGCCCGTGGGGCTGCGGGCTTTGTGGCGGCCGTCAGCGTCCCCGCCACCGGCGCCCACCAGGTGCAGCCGCGCCAGCCTGCGAAGCATTTTCCTGTAGGGCCGCGGCTCTGGCGACAGCTCCCACGCCCTAAGAGCGAGGAGAGAAAGCCGTGCCTCGTTGGAAAGCTCTTTGGCAGCCGCTCGCCTGGCGAAACAGCCTGTGGGGCTGCGGGCTTTGCGGCGGCCGTCAGCCTCGCTGCCACCGGCGCCCACATGGCGCCGCTGCGCCAGCCTCCGAAGCATTTTCCGGTAGGGCCGCGTCTCTGGCGACAGCTCCCACGCCCGAAGAGCCAGGAGGGAAAGCCGTGCCTCGTTGGAAAGCTCTTTGGCAGCCTCTCGCGTGGCCCCACAGCCCGTGGGGCTGCGGGCTTTGTGGCGGCCGTCAGCCTCGGCGCCACCGGCGCCCACATGGCGCCGCCGCGCCAGCTTGCGAAGCATTTTCCGGTAGGGCCGCAACTCTGGCGACAGCTCCCAAGCACGAAGAGCCAGGAGGGAAAGCCATGCCTCGTTGGAAAGCTCTTTGGCAGCCGCTCGCCTGGCGAAACAGCCCGTGGGGCTGCGGGCTTTGCCGCGGCCGTCAGCCTCGGAGCCACCGGCGCCCACGTGGCGCCGCCCCACCAGCCTGTGAAGCATTTTCCGGTAGGGCCGCAACTCTGGCGACAGCTCCCAAGCACGAAGAGCCAGGAGGGAAAGCCGTGCCTCGTTGGAAAGCTCTTTGGCAGCCGATCGCATGGCCCCACAGCCCGTGGGGCTGCGGGCTTTGTGGCGGCCGTCAGCCTCCCCGCCACCGGCGCCCACCAGGTGCAGCCGCGCCAGCCTGCGAAGCATTTTCCTGTAGGGCCGCGGCTCTGGCGACAGCTCCCACGCCCGAAGAGCCAGGAGGGAAAGCCGTGCCTCGTTGGAAAGCTCTTTGGCAGCCGCTCGCCTGGCGAAACAGCCTGTGGGGCTGCGGGCTTTGCGGCGGCCGTCAGCCTCGCTGCCACCGGCGCCCATGTGTCACCGCCTCACCAGGCTGCGAAGCATTTTCCGGTAGGGCCGCGGCTCTGGCGACAGCTCCCACGCCCGAAGAGCCAGGAGGGAAAGTTGTGCCTCGCTGGAAAGCTCTTTGGCAGCCGCTCATGTGGCCCCACAGCCCGTGTGGCTGCGGGCTTTGCGGCGGCCGTCAGCCTCGCCGCCAACGGTGCCCACGTGGCGCTGCCGTGCCAGCTTGCGAAGCATTTTCCGGTAGGGCTGCGGCTCTGACGACAACTCCCAAGCCCGAAGAGCCAGGAGGGAAAGCCATGCCTCGTTGGAAAGCTCTTTGGCAGCCGCTCGCGTGGCCCCACAGCCCATGGGGCTGCGGGCTCTGCGGCGGCCGTCAGCCTCGCCGCCACCGGCGCCCACGTGGCGCCGCTGCGCCAGCCTGCGAAGCGTTTTCCGGTAGGGCCGCGGCTCTGGCGACAGCTCCCAAGCCCGAAGAGCCAGGAGGGAAAGCCGTGCCTCGTTGGAAAGCTCTTTGGCGGCCGCTCGCCTGGCGAAACAGCCTGTGGGGCTGCAGGCTTTGCAGCGGCCGTCAGCCTCGGAGCCACCGGCACCCACCAGGTGCAGCCGCGCCAGCCTGCGAAGCATTTTCCGGTAGGGCCGTGGCTCTGGCGACAGCTCCCACGCCCGAAGAGCCAGGAGGGAAAGCCGTGCCTCGTTGGAAAGCTCTTTGGCAGCCGCTCGCCTGGCGAAACAGCCTGTGGGGCTGCGGGCTATGCGGCGACCGTCAGCCTCCCTGCCACCGGCGCCCACGTGGCGCCGCTGCGCCAGCCTGCGAAGCATTTTCCTGTAGGGCCGCGGCTCTGGCGACAGCTCCCACACCCGAAGAGCCAGGAGGGAAAGCCGTGCCTCGTTGGAAAGCTCTTTGGCAGCCGCTCGCCTGGCGAAACAGCCTGTGGGGCTGCGGGCTTTGCGGCGGCCGTCAGCCTCGGAGCCACCGGCGCCCACGTGGCGCCGCCCCACCAGCCTGCGAAGCATTTTCCTGTAGGGCCGCGGCTCTGGCGACAGCTCCCAAGCACGAAGAGCCAGGAGGGAAAGCCGTGCCTCGTTGGAAAGCTCTTTGGCAGCCGCTCGCCTGGCGAAACAGCCTGTGGGGCTGCAGGCTTTGCGGCGGCCGTCAGCCTCGCTGCCACCGGCGCCCACGTGGCGCCGCTGCGCCAGCCTGCGAAGCATTTTCCTGTAGGGCTGCGGCTCTGGCGACAGCTCCCACGCCCGAAGAGCCAGGAGGGAAAGCCGTGCCTCTTTGGAAAGCTCTTTGGCAGCCGCTCGCGTGGCCCCACAGCCTGTGGGGCTGCGGGCTTTGTGGCGGCCGTCAGCCTCGGCGCCACCGGCGCCCACATGGCGCCGCCGCGCCAGCTTGCGAAGCATTTTCCGGTAGGGCCGCAACTCTGGCGACAGCTCCCAAGCACGAAGAGCCAGGAGGGAAAGCCATGCCTCGTTGGAAAGCTCTTTGGCAGCCGCTCGCCTGGCGAAACAGCCCGTGGGGCTGCGGGCTTTGCCGCGGCCGTCAGCCTCGGAGCCACCGGCGCCCACGTGGCGCCGCCCCACCAGCCTGTGAAGCATTTTCCGGTAGGGCCGCAACTCTGGCGACAGCTCCCAAGCACGAAGAGCCAGGAGGGAAAGCCGTGCCTCGTTGGAAAGCTCTTTGGCAGCCGCTCGCGTGGCCCCACAGCCCGTGGGGCTGCGGGCTTTGCGGCGGCCGTCAGCCTCGGAGCCACCGGCGCCCACCAGGTGCAGCCGCGCCAGCCTGCGAAGCATTTTCCTGTAGGGCTGCGGCTCTGGCGACAGCTCCCACGCCCGAAGAGCGAGGAGGGAAAGCCGTGCCTCGTTGGAAAGCTCTTTGGCAGCCGCTCGCCTGGCGAAACAGCCTGTGGGGCTGCGGGCTTTGCGGCGGCCGTCAGCCTCGCTGCCACCGGCGCCCATGTGTCACCGCCTCACCAGGCTGCGAAGCATTTTCCGGTAGGGCCGCGGCTCTGGCGACAGCTCCCACGCCCGAAGAGCCAGGAGGAAAAGCCATGCCTCGTTTGAAAGCTCTTTGGCAGCCGCTCGCGTGGCCCCACAGCCCGTGGGGCTGCGGGCTTTGCGGCGGCCGTCAGCCTCGGCGCCACCGGCGCCCACGTGGCGCTGCCGCGCCAGCTTGCGAAGCATTTTCCGGTAGGGCTGCGGCTCTGACGACAGCTCCCAAGCCCGAAGAGCCAGGAGGGAAAGCCGTGCCTCGTTGGAAAGCTCTTTGGCAGCCGCTCGCCTCGCGAAACAGCCTGTGGGGCTGCGGGCTTTGCGGCGGCCGTCAGCCTCGGAGCCACCGGCGCCCACGTGGCGCCGCCGCGCCAGCCTGCGAAGCATTTTCCGGTAGGGCCGCGGCTCTGGCGACAGCTCCCACGCCCGAAGAGCCAGGAGGGAAAGCCGTGCCTCGTTGGAAAGCTCTTTGGCAGCCGCTCGCGTGGCCCCACAGCCCGTGGGGCTGCGGGCTTTGCGGCGGCCGTCAGCCTCGGCGCCACCGGCGCCCACGTTGCGCCGCCACGCCAGCCTGCGAAGTATTTTCCGGTACGTTACTTCCGGGTGGTCACGTGGGGAGCGGCGTCTGCCGGTCGCGTTTCCGTCGGGCAGGAGGATGGTAGGCGGTCCCCGCTCTTGGGACGGACCCCCCCCCGCTCCCGGGACGGTTCCCCCCCTCCCCGCGTCCCCCCCCCCGCGTCCCCGGGCTCCCAGCCCGGCCCCGGCCCCACCCCCCCCGTCCTCCGGCTCGGACCCCCCCTGCGTCCTCCGGCTCGGACCCCCCCGCTCCCGGGACGGTTCCCCCCCCGCGTCCCGTCCCCTGGCTCCCAGGCCGGCCCCGGCCCCGGCCCCCCCCGCCGCGTCCTCCGGCTCGGACCCCCCCTCCCTCCCTCCCTCGCGTACCCCCCCATCGGGACGGTTCTCCCCCCGCGTCCCCGGGCTCCCGGGCCGGCCCCCCCCTGCTCCCGGGCCGGCGTCCCCCCGCTCCCGGGCCCGCAGCACCCCCGCTCCCTGTTCCTTTGCGAGGAGACGGGCCCCGGCCCTCCTCCCCAGCCGAGGCACTGCCGGCAGATGTCCTCCCCCCGTCCTGTTCCCGACAGCGGCGGCCGCCCCTGGCTGCGCTTGGTCGCCTCTCGATGCAGGTGCCAGGAGCATCCGGGTGGGGAAAGCAGCGTCTCCAGGAGCTCCTGCTGCAGGGGGGGCTCCCGCTGGGGCGAGTGGTCGGGGAACTGCTGCCCCTTCTCTTTCTCTCCCGGAGGCCGCGGTTGTCCGCTCCTCCCCGGGGTTGTCGTGGGCTGCCTTTGCCACAGACTTGCCTGGGCTGTCTCCGTTCAGCCCCGTTCTCCCTCCTGGTGTGGGCGACCTGGGACTGGTGGACGTTTACTGGCTTTGAACAGGAGCTGCTGCGGGTGAAGCTTAAGATGCTTGAAAAACGTGAAACAGCCAGAGAACAACATCAAGGTGATTGAGCCAGAAGGTGCTTCCTGCGGCAGGGAAGAGACAGCCAAGCATTTCTGGGTGAGGAAGGGTCCCCTCTGAGTTGTCCTCAGCAGACCAGATTGCTGATATGTACCGCAGGGTCCGTACGCGTATCCAAAATCACGGTATGGCCATGGGGAAGGGTTGTGTGCGTGCAAGGCTGCACATCTGGGAAGCTTCATATCGCAAGAGCTGTAAGACACCGCTGTGTTCTCTTAGGTGGAGGATGGTCAAGTGACCAGCGCTGCAGAAGAGGAAGGGACAGAGAAAGAGAGAGGCACCTGAACTGGAAAATTCTGTGGGCAGCGCTGAAAGCAGGAGCTGCGGTGAGTCCCAGGCTTTGGGGCCGTGTCCCACTCGTCAGGAGCCTCCGTTGGCTGCAGTCTTCACAGACCTTCACGAAAGAAGGACGCTTTAGATTGCCACCTAGCTTTACGCCAGAAGTTTTTTTCCTGTCTTGGCAGAATTCCAGCTGCCAGCGTTTCTCCGTGGTCGCCCTTCCTTCTGCCGTGATGGTACAGGACAGACGGAAAGAATCCGGAGTGCTCTGCGAGTACGAGGTGCGTCTGCGATGCGCGTCTGCTTTTTTCCTGAGGTACTTGTAGTGTGGACTCTGAAGTTAACGGGAAGGATGTGCCAGCGCTCCTCCTATAGTTTTTCTGTGAAATATTTTAACAAAATCCTTATCGCTTCCCGCTGTCAGGAAAGAGGGGAGGGTAAGTGACTTCAGATTTGTAAATTCTCAGCGGCACGGACTAAGGTGAGATAAATCTCAAGGTCCATACAGAAACATTTATTAGCTTACCAAAATGGTTAGTATAGATCTTAACAAGCCCACGATAATTGGTTAGGTATATAAAAAATTATGGCAGGTGTTGGGGTGTACATTGTGTTAGTTAACACCAGGTGTAGGACAACTTATGGCAAGCGGTGCTTAAGGTCGTACTTAAGGTCATCTTAAGGTCATCACTTCACAGCTCTAACTGTTACTTAACAATTCCAAGAGAAAAGAGAAACTGAGGGACAGAGAGAGGAAAAGACAGAGAAAAAGACAGAGATAAAGAGATCGCGGGTCCTGGTTCCAGCGTCTTTTTCAGGGATTCTTCCCAGGCATAATCTTCTTCTTTCTTGGGAAGAATCTTCCCAGGCACTATCTATTTCTTTTGTTTCTTTTTTGTTCCCTCGGGGCACTTATTTTCCCCTTTTACGTTTGCTGAATCAGCACGGTCCGCCCTCCTTGCTGAGGACGGGCTCAGCTCAGGTTTCTCCCTTCTCCCCGGTGACGTGTGCCATGATTTGGGTGGAGAGACGAGTGCCATGGTCACACATGTTTAGCGTGATCTCTGTAATCTTCATTAGCACATGCAGGGCGTGCGCTTTCATGTGCGTTTCGCGGATAATGAAGCAAAGGTCACTCATGGGACACAACGGCCTCGAGAACTGAGAACGAGCGAGCTCAGGGCACGAGTGGCAGAACCGACCTGTCTTCACAAGACAGTTCTCCCACACTTTCAGCCGCCAGAAGTGTGAGCCTCATCAGCTGTTTGAAGGCCAGGCCTGCGTTATTTATTTCCTTGCGAGTGTTTGAGGCGTTCCACTGAAGGCTTGGAGGGGCTCCTGCCCCTCGGCAGGGAATTTACAGTCCGTCCCTCACAATCCTAAAAACAAAATAAAGTCTGTCCTGGAGCACGTTACGCCTCTGCAAAGCTTACTTCCCTCCATTTATTTTTCTCTTCCTGAAAGCATATTCTTCTCTTTCTGGGTGCTCACTGTCAAACGATACTGTGAAAATAATTCTGTACTAGAAGAGGGAAGGAACTGTTTGTAAGAGTTCACATGTCCAGAAGAAGCAGGCTTTGCTTTCACGATAAAAACTTTATGCTTTCTCAGTCAATAACTCTTTAAAATATTTCACAGCGGTACTCGAAAACCTCACTGAGATACTGGCATCTGTCCTAAAGGCGATTGAGGTCAAAGAGGAGACATGGACAAAACGGGACAAACGGGCATCGCCTCTCTGTGTTCTCCAGGCTTTGCCGTGAAGCAGCAGCAGCGTTTAACTCGTGACGGCGAATCCTGTGGTTTTGGTTGTGGTTTTGGTGAGTTACGGCTTCAACAATGTCCTTTTTCTGTAACCTCGGGAGGAAGTTCATTTCCTTCCGCAGGCCCAAGTGCCGCGCGTCTCCCCCCAGTTGCTGGCATCGCCGGCCTTTGGGTTCTCGGTTGGAACAGTCGAGATACCATAAAAACGCGTTCCTCTGCGCCTTCAGCACAGCCAAAAGCATTCGCGAATCTGCCGGTCCTTTTTGGTAGCCCTACGGATCGCGGCGCCGGCGATTTGATTCCCCGCCCCCAAAAGTAAAACCATTTGGAGGAGTTTTTTCTCTCACTGATTTTTCTATGTTAAATGAAGCTAAAAAAAAAAAAGTGAGAGTTGTATAATCGACAAACTGACTTGCGTAGTTTAAACTGCAGCCGCCTAAACGGCTGTAGTGTACAATTTATGAGGTGTACCTGGGCAGTTAGGTATTTGTTCGAAATGTTTAAAAGGAGAGACAACTGAATGTTACGCGGTTTTCCCCCCCGTTTTTTTGGCAGAGTGCTCTGAAGTACTTCTGTCTGGCTTTCAGTGCCGCCTTTTCCCGGCAGCCAGTAGTGTCTCTCTCGGGCAGCGCCGCTGCCCCGATGTCCCTCCTCCTCCTCGTGTAGCACACAAAAAACCCCCCGTGGTCAAATCATAGCTGTGTATTTTGGAGACGGATAGTTTAATAGTATCCGTTCACAGCCGTGCAAGTTAAATTAGCGCCGAAGGAAAGCCAAGTACTTTCACAGGGTAAGTATTTTCACTGGGTGGATGTAAACTTCATGCACACCTTCTCAGTGAAAGGGAAAGGGCCAGGTGTTTCCCAGCACCAGCCGGAGGGTTCGCCCTTATGCTAAGAACGTGTTCAAAATGGCACTGATTAGTCTTAATCCTGACTTTTAAGAGTTCAAATGGCGCTGGCTTTTGAAGGCTGTGCTGTATTTCGAGCTGAGCTGTTTCCCCAGCTCCTGTCCCGTCCCTCCGTCTGACGGAATTCCTCTGCTCTCTTCTGTGCTGTTTTTTTGGGATGCTGAGCTATAATTGGGGATTTTTGTTTTCCAGGTGCCTCGTCGTAGGCGTCTCGTGCTGCTCGAGAGATGCCCCAGCCCAGGTTTGCAGCCGGTGGCGGAGCCCCCCTGAGGAGAAGGGGCCAGCCCTGGGTCTGGGCGTTTTAAGCCTTTTTTTGGGGTGAATAGAAGGGTGTCTGTGTGTGTGTGTCTTGGGGGGTGATGGTGTCATTTGGGGCACCCCGATGTCACTGGGGCAGCGATGATGCAGCAGAGGAGCAGGTGAGTGGGAGATGGGGGGGGGGGTTACGTGGAGTTGCCCCCCCAAAAGAAGTGGGTCGCGGCCCCAGAATGTCTGAAAATTCTTGGGATGCATTAAAAAATGTGAAAACCTGTAACTATGGGCAGGATGCATTGAAATAGGGAATGAGAAACATACATATATATAAATTATGTATGTAAAAGTTCAAAATAAAAACCTCTGTCTCTAAGGATTCTGTGATTCTGTGTTATATGAAAGATCCTAGAATATAAAAATACTTAGATGCGTTTATAAAAAGATATTAGTGTCAAACTAGGTGTGTAGGCAGACAGCCTAAATAGATATTCGGTATCAAAAGCGTTAACGTAGGAAATGGGCAACGTAAATTCCCTAAACGTACAGATGTGTGTCAATACCGGAGCGGGTGCTGCCGCCTGGCGGCTGAAGGCGCGTCCTGCAGGTGGGGGGCGGCGCATGCGCAGTGCCCGCGCCTCCCGGCCCCCCTCGGCCCCCGCCGCCGGCGCCACGTGGGTTCCGCAGCTCGTGCGCAGGCGCGGCTTCGCGGAGGCCCGTCCGGCCGCAGTCTCAAGAGAGCGGCGGCCGGAGGGCGAACCAGGACCGCCGGGACTCTGGCGAGCTCCGCGCCACCTGGAGCGGCATCGGTGCCGCCCGCCCGGCCTCCAGAGCGGCCATCGGCCCCTCCGCATCGGCTCTTACACGTTACCACGGCCCCGTCAGTGCCCGGCAGTTTTCCGGGTTTCCATCTACGTGACCCCGCGGTCCTCCAGGACCCCGGAAGTGCCCCCTCAGTCCTCCGACGCGCGTCTCCGTGGCACTTCGGTCCTCCACGACCCCGGAAGTGCCCCCTCAGCCCTCCGACGCGCGTCTCCGTGGCACTTCGGTCCTCCACGACCCCGGAAGTGCCCCCTCAGTCCTCCGACGCGCGTCTCTATGGCACTTTAGTCCTCCAGGAGCCCGTCCGTAAATGCTCATAAGTCTTCTGGAAATCATATGCTTCCAACACTCTTCCAAAACGATAAAACACGATTATCAGTTAACCACAAAAATATCTGAAGATCGCAAAAATAATGCAACCCCTGCAGAGCTCTCTTCTCCACAGCAACAACTGGACAGAAATCACACAAAAGCGGTAAGAGAATCACCAGAGGTTAGTCCCAAATGGAAATAAAAAGGGGAGGCGCTTCGCCTGCTGGGAACTTAAGGCAGGAGAAGCAAAGCTGCTGCTCCCGCTGCCACCCGCCTTCACGTCTTCTGGGGGTTGGCCCTGCCCCTTTCCCAGGGGATTGTGGGAAGGGCGGTGGGCGGGGCCTGAGGGCGGTGGGCGGGGCCCGGGGTACACGAGCCCCAGCCCGGGCTCAGGAGCTCATTCTGCTGCTGGGCCCCGTGGGGTGGGTGCTCTGCTGGTCCCTCGCTTTGCTGCAGCTTTGGGACAGGCTCAGCTGTTTGGGCAGGCGTGTTTCGGCATTTAGGGAGGCAGAGGTGAGAAGGCTGAGCTGAGACCTTCGGGAGCAGTAAACATCCAGCTGCCTGTATGGTAGAAAGTTGACTGGTATGCTCCTTTTTTTTTCGGGTCATAACTTTGTGATGAGTGTTTAAGGGGTGCCCAGATGGTTTAATAGTATGCTTTTCTTTGTTCTAGGAGCACTGCGTTTTCCTAGAATTTCTGACTTTATTGAAGATAGAACTGTGGGTTTTTCACCAGTTTTGCAGTATGCTGTGTAAATTGCTGATATTGTTTCTCTTAATTGGGTTGATGATGAGATTATCTTATGGGGGTTAGGGTGAGCGTTTTGTATGCATCTGCATATATGGCACCAGCATTTCTCAAGAAAGCAGCAGGGACGTAAGGCATAGCGTCGTTCAGGGTATGGCATGGCTCATCACCTTTCCCCGTTGCCCATGGAGTGCCACGGTGTCCCTAGAGTTTTTGCAGCGGGCAGCAGGCCCCTCATAGATTGTGTCAGGACATTATTTGTTTTGTGGGTCTGATGCAGAGCCCAGAGTCTGTGGGAAGACAGAAGATAGGAGGTGCCTGCCAAACGCAGGGCACAGCTCAGAAGAGCTGCTCCTGAGAAGCAGCCGGCGTAGGGGGTTCAGGGTTGCAAATACAGGATGGGAGCTGTCAGGAAGAAGTGAGGCTCCTTCCCTGACGGTTGAGGAGAAGAGAAGGGGTTTCTAAAGTTTTGGCGCTGGGGGCTGGCTAGGAAAAGGAGGTGGGTTCATCAGTCTCTGTCATATCGGTTTTGCATTTGGATTTGGGTGTCGACAGGGTCTGGTCTGTTCTAGTCTCTTGCATTTGAGGTGAGCTGGACAGAGTGTGGAGGAGGAGCACGGGACTGATGATTTTGCAGAAATGCAATGGTAATTTTGTGTTTGTTGGTATCTTAGGTGCCATAAATAATTGTTGCTGCAGCCTCCGACTGGAATCGACGTGAAGCAGGTGAGTGGATTGCCATGGCACCTCTGAGGATGAGGGTGTTGTGGAAGAGGTTGGCATCTACTGTCATGGTGGTCACTGCTGGAGCTGTGATTTCTTTTTGTTTTGCTGATGAAGAGGAACATGGTGACTGCAGGAACACATCAGTTAGCTGTTTGTTGTGGTTTTTTTTGTCAAGGATGAATTCAGACCACTGGCCCTCTGAAAGCGAAGTAGAGGGACAGGTGCTGGAGGGGGGCCAAGGTTGACAGTTTCAGGGAGGAGTTTTAAAGTCAGGCTAGAGCAGAGGGCTATGCGGGAGCAGTCTCCTCTGAGTAGGTAGAGGGAGTGGGTTACTTTTCAGCACAAAGCTAGTGTGTGCTGGGCAGGGCAGTTCTGGCCTGTGTCTTTGGTTGTGTAGTTTGTGTGCTCTGTCTTCTGTGTCTTGGACTTTCCTTAAGTTTTGGTGTCCTTATTTCTCTTTGCACTCAAGGAGCACAGCATGTGCCTCGGGCACCACCTGTAGGGTCTCAAATGCCTGTGCTAATTGGCAGAGTGCCCAATGGGCACTTCTTTTCTTGCATAACAATTTTAAAGTGCAGATAGGACTTGCCTCTCAGGAGTTTCTGAATGGTCCTCTTCTGCAGCGTCGTTCCCGGCTGCCTGAGCAGCTCTCTTCTCTGAGCCCTAGCCGTTCTAGCCACCTGCTGTTACGCACTGGGATTTCTTCCCTGCATCCTTACGTTCTCGGGTCTTGAAGCCATGCTTCCTGCACATACGTCATCTCCGTTTTGACAGGAACTTCTTGGAATGGTCCGTTACATTTGACTCTTTTATGGCTTGGCTGTAGAGCCTGGTCGTGTCAGCGCTGCAGCCCTGTCGCTCTTCTTGCCCGACAGCGTCTCTTGTCTGAAAGTCGCTCTTCTTGCCCGACAGCGTCTCTTGTCTGAAAGTCGCTCTTCTTGTGGAGAGTTTTCTCTCATCTTGGAGTCACGTTGTCTCTAGTGCTGTGTGGTGTTGGGCTGCACGTGGGTGTGTTTGGCTTGGAGCTGCGCTGCCTGGGGCTGTAGAGTCAGGGGTAGGGGGAACAGCAGTAAGAGTATATGGTTAATACATTGATCTAATGAGACTGTTGAGGCCAAGGTGGTACAGTCAACTCCCATCAAGTTAGCCATCAGCAGGTGGTGTGGGCAGCTCTTTAATTAAGGGTTTTTTTGGGATGAGCAGAGCTATGTGGGAGGGGCTGTTCAGCAGTAGTGAAGCAGACTGCATCTCAAAGATGTTAAAGCTGCTTTGTGTGGGGTGTGATGTTTGTGTAGTTTGTTTTTTTTTTTTTTTTAATGTCAGGCTGTAATTGTACTCCAGATGGTATTTCTAAGTCAAAAGAAGACCTTTTCCGGGGGGGTGTGGGTTGTCACACTGGGTCCCCCCCAAAAGAGGCAGTTCACAACCTAAAAATGCCTGAAAATTCATGGGGGGAATGTGTGTTTAAAAATGGAATAAAACCTGTCTATATGGGCATGAGGCATTGAAATAAAGAAGAATTTCTCATTTTTATACCTATTGTAAAATATGAGTTTATGTATATAAATTTGTTTTTGTTCTAGCTACTTAGATGTTAATTAGAGTGCTTTATGCAGGTTCAGGAAATACATGACTTGTAATTCCATGCTTTTTTGTTGCTTTCTGTATTTTGGGACTCAAGTAGTGCTGTTGAGTAACAAGTCAAAATGAGATTATCAATATGACTTTAAATTGCTAGCAATTTACAATAAATAACTTATTTCACAGAGGAAAATGTTTTTGAGAAAGTTTTCTCATAGAATCTGATTCTGTTTTGTTATTCACTCCCATCCAAAAAGGGGTTCTGGCAGAAGTTCGTTAGTACACACGGTCTTGCTAGAAATAAGGAATGACCCCATAGTAATAGATTGTGTTTGGGTTTGTATTTTTTTTTTGAAGGACACTCAAGTACATAAATTTTAATAATAATGTTATCATTGCATTGAATAAGCTACTTTTCTATAGAGATAAGTCTGATGTTTATTTTTTTTCTATTTACATTCCATAAAAAAATAACTTAATTGCTCACCTGGACATGTCATTGATGCAATAGGTGTAGCTGCAAGGGAGGAGCAGATAATGCTTTTTCTATCAAGGGTCACTCTTCACTACTTTGTAAATAGTAAACTTAAAGCAAATAACAACACCTGCTGCACCTTCAGGTGCTTTTATGCTTCTGGGGGTTGGCCCCACCCTTTACCCAGGGGATTGTGGGAAAGGTGGTGGGTGGGGCCTGAGGGCCTCAGGTGGGGCCCGGGGTATATGAGCCACAGCTTCAGGGCAGGACCTTGTTCTGCTGCTGGTCTTTTCCAGGGTCGGAGCTCTGGAGCTTCTTAAGAGTTGTTTTGGAGCTTGTGCAGCTGTTTGGGAAGGCTTGTTTTAGCGTTTAAACTAGCATAGGTAAGACATCAGAGGTAAGGCTTCTCAATGTAAGGGTGGTTGCCATAGAAAGTGGAGTTGTATGTTATCTTTTTTTTTTTTCCCCCCATATCTTTAGTTTTGTAGGGAGCATTTGGTTTGTTTAAATGGCTTAATAGTATGTATCTTTTTTTTTTTGCTTATGGCAGGTGGTGTGTTTTACTATAATTTCTGACTTCATTGAAGATAAAATCTTGTGTTTTTTTCCAATTTTGATGTACACTATGTTAGTTGGTGTTTTTATTAGTCTTAATTGTGTGTGTTATGAGATACTGGAGTAGGATTTAGGGTGAGTGTTTTGTACGTATCTATATATTGAGTTTGTTTGTTTTGAGGAAGCAGCAGGGATGGCTCATCATTTTGCCCCAGAGCATGCAGGGTATCACGGTGGCCCTAAAGCTCTTGCGGGAGGCTACCAGTAGGTTCTGTAACTGTTTTCCCGGCTTTCCAGGTCTGTAGCAGAGCCCGGAGTCTCTATGAAGGCGGAAGACAGGAGGCGCCTGCCAAACACAGGGCAGGGCTCAGAACAGCAGGTCCTGAGGAGCAGTTGGAAAATAAGGGGCAGGAGTTGTGGGGAAGCAGTGGGCCTCCTTCCCTGATGGTTCAGGAGGGGGATGGCTAGGAAAGGGAGGCGGGTTCATGTGTCTTTCTCAAACCAGTTTTGTAATTGGGTTTGGTTGTTGATGGTATCTAGTCTGCTCTAGGCTCTCGCATTTGAGGCAAGACAGATAGTATTGAGGAGGAGCACAGGACTGGTGGTTTGGCAGAAGCGCAGTGCAAATGCTGTGTTTCTTGGTATCTTAGGTGCCGTGAATAACTGTCGCTACAGCATCCGACTCTAGAATCTGTGTGGAGCAGGCAATCAGACTGCATCAGCATTCAGGAGGCTTGAGGGGTTTTGTGGAGGAGGTCGTCATCTCCTCTCAGGATGCTTATTGCTGGTGTTGTGGCTGCTTTTGTGATGACTTTCTCTTTTCCTTTTCCTTTTGCAGAGGAAGAGTAAGCCGGTGACTGCAGGAACGTATCGGATGGTTGTGTTTTGTGGACTACGTCGAGGATGGAATCAGATGCTAGCCCTCCAAAAGCTAAGTTGAGAGACCAGCACTGGAGAGGGGTGGAGGCTGACAATTGTGTAATGGGGTCTTTGACGTTAGTGTAGGGGGGAGGGCTGTTCTGGGGCACAGTCTCCTTTGGGCAGGTAAACAATGTAGCTTACTGTCCAGTGTGATGTTAGCGCATCCTAGGCAGGGCAGTTGCAGCCTGTGTGTGTTGTCGTGTCGTTCGTGTGGTCTGTGTTTTGCATCCTAGACCCTTTTTTTGGGTCTTGAGATCATCTTTAAGCTCCAGGAGCACGGAATGTGCATTGGGTGCCATCCTTACGGTGTCGAACACCTGCACCCGTGGGCGTAGCACCAACCGTCTGCCTCTCTTCTTGCATTAGCATCTTAAAGCGTGCATCGGTCTTGCATCTTGGAACTTTCTGGATGGCCCGCGTCAGCGACTGGGGCTTCTTCCCTGTGTCGTTAAGTTCTTAGGTCTTGAAGCTAGGCTTCCTGTGTGTCCATCTTGTCAGGCTCAACAGTCCCTTCTCAGGAACTGTGAAGTTCTACACTTTGTTTCAGGGGGTTCTGTGGAGCCTCTTCACATCGTCACCATCACGGTCCTGCAGGCTGTCTTGCCCGACGATGACTTTGGTCCCGGTGTCATCCTTCTTGCTGAGAGTTTTCTCTCATCCTTGAGGCGCGTCATTTGTTGTGTTCTGTGTAGCGTCAGTCTGTGTGTGTTTGGCTTGGGGCTGCCCTGCCTGGGTGTGTAGCGTCCAGGGTAGGCAGAATCACGACAGCAGTCTGTACTGAATATGAGGATCTGTCTAGACCCAGGCAAAGGTTGCTCAGTCGTCTCGAATTGATTAGCTTTCGAGAGGCTGTGTGGATGGGTGTTTCATTAGTGGGCGCTGGCATAAGCGGAGACAAGTTGGAGAGGGTGTTCATGGCTAGTGGAGGGGACAGTATCTCAAAGATGGTAAACCTGCATTGTGTGGGGTGTAATGTTTGCAGGCGTCTCTTCTTTGGATGACAGGCTGTAGTTGGACTTATGTGAACAGGGTTCCTAAGTAGAAACAAGACCTTTGGAATTAAGCTACTGCTCTGCATTAGGGTAATGTTTGATGTTGGTGTGTTGCTTTTTTTTCAGATGCAGAGAGATGAGGTGGCCAGGGATACACAGGGGAGCTGATGGGGGTGCAGGACAAAGGTGGCTGAGCCCGAGGTCTTAAAGGGAAGATGTGACCGGCGGCTCCATGAATACATTTGGCCACTTCTTCTTTTTTTCATGTGAATGTGAGGTTACGTAGCCATGTGTGGAAGTGCTGGTCTGAGGTACAACAGAACTGGTGTTGTTTGCAGTCACTTTACTTTTCAGGTAAGTCTCTTCCAATGAAGTGAACTCTCTGAAAATAATGACGTATTTTTCAGGTAGTATCTGCCTTCAGAGCACCAAGAACTTATATTTACACTTAATGCGAAGGGATGCCGTGCGGAGAGGCTCTTGCTTATACTTATTCCTACAACAGCACAGCCCAGCTAACTTTTATATATGCCCTGTTGGAGGGTTGGAAGCAGAAAAGCGTAGAGGGGTTGTACCCATAGTGAAGAGTAGACGGGACCGGTGACCCGAATCTGACTGATAGGGTATTCCATCCCATCCTCATCACGCTCAGTATAAAAGCGGAGGGATCAAAGGGGTCGGTACCTGTTGTCTGGCCTCTGAAGACTCCTCTGTCTGTTCATTGTCCTTTGACCTCGATCCGTGCATTTATGCAACCAGGTCCGGAGTCTGGTTCCGGACTGTCACGGAGTCTGGTTCCGGACTTTGCCAGTGAAGCAGCGGTCATCCTGGGAGCTCTGTATCGGGTTGTGTATGTCCTGTATATATTTAATTGTTTTCTTGTTACTGTTGTCTTTTCTTGGTATTATTTTGCTGTTAAGATTTCATTACAGTTCAGTTTATCTTTCAGTCCCTAAGTCTCTCTCTCTTGTTCTTTTCTGCCTCAGGAGAGAAGTTAAAAGGGAGCATGTGTCACTTGTTTTACTGCATGGCCTAAGGCACAACAGCAATGATGACAGACAGGGCACCGGAGCAGACTCGGCCGAGGAGAGCGGCGGCCCCAAGCCTTGGTTCTTTCTCAGCCACTGCATTACAGGCGGCACACAAGCCTCTGCTTGCACTCTGTCTGTCGGTCCGATCCAGAACACAGTTCTGGCAGAAGTCGGATAATATGCGTCGTCTTGCTAGAAATGCTGTATGACTCGTTGTGGGGTTTCTTTTACAAGGAAACTAAAGCACATTGAGTCTTGATAAAAATATTGTTACTGTGCTTCATGATCTTCTGGCCTATTTAGGTTAGGATGATGTCTTTCTCTTTATGTCTACGCCCTGCAGAAGTTTAATTAAGTTTACTTACCTACCGGGCCCTGTTGCTGACACAGTTGATGTAGTTGTAATAAAAGAGCACATATTGTCCGTTCCTCTAAGGGTCGCTTTCTCCGTTTTGGTGTTTTGCATGCTGTACTTCTCAGGCCTGTGAGGAAAGGAGCAGCTTTTCCTCTGGCAGGCTCTATGCCTTGTGGAGGTCAGCCAGGCCCTTTCCCAGGTGCTGGTGGGAAGGGCGTTGGGCGGGGCCCGGGGTATATAACCCACAGCCTCTGCTGGGGCAGCTCGTTCTGCTGCCAGGTGTCTCCAGGGTCAGAGCTCTGCCTGTCCTTCAGTCGATTGCAGCTTTGGAGGCGGCTCAGCTCCTTGGGTGGAGATGTTATCCCATTTAGAGAATAGCAGGTAAGAAGCTGGAGGTGGCAAGACCTTCAGGACCAGGTGAGGTTTGGCAGCGTGTATAGTAGAGAGCGGCCTCATGTGCCGGTTCTCTTCCTTGTGGTTTTTCAGGTGAGTCGCGTGGTAATGAGTCTTAGGGGGCGGTGAGATAGTTTAAGGGTATGGTTTTCTCTCTTCCAGGCGTGGCGCATTTTCCTGGAATCCCTGACTGTATTGAAGACGGAACTTTCTTGTTTGTGGGTTTTTTTTTTCCCCCACTAGCTTTGCTGTATCCCAGATAAGATGCCAATAGAATTTGTCTCAATCGGGCAGATGATGAGATTACTTTGCAGGGACTGGGTGAGCACCTTGTCTGCAGCTGTAGATGGAGTTTCCACATTTCTCAGGAAAGCAGCAGGGCCATAAAGCATAACGTATTTCAGGATGTGGGGTGCCTTGTCACCTTCCCCCACCGTGCTCAGGGTTTTGCCGTGTCCCTGGAGCCTTTGCGGCTTGTGGCAGGCCCCTGGTATAGGTCAGATCAGGGCTTCACTGACTCTGTGGGTCTGCAGCAGAGCCCAGAGTCCGTGGGAAGACAGAAGATAGGAGGTGGTGGTGGGACGCAGGGAGAGGCTGGGAAGAGTGGCTCTCAAGAAGTGTCCAACGCCGGGTGTTCGGGCTGGCAAATAAAGGGTGGGATCTATGGGGAAGAAGTGGGGCTCCTTCCCTGGCAGCTCAGGGAGAAGAGAAGGGGTTTCTAAAGTTTTGGCACTGGGGGAGGGCTAGAAAAGGTAGCCGGGTTCATGAGTCCTTCTTGGACAGGTTTTGCAGATGGGTTCGGGTGTCGTCGGAGCCTGGTGTGCTCTAGGCTCTCGCATTTGAGGCGAGCCAGATAGTATCGAGGAGGAGCACGGGACTGGTGGTTTGGCAGTAGCGCAGTGGTAATGCTGTGTTTCTTGGTATCTTAGGTGCCGTGAATAACTGTTGCCGCAGCATCAGACTCTGGAATTGGCGCTGAGCGGGCGAGCAGAATGCCTCGGTGTTCATGAGGCTGAGGGTGTTGTGGAAGAGGTCGGCATCTCCTCTCAGGATGCTTATTGCTGGTGCTGTGGCTGCTTTTGGGATAACTTTTTTTTTTCTTTTCCTTTTGCAGAGGAAGAGGAGGAAGCTGGTGACCACAGGAACGTACTGGATGGCTGTTTTCTGTGGACTGCCTCAAGGATGGATTCGGACCCCTGGCCCTCCAAAAGCTAAGTTGAGAGACTGGCGCTCGAGAGGGGACGAGGTTGAGAATTGCAAAAAGGTGTCTTTGAAGTTGGCGTAGGGGAGAGGTTTGTCCTGGAGGGCAGTCTCCTTTAGGCACGTAAGGGATGCGGCTTACTGTTCGGCATTCCCGGGCAGGGTGGTTCCAGCCTGTGTGTGTTGTTGTCTTTCGTGTGGTCCGTGTTCTGTGTCTTAGACCTTTCTTGGGTCTCGAGGTCGTCTTTAAGCTCCAGGAGCACGGCATGGCGCCTCAGGCGCCATCCCTAGGGTCTCGAACGCCTGCACCCATGGGCATAGCACCATTCGGCTGCTGGTCGTCTTGCGTTAGAAGCTTAAAGCTTGCATTGGTCTTGCGTCTTGGAAGTTTCCGGATGGCCCGCGTCTACAACTGGGACTTCTTCCCTATGTCATTATGTTCTTAGGTCTTGAAGCCAGGCTTCCCCCGCATACATCTTATCAGTCTTGACAGTCCCTTCTTATCACAGATGATGATGTCCTACACTCTGTTTCAGGGGCTTCCATAGAGCCTCTTCACATCACCACCACGGTCTCCAGGTCGTCTTGCCCGACGGTGACTTCCGTCTGGGTGTCATCCTTCTTGCTGAGAGTTTTCTCTCATCCTTGAGATGCGTTGTTTTTAGCGTTTTGTGTAGTGTTGGTCTGTGCTTGTGTGTGTGTCTGGCTCGGAGCCCCCCTGCCCGGGTGTGTAGAGTCCAGGGCAGGCAGAATAGTGACGAGAGTCTACAGTTAATATGTGGATCTGTGGCGACCGAGGCAAAGGTTGGGTAGTCATCTGGAATTAATTTGCTCTCAGTAGGTTGGGTGCGTGGGTGTTTTATTAGTGGGTGTTGGCATAAGCAGAGCCAAGTCGGAGAGGCTGTTCACAGTCAGTGAAGGACACAGTATCTCAAAGATGTTCAGGCTGCTTTGTGTGGGGTGTAATGTTTGTGGGCTTTTTCTGTGTTTTTTTTTTTTTTGATGGCAGGCTGTAGTTGGATCTAATTGAACAGTGTTCCGAAGTAGAAACAAGACCTTTGGAATTAAGCTATCGCTCTGCATCGGCGTAATGTTGGATTTTTTTTTTTTTCTCTTTTTAGATGCCGAGAGATGAGATGTGCAGGGTGACGTAGGGGAGCCGAGAGGAGCGCTGTACGGAGGTGGCTCGGCATGTGGCATTAGAGGGAAGATGTGACTGGCGCCTCTATGAATACAATTGGGTACTTTTTTTTTCATGTGAATGAAGACAGAAGATAGGAGTTGATGGTGTGGCGGTTTGGCAGAAGCGCAGTGGTAATGTTGTGTTTCTTGGTCTCTTAGGTGCTGTGAATAACTATCATTGCAGCCTCGGACTCCGGAATCGGCGCAGAGCGGGCAAGCAGAACGCCACGGCATTCGGGAGGCTGAGCGTGTCGTCGAAGAGGTTGGCATCTCCTCTCAGGATGCTTATTGCTGGTGCTGTGGCGGCCTCTGGGATTATGTTTTATTTTCCTTTTGCAGAGGAAGAGGAGGAACCTGGTGACTGTGGAAATGTATCGGATGGCTGGTTTTTGCGGACCGCATCGAAGAAGGATTCAGATGGCTGGCCCTCCAAAAGCTAAGTTGACAGTCAGGCGCCGGAGAGGGGCCGAGGTGGACAATTGCAAAATGGGGTCTTTGACGTTAGCGTAGTGGCGAGGGCTGTCCCGGGGCACAGTCATATTTAGGAAGGTAAAGGATGTTGCTTACTGCTCAGTGTGACGCTAGCGTGTCCCGGGCAGGGCAGTTCCAGCCCGTGCGTGTTGTCATGTCGTTCATGTGGTCTGTGTTGTGTATCTTCGCCCCTTCTTGGGTCTCGAGGTCATCTTTGAGCTCCAGGAGCACGACGTGGGGCCCTGGGCGTCATCCTTAGGGTCTCGAATGCTTGGGCCTGTGGGCGTAGCACCATTCATCTGATGCTCTTCTTGCGTTAGCATCTTAAAGCGTGCATCAATCTTGCCTCTCGGAAGTTTCTGGACGGCCCACTTCCACGTCTGGGAGTTCTTCCCTGCGTCGTTACGTTCTTAGGTCTTGAAGCCAGACTTCCTGCACGTCCATCTTAGCGGGCTCGACAGTCCATTCTTATTACGTACCATCACGTTCTACAGTTTGCTTCAGGGGGTTCCGTAGAGCGTCTTCATGTTGACATCATCACGATCCCACAGATTTTCTTGCACGACGGTGACTTTGGTCCCCGTGTCATCTTTCTTGCTGAGAGTTTTCTCTCATCTTTGAGGCGTGTCGTTCGTAGCGTTCCGTGTAGTGTCTGTCTGTAACCGTGAGTGTTTGGCTCGGGGCTGCCCTGCCTGGGCACGTAGTGTCCAGGGTGGGCGGAATCCTGTGGAGAGTCTATATGTAGTACATGAATCCCAGTAGATCGGGGCAAAGGTGTTAGAGTTGTCTCAGGGTAGCCTTTGGGAGGCTGTGTAGACACCTCTTCTGTTTTGTTTGGGAAGAGCAGAGGCATGTTGGAAAGGCAATACAGCAGCAGTGAAGAAGAGTTCATGTGGAAGAGGGTACAGCTGGTTTTGGTGCGGATTTTTTTTTTTGTAATTTTCTTTGTGTACGGTTGTATTTGGACCTTAGAGGGTATTTGTAAAAAGGTGCAAGGCTTTTTGTTGTTATGACTCTATTGCTCTGCCTCAGGGTGATTTCTCTGATGTCGTTCTTGCAGATGCAACAGGACAAGCTTGGCGGGGCAGCGTAGGAGAGGAGAGCAATGTAAGAAGGTGAGTCAGCACGTGGTATTAGAGAGAAGATGTGGCTCTGAGTACTGTATGTATTGGTTCTTTCCAATTTGAAGTTTTGAAGCAATGAATGACATGGGATGTGGGGATGGGGATGAGTCAGTCACTTCAGCCCACCCGCCGCTGCTGACCTTATCACATCTGCCTCAGAGGGAGCAACTTTCAAGTTTTAAAGCAACCCATGTCTGTTGGGTTTTATGGGTGGTTTGCGAGCCTTCAGGTTGCACGCCTCGGGGGAGGATGGGCGGGCAAGGTGAGGGAGTGGGAGATGGGGAATTTGGTAGGGTTTTGGGCAGTATCTCGGCATGTGTTTCTTCGGTTGGTGTGACATGCAGGGTCAGAGGGGCGATGCTGCACACCCACTGAGTAGTCCCAGCAAGTGAGGCGGTTGTGGACACGTTGGCGTCTAATAGCCCAGTGCTACATTGCGGCTCAGGGGAGTGTTTGTCTTTGGTTTTGCAGGCGCCGCAGGCATCCGGAGCCGGACGAGCGTTGGAGGTGAGCTGGGTAGCAGAGAGGTAGCGCATGGGGGTGGTGGTTTCCCGTAAGCTCAACAGTAATATTGTGTGTCTTAGGTGTTTTAGGTGCCAGAACCAGAGTGTGCCACAAAGTCCAAACCCAGAATCCATGCGGAGCAGGTGAGCAGAAGGGTACGGCGCGTGTGATGCGGGGTACAGTTGCAGTACAACTTAGTGTTGATGGACGTGATGGTGCCTGATGGCACCATTTTGTGCAAATCGGGATTACGTTGCTCGGTAACTTCCTTGACTGCCATTTGAGATGGTCTTGTGTCGTACGCTTAAGAATTTGGTTCCGTACTATGTTCTTGTATATTTGAAATAGTATTGCTCCGCCTCACTCAGTATCGGTTTCGCATCGTGTTGCCCCGTCACGCTCTTGATTGCTCTGTGTTCTATTCTGGCATCGTACCACACCGTGTTGCGTGGTTTTTTTTTTTTAATCGGTTGTTCTTTGACTGTGTAATGCCTTGTACCGCCCTCTATTGCGTTATGTCTCGTGTTATATTGCCCCGTCGTAGCCTTGACTGCCTTCTGATCTGTTCGGGCCTCGTACCACGCTGTATTGCGGGTTTTTTAATCGGTTGTTCTTCATCTGGCTTTCTAATGCCTTGTACCGCCCTGTATTGTGTAACATCTTGCATTATATTGCCCCGTCATAGTCTCGACTGCCTTCTGATCCACTCTGGCATCGCACCGCACTGTATTGTGTGGTTTTTAATCGGTTCTTCTTTATTTGACTGTGTAATGCCTTGTACTGCTGTGTATTGTGTTACTTCTCATGTTATAGTGTGCTGTCGTTGTCTTGAC
Organism: Chroicocephalus ridibundus; assembly: GCF_963924245.1. NCBI lineage: Eukaryota > Metazoa > Chordata > Aves > Charadriiformes > Laridae > Chroicocephalus > Chroicocephalus ridibundus. The sequence goes on along the minus strand of NC_086302.1, from coordinate 49,504 downwards.
TGCCTTCTGATGTTTTCTGGTATTACAGTTGAACGTATGCTGGGTTTCTTAATCGGTTGTTCTTCGTTTGGCTGCATGTTGCCTTGTTACCACCTGGTATGGTGTTGTGTCTTGCATTGTATTGCCCTGTCACTGTCTCGACGGTCATTTTACACGTTCCGTCCTAGGACCGCGCTGTATTGTGAATTCTTTCATGGGTTGTTGTTTCCTTGACTGTGTCGCCTGGTAGGGCCCCGTATCGCGTTACGTCTTGCCTTGTATTGCTCTGTCATTGTGGTGACCGACATCTGATATATTCTACCGTTGTATGGCACCGTACCGTCAATTCTTTCATTGTCTGCTCTGCATTTGATTGTATGTTGCCTTGTACTGCCCTGTGTAAGGTTAGATCTTGCATGGTGTTGCCCTGTCGTTGTCTTGCCAGTTATTTTAGAGTCTCTGGCACAGTATTGTGCAATTTTTAACCGGTTGTTCTGTATTTGACCGCTGTTGCGATGTCACCCCCCTTTTTCCTCCAGGCTGCTGCTCGAGCTATAACGACCAGCAGGAGTCGCTACGAGTGGCACTTGAACTTTGTGGGGTGGCTGGCACCAGAGTCAAGACACTGTGAGTCAGTTAGCTTGCTATAGACCTAGCGGACAGACCAAGAGCCCTTTGAGCTTCCTTGCAAGGCAGCGGCCTGTTTGCCAGCGTTTCCCGGGGACACTCACTTAAGGTTCTGCTCCTCTAGGTTGAGAGAAGCCTTGCCGCAACAGATTCTGGGTAAGTGACTAACAGCATGCCAGACTTTGCCATCTTAGCTGAGCGATACGAAGGGTTTGATCACGCAGATATGATCCTTTAGAGGTGAACCGTTGCCCAAGTCCGGGGCGAGGATGGGATCCAGCCGCACCTAGACTCCTCTCGGAGAAGGAGTTTAGAAAGCAAGGGGGTCCTTTCCGAGCCTCGTGACTCAACGGGAGGGTCTCCCAGACAGCGTGTCAGACCCTGGCCCTGAGGCAGTAAATGACCCGGGGTGCGTGGCCATATGGAACCTGGTAAAGTGCCATCACGTGCGCTGCTACCTTTAGTGAATCACTGTTATGTTTGTTAATGTTTCTCTACCTCTCTCTTAGGAGTGAATTTTATCATTGCGCCCGCCACAACTGCATATGGCCTGTGTTACATCTTGCATTGCATTGCCCTGTCGTCTTGACGGTCACGTTAGAGAATCTGTCCTAGGTCTGGACTGTAGTTTGATGTCTCTCATGGGTTCTGATGTGGCTGTGTATTGCCTTGTCCGGCCCCGTGTGGTGTTACGTCTTCCATTGTATTGCTCTGTTGTTGTCTTGATTGTCATCTGATCTATTCTGCCGTTGTAGGCCACCATATTGTCACTTCCTTCATCAGCTGTTTTTTATGAGCCATGTAAAGGGTTGACGGCACAGACATAATCCTTTAGAGGTGAACCGTTGCCCAAGTCCGGGGCTAGGAATTGGATCCAGCCGCACCTAGACTCCTCTCCGAGAAGGAGTTTAGAAAGCAAGGGGGTCCTCTCCGAGCTAGGAATTGGATCCAGCCGCACCTAGACTCCTCTCCGAGAAGGAGTTTGGAAAGCAAGGGGGTCCTTTCCGAGCCTCGTGACTCAACGGGAGGGTCTCCCTGACAGCTCGTCTGACCCTGGTCCCTAGGCAGGAAATAATCCAGGGTCCGTGGCCACGGAACCTGATAAAGCGCCGTCATGCGCACTGCTGCCTTTGGAGAATCACTGTGTTGATGTTTCTGAATGTTTCTCTACTTTTCTCTTAGGAGTGAAGTGAATGGCTCCACCTGCCACAACTGCATATTGCCTTGTCCGGCCCCGTGTTGGGTTACGTCTTGCCTTGTATTGCCCTATCGTTGTCATGATTGCCACCTGACCCATGGTGTCATAGTAGTGCACTGCATTGTGAATTTTTTGACTGTCTGTTATTTATTTGACTGAGTATTGGCTGGCAGTGGCCTGTATTGTGTTATCTTGCACCGTATTGCCCTGTATTTGCCGTGACTGCCCTCTGAGACTTCCTGAGATCGTAGGGCGTTCTGTTGTGGGTTTTGTAATTGGCTGTTCTTTGTGTGACTGTGTATTGCTTTGTGCTGCCCTGTATTGTGTTACGGCTCGTGTTGCATTACTCTGTCATTGTTTTGACTGCGTTTTGGGACAGTGTCATAGTGCTGCACTGGATTATGGGTATTTTAACTGTTCTTGACTTGGCTGCGCGTTGCCTTTTACTGCTCTGTGTGATGTTAGGTCTTGCACTGTATTGGTCTGTCGTTGTCTTGGCTGTTACTTTGGACTGTCTGGGATTGTACTTATTTATTGTGAAAGTTCCATTGGTTGTTCCTTATTTGACTGCTGGGGTGGTGTGGGCGCCCCTTCGTTTTGGCGCCCCAATCATCCATGGAGTTGTTCTGAGTGGTACTTGAAGTTGGGGGATGGTTGGCAACACAGTGGGGACCTAGATATTTTGTTCCTGTGCTGATGTGACTATAAGTCAATTAGCTTACCCCATAAATAGCGGACAGCCCAAGAGCCTTTTGACTTCTGCATGGCAGGGGCCTCCGTGCCAGGATCTCCCCTTGAGCAGGGACGCTCAATTAAGGTTCTGCTCCTCGAGATAGAGATGCCTTGCCGCAACAGATTCTCAGTAAGTGACTAATAGCATACAAAACCTTGTAGCCTTAGCTCAGTGATATAAAGGGTCGATGGCGCAGATACAATCCTTTAGAGGTGAACCGTTGCCTAAGTCCGGGGCTAGGAATTGGATCCAGCCGCACCTAGACTCCTCTCCGAGAAGGAGTTTAGAAAGCAAGGGGGTCCTTTCCGAGCCTCGTGACTCAACGGGAGGGTCTCCCTGACAGCTTGTCTGACCCTGGCCCCTAGGCAGTAAATAATCCGGGGTGCGTGGCCATATGGAATCTGGTAAAGCGCCGTCACATGCGCTGCTGCCTTTGGAGAATCACTGTGTTGATGTTTCTGAATGTTTCACCGCTTCTCTCTTAGAAGCGAAGTTAGCCGCTCGGCCTGCCACAACTGCGTATTGCCTTGTCCGGCCCTGTATGGCGTCACGTTTGGCATTGTATTGTCCTCTATTTGCCCGGACTGCCATCTGATCTGTTCCGGCATTGTACTGGTGTGTATTGTGGGTTTTTTAATCGGTTGTGCGTTATTTGAATGCGTATTGCCCTGTCTAGTGTTGTATCTTGCATTGTACTGCCCCGTCATTCCGTTCACTGTCACTTTAGATGTTCTGGGATTGCAGCGATCCGTATTGTGCAGGTTTTATTCGTTAGTCTGTGTTTGACCGTGTATTGCCTTGTTACCACCTTGTATTGTGTTGCGGCTTGCATTGTATCGCCATGTTATTGTTCTGAGTGCCATCTGATACATTTTGGTGTTGTACAGCCCTGCATTGTTACGTCTTCCATTGTATAGCTCTGTCACTGCCTCGACTGCTGTCTCACGCGTTTTGGCATTGCATCGCACGGTATTGCGGGATACTTAATCAGTTATTTATTTGACCGTGTATTTCACTGTACTGCCCTGTATTGCGTTATTTCTTGCCTTGTATTGCTCTGTCATTGTCTTGACTGGCATCTCCATTTATTTTTGTTTTCTCCCGCACTGTATTGCGGTTCTTCTAATTGGTTGGTATTTAGTTGACTGCGTCTTCAGTTCTGCTCTGTCGTGTAATGTTGCATCTTGGATCGTGTCGCCCTATAGTTGTTTTGACTGCCACCCGAGACCGTGTGGGATCGTACTGCACCGTATTGTGGCGTTTTGATGGGTTGTTTCCTATATTATTCTGTATCGTGTTGTAGCAACCTGTATTGTGTTACATTGTGCGTTGTGTTGCCATGAAATAGTCTTAACTGTCCTTTTACACTCTCTGGGGTTGTACCGCACCGAACTGAGGGTGTTTTTGATCGGCTGTTCTATATTTGACTACGTATTGCTTTGTACTGCCCTGTATTTTCCTGAGTCTTGCGTCGTATTGCCCTCTCACCGTGCTGCGAGCCATCTGATGTATTCTGGCGTTGACAGGCACTGTATTGAGGGCTTCTTAGGCTGTTGTACTCTATTTGACCGTGCATCAATTTTGTGATCGGTCATTCCCTATTTGACTGTGTATTGGCCTTGTACTGCCCTGTGTAAAGTTACGTCTCGCATTGTATTGCCCTGTCATAGTATTGCCTGTCATAGTCTGTCATAGCACCAGGATGTGCCCTTGAGCGGGGACGCTTGCTTCAGGTTCTGCTCCTCAAGGCTGAGAGATCCCTTGCCGCAACAGAGTCTCGGTAAGTGACTAATACCACGCTAAACCTCGTAGCCTTAGCTCAGTGATATAAAGGGTTGATGGCGCGGATACAATCCTTTAGAGGTGAACCGGTGCCCAAGTCCAGGGCTAGGAATTGGATCCAGCCGCACTTAGACTGCTCTTCAAGAAGGAGTTTAGAAAGCAAGGGGGTTGTGGCTCGACGGGAGGGTCTCCCTAACAGCTCGTCTGACCCTGGCCCCTGTGCAATAAATGATCTGGGGTACGTGGCCACGGAACCTGGTAAAGGGATGTTACGTTCACTGCTGCCTTTGTCGAAACACTGTGTTGATGTTTCTAAATGTTTCTCTACTTCTCTCAGGACTGAAGTGAATCGCTCCACCCGCCACAACTGCATATTGCCTTGTCCGGCCCCGTATTGGGTTACCTCTCGCCTTGTATTGCCCTGTCCTTCTTTTGGTTGCCATCTGACCCATGTGAATTCACTGCACTGTGAATTTTGTGACTGTCTGTTATTTATTTGACTGAGTATTGCCTTGTACTGCCTTGTGTACTGCGACGTAGTGCTTTGTCTTGCCCTGTAATTGCCTTGACTGCCATCCGAGATGTTTTGAGATCGTACGGCAGCGTAGTGCGGGTTTTCTGGTCAGCTGTTCTCTATTTGACTGTGTACGGCCTTGCGCTGCCCTGCACGGTGTTCTGTCTCGCGTTGTCATTGTCTCGACCGACATGTGGGATTGTTTGCCATTGTTTGCCAGTGTGGTTTGGGTATTGTAGTTTACTGTTCTTCATTTGACTGCGTATTGCCTTGTACTGACCTGTATAACGTTATGTCTTGCACTGCATTGCCCTGGCATTGTCTTGACCGACATCTGAGACGGTCTGGCATTGTACTGTACTGTATTGGGAGTCTTGTAATTTGCTCTAATTTATTTGTCTGCGAATCGGGTTGTACTGCCCTGTATACTGTAACGTGTGGCATTGTACCGCCTGTCACTGGCTTAACGGTGGCTTTAGAGATTCTATCGTAAGACCGCACTCCGTTGTGAATTTCTCTATGGGTGATTCTGTGACGGCGTATTGCCTCGCACGGCCCAGTACTGTGTTACGCTTGACGTTGCATCGCTCTGTCATTGTCTTCAATGAGATGTGACACTTGGTAACATACGATGGCACTGTATTGCCAATTTTTCCAGTGGCTATGCTTAATTTGAGCATGTATTGATGTGTAGCGCTCTGTATGATGTTAAGTCGTACACTGTCTTGACTTAATAATAGAAATGCTAGAGGCTGGCGTGGTGCCAAGTGGGAAAGGGTGGCTGTGAGACTCTGAAGGCAGCAGGAAAGCCCGCAGCCCGAGGTGGTGCCGCCGCGCCAGCCTCCACACCATTTTCCGGTAGGGCCGCGGCTCTGGCGACAGCTCCCACGCCGGAAGAGCCAGGAGGGAAAGCCATGCCTCGCTGGAAAGCTCTTTGGCAGCCGCTCGCGTGGCCCCACAGCCCGTGGGGCTGCGGGCTTTGCGGCGGTTGTCAGCCTCGGAGCCACCGGCGCCCACGTGGCGCCGCCCCACCAGCCTGCGAAGCATTTTCCGGTAGGGCCGCGGCTCTGACGACAGCTCCCACGCCTGAAGACCCAGGAGGGAAAGCCGTGCCTCGTTGGAAAGCTCTTTGGCAGCCGCTCGCCTGGCGAAACAGCCCGTGCGGCTGCGGGCTTTGCTGCGGCCGTCAGCCTCGGAGCCACCGGCGCCCACGTGGCGCCGCCCCACCAGCCTGCGAAGCATTTTCCGGTAGGGCCGCAACTCTGGCGACAGCTCCCACGCCTGAAGACCCAGGAGGGAAAGCCGTGCCTCGTTGGAAAGCTCTTTGGCAGCCGCTTGCGTGGCCCCACAGCCCGTGGGGCTGCGGGCTTTGCGGCGGCCGTCAGCCTCCCCGCCACCGGCGCCCACGTGGCGCCGCCCCGCCAGCCTGCGAAGCATTTTCCAGTAGGGCCGCGGCTCTGGCGACGGCTCCCACGCCCGAAGAGCCAGGAGGGAAAGCCGTGCCTCGTTGGAAAGCTCTTTGGCAGCCGCTCGCGTGGCCCCACAGCCCGTGGTGCTGCGGGCTTTGCGGCGGCCGTCAGCCTCGGCGCCACCGGCGCCCACGTGGCGCTGCCGCGCCAGCTTGCGAAGCATTTTCCGTTAGGGCTGCAGCTCTGACGACAGCTCCCAAGCCCGAAGAGCCAGGAGGGAAAGCCGTGCCTCGTTGGAAAGCTCTTTGGCAGCCGCTCGCGTGGCCCCACAGCCCGTGGTGCTGCGGGCTTTGCGGCGGCCGTCAGCCTCGGCGCCACCGGCGCCCACCAGGTGCAGCCGCGCCAGCCTGCGAAGCATTTTCCTGTAGGGCCGCGGCTCTGGCGACAGCTCCCACGCCCGAAGAGCCAGGAGGGAAAGCCATGCCTCGCTGGAAAGCTCTTTGGCAGCCGCTCGCGTGGCCCCACAGCCCGTGGGGCTGCGGGCTTTGCGGCGGCCGTCAGCCTCGCCGCCACCGGCGCCTACGTGGCGCTGCCGCGCCAGCTTGCGAAGCATTTTCCGGTAGGGCCGCGGCTCTGACGACAGCTCCCAAGCACAAAGAGCCAGGAGAGAAAGCCGTGCCTCGTTGGAAAGCTCTTTGGCAGCCGCTCGCGTGGCCCCACAGCCCGTGGGGCTGCGGGCTTTGTGGCGGCCGTCAGCCTCCCCGCCACCGGCGCCCACCAGGTGCAGCCGCGCCAGCCTGCTAAGCATTTTCCTGTAGGGCCGCGGCTCTGGCGACAGCTCCCACGCCCGAAGAGCGAGGAGGGAAAGCCGTGCCTCGTTGGAAAGCTCTTTGGCAGCCGCTCGCCTGGCGAAACAGCCTGTGGGGCTGCGGGCTTTGCGGCGGCCGTCAGCCTCGCTGCCACCGGCGCCCATGTGTCACCGCCTCACCAGGCTGCGAAGCATTTTCCGGTAGGGCCGCGGCTCTGGCGACAGCTCCCACGCCCGAAGAGCCAGGAGGGGGAGGATGGGCGGGCAAGGTGAGGGAGTGGGAGATGGGGAATTTGGTAGGGTTTTGGGCAGTAGCTCGGCGTGTGTTTCTTCGGTTGGTGTGACATGCAGGGTCAGAGGGGCGATGCTGCGCACCCACTGAGTAGTCCCAGCAAGTGAGGCGGTTGTGGACACGTTGGCGTCTAATAGCCCAGTGCTACATTGCGGCTCAGGGGAGTGTTTGTCTTTGGTTTTGCAGGCGCCGCAGGCATCCGGAGCCGGACGAGCGTTGGAGGTGAGCTGGGTAGCAGAGAGGTAGCGCATGGGGGTGGTGGTTTCCCGTAAGCTCAACAGTAATATTGTGTGTCTTGGGTGTTTTAGGTGCCAGAACCAGAGTGTGCCACAAAGTCCAAACCCAGAATCCATGCGGAGCAGGTGAGCAGAAGGGTACGGCGCGTGTGATGCGGGGTACAGTTGCAGTACAACTTAGTGTTGATGGACGTGATGGTGCCTGATGGCACCATTTTGTGCAAATCGGGATTACGTTGCTCGGTAACTTCCTTGACTGCCATTTGAGATGGTCTTGTGTCGTACGCTTAAGAATTTGGTTCCGTACTATGTTCTTGTATATTTGAAATAGTATTGCTCCGCCTCACTCAGTATCGGTTTCGCATCGTGTTGCCCCGTCACGCTCTTGATTGCTCTGTGATCTATTCTGGCATCGTACCACACCGTGTTGCGTGGTTTTTTTTTTTTAATCGGTTGTTCTTTGACTGTGTAATGCCTTGTACCGCCCTCTATTGCGTTATGTCTCGTGTTATATTGCCCCGTCGTAGCCTTGACTGCCTTCTGATCTGTTCGGGCCTCGTACCACGCTGTATTGCGGGTTTTTTAATCGGTTGTTCTTCATCTGGCTTTCTAATGCCTTGTACCGCCCTGTATTGTGTAACATCTTGCATTATATTGCCCCGTCATAGTCTCGACTGCCTTCTGATCCACTCTGGCATCGCACCGCACTGTATTGTGTGGTTTTTAATCGGTTCTTCTTTATTTGACTGTGTAATGCCTTGTACTGCTGTGTATTGTGTTACTTCTCATGTTATAGTGTGCTGTCGTTGTCTTGACTGCCTTCTGATGTTTTCTGGTATTACAGTTGAACGTATGCTGGGTTTCTTAATCGGTTGTTCTTCGTTTGGCTGCATGTTGCCTTGTTACCACCTGGTATGGTGTTGTGTCTTGCATTGTATTGCCCTGTCACTGTCTCGACGGTCATTTTACACGTTCCGTCCTAGGACCGCGCTGTATTGTGAATTCTTTCATGGGTTGTTGTTTCCTTGACTGTGTCGCCTGGTAGGGCCCCGTATCGCGTTACGTCTTGCCTTGTATTGCTCTGTCATTGTGGTGACCGACATCTGATATATTCTACCGTTGTATGGCACCGTACCGTCAATTCCTTCATTGTCTGCTCTGCATTTGATTGTATGTTGCCTTGTACTGCCCTGTGTAAGGTTAGATCTTGCATGGTGTTGCCCTGTCGTTGTCTTGCCAGTTATTTTAGAGTCTCTGGCACAGTATTGTGCAATTTTTAACCGGTTGTTCTGTATTTGACCGCTGTTGCGATGTCACCCCCCTTTTTCCTCCAGGCTGCTGCTCGAGCTATAACGACCAGCAGGAGTCGCTACGAGTGGCACTTGAACTTTGTGGGGTGGCTGGCACCAGAGTCAAGACACTGTGAGTCAGTTAGCTTGCTATAGACCTAGCGGACAGACCAAGAGCCCTTTGAGCTTCCTTGCAAGGCAGCGGCCTGTTTGCCAGCGTTTCCCGGGGACACTCACTTAAGGTTCTGCTCCTCTAGGTTGAGAGAAGCCTTGCCGCAACAGATTCTGGGTAAGTGACTAACAGCATGCCAGACTTTGCCATCTTAGCTGAGCGATACGAAGGGTTTGATCACGCAGATATGATCCTTTAGAGGTGAACCGTTGCCCAAGTCCGGGGCGAGGATGGGATCCAGCCGCACCTAGACTCCTCTCGGAGAAGGAGTTTAGAAAGCAAGGGGGTCCTTTCCGAGCCTCGTGACTCAACGGGAGGGTCTCCCAGACAGCGTGTCAGACCCTGGCCCTGAGGCAGTAAATGACCCGGGGTGCGTGGCCATATGGAACCTGGTAAAGTGCCATCACGTGCGCTGCTACCTTTAGTGAATCACTGTTATGTTTGTTAATGTTTCTCTACCTCTCTCTTAGGAGTGAATTTTATCATTGCGCCCGCCACAACTGCATATGGCCTGTGTTACATCTTGCATTGCATTGCCCTGTCGTCTTGACGGTCACGTTAGAGAATCTGTCCTAGGTCTGGACTGTAGTTTGATGTCTCTCATGGGTTCTGATGTGGCTGTGTATTGCCTTGTCCGGCCCCGTGTGGTGTTACGTCTTCCATTGTATTGCTCTGTTGTTGTCTTGATTGTCATCTGATCTATTCTGCCGTTGTAGGCCACCATATTGTCACTTCCTTCATCAGCTGTTTTTTATGAGCCATGTAAAGGGTTGACGGCACAGACATAATCCTTTAGAGGTGAACCGTTGCCCAAGTCCGGGGCTAGGAATTGGATCCAGCCGCACCTAGACTCCTCTCCGAGAAGGAGTTTAGAAAGCAAGGGGGTCCTCTCCGAGCTAGGAATTGGATCCAGCCGCACCTAGACTCCTCTCCGAGAAGGAGTTTGGAAAGCAAGGGGGTCCTTTCCGAGCCTCGTGACTCAACGGGAGGGTCTCCCTGACAGCTCGTCTGACCCTGGCCCCTAGGCAGGAAATAATCCAGGGTCCGTGGCCACGGAACCTGATAAAGCGCCGTCATGCGCACTGCTGCCTTTGGAGAATCACTGTGTTGATGTTTCTGAATGTTTCTCTACTTTTCTCTTAGGAGTGAAGTGAATGGCTCCACCTGCCACAACTGCATATTGCCTTGTCCGGCCCCGTGTTGGGTTACGTCTTGCCTTGTATTGCCCTATCGTTGTCATGATTGCCACCTGACCCATGGTGTCATAGTAGTGCACTGCATTGTGAATTTTTTGACTGTCTGTTATTTATTTGACTGAGTATTGGCTGGCAGTGGCCTGTATTGTGTTATCTTGCACCGTATTGCCCTGTATTTGCCGTGACTGCCCTCTGAGACTTCCTGAGATCGTAGGGCGTTCTGTTGTGGGTTTTGTAATTGGCTGTTCTTTGTGTGACTGTGTATTGCTTTGTGCTGCCCTGTATTGTGTTACGGCTCGTGTTGCATTACTCTGTCATTGTTTTGACTGCGTTTTGGGACAGTGTCATAGTGCTGCACTGGATTATGGGTATTTTAACTGTTCTTGACTTGGCTGCGCGTTGCCTTTTACTGCTCTGTGTGATGTTAGGTCTTGCACTGTATTGGTCTGTCGTTGTCTTGGCTGTTACTTTGGACTGTCTGGGATTGTACTTATTTATTGTGAAAGTTCCATTGGTTGTTCCTTATTTGACTGCTGGGGTGGTGTGGGCGCCCCTTCGTTTTGGCGCCCCAATCATCCATGGAGTTGTTCTGAGTGGTACTTGAAGTTGGGGGATGGTTGGCAACACAGTGGGGACCTAGATATTTTGTTCCTGTGCTGATGTGACTATAAGTCAATTAGCTTACCCCATAAATAGCGGACAGCCCAAGAGCCTTTTGACTTCTGCATGGCAGGGGCCTCCGTGCCAGGATCTCCCCTTGAGCAGGGACGCTCAATTAAGGTTCTGCTCCTCGAGATAGAGATGCCTTGCCGCAACAGATTCTCAGTAAGTGACTAATAGCATACAAAACCTTGTAGCCTTAGCTCAGTGATATAAAGGGTCGATGGCGCAGATACAATCCTTTAGAGGTGAACCGTTGCCTAAGTCCGGGGCTAGGAATTGGATCCAGCCGCACCTAGACTCCTCTCCGAGAAGGAGTTTAGAAAGCAAGGGGGTCCTTTCCGAGCCTCGTGACTCAACGGGAGGGTCTCCCTGACAGCTTGTCTGACCCTGGCCCCTAGGCAGTAAATAATCCGGGGTGCGTGGCCATATGGAATCTGGTAAAGCGCCGTCACATGCGCTGCTGCCTTTGGAGAATCACTGTGTTGATGTTTCTGAATGTTTCACCGCTTCTCTCTTAGAAGCGAAGTTAGCCGCTCGGCCTGCCACAACTGCGTATTGCCTTGTCCGGCCCTGTATGGCGTCACGTTTGGCATTGTATTGTCCTCTATTTGCCCGGACTGCCATCTGATCTGTTCCGGCATTGTACTGGTGTGTATTGTGGGGTTTTTAATCGGTTGTGCGTTATTTGAATGCGTATTGCCCTGTCTAGTGTTGTATCTTGCATTGTACTGCTCCGTCATTCCGTTCACTGTCACTTTAGATGTTCTGGGATTGCAGCGATCCGTATTGTGCAGGTTTTATTCGTTAGTCTGTGTTTGACCGTGTATTGCCTTGTTACCACCTTGTATTGTGTTGCGGCTTGCATTGTATCGCCATGTTATTGTTCTGAGTGCCATCTGATACATTTTGGTGTTGTACAGCCCTGCATTGTTACGTCTTCCATTGTATAGCTCTGTCACTGCCTCGACTGCTGTCTCACGCGTTTTGGCATTGCATCGCACGGTATTGCGGGATACTTAATCAGTTATTTATTTGACCGTGTATTTCACTGTACTGCCCTGTATTGCGTTATTTCTTGCCTTGTATTGCTCTGTCATTGTCTTGACTGGCATCTCCATTTATTTTTGTTTTCTCCCGCACTGTATTGCGGTTCTTCTAATTGGTTGGTATTTAGTTGACTGCGTCTTCAGTTCTGCTCTGTCGTGTAATGTTGCATCTTGGATCGTGTCGCCCTATAGTTGTTTTGACTGCCACCCGAGACCGTGTGGGATCGTACTGCACCGTATTGTGGCGTTTTGATGGGTTGTTTCCTATATTATTCTGTATCGTGTTGTAGCAACCTGTATTGTGTTACATTGTGCGTTGTGTTGCCATGAAATAGTCTTAACTGTCCTTTTACACTCTCTGGGGTTGTACCGCACCGAACTGAGGGTGTTTTTGATCGGCTGTTCTATATTTGACTACGTATTGCTTTGTACTGCCCTGTATTTTCCTGAGTCTTGCGTCGTATTGCCCTCTCACCGTGCTGCGAGCCATCTGATGTATTCTGGCGTTGACAGGCACTGTATTGAGGGCTTCTTAGGCTGTTGTACTCTATTTGACCGTGCATCAATTTTGTGATCGGTCATTCCCTATTTGACTGTGTATTGGCCTTGTACTGCCCTGTGTAAAGTTACGTCTCGCATTGTATTGCCCTGTCATAGTATTGCCTGTCATAGTCTGTCATAGCACCAGGATGTGCCCTTGAGCGGGGACGCTTGCTTCAGGTTCTGCTCCTCAAGGCTGAGAGATCCCTTGCCGCAACAGAGTCTCGGTAAGTGACTAATACCACGCTAAACCTCGTAGCCTTAGCTCAGTGATATAAAGGGTTGATGGCGCGGATACAATCCTTTAGAGGTGAACCGGTGCCCAAGTCCAGGGCTAGGAATTGGATCCAGCCGCACTTAGACTGCTCTTCAAGAAGGAGTTTAGAAAGCAAGGGGGTTGTGGCTCGACGGGAGGGTCTCCCTAACAGCTCGTCTGACCCTGGCCCCTGTGCAATAAATGATCTGGGGTACGTGGCCACGGAACCTGGTAAAGGGATGTTACGTTCACTGCTGCCTTTGTCGAAACACTGTGTTGATGTTTCTAAATGTTTCTCTACTTCTCTCAGGACTGAAGTGAATCGCTCCACCCGCCACAACTGCATATTGCCTTGTCCGGCCCCGTATTGGGTTACCTCTCGCCTTGTATTGCCCTGTCCTTCTTTTGGTTGCCATCTGACCCATGTGAATTCACTGCACTGTGAATTTTGTGACTGTCTGTTATTTATTTGACTGAGTATTGCCTTGTACTGCCTTGTGTACTGCGACGTAGTGCTTTGTCTTGCCCTGTAATTGCCTTGACTGCCATCCGAGATGTTTTGAGATCGTACGGCAGCGTAGTGCGGGTTTTCTGGTCAGCTGTTCTCTATTTGACTGTGTACGGCCTTGCGCTGCCCTGCACGGTGTTCTGTCTCGCGTTGTCATTGTCTCGACCGACATGTGGGATTGTTTGCCATTGTTTGCCAGTGTGGTTTGGGTATTGTAGTTTACTGTTCTTCATTTGACTGCGTATTGCCTTGTACTGACCTGTATAACGTTATGTCTTGCACTGCATTGCCCTGGCATTGTCTTGACCGACATCTGAGACGGTCTGGCATTGTACTGTACTGTATTGGGAGTCTTGTAATTTGCTCTAATTTATTTGTCTGCGAATCGGGTTGTACTGCCCTGTATACTGTAACGTGTGGCATTGTACCGCCTGTCACTGGCTTAACGGTGGCTTTAGAGATTCTATCGTAAGACCGCACTCCGTTGTGAATTTCTCTATTGCTGATTCTGTGACGGCGTATTGCCTCGCACGGCCCAGTACTGTGTTACGCTTGACGTTGCATCGCTCTGTCATTGTCTTCAATGAGATGTGACACTTGGTAACATACGATGGCACTGTATTGCCAATTGTTCCAGTGGCTATGCTTAATTTGAGCATGTATTGATGTGTAGCGCTCTGTATGATGTTAAGTCGTACACTGTCTTGACTTAATAATAGAAATGCTAGAGGCTGGCGTGGTGCCAAGTGGGAAAGGGTGGCTGTGAGACTCTGAAGGCAGCAGGAAAGCCCGCAGCCCGAGGTGGTGCCGCCGCGCCAGCCTCCAAACCATTTTCCGGTAGGGCCGCGGCTCTGGCGACAGCTCCCACGCCGGAAGAGCCAGGAGGGAAAGCCATGCCTCGCTGGAAAGCTCTTTGGCAGCCGCTCGCGTGGCCCCACAGCCCGTGTGGCTGCGGGCTTTGCGGCGACCGTCAGCCTCCCCGCCACCGGCGCCCACCAGGTGCAGCCGCGCCAGCCTGCGAAGCATTTTCCGGTAGGGCCGCGGCTCTGGCGACAGCTCCCACGCCCGAAGAGCAGGGAGGGAAAGCCATGCCTCGTTGGAAAGCTCTTTGGCAGCCGCTCGCGTGGCCCCACAGCCCGTGGGGCTGCGGGCTTTGCGGCGGCCGTCAGCCTCCAGGCCACCGGCGCCCATGTGGCGCCGCCGCGCCACGCTGCGAAGCATTTTCTGGTAGGGCCGTGGCTCTGGCGACAGCTCCCACGCCCGAAGAGCCAGGAGGGAAAGCCGTGCCTCGTTGGAAAGCTCTTTGGCAGCCGCTTGCGTGGCCCCACAGCCCGTGGGGCTGCGGGCTTTGCGGCGGCCGTCAGCCTCGCCGCCACCGGCGCCAACGTGGCGCTGCCGCGCCAGCTTGCGAAGCATTTTCCGGTAGGGCCGCGGCTCTGACGACAGCTCCCAAGCACGAAGAGCCAGGAGAGAAAGCCGTGCCTCGTTGGAAAGCTCTTTGGCAGCCGCTCGCGTGGCCCCACAGCCCGTGGGGCTGCGGGCTTTGTGGCGGCCGTCAGCCTCCCCGCCACCGGCGCCCACCAGGTGCAGCCGCGCCAGCCTGCGAAGCATTTTCCTGTAGGGCCGCGGCTCTGGCGACAGCTCCCACGCCCGAAGAGCGAGGAGGGAAAGCCGTGCCTCGTTGGAAAGCTCTTTGGCAGCCGCTCGCCTGGCGAAACAGCCTGTGGGGCTGCGGGCTTTGCGGCGGCCGTCAGCCTCGCTGCCACCGGCGCCCATGTGTCACCGCCTCACCAGGCTGCGAAGCATTTTCCGGTAGGGCCGCGGCTCTGGCGACAGCTCCCACGCCCGAAGAGCCAGGAGGGAAAGCCGTGCCTCGCTGGAAAGCTCTTTGGCAGCCGCTCGCCTGGCGAAACAGCCTGTGGGGCTGCGGGCTTTGCGGCGGCCGTCAGCCTCGCTGCCAACGGCGCCCACGTAGCGCCGCTGCGCCAGTCTGCGAAGCATTTTCCGGTATAGCCGTGGCTCTGGCGACAGCTCCCACGCCCGAAGAGCCAGGAGGGAAAGCCGTGCCTCGTTGGAAAGCTCTTTGGCAGCCGCTCGCGTGGCCCCACAGCCCGTGGGGCTGCGGGCTTTGCGGCGGCCGTCAGCCTCGGAGCCACCGGTGCCCACGTGGCGCCGCCCCACCAGCCTACGAAGCATTTTACTGTAGGGCCGCGGCTCTGGCGACAGCTCCCAAGCACGAAGAGCCAGGAGGGAAAGCCGTGCCTCGTTGGAAAGCTGTTTGGCAGCCGCTCGCGTGGCCCCACAGCCCGTGGGGCTGCGGGCTTTGCGGCGGCCGTCAGCCTCGCCGCCACCGGCGCCCACGTGGCGCCGCCGCGCAAGAATGCAGAGCTTTTTCCGGTAGGGCCGCGGCTCTGGCGACAGCTCCCACGCCCGAAGAGCCAGGAGGGAAAGCCGTGCCTCCTTGGAAAGCTCTTTGGCAGCCGCTCGCCTGGCGAAACAGCCCGTGTGGCTGCGGGCTTTGCGGCGGCCGTCAGCCTCGCTGCCACCGGCGCCCAGGCTGGCGCCGCTGCGCCAGCCTGCGAAGCATTTTCCGGTAGGGCCGCGGCTCTGGCGACAGCTCCCACGCCCGAAGAGCCAGGAGGGAAAGCCGTGCCTCGTTGGAAAGCTCTTTGGCAGCCGCTCGCGTGGCCCCACAGCCTGTGGGGCTGCGGGCTTTGCGGCGGCCGTCAGCCTCGGCGCCACCGGCGCCCACCAGGTACAGCCGCGCCAGCCTGCGAAGCATTTTCCGGTAGGGCCGCGGCTCTGGCGACAGCTCCCACGCCCGAAGAGCCAGGAGGGAAAGCCGTGCCTCGTTGGAAAGCTCTTTGGCAGCCGCTCGCCTGGCGAAACAGCCCGTGGGGCTGCGGGCTTTGCGGCGGCCGTCAGCCTCGGAGCCACCGGCGCCCACGTGGCGCCGCCACACCAGCCTGCAAAGCATTTTCCGGTAGGGCCGCAACTCTGGCGACAGCTCCCAAGGACGAAGAGCCAGGAGGGAAAGCCGTGCCTCATTGGAAAGCTCTTTGGCAGCCGCTCGCGTGGCCCCACAGCCCGTGGGGCTGCGGACTTTGTGGCGGCCGTCAGCCTCCCCGCCACCGGCGCCCACCAGGTGCAGCCGCGCCAGCCTGCGAAGCATTTTCCGGTAGGGCCGCAACTCTGGCGACAGCTCCCACGCCCGAAGAGCCAGGAGGGAAAGCCGTGCCTCGTTGGAAAGCTCTTTGGCAGCCGCTCGCGTGGCCCCACAGCCCGTGGGGCTGCGGGCTTTGCGGCGGCCGTCAGCCTTGCCGCCAACGGTGCCCACGTGGCGCTGCCGCGCCAGCTTGCGAAGCATTTTCCGGTAGGGCCGCGTCTCTGGCGACAGCTCCCAAGCCCGAAGAGCCAGGAGGGAAAGCCGTGCCTCGTTGGAAAGCTCTTTGGCAGCCGCTCGCGTGGCCCCACAGCCCGTGGGGCTGCGGGCTTTGCGGCGGCCGTCAGCCTCGGCGACACCGGCGCCCACGTGGTGCCGCCGCACCAGTCTGCGAAGCATTTTCCGGTAGGGCTGCGGCTCTGGCGACATCTCCCAAGCCCGAAGAGCCAGGAGGGAAAGCCGTGCCTCGTTGGAAAGCTCTTTGGCAGCCGCTCGCCTGGCGAAACTACCCGTGGGGCTGCGGGCTTTGCGGCGGCCGTCAGCCTCCGCGCCACCGGCGCCCACGTGGCGCCGCTGTGCCAGCCTGCGAAGCATTTTCCTGTAGGGCCGCGGCTCTGGCGACAGCTCCCACGCCCGAAGAGCCAGGAGGGAAAGCTGTGCCTCGTTGGAAAGCTCTTTGGTAGCCACTCGCGTGGCCCCACAGCCTGTGGGGCTGCGGGCTTTGCGGCGGCCGTAAGCCTCGGAGCCACCGGCGCCCACGTGGCGCCGCCCCACGAGCCTGCGAAGCATTTTCCGGTAGGGCCGCGGCTCTGGCGACAGCTCCCACGCCCGAAGAGCCAGGAGGGAAAGCCGTGCCTCGTTGGAAAGCTCTTTGGCAGCCTCTTCCGTGGCCCCACAGCCCGTGGGGCTGCGGGCTTTGCGGCGGCCGTCAGCCTCTCCGCCAACGGTGCCCATGTGGCGCCGCCGCGCCAGCCTGCGAAGCATTTTCCTGTAGGGCCGCGGCTCTGGCGACAGCTCCCACGCCCGAAAACCTAGGAGGGAAAGCCGTGCCTCGTTGGAAAGCTCTTTGGCAGCTGCTCGCGTGGCCCCACAGCCCGTGGGGCTGCGGGCTTTGCGGCGGCCGTCAGCCTCAGCGCCACCGGCGCCCACCAGCTACAGCCGCGCCAGCCTGCGAAGCATTTTCTGGTAGGGCCGCGGCTCTGGCGACAGCTCCCACGCCCGAAGAGCGAGGAGGGAAAGCCGTGCCTCGTTGGAAAGCTCTTTGGCAGCCGCTCGCCTGGCGAAACAGCCTGTGGGGCTGCGGGCTTTGCGGCGGCCGTCAGCCTCGCTGCCACCGGCGCCCATGTGTCACCGCCTCACCAGGCTGCGAAGCATTTTCCGGTAGGGCCGCGGCTCTGGCGACAGCTCCCACGCCCGAAGAGCCAGGAGGGAAAGCCGTGCCTCGCTGGAAAGCTCTTTGGCAGCCGCTCGCGTGGCCCCACAGCCCGTGGGGCTGCGGGCTTTGCGGCGGCCGTCAGCCTCCGCGCCACCGGCGCCCATGTGGCGCCGCCGCGCCAGCCTGCGAAGCACTTTCCAGTAGGGCCGCGGCTCTGGCAACAGCTCCCACGCCCGAAGAGCCGGGAGGGAAAGCCGTGCCTCGTTGGAAAGCTCTTTAGCAGCCGCTCGCCTGGCGAAACAGCCTGTGGGGCTGCGGGCTTTGCGGCGGCCGTCAGCCTCGCTGCCAACGGCGCCCACGTAGCGCCGCTGCGCCAGTCTGCGAAGCATTTTCCGGTATAGCCGTGGCTCTGGCGACAGCTCCCACGCCCGAAGAGCCAGGAGGGAAAGCCGTGCCTCGTTGGAAAGCTCTTTGGCAGCCGCTCGCGTGGCCCCACAGCCCGTGGGGCTGCGGGCTTTGCGGCGGCCGTCAGCCTCGGAGCCACCGGTGCCCACGTGGCGCCGCCCCACCAGCCTACGAAGCATTTTACTGTAGGGCCGCAACTCTGGCGACAGCTCCCAAGCACGAAGAGCCAGGAGGGAAAGCCGTGCCTCGTTGGAAAGCTGTTTGGCAGCCGCTCGCGTGGCCCCACAGCCCGTGGGGCTGCGGGCTTTGCGGCGGCCGTCAGCCTCGCCGCCACCGGCGCCCACGTGGCGCCGCCGCGCAAGAATGCAGAGCTTTTTCCGGTAGGGCCGCGGCTCTGGCGACAGCTCCCACGCCCGAAGAGCCAGGAGGGAAAGCCGTGCCTCCTTGGAAAGCTCTTTGGCAGCCGCTCGCCTGGCGAAACAGCCCGTGTGGCTGCGGGCTTTGCGGCGGCCGTCAGCCTCGCTGCCACCGGCGCCCAGGCTGGCGCCGCTGCGCCAGCCTGCGAAGCATTTTCCGGTAGGGCCGCGGCTCTGGCGACAGCTCCCACGCCCGAAGAGCCAGGAGGGAAAGCCGTGCCTCGTTGGAAAGCTCTTTGGCAGCCGCTCGCGTGGCCCCACAGCCTGTGGGGCTGCGGGCTTTGCGGCGGCCGTCAGCCTCGGCGCCACCGGCGCCCACCAGGTACAGCCGCGCCAGCCTGCGAAGCATTTTCCGGTAGGGCCGCGGCTCTGGCGACAGCTCCCACGCCCGAAGAGCCAGGAGGGAAAGCCGTGCCTCGTTGGAAAGCTCTTTGGCAGCCGCTCGCCTGGCGAAACAGCCCGTGGGGCTGCGGGCTTTGCGGCGGCCGTCAGCCTCGGAGCCACCGGCGCCCACGTGGCGCCGCCACACCAGCCTGCAAAGCATTTTCCGGTAGGGCCGCAACTCTGGCGACAGCTCCCAAGGACGAAGAGCCAGGAGGGAAAGCCGTGCCTCATTGGAAAGCTCTTTGCCAGCCGCTCGCGTGGCCCCACAGCCCGTGGGGCTGCGGACTTTGTGGCGGCCGTCAGCCTCCCCGCCACCGGCGCCCACCAGGTGCAGCCGCGCCAGCCTGCGAAGCATTTTCCGGTAGGGCCGCAACTCTGGCGACAGCTCCCACGCCCGAAGAGCCAGGAGGGAAAGCCGTGCCTCGTTGGAAAGCTCTTTGGCAGCCGCTCGCGTGGCCCCACAGCCCGTGGGGCTGCGGGCTTTGCGGCGGCCGTCAGCCTTGCCGCCAACGGTGCCCACGTGGCGCTGCCGCGCCAGCTTGCGAAGCATTTTCCGGTAGGGCCGCGTCTCTGGCGACAGCTCCCAAGCCCGAAGAGCCAGGAGGGAAAGCCGTGCCTCGTTGGAAAGCTCTTTGGCAGCCGCTCGCGTGGCCCCACAGCCCGTGGGGCTGCGGGCTTTGCGGCGGCCGTCAGCCTCGGCGACACCGGCGCCCACGTGGTGCCGCCGCACCAGTCTGCGAAGCATTTTCCGGTAGGGCTGCGGCTCTGGCGACATCTCCCAAGCCCGAAGAGCCAGGAGGGAAAGCCGTGCCTCGTTGGAAAGCTCTTTGGCAGCCGCTCGCCTGGCGAAACTACCCGTGGGGCTGCGGGCTTTGCGGCGGCCGTCAGCCTCCGCGCCACCGGCGCCCACGTGGCGCCGCTGTGCCAGCCTGCGAAGCATTTTCCTGTAGGGCCGCGGCTCTGGCGACAGCTCCCACGCCCGAAGAGCCAGGAGGGAAAGCTGTGCCTCGTTGGAAAGCTCTTTGGTAGCCACTCGCGTGGCCCCACAGCCTGTGGGGCTGCGGGCTTTGCGGCGGCCGTAAGCCTCGGAGCCACCGGCGCCCACGTGGCGCCGCCCCACGAGCCTGCGAAGCATTTTCCGGTAGGGCCGCGGCTCTGGCGACAGCTCCCACGCCCGAAGAGCCAGGAGGGAAAGCCGTGCCTCGTTGGAAAGCTCTTTGGCAGCCTCTTCCGTGGCCCCACAGCCCGTGGGGCTGCGGGCTTTGCGGCGGCCGTCAGCCTCTCCGCCAACGGTGCCCATGTGGCGCCGCCGCGCCAGCCTGCGAAGCATTTTCCTGTAGGGCCGCGGCTCTGGCGACAGCTCCCACGCCCGAAAACCTAGGAGGGAAAGCCGTGCCTCGTTGGAAAGCTCTTTGGCAGCTGCTCGCGTGGCCCCACAGCCCGTGGGGCTGCGGGCTTTGCGGCGGCCGTCAGCCTCAGCGCCACCGGCGCCCACCAGCTACAGCCGCGCCAGCCTGCGAAGCATTTTCTGGTAGGGCCGCGGCTCTGGCGACAGCTCCCACGCCCGAAGAGCCAGGAGGGAAAGCCGTGCCTCGTTGGAAAGCTCTTTGGCAGCCGATCGCGTGGCCCCACAGCCCGTGGGGCTGCGGGCTTTGCGGCGGCCGTCAGCCTCCACGCCACCGGCGCCCATGTGGCGCCGCCGCGCCAGCCTGCGAAGCACTTTCCTGTAGGGCTGCGGCTCTGGCAACAGCTCCCACGCCCGAAGAGCCAGGAGGGAAAGCCGTGCCTCGTTGGAAAGCTCTTTAGCAGCCGCTCGCCTGGCGAAACAGCCTGTGGGGCTGCGGGCTTTGCGGCGGCCGTCAGCCTCGCTGCCAACGGCGCCCACATAGCGCCGCTGCGCCAGTCTGCGAAGCATTTTCCGGTAGGGCCGTGGCTCTGGCGACAGCTCCCACGCCTGAAGAGCCAGGAGGGAAAGCCGTGCCTCCTTGGAAAGCTCTTTGGCAGCCGATCGCGTGGCCCCACAGCCCGTGGGGCTGCGGGCTTTGCGGCGGCCGTCAGCCTCGGATCCACCGGTGCCCACGTGGCGCCGCCCACCAGCCTACGAAGCATTTTCCGGTAGGGCCGCAACTCTGGCGAGAGCTCCCAAGCACGAAGAGCCAGGAGGGAAAGCCGTGCCTCGTTGGAAAGCTCTTTGGCAGCCGCTCGCGTGGCCCCACAGCCCGTGTGGCTGCGGGCTTTGCGGCGGCCGTCAGCCTCGCTGCCACCGGCGCCCAGGCTGGCGCCGCTGCGCCAGCCTGCGAAGCATTTTCCGGTAGGGCCGCGGCTCTGGCGACAGCTCCCACGCCCGAAGAGCCAGGAGGGAAAGCCGTGCCTCGTTGGAAAGCTCTTTGGCAGCCGCTCGCGTGGCCCCACAGCCTGTGGGGCTGCGGGCTTTGCCGCGGCCGTCAGCCTCGGCGCCACCGGCGCCCACCAGGTACAGCCGCGCCAGCCTGCGAAGCATTTTCCGGTAGGGCCGCGGCTCTGGCGACAGCTCCCACGCCCGAAGAGCCAGGAGGGAAAGCCGTGCCTCGTTGGAAAGCTCTTTGGCAGCCGCTCGCCTGGCGAAACAGCCCGTGGGGCTGCGGGCTTTGCGGCGGCCGTCAGCCTCGGAGCCACCGGCGCCCACGTGGCGCCGCCACACCAGCCTGCAAAGCATTTTCCGGTAGGGCCGCAACTCTGGCGACAGCTCCCAAGGACGAAGAGCCAGGAGGAAAAGCCGTGCCTCGTTGGAAAGCTCTTTGGCAGCCGATCGCGTGGCCCCACAGCCCGTGGGGCTGCGGGCTTTGCGGCGGCCGTCAGCCTTGCCGCCAACGGTGCCCACGTGGCGCTGCCGCGCCAGCTTGCGAAGCATTTTCCGGTAGGGCCGCGTCTCTGGCGACAGCTCCCACGCCCGAAGAGCCAGGAGGGAAAGCCGTGCCTCGTTGGAAAGCTCTTTGGCAGCCGCTCGCGTGGCCCCACAGCCCGTGGGGCTGCGGGCTTTGCGGCGGCCGTCAGCCTCGGCGACACCGGCGCCCACGTGGTGCCGCCGCACCAGTCTGCGAAGCATTTTCCGGTAGGGCTGCGGCTCTGGCGACATCTCCCAAGCCCGAAGAGCCAGGAGGGAAAGCCGTGCCTCGTTGGAAAGCTCTTTGGCAGCCGCTCGCCTGGCGAAACAGCCTGTGTGGCTTCGGGCTTTGCGGCGGCCGTCAGCCTCGCCGCCAACGGTGCCCACGTGGCGCTGTTGCGCCAGCTTGCGAAGCATTTTCCGGTAGGGCTGCGGCTCTGACGACAACTCCCAAGCCCGAAGTGCCAGGAGGGAAAGCCGTGCCTCGTTGGAAAGCTCTTTGGCAGTCGCTCGCCTGGCGAAACTACCCGTGGGGCTGCGGGCTTTGCGGCGGCCGTCAGCCTCCGCGCCACCGGCGCCCACGTGGCGCCGCTGTGCCAGCCTGCGAAGCATTTTTCTGGTAGGTCCGCGGCTCTGGCGACAGCTCCCACGCCCGAAGACCCAGGAGGGAAAGCCGTGCCTCGTTGGAAAGCTCTTTGGCAGCCGCTCGCGTGGCCCCACAGCCCGTGGGGCTGCGGGCTTTGCGGCGGCCGTCAGCCTCGGCACCACCGGCGCCCACGTGGCGCCGCCGCGCCAGCTTGCGAAGCATTTTCCAGTAGGGCCACGGCTCTGACGACAACTCCCAAGCCCGAAGAGCCAGGAGGGAAAGCCGTGCCTCGTTGGAAAGCTCTTTGGCAGCCGCTTGCGTGGCCCCACAGCCCGTGGGGCTGCGGGCTTTGCGGCGGTTGTCAGCGTCGGAGCCACCGGCGCCCACGTGGCGCCGCCCCACCAGCCTGCGAAGCATTTTCCGGTAGGGCCGCAACTCTGGCGACAGCTCCCACGCCCGAAGAGCCAGGAGGGAAAGCCATGCCTCGCTGGAAAGCTCTTTGGCAGCCGCTCGCGTGGCCCCACAGCCCGTGGGGCTGCGGGCTTTGCGGCGGCCGTCAGCCTCGGAGCCACCAGCGCCCACGTGGCGCCGCCCCACCAGCCTGCGAAGCATTTTCCGGTAGGGCCGCAACTCTGGCGACAGCTCCCAAGCACGAAGAGCCAGGAGGGAAAGCTGTGCCTCGTTGGAAAGCTCTTTGGCAGCCGCTCGCGTGGCCCCACAGCCCGTGGGGCTGCGGGCTTTGCGGCGGCCGTCAGCCTCAGCGCCACCGGCGCCTACCAGCTACAGCCGCGCCAGCCTGCGAAGCATTTTCCGGTAGGGCCGCGACTCTGGCGACAGCTCCCACGCCTGAAGAGCCAGGAGGGAAAGCCGTGCCTCGTTGGAAAGCTCTTTGGCAGCCGCTCGCGTGGCCTCACAGCCCGTGGGGCTGCGGGCTTTGCGGCGGCCGTCAGCCTCAGCGCCACCGGCGCCCACCAGGTGCAGCCGCGCCAGCCTGCGAAGCATTTTCCGGTAGGGCCGCGACTCTGGCGACAGCTCCCACGCCTGAAGAGCCAGGAGGGAAAGCCGTGCCTCGTTGGAAAGCTCTTTGGCAGCCGCTCGCGTGGCCCCACAGCCCGTGGGGCTGCGGGCTTTGCGGCGGCCGTCAGCCTCCGTGCCACCGGTGCCCACGTGGCGCTGCCGCACAAGCCTGCGAAGCATTTTCCGGTAGGGCCGCGGCTCTGACGACAGCTCCCACGCCCGAAGAGCCAGGAGGGAAAGCCGTGCCTCGTTGGAAAGCTCTTTGGCAGCCGCTCGCGTGGCCCCACAGCCCGTGGGGCTGCGGGCTTTGCGGCGGCCGTCAGCCTCGGCGCCACCGGCGCCTACGTGGCGCTGCCGCGCCAGCTTGCGAAGCATTTTCCGGTAGGGCTGCAGCTCTGGCGACAGCTCCCACGCCCAAAGAGCCAGGAGGGAAAGCCGTGCCTCGTTGGAAAGCTCTTTGGCAGCCGCTCGCGTGGCCCCACAGCCCGTGGGGCTGCGGGCTTTGCGGCAGTTGTCAGCCTCGGAGCCACCGGCGCCCACGTGGCGCCGCCCCACCAGCCTGCGAAGCATTTTCCGGTAGGGCCGCAACTCTGGCGACAGCTCCCAAGCACGAAGAGCCAGGAGGGAAAGCCGTGCCTCGTTGGAAAGCTCTTTGGCAGCCGCTCGCGTGGCCCCACAGCCTGTGGGGCTGCGGGCTTTGCGGCGGCCATCAGCCTCCCCGCCACCGACGCTTACCAGGTGCAGCCGCACCAGCCTGCGAAGCATTTTCCTGTAGGGCCGCGACTCTGGCGACAGCTCCCACGCCTGAAGAGCCAGGAGGGAAAGCCGTGCCTCGTTGGAAAGCTCTTTGGCAGCCGCTCGCCTGGCAAAACAGTCCGTGTGGCTGCGGGCTTTGCGGCGGCCGTCAGCCTCGCCGCCAACGGTGCCCACGTGGCGCTGCCGCGCCAGCTTGCGAAGCATTTTCCGGTAGGGCTGCGGCTCTGACGACAACTCCCAAGCCCGAAGAGCCAGGAAGGAAAGCCGTGCCTCGTTGGAAAGCTCTTTGGCAGCCGCTCGCGTGGCCCCACAGCCCGTGGGGCTGCGGGCTTTGCGGCGGCCGTCAGCCTCGGCGCCACCGGCGCCCTCGTGGCGCCGCTGCGCCAGCCTGCGAAGCATTGTCCGGTAGGGCCGCAGCTCTGACGACAGCTCCCAAGCCCGAAGAGCCAGGAGGGAAAGCCGTGCCTCGTTGGAAAGCTCTTTGGCAGCCGCTCGTTTGGCGAAACAGCCTGTGGGGCTGCGGGCTTTGCGGCGGCCGTCAGCCTCGGCGACACCGGCGCCCACGTGGCTCCGCCGCACCAGCCTGCGAAGCGTTTTCCGGTAGGGCCGCAACTCTGGCGACAGCTCCCAAGCACGAAGAGCCAGGAGGGAAAGCCGTGCCTCGTTGGAAAGCTCTTTGGCAGCCGCTCGCGTGGCCCCACAGCCCGTGTGGCTGCGGGCTATACGGCGGCCGTCAACCTCGTCGACACCGGCGCCCACGTGGCGCCGCCGCGCCAGCCTGCGAAGCATTTTCCGGTAGGGCCGCGGCTCTGGCGACAGCTCCCACGCCCGAAGAGCGAGGAGAGAAAGCCGTGCCTCGTTGGAAAGCTCTTTGGCAGCCGCTCGCGTGGCCCCACAGCCCGTGGGGCTGCGGGCTTTGCGGCGGCCGTCAGCCTCAGCGCCACCGGCGCCCACCAGCTACAGCCGCGCCAGCCTGCGAAGCATTTTCTGGTAGGGCCGCGGCTCTGGCGACAGCTCCCACGCCCGAAGAGCCAGGAGGGAAAGCCGTGCCTCGTTGGAAAGCTCTTTGGCAGCCTCTTCCGTGGCCCCACAGCCCGTGGGGCTGCGGGCTTTGTGGGGGCCGTCAGCCTCAGCGCCACCGGCGCCCACCAGCTACAGCCCCACCAGCCTGCGAAGCATTTTCCGGTAGGGCCGCGGCTCTGGCGACAGCTCCCACGCCCGAAGAGCAGGGAGGGAAAGCCGTGCCTCGTTGGAAAGCTCTTTGGCAGCCGCTCGCGTGGCCCCACAGCCCGTGGGGCTGCGGGCTTTGCGGCGGTCGTCAGCCTCCCCGCCACCGGCGCCCACGTGGCGCCGCCGCGCCAGCCTGCGAAGCATTTTCCGGTAGGGCCGCAACTCTGGCGACAGCTCCCAAGCCCGAAGAGCCAGGAGGGAAAGCCGTGCCTCGTTGGAAAGCTCTTTGGCAGCCGCTCGCCTGGCGAAAGAGCCTGTGGGGCTGCGGGCTTTGCGGCGGCCGTCATCCTCGCTGCCACCGGCGTCCACGTGGCGCCGCTGCGCCAGCCTACGAAGCATTTTCCGGTAGGGCCGCGTCTCTGGCGACAGCTCCCACGCCCGAAGAGCCAGGAGGGAAAGCCATGCCTCGTTGGAAAGCTCTTTGGCAGCCGCTCGCGTGGCCCCACAGCCCGTGGGGCTGCGGGCTTTGCGGCGGCCGTCAGCCTCAGCGCCACCGGCGCCCACCAGCTACAGCCGCGCTAGCCTGCGAAGCATTTTCTGGTAGGGCCGCGGCTCTGGCGACAGCTCCCACGCCCGAAGAGCCAGGAGGGAAAGCCGTGCCTCGTTGGAAAGCTCTTTGGTAGCCGCTCGCGTGGCCCCACAGCCCGTGGGGCTGCGGGCTTTGTGGCGGCCGTCAGCCTCCCCGCCACCGGCGCCCACCAGGTGCAGCCGCGCCAGCCTGCGAAGCATTTTCCTGTAGGGCCGCGGCTCTGGCGACAGCTCCCACGCCCGAAGAGCCAGGAGGGAAAGCCGTGCCTCGTTGGAAAGCTCTTTGGCAGCCGCTCGCCTGGCGAAACCGCCCGTGCGGCTGCGGGCTTTGCTGCGGCCGTCAGCCTCGGAGCCACCGGCGCCCACGTGGCGCCGCCCCACTAGCCTGCGAAGCATTTTCCGGTAGGGCCGCAACTCTGGCGAAAGCTCCCAAGCACGAAGAGCCAGGAGGGAAAGCCATGCCTCGTTGGAAAGCTCTTTGGCAGCCGCTCGCGTGGCCCCACAGCCCGTGGGGCTGCGGGCTTTGCGGCGGCCGTCAGCCTCGGCGCCACCGGCGCCCACGTGGCGCCGCTGCGCCAGCCTGCGAAGCATTTTCTGGTAGGGCCGCGGCTCTGGCGACAGCTCCCACGCCCGAAGAGCCAGGAGGGAAAGCCGTGCCTCGTTGGAAAGCTCTTTGGCAGCCGCTCGCCTGGCGAAACAGACTGTGGGGCTGCGGGCTTTGCGGCGGCCGTCAGTCTCGGAGCCACCGGCGCCCACGTGGCGCCGCCCCACCAGCCTGCGAAGCATTTTCCGGTAGGACTGCAACTCTGGCGACAGCTCCCAAGCCCGAAGAGCCAGGAGGGAAAGCCGTGCCTCGTTGGAAAGCTCTTTGGCAGCCGATCGCGTGGCCCCACAGCCCGTGTGGCTGCGGGCTTTGTGGCGGCCGTCAGCCTCCCCGCCACCGGCGCCCACCAGGTGCAGCCGCGCCAGCCTGCGAAGCATTTTCCTGTAGGGCCGCGGATCTGACGACAGCTCCCAAGCCCGAAGAGCCAGGAGGGAAAGCCGTGCCTCGTTGGAAAGCTCTTTGGCAGCCGCTCGTTTGGCGAAACAGCCTGTGGGGCTGCGGGCTTTGCGGCGGCCGTCAGCCTCGGAGCCACCGGCCCCCACGTGGCTCCGCCGCGCCAGCCTGTGAAGCATTATCCGGTAGGGCCGCGGCTCTGGCGACATCTCCCACGCCCGAAGAGCCAGGAGGGAAAGCCGTGCCTCGTTGGAAAGCTCTTTGGCAGCCGCTCGCGTGGCCCCACAGCCCGTGTGGCTGCGGGCTATACGGCGGCCGTCAGCCTCGGCGACACCGGCGCCCACGTGGCGCCGCCGCGCCAGCCTGCGAAGCATTTTCCGGTAGGGCTGCAATTCTGGCGACAGGTCCCAAGCACGAAGAGCCCGGAGGGAAAGCCATGCCTCGTTGGAAAGCTCTTTGGCAGCCGCTCGCCTGGCGAAACAGCCCGTGGGGCTGCGGGCTTTGCGGCGGCCGTCAGCCTCGGAGCCACCGGCGCCCACGTGGCGCCGCTGTGCCAGCCTGCGAAGCATTTTCCGGTAGGGCCGCGGCTCTGGCGACAGCTCCCACGCCCGAAGAGCGAGGAGAGAAAGCCGTGCCTCGTTGGAAAGCTCTTTGGCAGCCGCTCGCGTGGCCTCACAGCCCGTGGGGCTGCGGGCTTTGCGGCGGCCGTCAGCCTCGCGGCGACCGGCGCACACGTGGCGCCGCTGCGCCAGCCTGCGAAGCATTATCCGGTAGGGCCGCGGCTCTGGCGACAGCTCCCACGCCCGAAGAGCAGGGAGGGAAAGCCGTGCCTCGTTGGAAAGCTCTTTGGCAGCCGCTCGCGTGGCCCCACAGCCCGTGGGGCTGCGGGCTTTGCGGCGTCCGTCAGCCTCACCACCACCGGCGCCCACCAGCTACAGCCGTGCCAGCCTGCGAAGCATTTTGCGGTAGGGCCGCGGCTCTGGCGACAGCTCCCACGCCCGAAGAGCCATGAGGGAAAGCCGTGCCTCGTTGGAAAGCTGTTTGGCAGCCGCTCGCGTGGCCCCACAGCCCGTGGGGCTGCGGGCTTTGCGGCGACCGTCAGCCTCCCCGCCACCGGTGCCCACCAGGTGCAGCCACGCCAGTCTGCGAATCATTTTCCTGTAGGGCCGCGGCTCTGGCGACAGCTCCCACGCCCGAAGACCTAGGAGGGAAAGCCGTGCCTCGTTGGAAAGCTCTTTGGCAGCCTCTCGCGTTGCCCCACAGCCCTTGGGGCTGCGGGCTTTGCGGCGGCCGTCAGCCTCGGCGACACCGGCGCCCACGTGGCGCCGCCGCACCAGTCTGCGAAGCATTTTCCGGTAGGGCTGCGGCTCTGACGACAGCTCCCAAGCCCGAAGAGCCAGGAGGGAAAGCCGTGCCTCGTTGGAAAGCTCTTTGGCAGCCGCTCGCCTGGCGAAACAGCCCGTGTGGCTGCGGGCTTTGCGGCGGCCGTCAGCCTCGCCGCCAACGGTGCCCACGTGGCGCTGCCGCGCCAGCTTGCGAAGCATTTTCCGGTAGGGCTGCGGCTCTGACGACAACTCCCAAGCCCGAAGAGCCAGGAGGGAAAGCCGTGCCTCGTTGGAAAGCTCTTTGGCAGCCTCTCGCGTGGCCCCACAGCCCGAGGGGCTGCGGGCTTTGCGGCGGCCGTCAGCCTCGGCGACACCGGCGCCATCGTGGCTCCGCCGCACCAGCCTGCAAAGCGTTTTCCGGTAGGGCCGCAACTCTGGCGACAGCTCCCAAGCCCGAAGAGCCAGGAGGGAAAGCCGTGCCTCGTTGGAAAGCTCTTTGGCAGCCGCTCGCCTGGCGAAACAGCCCGTGGGGCTGCGGGCTTTGCGGCGGCCGTCAGCCTCGGAGCCACCGGCGCCCACGTGGCGCCGCCCCACCAGCCTGCGAAGCATTTTCCGGTAGTGCCGCGGCTCTGGCGACAGCTCCCACGCCCGAAGAGCGAGGAGAGAAAGCCGTGCCTCGTTGGAAAGCTCTTTGGCAGCCGCTCGCGTGGCCCCACAGCCCGTGGGGCTGCGGGCTTTGCGGCGGCCGTCAGCCTCGGCGACACCGGCGCCCTCGTGGCTCCGCCGCACCAGCCTGCGAAGCATTTTCCGGTAGGGCCGCAACTCTGGCGACAGCTCCCAAGCCCGAAGAGCCAGGAGGGAAAGCCGTGCCTCGTTGGAAAGCTCTTTGGCAGCCGCTCGCCTGGCGAAACAGCCCGTGGGGCTGCGGGCTTTGCGGCGGCCGTCAGCCTCGGAGCCACCGGCGCCCACGTGGCGCCACCCCACCAGCCTGCGAAGCATTTTCCGGTAGGGCCGCGGCTCTGGCGACAGCTCCCACGCCCGAAGAGCGAGGAGAGAAAGCCGTGCCTCGTTGGAAAGCTCTTTGGCAGCCGCTCGCGTGGCCCCACAGCCCGAGGGGCCGCGGGCTTTGCGGCGGCCGTCAGCCTCGGCGACACCGGCGCCCTCGTGGCTCCGCCGCACCAGCCTGCGAAGCATTTTCCGGTAGGGCTGCAACTCTGGCGACAGCTCCCAAGCACGAAGAGCCAGGAGGGAAAGCCGTGCCTCGTTGGAAAGCTGTTTGGCAGCCGCTCGCCTGGCGAAACAGCCCGTGGGGCTGCGGGCTTTGCGGCGGCTGTCAGCCTCGGAGCCACCGGCGCCCACGTGGCGCCGCCCCACCAGCCTGCGAAGCATTTTCCGGTAGGGCCGCGGCTCTGGCGACAGCTCCCACGCCCGAAGAGCGAGGAGAGAAAGCCGTGCCTCGTTGGAAAGCTCTTTGGCAGCCGCTCGCGTGGCCCCACAGCCCGTGGGGCTGCGGGCTTTGCGGCGGCCGTCAGCCTCAGCGCCACCGGCGCCCACCAGCTACAGCCGCGCCAGCCTGCGAAGCATTTTCTGGTAGGGCCGCGGCTCTGGCGACAGCTCCCAAGGACGAAGAGCCAGGAGGGAAAGCCGTGCCTCGTTGGAAAGCTCTTTGGCAGCCGCTCGCCTGGCGAAACAGCCCGTGTGGCTGCGGGCTTTGCGGCGGCCGTCAGCCTCGCCGCCAACGGTGCCCACGTGGCGCTGCCGCGCCAGCTTGCGAAGCATTTTCCGGTAAGGCCGCGTCTCTGGCGACAGCTCCCACGCCCGAAGAGCCAGGAGGGAAAGCCGTGCCTCGTTGGAAAGCTCTTTGGCAGCCGCTCGCGTGGCCCCACAGCCCGTGTGGCTGCGGGCTATACGGCGGCCGTCAACCTCGTCGACACCGGCGCCCACGTGGCGCCGCCGCGCCAGCCTGCGAAGCATTTTCCGGTAGGGCTGCAACTCTGGCGACAGCTCCCAAGCACGAAGAGCCAGGAGGGAAAGCCGTGCCTCGTTGGAAAGCTCTTTGGCAGCCGCTCGCCTGGCGAAACAGCCCGTGGGGCTGCGGGCTTTGCGGCGGCCGTCAGCCTCGCTGCCAACGGCGCCCACGTGGCGCCGCCCCACCAGCCTGCGAAGCATTTTCCGGTAGGGCCGCGGCTCTGGCGACAGCTCCCACGCCCGAAGAGCGAGGAGAGAAAGCCGTGCCTCGTTGGAAAGCTCTTTGGCAGCCGCTCGCGTGGCCCCACAGCCCGTGGGGCTGCGGGCTTTGCGGCGGCCGTCAGCCTCAGCGCCACCGGCGCCCACCAGCTACAGCCGCGCCAGCCTGCGAAGCATTTTCTGGTAGGGCCGCGGCTCTGGCGACAGCTCCCACGCCCGAAGAGCCAGGAGGGAAAGCCGTGCCTCGTTGGAAAGCTCTTTGGCAGCCGCTCGCCTGGCGAAACAGCCCGTGTGGCTGCGGGCTTTGCGGCGGCCGTCAGCCTCTCCGCCAACGGTGCCCACGTGGCGCTGCCGCGCCAGCTTGCGAAGCATTTTCCGGTAAGGCCGCGTCTCTGGCGACAGCTCCCAATCACGAAGAGCCAGGAGGGAAAGCCGTGCCTCGTTGGAAAGCTCTTTGGCAGCCGCTCGCGTGGCCCCACAGCCCGTGGGGCTGCGGGCTTTGTGGCGGCCGTCAGCCTCCCCGCCACCGGCGCCCACCAGGTGCAGCCGCGCCAGCCTGCGAAGCATTTTCCGGTAGGGCTGCGGCTCTGACGACAACTCCCAAGCCCGAAGAGCCAGGAAGGAAAGCCATGCCTCGTTGGAAAGCTCTTTGGCAGCCGATCGCGTGGCCCCACAGCCCGTGGGGCTGCGGGCTTTGCGGCGGCCGTCAGCCTCGCTGCCACCGGCGCCCACGTGGCGCCGCTGCGCCAGCCTGCGAAGCATTTTCCGGTAGGGCCGCGGCTCTGGCAACAGCTCCCACGCCCGAAGAGCCAGGAGGGAAAGCCGTGCCTCGTTGGAAAGCTCTTTGGCAGCCTCTTCCGTGGCCCCACAGCCCGTGGGGCTGCGGGCTTTGCGGCGGCCGTCAGCCTCTCCGCCAACGGTGCCCATGTGGCGCCGCCGCGCAAGTATGCAGAGTTTTTTGCTGTAGGGCCGCGACTCTGGCGTCAGCTCCCACGCCCGAAGACCCAGGAGGGAAAGCCGTGCCTCGTTGGAAAGCTCTTTGGCAGCCGCTCGCGTGGCCCCACAGCCCGTGGGGCTGCGGGCTTTGCGGCGACCGTCAGCCTCCCCGCCACCGGCGCCCACCAGGTGCAGCCGCGCCAGCCTGCGAAGCATTTTCCTGTAGCGCCGCGGCTCTGGCGACAGCTCCCACGCCCGAAGAGCAGGGAGGGAAAGCCGTGCCTCGTTGGAAAGCTCTTTGGCAGCCGCTCGCTTGTCGAAACAGCCCGTGGGGCTGCGGGCTTTGCGGCGGCCGTCAGCCTCGGAGCCACCGGCGCCCACGTGGCGCCGCCGCGCCAGCCTGCGAAGCATTTTCCGGTAGGGCCGCAACTCTGGCGACAGCTCCCAATCACGAAGAGCCAGGAGGGAAAGCCGTGCCTCGTTGGAAAGCTCTTTGGCAGCCGATCGCGTGGCCCCACAGCCCGTGGGGCTGCGGGCTTTGTGGCGGCCGTCAGCCTCCCCACCGCTGGCGCCCACCAGGTGCAGCCGCGCCAGCCTGCGAAGCATTTTCCTGTAGGGCCGCGGCTCTGGCGACAGCTCCCACGCCCGAAGGCCTAGGAGGGAAAGCCGTGCCTCGTTGGAAAGCTCTTTGGCAGCCGCTCGCCTGGCGAAACAGCCTGTGGGGCTGCGGGCTTTGCGGCGGCCGTCATCCTCGCTGCCACCGGCGCCCACGTGGCGCCGCTGCGCCAGCCTACGAAGCATTTTCCGGTAGGGCCGCGTCTCTGGCGACAGCTCCCACGCCCGAAGAGCAGGGAGGGAAAGCCATGCCTCGTTGGAAAGCTCTTTGGCAGCCGCTCGCGTGGCCCCACAGCCCGTGGGGCTGCGGGCTTTGCGGCGGCCGTCAGCCTCGGAGCCACCAGCGCCCACGTGGCGCCGCCCCACCAGCCTGCGAAGCATTTTCCGGTAGGGCCGCGGCTCTGGCGACAGCTCCCACGCCCGAAGAGCCAGGAGGGAAAGCCGTGCCTCGTTGGAAAGCTCTTTGGCAGCCGCTCGCGTGGCCCCACAGCCCGTGGGGCTGCGGGCTTTGCGGCGGCCGTCAGCCTCCGCGCCACCGGCGCCCACGTGGCGCCGCCGCACAAGCCTGCGAAGCATTTTCCGGTAGGGCCGCGGCTCTGACGACAGCTCCCACGCCCGAAGAGCCAGGAGTGAAAGCCATGCCTCGTTGGAAAGCTCTTTGGCAGCCGTTCGCGTGGCCCCACAGCCCGTGGGGCTGCGGGCTTTGCGGTGGCCGTCAGCCTCGGCGCCACCGGCGCCCACCAGCTACAGCCGCGCCAGCCTGCGAAGCATTTTCTGGTAGGGCCGCGGCTCTGGCGACAGCTCCCACGCCCGAAGAGCCAGGAGGGAAAGCCGTGCCTCGTTGGAAAGCTCTTTGGCAGCCGCTCGCGTGGCCCCACAGCCCGTGGGGCTGCGGGCTTTGCGGCGGCCGTCAGCCTCAGCGCCACCGGCGCCCACCAGCTACAGCCGCGCCAGCCTGCGAAGCATTTTCTGGTAGGGCCGCGGCTCTGGCGACAGCTCCCTCGCCCGAAGAGCCAGGAGGGAAAGCCGTGCCTCGTTGGAAAGCTCTTTGGCAGCCTCTTCCGTGGCCCCACAGCCCGTGGGGCTGCGGGCTTTGCGGCGGCCGTCAGCCTCAGCGCCACCGGCGCCCACCAGCTACAGCCGCGCCAGCCTGCGAAGCATTTTCTGGTAGGGCCGCGGCTCTGGCGACAGCTCCCACGCCCGAAGAGCCAGGAGGGAAAGCCGTGCCTCGTTGGAAAGCTCTTTGGCAGCCGCTCGCCTGGCAAAACAGCCCGTGTGGCTGCGGGCTTTGCGGCGGCCGTCAGCCTCTCCGCCAACGGTGCCCACGTGGCGCTGCCGCGCCAGCTTGCGAAGCATTTTCCGGTAAGGCCGCGTCTCTGGCGACAGCTCCCAATCACGAAGAGCCAGGAGGGAAAGCCGTGCCTCGTTGGAAAGCTCTTTGGCAGCCGCTCGCGTGGCCCCACAGCCCGTGGGGCTGCGGGCTTTGCGGCGGCCGTCAGCCTCCCCGCCACCGGCGCCCACCAGGTGCAGCCGCGCCAGCCTGCGAAGCATTTTCCGGTAGGGCTGCGGCTCTGACGACAACTCCCAAGCCCGAAGAGCCAGGAAGGAAAGCCATGCCTCGTTGGAAAGCTCTTTGGCAGCCGATCGCGTGGCCCCACAGCCCGTGGGGCTGCGGGCTTTGCGGCGGCCGTCAGCCTCGGCGCCACCGGCGCCCACGTGGCGCCGCTGCGCCAGCCTGCGAAGCATTTTCCGGTAGGGCCGCGGCTCTGGCAACAGCTCCCACGCCCGAAGAGCCAGGAGGGAAAGCCGTGCCTCGTTGGAAAGCTCTTTGGCAGCCGCTCGCCTGGCGAAACAACCTGTGGGGCTGCGGGCTTTGCGGCGGCCGTCAGTCTCGGAGCCACCGGCGCCCACGTGGCGCCGCCCCACCAGCCTGCGAAGCATTTTCCGGTAGGGCCGCGGCTCTGGCGACAGCTCCCACGCCCGAAGAGCCAGGAGGGAAAGCCGTGCCTCGTTGGAAATCTCTTTGGCAGCCTCTTCCGTGGCCCCACAGCCCGTGGGGCTGCAGGCTTTGCGGCGGCCGTCAGCCTCTCCGCCAACGGTGCCCATGTGGCGCCGCCGCGCAAGTATGCAGAGTTTTTTGCTGTAGGGCCGCGACTCTGGCGACAGCTCCCAATCACGAAGAGCCAGGAGGGAAAGCCATGCCTCGTTGGAAAGCTCTTTGGCAGCCGATCGCGTGGCCCCACAGCCCGTGGGGCTGCGGGCTTTGTGGCGGCCGTCAGCCTCCCCACCGCTGGCGCCCACCAGGTGCAGCCGCGCCAGCCTGCGAAGCATTTTCCTGTAGGGCCGCGGCTCTGGCGACAGCTCCCACGCCCGAAGGCCTAGGAGGGAAAGCCGTGCCTCGTTGGAAAGCTCTTTGGCAGCCGCTCGCCTGGCGAAACAGCCTGTGGGGCTGCGGGCTTTGCGGCGGCCGTCATCCTCGCTGCCACCGGCGCCCACGTGGCGCCGCTGCGCCAGCCTACGAAGCATTTTCCGGTAGGGCCGCGTCTCTGGCGACAGCTCCCACGCCCGAAGAGCAGGGAGGGAAAGCCATGCCTCGTTGGAAAGCTCTTTGGCAGCCGCTCGCGTGGCCCCACAGCCCGTGGGGCTGCGGGCTTTGCGGTGGCCGTCAGCCTCGGAGCCACCAGCGCCCACGTGGCGCCGCCCCACCAGCCTGCGAAGCATTTTCCGGTAGGGCCGCGGCTCTGGCGACAGCTCCCACGCCCGAAGAGCCAGGAGGGAAAGCCGTGCCTCGTTGGAAAGCTCTTTGGCAGCCGCTCGCGTGGCCCCACAGCCCGTGGGGCTGCGGGCTTTGCGGCGGCCGTCAGCCTCCGCGCCACCGGCGCCCACGTGGCGCCGCCGCGCCAGCCTGCGAAGCATTTTCCGGTAGGGCCGCGGCTCTGACGACAGCTCCCACGCCCGAAGAGCCAGGAGGGAAAGCCATGCCTCGTTGGAAAGCTCTTTGGCAGCCGTTCGCGTGGCCCCACAGCCCGTGGGGCTGCGGGCTTTGCGGTGGCCGTCAGCCTCGGCGCCACCGGCGCCCACGTGGCGCTGCTGCGCCAGCTTGCGAAGCATTTTCCGGTAGGGCTGTAGTTCTGACGACAGCTCCCAAGCCCGAAGAGCCAGGAGGGAAAGCCATGCCTCGTTGGAAAGCTCTTTGGCAGCCGCTCGCGTGGCCCCACAGCCCGTGGGGCTGCGGGCTTTGCGGCGGTTGTCAGCCTCGGAGCCACCGGAGCCCACGTGGCGCCGCCCCACCAGCCTGCGAAGCATTTTCCGGTAGGGCCGCAACTCTGGCGACAGCTCTCAAGCACGAAGAGCCAGGAGGGAAAGCTGTGCCTCGTTGGAAAGCTCTTTGGCAGCCGCTCGCCTGGCGAAACAGCCCGTGCGGCTGCGGGCTTTGCGGCGGCCGTCAGCCTCGGAGCCACCGGCGCCCACGTGGCGCCGCCCCACCAGCCTGCGAAGCATTTTCCGGTAGGGCCGCAACTCTGGCGACAGCTCTCAAGCACGAAGAGCCAGGAGGGAAAGCTGTGCCTCGTTGGAAAGCTCTTTGGCAGCCGCTCACGTGGCCCCACAGCCCGTGGGGCTGCGGGCTTTGCGGCGGCCGTCAGCCTTAGCGCCACCGGCGCCTACCAGCTACAGCCGCGCCAGCCTGCGAAGCATTTTCCGGTAGGGCCGCGGCTCTGGCGACAGCTCCCACGCCCGAAGAGCCAGGAGGGAAAGCCGTGCCTCGTTGGAAAGCTCTTTGGCAGCCGCTCGCGTGGCCTCACAGCCCGTGGGGCTGTGGGCTTTGCGGCGGCCGTCAGCCTCGGAGCCACCGGCGCCCACGTGGCGCCGCCGCGCCAGCTTGCGAAGCATTTTCCAGTAGGGCCACGGCTCTGACGACAACTCCCAAGCCCGAAGAGCCAGGAGGGAAAGCCGTGCCTCGTTGGAAAGCTCTTTGGCAGCCCCTCGCGTGGCCCCACAGCCCATGGGGCTGCGGGCTTTGCGGCGGCCGTCAGCCTCGGCGCCACCGGCGCCCACGTGGTACCGCCGCACCAGCCTGCGAAGCATTTTCCGGTAGGGCTGCGGCTCTGGCGACAGCTCCCACGCCCGAAGAGCAGGGTGGGAAAGCCATGCCTCGTTGGAAAGCTCTTTGGCGGCCGCTCGCGTGGCCCCACAGCCCGTGGGGCTGCGGGCTTTGCGGCGGCCGTCAGCCTCGGAGCCACCAGCGCCCACGTGGCGCCGCCGCACGAGCCTGCGAAGCATTTTCCGGTAGGGCCGCGGCTCTGATGACAGCTCCCAAGCCCGAAGAGCCAGGAGGGAAAGCCGTGCCTTGTTGGAAAGCTCTTTGGCGGCCGCTCGCGTGGCCCCACAGCCCGTGTGGCTGCGGGCTTTGTGGCGGCCGTCAGCCTCGGCGCCACCGGCGCCCACCAGGTGCAGCCGCACCAGCCTGCGAAGCATTTTCCTGTAGGGCCGCGGCTCTGGCGACAGCTCCCACGCCCGAAGAGCGAGGAGAGAAAGCCGTGCCTCGTTGGAAAGCTCTTTGGCAGCCGCTCGCGTGGCCTCACAGCCCGTGGGGCTGCGGGCTTTGCGGCGGCCGTCAGCCTCGGCGCCACCGACGCCCACGTGGCGCCGCCGCGCCAGCTTGCGAAGCATTTTCCAGTTGGGCCACCGCTCTGGCGACAGCTCCCACGCCCGAAGACCCAGGAGGGAAAGCCGTGCCTCGTTGGAAAGCTCTTTGGCAGCCGCTTGCGTGGCCCCACAGCCCGTGGGGCTGCGGGCTTTGCGGCGGCCGTCAGCCTCGGAGCCACCAGCGCCCACGTGGCGCCGCCCCACCAGCCTGCGAAGCATTTTCCGGTAGGGCGGCGGCTCTGGCGACAGCTCCCACGCCCGAAGAGCCAGGAGGGAAAGCCGTGCCTCGTTGGAAAGCTCTTTGGCAGCCGCTCGCGTGGCCCCACAGCCCTTGGGGCTGCGGGCTTTGCGGCGGTTGTCAGCCTCGGAGCAACCGGCGCCCTCGTGGCGCCGCCCCACCAGCCTGCGAAGCATTTTCCGGTAGGGCCGCATCTCTGGCGACAGCTCCCAAGCCCGAAGAGCCAGGAGGGAAAGCCATGCCTCGTTGGAAAGCTCTTTGGCAGCCGCTCGCCTGGCGAAACAGCCCGTGCGGCTGCGGGCTTTGCGGCGGCCGTCAGCCTCAGCGCCACCGGCGCCTACCAGCTACAGCCGCGCCAGCCTGCGAAGCATTTTCCGGTAGAGCCGCGGCTCTGGCGACAGCTCCCACGCCCGAAGAGCCAGGAGGGAAAGCCGTGCCTCGTTGGAAAGCTCTTTGGCAGCCGCTCGCGTGGCCTCACAGCCCGTGGGGCTGCGGGCTTTGTGGCGGCCGTCAGCCTCGGCGCCACCGGCGCCCACCAGGTGCAGCCGCGCCAGCCTGCGAAGCATTTTCCGGTAGGGCCGCGGCTCTGGCGACAGCTCCCACGCCCGAAGAGCCAGGAGGGAAAGCCGTGCCTCGTTGGAAAGCTCTTTGGCAGCCGCTCGCCTGGCGAAACCGCCCGTGCGGCTGCGGGCTTTGCGGCGGCCGTCAGCCTCGGAGCCACCGGCGCCCACGTGGCGCCGCCCCACCAGCCTGCGAAGCATTTTCCGGTAGGACTGCAACTCTGGCGACAGCTCCCACGCCCGAAGAGCCAGGAGGGAAAGCCG
Source organism: Chroicocephalus ridibundus (assembly GCF_963924245.1). NCBI lineage: Eukaryota > Metazoa > Chordata > Aves > Charadriiformes > Laridae > Chroicocephalus > Chroicocephalus ridibundus. The sequence goes on along the minus strand of NC_086302.1, from coordinate 11,764 downwards.
TGCCTCGTTGGAAAGCTCTTTGGCAGCCGATCGCGTGGCCCCACAGCCCGTGTGGCTGCGGGCTTTGTGGCGGCCGTCAGCCTCCCCGCCACCGGCGCCCACCAGGTGCAGCCGCGCCAGCCTGCGAAGCATTTTCCTGTAGGGCCGCGGATCTGACGACAGCTCCCAAGCCCGAAGAGCCAGGAGGGAAAGCCGTGCCTCGTTGGAAAGCTCTTTGGCAGCCGCTCGCCTGGCGAAACCGCCCGTGCGGCTGCGGGCTTTGCTGCGGCCGTCAGCCTCGGAGCCACCGGCGCCCACGTGGCGCCGCCCCACTAGCCTGCGAAGCATTTTCCGGTAGGGCCGCGGCTCTGGCGACAGCTCCCACGCCCGAAGAGCCAGGAGGGAAAGCCGTGCCTCGTTGGAAAGCTCTTTGGCAGCCTCTCGCGTTGCCCCACAGCCCGTGGGGCTGCGGGCTTTGCGGCGGCCGTCAGCCTCGGCGACACCGGCGCCCACGTGGCGCCGCCGCACCAGTCTGCGAAGCATTTTCCGGTAGGGCTGCGGCTCTGACGACAGCTCCCAAGCCCGAAGAGCCAGGAGGGAAAGCCGTGCCTCGTTGGAAAGCTCTTTGGCAGCCGCTCGCCTGGCGAAACAGCCCGTGTGGCTGCGGGCTTTGCGGCGGCCGTCAGCCTCGCCGCCAACGGTGCCCACGTGGCGCTGCCGCGCCAGCTTGCGAAGCATTTTCCGGTAGGGCTGCGGCTCTGACGACAACTCCCAAGCCCGAAGAGCCAGGAGGGAAAGCCGTGCCTCGTTGGAAAGCTCTTTGGCAGCCGCTCACGTGGCCCCACAGCCCATGGGGCTGCGGGCTTTGCGGCGGCCGTCAGCCTCGGCGATACCGGCGCCCTCGTGGCTCCGCCGCACCAGCCTGCGAAGCGTTTTCCGGTAGGGCTGCGGCTCTGGCGACAGCTCCCACGCCCGAAGAGCCAGGAGGGAAAGCCGTGCCTCGTTGGAAAGCTCTTTGTCAGCCGCTCGCGTGGCCCCACAGCCCGTGTGGCTGCGGGCTATACGGCGGCCGTCAACCTCGTCGACACCGGCGCCCACGTGGCGCCGCCGCGCCAGCCTGCGAAGCATTTTCCGGTAGGGCTGCAACTCTGGCGACAGCTCCCAAGCACGAAGAGCCAGGAGGGAAAGCCGTGCCTCGTTGGAAAGCTCTTTGGCAGCCGCTCGCCTGGCGAAACAGCCCGTGGGGCTGTGGGCTTTGCGGCGGCCGTCAGCCTCGGAGCCACCGGCGCCCACGTGGCGCCGCCCCACCAGCCTGCGAAGCATTTTCCGGTAAGGCCGCGGCTCTGGCGACAGCTCCCACGCCCGAAGAGCGAGGAGAGAAAGCCGTGCCTCGTTGGAAAGCTCTTTGGCAGCCGCTCGCGTGGCCCCACAGCCCGTGGGGCTGCGGGCTTTGCGGCGGCCGTCAGCCTCAGCGCCACCGGCGCCCACCAGCTACAGCCGCGCCAGCCTGCGAAGCATTTTCTGGTAGGGCCGCGGCTCTGGCGACAGCTCCCACGCCCGAAGAGCCAGGAGGGAAAGCCATGCCTCGTTGGAAAGCTCTTTGGCAGCCGCTCGCCTGGCGAAACAGCCCGTGTGGCTGCGGGCTTTGCGGCGGCCGTCAGCCTCGCCGCCAACGGTGCCCACGTGGCGCTGCCGCGCCAGCTTGCGAAGCATTTTCCGGTAAGGCCGCGTCTCTGGCGACAGCTCCCACGCCCGAAGAGCCAGGAGGGAAAGCCGTGCCTCGTTGGAAAGCTCTTTGGCAGCCGCTCGCGTGGCCCCACAGCCCGTGGGGCTGCGGGCTTTGCGGCGGCCGTCAGCCTCGGCGCCACCGGCGCCCACCTGGTACAGCAGCGCCAGCCTGCGAAGCATTTTCCGGTAGGGCCGCGGCTCTGGCGACAGCTCCCACGCCCGAAGAGCAGGGAGGGAAAGCCGTGCCTCGTTGGAAAGCTCTTTGGCAGCCGCTCGCCTGGCGAAACAGCCTGTGGGGCTGCGGGCTTTGCGGCGGCCGTCAGTCTCGGAGCCACCGGCGCCCACGTGGCGCCGCCGCGCCAGCCTGCGAAGCATTTTCCGGTAGGACTGCAACTCTGGCGACAGCTCCCAAGGACGAAGAGCCAGGAGGGAAAGCCGTGCCTCGTTGGAAAGCTCTTTGGCAGCCGATCGCGTGGCCCCACAGCCCGTGGGGCTGCGGGCTTTGTGGCGGCCGTCAGCCTCCCCGCCACCGGCGCCCACCAGGTGCAGCCGCGCCAGCCTGCGAAGCATTTTCCTGTAGGGCCGCGGATCTGACGACAGCTCCCAAGCCCGAAGAGCCAGGAGGGAAAGCCGTGCCTCGTTGGAAAGCTCTTTGGCAGCCGCTCGTTTGGCGAAACAGCCTGTGGGGCTGCGGGCTTTGCGGCGGCCGTCAGCCTCTCCGCCAACGGTGCCCATGTGGCGCCGCCGCGCAAGTATGCAGAGCTTTTTGCGGTAGGGCCGCGACTCTGGCGACAGCTCCCACGCCCGAAGAGCAGGGAGGGAAAGCCATGCCTCGTTGGAAAGCTCTTTGGCAGCCGCTCGCGTGGCCCCACAGCCCGTGGGGCTGCGGGCTTTGCGGCGGCCGTCAGCCTCAACGCCACCGGCGCCCACCAGCTACAGCCGCGCCAGCCTGCAAAGCATTTTCCGGTAGGGCCGCGTCTCTGGCGACAGCTCCCACGCCCGAAGAGCCAGGAGGGAAAGCCGTGCCTCGTTGGAAAGCTCTTTGGCAGCCGCTCGCGTGGCCCCACAGCCCGTGGGGCTGCGGGCTTTGTGGCGGCCGTCAGCCTCCCCGCCACCGGCGCCCACCAGGTGCAGCCGCGCCAGCCTGCGAAGCATTTTCCGGTAGGGCCGCGTCTCTGGCGACAGCTCCCACGCCCGAAGAGCCAGGAGGGAAAGCCGTGCCTCGTTGGAAAGCTCTTTGGCAGCCGCTCGCGTGGCCCCACAGCCCGTGGGGCTGTGGGCTTTGCGGCGGCCGTCAGCCTCGGCGCCACCGGCGCACACGTGGCGCCGCCGCGCCAGCTTGCGAAGCATTTTCCAGTAGGGCCACGGCTCTGACGACAACTCCCAAGCCCGAAGAGCCAGGAGGGAAAGCCGTGCCTCGTTGGAAAGCTCTTTGGCAGCCTCTTGCGTGGCCCCACAGCCCGTGGGGCTGCGGGCTTTGTGGCGGCCGTCAGCCTCGGAGCCACCGGCGCCCACGTGACGCCGCCCCACCAGCCTGCGAAGCATTTTCCGGTAGGGCCGCAACTCTGGCGACAGCTCCCAAGCCCGAAGAGCCAGGAGGGAAAGCCATGCCTCGTTGGAAAGCTCTTTGGCAGCCGCTCGCGTGGCCCCACAGCCCGTGGGGCTGCGGGCTTTGCGGCGGCCGTCAGCCTCAGCGCCACCGGCGCCTACCAGCTACAGCCGCGCCAGCCTGCGAAGCATTTTCCGGTAGGGCCGCGACTCTGGCGACAGCTCCCAAGCCCGAAGAGCCAGGAGGGAAAGCCGTGCCTCGTTGGAAAGCTCTTTGGCAGCCGCTCGCGTGGCCCCACAGCCCGTGGGGCTGCGGGCTTTGCGGCGGCCGTCAGCCTCGGCGCCACCGGCGCCTACGTGGCGCTGCCGCGCCAGCTTGCGAAGCATTTTCCGGTAGGGCTGCAGCTCTGACGACAGCTCCCAAGCCCGAAGAGCCATGAGGGAAAGCCGTGCCTCGTTGGAAAGCTCTTTGGCAGCCGCTCGCGTGGCCCCGCAGCCCGTGGGGCTGCGGGCTTTGCGGCGGCCGTCAGCCTCCCCGCCACCGGCGCCCACCAGGTGCAGCCGCGCCAGCCTGCGAAGCATTTTCCGGTAGGGCTGCGGCTCTGACGACAACTCCCAAGCCCGAAGAGCCAGGAGGGAAAGCCATGCCTCGTTGGAAAGCTCTTTGGCAGCCTCTTGCGTGGCCCCACAGCCCGTGGGGCTGCGGGCTTTGCGGCGGCCGTCAGCCTCGGCGCCATCGTCGCCCACGTGGCGCCGCTGCGCCAGCCTGCGAAGCATTTTCCGGTAGGGCCGCGGCTCTGGCGACAGCTCCCACGCCCGAAGAGCCAGGAGGGAAAGCCGTGCCTCGTTGGAAAGCTCTTTGGCAGCCGCTCGCCTGGCGAAACAGCCTGTGGGGCTGCGGGCTTTGCGGCGGCCGTCAGTCTCGGAGCCACCGGCGCCCACGTGGCGCCGCCCCACCAGCCTGCGAAGCATTTTCCGGTAGGGCCGCGGCTCTGGCGACAGCTCCCACGCCCGAAGAGCCAGGAGGGAAAGCCGTGCCTCGTTGGAAATCTCTTTGGCAGCCTCTTCCGTGGCCCCACAGCCCGTGGGGCTGCGGGCTTTGCGGCGGCCGTCAGCCTCTCCGCCAACGGTGCCCATGTGGCGCCGCCGCGCAAGTATGCAGAGTTTTTTGCGGTAGGGCCGCGACTCTGGCGTCAGCTCCCACGCCCGAAGACCCAGGAGGGAAAGCCGTGCCTCGTTGGAAAGCTCTTTGGCAGCCGCTCGCGTGGCCCCACAGCCCGTGGGGCTGCGGGCTTTGCGGCGACCGTCAGCCTCCCCGCCACCGGCGCCCACCAGGTGCAGCCGCGCCAGCCTGCGAAGCATTTTCCTGTAGGGCCGCGGCTCTAGCGACAGCTCCCACGCCCGAAGAGCAGGGAGGGAAAGCCGTGCCTCGTTGGAAAGCTCTTTGGCAGCCGTTCGCTTGTCGAAACAGCCCGTGGGGCTGCGGGCTTTGCGGCGGCCGTCAGCCTCGGAGCCACCGGCGCCCACGTGGTGCCGCCGCGCCAGCCTGCGAAGCATTTTCCGGTAGGGCCGCAACTCTGGCGACAGCTCCCAAGCACGAAGAGCCAGGAGGGAAAGCCGTGCCTCGTTGGAAAGCTCTTTGGCAGCCGATCGCGTGGCCCCACAGCCCGTGGGGCTGCGGGCTTTGTGGCGGCCGTCAGCCTCCCCACCGCTGGCGCCCACCAGGTGCAGCCGCGCCAGCCTGCGAAGCATTTTCCTGTAGGGCCGCGGCTCTGGCGACAGCTCCCACGCCCGAAGGCCTAGGAGGGAAAGCCGTGCCTCGTTGGAAAGCTCTTTGGCAGCCGCTCGCCTGGCGAAACAGCCTGTGGGGCTGCGGGCTTTGCGGCGGCCGTCATCCTCGCTGCCACCGGCGCCCATGTGGCGCCGCTGCGCCAGCGTACGAAGCATTTTCCGGTAGGGCCGCGTCTCTGGCGACAGCTCCCACGCCCGAAGAGCCAGGAGGGAAAGCCGTGCCTCGTTGGAAAGCTCTTTGGCAGCCGCTCGCCTGGCGAAACAGCCCGTGGGGCTGCGGGCTTTGCGGCGGCCGTCAGCCTCGGAGCCACCGGCGCCCACGTGGCGCCGCCCCACCAGCCTGCGAAGCATTTTCCGGTAGGGCCGCGGCTCTGGCGACAGCTCCCACGCCCGAAGAGCCAGGAGGGAAAGCCGTGCCTCGTTGGAAAGCTCTTTGGCAGCCGCTCGCGTGGCCCCACAGCCCGTGGGGCTGCGGGCTTTGCGGCGGCCGTCAGCCTCCGCGCCACCGGCGCCCACGTGGCGCCGCCGCACAAGCCTGCGAAGCATTTTCCGGTAGGGCCGCGGCTCTGACGACAGCTCCCACGCCCGAAGAGCCAGGAGGGAAAGCCATGCCTCGTTGGAAAGCTCTTTGGCAGCCTCTCGCGTGGCCCCACAGCCCGTGGGGCTGCGGGCTTTGCGGTGGCCGTCAGCCTCGGCGCCACCGGCGCCCACGTGGCGCTGCCGCGCCAGCTTGCGAAGCATTTTCCGGTAGGGCTGTAGTTCTGACGACAGCTCCCAAGCCCGAAGAGCCAGGAGGGAAAGCCATGCCTCGTTGGAAAGCTCTTTGGCAGCCGCTCGTGTGGCCCCACAGCCCGTGGGGCTGCGGGCTTTGCGGCGGTTGTCAGCCTCGGAGCCACCGGAGCCCACGTGGCGCCGCCCCACCAGCCTGCGAAGCATTTTCCGGTAGGGCCGCAACTCTGGCGACAGCTCCCACGCCCGAAGAGCCAGGAGGGAAAGCCATGCCTCGTTGGAAAGCTCTTTGGCAGCCGCTCGCCTGGCGAAACAGCCCGTGCGGCTGCGGGCTTTGCGGTGGCCGTCAGCCTCGGAGCCACCGGCGCCCACGTGACGCCGCCCCACCAGCCTGCGAAGCATTTTCCGGTAGGGCCGCAACTCTGGCGACAGCTCTCAAGCACGAAGAGCCAGGAGGGAAAGCTGTGCCTCGTTGGAAAGCTCTTTGGCAGCCGCTCACGTGGCCCCACAGACCGTGGGGCTGCGGGCTTTGCGGCGGCCGTCAGCCTCAGCGCCACCGGCGCCTACCAGCTACAGCCGCGCCAGCCTGCGAAGCATTTTCCGGTAGGGCCGCGTCTCTGGCGACAGCTCCCACGCCCGAAGAGCCAGGAGGGAAAGCCGTGCCTCGTTGGAAAGCTCTTTGGCAGCCGCTCGCGTGGCCTCACAGCCCGTGGGGCTGCGGGCTTTGCGGCGGCCGTCAGCCTCGGAGCCACCGGCGCCCACGTGGCGCCGCCGCGCCAGCTTGCGAAGCATTTTCCAGTAGGGCCACGGCTCTGACGACAACTCCCAAGCCCGAAGAGCCAGGAGGGAAAGCCGTGCCTCGTTGGAAAGCTCTTTGGCAGCCGCTCGCGTGGCCCCACAGCCCATGGGGCTGCGGGCTTTGCGGCGGCCGTCAGCCTCGGCGCCACCGGCGCCCACGTGGTACCGCCGCACCAGCCTGCGAAGCATTTTCCGGTAGGGCCGCGGCTCTGGCGACAGCTCCCACGCCCGAAGAGCCAGGAGGGAAAGCCATGCCTCGTTGGAAAGCTCTTTGGCGGCCGCTCGCGTGGCCCCACAGCCCGTGTGGCTGCGGGCTTTGCGGCGGCCGTCAGCCTTGGAGCCACCAGCGCCCACGTGGCGCCGCCGCACGAGCCTGCGAAGCATTTTCCGGTAGGGCCGCGGCTCTGGCGACAGCTCCCACGCCCGAAGAGCCAGGAGGGAAAGCCATGCCTCGTTGGAAAGCTCTTTGGCAGCCACTCGCGTCGCCCCACAGCCCGTGTGGCTGCGGGCTTTGCGGCGACCGTCAGCCTCCCCGCCACCGGCGCCCACCAGGTGCAGCCGCACCAGCCTGCGAAGCATTTTCCGGTAGGGCCGCGGCTCTGGCGACAGCTCCCACGCCCGAAGAGCCAGGAGGGAAAGCCATGCCTCGTTGGAAAGCTCTTTGGCAGCCTCTTGCGTGGCCCCACAGCCCGTGGGGCTGCGGGCTTTGCGGCGGCCGTCAGCCTCAGCGCCACCGGCGCCCACGTGGCGCTGCCGCGCCAGCTTGCGAAGCATTTTCCGGTAGGGCTGCGGCTCTGACGACAGCTCCCAAGCCCGAAGAGCCAGGAGGGAAAGCCGTGCCTTGTTGGAAAGCTCTTTGGCGGCCGCTCGCGTGGCCCCACAGCCCGTGTGGCTGCGGGCTTTGTGGCGGCCGTCAGCCTCGGCGCCACCGGCGCCCACCAGGTGCAGCCGCGCCAGCCTGCGAAGCATTTTCCTGTAGGGCCGCGGCTCTGGCGACAGCTCCCACGCCCGAAGAGCGAGGAGAGAAAGCCGTGCCTCGTTGGAAAGCTCTTTGGCAGCCGCTCGCCTGGCGAAACAGCCTGTGGGGCTGCGGGCTTTGCGGCGGCCGTCAGCCTCGCTGCCACCGGCGCCCACGTGGCGCCGCCGCGCCAGCCTGCGAAGCATTTTCCGGTAGGGCTGCGGCTCTGGCGACAGCTCCCACGCCCGAAGAGCCAGGAGGGAAAGCCGTGCCTCGTTGGAAAGCTCTTTGGCAGCCGATCGCGTGGCCCCACAGCCCGTGGGGCTGCGGGCTTTGTGGCGGCCGTCAGCCTCGGAGCCACCGGCGCCCACCAGGTGCAGCCGCGCCAGCCTGCGAAGCATTTTCCTGTAGGGCCGCGACTCTGGCGACAGCTCCCACGCCCGAAGAGCCAGCAGGGAAAGCCGTGCCTCGTTGGAAAGCTCTTTGGCAGCCGCTCGCGTGGCCTCACAGCCCGTGGGGCTGCGGGCTTTGCAGCGGCCGTCAGCCTCGGCGCCACCGGCGCCCACGTGGCGCCGCCCCACCAGCCTGCGAAGCATTTTCCGGTAGGGCCGCGGCTCTGGCGACAGCTCCCAAGGACGAAGAGCCAGGAGGAAAAGCCGTGCCTCGTTGGAAAGCTCTTTGGCAGCCGCTCGCCTGGCCCCACAGCCCGTGGGGCTGCGGGCTTTGCGGCGGCCGTCAGCCTCCGCGCCACCGGCGTTCACGTGGCGCCGCCGCACAAGCCTGCGAAGCATTTTCCGGTAGGGCCACGGCTCTGACGACAGCTCCCACGCCCGAAGAGCCAGGAGGGAAAGCCGTGCCTTGTTGGAAAGCTCTTTGGCAGCCGCTTGCGTGGCCCCACAGCCCGTGGGGCTGCGGGCTTTGCGGCGGCCGTCAGCCTCGGCGCCACCGGCGCCCACGTGGCGCTGCCGCGCCAGCTTGCGAAGCATTTTCCGGTAGGGCTGGAGCTCTGACGACAGCTCCCAAGCCCGAAGAGCCAGGAGGGAAAGCCGTGCCTCGTTGGAAAGCTCTTTGGCAGCCGCTCGCGTGGCCCCACAGCCCATGTGGCTGCGGGCTTTGCGGCGGTTGTCAGCCTCGGAGCCACCGGCGCCCACGTGGCGCCGCCCCACCAGCCTGCGAAGCATTTTCCGGTAGGGCCGCAACTCTGGCGACAGCTCCTAAGCCCGAAGAGCCAGGAGGGAAAGCCATGCCTCGTTGGAAAGCTCTTTGGCAGCCGCTCGCCTGGCGAAACAGCCCGTGCGGCTGCGGGCTTTGCGGCGGCCGTCGGCCTCGGAGCCACCGGCGCCCACGTGGCGCCGCCCCACCAGCCTGCGAAGCATTTTCCGGTAGGGCCGCGGCTCTGGCGACAGCTCCCACGCCCGAAGACCTAGGAGGGAAAGCCGTGCCTCGTTGGAAAGCTCTTTGGCAGCCGCTCGCCTGGCGAAACAGCTTGTGGGGCTGCGGGCTTTGCCGCGGCCGTCATGCTCGGCGCCACCGGAGCCCACCAGCTACAGCCGCGCCAGCCTGCGAAGCATTTTCCGGTAGGGCCGCGGCTCTGGCGACAGCTCCCACGCCCGAAGACCTAGGAGGGAAAGCCGTGCCTCGTTGGAAAGCTCTTTGGCAGCCGCTCGCCTGGCGAAACAGCCCGTGGGGCTGCGGGCTTTGTGGCGGCCGTCAGCCTCCCCGCCACCGGCGCCCACCAGGTGCAGCCGCGCCAGCCTGCGAAGCATTTTCCTGTAGGGCCGCAACTCTGGCGACAGCTCCCACGCCCGAAAAGCGAGGAGGGAAAGCCGTGCCTCGTTGGAAAGCTCTTTGGCAGCCGCTCGCCTGGCGAAACAGCCTGTGGGGCTGCGGGCTTTGTGGCGGCCGTCAGCCTCCCCGCCACCGGCGCCCACCAGGTGCAGCCGCGCCAGCCTGCGAAGCATTTTCCTGTAGGGCCGCGGCTGTGGCGACAGCTCCCACGCCCGAAGAGCCAGGACGGAAAGCCGTGCCTCGTTGGAAAGCTCTTTGGCAGCCGCTCGCGTGGCCTCACAGCCCGTGGGGCTGTGGGGTTTGCAGCGGCTGTCAGCCTCGGCGCCACCGGCGCCCACGAGGCGCCGCCCCACCAGCCTGCGAAGCATTTTCCGGTAGGGCCGCGGCTGTGGCGACAGCTCCCAAGCACGAAGAGCCAGGAGGGAAAGCCGTGCCTCGTTGGAAAGCTCTTTGGCAGCCGCTCGCCTGGCCCCACAGCCCGTGGGGCTGCGGGCTTTGCGGCGGCCGTCAGCCTCCGCGCCACCGGCGTTCACGTGGCGCCGCCGCACAAGCCTGCGAAGCATTTTCCGGTAGGGCCGCGGCTCTGACGACAGCTCCCACGCCCGAAGAGCCAGGAGGGAAAGCCGTGCCTTGTTGGAAAGCTCTTTGGCAGCCGCTCGCGTGGCCCCACAGCCCGTGGGGCTGCGGGCTTTGCGGCGGCCGTCAGCCTCGGCGCCACCGGCGCCCACGTGGCGCTGCCGCGCCAGCTTGCGAAGCATTTTCCGGTAGGGCTGGAGCTCTGACGACAGCTCCCAAGCCCGAAGAGCCAGGAGGGAAAGCCATGCCTCGTTGGAAAGCTCTTTGGCAGCCTCTTGCGTGGCCCCACAGCCCGTGGGGCTGCGGGCTTTGCGGCGGTTGTCAGCCTCGGAGCCACCGGCGCCCACGTGGCGCCGCCCCACCAGCCTGCGAAGCATTTTCCGGTAGGGCCGCAACTCTGGCGACAGCTCCCAAGCCCGAAGAGCCAGGAGGGAAAGCCGTGCCTCGTTGGAAAGCTCTTTGGCGGTTGCTCTCGTGACCCCACAGCCCGTGGGGCTGCGGGCTTTGCGGCGGCCGTCAGCCTCGCTGCCACCGGCGCCCACGTGGCGCCGCTGCGCCAGCCTGCGAAGCATTTTCCGGTAGGGCCGCGTCTCTGGCGACAGCTCCCACGCCCGAAGAGCCAGGAGGGAAAGCCATGCCTCGTTGGAAAGCTCTTTGGCAGCCTCTCGCGTTGCCCCACAGCCCGTGGGGCTGCGGGCTTTGCGGCGGCCGTCAGCCTCGGCGACACCAGCGCCCACGTGGCGCCGCCGCACCAGTCTGCGAAGCATTTTCCGGTAGGGCTGCGGCTCTGACGACAGCTCCCAAGCCCGAAGAGCCAGGAGGGAAAGCCGTGCCTCGTTGGAATGCTCTTTGGCAGCCGCTCGCCTGGCGAAACAGCCCGTGTGGCTGCGGGCTTTGCGGCGGCCGTCAGCCTCGCCGCCAACAGTGCCCACGTGGCGCTGCCGCGCCAGCTTGCGAAGCATTTTCCCGTAGGGCTGCGGCTCTGACGACAACTCCCAAGCCCGAAGAGCCAGGAAGGAAAGCCATGCCTCGTTGGAAAGCTCTTTGGCAGCCGCTCACGTGGCCCCACAGCCCGTGGGGCTTCGGGCTTTGCGGCGGCCGTCAGCCTCCGCGCCACAGGCGCCCACGTGGCGCCGCTGCGCCAGCCTGCGAAGCATTTTCATGTAGGGCCGTTTCTCTGGCGACAGCTCCCACGCCCGAAGAGCCAGGAGGGAAAGCCGTGCCTCGTTGGAAAGCTCTTTGGCAGCCGCTCGCCTGGCGAAACAGCCTGTGGGGCTGCGGGCTTTGCGGCGGCCGTCAGCCTCGGAGCCACCGGCACCCACCAGGTGCAGCCGCGCCAGCCTGCGAAGCATTTTCTGGTAGGGCCGTGGCTCTGGCGACAGCTCCCATGCCCGAAGAGCCAGGAGGGAAAGCCGTGCCTCGTTGGAAAGCTCTTTGGCGGCCGCTCGCGTGGCCCCACAGCCCATGGGGCTGCGGGCTATGCGGCGACCGTCAGCCTCCCTGACACCGGCGCCCACGTGGCGCCGCTGCGCCAGCCTGGGAAGCATTTTCCTGTAGGGCCGCGGCTCTGGCGACAGCTCCCACGCCCGAAGAGCCAGCAGGGAAAGCCATGCCTCGTTGGAAAGCTCTTTGGCAGCCGCTCGCCTGGCGAAACAGCCTGTGGGGCTGCGGGCTTTGCGGCGGCCGTCAGCCTCGGAGCCAACGGCGCCCACGTGGCGCCGCCCCACCAGCCTGCGAAGCATTTTCCTGTAGGGCCGCGGCTCTGGCGACAGCTCCCAAGCCCGAAGAGCCAGGAGGGAAAGCCGTGCCTCGTTGGAAAGCTCTTTGGCAGTCGATCGCCTGGCGAAACAGCCTGTGGGGCTGCGGGCT